>NC_064620.1:468577108-469827108 GCF_023898315.1 Schistocerca nitens | reverse complement strand
CTGAGAGGTGATTTCCGTCTGAAGTATTTGTTCTCTAATGTGGTTACGAAAATATTTGCTAAACAGCAAGCTAAGAAGTTCCCGATTTCTAGTCAATCCTTTTGTTTATACATACGGTTTTCAACTGAAAAATAGCTATATAACGTAATGATTTTAAGGAGGGATTCGAGCTCGGTAATCTCATTAGGAATCCATGTTTTCTTCTCTGTTCCATTAACAACATTAAGTTTGATAGTTTCATCGATAAGTATGTTTGTGCACAAGTTTTTCACATCGAGAGAGGCTAAGCAGCAGTATGGAGAAACTTTACTGTGAAGCTTATTAGTGCGTGCTTTCCTACTTGAAATTGAGTAGATGGCATCATAAACATGTAATTGCCTTAACATTTTATAGCAAATTTGGCAACAGATTCTGCCGGATTGCCTGTACAGTTAACCATGGGGTACACGGGAAATACTGGTTTATGACTCTTAATTTGGGCGCAGACGTTTGTAGTCTTCGGATCCATTACCTTTACGTTATTTGGATTTTCGGGGCAGTAATGTTATAGTAAACAAGAATACAACCACGCAGTTATCTAGCAATGGTCTGTGATGGGTTCAATAATATTTTCACTAAAAAACTGTTGAACTTTGGATATGTAATCAACCTTATAAATGACGACAGCCGAATCACCATTATATGCCCCTACCAATATCGCTTCGTGCTCCTTAACTTTCCAACTGATTAATTTTTTGAGTACTTGTTCCCTGTTAACATTATTTGCTTTAACAAATCTCTTAATAAACCACTGGCTTTACAAGCAATTTTCAGCTTGTTTGTACTGTCATCAACTGCATGATACAGTGCTAGCCTCAAGTCCGCAATGAGATCAGTTGCACACTTACCGTTCATTACAGACTGAACGTTACTTTTCAGGGCTTTACTTAAAAGGTCATTCTTTTGAAGACTAAATTCTAAGTCAATAAAATTGACCACCAGCTTTGCGAAAGAGAAAGCAACGTTGTTGGCTGGTTTAGGACTTTCTTGGGTTTATCATCAATCTTACGTAATTGTAAAATTTTAAAATGGTGTCTTACTTTAATTAATTGACTGGTTTCCCACGTAAAGATGATTAAAACTCACGTAAATTCGTCAAACTGCCAGAGGACAAGTAGATAGACCAGACTTAAAGGCCTATGATAAGAGATCTCCCTGAATGCATCTTTTTCAGAGTGAAGAAGTCTAATCTCATCATTTAGTGCATGCCAAAATTGTCTTAGGTGAATGCTGATTCCTTTGTGTTCTAAGGTGCTTGCATTGATACATACACTATGTTATCAAAAGTATCCGGACACCCCCAAAAACATACGTTTTTCAGATTAGGTGCATTGTGCTGCCACATACTGCCAAGTACCCCATATCAGTGACCTCACTAGTCATTAGACATCTTGAGAGCAGAATGGTGCGCTCCGCGGAATTCACGGACTTCGAATGTAGCCAGGTGATAGGGTGTCATTTGTGTCATACGTCTGTACGCAAGATTTACACACTCCTAAACATCCCTAGGTCCACTGTTTCCGATGTGATAGTGAAGGGGAAACGTGAAGGGACAGGTATAGCACAAAGACGTAGAGGCCGACCTCGCCTCTCGATTCACAGAGACCGCCGACAGTTGAAGAAAGTCGTAATGTGTAATAGGCAGACATCTATCCAAACCATCACACAGGAATTCCTAACTGCATCAGGATACACTGCAAGTACTATGAAAGTTAGGCGGGAAGTGTGAAAACTTGGATTTAATGGTCGAGCGGCTGCTCATAAGCCACACATCACGCCGGTAAATGCCAAACGACGCCTCGCTTGGTGTAAGCAGCGTTAACATTGGAGGATTGAACAGCGGAAAAACGTTGTGTGAAGTGAAGTGACGAATCATGGTACACAAAGTGGCGCTTCGATAGCAGGGTGTGGGTATGGTGAATACCCGGTGAACGTCACCTGTCGGCGTGTATAGTGCCAACAGTAAAATTCGGAGGAGGTGGTGTGATGGTGCGGTCGTGTTTTTCTTGGGGAGGGCTTGCAGCCCTTGTTGTTTTGCGTGGCAATATAACAGCACAAGCCTATATTGACGTTTTAAGCATCTGCTTGCTTCCCACTGTTGAAGAGCAATTTCGGGGTGGCGACTGCATCTTTCAACATGATGGAGCCCCTGTTCATAATGCACGGCCCGTGGCGGAGTAGTTACACGACAATAACATCTCTGTAATGAACTGGCGTGCACAGAGGCCAGACCTAAATTCTACAGAACTCCTTTGCGATGTTTTGGAACGCCGACTTCGTGCCAGGCCTCACCGACCGACACCGATACCTCTCCTCAGTGCAGCACTCCATGAAGAATGGACTGCCATTCCCCTAGAAACCTTCCAGCACGTGATTGGACGTATGTCTTAGAGAGTAAAGCTAAGGGAGGGCCAACACCGTATTGAATTCCAGCATTACCGGTGGAGGACGCCACGAACTTATAACTCATTTTCAGCCAGGGGTCCGGATATTTTTGATCACATAGTGTAGGAATGGGGTTATCAGTTATGCGCTACCCGTTACATTTAATACTTAGCGAAATTTTAATGATTTTGAAGCCACTTTTTAATATAAAGCAACCATGCCCAGTGCCTAAGGAGGCAGACTTCTGTACACGTCACCGCACTTCATGAGACTGGTGCAGCGAAGTTGATTAACTCTTCCAAACAGAAAAAGCACTGTATGTTGCACAAGGCTTTGCTGCTAATGACGGATGTTTCGTGTTTGTGATCGCTTTCCTACCTCTGCAAATCATCTACACAAGCCTGGAACAACAGGTGCTGCTGGCTACTGGCTTCTTTCATATTGTCTGAAAGTACGAGTAGCACGCGAAGAGAACGAGGGTTGCCAATAGCGGTTTAACACAGCGTCATGAAGTGGTCGGTGACGTCAGGCGTTCAATGTATTAAGACACACAACGCTCCACTGTCGCGCCGCACGATATCAATAAATCACCTTTGGAGATTACAGTACAGGGAAGTGGCTGCTGTGACCTGAATGGAAACCACAAATCACAAACCTTTACAAGTCTGACCGAGTTGCCTCACGTTTTTTCCTGAGGGTTATCGCGAAATGTCTCGTGTAATCTACGGCATTTCGCATTTGTATAAAGAAAAAAAAAGTTGCGGCAGTGTAACATCGGGCACGTCTTCCTCCAAGCTTAATACTAAGTGAATGTTCAGTAAACGGTTGCTTGACAACATTGGTCTTAGTTGAGGAGCAGGCGGCCACAACCGAAGAAAATGTTAGTGCTCTATGTTGCAAGAAACTATTTCGGCAAACATCATATTCTGCAGTGTATACGCTGTTTTCGCCTGGGAATTGCATTTTCCAATGTTGTAACATCACACTCACATGGATGTAAATCCAATAAGGGTATTATTGAGCCCCTCTGCTGTCTCTCGCGGGATTTCAACAATTTCTTCGCTGTGAAAAAGACTCCTTTTTAGCAAGTATGCGTCAATATTCAGTAGTGATGAAACAGTACAGGATACCTATCTGCCGGCCTGAGTGGCCGAGCGGTTCTAGGCGCTACAGTTTGGAACCGCGCGACCGCTACGGTCGCAGGTTCGAATCCTGCCTCGGGCATGGATGTGTGTGATGTCCTTAGGTTAGTTAGGTTTAAGTAGTTCTAAGTTCTAGGGGGCTAATGACCACAGCAGTTAAGTCCCATAGTGCTCAGAGCCATTTGAACCATTTGATACCCATCTCATCGCTGCACATTGATGGGTGTACGTTTATATTATTTGGAAACACTGAATTATTCGCAATATCCTATCGACAATAAAACTGGCAATAAAACCCTGTGAATCTACGTACTATATTCATCTCTTTGTCTCCCTCTACGATTTTTACCTCTCACGTTTGCCTGCAGTACTAGACTGGTGATCCCTCAGAATGTGTCATACCAACCGATCCCTTCTTTTAGTCAGGTTGTACCACAAATTTCTCTTCTCCGCAATTCTACTCAGTACCTCATTATTATGTGATAACCGATCGAATCTTCAGCAGTCTTCTGTAGCATCACATTTGAAAAGCTTCTACTCCATTCTTGTCCAAACTGTTTATCGTCCATGTTTCACTTTCATACACGGCTGTATTCCATACAAATACTTTCAGGAAGGAGTTCCTGACACTTAAATCTATACTTCAGAAAACCTTTTCTTGCTTTTGCTAGTCTACATTTTATATCCTCCCTACTTCGACCAACATCAGTTATTTTGCTTCCGAAATAGAAAAACTCATTTACTACTTTAGTATACTCATTTCCTACTCTAATTCCCTCAGCACCAACTGGTTTAATTAGACTACATTCCATTAACCTTGTTTTGCTTTTGTTGATGTTCATTTTCTATCCTCCATTCAAGGTACTGTTCATTCTGTTGAAATGCTCTTCCATGCTGTCTCTGACAGAATTACAGTGTCATAGGCAAACTTCAACGTTTTATTTCTACTCACAATTTTTCTTTTGTTTCCTCTACCGTTTGCTCAAAATATACCGATTGAATGCCATCTGGTATAAGCTACAACCCTGTCTCACTTCCTTCTAAACCACTGCTTCCCTGTCGTGCCTCTCGACTCTTACAACCATCTGGTTCCTGTCCAAATTTTAAATAGTCATCCGCTCCCAGTATTTTACGCCTGCCACCTTTAGAATTTGAAAGAGTGTATTCGAGTTCACATAGTCAATTTATAAACGTAGGTTTGCATTTCCATTTATACCTTGATATTATCACCTTCATTCATTTAAAAATGACTCAGTTCATTGTGCACTACTGTTAACTTAGCTCCATTGAGAACCATATAGTATCACAGTCTTAGATGGAACGCAGAGCACCTTAATATCTGCAGTAACGAACTGCATTTTATGGTTACGCACCTGACGGTAATGAACGTGAATCATATTTCGTTTGCATATTCTGTCACTTTGCAAATCACCATTTACTCTTATATTAATGTTCCGTTACACGTCCTTTGCATTTCTCCACTTCCATTGATATCTTAATAGTCAAAGTGTGCTCCTTCAAAAGCCAGGCAAACGTATGTAGGTACGAATATGAGTCAACGGCCTGGGTATTTATGAACTCTGACCACTGCCTCGACATTAATACCATAGAAAATGGCCGGAGATAGCAATATGGGACGCTTAGTTCCCTCTGTGGTGCAGCGGTAGTATCGAAGACCGAGGGCTAAACACGTGATGAAGTACCCTGCCCGTACCAGCACTACGGAAGTGCCGAGGGTGCGGGGAGCCCGCGTAATCAATAGACGGCCAGGCAGAAATGGCGAACGGAAGTTCACAGATACGGCGCTAATTCCTGATACACGATGAAATGTGGAGGCAGCTGCGAGCAAGGTAGAACAGCAGCCTCGCCAATGAAAGGGAGGGAGATCAGCCGTTGACGAGATAAATGGTGGCTGCAATAAATCATTTACTTCGCAAAAAGCTCGAACAGACGGCCATTAAGGAACCTGAAAGCATTGTAGCGTCCGTATTTCTTTCTTGGGTTTCTAGTGCCTATTTTTCCTGCTCTTTCCAGCCACTACACATCCAACCATTAAGCACGAATGTAGATCTTATAGCTCAAGAATTACAGTTCCGATGCAGCAAGTAAACGTTGGAGATAGCACAGAAATATAAAATATGTCTTAAAACTCTACATAGAACTTAGTGACAAAACCAGAAAAAGTACAAAAATGCGAACGTAATGTACACCTCGTATTCTGGTCAGTCCTCGAGATATGTTAATTTTAATTTTCTTAACCAAACACTAACGAAAACCAGTGAACATCGACATTAATGTAATAGGGAATGTATTATATCAGCAAAGATAACGAGCGCTAATACGATGAGAAAGATAACTGGATATGTTCTGGACCAGTGTGTAATGTTTCCAGATTTCAGCCCTCCCTCTTCTCTTCATGATTCCATCCGTTATTGTCATCCGTTTTCTTTCGTTCACACCTCTCGCGTCTTAGGTCCGTCATCCTACGTGTAAAATCAGTGGAAAATTAGAAATTGGTGGTAGATTCGAAATATCCCAATTTTGCTACAAGATTTTCCCTTCCTCTTAGACGTCACAGCTAATTTATACACAGTACAGTTGTACTAAGTGTAAAATGGTGAAAAATTAGAACAATCCAATATGGCCAGTTGTCCTACTGATGGGAAATTCAATAAAACCGAGATATGGAAATAGTGACACGGCTTGCATAGTGGCCGGATCACTTAAATCCGAGATAACGAACCAAGATGACAGACTTCACAACACTGCACAGAATGTATAGTTTTCTGGTTTCCTGTTTCTTCTCTAGCAATACGACGTCACAATAGTAGATGACGGGCCTGAGGATAGTGGCACAGACCACTAGATTTCTGTTGACGTCAGAATCCAAGATGGCGATCCAAGATGGCAGATCTATTGATAATGGTGTACTTCTATGATTGCCTGGTCTTCCCTCTTACTGTCCAGCTTACTGGCCAGGTCACTAATGTTAAGACTAGAGTCTGGCCCTAGTGTAAAATGTCCAGACATTCAAAATTCATTAATTTTCCCAAAACTTAGCTGCTACATTTCACTTTTGCTAAGAGTGCACTCGACATATGTTCAAAATAGTGTTGGTCTCTATTGCAGCCTTCTTTTAACAATATCCTCCAGCCTCTGTCGTCACATTTCGCTGATATAGGTGGCATGTTTAAACAAATGGCAACCTGAGTTTGGAGCCAAAAGGCTGACTTGCTAAAGTTTCAGCATTTATGATGGAAGAGGATTGTGAGATTGCAAATTCATTTGAACATATTGCTCGCTGCGCCGTGCCAGTGCTATGTTTCAAGCTTTAACACAAAAAATTAATGATTTGGAAGCGTGTTAGCTATTAAACAAGCGCGTCCGTCAATACACAGCTCTCATCTCCATTAAAAAGGATCTGATCTTTTATGCACCAACCATGCATTAGTTATATTTGAGAGCTAAATCTGCTCATACAATTCTATTCGCGATAGTAAGAAACGGTAGTAACACGAGGTGGCCCAAAAAACATGTATACACTCTCTTAATGTGTACAGCACTAATGTTTATTGAGATATGAAAAAATTCAAAACTGAAAATAATGAGAACAAATGTATAAACAAGCCGCTTATCTAAAGTGTTTTAATTGCTGGCCATTGTGATGAAAAGACAGCTGATAACGCTGACCGATGGAATCCAGCACGTTCTTAGTAGTTGCTAAATGTATTTTGGTACAATATTTTCCGGTGGTTGTTTTCAGTTCACTGATTGTGACTGGTCTTCTCTTGTGCTTCACATGCCAAATAGAAAATAATCCGTAGGGTGAAATCTGGTGAGCGTGGAGATTACTCGGTACTGCCTTTTCATCCTGTCCATCTGTCTGGCAGGTGTTCGTCAAAGGTAGGCCTTGTTTCTTGATAGTAGTGGGGAGGTGCTCCATGTTGTTGGAAATATCATTCTTCATCCCGAAACATTTCTTTGTGCATGGCATATTCCTCTATCAAATTAAGGTAATTTTCACCAGTCAGTGTCTGCTCAAAGAAGAAAGATCCAATCAGACCAAATACTAATACACCACACAACACTGTAACTCCTGATAGGTTCAAAAGGGACAATTCTTAGACGTCCAGTTGATAAAACTGTGACGCAACACGTTTCTACTCAATTCCGAAGATGGTCATAACCTGGCTACAAATAAACATTGCGATCCAAGACTGGATTTATAATAGAGAAAACAATTGTAATGTTTAATTGAACCATTTTACTTAAAAAAGGGCCCCATAACTCCAAATGGGAACTGTTTGATCTGTGTGGGTCCAGCTGTATACCGCTCACAAATTTCAGTTCTCTGGTCATGATCATACTCATTCAGAGCGTGGTATACTCTAGAGATAAATTTTTCGTTTGGACATTTTCGGTGACTTCTCTTTCTCTTGTCAAGTAAGTGGACGTTCGTGGTTCTTGTGTGCATTCTCGGTCAGTTCCTTCTTCCTCAAAGTTATATCCCAGACGAGTAATTGAGAGTCGCTTGATGTTGAAACTTAGTTGTGAACTGTTTACACTTCACGTCCGTTCTCAGTCTTCCAGTAGCATTACAGAATGAACTTCCCTTGCTCAATGTCCAGCCTTTCTTCAGCCATTTGTAAGACATCGCATCTAAAAAAGGTAGAGAATGTATTCATGATTCGAAATCGGCGAATTTTGTGGAGAAATCATGGAGTTTTGCGTCGAAATCAATACTGTGCTGAAATTTTCAAATATTCGTCTTGTCATATGGCACAGTGAATTCGTCGGATGTGTACATATAGAATAAAGCATCTGCAATAGGTGTTACCACCTTGTGTTATGGGAGCAAGAATCTTTTTCATTGGTACACCTTTCGGCCTTTCGCCTCTAGCCAGCCATCTAGTAAATGATATATCGTCAGTGAAGAAACAACTCAGCATAAGTAGCAAAACATCAATTTTAGAGGAGAGACAAAAATTGTTAGAATACGTTGCAGGCTTCATAGGAACGCTAATTTTACATTGTAGCACTACAATTCGTCCCCTCCCCCCATTCCCCATCCGCTCCACCCATGAACCATGGACCTTGCCATTGATAATGTGGCTTGTGCGCCTCAGTGATAAAGATTGCCGCATTAGGTGAAACCACACCTTAGTGGTATCTGTTAAGAGACCAGACAAACGTATGGTTCCAGATGACTGGCAGGAGTCTTTTCAGTAGTTCCATGGCACCATTCTGTAAGATCAACTGATCTGGTCCTACAAATCAACCAAAATGATCTTCCTGTGTTGAAATGCGCACGGCTGAAAACAAGGGGAAACTACAGATGGAATTATTCACAAAGGCATGCAGCTCTCCTGTGTGATTAAATGAGGATGGCATCCTCTTGGGTAAAATATTCCGGAATTATAATAGTCCCCCGTTCGCATCTCCTGGTAGGGTCTACTTAAGAGATTGTCGTTATCTGGAGAAACAAAACTGGCGTTCTACGGGTTGGAGTGTGGAATGTTAAATCCATTAATTAGGGAGTTAAGTTAGAAAATTTAAACAGGGAAACGAATAGGCTGAAGTCACATATAACAGGCATCGGAGAAATACGGTGGCAGGACGAATGGGACTTCTGGTCAGGTGAACACAGGCTTTTAAACACGGAATGAATTAGTGGTAACGCAGGAGCAGGTTTAATAATGAATGAGAAAATACAGTGACCCCAAGATCGTGGCTAAGGTAGACACTAACCCTACTCCAACTACAGTAGTACAAATCTATATACTAGCTGGCTCCCCAGATTACGAAGAACTTGAAGACATGTATGATTAGATAAAAGGAGTTATTCAGATTGTTAAAGGAGACGAAAATTTACTTGTGATAGGGGAGTGGAATTCTGTAGTGGAAAAGGAAGAGAAGGAAAAGAACAAGCCAAAAATGGGCTGCGGACAAAGGAATGAAAGTCGATGCCATCTGGCAGAATTTTGCACGGGCATAATTTAATCATCGTTGAAACTTGGTTCAAGAATCACGAAAGAGGGCTGTATACGTGGAAGACACCGGAAGATTTCAGATTGATTACGTAATGGTACGACAGATTTCGGAACCTGATTTTAAACTGTAAGACATTTCCAGGGACAGATATCGACTTTGACCACAAATTTCAGCATTAAATGAGGATTGAAACTGAACAAATTGCAAAAAGATAGAAAATTAAGGGGATATGAGCTGGGTAATTTGAGAGAAAGTACATCTATTTAAAAAAGCTGATTAAAATGCTCTTAACACCTTTTTAAGTGATGATCTTCACTCATTCCGATCATGTAAGCATAGAAAAGATGTGGATTGCTTTCAAAGAGAAAGTGTAGAGATATGTACCAAATAAATTAGTAAGTGATGGTATTGATACGCCAAGATACACAAAACGGGTCAGATCGTTGTTGCACAAGCAACGAAAAAAGCACGCCAAATTTAAAACAACACAAAATCCCCAAGACTGGAAAAGTTTTGCAGAAGTTCGAAATATTGCGTGTCCTTCAACGCAAGATGCTTTTAATAATTTCCACAACGAAAATCTGTCTCGGAATCTGGCAGAAAACCCATAGAGATTCTGGTCATACATAAAGCACACCAGAAGCAAATGCAATCAATACCTTCACTGCGCGATAGTAACGGTGAAGTCACTGATGACACTGCCACTAAAGTAGAGTTATTAAACACGGTTTTCGGAAACTCCTTCACCAAAGAAGACGAAGGAAATATTCCTGAATTCCAGTCCAGAACAACTGTCAAGATGAGGAACATAGACGTAGATGTCCTCGGTGTTGCAAAGCAGTTTAAATCACTTAATAAAGGAAAGGCCTCCGGTCCAGATTGTATACCAGCCAGTTTCCTTTCAGAGTAAGCTGATACAATAGCTCCATATTTAGCAATTACGTACAACCGCTCGCTCATTGAAAGATCCGTACCTAAAGGCTGGAAAATCGTTCATGTCACACCACTACCCAAAAAGGGAAGTAAACGTAATCCGCTGAATTACAGGCCCATATCACCAACGTCAATTTTCAGTAGGGTTCTGGAACATATACTATGTTCAAACATTATGAATTACCTCGCAGAAAACGATTTACTCACACACAACACGGGTTCAGAAAATATTGTTCTTGTGAAACACAACTAGCTCTCTACACTCATGAAGTAATGACAAATTGATCCCATATTTTTAGATTTCCATAAGGCTTTCGACACCGTTCCTCACCAGCGTCTTCTAACCAAACTGCGTGCCTATGGAATATCACCTCAGTTGTGCAACTGGATTCATAATTTCCTGTCGGGAAGGTCACAATTCGTAGTAATAGACGGAAAGTCATCGAGTAAAACAGAAGTACTACGCGGCGTTCCCCAAGGAAGTGTTATAGGCCCTCTATTGCCCTGGTCTATATTACCGACATAGCAGACAATCTGAGGAGCCGTCTTAAATTGTTTGGAGATGATGCTGCCATTTACCGTCTTGTAAAGTCATTGAAATGAGATTTCGGGATTGCAGCCGGTCGTCGTAAGCGTCATTTCACGATATTTCGGCAGGACAACTGCCAGCCATCTTCAGGTGAGCCGAACGAGGACTGACGAAGACGTTCTCCGCTCCGTCTTATATAGTGCGCTGATAGTAGTGCCGCGCATGCGTTGCAGTCGCGGAGACAGAAGGGCCACACCGCCCAGCGGCAGCGCCCTCGCTGGTGGAACTGCAAGACTCAGCTGCCGTCGGTATTGTCTCTGGCCACAGCTGTCGAAGTCGTCTGGCGTCTTCATCTGGAGAAAATTTCGGAGATGACGGGATTCCACGCGTTGTTCAGTTGGTAACCACTGTCACGGTTCATTAGATTTTCCGCAATGCGTATTTCAACGGATGCTTTGACAATGGAGTCCCAAAAGGTTGTTGCTGTGACCAAAAACGAAGTTTTGTCATATTTCATTGAATGTCCGTTGGAAATACAATGTTCGGCTACTGCAGACTTACTGGTTTGAAATAGGCGAGTGCAACGTTGATGTTCTGTACAACGCTCTTGCACTATACGCGTTGTCTGTCGTATATAGGCCATACCACATTGACACGGTATTTTATAAATTCCCGCCTTCCGTAGTAACAAATCATCTTTCATTGATCCCAGCAGATCCGAAATCTCAGAAGGTGGACGAAAAACCACTTTCACATGAAAATTGTTAAGAATCCTCGCTATTTTGAAGGAGGTATTTCTAACGAAGGGAAGAAAAGATAGGGACCTGGTTGGCGCGTTTTCCTCTTTAACCACTTCCCGGTTCCTGGCTTTAGTTGAGAAGGCCCTGTTAATTTACGCTGTAAGTAGGTTGTTTAGGTCTTTTATTGGTAACGCCACCTCTGTATGAAAATCACTGGCTGTGCTGTGTGCAGTCTGTGGCTGCTTTGCATTGTTGTAATACTCGCCATTGTAGTGTTAGGCAGCTGGCTGTGAACAGCGCGTAGCGTTGCGCAGTTGGAGGTGAGCCGCCAGCAGTGGTGGATGTGGGGAGAGAGATGGCGGAGTTTTGAAATTTGTCATGAACTGCTATATTTATACACTCCTGGAAATGGAAAAAAGAACACATTGACACCGGTGTGTCAGACCCACCATACTTGCTCCGGACACTGCGAGAGGGCTGTACAAGCAATGATCACACGCACGGCACAGCGGACACACCAGGAACCGCGGTGTTGGCCGTCGAATGGCGCTAGCTGCGCAGCATTTGTGCACCGCCGCCGTCAGTGTCAGCCAGTTTGCCGTGGCATACGGAGCTCCATCGCAGTCTTTAACACTGGTAGCATGCCGCGACAGCGTGGACGTGAACCGTATGTGCAGTTGACGGACTTTGAGCGAGGGCGTATAGTGGGCATGTGGGAGGCCGGGTGGACGTACCGCCGAATTGCTCAACACGTGGGGCGTGAGGTCTCCACAGTACATCGATGTTGTCGCCAGTGGTCGGCGGAAGGTGCACGTGCCCGTCGCCCTGGGACCGGACCGCAGCGACGCACGGATGCACGCCAAGACCGTAGGATCCTACGCAGTGCCGTAGGGGACCGCACCGCCACTTCCCAGCAAATTAGGGACACTGTTGCTCCTGGGGTATCGGCGAGGACCATTCGCAACCGTCTCCATGAAGCTGGGCTACGGTCCCGCACACCGTTAGGCCGTCTTCCGCTCACGCCCCAACATCGTGCAGCCTGCCTCCAGTGGTGTCGCGACAGGCGTGAATGGAGGGACGAATGGAGACGTGTCGTCTTCAGCGATGAGAGTCGCTTCTGCCTTGGTGCCAATGATGGTCGTATGCGTGTTTGGCGCCGTGCAGGTGAGCGCCACAATCAGGACTGCATACGACCGAGGCACACAGGGCCAACACCCGGCATCATGGTGTGGGGAGCGATCTCCTACACTGGCCGTACACCACTGGTGATCGTCGAGGGGACACTGAATAGTGCACGGTACATCCAAACAGTCATCGAACCCATCGTTCTACCATTCCTAGACCGCCAAGGGAACTTGCTGTTCCAACAGGACAATGCACGTCCGCATGTATCCCGTGCCACCCAACGTGCTCTAGAAGGTGTAAGTCAACTACCCTGGCCAGCAAGATCTCCGGATCTGTCCCCAATTGAGCATTTTTGGGACTGGATGAAGCGTCGTCTCACGCGGTCTGCACGTCCAGCACGAACGCTGGTCCAACTGAGGCGCCAGGTGGAAATGGCATGGCAAGCCGTTCCACAGGACTACATCCAGCATCTCTACGATCGTCTCCATGGGAGAATAGCAGCCTGCAATGCTGCGAAAGGTGGATATACACTGTACTAATGCCGACATTGTGCATGCTCTGTTGCCTGTGTCTATGTGCCTGTGGTTCTGTCAGTGTGATCATGTGATGTATCTGACCCCAGGAATGTGTCAATAAAGTTTCCCCTTCCTGGGACAATGAATTCACGGTGTTCTTATTTCAATTTCCAGGAGTGTATATGATGATATCAAGGTAAATACATTGTTTGTTCTCTATTAATATCTTTCATTTGCTAACTATCCCTATCAGTAGTTAGTGCCTTCCATAGTTTGAATCTTTTATTTAGCTGGCAGTAGTGGCGCTTGCTGCATTGCAGTAGTGGGAGTAACGAAGATTTTTGTGAGGTAAGTGATTTAGTGATTTGTGAAAGGTATAGTTTAATGTTAGTCAGGGCCATTCTTTTGTAGGGAATTCTGAAAGTCAGATTGCGTTGCTCTAACAAAATATTGTGTGTCAGTTTAAGGACAGTCGTGTATAAATGTTCTAAGGGGACGTTTCATATGTCGACCCTTAGCCTAGGATACCTCACTGGAATCTTCTGATTTTTTCTTGTAGTTTGTGTAATTAGTGTAGATTTTGTTTATTGCTAGCGCGTAATTGTAGAGAGAATCTCCTTTGTAGTTGCAGTCTTTCATTGTTGTACAGTAAAACAGTTGTGGCATGCATGTAGATTTGCACCAAGTATTTCGCAGCTGCAATTAACTAGATATTATTTTCAGTGTTATGTTAATGTGTTCTCTTATTTTTGCTCTTTAAATTGTGCTTTTCTGTGTTATCGTGAAATACTGTGATAATAATGGCGTGTGAAAAACGTAACACTAGGCTCCAAAGTAAACTGAGAAATAATAGTGACGACGAGCGTAGCTTGCCAGCACCACTGTGTAATGAATTAACAGACATTCAAAGTAGTAATTTGGTAACTGTGCATAGGGAAATGGAGCGGGCGTCAAACAATGGCGTGGACAGTGAAACAATTAGTGAAGAGGGAAGCATTATCGATCGATTGGTCGCCAACAGCTCGCCTCAGGAATCGGAAATGACAGGACACAATTTTGCAAATATTGTAGATTCAGGTTTTGGGTCCTCACCATTTTCTCAAATGAGTCAAGACACATTTTCCACTTGTCAAAATGTGAATGTTGCCGGTGCAAATTCACTGCCGAAAAGCACTGAGGAACACGTTCCAGACAACAGTGCATTGTTATTACAACTAATACAACAAATGGGACAAACACAGCAAAAGCTTCAAAAGTTAGACACAATGGAACAACACCAGAGACAAACACAGCAACAGTTAGACGCAATGGAACAAAATCTTCACACCACACTTGAACAAACACGTGAAGATTTAACTACTGAGTTACATAAAATCGAATCGAAATGTCCAAAAGTCTGTAACGACGTAAAAACACAAATTTGTTAGCATTTTCAACCTATTTTTTCGCGGCATGAAAATGCATTACAGAATCACGAAGCAGCCATAAAAGAACTGCAAACTATTGTTCATGAAAATCATGAGACCTTGCAAGCTAAATTTGACTCAGTTGCATCTACCGATTCGGTTACGCAACTTGCAAAATCTCAGGAAAACTTAAAGGACACAGTAGATACTCTGAAACTTGGTTCAGAAAAACACACTGAGGAAATAAGTACACTATCGGAGAAAGTAGCCGAACTTTCGGATCAGTTCACTAATTTATCTACGAAGGTAGATGATAATCTGAATGACACAAAACCGGTAGTCTTTAAAGACACAGAAGAGAGCGAACAAATTACGAAACTGAAACAAAATCTGAATCAACACCAAAGAGAAATGCGGGAAGTACAACATCAGCTGACACAGGTAATACAAGAATTACGTATTTCAGAGGACACTCGCGCCCCAATACGGGATGAGGGACTTAGAAATACGGAAAAGCCGCAAAATAATAACACAGGGCATTTCGGAAGTTATGAAAGAAATTGACAATGTGCACCGAATTTTGAGATGGAACGGCCGACACGACCTAACAATGACCGATATGCGACTCGCCGACATGATGATTTTGACTATAAGCTGTTCATTACTACACGTAAATTCAAAACATTTAAGAATTCTGGCAACGACATTCATCCACAAGCATGGCTCCATCAATTCTCTCATTGTTTTCCTCCCAACTGGTCATTAGAACACAGATTAGAATTTATGTGTGGCTACTTAGAGAATGAACCAGCTGTAAGAATGCGATCGGTCATTCACGATTGTCACAGTGAAGGAGAATTTTACCATGCCTTCCTCTCAGCATATTGGTCTCAAGCTACACAAGACCGAGTAAAACATAGTATCATGATGATGAAACACTTTGAACAATCTGAATTTTCCAGTCTTGTCAAATATTTTGAAGACATGTTGCATAAGAATCAGTATCTTTCAAACCCATACAGCCCCTCAGAACTCATCCGCATTTGCTTAATCAAATTACCTGAACATTTACGACATATTATTTTGGCAGGACGTTGCAAAGACGACATTGAAGCTTTTCAGGGACTGTTACAAGAACTGGAAATTGACACTGACAATCGCGGAACGCAGGAGCACAACAATTACAGATCACATCCGTCGCAATTCCGCGGTGAAAGAAATAATAACTGGACACAAGGCTATTCTCACAACACACATCGTGACCAAAACAGACACCACCCGTATGACAACCGTTGGCAGAGTAGTAATAATTACAGGGAAAGATCACCTCTCTGTGGTAGTGACTATCACAGAGACAATCAGAGAAACAGACAATTTGGGAACCAAAATAATTATTATCAAGGGAGACAGAATAACTTTAGACGCAATGGTCCAGCGCGCAGTTACGATTCAGGGAGAAATTCTCCACCACTTAACCGACAAGAAAGAAACTACAGGAACTACCGACATGACGACAGACGATATATTCGTAACGACAGTCCTGAATTGCATCAGAACTGGCGTGATTTAAACAGGGCAGGGCCTTCTCGTCAGAGTGAATTTGTAGAAGTTAGGTCTCCTAATCCCAATAACGGCGCGCGCCAACAAAGAGACAGACAATGACTCGCACAGCAAGCAGCCGCGTGCGCCCGCTGGCTCCGAGAAAAATAACATAAGACGCTAGCCTTGAGAAAAATTTTAGCATTCTTTACCGATGTATAAGTCTGATGTATAAGTCTGAGTACTATGAAGAGTAAAGGTTTACACCACATTTCACATGTAAAACCGTTTATTGAAAAATAACCTGTTTTTTAACTTTGTCTTTGCCATAAAACTTTTCACTTTACATTGCTAGTAAGCTTTGTCAGACTTAAGAAACTGTTAACATGCAACAATGTTTTGAAGTTAAATATCCAGTCAAGAATCAAGAGAACTTATTTAAACAGAAATTAAGAATGCATTGTTGTTGTGAACAGACGACACAGTGTTATTGTGTGTGTACATTCTGGCTTGTTAGTTGCACGATTACGTAACGACTATAAGGCTCACATACTTAGAACATTTACCAGTACTGTTAATGAGATTTTAATGCAACATTTTGGTTTATTTGAAAATACATTCTGAAATTAAAGTGCTTTCTGAGAGATACCAGATGACACAGAGGTTAGTTTATGTGACAGCTACACGATTTTATGACGACGCTACCAATGAGTGACAATTTACAATGTTGCTTTTGCGGTGTATCTGTTTTATATCTGAACAGTTTTCTGAATTCTTTTGGAAAGAAAAACATGTTTTAGTAGTAACTTTTGTGGTATAGCTACAATGAGACAGCCTTTTCTGTAGCACAACAATACGTTACAGTACAGTACTTTCTTCATCACAACAATAAGCGTAATAACTACGATATCTATACACAAAGAATTTCACATTTGTTTATCATGAGGTAAGTACATTGACTTCTGCAGAACTTAGCTTTCGGAGGACGATAACTACGAGACTTTCACAGAGGTTATCTTACAACATGACGCACAGTTTAGCGCTACAGTACACGTATTTGAGTGATTAATTTTGTACTTAAAACATTTATTTTTTTAAAGATATTTGAAGTACAATGATACAAGGGCTTTCCGTGATATATTTCATTCTATTGCTGTAATCTGTAACACCTGAGGGTATAATTACATTAATCCTCGGGGGTACACGCCTACTTTGTGTACCATGTGCTTGGCACGCACAAGGAGCCCTAGCTAATATGGTATTTGCTTATACAACTTTACACATCGGTACCATATTTCTCTAACACACAAATTACACAGCTATCTGATCATTTAACTGAGATATAAACATTTTTTTACTGCATTAGTGACAGATGTTTACGTAATTACACAGTTGAATAACTTCACACTTATGAAATTGCATTTTGTCTGTACTTTGTGAACTGTTCATATCTTTTCAGAACCATTGTGATACTATGAGAGCTTTGAATGATGTATTTGGTATGGGATCATAATTTTTAAAGTACGTTTGAGGTAGATGACACTTTTGAAATGAGCAGAGAATTATTTTTAGGTTTTGAAATTATTGGAGGAAGCTACGACGATTTTGAGTTGACGGAGGTGTTACGATGTTATTTTTACGACGACGATGTGTATTATGCTGCTGAGGTATGTTTATGGTCAAGAAGCTGATGCTATATGAGGAATTTGATTATGCTACATATTTCATATAATGAAATATTAAAGAAGCGTCGACGAATATATATATATATGTGTAATAAGGTAAGGAGTAATGAGTAGCGGTTAGGGACTCTGACTGGTGAAAAAGGATGTTGTAAACCGAGAATCGTACTTTAAGAGTTATGAAATGTGTGTAAAGGCGTGAATGTATCACAATGCCAGCGAAAATTTTTTGGACAATGTTATATTCATACGATTTTGTTTCTACAGATTTGTAACGCAAATTCTTGACCTATGAAATTTTTATATGAGACTGTCGCTGTAGCGAAAACTGCTGTCGTAAATATTTCGTTAAGAAAGGTAAGTGACCGTGAAGTAATTCGTTGTGAGTGGCCAGGTGTGTCAGATGCCTGGAGAAAAAGCCATTATTGCGAGCCCTTTTCAGCAGCACAGGTAGAAAAAAAAAGGGGGGGCCATTATCCTCGCTATTGACGTTCCTTTGTAGAGAGCATCGCAAAAACGACACGGTCGAACTTGAAAACATATGTTGACACTGTGGAGCTCTTAATTTATGATATTTACAGAAATGCCTAATGAAATGACGAGAAATATTTTTACATCTGCACACCTGATTATGACAAGCGTCTTTCTACGAGAGTTGAGAGAAAGTCTACTAACTTATGAAATGTCACATGACTATTGAATGATATTTTTATGCTTTGGTTTGCGTAATTGCTTATTTCATTTGATATCTAGTTTCTAGCTGCACTGCAGCATTGGTTAAAATAAAATTTTATAGATGTACTAATATAAATATTTTCTGTCTACAGATCGAGTAAATAATAATTTTAAAAAAAAATGAGGGAGCACAAAGACATTTACCTTCACAGGAACTGCAATCATAGTTTTCTTTTCAAGTACTTGTTAATTTCTTTTGTAGAATAAATTGTGATGCATCACTCTAGTGTGAAGATGTGACATAGGTATTAGACATGGCCATTTTTAGTGTAATACTTTTTCTGCTTGAACTTTGTCATGTTTAGGTATAAGTTATGCTGTTTGCCAGGCATAGTGCTACTGAATTTTAATTTGTGTTACTCTGCTAAGCCAGATTTATTTTTCTTGTTTGCTGCACATTGCCTTATATTAGTCGTAATATTGCAATTGCTTCGCTAATTTCTAAAATGCTGCTTCCTTTGCAAATCTGCACTTTTTTGTCATTGCTGTTTGCGTTAATTGTTTTATGTGCTGCTGCATTGCCTCGTCCCTTAGTTTAGCATCTGAGCTCAGTAGATTTAAGTTAGCTTAAAGAAAGAAACTAGTTGTGATGAATGGAAAGAAATGCATTGAAGGTATATGAAAACGTTTTGGGCCAAAATGAGTATTGTACAATGATCCGTAATTATTTTGAAAGAAATATGAACAGAATAGAGAAAGCAGGTATTGATAGGACTTTTTGGAAATAATGAGGAACGAAGGGAGATCTCCGAGAAGTAAAGAGAGTTTTGTTTGCAAAATACTGCAGTAAAAGAAACCCTGTCCTTTCCTTGTGTTATCCCACTATGTGTTTGTGTACCCATGTGTATTTGTTTTCTTCCTGTCTCTGTGTACTGTTTCATAGAATTTTTTTTCTCTTCTAATACTAAGCTACATTCACTATGATGAGGAATACTGTTATCCTCAAATATAATTTGCATTAATAATATGTTATTTTCTTTGTAAACATGTTCAGACATTATTTATTCTGTTTTGTTTTAATGCTCATGTGTGAAGTTGATGTTTCAAAATTTATTCTGATCTTTATGTATGTACTCAAGTCATTATTTTTGTAACACTGATGTATATGTTTATTTCTATTCTATTGTAAAACCTGTACTAAAAAAGTTATCTGTATTGTTATGTTCTTTAATGATGTATTTTGTACCTTTGTAATTGTATTCTTCTGTTATAAAATTGTAATTGACACCAGGTCATCAAATTAAGTAACTTGTAAGTTACATATCACTGCACACGTTTCTATTGGTCATAGTATATGGACACTATGTGAGAAGTAGGGACTGTTAGTGTTTGCACGTGTGTTAATAATTCAGCAAGGGACTGGTTAACAGCATTGCTGGTTCTCAGGACAATTCAAAAACTTTGAGTGCACAAGTGGTGATTATGGACTTGCTCTATTATCCACAAGACTCTTCAATGGTGATTGTGCACCTGCATAGTCACAACAGATGGCTGCTGGCCATCTCTACAAGGACTACAGTGGGTCTGCGTCTTTGGTGGCCCACCAATACGGTAATCTCTACCAGGACTACAGTGGGTCTGCTCTGTGATGACCTACCCACCAATACTCTTCAAAACTTCGACTGACTCCGCTGTGGGTTTGCTCTGTTGTGGCCCATGACCTGTCTGCATGTCGAGAGTCAGCACTGTCTTTCCGTTGGAAGGACAACGATACTTCTTCAAGACTGCATGGAAATCCACTACTTCCGTGTGCATTTTCTTTTACTGCTCAGACTTTGGGAAAAACACTGCAATGTGATGAATGATCAGGACTGTCTTTATGGACTGTGAGAAAATTTTAGCTTTTGACCAACATTGTATCAATAAGTGTGTGCATTTGATTTCTTTGTTATTGTAATTACGATTATGAAAAATTTTAACAAATATGTATTGGCCAGTGCCCAACACAATTTGTAAATTTTTTTGTGGGGAGCATGGGGGCTATGTAAGTAGGCTGTTCAGGTCTTTTATTGGTAACGCCACCTCTGTATGAAAATCACTGGCTGTGCTGTGTGCAGTCTGTGGCTGCTTTGCATTGTTGTAATACTCGCCATTGTAGTGTTAGGCAGCTGGCTGTGAACAGCGCGTAGCGTTGCGCAGTTGGAGGTGAGCCGCCAGCAGTGGTGGATGTGGGGAGAGAGATGGCGGAGTTTTGAAATTTGTCATGAACTGCTATATTTATATATGATGATATCAAGGTAAATACATTGTTTGTTCTCTATTAATATCTTTCATTTGCTAACTATCCCTATCAGTAGTTAGTGCCTTTTATTTAGCTGGCAGTAGTGGCGCTTGCTGTATTGCAGTAGTGGGAGTAACGAAGATTTTTGTGAGGTAAGTGTTTTAGTGATTTGTGAAAGGTATAGTTTAATGTTAGTCAGGGCCATTCTTTTGTAGGGAATTCTGAAAGTCAGATCGCGTTGCGCTAACAAAATATTGTGTGTCAGTTTAAGGACAGTCGTTTATAATTGTTCTAAGGGGACATTTCAACGCTTAACCAAAACATCCAGGACTGGAAGGCAACAATCTTTCTCTAGTTCCATAGTAAATCGAATATTCTCGTGGATGGAATTAAGTTGACGAGAAAACTCCATTAACTTTTATTCTCCATGAGGTCAGACTATGAACGTATCATCGACGTATCTCCAAAAAACAGTTGGTTTACAAACCGCTGATTCAAGTGCAATGAAGTTTACGACGACCGGCTGCAATCTCTAAAGCTCTTTTAACAGTTGATTGGCCGGGAAAGTTTTAAATTTTACGTCTTGTAAAGTCATAAGATGACCAAAACGAATTGTAAAATGATTTAGATAAGTTATCAGTATGATGCGAATAGTGGCAATTGACACTGAATAAAGAAAAGTGTGAAGCTATTCACATGAGTACTAAAGAAATCCGCCAAATTTCGAATACGTGCTAAGTCACACAAATCTCAAGGCTGTAAATTCAGCTAAATACTTAGAGGTACAATTACACATTACCTAAACCGGATCAATCACATAGATAATATTGTGGGTAGAGCAAACCAAAGACAGCGATTCATTGGCAGGACACTTAGAAGGTACAACAGGTCTAGTAAAGAGAATTGCTGTGCGTTGTGGAATCCGCATCAGGTGGGACTGACGGATGACATCTAAAAAGCTCAAATAAGAGAGCTGGTTTTGAATTATCATGATACAGGGGAGATAGTGTCCCAGACACTTGAGTTGGAGTGAAATCATTAAAACAAAAACGTTTTTCGTTGGGACGGGATCTTCTCATGAAATTGCAATCGCCAGTTTTCTCCTCCGATTGTGTAAACGTTCTGGTGGCACCAACCTACATAGGGATAAACGATCATCTCCACGATAAAGTAATAGAAATCAGGGCTCGCACAGAAAAATTTAAAAGCTCGTTTTTCCCGTGCGCCGTTCGAGAGTGAAACGGTAGAGAGACAGCTTGTAAGTGGTTCATTGTACCCTTTGTCAGGTACTTTATTGTAAATACGAGAGCAATCAAGTAGATGTAGATGTAGGTCTTGAATATAACTGATGAAAGAAAGAAAAAGAACAGAATGGAGCAAGCGAATGGGAAGAAAAACGTCTAAAAAACGAGACTGGCTGGAAGCGTAAATTAGCTAAACAGGAATTGCTAGAGGCCAAACGTAACGATTACGAACCATACTTCACTAGCGGAATACATAGGGTCGAGAGGAGACATGTCTGCATGAAATCAGAATAGATCTTGGAAACCTGTGAAGCGTCCTCGGCGCTAAGGAAATATAATTAGAGTTCAGTTATATATTCGCAATGTTTACAAGTCGTTATTCTTCCGCACCAGCCTCCGCTGTTTCTCATTCACCTGCTTGTTGGATTTCTGCTGACGTCAGCCGAGTGAGCTCAGCGGCTGCGCTCCCTGGAGATGTCAGCGACCCTGGCGCCCAGACGGACTGCCGGCGAGCATGCGCGGCCGTTTCCGTGTGGTTGCTGGAGAGTACTTGGTCCCACTTCCAATTCTGCAGTGGCCATCGATGACTCACCTGCGATGTACCTGGCGTCGATGGTCGTGGTCGGTTGAACTCCTCCCTACCTCGCAGGTTTCAGCAGCAAAGGTCCTGTCGATGGCTTCCGCGTTGAAGCCCGGTATTGGCAGCACTCTGCGATGTCTCGTTATAGACAGACGGTTTCTCGAACAGCGAGTACCACGAAGTTCATCAAGTGAAGGCCACCGTCTTGAGTATGTTTTCGGCTATTTCACACACTGTGCTGGAGCATCTAGGACACAGATTCATACAGTATCGCAGTCATGCAATCGAGTGCTATTACTGTGAACCATCGATCCCAATGATCAACTTATGGCGAGAGCTGGAGAGGTGGAGTATTTAAAGGGAAGTAGCGTGACGCTCTCACCGTAGGCTAGGACCGTGCTCTCCTTATTCTGCTATATTTACTCAACACGCCGCTTATTGCTGTGCTCGTAAGTAAGAGATACAGTTTCTAGCAAAGAATATACCTATCTCGCTTCCCTCGGTTTTCGTTGCAGTCTCATTTCTGTTGAGTGGGTATCCTTAGTGGGCAGACTTTGTCAACCTCAAGGACTTGCGACATACTGGCTTCCTTTCTGCTTCCGTCTGTCTCTGGCATGACATTAGTTTGTCTGTGGGAATTTGAGTGACTTTTAATCATCTTTTTTGTAGTTTATACCGCTTACTATTCTGTGTCATAACAGAAAATATAGATGCCGCCTATATGAAAGTTAAAGAGGCCTTTGGACAAAAGAGAATCAGCTATTTGAATATCAGAGCTAAGATGGCAAACAAGTCCTAAGCAAAGAAATAAAATCTGAAAAGTGAAAGGATATAGTGGGTTTATACAAGGCAGATGTTCTTGAAGTTAAAATTATAAAAAGGGAATACAACATATATGTGGATGAAATGGGAGATAAGAGTCCGAGAGAAGAATTTGACAGTCGATCACTGGAAGATAAGTTTGGATTCTGGAGAAATGTAGGAAAACGCAATGCAGTACTGACCCTACGACATCCCTTTGAAGGTACTGTAGTTTAAGAAAAGGGAAACCTACATTTGTAGCTTTTTTAGATTTTGAGAAAACGTGACAATGACGAATCGAGTACATTCTTTGAAATTTTGAAGATAGAGGGGGTAAATGCATGGCGCGAAGTTTTGTACACAACTTGTACAGAAATCTGTTTGCAGTTATGAGATGGGAATGAAAGGGAAGCTTTTGTCGAGAACGGAGTGAGACAGACTTGTCGCCTGTCCCTGACACTGTACAGTCGGCACAGTGAGCAGTCAGTAGTGAATAACAAAAGAAATTTTTGAGTAGGAATTAAAGTTCACGGAGTAGAAATAAAAACTTTGAGGTTTGTCGATGATATTGTAATACTGTCAGAGACACAAAGGACTTTGAAGAACAGTTCAACGGAATGGACAGCGTCACAAAAGAATATACGATGAACACCAACAAAAGCAAAGAAGGGTAATGGAATGTAGTCGAATTACATCAGGTTATGATGAGGGGCACAGATTATGAAACAAGACACTGCAAGTTATAAATGAGTTTTGCTATTTAGGCAGAAAAATAAATGACGACGATCGATGAAGGGAGGATATAAAATGTAGACTGACAATGGTAAGAAATGCGTTTGTGGAGAAAAAAAGCGTTAATATAGATTTAAGTGCTAGGATGACTTTTCTGAAGTTATTTTTCTGAAATGTAGCTATGTATGGAAATGAAACATGGATGATAAACAGTTTAGAAAAGGAGAGGATAGAGGCATTAGAACTATGGTGCTACAGAAGAACGCTTAAGATTAGATGCGTAGATCGACTAATTAATGGGGAGGTACTGAATAGGACTGGGAACACAAGACTTTTGTGGCACAACTGCACTAGAAGATACGATCAGTTGACACCAAGGGATCATCAGTTTAGTACTGGAGGAAAGTATCGGCGATAAAAATCGCAGAGGGAGACCCGAAGGTGAATAGACTAAGCAGAGTCAGAAGGGTATTGGTTGTAGTAGTTATTCGAGGCTTCAACAACTGGATTAACTTCTTCGAGCCGGTCTTCGGACTGAAGACCACACCAGCAGCACTATACTGTACTTTCACATGGTATCAGAAAGTGAAATAAAGAAAATACTATTCAGAAAGCACAGGAACGACAGATACGCCTAACTGTCTCGATAATTATGGTAGGCACTTGTTTGGCAGAGTCTCTTGTACGGCTTACCACCCATACGTTTGATTTTCTGCTGAGAGAGTTAGTAAAAACATAGCTTTTGTCTTTTTTCACGGAAACAACTTCGAATAGAAATTTCTTCGAGAAAAATGGGCAAAACGTCGTTCAAGCAGCATCTAAGAACTATACTGCACTGTCACTCCTGAAATAATAACATCCAACGTGACACTTGTTCGCAAGGAATGATGCCATAACATCAATGACAGTCCTTAGGATGAATAACTTTAAGCTTTTTGTAAATAATCCCTTTCGGCGTAATACACTTTCAGTCTTTCTTTATACAGTTTGGTAAGCAAACTTTTCCAAGAATATATCTCGGACTTCCGTTTTCTTGCCACACTTCGCTGAAGGTGCGCTTGTAGTAAATAATACTATTTGTACGGTACTGTATCGCTCTCAGGTCCATAACTGTAGGCTCATTGTCACAGCTCTTCCACGCCTAATTGATTCACAGCCAGAAATTTTCATCTGCATAGCTTGTGATAAAAGAGTAATCTAGTTAATGGACTTCGTAAGGTCGTGGTTTTTCCCATTTCTTTAAGTATCAAGGCGCATTGAAGTGTAGCTTCACATCCTTTAAGCTTGCACTCGAGGGAACTGTGATCTGAGTCACACTCCATCTGATTATGACCTTTCTCCAAAACCTTTTGCGTAATCAATACTCCAATATCAACTGCTAATCTTAAAAGAGCATTTGAGAATACGATTTTCCTGTCGCGACATGCGCAGCCTTCAAAAATTAATCGTTTTGGACAGGGTGTCCACGATACGGAAGGCAACACTTGACACAGCAAATTCACTTTTAGTTTCATCGAACCAATAACACACTGCATCACGACTTTCTACATTATGCATTGTAAATAGTGCTTCATAAGAGTCTGCACTAACGTGTAAATTTGGAGATACATTTACTGCCTGTGACTCCACGGTATACTCTGAGCAGAGTTTTTGCTGTGCCCCTCTTTTACCTAGATCTCTGTGCTGCTTTGCCTGCTCTTTTCATTCAATGTGCTGCTTTCACACACCTTTACTCAAGTAACTAAAACTGCAGCTACAACTCAAGTTGCTCCACTCTTACTTGGGGGTAAACCAACTAATGCTGTCCTCTTCGAAAGTCGTGTTAAAGGTGGCCAGACTTAATGTTGGACCCTTTTCGATGTTACATTTTCTTCTGTAGAGACCATACCGCTATTTGCATTGAAGTATAAGGTCGAGGTGGAGCTTGGAGGCGGATTTGTTGCTGATATGCAATGGCTGTTTCGGAAGGCAGTTCGGTAGTTCTTTCAAAAGAGTCTCTCATTTTCTTTTCTTCGTTTGATTTATTCGAGTACGTGACGATTATAATTGAAGGTTCACCCCATTTGTGTAATTATCCAGCCAATATCGGGTAATGCAATATTTAATCGCAGGAGAACTGGGAAACACCTTTTTGTAAAATTTATGTTTTCTCATCGAACTTCTTAAATGATAAATCGACATGTCTTCTCTTCTAGATTCGCCACAGGTCTTCCACAGACGTTTCGGTGGGACTATGTCCACGTATATCTTCCTCTGTCCCCATGTCGCACTTTCCCAGAAAGTATTAAGTACTGCCTGCGTATCTCCAGCAGGAGATTAATGACACTTCCTATGAGCGGATATCTGACACATCGTCGAAGTATTTTTTGTGCGTCTCTCAGAGTATCGAGAGAAACGTTGTTACTTAAACCTTTTTCTGTCTAATATACGCTTATCCATGCATTCTCAGAATTTTATTAGCGTTTTTCTTGCAAACTTCGGGGCCGGTTTTTGACTTCATTCTGTCACCAGTTCAGTCACCAAAAAATAGGTCCAGGAAGTAGAGATGAATATTAAAGTGCTATGGTTTTTTACAAACACATTAAGTAACTGCTCCTGTTTCTGTATGAAAAATTATATCCTCCTGTGACCTCCCAAGGCCGAGCGGAAACGAGGAATGCGTTCAAAAAAAATGGTTCAAATGGCTCTGAGCACTATGGGACTCAACTGCTGTGGTCATAAGTCCCCTAGAACTTAGAACTACTTAAACCTAACTAACCTAAGGACAGCACACAACACCCAGCCATCACGAGGCAGAGAAAATCCCTGACCCCGCCGGGAATCGAACCCGGGAACCCGGGCGTGGGAAGCGAGAACGCTACCGCACGACCACGAGATGCGGGCTAAGGAATGCGTTCATTGAAGTTATCCATCACGCGTTCACAAACACCTGGTACCCTTTCCATTTTATCCGTCAATTGGTGTATTGTTTGGGTTTGTTTACGTATACTTTTGATTTTGAAAATACCCACAAAAAAGAGCACGAGGTGTAAAATTGCATGATATCGCAGGCCATTGCTGGTTGCCACGCAGAGATAATTTTTTGAGCAATGTTTTCATTCAGCCGAGGAATCGTTTCACGGGATGTGTAACATGTCGCACCATCTTGTTAACCCCACGTATCGTCATTTTCATCAATAAGAGGGAAAAACAATCCGAAAACATATTTCGGTAACGGTCACCGTTCAGCGTGATGGCAGCTCCGTTACCATTTTCAAAAAAGTACGAACCGATCACTCCTCCTGCCCGGAACCCATACCGCACAGTATGCGTTTCATCTTCCACAATCACTCGCGGATTTTCATTACCCCCAGATTCTGCTTTCCGGCCTATTGACGTACCCACTGAGGTAGACGAACGCCTAATCTAAGAAAATTTTTCTTTTTGTGGTGTTCTCGTTCTGCGCTTGTGGAGCTAAGACCCATTGAGCAAATCGATTTCTCTTTCCATGATCTGCAGGCGTCAACTCTTGTGTAAGTTGAATATTGTACGCATGTATTTTCAGGTCCTTTAAAAATGGCTCTGATCACTATGGGACTTAACTACTGAGGTCATCAGTCCCCTAGAACTTAGAACTACTTAAACCTAACTAACCTAAGGACATCACACACATCCATGCCCGAGGCAGGATTCGAACCTGCGACCGTAGCGGTCTCGAGGTTTCATACTGTAGCTCCTAGAACGGCACGGCCACTCCGGCGGGCTCAGATCCTTTCAAAGGACTTCATGCAGTGAACTTGGTGATAAATTCAATTGTGGAGCTCGTCAGCGAACCGATGTTTTGGGTTCACGGTCACATTGTCACGCACGACAGCAATACTTTCTTGTGTTCGAACAGAACGTCATCGTCCAGTTTTCTTAACGTGTGACACAGAACCCGTACTCTCAAACTTCCGAATCAGCTTTCGAACTGACGATTCGGTTGGAGGAGCATTACGCCCGAGTGTCACACGCATTTCACGAACGGTTCCCGTGGGACTTTCACTGGTTTGAAGTAACGTTTTATGACTTTGATACGTTGTTCGGTTGTCACCTGCTCCATGACGAAAATAAACATAAAAAACAATGCTCTCTACACAAAAGCTATGAGGCTACTAATGGAAAGGATCGCATATAACGAACATGAAAAAACCACGGCAGCCAAACATCACATCACAAAAGGATGCATGATTCAAATTCGTCCATATTTCCCGAAGACCCTGTAATTGTTCTCGTTTTCAACATCTTCCTTCCGACATTCTCCAATAAATTATCCTATTTTTCTAGTAAACAATGAGCACCATCGTGTTACCAAGAGTACGAAGTAGTACTGGCGCCTCCAGCAGCAACTGGGACTGCTGGATCATTTTGAGCATAATCAAGATTTGAAGGGGAAATTCATGTATTTAGGATAACGAAGATATCAATAACATTAATAATAATAATAATAATAATAATAATAATAATAATAATAATATAATAATAATAATAAACCCCGTGGAGGCCCGGGAAAAGAATAGGCCTCCGGTATGTTCTGCCAGTCGTAAAAGGCGACGAAAAGAACAAACCACTAATAGGGCTAACCCCCCTTTTAGTGTGATTACTTGGTTCAGGACAGAACTAAAGAAGCCTCGGACAAGCGCCGTCATGGTCGGGGACGGCGCTTGAACCCTATGCCCGCCCACAATGGTAATGACACTGCTAGCCAACTGGAAAATGATTTAAATCCAAATAGAGGTGTTTTGCAGGATATGCTTCGTGCAACCACCCTAGAAGGAAAACAAAGACAGAGGATGAGATGGTCAGATGAAGTTAATCGACACCTCATGTTCTGTTATTACCAAGCAACAAACCTAGGAACCAACACAACTGGATACAGATCACAAGTATACACAACATTTATTACCAGATACCCAGAATTAAAATTTTTAACAGAACAACGACTAGCTGATCAGATCCGTGTAATAATCAAAAATAACAGGATACCCCAGTCAGAATTAGAAAACATCAAACAACAAGTACAACAAATACTGGAACAAAATAATGTGCAATTAGAAGAAGAAGAAGAAGAAGAAAATACAGTAATGGACTCAAACATCCCAGAGCAAACAAACAAAGAACAACACGCATCAATTAAACAATCAGAGGAAAATGAAATTTTAAGACAGCCACCAGCACAAGCACAAATAGAACACGAAGTGACACACATGTTAGATATAGAAGAAAAATTTCAGTTGACATATATAGAATACAAAGACACAAATACAGACATTAGACCATTCTTGAATAGACCACCAAATAGCCCACAAGTCGAAACAACAATAAAAACTATCAACACAATCATACACAACAAAATAAATGAATACACAACTATGGAAGAGTTACAACTACTGGTTTATGTAGGAGCACTCACTACACTAAATATACACACTAGGCAGAGATCAGAACCAACCAACACACAGAAGAAACCCACAAAACCAGCATGGCAACACAGGCTACAGATCAGAATAGAAAAACTGAGAAAAGACATCGGACAGTTAACACAATTTATAAGAAATGAAATATCAGACAAAAAACGAAAAAGGTTAGGTAATATCTCACAACAAGAAGCAATAGAGCAATTAGATGAAAAGAAGCAAAAATTACAAGCTTTGGCGAAACGACTTAGAAGATACAAAAAAAGTGAAAATAGAAGGAAACAAAACCAAATATTCAACACAAACCAAAAGAAATTTTACCAAACAATAGATAACACACACATAAAAATAGACAATCCACCAAACATAAGAGACATGGAACACTTCTGGAGCAGCATATGGTCAAACCCGGTACAACATAATAGGCATGCACGGTGGATACAAGCAGAAACAGATACATACAAGATGATACCACAAATGCCTGAAGTGATAATTTTGCAACATGAAGTCACCCGAGCAATTAATTCTACGCACAATTGGAAAGCCCCTGGAAATGATAAAATAGCAAATTTCTGGCTAAAGAAGTTCACCTCAACACATTCACATCTAACTAAATTATTTAACAGTTACATTGCAGACCCATACATATTCCCTGATACACTTACACATGGAATAACTTATCTGAAACCTAAAGATCAAGCAGACACAGCAAACCCAGCTAAATATCGCCCCATAACATGCCTACCAACAATCTACAAAATATTAACTTCAGTCATTACACAGAAATTAATGACACATACAACACAGAACAAAATTATAAATGAAGAACAAAAAGGCTGCTGCAAAGGAGCACGAGGATGTAAAGAGCAACTGATAATAGATGCAGAGGTGACATATCAAGCTAAAACTAAACAAAGGTCTCTACACTACGCATACATTGATTACCAAAAAGCTTTTGATAGTGTACCCCACTCATGGTTACTACAAATATTGGAAATATAGAAAGTAGATCCTAAATTGATACAGTTCCTAAACATAGTAATGAAAAACTGGAAAACCACACTTAATATCCAAACAAATTCAGATAATATCACATCACAGCCAGTACAGATTAAGCGTGGAATATACCAAGGAGACTCATTAAGTCCTTTCTGGTTCTGCCTTGCTCTGAACCCACTATCCAACATGCTAAATAATACAAATTATGGATACAATATTACTGGAACATACCCACACAAAATCACACATTTGCTATACATGGATGATCTAAAACTACTGGCAGCAACAAATCGACAACTCAACCAATTACTAAAGATAACAGAAGTATTCAGCAATGATATAAGTATGGCTTTTGGAACAGACAAATGTAAGAAAAATAGCATAGTCAAGGGAAAACACACTAAACAAGAAGATTACATATTGGATAACCACAGCGACTGCATAGAAGCGATGGAAAAAACGGATGCCTATAAATATCTAGGATACAGACAAAAAATAGGAATAGATAATACAAATATTAAAGAAGAACTAAAAGAAAAATATAGACAAAGACTAACAAAAATACTGGAAACAGAATTGACAGCAAGAAACAAGACAAAAGCTATAAATACTTATGCCATACCAATATTGACCTACTCATTTGGAGTAGTGAAATGGAGTAACACAGACCTAGAAGCACTCACTACACTTACACGATCACAATGCCACAAATATAGAATACATCACATACATTCAGCAACAGAAAGATTCACATTAAGCAGAAAGGAAGGAGGAAGGGGATTTATCGACATAAAAAACCTACACTATGGACAGGTAGACAATTTAAGAAAATTCTTTCTAGAACGAGCAGAAACTAGCAAAATACACAAGGCAATCACTCATATAAATACATCGGCTACACCACTGCAACTTCATAACCACTTCTACAACCCTTTAGATCACATTACATCAACAAATACGAAGAAAGTAAATTGGAAAAAGAAAACACTACATGGCAAGCACCCGTATCATCTAACACAGCCACACATCGATCAAGACGCATCCAACACATGGCTAAGAAAAGGCAATATATACAGTGAGACAGAAGGATTCATGATTGCAATACAGGATCAAACAATAAACACCAGGTATTACAGCAAGCATATTATTAAAGATCCCAATACCACAACAGATAAATGCAGACTTTGTAAACAACAAATAGAAACAGTAGATCACATCACAAGCGGATGTACAATACTAGCAAATACAGAATACCCCAGAAGACATGACAATGTCGCAAAAATAATACATCAACAGCTTGCCTTACAACATAAACTTATAAAACAACACGTTCCTACATACAAGTATGCACCACAAAATGTACTGGAGAATGATGAATACAAATTATACTGGAACAGAACCATTATAACAGATAAAACAACGCCACATAACAAACCTGACATCATACTCACCAATAAAAAGAAGAAATTAACACAATTAATCGAAATATCCATACCCAATACAACAAATATACAAAAGAAAACAGGAGAAAAAATTGAAAAATACATCCAACTGGCTGAGGAAGTCAAAGACATGTGGCATCAGGATAAAGTTGACATCATACCAATTATACTATCAACTACAGGAGTCATACCACACAGTATCCACCAATACATCAATGCAATACAGCTGCATCCAAACATATATATACAATTACAGAAATCCGTTATTATTGATACATGTTCAATTACCCGAAAGTTCCTAAATGCAATATAACATGTACCGTACAGCAAAAAGGAAGTGACGCTTGATAAAGGTCCGCGTCACTCCATTCTTAACCAGACTTCTAAAAAGTCTGAGAAAGCAAAGAAATAATAATAATAATAATAATAACAAATAACTTACCTGCGTCATTAGATGGTGCAGGAGAGGTAATTGAGAACATCACATACGAAATAAATTTCTGCCTATGTAACGTCACTTTTGCTACTCTTCTCACCTGTTGTTCATTCTGCGTTTACAGGAGAACCTAGAATTAACTGGGTTTCTAAAACGCTTGGCAGAAATGACTAAAGCGCACAATGATTGAAGTGTGGCGGACTGATATATGACACAGTAAAGCAGCTGTAAAACTTAAATTTCATAACTTTAGCGGATTACTGTTAATGCGAGGTAAATAATAAAGCAATTTTCTTACCACTGTCAGTCACTCTCAGATAGGAAACTCAGTTTTCATACGCTAAATATTAGCCTAGAAACAATTCCTTCCTCTGTAAAAATATAGTGTTGCACTGAAACTACAACGAGGTAACCACTTTCGAACACTGGGAGATACGTAGTATGCAATAACAATTTGCCGTGGCTGCTTGCGCTTCTGCGGTACAGTTTACCACGTACAAAACACTCTGGTTATGTGGTATTTGATAGTTTTACTGTTTCCCGGTATTTTCACGTATTTTTTCGCTGTGTCACATATGCGGAAATATTTTCGTTCATTTTATTCTAAATAATTAAAAATTCAGCGCTCTGTCGGTACGAGCAGATGCACGGGGAATCAAAAATACACATACTTACTGAAAAACACAAAAGCGTCGTGTTGTCAGTCACGCGGTATCGCGGTATAGTTTCGTGCCCGACGATATTTTCGTATTCCATTTTTAAACGATGGCATTTCCGTTATGTTCTAGATTGTTTTTCTGAAACTAAGAAATTATCCTGGGAGATTATGGTTTTTCCAAAAATAAAAACATGTTCAAATGTACAGTATGGTCAAGTACCTAGAAAAAAATTTTCGATTCTAATTTGCAGTAAAGAAAATAGTATTAGCACTGCCTTTATTATCATATTAGTTACATTATTACTCTTTTACGTACCCATAATCTGTTAGTGAAATCAAATTACATAGAAGTAACATAAATAAGTTACAAGTTAAATGGACTTTGAAATAGAATCTACTGGAAATTATGACAAATTTCCGTTTTCAAGGCAGGTAAAATTGTTGACATTATAAAGAAACTCAATTCATGTTCTATGGCACAAGACTTTCCTCTGTTTGAAGGTACAAGATGGTGCATGAACGCCGTAGCACATCTGATCTGCCCACATTATACACTGTGATTCCGTTATGATGTTTAAAAGTTTCGGGGGATGTTGGAGAAGGTTGAATGTATGCATTTGAGAGCCCCTGTTTACTAGATAAGTTTTTCTTGTCGTGGTCTGGAACGACCGAGTCGAAATCTATAACCGAAAATAGTTCTGGATCTCTTTTAACACAAACCCTTTGCTTTTCCTATTTTGGGAGGAAATGGTGAGGACCAAATTAAGGAAAAAGTGTCCAGTAAACATAGGGTCTAAATTTCATACGTTAAGAGCTGTGAGCACTACTTAATCTGCGTTACTGAGAAAAGCATCTCTTGCACTGAACAAGTGCTTATATCCCATATGGTATGCATTTTAGAGCTTTTGTTTAGCAGATATTTTTTTCTTGTTGTGGTTTGTGCTACCTCCACCAAAAATATGGAGAGCAAAGACCATGCAGCAAAAGTTGTCCGATGTCAGAGTTAAGAGTGGTTTTCGCTCATAACTTCGGTCTCCGTTATTTCCGGAACAGGCTCCTTTAACTCAAAACGGAAGAGTGGAAGGTTTCTATATTAATTGGAAAGTATAACACTAGCCTGCCGTGAAACAAGCTCAAGTTACCTTCTGAGAGGATTCTGAATTTTGACCGCACGTGTTTTTAATGGATAAAGGTATCGGGCTATAATTATGAATATGGTGAAAGTAGCAGAAAAACTAAATAGACTCTAACCATGGGAATTAATGAAAGTGATATAAAATTCATATATGAATGAAAAAAATGAACGGTCGCCAGCCTAATTGGGACATTAATTGGGACATTAATTGGGTAATATATGTTTAAGAAAATGGGGATAATGGTTATTACAGTTACTTTCATTAAATTTCTCTTTGAATAACACATTGGATACAACAAACTGACACAGGGAATTCTGTGATACTACTTTTTTGTGTGTTCTGCCTTACGGCAGGTCTTGTCATGCGGGAAGTCTCGTGCTGCAGTCATGGACTGTGCGGCTGGTGCCGGCGGAGGTTCGAGTCCACCCTTGGGCATGGGTGTGTGTGTTTGCCCGTAGGATAATTTAGGTTAAGTAGTGTGTAAGCTTAGGGACTGATGACCTTAGCAGTTAAGTCCTATAAGATTTCACACACATTTGAACATTCTTTGGGAAGCCTCGTCAGAGAGGTCCACCGCATGGGAAGGGAAGGGATTCCAGTGGCGGTTTCCCATTGCCTTCAACTGCTGATGATGAAATGATAATGAGGACAACACAACACCCAGGCCCTGAGCGCAGAAAATCTCCGTCAGCCGGAAAATATACATTACAAAACTCTAAATTTTCTGTCTCAAATCAATGACCTTAACTAACACAGAAGGTATTAAATCACGGTTTGCCTGGTATGTTACCACTTTGTGTCTCTCTGAATGCACATAAGTTGAAGCTTATCAGTTTATTCGGAATGTTGTTAGTCTAAACATCTTTGGATACTAAGCACATAAATGATACGCAGTCTCTGATTAAGAGAGGTTACATTATTGATTAGAAAACTGGCAGTAATGTAGATTAGGGTCGAGTCGAATAACAGCCTATTGCAGCTGTAGTTGTTGAGTCGTTGAGGGAGGGTTTTAGATCGTGGCAGAATGAGTAGCTTGGATGGCATTTGTACCGCACCGAGATTTCTATTTGAGATGTTCCATAATGAGTAAGTTATTTAACATCGTGCGAAGCGAGACAGCATTTCATAAAAGGGTAACTTATTTTGAGTTTGTTAGTTGCAACAGCGAGTTCAGTAAATAATCCTAGATATCATTGTGTCCAGTAAATTCTACGTGTTGCTAATCACAGGGTACTGTCAGTCGTGTGTTCAGTATTCTAATTAGACTTCCACTATTTAGATTAGTTAAATAGTAGGCATTACCAATCTAAGGAAACACATTTTGTAATAGAAACATTTTGTGTGATTCAAAGGATTGAATATAATGTCAAAGTACTTTCTTCTGTCGTTTATAAATACACTGAGGAGCCAAAGAAACTGGTACACCTGCCTAGTATTGTGCAGGGTCCATGCAGAAATGCCGCAACACGACGTCACGTGGACTCAACTAATGTCTGAAGTTGCGCTGAAGGGAACTGACACCATGAATGCTGCAGGGCTGTCTATAAGTCCGTAGGAGTACAAGGGGTGGAAATCTCTTCTTAACAATACATTGCAAGGCATCCCAGATATGCTCAATAATGTGCATGTCTGGGGAGTGTGGTGGCCAGCGGAAGTGTGTAAACTCAGAAGAGTGTTTCTGGATGTATAGGATGTCGCATTGTCCTGCTGAAATTTCCCAAGTCCATCAGAATGCACAATCGGCATGAATGGATGCAGGCGATCACAGGATGCTTACGTACGTGTTCTCTGTCAGAATCGTATCTAGACGTGTCAGGGTTCCCATATCACTCCAACTGTTCACGCCCCACACAATTATAGACCGTCCACCAGTTTTAATAGTCCCTTGCTGACATGAAAAGTACATGAACTAATGAGGTTGTCTCCATACACGTACACGTCCATCCGCTCGATACAATTTGCGTTTTTCCTATATTTGCGTTTTTCCCATATTTGCTTTTTTGCCATATTTGGGTTTTTGCCACATTTGGGTTTTTGCCATATTTGGGTTTTTGCCATATTTGGCTTTTTCCCGTATCTGCGTTTTTCCCCCGTGTCTGCGTTTTTCCCCCGTGTCTGCGTTTTTCCCCCGTGTCTGCGTTTTTCCCCCGTGTCTGCGTTTTTCCCCCGTGTCTGCGTTTTTCCCCCGTGTCTGCGTTTTTCCCCCGTGTCTGCGTTTTTCCCCCGTGTCTGCGTTTTTCCCCCGTGTCTGCGTTTTTCCCCCCGTGTCTGCGTTTTTCCCCCCGTGTCTGCGTTTTTCCCCCCGTGTCTGCGTTTTTCCCCCCGTGTCTGCGTTTTTCCCCCCCGTGTCTGCGTTTTTCCCCCCGTGTCTGCGTTTTTCCCCCCGTGTCTGCGTTTTTCCCCCCGTGTCTGCGTTTTTCCCCCCGTGTCTGCGTTTTTCCCCCCGTGTCTGCGTTTTTCCCCCCGTGTCTGCGTTTTTCCCCCCGTGTCTGCGAGTTTCCCCCCGTGTCTGCGTTTTTCCCCCCGTGTCTGCGTTTTTCCCCCCGTGTCTGCGTTTTTCCCCCCGTGTCTGCGTTTTTCCCCCCGTGTCTGCGTTTTTCCCCCCGTGTCTGCGTTTTTCCCCCCGTGTCTGTGTTTTTCCCCCCGTGTCTGCGTTTTTCCCCCCGTGTCTGCGTTTTTCCCCCCGTGTCTGCGTTTTTCCCCCCGTGTCTGCGTTTTTCCCCCCGTGTCTGCGTTTTTCCCCCCGTGTCTGCGTTTTTCCCCCCGTGTCTGCGTTTTTCCCCCCGTGTCTGCGTTTTTCCCCCCGTGTCTGCGTTTTTCCCCCCGTGTCTGCGTTTTCCCCCCCGTGTCTGCGTTTTTCCCCCCGTGTCTGCGTTTTTCCCCCCGTGTCTGCGTTTTTCCCCCCGTGTCTGCGTTTTTCCCCCCGTGTCTGCGTTTTTCCCCCCGTGTCTGCGTTTTTCCCCCCGTGTCTGCGTTTTTCCCCCCGTGTCTGCGTTTTTCCCCCCGTGTCTGCGTTTTTCCCCCCGTGTCTGCGTTTTTCCCCCCGTGTCTGCGTTTTCCCCCCCGTGTCTGCGTTTTCCCCCCCGTGTCTGCGTTTTCCCCCCCGTGTCTGCGTTTTCCCCCCCGTGTCTGCGTTTTTCCCCCCGTGTCTGCGTTTTTCCCCCCGTGTCTGCGTTTTTCCCCCCGTGTCTGCGTTTTTCCCCCCGTGTCTGCGTTTTTCCCCCCGTGTCTGCGTTTTTCCCCCCGTGTCTGCGTTTTTCCCCCCGTGTCTGCGTTTTCCCCCCGTGTCTGCGTTTTTCCCCCCGTGTCTGCGTTTTCCCCCCCGTGTCTGCGTTTTCCCCCCCGTGTCTGCGTTTTTCCCCCCGTGTCTGCGTTTTTCCCCCCCGTGTCTGCGTTTTCCCCCCCCGTGTCTGCGTTTTTCCCCCCCGTGTCTGCGTTTTTCCCCCCCGCGTCTGCGTTTTTCCCCCCCGCGTCTGCGTTTCCCCCCCCCCCGCGTCTGCGTTTCCCCCCCCCCGCGACTGCGTTTCCCCCCCCCCGCGTCTGCGTTCCCCCCCCCGCGTCTGCGTTCCCCCCCCCCCCCCGCGTCTGCGTTTCCCCCCCCCCCCGCGTCTGCGCTTTCCCCCCCCCACGTCTGCGCTTTTCCCCCCCGCGTCTCATGAACCCATCCTACCAACCGTTACCCTATTCTAGTGAAGATTTGCCACAAAATACTCTTCTCCCATATTTGCAGTTCTCCCATTACTCATAAACCCATGGTACCAACTATTCCTTCTTTTAGTCAAGTTGTGTCCTAAATTTTCTCTTCTCCCAAATTTGCGATTGTCTCATATTGGCGATTGTCCCATATATGCATTTCTCCCACATATACGTTTGTCCCACATATACGTTTGTCCCACGTTTGTGTTTGTCCCACGTTTGCGTTTGTCACACGTTTGCGGTTGTCCCATATCTGCCTTTTTCCCATATATCCGTTGCTCCAATATTTGTTTTTCTCCCATATTTGCGTTTTCCCCCTATTTGCGTTTTTCCCCATACTTGAGTTTCTCCAAAATTTGCTTTTTTCCAAAATTCGCTTTTTTACCATATTTGCGTTTTTCCCAATACTCATGAACCCATCCTACCGAACATTACCTTCTTCTAGTGAAGATTTGCCACAAAATTCCCCCATATTTGCGTTCATCCTGTTACTCATATACCCATGGTACCACCGTTCCTTCTTTTAGTCAAGAGCCCGCATCTCGTGGTCGTGTGGTAGCGTTCTCGCTTCCCACGCCCGGGTTCCCGGGTTCGATTCCCGGCTGGGTCAGGGATTTTCTCTGCCTTGTGATGGCTGGGTGTTGTGTGCTGTCCTTAGGTTAGTTACGTTTAAGTAGTTCTAAGTTCTAGGGGACTTATGACCACAGCAGTTGAGTCCCATAGTGCTCAGAGCCATTTGAACCATTTTAGTCAAGTTACGTCCCAAAATTTCTCCTCTCTCATACTTGCGTTTGTCCCGCACTTGCCTTTGTCCCGCACTTGCCTTTGTCCCGCACTTGCCTTTGTCCCGCACTTGCCTTTGTCCCGCACTTGCCTTTGTCCCGCACTTGCCTTTGTCCCGCACTTGCCTTTGTCCCGCACTTGCCTTTGTCCCGCACTTGCCTTTGTCCCGCACTTGCCTTTGTCCCGCACTTGCCTTTGTCCCGCACTTGCCTTTGTCCCGCACTTGCCTTTGTCCCGCACTTGCCTTTGTCCCGCACTTGCCTTTGTCCCGCACTTGCCTTTGTCCCGCACTTGCCTTTGTCCCGCACTTGCCTTTGTCCCGCACTTGCCTTTGTCCCGCACTTGCCTTTGTCCCGCACTTGCCTTTGTCCCGCACTTGCCTTTGTCCCGCACTTGCCTTTGTCCCGCACTTGCCTTTGTCCCGCACTTGCCTTTGTCCCGCACTTGCCTTTGTCCCGCACTTGCCTTTGTCCCGCACTTGCCTTTGTCCCGCACTTGCCTTTGTCCCGCACTTGCCTTTGTCCCGCACTTGCCTTTGTCCCGCACTTGCCTTTGTCCCGCACTTGCCTTTGTCACGCACTTGCCTTTGTCCCGCACTTGCCTTTGTCCCGCACTTGCCTTTGTCCCGCATATTTGAGTTTTTCCATTACTCATGAACTCACGCTAACAACCAATTCCTTCTTTTAATCAAGTTGTGCCTCAAATTTATCTACTCCCATATTTGTGTTTGTCCCGTATTTGCGGTTTGTCCCGTATTTGCGGTTTGTCCCGTATTTGCGTTTTGTCCCGTATTTGCGTTTTGTCCCGTATTTGCGTTTTGTCCCGTATTTGCGTTTTGTCCCGTATTTGCGTTTTGTCCCGTATTTGCGTTTTGTCCCGTATTTGCGTTTTGTCCCGTATTTGCGTTTTGTCCCGTATTTGCGTTTTGTTCCCGCATTTGCGTTTTTCCCCCGTATTTGCGTTTTTTCCCCGCATTTGCGTTTTTTCCCCGCATTTGCGTTTTTTCCCCGCATTTGCGTTTTTTCCCCGCATTTGCGTTTTTTCCCCGTATTTGCGCCTTTTCCCCGTATTTGCGCCTTTTTCCCCCCCAATAGTTGCGCCTTTTTCCCCCCCAATAGTTGCGCCTTTTTTCCCCCCCAATAGTTGCGCCTTTTTTCCCCCCCCATAGTTGCGCCTTTTCCCCCCCCCATAGTTGCGCCTTTTTTCCCCCCCCCCCCATAGTTGCGCCTTTCCCCCCCCATAGTTGCGCCTTTTCCCCCCCCATAGTTGCGCCTTTTCCCCCCCCCCATAGTTGCGCCTTTTCCCCCCCCCATAGTTGCGCCTTTTTCCCCCCCCCCCATAGTTGCGCCTTTTCCCCCCCCCCATAGTTGCGCCTATTTTCCACCCACGGGTGCGCCTTTTGTTTCCCCCCACGGGTGCGCCTTTTTTTTCCCCCCACGGGTGCGCCTTTTTTTTCCCCCCACGGGTGCGCCTTTTTTTTCCCCCCACGGGTGCGCCTTTTTTTTCCCCCCACGGGTGCGCCTTTTTTTTCCCCCCACGGGTGCGCCTTTTTTTTCCCCCCACGGGTGCGCCTTTTTTTTCCCCCCACGGGTGCGCCTTTTTTTTCCCCCCACGGGTGCGCCTTTTTTTTCCCCCCACGGGTGCGCCTTTTTTTTCCCCCCACGGGTGCGCCTTTTTTTTCCCCCCACGGGTGCGCCTTTTTTTTCCCCCCACGGGTGCGCCTTTTTTTTCCCCCCACGGGTGCGCCTTTTTTTCCCCCCACGGGTGCGCCTTTTTTTTCCCCCCACGGGTGCGCCTTTTTTTTCCCCCCACGGGTGCGCCTTTTTTTTCCCCCCACGGGTGCGCCTTTTTTTTCCCCCCACGGGTGCGCCTTTTTTTTCCCCCCACGGGTGCGCCTTTTTTTTCCCCCCACGGGAGCGCCTTTTTTTCCCCCCACGGGTGCGCCTTTTTTTTCCCCCACGGGTGCGCCTTTTTTTTCCCCCACGGGTGCGCCTTTTTTTTCCCCCCACGGGTGCGCCTTTTTTTTCCCCCCACGGGTGCGCCTTTTTTTCCCCCCACGGGTGCGCCCTTTTTTTTTCCCCCCACGGGTGCGCCCTTTTTTTTCCCCCCACGGGTGCGCCCTTTTTTTTTCCCCCCACGGGTGCGCCCTTTTTTTTCCCCCCACGGGTGCGCCCTTTTTTTTCCCCCCACAGGTGGCCCTTTTTTTTCCCCCCACGGGTGCGCCCTTTTTTTTCCCCCCACGGGTGCGCCCTTTTTTTTCCCCCCACGGGTGCGCCCTTTTTTTTCCCCCCACGGGTGCGCCCTTTTTTTTCCCCCCACGGGTGCGCCCTCTTTTTTCCCCCCCACGGGTGCGCCCTCTTTTTTCCCCCCCACGGGTGCGCCCTCTTTTTTCCCCCCCACGGGTGCGCCCTCTTTTTTCCCCCCCACGGGTGCGCCCTTTTTTTTCCCCCCCACGGGTGCGCCCTTTTTTTCCCCCCCACGGGTGCGCCCTTTTTTTTCCCCCCCACGGGTGCGCCCTTTTTTTTCCCCCCCCACGGGTGCGCCCTTTTTTTTCCCCCCCACGGGTGCGCCCTTTTTTTTTCCCCCCCACGGGTGCGCCCTTTTTCTTCCCCCCCACGGGTGCGCCCTTTTTTTTCCCCCCCACGGGTGCGCCCTTTTTTTTCCCCCCCCACGGGTGCGCCCTTTTTTTCCCCCCCCACGGGTGCGCCCTTTTTTTTCCCCCCCACGGGTGCGCCCTTTTTTTTCCCCCCCACGGGTGCGCCCCTTTTTTTTCCCCCCCACGGGTGCGCCCTTTTTTTTCCCCCCACGGGTGCGCCCTTTTTTTTCCCCCCCACGGGTGCGCCCTTTTTTTTCCCCCCCACGGGTGCGCCCTTTTTTTTCCCCCCCACGGGTGCGCCCTTTTTTTTCCCCCCCACGGGTGCGCCCTTTTTTTTCCCCCCCACGGGTGCGCCCTTTTTTTCCCCCCCCACGGGTGCGCCCTTTTTTTCCCCCCCACGGGTGCGCCCTTTTTTTCCCCCCCCCACGGGTGCGCCCTTTTTTTTCCCCCCCCACGGGTGCGCCCTTTTTTTCCCCCCCCACGGGTGCGCCCTTTTTTTTCCCCCCCCACGGGTGCGCCCTTTTTTTTCCCCCCCCACGGTTGCGCCCTTTTTTTTCCCCCCCCCACGGGTGCGCCCTTTTTTTTCCCCCCCCACGGGTGCGCCCTTTTTTTTCCCCCCCCACGGGTGCGCCCTTTTTTTTCCCCCCCCACGGGTGCGCCCTTTTTTTCCCCCCACGGGTGCGCCCTTTTTTTCCCCCCCACGGGTGCGCCCTTTTTTTCCCCCCCACGGGTGCGCCCTTTTTTTCCCCCCCACGGGTGCGCCCTTTTTTTCCCCCCCACGGGTGCGCCCTTTTTGTCCCCCCCACGGGTGCGCCCTTTTTTTCCCCCCCACGGGTGCGCCTTTTTTTTCCCCCCCACGGGTGCGCCTTTTTTTTCCCCCCCACGGGTGCGCCTTTTTTTTCCCCCCACGGGTGCGCCTTTTTTTCCCCCCCACGGGTGCGCCTTTTTTTTCCCCCCCACGGGTGCGCCTTTTTTTTCCCCCCCACGGGTGCGCCTTTTTTTTCCCCCCCCACGGGTGCGCCTTTTTTTTTCCCCCCCCACGGGTGCGCCTTCTTTTTTCCCCCCCACGGGTGCGCCTTTTTTTTCCCCCCCACGGGTGCGCCTTTTTTTTTCCCCCCCACGGGTGCGCTTTTTTTTCCCCCCCACGGGTGCGCCTTTTTTTTCCCCCCCCCACAGGTGCGCCTTTTTTTCCCCCCCACGGGTGCGCCTTTTTTTTCCCCCCCACGGGTGCGCCCTTTTTCCCCCCCCCCACGGGTGCGCCTTTTTTCCCCCACAGTTGCGTCTTTCCTATTACTCATGAAACCATCCTACCAACCATTTCCTTCTTCCAGCCAAGTTGTGCCAAAAATTCTCTGTGGGAAAAACGCAAATATTGTGCCATATTTGCATTGGTGCCGTATTTGCGTTTTTCCCATATTTGCGTTTTTCCCGTATCTGCGTTTTTCCCTCTTCCAGTCAATGTGTTATATAAATTCTCTTCTCCCATATTTGAGTTTTTCCATTACTCATGAACCCATGCTAACAACCAATTCCTTCTTTTAACCAAGTTGTGCCCCAAATTTATCTACTCCCCCATTTGCGTTTGTCCCATATTTGCGTTTGTCCCGTATTTGCGCTTTTTCCCGCAATTGCGCTTTTTCCCCACAATTGCGCTTTTTCCCCCACAATTGCGCTTTTTCCCCCACAATTGCGCTTTTTCCCCCACAATTGCGCTTTTTCCCCCACAATTGCGCTTTTTCCCCCACAATTGCGCTTTTTCCCCCACAATTGCGCTTTTCCCCCACAATTGCGCTTTTTCCCCCACAATTGCGCTTTTTCCCCCACAATTGCGCTTTTTCCTATTACTCATGAACCCATACTACCAACCATTTCTTTCTTCCAGCCAAGGTGTGCCAAAAATTCTCTAGGGGAAAAACGCAAATATGGGAAAAACGCAAATATTGTGCCGTATTTGCGTTGGTGCCGTATTTGCGTTGGTGCCGTATTTGCGTTGGTGCCGTATTTGCGTTGGTGCCGTATTTGCGTTGGTGCCGTATTTGCGTTGGTGCCGTATTTGCGTTGGTGCCGTATTTGCGTTGGTGCCGTATTTGCGTTGGTGCCGTATTTGCGTTGGTGCCGTATTTGCGTTGGTGCCGTATTTGCGTTGGTGCCGTATTTGCGTTGGTGCCGTATTTGCGTTGGTGCCGTATTTGCGTTTTTCGTATATTTTCGTCTTTCCCATTATGAACCCATCCTACCAACCATTTCCTTCTTCCAGCCAAGGTGTGCAAAAAATTCTCTTGGGGAAAAACGCAAATATGGGAAAAACGCAAATATTGTGCCATATTAGCGTTGGTGCCATATTAGCGTTGGTGCCATATTAGCGTTGGTGCCATATTAGCGTTGGTGCCGTATTAGCGTTGGTGCCGTATTTGCGTTGGTGCCGTATTTGCGTTGGTGCCGTATTTGCGTTGGTGCCGTATTTGCGTTGGTGCCGTATTTGCGTTGGTGCCGTATTTGCGTTGGTGCCGTAGTTGCGTTGGTGCCGTATTTGCGTTGGTGCCGTATTTGCGTTGGTGCCGTATTTGCGTTGGTGCCGTATTTGCGTTTTTGCCGTATCTGCGTTTTTGCCGTATTTGCTTTTTTGCCGTATTTGCTTTTTTGCCGTATTTGCGTCTTTGCCGTATTTGCGTTTTTGCCGTATTTGCGATTTTGCCGTATTTGCGTTTTGGCCGTATTTGCGTTTTTGCCGTATTTGCGTTTTTGCCGTATTTGCGTTTTTGCCGTATTTGCGTTTTTGCCGTATTTGCGTTTTTGCCGTATTTGCGTTTTTGCCGTATTTGCGTTTTTGCCGTATTTGCGTTTTTGCCGTATTTGCGTTTTTGCCGTATTTGCGTTTTTGCCGTATTTGCGTTTTTGCCCTATTTGCGTTTTTGCCATATTTGCGTTTTTGCCATATTTGCGTTTTTGCCATATTTGCGTTTTTGCCATATTTGCGTTTTTGCCATATTTGCGTTTTTGCCATATTTGCGTTTTTGCCATATTTGCGTTTTTGCCATATTTGCGTTTTTGCCATATTTGCGTTTTTGCCAAATTTGCGTTTTTGCCAAATTTGCGTTTTTGCCAAATTTGCGTTTTTGCCAAATTTGCGTTTTTGCCAAATTTGCGTTTTTGCCAAATTTGCGTTTTTGCCAAATTTGCGTTTTTGCCAAATTTGCGTTTATGCCAAATTTGCGTTTTTGCCAAATTTGCGTTTTTGCCAAATTTGCGTTTTTGCCAAATTTGCGTTTTTCCGATTACTCATGAACCCATCCTACCAACCATTTCCTTCTTCCAGCCAAGGTGTGCCAAAAATTCTCTGGGGGAAAAACGCAAATATGGGAAAAACGCAAATATTGTGCCATATTTCCGTTGGTGCCGTATTTGCGTTTTTCCCATATTTGCGTTTTTCCCATATTTGCGTTTTTCCCATATTTGCGTTTTTCCCATATTTGCGTTTTTCCCATATTTGCGTTTTTGCCATATTTGCGTTTTTGCCATATTTGCGTTTTTGCGATATTTGCGTTTTTGCCATATTTGCGTTTTTGCCATATTTGCGTTTTTGCCATATTTGCGTTTTTGCCATGTTTGCGTTTTTGCCATGTTTGCGTTTTTGCCATATTTGCGTTTTTGCCATATTTGCGTTTTTGCCATATTTGCGTTTTTGCCATGTTTGCGTTTTTGCCATATTTGCGTTTTTGCCATATTTGCGTTTTTGCCATATTTGCGTTTTTGCCATATTTGCGTTTTTGCCATTACTCATGAACCCATCCTACCAACCATTTCCTTCTTCCAGCCAAGGTGTGCCAAAAATTCTTGGGGGGAAAAACGCAAATATGGGAAAAACGCAAATATTGTGCCATATTTGCGTTGGTGCCGTATTTCCGTTTTTCCCATATTTGCGTTTTTCCCGTATTTGCGTTTTTCCCGTATTTGCGTTTTTCCCGTATTTGCGTTTTTCCCGTATTTGCGTTTTTCCCGTATTTGCGTTTTTCCCGTATTTGCGTTTTTCCCGTATTTGCGTTTTTCCCGTATTTGCGTTTTTCCCGTATTTGCGTTTTTCCCGTATTTGCGTTTTTCCCGTATTTGCGTTTTTCCCGTATTTGCGTTTTTCCCATATTTGCGTTTTTCCCATATTTGCGTTTTTCCCATATTTGCGTTTTTCCCATATTTGCGTTTTTCCCATATTTGCGTTTTTCCTTCCCATATTTGCGTTTTTCCTTCCCATATTTGCGTTTTTCCTTCCCATATTTGCGTTTTTCCTTCCCATATTGGCGTTTTTCCTTCCCATATTGGCGTTTTTCCTTCCCATATTGGCGTTTTTCCTTCCCATATTGGCGTTTTTCCTTCCCATATTGGCGTTTTTCCTTCCCATATTGGCGTTTTTCCTTCCCATATTGGCGTTTTTCCTTCCCATATTGGCGTTTTTCCTTCCCATATTGGCGTTTTTCCTTCCCATATTGGCGTTTTTCCTTCCCATATTGGCGTTTTTCCTTCCCATATTGGCGTTTTTCCTTCCCATATTGGCGTTTTTCCTTCCCATATTTGCGTTTTTCCCATATTTGCGTTTTTCCCATATTGGCGTTTTTCCCATATTGGCGTTTTTCCCCATATTGGCGTTTTTTCCCATATTGGCGTTTTTTCCCATATTGGCGTTTTTCCCCATATTGGCGTTTTTCCCCATATTGGCGTTTTTCCCCATATTGGCGTTTTTCCCCATATTGGCGTTTTTCCCCATATTGGCGTTTTTCCCCATATTGGCGTTTTTCCCCATATTTGCGTTTTTCCCATTACTCATGAACCCATCCTACCAACCATTTCCTTCTTCCAGCCAAGGTGTGCCAAAAATTCTCTAGGGGAAAAACTGAAATATGGGAAAAACGCAAATATTGTACTATACTTGCGTTGGTGCCGTATTTGCGTTTTTCCCGTATTTGCGTTTTTCCCATATTTGCGTTTTTCCCATATTTGCGTTTTTCCCCTATTTACGTTTTCCCCCTATTTACGTTTTTCCCCTATTTGCGTTTTTCCCATATTTGCGTTTTTCCCATATTTGCGTTTTTCCCATATTTGCGATTTTCCCATAGTTGCGTTTTTCCCATAGTTGCGTTTTTCCCATAGTTGCGTTTTTCCCATAGTTGCGTTTTTCCCATAGTTGCGTTTTTCCCATAGTTGCGTTTTTCCTATAGTTGCGTTTTTCCCATAGTTGCGTTTTTCCCATAGTTGCGTTTTTCCCATAGTTGCGTTTTTCCCATAGTTGCGTTTTTCCCATAGTTGCGTTTTTCCCATAGTTGCGTTTTTCCCATAGTTGCATTTTTCCCATAGTTGCGTTTTTCCCCATATTTGCGTTTTTCCCCATATTTGCGTTTTTCCCCATATTTGCGTTTTTTCCCATATTTGCGTTTTTCCCCATATTTGCGTTTTTCCCCTATTTGCGTTTTTCCCCTATTTGCGTTTTTCCCCTATTTGCGTTTTTCCCCTATTTGCGTTTTTCCCCTATTTGCGTTTTTCCCCTATTTGCGTTTTTCCCCTATTTGCGTTTTTCCCCTATTTGCGTTTTTCCCCTATTTGCGTTTTTCCCCTATTTGCGTTTTTCCCCTATTTGCGGTTTTCCCCTATTTGCGTTTTTCCCCTATTTGCGTTTTTCCCCTATTTGCGTTTTTCCCCTATTTGCGTTTTTCCCATATTTGCGTTTTTCCCATATTTGCGTTTTTCCCATATTTGCGTTTTTCCCATATTTGCGTTTTTCCCATATTTGCGTTTTTCCCATATTTGCGTTTTTCCCATATTTGCGTTTTTCCCATATTTGCGTTTTTCCCATATTTGCGTTTTTCCCATATTTGCGTTTTTTCCCATATTTGCGTTTTTTCCCATATTTGCGTTTTTTCCCATATTTGCCTTTTTTCCCATATTTGCGTTTTTTCCCATATTTGCGTTTTTTCCCATATTTGCGTTTTTTCCCATATTTGCGTTTTTTCCCATATTTGCGTTTTTTCCCATATTTGCGTTTTTTCCCATATTTGCGTTTTTTCCCATATTTGCGTTTTTTCCCATATTTGCGTTTTTTCCCATATTTGCGTTTTTCCCATATTTGCGTTTTTCCCATATTTGCGTTTTTCCCATATTTGCGTTTTTCCCATATTTGCGTTTTTCCCATATTTGCGTTTTTCCCATATTTGCGTTTTTCCCATATTTGCGTTTTTCCCATATTTGCGTTTTTCCCATATTTGCGTTTTTCCCATATTTGCGTTTTTCCCATATTTGCGTTTTTCCCATATTTGCGTTTTTCCCATATTTGCGTTTTTCCCATATTTGCGTTTTTTCCCATATTTGCGTTTTTCCCATATTTGCGTTTTTTCCCATATTTGCGTTTTTTCCATATTTGCGTTTTTCCCATATTTCCGTTTTTTCCCATATTTGCGTTTTTTCCCATATTTGCGTTTTTTCCCATATTTGCGTTTTTCCCATATTTGCGTTTTTCCCATATTTGCGTTTTTCCCATATTTGCGTTTTTCCCATATTTGCGTTTTTCCCATATTTGCGTTTTTCCCATATTTGCGTTTTTCCCATATTTGCGTTTTTCCCATATTTGCGTTTTTCCCATATTTGCGTTTTTTCCCATATTTGCGTTTTTTCCCATATTTGCGTTTTTTCCCATATTTGCGTTTTTCCCATAATTGCGTTTTTCCCATAATTGCGTTTTTCCCATAATTGCGTTTTTCCCATAATTTCGTTTTTCCCATAATTGCGTTTTTCCCATAATTGCGTTTTTCCCATAATTGCGTTTTTCCCATAATTGCGTTTTTCCCATAATTGCGTTTTTCCCATAATTGCGTTTTTCCCATAATTGCGTTTTTCCCATAATTGCGTTTTTCCCATATTTGCGTTTTTCCCATTACTCATGAACCCATCCTACCAACCATTTCCTTCTTCCAGCCAAGGTGTGCCAAAAATTCTCTAGGGGAAAAACTGAAATATGGGAAAAACGCAAATATTGTGCCATATTTGCGTTGGTGCCGTATTTGCGTTTTTCCCGTATTTGCGTTTTTCCCGTATTTGCGTTTTTCCCGTATTTGCGATTTTCCCGTATTTGCGATTTTCCCGTATTTGCGATTTTCCCGTATTTGCGATTTTCCCATATTTGCGTTTTTCCCATATTTGCGTTTTTCCCATATTTGCGTTTTTCCCATATTTGCGTTTTTCCCATATTTGCGTTTTTCCCATATTTGCGTTTTTCCCATATTTGCGTTTTTCCTATTACTCATGAACCCATCCTACCAACCATTTCCTTCTTCCAGCCAAGGTGTGCCAAAAATTCTCTGGGGGAAAAACGCAAATATAAGAAAAACGCAAATATTGTGCCATATTTGCGTTGGTGCCGTATTTCCGTTTTCCCCATATTTCCGTTTTCCCCATATTTCCGTTTTCCCCATATTTGCGTTTTCCCCATATTTGTGTTTTTCCCATTTTGCGTTTTTCCCATATTTGCGTTTTTCCCATATTTGCGTTTTTCCCATATTTGCGTTTTTCCCATATTTGCGTTTTTCCAATATTTGCGTTTTTCCCATATTTGTGTTATTCCCATATTTGCGTTTTTCCCATATTTGCGTTTTTCCCATATTTGCGTTTTTCCCATATTTGCGTTTTTCCCATATTTGCGTTTTTCCCATATTTGCGTTTTTCCCATATTTGCGTTTTTCCCATATTTGCGTTTTTCCCATATTTGCGTTTTTTCCCATATTTGCGTTTTTTCCCATATTTGCGTTTTTTCCCATATTTGCGTTTTTTCCCATATTTGCGTTTTTTCCCATATTTGCGTTATTTCCCATATTTGCGTTTTTTCCCATATTTGCGTTTTTTCCCATATTTGCGTTTTTTCCCACATTTGCGTTTTTTCCCACATTTGCGTTTTTTCCCACATTTGCGTTTTTTCCCATATTTGCGTTTTTTCCCATATTTGCGTTTTTTCCCATATTTGCGTTTTTCCCATATTTGCGTTTTTCCCATATTTGCGTTTTTCCCATATTTGCGTTTTTCCCATATTTGCGTTTTTCCCATATTTGCGTTTTTCCCATATTTGCGTTTTTCCCATATTTGCGTTTTTCCCATATTTGCGTTTTTCCCATATTTGCGTTTTTCCCATATTTGCGTTTTTCCCATAATTGCGTTTTTCCCATAATTGCGTTTTTCCCATAATTGCGTTTTTCCCATAATTGCGTTTTTCCCATAATTGCGTTTTTCCCATAATTGCGTTTTTCCCATAATTGCGTTTTTCCCATAATTGCGTTTTTCCCATATTTGCGTTTTTCCCATTACTCATGAACCCATCCTACCAACCATTTCCTTCTTCCAGCCAAGGTGTGCCAAAAATTCTCTAGGGGAAAAACTGAAATATGGGAAAAACGCAAATATTGTGCCATATTTGCGTTGGTGCCGTATTTGCGTTTTTCCCGTATTTGCGTTTTTCCCGTATTTGCGTTTTTCCCGTATTTGCGATTTTCCCGTATTTGCGATTTTCCCGTATTTGCGTTTTTCCCATTATTGCGTTTTTCCCATTATTGCGTTTTTCCCATATTTGCGTTTTTCCCATATTTGCGTTTTTCCCATATTTGCGTTTTTCCCATATTTGCGTTTTTCCCATATTTGCGTTTTTCCCATATTTGCGTTTTTCCTATTACTCATGAACCCATCCTACCAACCATTTCCTTCTTCCAGCCAAGGTGTGCCAAAAATTCTCTGGGGGAAAAACGCAAATATAAGAAAAACGCAAATATTGTGCCATATTTGCGTTGGTGCCGTATTTCCGTTTTCCCCATATTTCCGTTTTCCCCATATTTCCGTTTTCCCCATATTTGCGTTTTCCCCATATTTGTGTTTTTCCCATTTTGCGTTTTTCCCATATTTGCGTTTTTCCCATATTTGCGTTTTTCCCATATTTGCGTTTTTCCCATATTTGCGTTTTTCCCATTTTTGCGTTTTTCCCATTTTTGCGTTTTTCCCATATTTGCGTTTTTCCCATATTTGCGTTTTTCCCATATTTGCGTTTTTCCCATATTTGCGTTTTTCCCATATTTGCGTTTTTCCCATATTTGCGTTTTTCCCATATTTGCGTTTTTCCCATATTTGCGTTTTTCCCATATTTGCGTTTTTCCCATATTTGCGTTTTTCCCATATTTGCGTTTTTCCCATTATTGCGTTTTTCCCATAATTGCGTTTTTCCCATAATTGCGTTTTTCCCATAATTGCGTTTTTCCCATAATTGCGTTTTTCCCATAATTGCGTTTTTCCCATAATTGCGTTTTCCCATAATTGCGTTTTTCCCATAATTGCGTTTTTCCCATAATTGCGTTTTTCCCATAATTGCGTTTTTCCCATAATTGCGTTTTTCCCATAATTGCGTTTTTCCCATAATTGCGTTTTTCCCATAATTGCGTTTTTCCCATAATTGCGTTTTTCCCATAATTGCGTTTTTCCCATAATTGCGTTTTTCCCATAATTGCGTTTTTCCCATAATTGCGTTTTTCCCATAATTGCGTTTTTCCCATAGTTGCGTTTTTCCCATAATTGCGTTTTTCCCATAATTGCGTTTTTCCCATAATTGCGTTTTTCCCATAATTGCGTTTTTCCCATAATTGCGTTTTTCCCATATTTGCGTTTTTCCCATATTTGCGTTTTTCCCATATTTGCGTTTTTCCCATATTTGCGTTTTTCCCATATTTGCGTTTTTCCCATATTTGCGTTTTTCCCATAATTGCGTTTTTCCCATAATTGCGTTTTTCCCATAATTGCGTTTTCCCCATAATTGCGTTTTCCCCATAATTGCGTTTTCCCCATAATTGCGTTTTCCCCATAATTGCGTTTTCCCCATATTTGCGTTTTCCCCATATTTGCGATATTCCCATTACTCATGAACCCATCCTACCAACCATTTCCTTCTTCCAGCCAAGGTGTTCCAAAAATTCTCTAGGAGAAAAACTGAAATATGGGAAAAACGCAAATATTGTGCCATATTTGCGTTGGTGCCGTATTTGCGTTTTTCCCGTATTTTCGTTTTTCCCGTATTTGCGTTTTTCCCGTATTTGCGTTTTTAGCGTATTTGCGTTTTTCCCGTATTTGCGATTTTCCCGTATTTGCGATTTTCCCGTATTTGCGATTTTCCCATATTTGCGATTTTCCCATATTTGCGTTTTTCCCATATTTGCGTTTTTCCCATATTTGCGTTTTTCCCATATTTGCGTTTTTCCCATATTTGCGTTTTTCCCATATTTGCGTTTTTCCCATATTTGCGTTTTTCCCATATTTGCGTTTTTCCCATATTTGCGTTTTTCCCATATTTGCGTTTTTCCCATATTTGCGTTTTTCCCATATTTGCGTTTTTCCCATATTTGCGTTTTTCCCATATTTGCGTTTTTCCCATATTTGCGTTGTTCCCATATTTGCGTTTTTCCCATATTTGCGTTTTTCCCATATTTGCGTTTTTCCAATATTTGCGTTTTTCCCATATTTGCGTTTTTCCCATATTTGCGTTTTTCCCATATTTGCGTTTTTCCCATATTTGCGTTTTTCCCATATTTGCGTTTTTCCCATTACTCATGAACCCATCCTACCAACCATTTCCTTCTTCCAGCCAAGGTGTGCCAAAAATTCTCTGGGGGAAAAACGCAAATATAAGAAAAACGCAAATATTGTGCCATATTTGCGTTGGTGCCGTATTTCCGTTTTCCCCATATTTGCGTTTTCCCCATATTTGCGTTTTCCCCATATTTGCGTTTTCCCCATATTTGTGTTTTTCCCATATTTGCGTTTTTCCCATATTTGCGTTTTTCCCATATTTGCGTTTTTCCCATATTTGCGTTTTTCCCATATTTGCGTTTTTCACATATTTGCGTTTTTCCCATGTTTGCGTTTTTCCCATGTTTGCGTTTTTCCCATGTTTGCGTTTTTCCCATGTTTGCGTTTTTCCCATAATTGCGTTTTTCCCATAATTGCGTTTTTCCCATGTTTGCGTTTTTCCCATGTTTGCGTTTTTCCCATGTTTGCGTTTTTCCCATGTTTGCGTTTTTCCCAAGTTTGCGTTTTTCCCATGTTTGCGTTTTTCCCATGTTTGCGTTTTTCCCATGTTTCCGTTTTTCCCATAATTGCGTTTTTCCCATAATTGCGTTTTTCCCATGTTTGCGTTTTTCCCGTGTTTGCGTTTTTCCCGTGTTTGCGTTTTTCCCGTGTTTGCGTTTTCCCCGTGTTTGCGTTTTCCCCGTGTTTGCGTTTTCCCCGTGTTTGCGTTTTCCCCGTGTTTGCGTTTTCCCCGTGTTTGCGTTTTCCCCGTGTTTGCGTTTTCCCCGTGTTTGCGTTTTCCCCGTGTTTGCGTTTTCCCCGTGTTTGCGTTTTCCCCGTGTTTGCGTTTTCCCCGTGTTTGCGTTTTCCCCGTGTTTGCGTTTTCCCCGTGTTTGCGTTTTCCCCGTGTTTGCGTTTTCCCCGTGTTTGCGTTTTCCCCGTGTTTGCGTTTTCCCCGTGTTTGCGTTTTCCCCGTGTTTGCGTTTTCCCCGTGTTTGCGTTTTCCCCGTGTTTGCGTTTTCCCCGTGTTTGCGTTTTCCCCGTGTTTGCGTTTTCCCCGTGTTTGCGTTTTCCCCGTGTTTGCGTTTTCCCCGTGTTTGCGTTTTCCCCGTGTTTGCGTTTTCCCCGTGTTTGCGTTTTCCCCGTGTTTGCGTTTTCCCCGTGTTTGCGTTTTCCCCGTGTTTGCGTTTTCCCCGTGTTTGCGTTTTCCCCGTGTTTGCGTTTTCCCCGTGTTTGCGTTTTCCCCGTGTTTGCGTTTTCCCCGTGTTTGCGTTTTCCCCGTGTTTGCGTTTTCCTCGTGTTTGCGTTTTCCCCGTGTTTGCGTTTTCCCCGTGTTTGCGTTTTCCCCGTGTTTGCGTTTTCCCCGTGTTTGCGTTTTTCCCATTACTCATGAACCCATCCTACCAACCATTTCCTTCTTCCAGCCAAGGTGTGCCAAAAATTCTCTGGGGGAAAAACGCAAATATAAGAAAAACGCAAATATTGTGCCATATTTGCGTTGGTGCCGTATTTCCGTTTTCCCCATATTTGCGTTTTCCCCATATTTGTGTTTTTCCCATATTTGTGTTTTTCCTATATTTGCGTTTTTCCCATATTTGCGTTTTTCCCATATTTACGTTTTTCCCATATTTGCGTTTTTCCCATATTTGCGTTTTTCCCATATTTGCGTTTTTCCCATATTTGCGTTTTTCCCATATTTGCGTTTTTCCCATATTTGCGTTTTTCCCATATTTGCGTTTTTCGCATATTTGCGTTTTTCCCATATTTGCGTTTTTCCCATATTTGCGTTTTTCGCATATTTGCGTTTTTCCCATATTTGCGTTTTTCCCATATTTGCGTTTTTCCCATATTTGAGTTTTTCCCATATTTGCGTTTTTCCCATATTTGCGTTTTTCCCATATTTGCGTTTTTCCCATATTTGCGTTTTTCCCATATTTGCGTTTTTCCCATGTTTGCGTTTTCCCATGTTTGCGTTTTTCCCATGTTTGCGTTTTTCCCATGTTTGCGTTTTTCCCATGTTTGCGTTTTTCCCATGTTTGCGTTTTTCCCATGTTTGCGTTTTTCCCATGTTTGCGTTTTTCCCATGTTTGCGTTTTGGCCATGTTTGCGTTTTTGCCATGTTTGCGTTTTTGCCATGTTTGCGTTTTTGCCATGTTTGCGTTTTTCCCATGTTTGCGTTTTTGCCATGTTTGCGTTTTTGCCATGTTTGCGTTTTTGCCATGTTTGCGTTTTTGCCATGTTTGCGTTTTTGCCATGTTTGCGTTTTTGCCATGTTTGCGTTTTTGCCATAATTGCGTTTTTGCCATAATTGCGTTTTTCCCGTGTTTGCGTTTTTCCCGTGTTTGCGTTTTTCCCGTGTTTGCGTTTTTCCCGTGTTTGCGTCTTTCCCGTGTTTGCGTCTTTCCCGTGTTTGCGTCTTTCCCGTGTTTGCGTCTTTCCCGTGTTTGCGTCTTTCCCGTGTTTGCGTCTTTCCCGTGTTTGCGTCTTTCCCGTGTTTGCGTCTTTCCCGTGTTTGCGTCTTTCCCGTGTTTGCGTCTTTCCCGTGTTTGCGTCTTTCCCGTGTTTGCGTCTTTCCCGTGTTTGCGTCTTTCCCGTGTTTGCGTCTTTCCCGTGTTTGCGTCTTTCCCGTGTTTGCGTCTTTCCCGTGTTTGCGTCTTTCCCGTGTTTGCGTCTTTCCCGTGTTTGCGTCTTTCCCGTGTTTGCGTTTTCCCCGTGTTTGCGTTTTCCCCGTGTTTGCGTTTTCCCCGTGTTTGCGTTTTCCCCGTGTTTGCGTTTTCCCCGTGTTTGCGTTTTCCCCGTGTTTGCGTTTTCCCAGTGTTTGCGTTTACCCCGTGTTTGCGTTTTCCCCGTGTTTGCGTTTTCCCCGTGTTTGCGTTTTCCCCGTGTTTGCGTTTTCCCCGTGTTTGCGTTTTCCCCGTGTTTGCGTTTTCCCCGTGTTTGCGTTTTCCCCGTGTTTGCGTTTTCCCCGTGTTTGCGTTTTCCCCGTGTTTGCGTTTTCCCCGTGTTTGCGTTTTCCCCGTGTTTGCGTTTTTCCCATGTTTGCGTTTTTCCCATGTTTGCGTTTTTCCCATATTGGCGTTTTTCCTATTACTCATGAACCCATCCTACCAACCATTTCCTTCTTCCAGCCAAGGTGTGCCAAAAATTCTCTGGGGGAAAAACGCAAATATAAGAAAAACGCAAATATTGTGCCATATTTGCGTTGGTGCCGTATTTCCGTTTTCCCCATATTTGCGTTTTCCCCATATTTGTGTTTTCCCCATATTTGTGTTTTTCCCATATTTGTGTTTTTCCCATATTTGTGTTTTTCCCATATTTGTGTTTTTCCCATATTTGCGTTTTTCCCATATTTGCGTTTTTCCTATATTTGCGTTTTTCCCATATTTGCGTTTTTCCCATATTTGCGTTTTTCCCATATTTGCGTTTTTCCCATATTTGCGTTTTTCCCATATTTGCGTTTTTCCCATATTTGCGTTTTTCCCATATTTGCGTTTTTCCCATATTTGCGTTTTTCCCATATTTGCGTTTTTCCCATATTTGCGTTTTTCCCATATTTGCGTTTTTCCCATATTTGCGTTTTTCCCATATTTGCGTTTTTCCCATATTTGCGTTTTTCCCATAATTGCGTTTTTCCCATAATTGCGTTTTTCCCATAATTGCGTTTTTCCCATAATTGCGTTTTTCCCATATTTGCGTTTTTCCCATATTTGCGTTTTTCCCATATTTGCGTTTTTCCCATATTTGCGTTTTTCCCATGTTTGCGTTTTTCCCATGTTTGCGTTTTTCCCATGTTTGCGTTTTTCCCATGTTTGCGTTTTTCCCATGTTTGCGTTTTTCCCATGTTTGCGTTTTTCCCATATTTGCGTTTTTCCCATATTTGCGTTTTTCCCATATTTGCGTTTTTCCCATATTTGCGTTTTTCCCATATTTGCGTTTTTCCCATAATTGCGTTTTTCCCATAATTGCGTTTTTCCCATAATTGCGTTTTTCCCATAATTGCGTTTTTCCCATAATTGCGTTTTTCCCATAATTGCGTTTTTCCCATAATTGCGTTTTTCCCATGTTTGCGTTTTTCCCATAATTGCGTTTTTCCCATGTTTGCGTTTTTCCCATGTTTGCGTTTTTCCCATGTTTGCAGTTTTTCCCATGTTTGCAGTGTTTCCCATGTTTGCGTTTTTCCCATGTTTGCGTTTTTCCCATGTTTGCGTTTTTCCCATGTTTGCGTTTTTCCCATGTTTGCGTTTTTCCCATGTTTGCGTTTTTCCCATGTTTGCGTTTTTCCCATGTTTGCGTTTTTCCCATGTTTGCGTTTTTCCCATGTTTGCGTTTTTCCCATCTTTGCGTTTTTCCCATGTTTGCGTTTTTCCCATGTTTGCGTTTTTCCCATGTTTGCGTTTTTCCCATGTTTGCGTTTTTCCCATGTTTGCGTTTTTCCCATGTTTGCGTTTTTCCCATGTTCGCGTTTTTCCCATGTTTGCGTTTTTCCCATGTTTGCGTTTTTCCCATGTTTGCGTTTTTCCCATATTTGCGTTTTTCCCATGTTTGCGTTTTTCCCATGTTTGCGTTTTTCCCATGTTTGCGTTTTTCCCATGTTTGCGTTTTCCCCATGTTTGCGTTTTCCCCATGTTTGCGTTTTCCCCATGTTTGCGTTTTCCCCATGTTTGCGTTTTCCCCATGTTTGCGTTTTCCCCATGTTTGCGTTTTCCCCATGTTTGCGTTTTCCCCATGTTTGCGTTTTCCCCATGTTTGCGTTTTCCCCATGTTTGCGTTTTCCCCATGTTTGCGTTTTCCCCATGTTTGCGTTTTCCCCATGTTTCCGTTTTCCCCATGTTTGCGTTTTCCCCATTACTCATGAACCCATCCTACCAACCATTTCCTTCTTCCAGCCAAGGTGTGCCAAAAATTCTCTAGGGGAAAAACTGAAATATGGGAAAAACGCAAATATGGTGCCATATTTGCGTTGGTGCCGTATTTGCGTTTTTCCCATATTTGCGTTTTTCCCATATTTGCGTTTTTCCCATATTTGCGTTTTTCCCATATTTGCGTTTTTCCCATATTTGCGTTTTTCCCATATTTGCGTTTTTCCCATATTTGCGTTTTTCCCATATTTGCGTTTTTCCCATATTTGCGTTCTTCCCATATTTGCGTTTTCCCCATATTTGCGTTTTTCCCATATTTGCGTTTTTCCCATATTTGCGTTTTTCCCATATTTGCGTTTTTCCCATATTTGCGTTTTTCCCATATTTGCGTTTTTCCCATATTTGCGTTTTTCCCATATTTGCGTTTTTCCCATATTTGCGTTTTTCCCATATTTGCGTTTTTCCCATATTTGCGTTTTTCCCATATTTGCGTTTTTCCCATATTTGCGTTTTTCCCATATTTGCGTTTTTCCCATATTTGCGTTTTTCCCATATTTGCGTTTTTCCCATATTTGCGTTTTTCCCATATTTGCGTTTTTCCCATATTTGCGTTTTTGCCATATTTGCGTTTTTCCCATATTTGGGTTTTTCCCATATTTGGGTTTTTCCCATATTTGGGTTTTTCCCATATTTGGGTTTTTCCCATATTTGCGTTTTTCCCATATTTGCGTTTTTCCCATATTTGCGTTTTTCCTATTCCTCATGAACCCATCCTACCAACCATTTCCTTCTTCCAGCCAAGGTGTGCCAAAAATTCTCTCGGGGAAAAACGCAAATATGGGAAAAACGCAAATATTGTGCCATATTTGCGTTGGTGCCGTATTTCTGTTTTTCCCGTATTTGCGTTTTTCCCATATTTGCGTTTTTCCCATATTTGCGTTTTTCACATATCTGCGTTTTTCCCGTATTTGCGTTTTTCCCATATTTGCGTTTTTCCCGTATTTGCGTTTTCCCGTATTTGCGTTTTCCCCGTATTTGCGTTTTCCCCGTATTTGCGTTTTCCCCGTATTTGCGCTTTCCCCGTATTTGCGTTTTCCCCGTATTTGCGTTTTCCCCGTATTTGCGTTTTCCCCGTATTTGCGTTTTCCCCGTATTTGCGTTTTCCCCGTATTTGCGTTTTCCCCGTATTTGCGATTTCCCCGTATTTGCGTTTTCCCCGTATTTGCGTTTTCCCCGTATTTGCGTTTTCCCCGTATTTGCGTTTTCCCCGTATTTGCGTTTTCCCCGTATTTGCGTTTTCCCCGTATTTGCGTTTTCCCCGTATTTGCGTTTTCCCCGTATTTGCGTTTTCCCCGTATTTGCGTTTTCCCCGTATTTGCGTTTTCCCCGTATTTGCGTTTTCCCCGTATTTGCGTTTTCCCCGTATTTGCGTTTTCCCCGTATTTGCGTTTTCCCCGTATTTGCGTTTTCCCCGTATTTGCGTTTTCCCCGTATTTGAGTTTTCCCCGTATTTGCGTTTTCCCCATATTTGCGTTTTTCCCATATTTGCGTTTTTCCCATATTTGCGTTTTTCCCATATTTGCGTTTTTCCCATATTTGCGTTTTTCCCATATTTGCGTTTTTCCCATATTTGCGTTTTTCCCATACTTGCGTTTTTCCCATACTTGCGTTTTTCCCATATTTGCCTTTCTCCCATTTTTGCGTTTCTCCCATATTTGCGTTTCTCCCAAATTTGCGTTTCTCCCATATTTGCGTTTCTCCCATATTTGCGTTTCTCCCATATTTGCGTTTCTCCCATATTTGCGTTTCTCCCATATTTGCGTTTCTCCCATATTTGCGTTTCTCCCATATTTGCGTTTCTCCCATATTTGCGTTTCTCCCATATTTGCGTTTCTCCCATATTTGCGTTTCTCCCATATTTGCGTTTCTCCCATATTTGCGTTTCTCCCATATTTGCGTTTCTCCCATATTTGCGTTTCTCCCATATTTGCGTTTCTCCCATATTTGCGTTTCTCCCATATTTGCGTTTCTCCCATATTTGCGTTTCTCCCATATTTGCGTTTCTCCCATATTTGCGTTTCTCCCATATTTGCGTTTCTCCCATATTTGCGTTTCTCCCATATTTGCGTTTCTCCCATATTTGCGTTTCTCCCATATTTGCGTTTCTCCCATATTTGCGTTTCTCCCATATTTGCGTTTCTCCCATATTTGCGTTTCTCCCATATTTGCGTTTCTCCCATATTTGCATTTCTCCCATATTTGCGTTTCTCCCATATTTGCGTTTTTCCCATATTTGCGTTTTTCCCATATTTGCGTTTTTCCCATATTTGCGTTTTTCCCATATTTGCGTTTCTCCCATATTTGCGTTTCTCCCATATTTGCGTTTCTCCCATATTTGCGTTTCTCCCATATTTGCGTTTGTCCCATATTTGCGTTTTTCCCATATTTGCGTTTTTCCCATATTTGCGTTTTTCCCATATTTGCGTTTCTCCCATATTTGCGTTTCTCCCATATTTGCGTTTCTCCCATATTTGCGTTTCTCCCATATTTGCGTTTTTCCCATATTTGCGTTTTTCCCATATTTGCGTTTTTCCCATATTGGCGTTTTTCCCATATTGGCGTTTTTCCCATATTGGCGTTTTCCCATATTTGCGTTTTTCCTATTCCTCATGAACCCATCCTACCAACCATTTCCTTCTTCCAGCCAAGGTGTGCCAAAAATTCTCTTCGGGAAAAACGCAAATATGGGAAAAACGCAAATATTGTGCCATATTTGCGTTGGGGCCGTATTTCCGTTTTTCCCATATTTCCGTTTTTCCCATATTTCCGTTTTTCCCATATTTGCGTTTTTCCCATATTTGCGTTTTTCCCATATTTGCGTTTTTCCCATATTTGCGTTTTTCCCATATTTGCGTTTTTCCCATATTTGCGTTTTTCCCATATTTGCGTTTTTCCCATATTTGCGTTTTTCCCATATTTGCGTTTTTCCCACAATTGCGTTTTTCCCACAATTGCGTTTTTCCCACGATTGCGTTTTTCCCACGATTGCGTTTTTCCCACGATTGCGTTTTTCCCACGATTGCGTTTTTCCCACGATTGCGTTTTTCCCACGATTGCGTTTTTCCCACGATTGCGTTTTTCCCACGATTGCGTTTTTCCCACGATTGCGTTTTTCCCACGATTGCGTTTTTCCCACGAATGCGTTTTTCCCACGATTGCGTTTTTCCCACGATTGCGTTTTTCCCACGATTGCGTTTTTCCCACGATTGCGTTTTTGCCACGATTGCGTTTTTCCCACGATTGCGTTTTTGCCACGATTGCGTTTTTGCCACGATTGCGTTTTTCCCACGATTGCGTTTTTCCCACGATTGCGTTTTTCCCACGATTGCGTTTTTCCCACGATTGCGTTTTTCCCACGATTGCGTTTTTCCCACGATTGCGTTTTTCCCACGATTGCGTTTTTCCCACGATTGCGTTTTTCCCACGATTGCGTTTTTCCCACGATTGCGTTTTTCCCACGATTGCGTTTTTCCCACGATTGCGTTTTTCCCACGATTGCGTTTTTCCCACGATTGCGTTTTTCCCACGATTGCGTTTTTCCCACGATTGCGTTTTTCCCACGATTGCGTTTTTCCCACGATTGCGTTTTTCCCACGATTGCGTTTTTCCCACGATTGCGTTTTTCCCACGATTGCGTTTTTCCCACGATTGCGTTTTTCCCACGATTGCGTATTTCCCACGATTGCGTTTTTCCCACGATTGCGTTTTTCCCACGATTGCGTTTTTTCCCATATTTGCGTTTTTCCCATAATTGCGTTTTTCCCATAATTGCGTTTTTCCCATAATTGCGTTTTTCCCATAATTTCGTTTTTCCCATAATTGCGTTTTTCCCATAATTGCGTTTTTCCCATAATTGCGTTTTTCCCATAATTGCGTTTTTCCCATAATTGCGTTTTTCCCATAATTGCGTTTTTCCCATAATTGCGTTTTTCCCATATTTGCGTTTTTCCCATTACTCATGAACCCATCCTACCAACCATTTCCTTCTTCCAGCCAAGGTGTGCCAAAAATTCTCTAGGGGAAAAACTGAAATATGGGAAAAACGCAAATATTGTGCCATATTTGCGTTGGTGCCGTATTTGCGTTTTTCCCGTATTTGCGTTTTTCCCGTATTTGCGTTTTTCCCGTATTTGCGATTTTCCCGTATTTGCGATTTTCCCGTATTTGCGATTTTCCCGTATTTGCGATTTTCCCATATTTGCGTTTTTCCCATATTTGCGTTTTTCCCATATTTGCGTTTTTCCCATATTTGCGTTTTTCCCATATTTGCGTTTTTCCCATATTTGCGTTTTTCCCATATTTGCGTTTTTCCTATTACTCATGAACCCATCCTACCAACCATTTCCTTCTTCCAGCCAAGGTGTGCCAAAAATTCTCTGGGGGAAAAACGCAAATATAAGAAAAACGCAAATATTGTGCCATATTTGCGTTGGTGCCGTATTTCCGTTTTCCCCATATTTCCGTTTTCCCCATATTTCCGTTTTCCCCATATTTGCGTTTTCCCCATATTTGTGTTTTTCCCATTTTGCGTTTTTCCCATATTTGCGTTTTTCCCATATTTGCGTTTTTCCCATATTTGCGTTTTTCCCATATTTGCGTTTTTCCAATATTTGCGTTTTTCCCATATTTGTGTTTTTCCCATATTTGCGTTTTTCCCATATTTGCGTTTTTCCCATATTTGCGTTTTTCCCATATTTGCGTTTTTCCCATATTTGCGTTTTTCCCATATTTGCGTTTTTCCCATATTTGCGTTTTTCCCATATTTGCGTTTTTCCCATATTTGCGTTTTTTCCCATATTTGCGTTTTTTCCCATATTTGCGTTTTTTCCCATATTTGCGTTTTTTCCCATATTTGCGTTTTTTCCCATATTTGCGTTTTTTCCCATATTTGCGTTTTTTCCCACATTTGCGTTTTTTCCCACATTTGCGTTTTTTCCCACATTTGCGTTTTTTCCTATATTTGCGTTTTTTCCCATATTTGCGTTTTTTCCCATATTTGCGTTTTTCCCATATTTGCGTTTTTCCCATATTTGCGTTTTTCCCATATTTGCGTTTTTCCCATATTTGCGTTTTTCCCATATTTGCGTTTTTCCCATATTTGCGTTTTTCCCATATTTGCGTTTTTCCCATATTTGCGTTTTTCCCATATTTGCGTTTTTCCCATATTTGCGTTTTTCCCATATTTGCGTTTTTCCCATAATTGCGTTTTTCCCATAATTGCGTTTTTCCCATAATTGCGTTTTTCCCATAATTGCGTTTTTCCCATAATTGCGTTTTTCCCATAATTGCGTTTTTCCCATAATTGCGTTTTTCCCATAATTGCGTTTTTCCCATATTTGCGTTTTTCCCATTACTCATGAACCCATCCTACCAACCATTTCCTTCTTCCAGCCAAGGTGTGCCAAAAATTCTCTAGGGGAAAAACTGAAATATGGGAAAAACGCAAATATTGTGCCATATTTGCGTTGGTGCCGTATTTGCGTTTTTCCCGTATTTGCGTTTTTCCCGTATTTGCGTTTTTCCCGTATTTGCGATTTTCCCGTATTTGCGATTTTCCCGTATTTGCGTTTTTCCCATTATTGCGTTTTTCCCATTATTGCGTTTTTCCCATATTTGCGTTTTTCCCATATTTGCGTTTTTCCCATATTTGCGTTTTTCCCATATTTGCGTTTTTCCCATATTTGCGTTTTTCCCATATTTGCGTTTTTCCTATTACTCATGAACCCATCCTACCAACCATTTCCTTCTTCCAGCCAAGGTGTGCCAAAAATTCTCTGGGGGAAAAACGCAAATATAAGAAAAACGCAAATATTGTGCCATATTTGCGTTGGTGCCGTATTTCCGTTTTCCCCATATTTCCGTTTTCCCCATATTTCCGTTTTCCCCATATTTGCGTTTTCCCCATATTTGTGTTTTTCCCATTTTGCGTTTTTCCCATATTTGCGTTTTTCCCATATTTGCGTTTTTCCCATATTTGCGTTTTTCCCATATTTGCGTTTTTCCCATTTTTGCGTTTTTCCCATTTTTGCGTTTTTCCCATATTTGCGTTTTTCCCATATTTGCGTTTTTCCCATATTTGCGTTTTTCCCATATTTGCGTTTTTCCCATATTTGCGTTTTTCCCATATTTGCGTTTTTCCCATATTTGCGTTTTTCCCATATTTGCGTTTTTCCCATATTTGCGTTTTTCCCATATTTGCGTTTTTCCCATATTTGCGTTTTTCCCATAATTGCGTTTTTCCCATAATTGCGTTTTTCCCATAATTGCGTTTTTCCCATAATTGCGTTTTTCCCATAATTGCGTTTTTCCCATAATTGCGTTTTTCCCATAATTGCGTTTTTCCCATAATTGCGTTTTTCCCATAATTGCGTTTTTCCCATAATTGCGTTTTTCCCATAATTGCGTTTTTCCCATAATTGCGTTTTTCCCATAATTGCGTTTTTCCCATAATTGCGTTTTTCCCATAATTGCGTTTTTCCCATAATTGCGTTTTTCCCATAATTGCGTTTTTCCCATAATTGCGTTTTTCCCATAATTGCGTTTTTCCCATAATTGCGTTTTTCCCATAATTGCGTTTTTCCCATAATTGCGTTTTTCCCATAGTTGCGTTTTTCCCATAATTGCGTTTTTCCCATAATTGCGTTTTTCCCATAATTGCGTTTTTCCCATAATTGCGTTTTTCCCATAATTGCGTTTTTCCCATATTTGCGTTTTTCCCATATTTGCGTTTTTCCCATATTTGCGTTTTTCCCATATTTGCGTTTTTCCCATATTTGCGTTTTTCCCATATTTGCGTTTTTCCCATATTTGCGTTTTTCCCATAATTGCGTTTTTCCCATAATTGCGTTTTTCCCATAATTGCGTTTTCCCCATAATTGCGTTTTCCCCATAATTGCGTTTTCCCCATAATTGCGTTTTCCCCATAATTGCGTTTTCCCCATATTTGCGTTTTCCCCATATTTGCGATATTCCCATTACTCATGAACCCATCCTACCAACCATTTCCTTCTTCCAGCCAAGGTGTTCCAAAAATTCTCTAGGAGAAAAACTGAAATATGGGAAAAACGCAAATATTGTGCCATATTTGCGTTGGTGCCGTATTTGCGTTTTTCCCGTATTTGCGTTTTTCCCGTATTTGCGTTTTTCCCGTATTTGCGTTTTTAGCGTATTTGCGTTTTTCCCGTATTTGCGATTTTCCCGTATTTGCGATTTTCCCGTATTTGCGATTTTCCCATATTTGCGATTTTCCCATATTTGCGTTTTTCCCATATTTGCGTTTTTCCCATATTTGCGTTTTTCCCATATTTGCGTTTTTCCCATATTTGCGTTTTTCCCATATTTGCGTTTTTCCCATATTTGCGTTTTTCCCATATTTGCGTTTTTCCCATATTTGCGTTTTTCCCATATTTGCGTTTTTCCCATATTTGCGTTTTTCCCATATTTGCGTTTTTCCCATATTTGCGTTTTTCCCATATTTGCGTTTTTCCCATATTTGCGTTGTTCCCATATTTGCGTTGTTCCCATATTTGCGTTTTTCCCATATTTGCGTTTTTCCCATATTTGCGTTTTTCCCATATTTGCGTTTTTCCCATATTTGCGTTTTTCCCATATTTGCGTTTTTCCCATATTTGCGTTTTTCCCATATTTGCGTTTTTCCCATTACTCATGAACCCATCCTACCAACCATTTCCTTCTTCCAGCCAAGGTGTGCCAAAAATTCTCTGGGGGAAAAACGCAAATATAAGAAAAACGCAAATATTGTGCCATATTTGCGTTGGTGCCGTATTTCCGTTTTCCCCATATTTGCGTTTTCCCCATATTTGCGTTTTCCCCATATTTGCGTTTTCCCCATATTTGTGTTTTTCCCATATTTGCGTTTTTCCCATATTTGCGTTTTTCCCATATTTGCGTTTTTCCCATATTTGCGTTTTTCCCATATTTGCGTTTTTCACATATTTGCGTTTTTCCCATGTTTGCGTTTTTCCCATGTTTGCGTTTTTCCCATGTTTGCGTTTTTCCCATGTTTGCGTTTTTCCCATAATTGCGTTTTTCCCATAATTGCGTTTTTCCCATGTTTGCGTTTTTCCCATATTTGCGTTTTTCCCATGTTTGCGTTTTTCCCATGTTTGCGTTTTTCCCAAGTTTGCGTTTTTCCCATGTTTGCGTTTTTCCCATGTTTGCGTTTTTCCCATGTTTCCGTTTTTCCCATAATTGCGTTTTTCCCATGTTTGCGTTTTTCCCGTGTTTGCGTTTTTCCCGTGTTTGCGTTTTGCCCGTGTTTGCGTTTTCCCCGTGTTTGCGTTTTCCCCGTGTTTGCGTTTTCCCCGTGTTTGCGTTTTCCCCGTGTTTGCGTTTTCCCCGTGTTTGCGTTTTCCCCGTGTTTGCGTTTTCCCCGTGTTTGCGTTTTCCCCGTGTTTGCGTTTTCCCCGTGTTTGCGTTTTCCCCGTGTTTGCGTTTTCCCCGTGTTTGCGTTTTCCCCGTGTTTGCGTTTTCCCCCTGTTTGCGTTTTCCCCGTGTTTGCGTTTTCCCCGTGTTTGCGTTTTCCCCGTGTTTGCGTTTTCCCCGTGTTTGCGTTTTCCCCGTGTTTGCGTTTTCCCCGTGTTTGCGTTTTCCCCGTGTTTGCGTTTTCCCCGTGTTTGCGTTTTCCCCGTGTTTGCGTTTTCCCCGTGTTTGCGTTTTCCCCGTGTTTGCGTTTTCCCCGTGTTTGCGTTTTCCCCGTGTTTGCGTTTTCCCCGTGTTTGCGTTTTCCCCGTGTTTGCGTTTTCCCCGTGTTTGCGTTTTCCCCGTGTTTGCGTTTTCCCCGTGTTTGCGTTTTCCCCGTGTTTGCGTTTTCCCCGTGTTTGCGTTTTCCTCGTGTTTGCGTTTTCCCCGTGTTTGCGTTTTCCCCGTGTTTGCGTTTTCCCCGTGTTTGCGTTTTCCCCGTGTTTGCGTTTTTCCCATTACTCATGAACCCATCCTACCAACCATTTCCTTCTTCCAGCCAAGGTGTGCCAAAAATTCTCTGGGGGAAAAACGCAAATATAAGAAAAACGCAAATATTGTGCCATATTTGCGTTGGTGCCGTATTTCCGTTTTCCCCATATTTGCGTTTTCCCCATATTTGTGTTTTTCCCATATTTGTGTTTTTCCCATATTTGCGTTTTTCCCATATTTGCGTTTTTCCCATATTTACGTTTTTCCCATATTTGCGTTTTTCCCATATTTGCGTTTTTCCCATATTTGCGTTTTTCCCATATTTGCGTTTTTCCCATATTTGCGTTTTTCCCATATTTGCGTTTTTCCCATATTTGCGTTTTTCCCATATTTGCGTTTTTCCCATGTTTGCGTTTTCCCATGTTTGCGTTTTTCCCATGTTTGCGTTTTTCCCATGTTTGCGTTTTTCCCATGTTTGCGTTTTTCCCATGTTTGCGTTTTTCCCATGTTTGCGTTTTTCCCATGTTTGCGTTTTTCCCATGTTTGCGTTTTGGCCATGTTTGCGTTTTTGCCATGTTTGCGTTTTTGCCATGTTTGCGTTTTTGCCATGTTTGCGTTTTTCCCATGTTTGCGTTTTTGCCATGTTTGCGTTTTTGCCATGTTTGCGTTTTTGCCATGTTTGCGTTTTTGCCATGTTTGCGTTTTTGCCATGTTTGCGTTTTTGCCATGTTTGCGTTTTTGCCATAATTGCGTTTTTGCCATAATTGCGTTTTTCCCGTGTTTGCGTTTTTCCCGTGTTTGCGTTTTTCCCGTGTTTGCGTTTTTCCCGTGTTTGCGTCTTTCCCGTGTTTGCGTCTTTCCCGTGTTTGCGTCTTTCCCGTGTTTGCGTCTTTCCCGTGTTTGCGTCTTTCCCGTGTTTGCGTCTTTCCCGTGTTTGCGTCTTTCCCGTGTTTGCGTCTTTCCCGTGTTTGCGTCTTTCCCGTGTTTGCGTCTTTCCCGTGTTTGCGTCTTTCCCGTGTTTGCGTCTTTCCCGTGTTTGCGTCTTTCCCGTGTTTGCGTCTTTCCCGTGTTTGCGTCTTTCCCGTGTTTGCGTCTTTCCCGTGTTTGCGTCTTTCCCGTGTTTGCGTCTTTCCCGTGTTTGCGTCTTTCCCGTGTTTGCGTCTTTCCCGTGTTTGCGTCTTTCCCGTGTTTGCGTTTTCCCCGTGTTTGCGTTTTCCCCGTGTTTGCGTTTTCCCCGTGTTTGCGTTTTCCCCGTGTTTGCGTTTTCCCCGTGTTTGCGTTTTCCCAGTGTTTGCGTTTACCCCGTGTTTGCGTTTTCCCCGTGTTTGCGTTTTCCCCGTGTTTGCGTTTTCCCCGTGTTTGCGTTTTCCCCGTGTTTGCGTTTTCCCCGTGTTTGCGTTTTCCCCGTGTTTGCGTTTTCCCCGTGTTTGCGTTTTCCCCGTGTTTGCGTTTTCCCCGTGTTTGCGTTTTCCCCGTGTTTGCGTTTTTCCCATGTTTGCGTTTTTCCCATGTTTGCGTTTTTCCCATATTGGCGTTTTTCCTATTACTCATGAACCCATCCTACCAACCATTTCCTTCTTCCAGCCAAGGTGTGCCAAAAATTCTCTGGGGGAAAAACGCAAATATAAGAAAAACGCAAATATTGTGCCATATTTGCGTTGGTGCCGTATTTCCGTTTTCCCCATATTTGCGTTTTCCCCATATTTGTGTTTTCCCCATATTTGTGTTTTTCCCATATTTGTGTTTTTCCCATATTTGTGTTTTTCCCATATTTGTGTTTTTCCCATATTTGTGTTTTTCCCATATTTGCGTTTTTCCCATATTTGCGTTTTTCCTATATTTGCGTTTTTCCCATATTTGCGTTTTTCCCATATTTGCGTTTTTCCCATATTTGCGTTTTTCCCATATTTGCGTTTTTCCCATATTTGCGTTTTTCCCATATTTGCGTTTTTCCCATATTTGCGTTTTTCCCATATTTGCGTTTTTCCCATATTTGCGTTTTTCCCATATTTGCGTTTTTCCCATATTTGCGTTTTTCCCATATTTGCGTTTTTCCCATATTTGCGTTTTTCCCATATTTGCGTTTTTCCCATATTTGCGTTTTTCCCATAATTGCGTTTTTCCCATAATTGCGTTTTTCCCATAATTGCGTTTTTCCCATATTTGCGTTTTTCCCATATTTGCGTTTTTCCCATATTTGCGTTTTTCCCATATTTGCGTTTTTCCCATATTTGCGTTTTTCCCATGTTTGCGTTTTTCCCATGTTTGCGTTTTTCCCATGTTTGCGTTTTTCCCATGTTTGCGTTTTTCCCATGTTTGCGTTTTTCCCATGTTTGCGTTTTTCCCATATTTGCGTTTTTCCCATATTTGCGTTTTTCCCATATTTGCGTTTTTCCCATATTTGCGTTTTTCCCATATTTGCGTTTTTCCCATATTTGCGTTTTTCCCATAATTGCGTTTTTCCCATAATTGCGTTTTTCCCATAATTGCGTTTTTCCCATAATTGCGTTTTTCCCATAATTGCGTTTTTCCCATAATTGCGTTTTTCCCATAATTGCGTTTTTCCCATGTTTGCGTTTTTCCCATAATTGCGTTTTTCCCATGTTTGCGTTTTTCCCATGTTTGCGTTTTTCCCATGTTTGCAGTTTTTCCCATGTTTGCAGTGTTTCCCATGTTTGCGTTTTTCCCATGTTTGCGTTTTTCCCATGTTTGCGTTTTTCCCATGTTTGCGTTTTTCCCATGTTTGCGTTTTTCCCATGTTTGCGTTTTTCCCATGTTTGCGTTTTTCCCATGTTTGCGTTTTTCCCATGTTTGCGTTTTTCCCATGTTTGCGTTTTTCCCATCTTTGCGTTTTTCCCATGTTTGCGTTTTTCCCATGTTTGCGTTTTTCCCATGTTTGCGTTTTTCCCATGTTTGCGTTTTTCCCATGTTTGCGTTTTTCCCATGTTTGCGTTTTTCCCATGTTTGCGTTTTTCCCATGTTCGCGTTTTTCCCATGTTTGCGTTTTTCCCATGTTTGCGTTTTTCCCATGTTTGCGTTTTTCCCATATTTGCGTTTTTCCCATGTTTGCGTTTTTCCCATGTTTGCGTTTTTCCCATGTTTGCGTTTTTCCCATGTTTGCGTTTTCCCCATGTTTGCGTTTTCCCCATGTTTGCGTTTTCCCCATGTTTGCGTTTTCCCCATGTTTGCGTTTTCCCCATGTTTGCGTTTTCCCCATGTTTGCGTTTTCCCCATGTTTGCGTTTTCCCCATGTTTGCGTTTTCCCCATGTTTGCGTTTTCCCCATGTTTGCGTTTTCCCCATGTTTGCGTTTTCCCCATGTTTGCGTTTTTGCCATGTTTGCGTTTTTGCCATATTTGCGTTTTTGCCATGTTTGCGTTTTTGCCATAATTGCGTTTTTGCCATAATTGCGTTTTTCCCGTGTTTGCGTTTTTCCCGTGTTTGCGTTTTTCCCGTGTTTGCGTTTTTCCCGTGTTTGCGTCTTTCCCGTGTTTGCGTCTTTCCCGTGTTTGCGTCTTTCCCGTGTTTGCGTCTTTCCCGTGTTTGCGTCTTTCCCGTGTTTGCGTCTTTCCCGTGTTTGCGTCTTTCCCGTGTTTGCGTCTTTCCCGTGTTTGCGTCTTTCCCGTGTTTGCGTCTTTCCCGTGTTTGCGTCTTTCCCGTGTTTGCGTCTTTCCCGTGTTTGCGTCTTTCCCGTGTTTGCGTCTTTCCCGTGTTTGCGTCTTTCCCGTGTTTGCGTCTTTCCCGTGTTTGCGTCTTTCCCGTGTTTGCGTCTTTCCCGTGTTTGCGTCTTTCCCGTGTTTGCGTTTTCCCCGTGTTTGCGTTTTCCCCGTGTTTGCGTTTTCCCCGTGTTTGCGTTTTCCCCGTGTTTGCGTTTTCCCCGTGTTTGCGTTTTCCCCGTGTTTGCGTTTTCCCAGTGTTTGCGTTTACCCCGTGTTTGCGTTTTCCCCGTGTTTGCGTTTTCCCCGTGTTTGCGTTTTCCCCGTGTTTGCGTTTTCCCCGTGTTTGCGTTTTCCCCGTGTTTGCGTTTTCCCCGTGTTTGCGTTTTCCCCGTGTTTGCGTTTTCCCCGTGTTTGCGTTTTCCCCGTGTTTGCGTTTTCCCCGTGTTTGCGTTTTTCCCATGTTTGCGTTTTTCCCATGTTTGCGTTTTTCCCATATTGGCGTTTTTCCTATTACTCATGAACCCATCCTACCAACCATTTCCTTCTTCCAGCCAAGGTGTGCCAAAAATTCTCTGGGGGAAAAACGCAAATATAAGAAAAACGCAAATATTGTGCCATATTTGCGTTGGTGCCGTATTTCCGTTTTCCCCATATTTGCGTTTTCCCCATATTTGTGTTTTCCCCATATTTGTGTTTTTCCCATATTTGTGTTTTTCCCATATTTGTGTTTTTCCCATATTTGTGTTTTTCCCATATTTGCGTTTTTCCCATATTTGCGTTTTTCCTATATTTGCGTTTTTCCCATATTTGCGTTTTTCCCATATTTGCGTTTTTCCCATATTTGCGTTTTTCCCATATTTGCGTTTTTCCCATATTTGCGTTTTTCCCATATTTGCGTTTTTCCCATATTTGCGTTTTTCCCATATTTGCGTTTTTCCCATATTTGCGTTTTTCCCATATTTGCGTTTTTCCCATATTTGCGTTTTTCCCATATTTGCGTTTTTCCCATATTTGCGTTTTTCCCATATTTGCGTTTTTCCCATAATTGCGTTTTTCCCATGTTTGCGTTTTTCCCATGTTTGCGTTTTTCCCATGTTTGCGTTTTTCCCATGTTTGCGTTTTTCCCATGTTTGCGTTTTTCCCATGTTTGCGTTTTTCCCATGTTTGCGTTTTTCCCATGTTCGCGTTTTTCCCATGTTTGCGTTTTTCCCATGTTTGCGTTTTTCCCATGTTTGCGTTTTTCCCATATTTGCGTTTTTCCCATGTTTGCGTTTTTCCCATGTTTGCGTTTTTCCCATGTTTGCGTTTTTCCCATGTTTGCGTTTTCCCCATGTTTGCGTTTTCCCCATGTTTGCGTTTTCCCCATGTTTGCGTTTTCCCCATGTTTGCGTTTTCCCCATGTTTGCGTTTTCCCCATGTTTGCGTTTTCCCCATGTTTGCGTTTTCCCCATGTTTGCGTTTTCCCCATGTTTGCGTTTTCCCCATGTTTGCGTTTTCCCCATGTTTGCGTTTTCCCCATGTTTGCGTTTTTGCCATGTTTGCGTTTTTGCCATATTTGCGTTTTTGCCATGTTTGCGTTTTTGCCATAATTGCGTTTTTGCCATAATTGCGTTTTTCCCGTGTTTGCGTTTTTCCCGTGTTTGCGTTTTTCCCGTGTTTGCGTCTTTCCCGTGTTTGCGTCTTTCCCGTGTTTGCGTCTTTCCCGTGTTTGCGTCTTTCCCGTGTTTGCGTCTTTCCCGTGTTTGCGTCTTTCCCGTGTTTGCGTCTTTCCCGTGTTTGCGTCTTTCCCGTGTTTGCGTCTTTCCCGTGTTTGCGTCTTTCCCGTGTTTGCGTCTTTCCCGTGTTTGCGTCTTTCCCGTGTTTGCGTCTTTCCCGTGTTTGCGTCTTTCCCGTGTTTGCGTCTTTCCCGTGTTTGCGTCTTTCCCGTGTTTGCGTCTTTCCCGTGTTTGCGTCTTTCCCGTGTTTGCGTTTTCCCCGTGTTTGCGTTTTCCCGTGTTTGCGTTTTCCCCGTGTTTGCGTTTTCCCCGTGTTTGCGTTTTCCCCGTGTTTGCGTTTTCCCCGTGTTTGCGTTTTCCCAGTGTTTGCGTTTACCCCGTGTTTGCGTTTTCCCCGTGTTTGCGTTTTCCCCGTGTTTGCGTTTTCCCCGTGTTTGCGTTTTCCCCGTGTTTGCGTTTTCCCCGTGTTTGCGTTTTCCCCGTGTTTGCGTTTTCCCCGTGTTTGCGTTTTCCCCGTGTTTGCGTTTTCCCCGTGTTTGCGTTTTCCCCGTGTTTGCGTTTTTCCCATGTTTGCGTTTTTCCCATGTTTGCGTTTTTCCCATATTGGCGTTTTTCCTATTACTCATGAACCCATCCTACCAACCATTTCCTTCTTCCAGCCAAGGTGTGCCAAAAATTCTCTGGGGGAAAAACGCAAATATAAGAAAAACGCAAATATTGTGCCATATTTGCGTTGGTGCCGTATTTCCGTTTTCCCCATATTTGCGTTTTCCCCATATTTGTGTTTTCCCCATATTTGTGTTTTTCCCATATTTGTGTTTTTCCCATATTTGTGTTTTTCCCATATTTGTGTTTTTCCCATATTTGCGTTTTTCCCATATTTGCGTTTTTCCTATATTTGCGTTTTTCCCATATTTGCGTTTTTCCCATATTTGCGTTTTTCCCATATTTGCGTTTTTCCCATATTTGCGTTTTTCCCATATTTGCGTTTTTCCCATATTTGCGTTTTTCCCATATTTGCGTTTTTCCCATATTTGCGTTTTTCCCATATTTGCGTTTTTCCCATATTTGCGTTTTTCCCATATTTGCGTTTTTCCCATATTTGCGTTTTTCCCATATTTGCGTTTTTCCCATAATTGCGTTTTTCCCATAATTGCGTTTTTCCCATAATTGCGTTTTTCCCATATTTGCGTTTTTCCCATATTTGCGTTTTTCCCATATTTGCGTTTTTCCCATATTTGCGTTTTTCCCATATTTGCGTTTTTCCCATGTTTGCGTTTTTCCCATGTTTGCGTTTTTCCCATGTTTGCGTTTTTCCCATGTTTGCGTTTTTCCCATGTTTGCGTTTTTCCCATGTTTGCGTTTTTCCCATATTTGCGTTTTTCCCATATTTGCGTTTTTCCCATATTTGCGTTTTTCCCATATTTGCGTTTTTCCCATATTTGCGTTTTTCCCATAATTGCGTTTTTCCCATAATTGCGTTTTTCCCATAATTGCGTTTTTCCCATAATTGCGTTTTTCCCATGTTTGCGTTTTTCCCATGTTTGCGTTTTTCCCATGTTTGCGTTTTCCCCATGTTTGCGTTTTCCCCATGTTTGCGTTTTCCCCATGTTTGCGTTTTCCCCATGTTTGCGTTTTCCCCATGTTTGCGTTTTCCCCATGTTTGCGTTTTCCCCATGTTTGCGTTTTCCCCATGTTTGCGTTTTCCCCATGTTTGCGTTTTCCCCATGTTTGCGTTTTCCCCATGTTTGCGTTTTCCCCATGTTTGCGTTTTCCCCATGTTTGCGTTTTCCCCATGTTTGCGTTTTCCCCATGTTTCCGTTTTCCCCATGTTTGCGTTTTCCCCATGTTTGCGTTTTCCCCATGTTTGCGTTTTCCCCATGTTTGCGTTTTCCCCATGTTTGCGTTTTCCCCATGTTTGCGTTTTCCCCATGTTTGCGTTTTCCCCATGTTTGCGTTTTTGCCATGTTTGCGTTTTTGCCATATTTGCGTTTTTGCCATGTTTGCGTTTTTGCCATAATTGCGTTTTTGCCATAATTGCGTTTTTCCCGTGTTTGCGTTTTTCTCGTGTTTGCGTTTTTCCCGTGTTTGCGTTTTTCCCGTGTTTGCGTCTTTCCCGTGTTTGCGTCTTTCCCGTGTTTGCGTCTTTCCCGTGTTTGCGTCTTTCCCGTGTTTGCGTCTTTCCCGTGTTTGCGTCTTTCCCGTGTTTGCGTCTTTCCCGTGTTTGCGTCTTTCCCGTGTTTGCGTCTTTCCCGTGTTTGCGTCTTTCCCGTGTTTGCGTCTTTCCCGTGTTTGCGTCTTTCCCGTGTTTGCGTCTTTCCCGTGTTTGCGTCTTTCCCGTGTTTGCGTCTTTCCCGTGTTTGCGTCTTTCCCGTGTTTGCGTCTTTCCCGTGTTTGCGTCTTTCCCGTGTTTGCGTCTTTCCCGTGTTTGCGTTTTCCCCGTGTTTGCGTTTTCCCCGTGTTTGCGTTTTCCCCGTGTTTGCGTTTTCCCCGTGTTTGCGTTTTCCCCGTGTTTGCGTTTTCCCCGTGTTTGCGTTTTCCCAGTGTTTGCGTTTACCCCGTGTTTGCGTTTTCCCCGTGTTTGCGTTTTCCCCGTGTTTGCGTTTTCCCCGTGTTTGCGTTTTCCCCGTGTTTGCGTTTTCCCCGTGTTTGCGTTTTCCCCGTGTTTGCGTTTTCCCCGTGTTTGCGTTTTCCCCGTGTTTGCGTTTTCCCCGTGTTTGCGTTTTCCCCGTGTTTGCGTTTTTCCCATGTTTGCGTTTTTCCCATGTTTGCGTTTTTCCCATATTGGCGTTTTTCCTATTACTCATGAACCCATCCTACCAACCATTTCCTTCTTCCAGCCAAGGTGTGCCAAAAATTCTCTGGGGGAAAAACGCAAATATAAGAAAAACGCAAATATTGTGCCATATTTGCGTTGGTGCCGTATTTCCGTTTTCCCCATATTTGCGTTTTCCCCATATTTGTGTTTTCCCCATATTTGTGTTTTTCCCATATTTGTGTTTTTCCCATATTTGTGTTTTTCCCATATTTGTGTTTTTCCCATATTTGCGTTTTTCCCATATTTGCGTTTTTCCTATATTTGCGTTTTTCCCATATTTGCGTTTTTCCCATATTTGCGTTTTTCCCATATTTGCGTTTTTCCCATATTTGCGTTTTTCCCATATTTGCGTTTTTCCCATATTTGCGTTTTTCCCATATTTGCGTTTTTCCCATATTTGCGTTTTTCCCATATTTGCGTTTTTCCCATATTTGCGTTTTTCCCATATTTGCGTTTTTCCCATATTTGCGTTTTTCCCATATTTGCGTTTTTCCCATAATTGCGTTTTTCCCATGTTTGCGTTTTTCCCATGTTTGCGTTTTTCCCATGTTTGCGTTTTTCCCATGTTTGCGTTTTTCCCATGTTTGCGTTTTTCCCATGTTTGCGTTTTTCCCATGTTTGCGTTTTTCCCATGTTCGCGTTTTTCCCATGTTTGCGTTTTTCCCATGTTTGCGTTTTTCCCATGTTTGCGTTTTTCCCATATTTGCGTTTTTCCCATGTTTGCGTTTTTCCCATGTTTGCGTTTTTCCCATGTTTGCGTTTTTCCCATGTTTGCGTTTTCCCCATGTTTGCGTTTTCCCCATGTTTGCGTTTTCCCCATGTTTGCGTTTTCCCCATGTTTGCGTTTTCCCCATGTTTGCGTTTTCCCCATGTTTGCGTTTTCCCCATGTTTGCGTTTTCCCCATGTTTGCGTTTTCCCCATGTTTGCGTTTTCCCCATGTTTGCGTTTTCCCCATGTTTGCGTTTTCCCCATGTTTGCGTTTTTGCCATGTTTGCGTTTTTGCCATATTTGCGTTTTTGCCATGTTTGCGTTTTTGCCATAATTGCGTTTTTGCCATAATTGCGTTTTTCCCGTGTTTGCGTTTTTCCCGTGTTTGCGTTTTTCCCGTGTTTGCGTTTTTCCCGTGTTTGCGTCTTTCCCGTGTTTGCGTCTTTCCCGTGTTTGCGTCTTTCCCGTGTTTGCGTCTTTCCCGTGTTTGCGTCTTTCCCGTGTTTGCGTCTTTCCCGTGTTTGCGTCTTTCCCGTGTTTGCGTCTTTCCCGTGTTTGCGTCTTTCCCGTGTTTGCGTCTTTCCCGTGTTTGCGTCTTTCCCGTGTTTGCGTCTTTCCCGTGTTTGCGTCTTTCCCGTGTTTGCGTCTTTCCCGTGTTTGCGTCTTTCCCGTGTTTGCGTCTTTCCCGTGTTTGCGTCTTTCCCGTGTTTGCGTCTTTCCCGTGTTTGCGTCTTTCCCGTGTTTGCGTCTTTCCCGTGTTTGCGTTTTCCCCGTGTTTGCGTTTTCCCGTGTTTGCGTTTTCCCCGTGTTTGCGTTTTCCCCGTGTTTGCGTTTTCCCCGTGTTTGCGTTTTCCCCGTGTTTGCGTTTTCCCAGTGTTTGCGTTTACCCCGTGTTTGCGTTTTCCCCGTGTTTGCGTTTTCCCCGTGTTTGCGTTTTCCCCGTGTTTGCGTTTTCCCCGTGTTTGCGTTTTCCCCGTGTTTGCGTTTTCCCCGTGTTTGCGTTTTCCCCGTGTTTGCGTTTTCCCCGTGTTTGCGTTTTCCCCGTGTTTGCGTTTTCCCCGTGTTTGCGTTTTTCCCATGTTTGCGTTTTTCCCATGTTTGCGTTTTTCCCATATTGGCGTTTTTCCTATTACTCATGAACCCATCCTACCAACCATTTCCTTCTTCCAGCCAAGGTGTGCCAAAAATTCTCTGGGGGAAAAACGCAAATATAAGAAAAACGCAAATATTGTGCCATATTTGCGTTGGTGCCGTATTTCCGTTTTCCCCATATTTGCGTTTTCCCCATATTTGTGTTTTCCCCATATTTGTGTTTTTCCCATATTTGTGTTTTTCCCATATTTGTGTTTTTCCCATATTTGTGTTTTTTTCCCAATTTGCGTTTTTCCCATATTTGCGTTTTTCCTATATTTGCGTTTTTCCCATATTTGCGTTTTTCCCATATTTGCGTTTTTCCCATATTTTGCGTTTTTCCCATATTTGCGTTTTTCCCATATTTGCGTTTTTCCCATATTTGCGTTTTTCCCATATTTGCGTTTTTCCCATATTTGCGTTTTTCCCATATTTGCGTTTTTCCCATATTTGCGTTTTTCCATATTTGCGTTTTTCCCATATTTGCGTTTTTCCCATATTTGCGTTTTTCCCATATTTGCGTTTTTCCCATATTTGCGTTTTTCCCATAATTGCGTTTTTCCCATAATTGCGTTTTTCCCATAATTGCGTTTTTCCCATATTTGCGTTTTTCCCATATTTGCGTTTTTCCCATATTTGCGTTTTTCCCATATTTGCGTTTTTCCCATAGTTTGCGTTTTTTCCCCATGTTTGCGTTTTTTCCCATGTTTGCGTTTTTTCCCATGTTTGCGTTTTTCCCATGTTTGCGTTTTTCCCATGTTTGCGTTTTTCCCATAGTTTGCGTTTTTTCCATATTTGCGTTTTTCCCATATTTGCGTTTTTCCCATATTTGCGTTTTTCCCATATTTGCGTTTTTCCCATAATTGCGTTTTTCCCATAATTGCGTTTTTCCCATAATTGCGTTTTTCCCATAATTGCGTTTTTCCCATAATTGCGTTTTTCCCATAATTGCGTTTTTCCATAATTGCGTTTTTCCCATGTTGCGTTTTTCCCATAATTGCGTTTTTCCCATGTTTGCGTTTTTCCCATGTTTGCGTTTTTCCCATGTTTGCAGTTTTTCCCATGTTTGCAGTGTTTCCCATGTTTGCGTTTTTCCCATGTTTGCGTTTTTCCCATGTTTGCGTTTTTCCCATGTTTGCGTTTTTCCATGTTTGCGTTTTTCCCATGTTTGCGTTTTTCCCATGTTTGCGTTTTTCCCATGTTTGCGTTTTTCCCATGTTTGCGTTTTTCCCATGTTTGCGTTTTTCCCATCTTTGCGTTTTTCCCATGTTTGCGTTTTTCCCATGTTTGCGTTTTTCCCATGTTTGCGTTTTTCCCATGTTTGCGTTTTTCCCATGTTTGCGTTTTTCCCATGTTTGCGTTTTTCCCATGTTTGCGTTTTTCCCATGTTCGCGTTTTTCCATGTTTGCGTTTTTCCCATGTTTGCGTTTTTCCCATGTTTGCGTTTTTCCCATATTTGCGTTTTTCCCATGTTTGCGTTTTTCCCATGTTTGCGTTTTTCCCATGTTTGCGTTTTCCCCATGTTTGCGTTTTCCCCATGTTTGCGTTTTCCCATGTTTGCGTTTTCCCCCATGTTTGCGTTTTCCCCATGTTTGCGTTTTCCCCATGTTTGCGTTTTCCCCATGTTTGCGTTTCCCCATGTTTGCGTTTTCCCATGTTTGCGTTTTCCCCATGTTTGCGTTTTCCCCATGTTTGCGTTTTCCCCATGTTTGCGTTTTCCCCATGTTTGCGTTTTCCCCCATGTTTGCGTTTTCCCCATGTTTCCGTTTTCCCCATGTTGCGTTTTCCCCATTACTCATGAACCCATCCTACCAACCATTTCCTTCTTCCAGCCAAGGTGTGCCAAAAATTCTCTAGGGGAAAAACTGAAATATGGGAAAAACGCAAATATGGTGCCATATTTGCGTTGGTGCCGTATTTGCGTTTTTCCCATATTTGCGTTTTTCCCATATTTGCGTTTTTCCCATATTTGCGTTTTTCCCATATTTGCGTTTTTCCCATATTTGCGTTTTTCCCATATTTGCGTTTTTCCATATTTGCGTTTTTCCCATATTTGCGTTTTTCCCATATTTGCGTTCTTCCCATATTTGCGTTTTCCCCATATTTGCGTTTTTCCCATATTTGCGTTTTTCCCATATTTGCGTTTTTCCCATATTTGCGTTTTTCCCATATTTGCGTTTTTCCCATATTTGCGTTTTTCCCATATTTGCGTTTTTCCCATATTTGCGTTTTTCCCATATTTGCGTTTTTCCCATATTTGCGTTTTTCCCATATTTGCGTTTTTCCCATATTTGCGTTTTTCCCATATTTGCGTTTTTCCCATATTTGCGTTTTTCCCATATTTGCGTTTTTCCCATATTTGCGTTTTTCCCATATTTGCGTTTTTCCCATATTTGCGTTTTTCCCATATTTGCGTTTTTGCCATATTTGCGTTTTTCCCATATTTGGGTTTTTCCCATATTTGGGTTTTTCCCATATTTGGGTTTTTCCCATATTTGGGTTTTTCCCATATTTGCGTTTTTCCCATATTTGCGTTTTTCCCATATTTGCGTTTTTCCTATTCCTCATGAACCCATCCTACCAACCATTTCCTTCTTCCAGCCAAGGTGTGCCAAAAATTCTCTCGGGGAAAAACGCAAATATGGGAAAAACGCAAATATTGTGCCATATTTGCGTTGGTGCCGTATTTCTGTTTTTCCCGTATTTGCGTTTTTCCCATATTTGCGTTTTTCCCATATTTGCGTTTTTCACATATCTGCGTTTTTCCCGTATTTGCGTTTTTCCCATATTTGCGTTTTTCCCGTATTTGCGTTTTCCCGTATTTGCGTTTTCCCCGTATTTGCGTTTTCCCCGTATTTGCGTTTTCCCCGTATTTGCGTTTTCCCCGTATTTGCGCTTTCCCCGTATTTGCGTTTTCCCCGTATTTGCGTTTTCCCCGTATTTGCGTTTTCCCCGTATTTGCGTTTTCCCCGTATTTGCGTTTTCCCCGTATTTGCGTTTTCCCCGTATTTGCGTTTTCCCCGTATTTGCGATTTCCCCGTATTTGCGTTTTCCCCGTATTTGCGTTTTCCCCGTATTTGCGTTTTCCCCGTATTTGCGTTTTCCCCGTATTTGCGTTTTCCCCGTATTTGCGTTTTCCCCGTATTTGCGTTTTCCCCGTATTTGCGTTTTCCCCGTATTTGCGTTTTCCCCGTATTTGCGTTTTCCCCGTATTTGCGTTTTCCCCGTATTTGCGTTTTCCCCGTATTTGCGTTTTCCCCGTATTTGCGTTTTCCCCGTATTTGCGTTTTCCCCGTATTTGCGTTTTCCCCGTATTTGCGTTTTCCCCGTATTTGCGTTTTCCCCGTATTTGAGTTTTCCCCGTATTTGCGTTTTCCCCGTATTTGCGTTTTTCCCATATTTGCGTTTTTCCCATATTTGCGTTTTTCCCATATTTGCGTTTTTCCCATATTTGCGTTTTTCCCATATTTGCGTTTTTCCCATATTTGCGTTTTTCCCATACTTGCGTTTTTCCCATATTTGCGTTTCTCCCATATTTGCCTTTCTCCCATTTTTGCGTTTCTCCCATATTTGCGTTTCTCCCAAATTTGCGTTTCTCCCATATTTGCGTTTCTCCCATATTTGCGTTTCTCCCATATTTGCGTTTCTCCCATATTTGCGTTTCTCCCATATTTGCGTTTCTCCCATATTTGCGTTTCTCCCATATTTGCGTTTCTCCCATATTTGCGTTTCTCCCATATTTGCGTTTCTCCCATATTTGCGTTTCTCCCATATTTGCGTTTCTCCCATATTTGCGTTTCTCCCATATTTGCGTTTCTCCCATATTTGCGTTTCTCCCATATTTGCGTTTCTCCCATATTTGCGTTTCTCCCATATTTGCGTTTCTCCCATATTTGCGTTTCTCCCATATTTGCGTTTCTCCCATATTTGCGTTTCTCCCATATTTGCGTTTCTCCCATATTTGCGTTTCTCCCATATTTGCGTTTCTCCCATATTTGCGTTTCTCCCATATTTGCGTTTCTCCCATATTTGCGTTTCTCCCATATTTGCGTTTCTCCCATATTTGCGTTTCTCCCATATTTGCGTTTCTCCCATATTTGCGTTTCTCCCATATTTGCGTTTCTCCCATATTTGCGTTTCTCCCATATTTGCGTTTCTCCCATATTTGCGTTTCTCCCATATTTGCGTTTTTCCCATATTTGCGTTTTTCCCATATTTGCGTTTTTCCCATATTTGCGTTTCTCCCATATTTGCGTTTCTCCCATATTTGCGTTTCTCCCATATTTGCGTTTCTCCCATATTTGCGTTTGTCCCATATTTGCGTTTTTCCCATATTTGCGTTTTTCCCATATTTGCGTTTTTCCCATATTTGCGTTTCTCCCATATTTGCGTTTCTCCCATATTTGCGTTTCTCCCATATTTGCGTTTCTCCCATATTTGCGTTTTTCCCATATTTGCGTTTTTCCCATATTTGCGTTTTTCCCATATTGGCGTTTTTCCCATATTGGCGTTTTTCCCATATTGGCGTTTTCCCATATTTGCGTTTTTCCTATTCCTCATGAACCCATCCTACCAACCATTTCCTTCTTCCAGCCAAGGTGTGCCAAAAATTCTCTTCGGGAAAAACGCAAATATGGGAAAAACGCAAATATTGTGCCATATTTGCGTTGGGGCCGTATTTCCGTTTTTCCCATATTTCCGTTTTTCCCATATTTCCGTTTTTCCCATATTTGCGTTTTTCCCATATTTGCGTTTTTCCCATATTTGCGTTTTTCCCATATTTGCGTTTTTCCCATATTTGCGTTTTTCCCATATTTGCGTTTTTCCCATATTTGCGTTTTTCCCATATTTGCGTTTTTCCCACAATTGCGTTTTTCCCACAATTGCGTTTTTCCCACGATTGCGTTTTTCCCACGATTGCGTTTTTCCCACGATTGCGTTTTTCCCACGATTGCGTTTTTCCCACGATTGCGTTTTTCCCACGATTGCGTTTTTCCCACGATTGCGTTTTTCCCACGATTGCGTTTTTCCCACGATTGCGTTTTTCCCACGAATGCGTTTTTCCCACGATTGCGTTTTTCCCACGATTGCGTTTTTCCCACGATTGCGTTTTTCCCACGATTGCGTTTTTGCCACGATTGCGTTTTTCCCACGATTGCGTTTTTGCCACGATTGCGTTTTTGCCACGATTGCGTTTTTGCCACGATTGCGTTTTTCCCACGATTGCGTTTTTCCCACGATTGCGTTTTTCCCACGATTGCGTTTTTCCCACGATTGCGTTTTTCCCACGATTGCGTTTTTCCCACGATTGCGTTTTTCCCACGATTGCGTTTTTCCCACGATTGCGTTTTTCCCACGATTGCGTTTTTCCCACGATTGCGTTTTTCCCACGATTGCGTTTTTCCCACGATTGCGTTTTTCCCACGATTGCGTTTTTCCCACGATTGCGTTTTTCCCACGATTGCGTTTTTCCCACGATTGCGTTTTTCCCACGATTGCGTTTTTCCCACAATTGCGTTTTTCCCACGATTGCGTTTTTCCCACGATTGCGTTTTTCCCACGATTGCGTTTTTCCCACGATTGCGTTTTTCCCATAATTGCGTTTTTCCCATAATTGCGTTTTTCCCATATTTGCGTTTTTCCTATTCCTCATGAACCCATCCTACCAACCATTTCCTTCTTCCAGCCAAGGTGTGCCAAAAATTCTCTGGGGGAAAAACGCAAATATGGGAAAAACGTAAATATTGTGCAATATTTGCGTTGGGGCCGTATTTCCGTTTTTCCCATATTTCCGTTTTTCCCATATTTGCGTTTTTCCCATATTTGCGTTTTTCCCATATTTGCGTTTTTCCCATATTTGCGTTTCTCCCATATTTGCGTTTCTCCCATATTTGCGTTTCTCCCATATTTGCGTTTCTCCCATATTTGCGTTTCTCCCATATTTGCGTTTCTCCCATATTTGCGTTTCTCCCATATTTGCGTTTCTCCCATATTTGCGTTTCTCCCATATTTGCGTTTCTCCCATATTTGCGTTTCTCCCATATTTGCGTTTCTCCCATATTTGCGTTTCTCCCATATTTGCGTTTCTCCCATATTTGCGTTTCTCCCATATTTGCGTTTCTCCCATATTTGCGTTTCTCCCATATTTGCGTTTCTCCCATATTTGCGTTTCTCCCATATTTGCGTTTCTCCCATATTTGCGTTTCTCCCATATTTGCGTTTCTCCCATATTTGCGTTTCTCCCATATTTGCGTTTCTCCCATATTTGCGTTTCTCCCATATTTGCGTTTCTCCCATATTTGCGTTTCTCCCATATTTGCGTGTCTCCCATATTTGCGTTTCTCCCATATTTGCGTTTCTCCCATATTTGCGTTTCTCCCATATTTGCGTTTCTCCCATATTTGCGTTTCTCCCATATTTGCGTTTCTCCCATATTTGCGTTTCTCCCATATTTGCGTTTCTCCCATATTTGCGTTTCTCCCATATTTGCGTTTCTCCCATATTTGCGTTTCTCCCATATTTGCGTTTCTCCCATATTTGCGTTTCTCCCATATTTGCGTTTTTCCCATATTTGCGTTTTTCCCATATTTGCGTTTTTCCCATATTTGCGTTTCTCCCATATTTGCGTTTCTCCCATATTTGCGTTTCTCCCATATTTGCGTTTTTCCCATATTTGCGTTTTTCCCATATTTGCGTTTTTCCCATATTTGCGTTTTTCCCATATTTGCGTTTTTCCCATATTTGCGTTTCTCCCATATTTGCGTTTCTCCCGTATTTGCGTTTCTCCCGTATTTGCGTTTCTCCCATATTTGCGTTTCTCCCATATTTGCGTTTCTCCCATATTTGCGTTTTTCCCATATTTGCGTTTTTCCCATATTTGCGTTTTTCCCATATTTGCGTTTTTCCCATATTTGCGTTTTTCCCATTTTTGCGTTTTTCCCATATTTGCGTTTTTCCCATATTGGCGTTTTTCCCATATTGGCGTTTTCCCATATTTGCGTTTTTCCTATTCCTCATGAACCCATCATACCAACCATTTCCTTCTTCCAGGCAAGGTGTGCCAAAAATTCTCTGGGGGAAAAACGCAACTATTGTGCCATATTTGCGTTGGTGCCGTATTTCCGTTTTTCCCATATTTGCGTTTTTCCCATATTTGCATTTTTCCCATATTTGCGTTTTTCCCATATTTGCGTTTTTCCCATATTTGCGTTTTTCCCATATTTGCGTTTCTCCCATATTTGCGTTTCTCCCATATTTGCGTTTCTCCCATATTTGCGTTTCTCCCATATTTGCGTTTCTCCCATATTTGCGTTTTTCCCATATTTGCGTTTTTCCCATATTTGCGTTTTTCCCATATTTGCGTTTTTCCCATATTGGCGTTTTTCCCATATTGGCGTTTTTCCCATATTGGCGTTTTTCCCATATTGGCGTTTTCCCATATTTGCGTTTTTCCTATTCCTCATGAACCCATCCTACCAACCATTTCCTTCTTCCAGCCAAGGTGTGCCAAAAATTCTCTGGGGGAAAAACGCAAATATGGGAAAAACGCAAATATTGTGCCATATTTGCGTTGGGGCCGTATTTCCGTTTTTCCCATATTTCCGTTTTTCCCATATTTCCGTTTTTCCCATATTTGCGTTTTTCCCATATTTGCGTTTTTCCCATATTTGCGTTTTTCCCATATTTGCGTTTTTCCCATATTTGCGTTTTTCCCATATTTGCGTTTTTCCCATATTTGCGTTTTTCCCATATTTGCGTTTTTCCCATATTTGCGTATTTCCCATATTTGCCTTTTTCCCATATTTGCGTTTTTCCCACAATTGCGTTTTTCCCACAATTGCGTTTTTCCCACGATTGCGTTTTTCCCACGATTGCGTTTTTCCCACGATTGCGTTTTTCCCACGATTGCGTTTTTCCCACGATTGCGTTTTTCCCACGATTGCGTTTTTCCCACGATTGCGTTTTTCCCACAATTGCGTTTTTCCCACGATTGCGTTTTTCCCACGATTGCGTTTTTCCCACGATTGCGTTTTTCCCACGATTGCGTTTTTCCCACGATTGCGTTTTTCCCACGATTGCGTTTTTCCCACGATTGCGTTTTTCCCACGATTGCGTTTTTCCCACGATTGCGTTTTTCCCACGATTGCGTTTTCCCCGTGTTTGCGTTTTCCCCGTGTTTGCGTTTTCCCAGTGTTTGCGTTTACCCGGTGTTTGCGTTTTCCCCGTGTTTGCGTTTTCCCAGTGTTTGCGTTTTCCCCGTGTTTGCGTTTTCCCCGTGTTTGCGTTTTCCCCGTGTTTGCGTTTTCCCCGTGTTTGCGTTTTCCCCGTGTTTGCGTTTTCCCCGTGTTTGCGTTTTCCCCGTGTTTGCGTTTTCCCCGTGTTTGCGTTTTCCCCGTGTTTGCGTTTTTCCCATGTTTGCGTTTTTCCCATGTTTGCGTTTTTCCCATATTGGCGTTTTTCCTATTACTCATGAACCCATCCTACCAACCATTTCCTTCTTCCAGCCAAGGTGTGCCAAAAATTCTCTGGGGGAAAAACGCAAATATAAGAAAAACGCAAATATTGTGCCATATTTGCGTTGGTGCCGTATTTCCGTTTTCCCCATATTTGCGTTTTCCCCATATTTGTGTTTTCCCCATATTTGTGTTTTTCCCATATTTGTGTTTTTCCCATATTTGTGTTTTTCCCATATTTGTGTTTTTCCCATATTTGCGTTTTTCCCATATTTGCGTTTTTCCCATATTTGCGTTTTTCCTATATTTGCGTTTTTCCCATATTTGCGTTTTTCCCATATTTGCGTTTTTCCCATATTTGCGTTTTTCCCATATTTGCGTTTTTCCCATATTTGCGTTTTTCCCATATTTGCGTTTTTCCCATATTTGCGTTTTTCCCATATTTGCGTTTTTCCCATATTTGCGTTTTTCCCATATTTGCGTTTTTCCCATATTTGCGTTTTTCCCATATTTGCGTTTTTCCCATATTTGCGTTTTTCCCATATTTGCGTTTTTCCCATATTTGCGTTTTTCCCATATTTGCGTTTTTCCCATAATTGCGTTTTTCCCATAATTGCGTTTTTCCCATAATTGCGTTTTTCCCATATTTGCGTTTTTCCCATATTTGCGTTTTTCCCATATTTGCGTTTTTCCCATATTTGCGTTTTTCCCATATTTGCGTTTTTCCCATGTTTGCGTTTTTCCCATGTTTGCGTTTTTCCCATGTTTGCGTTTTTCCCATGTTTGCGTTTTTCCCATGTTTGCGTTTTTCCCATGTTTGCGTTTTTCCCATATTTGCGTTTTTCCCATATTTGCGTTTTTCCCATATTTGCGTTTTTCCCATATTTGCGTTTTTCCCATATTTGCGTTTTTCCCATAATTGCGTTTTTCCCATAATTGCGTTTTTCCCATAATTGCGTTTTTCCCATAATTGCGTTTTTCCCATAATTGCGTTTTTCCCATAATTGCGTTTTTCCCATGTTTGCGTTTTTCCCATAATTGCGTTTTTCCCATGTTTGCGTTTTTCCCATGTTTGCGTTTTTCCCATGTTTGCAGTTTTTCCCATGTTTGCAGTGTTTCCCATGTTTGCGTTTTTCCCATGTTTGCGTTTTTCCCATGTTTGCGTTTTTCCCATGTTTGCGTTTTTCCCATGTTTGCGTTTTTCCCATGTTTGCGTTTTTCCCATGTTTGCGTTTTTCCCATGTTTGCGTTTTTCCCATGTTTGCGTTTTTCCCATGTTTGCGTTTTTCCCATCTTTGCGTTTTTCCCATGTTTGCGTTTTTCCCATGTTTGCGTTTTTCCCATGTTTGCGTTTTTCCCATGTTTGCGTTTTTCCCATGTTTGCGTTTTTCCCATGTTTGCGTTTTTCCCATGTTTGCGTTTTTCCCATGTTTGCGTTTTTCCCATGTTCGCGTTTTTCCCATGTTTGCGTTTTTCCCATGTTTGCGTTTTTCCCATGTTTGCGTTTTTCCCATATTTGCGTTTTTCCCATGTTTGCGTTTTTCCCATGTTTGCGTTTTTCCCATGTTTGCGTTTTTCCCATGTTTGCGTTTTCCCCATGTTTGCGTTTTCCCCATGTTTGCGTTTTCCCCATGTTTGCGTTTTCCCCATGTTTGCGTTTTCCCCATGTTTGCGTTTTCCCCATGTTTGCGTTTTCCCCATGTTTGCGTTTTCCCCATGTTTGCGTTTTCCCCATGTTTGCGTTTTCCCCATGTTTGCGTTTTCCCCATGTTTGCGTTTTCCCCATGTTTGCGTTTTCCCCATGTTTGCGTTTTCCCCATGTTTCCGTTTTCCCCATGTTTGCGTTTTCCCCATTACTCATGAACCCATCCTACCAACCATTTCCTTCTTCCAGCCAAGGTGTGCCAAAAATTCTCTAGGGGAAAAACTGAAATATGGGAAAAACGCAAATATGGTGCCATATTTGCGTTGGTGCCGTATTTGCGTTTTTCCCATATTTGCGTTTTTCCCATATTTGCGTTTTTCCCATATTTGCGTTTTTCCCATATTTGCGTTTTTCCCATATTTGCGTTTTTCCCATATTTGCGTTTTTCCCATATTTGCGTTTTTCCCATATTTGCGTTTTTCCCATATTTGCGTTCTTCCCATATTTGCGTTTTTCCCATATTTGCGTTTTTCCCATATTTGCGTTTTTCCCATATTTGCGTTTTTGCCATATTTGCGTTTTTCCCATATTTGCGTTTTTCCCATATTTGCGTTTTTCCCATATTTGCGTTTTTCCCATATTTGCGTTTTTCCCATATTTGCGTTTTCCCATATTTGCGTTTTTCCCATATTTGCGTTTTTCCCATATTTGCGTTTCTCCCATATTTGCGTTTTTCCCATATTTGCGTTTTTCCCATATTTGCGTTTTTCCCATATTTGCGTTTTTCCCATATTTGCGTTTTTTCCCATATTTGCGTTTTTCCCATAATTGCGTTTTTCCCATAATTGCGTTTTTCCCATAATTGCGTTTTTCCCATAATTGCGTTTTTCCCATGTTTGCGTTTTTCCCATAATTGCGTTTTTCCCATGTTTGCGTTTTTCCCATGTTTGCGTTTTTCCCATAATTGCGTTTTTCCCATAATTGCGTTTTTCCCATAATTGCGTTTTTCCCATGTTTGCGTTTTTCCCATAATTGCGTTTTTCCCATGTTTGCGTTTTTCCCATGTTTGCGTTTTTCCCATGTTTGCAGTTTTTCCCATGTTTGCAGTGTTTCCCATGTTTGCGTTTTTCCCATGTTTGCGTTTTTCCCATGTTTGCGTTTTTCCCATGTTTGCGTTTTTCCCATGTTTGCGTTTTTCCCATGTTTGCGTTTTTCCCATGTTTGCGTTTTTCCCATGTTTGCGTTTTTCCCATGTTTGCGTTTTTCCCATGTTTGCGTTTTTCCCATCTTTGCGTTTTTCCCATGTTTGCGTTTTTCCCATGTTTGCGTTTTTCCCATGTTTGCGTTTTTCCCATGTTTGCGTTTTTCCCATGTTTGCGTTTTTCCCATGTTTGCGTTTTTCCCATGTTTGCGTTTTTCCCATGTTCGCGTTTTTCCCATGTTTGCGTTTTTCCCATGTTTGCGTTTTTCCCATGTTTGCGTTTTTCCCATATTTGCGTTTTTCCCATGTTTGCGTTTTTCCCATGTTTGCGTTTTTCCCATGTTTGCGTTTTTCCCATGTTTGCGTTTTCCCCATGTTTGCGTTTTCCCCATGTTTGCGTTTTCCCCATGTTTGCGTTTTCCCCATGTTTGCGTTTTCCCCATGTTTGCGTTTTCCCCATGTTTGCGTTTTCCCCATGTTTGCGTTTTCCCCATGTTTGCGTTTTCCCCATGTTTGCGTTTTCCCCATGTTTGCGTTTTCCCCATGTTTGCGTTTTCCCCATGTTTGCGTTTTCCCCATGTTTCCGTTTTCCCCATGTTTGCGTTTTCCCCATTACTCATGAACCCATCCTACCAACCATTTCCTTCTTCCAGCCAAGGTGTGCCAAAAATTCTCTAGGGGAAAAACTGAAATATGGGAAAAACGCAAATATGGTGCCATATTTGCGTTGGTGCCGTATTTGCGTTTTTCCCATATTTGCGTTTTTCCCATATTTGCGTTTTTCCCATATTTGCGTTTTTCCCATATTTGCGTTTTTCCCATATTTGCGTTTTTCCCATATTTGCGTTTTTCCCATATTTGCGTTTTTCCCATATTTGCGTTTTTCCCATATTTGCGTTCTTCCCATATTTGCGTTTTTCCCATATTTGCGTTTTTCCCATATTTGCGTTTTTCCCATATTTGCGTTTTTGCCATATTTGCGTTTTTCCCATATTTGCGTTTTTCCCATATTTGCGTTTTTCCCATATTTGCGTTTTTCCCATATTTGCGTTTTTCCCATATTTGCGTTTTTCCCATATTTGCGTTTTTCCCATATTTGCGTTTTTCCCATATTTGCGTTTCTCCCATATTTGCGTTTTTCCCATATTTGCGTTTTTCCCATATTTGCGTTTTTCCCATATTTGCGTTTTTCCCATATTTGCGTTTTTCCCATATTTGCGTTTTTCCCATATTTGGGTTTTTCCCATATTTGGGTTTTTCCCATATTTGGGTTTTTCCCATATTTGGGTTTTTCCCATATTTGCGTTTTTCCCATATTTGCGTTTTTCCCATATTTGCGTTTTTCCTATTCCTCATGAACCCATCCTACCAACCATTTCCTTCTTCCAGCCAAGGTGTGCCAAAAATTCTCTCGGGGAAAAACGCAAATATGGGAAAAACGCAAATATTGTGCCATATTTGCGTTGGTGCCGTATTTCTGTTTTTCCCGTATTTGCGTTTTTCCCATATTTGCGTTTTTCCCATATTTGCGTTTTTCACATATCTGCGTTTTTCCCGTATTTGCGTTTTTCCCATATTTGCGTTTTTCCCGTATTTGCGTTTTCCCGTATTTGCGTTTTCCCCGTATTTGCGTTTTCCCCGTATTTGCGTTTTCCCCGTATTTGCGTTTTCCCCGTATTTGCGCTTTCCCCGTATTTGCGTTTTCCCCGTATTTGCGTTTTCCCCGTATTTGCGTTTTCCCCGTATTTGCGTTTTCCCCGTATTTGCGTTTTCCCCGTATTTGCGTTTTCCCCGTATTTGCGATTTCCCCGTATTTGCGTTTTCCCCGTATTTGCGTTTTCCCCGTATTTGCGTTTTCCCCGTATTTGCGTTTTCCCCGTATTTGCGTTTTCCCCGTATTTGCGTTTTCCCCGTATTTGCGTTTTCCCCGTATTTGCGTTTTCCCCGTATTTGCGTTTTCCCCGTATTTGCGTTTTCCCCGTATTTGCGTTTTCCCCGTATTTGCGTTTTCCCCGTATTTGCGTTTTCCCCGTATTTGCGTTTTCCCCGTATTTGCGTTTTCCCCGTATTTGCGTTTTCCCCGTATTTGAGTTTTCCCCGTATTTGCGTTTTCCCCATATTTGCGTTTTTCCCATATTTGCGTTTTTCCCATATTTGCGTTTTTCCCATATTTGCGTTTTTCCCATATTTGCGTTTTTCCCATATTTGCGTTTTTCCCATATTTGCGTTTTTCCCATACTTGCGTTTTTCCCATATTTGCGTTTCTCCCATATTTGCCTTTCTCCCATTTTTGCGTTTCTCCCATATTTGCGTTTCTCCCAAATTTGCGTTTCTCCCATATTTGCGTTTCTCCCATATTTGCGTTTCTCCCATATTTGCGTTTCTCCCATATTTGCGTTTCTCCCATATTTGCGTTTCTCCCATATTTGCGTTTCTCCCATATTTGCGTTTCTCCCATATTTGCGTTTCTCCCATATTTGCGTTTCTCCCATATTTGCGTTTCTCCCATATTTGCGTTTCTCCCATATTTGCGTTTCTCCCATATTTGCGTTTCTCCCATATTTGCGTTTCTCCCATATTTGCGTTTCTCCCATATTTGCGTTTCTCCCATATTTGCGTTTCTCCCATATTTGCGTTTCTCCCATATTTGCGTTTCTCCCATATTTGCGTTTCTCCCATATTTGCGTTTCTCCCATATTTGCGTTTCTCCCATATTTGCGTTTGTCCCATATTTGCGTTTCTCCCATATTTGCGTTTCTCCCATATTTGCGTTTCTCCCATATTTGCGTTTCTCCCATATTTGCGTTTCTCCCATATTTGCGTTTCTCCCATATTTGCGTTTCTCCCATATTTGCGTTTCTCCCATATTTGCGTTTCTCCCATATTTGCGTTTCTCCCATATTTGCGTTTCTCCCATATTTGCGTTTCTCCCATATTTGCGTTTTTCCCATATTTGCGTTTTTCCCATATTTGCGTTTTTCCCATATTTGCGTTTTTCCCATATTTGCGTTTCTCCCATATTTGCGTTTCTCCCATATTTGCGTTTCTCCCATATTTGCGTTTCTCCCATATTTGCGTTTGTCCCATATTTGCGTTTTTCCCATATTTGCGTTTTTCCCATATTTGCGTTTTTCCCATATTTGCGTTTCTCCCATATTTGCGTTTCTCCCATATTTGCGTTTCTCCCATATTTGCGTTTCTCCCATATTTGCGTTTTTCCCATATTTGCGTTTTTCCCATATTTGCGTTTTTCCCATATTGGCGTTTTTCCCATATTGGCGTTTTTCCCATATTGGCGTTTTCCCATATTTGCGTTTTTCCTATTCCTCATGAACCCATCCTACCAACCATTTCCTTCTTCCAGCCAAGGTGTGCCAAAAATTCTCTTCGGGAAAAACGCAAATATGGGAAAAACGCAAATATTGTGCCATATTTGCGTTGGGGCCGTATTTCCGTTTTTCCCATATTTCCGTTTTTCCCATATTTCCGTTTTTCCCATATTTGCGTTTTTCCCATATTTGCGTTTTTCCCATATTTGCGTTTTTCCCATATTTGCGTTTTTCCCATATTTGCGTTTTTCCCATATTTGCGTTTTTCCCATATTTGCGTTTTTCCCATATTTGCGTTTTTCCCATATTTGCGTTTTTCCCACAATTGCGTTTTTCCCACAATTGCGTTTTTCCCACGATTGCGTTTTTCCCACGATTGCGTTTTTCCCACGATTGCGTTTTTCCCACGATTGCGTTTTTCCCACGATTGCGTTTTTCCCACGATTGCGTTTTTCCCACGATTGCGTTTTTCCCACGATTGCGTTTTTCCCACGATTGCGTTTTTCCCACGAATGCGTTTTTCCCACGAATGCGTTTTTCCCACGATTGCGTTTTTCCCACGATTGCGTTTTTCCCACGATTGCGTTTTTCCCACGATTGCGTTTTTGCCACGATTGCGTTTTTCCCACGATTGCGTTTTTGCCACGATTGCGTTTTTGCCACGATTGCGTTTTTGCCACGATTGCGTTTTTGCCACGATTGCGTTTTTCCCACGATTGCGTTTTTCCCACGATTGCGTTTTTCCCACGATTGCGTTTTTCCCACGATTGCGTTTTTCCCACGATTGCGTTTTTCCCACGATTGCGTTTTTCCCACGATTGCGTTTTTCCCACGATTGCGTTTTTCCCACGATTGCGTTTTTCCCACGATTGCGTTTTTCCCACGATTGCGTTTTTCCCACGATTGCGTTTTTCCCACGATTGCGTTTTTCCCACGATTGCGTTTTTCCCACGATTGCGTTTTTCCCACGATTGCGTTTTTCCCACGATTGCGTTTTTCCCACGATTGCGTTTTTCCCACGATTGCGTATTTCCCACGATTGCGTTTTTCCCACGATTGCGTTTTTCCCACGATTGCGTTTTTCCCACGATTGCGTTTTTCCCACGATTGCGTTTTTCCCACAATTGCGTTTTTCCCACGATTGCGTTTTTCCCACGATTGCGTTTTTCCCACGATTGCGTTTTTCCCACGATTGCGTTTTTCCCATAATTGCGTTTTTCCCATAATTGCGTTTTTCCCATATTTGCGTTTTTCCTATTCCTCATGAACCCATCCTACCAACCATTTCCTTCTTCCAGCCAAGGTGTGCCAAAAATTCTCTGGGGGAAAAACGCAAATATGGGAAAAACGTAAATATTGTGCAATATTTGCGTTGGGGCCGTATTTCCGTTTTTCCCATATTTCCGTTTTTCCCATATTTGCGTTTTTCCCATATTTGCGTTTTTCCCATATTTGCGTTTTTCCCATATTTGCGTTTCTCCCATATTTGCGTTTCTCCCATATTTGCGTTTCTCCCATATTTGCGTTTCTCCCATATTTGCGTTTCTCCCATATTTGCGTTTCTCCCATATTTGCGTTTCTCCCATATTTGCGTTTCTCCCATATTTGCGTTTCTCCCATATTTGCGTTTCTCCCATATTTGCGTTTCTCCCATATTTGCGTTTCTCCCATATTTGCGTTTCTCCCATATTTGCGTTTCTCCCATATTTGCGTTTCTCCCATATTTGCGTTTCTCCCATATTTGCGTTTCTCCCATATTTGCGTTTCTCCCATATTTGCGTTTCTCCCATATTTGCGTTTCTCCCATATTTGCGTTTCTCCCATATTTGCGTTTCTCCCATATTTGCGTTTCTCCCATATTTGCGTTTCTCCCATATTTGCGTTTCTCCCATATTTGCGTTTCTCCCATATTTGCGTTTCTCCCATATTTGCGTTTCTCCCATATTTGCGTTTCTCCCATATTTGCGTTTCTCCCATATTTGCGTTTCTCCCATATTTGCGTTTCTCCCATATTTGCGTTTCTCCCATATTTGCGTTTCTCCCATATTTGCGTTTCTCCCATATTTGCGTTTCTCCCATATTTGCGTTTCTCCCATATTTGCGTTTTTCCCATATTTGCGTTTTTCCCATATTTGCGTTTTTCCCATATTTGCGTTTTTCCCATATTTGCGTTTCTCCCATATTTGCGTTTCTCCCATATTTGCGTTTTTCCCATATTTGCGTTTTTCCCATATTTGCGTTTTTCCCATATTTGCGTTTTTCCCATATTTGCGTTTTTCCCATATTTGCGTTTCTCCCATATTTGCGTTTCTCCCATATTTGCGTTTCTCCCATATTTGCGTTTCTCCCATATTTGCGTTTCTCCCATATTTGCGTTTCTCCCATATTTGCGTTTCTCCCATATTTGCGTTTTTCCCATATTTGCGTTTTTCCCATATTTGCGTTTTTCCCATATTTGCGTTTTTCCCATATTTGCGTTTTTCCCATATTTGCGTTTTTCCCATATTTGCGTTTTTCCCATATTTGCGTTTTTCCCATATTGGCGTTTTTCCCATATTGGCGTTTTTCCCATATTGGCGTTTTCCCATATTTGCGTTTTTCCTATTCCTCATGAACCCATCATACCAACCATTTCCTTCTTCCAGGCAAGGTGTGCCAAAAATTCTCTGGGGGAAAAACGCAACTATTGTGCCATATTTGCGTTGGTGCCGTATTTCCGTTTTTCCCATATTTGCGTTTTTCCCATATTTGCATTTTTCCCATATTTGCGTTTTTCCCATATTTGCGTTTTTCCCATATTTGCGTTTTTCCCATATTTGCGTTTTTCCCATATTTGCGTTTCTCCCATATTTGCGTTTCTCCCATATTTGCGTTTCTCCCATATTTGCGTTTCTCCCATATTTGCGTTTTTCCCATATTTGCGTTTTTCCCATATTTGCGTTATTCCCATATTTGCGTTTTTCCCATATTGGCGTTTTTCCCATATTGGCGTTTTTCCCATATTGGCGTTTTTCCCATATTGGCGTTTTCCCATATTTGCGTTTTTCCTATTCCTCATGAACCCATCCTACCAACCATTTCCTTCTTCCAGCCAAGGTGTGCCAAAAATTCTCTGGGGGAAAAACGCAAATATGGGAAAAACGCAAATATTGTGCCATATTTGCGTTGGGGCCGTATTTCCGTTTTTCCCATATTTCCGTTTTTCCCATATTTCCGTTTTTCCCATATTTGCGTTTTTCCCATATTTGCGTTTTTCCCATATTTGCGTTTTTCCCATATTTGCGTTTTTCCCATATTTGCGTTTTTCCCATATTTGCGTTTTTCCCATATTTGCGTTTTTCCCATATTTGCGTTTTTCCCATATTTGCGTTTTTCCCATATTTGCGTATTTCCCATATTTGCCTTTTTCCCATATTTGCGTTTTTCCCACAATTGCGTTTTTCCCACAATTGCGTTTTTCCCACGATTGCGTTTTTCCCACGATTGCGTTTTTCCCACGATTGCGTTTTTCCCACGATTGCGTTTTTCCCACGATTGCGTTTTTCCCACGATTGCGTTTTTCCCACGATTGCGTTTTTCCCACAATTGCGTTTTTCCCACGATTGCGTTTTTCCCACGATTGCGTTTTTCCCACGATTGCGTTTTTCCCACGATTGCGTTTTTCCCACGATTGCGTTTTTCCCACGATTGCGTTTTTCCCACGATTGCGTTTTTCCCACGATTGCGTTTTTCCCACGATTGCGTTTTTCCCACGATTGCGTTTTTCCCACGATTGCGTTTTTCCCACGATTGCGTTTTTCCCACGATTGCGTTTTTCCCACGATTGCGTTTTTCCCACGATTGCGTTTTTCCCACGATTGCGTTTTTCCCACGATTGCGTTTTTCCCACGATTGCGTTTTTCCCACGATTGCGTTTTTCCCACGATTGCGTTTTTCCCACGATTGCGTTTTTCCCATAATTGCGTTTTTCCCATATTTCCGTTTTTCCTATTCCTCATGAACCCATCCTACCAACCATTTCCTTCTTCCAGCCAAGGTGTGCCAAAAATTCTCTGGGGGAAAAACGCAAATATGGGAAAAACGCAAATATTGTGCCATATTTGCGTTGGGGCCGTATTTCCGTTTTTCCCATATTTCCATTTTTCCCATATTTGCGTTTTTCCCATATTTCCGTTTTTCCCATATTTGCGTTTTTCCCATATTTGCGTTTTTCCCATATTTGCGTTTCTCCCATATTTGCGTTTCTCCCATATTTGCGTTTCTCCCATATTTGCGTTTCTCCCATATTTGCGTTTCTCCCATATTTGCGTTTCTCCCATATTTGCGTTTCTCCCATATTTGCGTTTCTCCCATATTTGCGTTTCTCCCATATTTGCGTTTCTCCCATATTTGCGTTTCTCCCATATTTGCGTTTCTCCCATATTTGCGTTTCTCCCATATTTGCGTTTCTCCCATATTTGCGTTTCTCCCATATTTGCGTTTCTCCCATATTTGCGTTTCTCCCATATTTGCGTTTCTCCCATATTTGCGTTTCTCCCATATTTGTGTTTCTCCCATATTTGTGTTTCTCCCATATTTGCGTTTCTCCCATATTTGCGTTTCTCCCATATTTGCGTTTCTCCCATATTTGCGTTTCTCCCATATTTGCGTTTCTCCCATATTTGCGTTTCTCCCATATTTGCGTTTCTCCCATATTTGCGTTTCTCCCATATTTGCGTTTCTCCCATATTTGCGTTTCTCCCATATTTGCGTTTCTCCCATATTTGCGTTTCTCCCATATTTGCGTTTCTCCCATATTTGCGTTTCTCCCATATTTGCGTTTCTCCCATATTTGCGTTTCTCCCATATTTGCGTTTCTGCCATATTTGCGTTTCTCCCATATTTGCGTTTCTCCCATATTTGCGTTTCTCCCATATTTGCGTTTCTCCCATATTTGCGTTTCTCCCATATTTGCGTTTCTCCCATATTTGCGTTTCTCCCATATTTGCGTTTCTCCCATATTTGCGTTTCTCCCATATTTGCGTTTCTCCAATATTTGCGTTTCTCCCATATTTGCGTTTCTCCCATATTTGCGTTTCTCCCATATTTGCGTTTCTCCCATATTTGCGTTTCTCCCATATTTGCGTTTCTCCCATATTTGCGTTTCTCCCATATTTGCGTTTCTCCCATATTTGCGTTTCTCCCATATTTGCGTTTCTCCCATATTTGCGTTTCTCCCATATTTGCGTTTCTCCCATATTTGCGTTTCACCCATATTTGCGTTTCTCCCATATTTGCGTTTTTCCCATATTTGCGTTTTTCCCATATTTGCGTTTTTCCCATATTTGCGTTTCTCCCATATTTGCGTTTCTCCCATATTTGCGTTTCTCCCATATTTGCGTTTCTCCCATATTTGCGTTTCTCCCATATTTGCGTTTTTCCCATATTTGCGTTTTTCCCATATTTGCGTTTTTCCCATATTTGCGTTTTTCCCATATTGGCGTTTTTCCCATATTGGCGTTTTTCCCATATTGGCGTTTTTCCCATATTGGCGTTTTCCCATATTTGCGTTTTTCCTATTCCTCATGAACCCATCCTACCAACCATTTCCTTCTTCCAGCCAAGGTGTGCCAAAAATTCTCTGGGGGAAAAACGCAAATATGGGAAAAACGCAAATATTGTGCCATATTTGCGTTGGGGCCGTATTTCCGTTTTTCCCATATTTCCGTTTTTCCCATATTTCCGTTTTTCCCATATTTGCGTTTTTCCCAAATTTGCGTTTTTCCCATATTTGCGTTTTTCCCATATTTGCGTTTTTCCCATATTTGCGTTTTTCCCATATTTGCGTTTTTCCCATATTTGCGTTTTTCCCATATTTGCGTTTTTCCCATATTTGCGTATTTCCCATATTTGCGTTTTTCCCATATTTGCGTTTTTCCCACATTTGCGTTTTTCCCACAATTGCGTTTTTCCCACGATTGCGTTTTTCCCACGATTGCGTTTTTCCCACGATTGCGTTTTTCCCACGATTGCGTTTTTCCCACGATTGCGTTTTTCCCACGATTGCGTTTTTCCCACGATTGCGTTTTTCCCACGATTGCGTTTTTCCCACGATTGCGTTTTTCCCACGATTGCGTTTTTCCCACGATTGCGTTTTTCCCACGATTGCGTTTTTCCCACGATTGCGTTTTTCCCACGATTGCGTTTTTCCCACGATTGCGTTTTTCCCACGATTGCGTTTTTCCCACGATTGCGTTTTTCCCACGATTGCGTTTTTCCCACGATTGCGTTTTTCCCACGATTGCGTTTTTCCCACGATTGCGTTTTTCCCACGATTGCGTTTTTCCCACGATTGCGTTTTTCCCACGATTGCGTTTTTCCCACGATTGCGTTTTTCCCACGATTGCGTTTTTCCCACGATTGCGTTTTTCCCACGATTGCGTTTTTCCCACGATTGCGTTTTTCCCACGATTGCGTTTTTCCCATGATTGCGTTTTTCCCATAATTGCGTTTTTCCCATATTTGCGTTTTTCCTATTCCTCATGAACCCATCCTACCAACCATTTCCTTCTTCCAGCCAAGGTGTGCCAAAAATTCTCTGGGGGAAAAACGCAAATATGGGAAAAACGCAAATATTGTGCCATATTTGCGTTGGGGCCGTATTTCCGTTTTTCCCATATTTCCATTTTTCCCATATTTGCGTTTTTCCCATATTTGCGTTTTTCCCATATTTGCGTTTTTCCCATATTTGCGTTTTTCCCATATTTGCGTTTCTCCCATATTTGCGTTTCTCCCATATTTGCGTTTCTCCCATATTTGCGTTTCTCCCATATTTGCGTTTCTCCCATATTTGCGTTTCTCCCATATTTGCGTTTCTCCCATATTTGCGTTTCTCCCATATTTGCGTTTCTCCCATATTTGCGTTTCTCCCATATTTGCGTTTCTCCCATATTTGCGTTTCTCCCATATTTGCGTTTCTCCCATATTTGCGTTTCTCCCATATTTGCGTTTCTCCCATATTTGCGTTTCTCCCATATTTGCGTTTCTCCCATATTTGCGTTTCTCCCATATTTGCGTTTCTCCCATATTTGCGTTTCTCCCATATTTGCGTTTCTCCCATATTTGCGTTTCTCCCATATTTGCGTTTCTCCCATATTTGCGTTTCTCCCATATTTGCGTTTCTCCCATATTTGCGTTTCTCCCATATTTGCGTTTCTCCCATATTTGCGTTTCTCCCATATTTGCGTTTCTCCCATATTTGCGTTTCTCCCATATTTGCGTTTCTCCCATATTTGCGTTTCTCCCATATTTGCGTTTCTCCCATATTTGCGTTTCTCCCATATTTGCGTTTCTCCCATATTTGCGTTTCTCCCATATTTGCGTTTCTCCCATATTTGCGTTTCTCCCATATTTGCGTTTCTCCCATATTTGCGTTTCTCCCATATTTGCGTTTCTCCCACATTTGCGTTTCTCCCATATTTGCGTTTCTCCCACATTTGCGTTTCTCCCACATTTGCGTTTCTCCCATATTTGCGTTTCTCCCATATTTGCGTTTCTCCCATATTTGCGTTTCTCCCATATTTGCGTTTCTCCCATATTTGCGTTTCTCCCATATTTGCGTTTCTCCCATATTTGCGTTTCTCCCATATTTGCGTTTCTCCCATATTTGCGTTTCTCCCATATTTGCGTTTCTCCCATATTTGCGTTTCTCCCATATTTGCGTTTCTCCCATATTTGCGTTTCTCCCATATTTGCGTTTCTCCCATATTTGCGTTTCTCCCATATTTGCGTTTTTCCCATATTTGCGTTTTTCCCATATTTGCGTTTTTCCCATATTTGCGTTTTTCCCATATTTGCGTTTCTCCCATATTTCCGTTTCTCCCATATTTGCGTTTCTCCCATATTTGCGTTTTTCCCATATTTGCGTTTTTCCCATATTTGCGTTTTTCCCATATTTGCGTTTTTCCCATATTTGCGTTTCTCCCATATTTGCGTTTCTCCCATATTTGCGTTTCTCCCATATTTGCGTTTCTCCCATATTTGCGTTTCTCCCATATTTGCGTTTCTCCCATATTTGCGTTTCTCCCATATTTGCGTTTCTCCCATATTTGCGTTTTTCCCATATTTGCGTTTCTCCCATATTTGCGTTTTTCTTATATTTGCGTTTTTCCCATATTTGCGTTTTTCCCATATTTGCGTTTTTCCCATATTTGCGTTTTTCCCATATTGGCGTTTTGCCCATATTGGCGTTTTCCCATATTTGCGTTTTTCCTATTCCTCATGAACCCATCGTACCAACCATTTCCTTCTTCCAGGCAAGGTGTGCCAAAAATTCTCTGGGGGAAAAACGCAACTATTGTGCCATATTTGCGTTGGTGCCGTATTTCCGTTTTTCCCATATTTGCGTTTTTCCCATATTTGCGTTTTTCCCATATTTGCGTTTTTCCCATATTTGCGTTTTTCCCATATTTGCGTTTTTCCCATATTTGCGTTTTTCCCATATTTGCGTTTTTCCCATATTTGCGTTTTTCCCATATTTGCGTTTTTCCCATATTTGCGTTTTTACCATATTTGCGTTTTTACCATATTTGCGTTTTTACCATATTTGCGTTTTTCCGATATTTGCGTTTTTCCCCTATTTGCGTTTTTCCCATATTTGCGTTTTTCCTATATTTGCGTTTTACCCATATTTGCGTTTTTCCCATATTTGCGTTTTTCCTATTCCTCATGAACCCATCCTACCAACCATTTCCTTCTTCCAGCCAAGGTGTGCCAAAAATTCTCTGGGGGAAAAACGCAAATATGGGAAAAACGCAAATATTGTGCCATATTTGCGTTGGGGCCGTATTTCCGTTTTTCCCATATTTCCGTTTTTCCCATATTTCCGTTTTTCCCATATTTCCGTTTTTCCCATATTTGCGTTTTTCCCATATTTGCGTTTTTCCCATATTTGCGTTTTTCCCATATTTGCGTTTTTCCCATATTTGCGTTTTTCCCATATTTGCATTTTTCCCATATTTGCGTTTTTCCCATATTTGCGTTTTTCCCATATTTGCGTTTTTCCCACATTTGCGTTTTTCCCACGATTGCGTTTTTCCCACGATTGCGTTTTTCCCACGATTGCGTTTTTCCCACGATTGCGTTTTTCCCACGATTGCGTTTTTCCCACGATTGCGTTTTTCCCACGATTGCGTTTTTCCCACGATTGCGTTTTTCCCACGATTGCGTTTTTCCCACGATTGCGTTTTTCCCACGATTGCGTTTTTCCCACGATTGCGTTTTTCCCACGATTGCGTTTTTCCCACGATTGCGTTTTTCCCACGATTGCGTTTTTCCCACGATTGCGTTTTTCCCACGATTGCGTTTTTCCCACGATTGCGTTTTTCCCACGATTGCGTTTTTCCCACGATTGCGTTTTTCCCACGATTGCGTTTTCCCCACGATTGCGTTTTCCCCACGATTGCGTTTTCCCCACGATTGCGTTTTTCCCACGATTGCGTTTTTCCCACGATTGCGTTTTTCCCACGATTGCGTTTTTCCCACGATTGCGTTTTTCCCACGATTGCGTTTTTCCCACGATTGCGTTTTTCCCATAATTGCGTTTTTCCCATATTTGCGTTTTTCCTATTCCTCATGAACCCATCCTACCAACCATTTCCTTCTTCCAGCCAAGGTGTGCCAAAAATTCTCTGGGGGAAAAACGCAAATATGGGAAAAACGCAAATACTGTGCCATATTTGCGTTGGGGCCGTATTTCCGTTTTTCCCATATTTGCGTTTTTCCCATATTTGCGTTTTTCCCATATTTGCGTTTTTCCCATATTTGCGTTTTTCCCATATTTGCGTTTTTCCCATATTTGCGTTTTTCCCACAATTGCGTTTTTCCCACAATTGCGTTTTTCCCACGATTGCGTTTTTCCCACGATTGCGTTTTTCCCACAATTGCGTTTTTCCCACGATTGCGTTTTTCCCACGATTGCGTTTTTCCCACGATTGCGTTTTTCCCAAGATTGCGTTTTTCCCACGATTGCGTTTTTCCCACGATTGCGTTTTTCCCACGATTGCGTTTTTCCCACGATTGCGTTTTTCCCACGATTGCGTTTTTCCCACGATTGCGTTTTTCCCACGATTGCGTTTTTCCCACGATTGCGTTTTTCCCACGATTGCGTTTTTCCCACGATTGCGTTTTTCCCACGATTGCGTTTTTCCCACGATTGCGTTTTTCCCACGATTGCGTTTTTCCCACGATTGCGTTTTTCCCACGATTGCGTTTTTCCCACGATTGCGTTTTTCCCACGATTGCGTTTTTCCCACGATTGCGTTTTTCCCACGATTGCGTTTTTCCCACGATTGCGTTTTTCCCACGATTGCGTTTTTCCCACGATTGCGTTTTTCCCACGATTGCGTTTTTCCCATGATTGCGTTTTTCCCACGATTGCGTTTTTCCCACGATTGCGTTTTTCCCACGATTGCGTTTTTCCCACGATTGCGTTTTTCCCACGATTGCGTTTTTCCCACGATTGCGTTTTTCCCACGATTGCGTTTTTCCCACGATTGCGTTTTTCCCACGATTGCGTTTTTCCCACGATTGCGTTTTTCCCACGATTGCGTTTTTCCCACGATTGCGTTTTTCCCACGATTGCGTTTTTCCCACGATTGCGTTTTTCCCACGATTGCGTTTTTCCCATGATTGCGTTTTTCCCATGATTGCGTTTTTCCCATGATTGCGTTTTTCCCATGATTGCGTTTTTCCCATGATTGCGTTTTTCCCATGATTGCGTTTTTCCCATGATTGCGTTTTTCCCATGATTGCGTTTTTCCCATAATTGCGTTTTTCCCATATTTGCGTTTTTCCCATATTTGCGTTTTTCCCATATTTGCGTTTTTCCCATATTTGCGTTTTTCCCATATTTGCGTTTTTCCCATATTTGCGTTTTTCCCATATTTGCGTATTTCCCATATTTGCGTATTTCCCATATTTGCGTATTTCCCATATTTGCGTTTTTCCCATATTTGCGTTTTTCCCATATTTGCGTTTTTCCCATATTTGCGTTTTTCCCATATTTGCGTTTTTCCCATATTTGCGTTTTTCCCATATTTGCGTTTTTCCCATATTTGCGTTTTTCCCATATTTGCGTTTTTCCCATATTTGCGTGTTTCCCATATTTGCGTGTTTCCCATATTTGCGTGTTTCCCATATTTGCGTGTTTCCCATATTTGCGTTTTTCCCATATTTGCGTTTTTCCCATATTTGCGTTTTTCCCATATTTGCGTTTTTCCCATATTTGCGTTTTTCCCATATTTGCGTTTTTCCCATATTGGCGTTTTTCCCATATTTGCGTTTTTCCCATATTTGCGTTTTTCCCATATTGGCGTTTTTCCCATATTTGCGTTTTTCCCATATTTGCGTTTTTCCCATATTGGCGTTTTTCCCATATTGGCGTTTTTCCCATATTTGCGTTTTTCCTATTACTCATGAACCCATCCTACCAACCATTTCCTTCTTCCAGCCAAGGTGTGCCAAAAATTCTCTGGGGGAAAAACGCAAATATAAGAAAAACGCAAATATTGTGCCATATTTGCGTTGGCGCCGTATTTCCGTTTTCCCCATATTTGCGTTTTTCCCATATTTGCGTTTTTCCCACATTTGCGTTTTTCCCACATTTGCGTTTTTCCCACATTTGCGTTTTTCCCACATTTGCGTTTTTCCCACATTTGCGTTTTTCCCACATTTGCGTTTTTCCCACATTTGCGTTTTGCCCACATTTGCGTTTTTCCCACATTTGCGTTTTGCCCACATTTGCGTTTTGCCCACATTTGCGTTTTGCCCACATTTGCGTTTTGCCCACATTTGCGTTTTGCCCACATTTGCGTTTTGCCCCACATTTGCGTTTTGCCCACATTTGCGTTTTTCCCCACATTTGCGTTTTTCCCCACGTTTGCGTTTTTCCCCACGTTTGCGTTTTTCCCCACGTTTGCGTTTTTCCCCACGTTTGCGTTTTTCCCCACGTTTGCGTTTTTCCCCACGTTTGCGTTTTTCCCCACGTTTGCGTTTTTCCCCACATTTGCGTTTTTCCCCACGTTTGCGTTTTTCCCCACGTTTGCGCTTTTCCCCACGTTTGCGCTTTTCCCCACGCTTGCGCTTTTCCCCCACGTTTGCGCTTTTCCCCCACGTTTGCGCTTTTCCCCCACGTTTGCGCTTTTCCCCCACGTTTGCGCTTTTCCCCCACGTTTGCGCTTTTCCCCCCACGTTTGCGCTTTTCCCCCCACGTTTGCGCTTTTCCCCCCACGTTTGCGCTTTTCCCCCCACGTTTGCGCTTTTCCCCCCACGTTTGCGCTTTTCCCCCCACGTTTGCGCTTTTCCCCCCACGTTTGCGCTTTTCCCCCCACGTTTGCGCTTTTCCCCCCACGTTTGCGCTTTTCCCCCCACGTTTGCGCTTTTCCCCCCACGTTTGCGCTTTTCCCCCCACGTTTGCGCTTTTCCCCCCACGTTTGCGCTTTTCCCCCCACGTTTGCGCTTTTCCCCCCACGTTTGCGCTTTTCCCCCCACGTTTGCGCTTTTCCCCCCACGTTTGCGCTTTTCCCCCCACGTTTGCGCTTTTCCCCCCACGTTTGCGCTTTTCCCCCCACGTTTGCGCTTTTCCCCCCACGTTTGCGCTTTTCCCCCCCACGTTTGCGCTTTTCCCCCCCACGTTTGCGCTTTTCCCCCCCACGTTTGCGCTTTTCCCCCCCACGTTTGCGCTTTTCCCCCCACGTTTGCGCTTTTCCCCCCCACGTTTGCGCTTTTCCCCCCCACGTTTGCGCTTTTCCCCCCCACGTTTGCGCTTTTCCCCCCCACGTTTGCGCTTTTCCCCCCCACGTTTGCGCTTTTCCCCCCCACGTTTGCGCTTTTCCCCCCCACGTTTGCGCTTTTCCCCCCCACGTTTGCGCTTTTCCCCCCCACGTTTGCGCTTTTCCCCCCCACGTTTGCGCTTTTCCCCCCCACGTTTGCGCTTTTCCCCCCCACGTTTGCGCTTTTCCCCCCCACGTTTGCGCTTTTCCCCCCCACGTTTGCGCTTTTCCCCCCCACGTTTGCGCTTTTCCCCCCCACGTTTGCGCTTTTCTCCCCCACGTTTGCGCTTTTCCCCCCCACGTTTGCGCTTTTCCCCCCCACGTTTGCGCTTTTCCCCCCCACGTTTGCGCTTTTCCCCCCCACGTTTGCGCTTTTCCCCCCCACGTTTGCGCTTTTCCCCCCCCACGTTTGCGCTTTCCCCCCCCACGTTTGCGCTTTTCCCCCCCACGTTTGCGCTTTTCCCCCCCACGTTTGCGCTTTTCCCCCCCACGTTTGCGCTTTTCCCCCCAACGTTTGCGCTTTTCCCCCCCACGTTTGCGCTTTTCCCCCCCACGTTTGCGCTTTTCCCCCCCACGTTTGCGCTTTTCCCCCCCACGTTTGCGCTTTTCCCCCCCACGTTTGCGCTTTTCCCCCCCACGTTTGCGCTTTTCCCCCCCACGTTTGCGCTTTTCCCCCCACGTTTGCGCTTTTCCCCCCCACGTTTGCGCTTTTCCCCACCACGTTTGCGCTTTTCCCCCCCCACGTTTGCGCTTTTCCCCCCCACGTTTGCGCTTTTCCCCCCCACGTTTGCGCTTTTCCCCCCCACGTTTGCGCTTTTCCCCCCCACGTTTGCGCTTTTCCCCCCCACGTTTGCGCTTTTCCCCCCACGTTTGCGCTTTTCCCCCCCACGTTTGCGCTTTTCCCCCCCACGTTTGCGCTTTCCCCCCCCCACGTTTGCGCTTTTCCCCCCCACGTTTGCGCTTTTCCCCCCCCCACGTTTGCGCTTTTCCCCCCCACGTTTGCGCTTTCCCCCCCCCCACGTTTGCGCTTTCCCCCCCCACGTTTGCGCTTTTCCCCCCCCACGATTGCGCTTTTCCCCCCCACGTTTGCGCTTTTCCCCCCCACGTTTGCGCTTCCCCCCCCCCACGTTTGCGCTTTCCCCCCCCCCCACGTTTGCGCTTTCCCCCCCCCCACGTTTGCGCTTTTCCCCCCCCACGTTTGCGCTTTTCCCCCCCCACGTTTGCGCTTTTCCCCCCCCACGTTTGCGCTTTCCCCCCCCCACGTTTGCGCTTTTCCCTCCCACGTTTGCGCTTTCCCCCCCCACGTTTGCGCTTTCCCCCACCACGTTTGCGCTTTCCCCCCCCACGTTTGCGCTTTTCCCCCCCACGTTTGCGCTTTTCCCCCCCCACGTTTGCGCTTTTCCCCCCCCCACGTTTGCGCTTTTCCCCCCCCACGTTTGCGCTTTTCCCCCCCCACGTTTGCGCTTTTCCACCCCCCACGTTTGCGCTTTCCCCCCCCCCACGTTTGCGCTTTTCCCACCCCCCACATTTGCGCTTTTCCCCCCCCCACGTTTGCGCTTTTCCCCCCCACGTTTGCGCTTTTCCCCCCCCCACGTTTGCGCTTTTCCCCCCACGTTTGCGCTTTTCCCCCCCCACGTTTGCGCTTTTCCCCCCCCACGTTTGCGCTTTCCCCCCCCCCCCACGTTTGCGCTTTTCCCTCCCACGTTTGCGCTTTCCCCCCCCACGTTTGCGCTTTCCCCCACCACGTTTGCGCTTTCCCCCCCACGTTTGCGCTTTTCCCCCCCACGTTTGCGCTTTTCCCCCCCCACGTTTGCGCTTTCCCCCCCCCACGTTTGCGCTTTTCCCCCCCCCACGTTTGCGCTTTTCCCCCCCCACGTTTGCGCTTTTCCACCCCCCACGTTTGCGCTTTCCCCCCCCCACGTTTGCGCTTTTCCCACCCCCCACGTTTGCGCTTTTCCCCCCCCCACGTTTGCGCTTTTCCCCCCCACGTTTGCGCTTTTCCCCCCCCACGTTTGCGCTTTTCCCCCCACGTTTGCGCTTTTCCCCCCCACGTTTGCGCTTTTCCCCCCCACGTTTGCGCTTTTCCCCCCCACGTTTGCGCTTTTCCCCCCCCACGTTTGCGCTTTTCCCCCCCACGTTTGCGCATTTCCCCCCCACGTTTGCGCTTTTCCCCCCCACGTTTGCGCTTTTCCCCCCCACGTTTGCGCTTTTCCCCCCCACGTTTGCGCTTTCCCCCCCCACGTTTGCGCTTTTCCCCCCCACGTTTGCGCTTTTCCCCCCCACGTTTGCGCTTTTCCCCCCCACGTTTGCGCTTTTCCCCCCCACGTTTGCGCTTTTCCCCCCACGTTTGCGCTTTTCCCCCCCACGTTTGCGCTTTTCCCCCCCACGTTTGCGCTTTACCCCCCACCTTTGCGCTTTTCCCCCCCACGTTTGCGCTTTCCCCCCCCCACGTTTGCGCTTCCCCCCCCCACGTTTGCGCTTTTCCCCCCCACGCTTGCGCTTTCCCCCCCCACGTTTGCGCTTTTCCCCCCCCACGTTTGCGCTTTTCCCCCCCCCCCACGTTTGCGCTTTTCCCCCCCACGTTTGCGCTTTCCCCCCCCCACGTTTGCGCTTTTCCCCCCCCACGTTTGTGCTTTCCCCCCCCCCACGTTTGCGCTTTTCCCCCCCCCACGTTTGCGCTTTTTCCCCCCCCACGTTTGCGCTTTCCCCCCCCCACGTTTGCGCTTTTCCCCCCCCACGTTTGCGCTTTTCCCCCCCCCACGTTTGCGCTTTTCCCCCCCCCCACGTGTGCTTTTCCCCCCCCACGTTTGCGCTTTCCCCCCCCCACGTTTGCGCTTTTCCCCCCACGTTTGCGCTTTTCCCCCCCCACGTTTGCGCTTTCCCCCCCCCCACGTTTGCGCTTTTCCCCCCACGTTTGCGCTTCCCCCCCCCCACGTTTGCGCTTTCCCCCCCCACGTTTGCGCTTTCCCCCCCCCACGTTTGAGCTTTTCCCCCCCCCCACGTTTGCGCTTTCCCCCCCCCCCCACGTTTGCGCTTTTCCCCCCCCCACATTTGCGCTTTCCCCCCCCCCCACGTTTGCGCTTTTCCCCCCCACGTTTGCGCTTTCCCCCCCCACGTTTGCGCTTTCCCCCCCCACGTTTGCGCTTTCCCCCCCACGTTTGCGCTTTCCCCCCCCACGTTTGCGCTTTTCCCCCCCACGTTTGCGCTTTTCCCCCCCCCCACGTTTGCGCTTTTCCCCCCCCACGTTTGCGCTTTTCCCCCCCCCACGTTTGCGCTTTTCCCCTCCACGTTTGTGCTTTTCCCCCCCCACGTTTGCGCTTTTCCCCCCCCACGTTTGCGCTTTCCCCCCCCCCACGTTTGCGCTTTTCCCCCCCCCACGTTTGCGCTTTTCCCCCCCCACGTTTGCGCTTTTCCCCCCCCACGTTTGCGCTTTTCCCCCCCCCACGTTTGCGCTTTTCCCCCCCCACGTTTGCGCTTTTCCCCCCCACGTTTGCGCTTTTCCCCCCACGTCTGCGCTTTTCCCCCCACGTTTGCGCTCTTTCCCCCCCACGTTTGCGCTCTTTCCCCCCACGTTTGCGCTCTTTCCCCCCTACGTTTGCGCTCTTTCCCCCCCACATTTGCGCTCTTTCCCCCCCACGTTTGCGCTCTTTCCCCCCCACGTTTGCGCTCTTTCCCCCCCACGTTTGCGCTCTTTCCCCCCCCGTTTGCGCTCTTTCCCCCCCACGTTTGCGCTCTTTCCCCCCCACGTTTGCGCTCTTTCCCCCCCACGTTTGCGCTCTTTCCCCCCCACGTTTGCGCTCTTTCCCCCCCACGTTTGCGCTTTTTCCCCTCCACGTTTGCGCTTTTTCCCCCCCACGTTTGCGCTTTTTCCCCCCCACGTTTGCGCATTTCCCCCCCACGTTTGCGCATTTCCCCCCCACGTTTGCGCTTTTCCCCCCCACGTTTGCGCTTTTCCCCCCCACGTTTGCGCTTTTCCCCCCCACGTTTGCGCTTTTCCCCCCCACGTTTGCGCTTTTCCCCCCCACGTTTGCGCTTTTCCCCCCCACGTTTGCGCTTTTCCCCCCCACATTTGCGCTTTTCCCCCCCACGTTTGCGCTTTCCCCCCCCCCACGTTTGCGCTTTTCCCCCCCACATTTGCGCTTTTCCCCCCCACGTTTGCGCTTTTCCCCCCCACATTTGCGCTTTTCCCCCCCACGTTTGCGCTTTTCCCCCCCCCACGTTTGCGCTTTCCCCCCCACGTTTGCGCTTTTCCCCCCCACGTTTGCGCTTTTCCCCCCCCACGTTTGCGCTTTTCCCCCCCACGTTTGCGCTTTTTCCCCCCCCACGTTTGCGCTTTTCCCCCCCCACGTTTGCGCTTTTCCCCCCCCCCCCACGTTTGCGCTTTTCCCCCCCCACGTTTGCGCTTTTCCCCCCCCACGTTTGCGCTTTTCCCCCCCCCCCAACGTTTGCGCTTTCCCCCCCCCCCCACGTTTGCGCTTTTCCCCCCCCACGTTTGCGCTTTCCCCCCCCCCCCACGTTTGCGCTTTCCCCCCCCCCCACGTTTGCGCTTTTCCCCCCCCACGTTTGCGCTTTCCCCCCCCCCCCACGTTTGCGCTTTTCCCCCCCACGTTTGCGCTTTTCCCCCCCCACGTTTGCGCTTTTCCCCCCCCACGTTTGCGCTTTTCCCCCCCCACGTTTGCGCTTTCCCCCCCCACGTTTGCGCTCTTTCCCCCCCACGTTTGCGCTCTTTCCCCCCCACGTTTGCGCTCTTTCCCCCCACGTTTGCGCTCTTTCCCCCCCCACGTTTGCGCTCTTTCCCCCCCACGTTTGCGCTCTTTCCCCCCCACGTTTGCGCTCTTTCCCCCCCACGTTTGCGCTTTTCCCCCCCACGTTTGCGCTTTTCCCCCCCACGTTTGCGCTTTTCCCCCCCACGTTTGCGCTTTTCCCCCCCCACGTTTGCGCTTTTCCCCCCCACGTTTGCGCTTTTTCCCCCACGTTTGCGCTTTTTCCCCACATTTGCGCTTTTTTCCCACATTTGCGTTTTTCCCATTACTCATGAACCCATCCTACCAACCATTTCCTTCTTCCAGCCAAGGTGTGCCAAAAATTCTCTAGGGGAAAAACTGAAATATGGGAAAAACACAAATATTGTGCCATATTTGCGTTGGTGCCGTATTTGCGTTTTTCCCATATTTGCGTTTTTCCCGTATTTGCGTTTTTCCCGTATTTGCGTTTTTCCCGTATTTGCGTTTTTCCCATATTTGCGTTTTTCCCATATTTGCGTTTTTCCCATATTTGCGTTTTTCCCATATTTGCGTTTTTCCCATATTTGCGTTTTTCACATATTTGCGTTTTTCCCATATTTGCGTTTATCCCATATTTGCGTTTTTCCCATATTTGCGTTTTTCCCATATTTGCGTTTTTCCCATATTTGCGTTTTTCCCATATTTGCGTTTTTCCCATATTTGCGTTTTTCCCATATTTGCCTTTTTCCCATATTTGCGTTTTTCCCATATTTGCCTTTTTCCCATATTTGCCTTTGTCCCATATTTGCCTTTTTCCAATATTTGCCTTTTTCCCATATTTGCCTTTTTCCCATATTTGCCTTTTTCCCATATTTGCCTTTTTCCCATATTTGCCTTTTTCCCATATTTGCCTTTTTCCCATATTTGCCTTTTTCCCATATTTGCCTTTTTCCCATATTTGCCTTTTTCCCATATTTGCCTTTTTCCCATATTTGCCTTTTTCCCATATTTGCCTTTTTCCCATATTTGCCTTTTTCCCATATTTGCCTTTTTCCCATATTTGCCTTTTTCCCACATTTGCCTTTTTCCCACATTTGCCTTTTTCCCACATTTGCCTTTTTCCCACATTTGCCTTTTTCCCACATTTGCCTTTTTCCCACATTTGCCTTTTTCCCACATTTGCCTTTTTCCCACATTTGCCTTTTTCCCACATTTGCCTTTTTCCCACATTTGCCTTTTTCCCACATTTGCGTTTTTACCACATTTGCGTTTTTCCCACATTTGCGTTTTTCCCACATTTGCGTTTTTCCCACATTTGCGTTTTTCCCACATTTGCGTTTTTCCCACATTTGCGTTTTTCCCACATTTGCGTTTTTCCCACATTTGCGTTTTTCCCACATTTGCGTTTTTCCCACATTTGCGTTTTTCCCACATTTGCGTTTTTCCCACTTTTTCGTTTTTCCCACATTTGCGTTTTTCCCACATTTGCGTTTTTCCCACATTTGCGTTTTTCCCACATTTGCGTATTTCCCACATTTGCGTATTTCCCACATTTGCGTTTTTCCTATTACTCATGAACCCATCCTACCAACCATTTCCTTCTTCCAGCCAAGGTATGCCAAAAATTCTCTGGGGGAAAAACGCAAATATGGGAAAAACGCAAATATGGGAAAAACGCAAATATTGTGCCATATTTGCGTTGGTGCCGTATTTCCGTTTTTCCCATATTTGCGTTTTTCCCATATTTGCGTTTTTCCCATATTTGCGTTTTTCCCATATTTGCGTTTTTCCCATATTTGCGTATTTCCCATATTTGCGTATTTCCCATATTTGCGTATTTCCCATATTTGCGTATTTCCCATATTTGCGTATTTCCCATATTTGCGTATTTCCCATATTTGCGTATTTCCCATATTTGCGTATTTCCCATATTTGCGTATTTCCCATATTTGCGTATTTCCCATATTTGCGTTTTTCCCATATTTGCGTTTTTCCCATATTTGCGTTTTTCCCATATTTGCGTTTTTCCCATATTTGCGTTTTTCCCATATTTGCGTTTTTCCCATATTTGCGTTTTTCCCGTATTTGCGTTTTTCCCGTATTTGCGTTTTTCCCGTATTTGCGTTTTTCCCGTATTTGCGTTTTTCCCGTATTTGCGTTTTTCCCGTATTTGCGTTTTTCCCGTATTTGCGTTTTTCCCGTATTTGCGTTTTTCCCTTATTTGCGTTTTTCCCGTATTAGCGTTTTTCCCATTACTCATGAACCCATCCTACCAACCATTTCCTTCTTCCAGCCAAGGTGTGCCAAAAATTCTCTAGGGGAAAAACTGAAATATGGGAAAAACACAAATATTGTGCCATATTTGCGTTGGTCCCGTATTTGCGTTTTTCCCGTATTTGCGTTTTTCCCGTATTTGCGTTTTTCCCGTATTTGCGTTTTTCCCATATTTGCGTTTTTCCCATATTTGCGTTTTTCCCATATTTGCGTTTTTCCCATATTTGCGTTTTTCCCATATTTGCGTTTTTCCCATATTTGCGTTTTTCCCATATTTGCGTTTTTTCCCATATTTGCGTTTTTTCCCATATTTGCGTTTTTTCCCATATTTGCCTTTTTCCCATATTTGCCTTTTTCCCATATTTGCCTTTTTCCCATATTTGCCTTTTTCCCATATTTTCCTTTTTCCCATATTTGCCTTTTTCCCATATTTGCCTTTTTCCCATATTTGCCTTTTTCCCATATTTGCCTTTTTCCCATATTTGCCTTTTTCCCATATTTGCCTTTTTCCCATATTTGCCTTTTTCCCATATTTGCGTTTTTCCCACATTTGCGTTTTTCCCACATTTGCGTTTTTCCCACATTTGCGTTTTTCCCACATTTGCGTTTTTCCCACATTTGCGTTTTTCCCACATTTGCGTTTTTCCCACATTTGCGTTTTTCCCACATTTGCGTTTTTCCCACATTTGCGTTTTTCCCACATTTGCGTTTTTCCCACATTTGCGTTTTTCCCACATTTGCGTTTTTCCCACACATTTGCGTTGCGTTTTTCCCACATTTGCGTTGCGTTTTTCCCACATTTGCGTTGCGTTTTTCCCACATTTGCGTTGCGTTTTTCCCACATTTGCGTTGCGTTTTTCCCACATTAGCGTTGCGTTTTTCCCACATTTGCGTTGCGTTTTTCCCACATTTGCGTTGCGTTTTTCCCACATTTGCGTTTTTCCCACATTTGCGTTTTTCCCACATTTGCGTTTTTCCTATTACTCATGAACCCATCCTACCAACCATTTCCTTCTTCCAGCCAAGGTGTGCCAAAAATTCTCTGGGGGAAAAACGCAAATATGGGAAAAACGCAAATATGGGAAAAACGCAAATATTGTGCCATATTTGCGTTGGTGCCGTATTTCCGTTTTTCCCATATTTGCGTTTTTCCCATATTTGCGTTTTTCCCATATTTGCGTTTTTCCCATATTTGCGTTTCTCCCATATTTGCCTTTTTCCCATATTTGCGTATTTCCCATATTTGCGTATTTCCCATATTTGCGTATTTCCCATATTTGCGTATTTCCCATATTTGCGTATTTCCCGTATTTTCGTATTTCCCGTATTTGCGCATTTCCCGTATTTGCGCATTTCCCGTATTTGCGCATTTCCCGTATTTGCGTATTTCCCGTATTTGCGTATTTCCCGTATTTGCGTTTTTCCCGTATTTGCGTTTTTCCCGTATTTGCGTTTTTCCCGTATTTGCGTTTTTCGCGTATTTGCGTTTTTCGCGTATTTGCGTTTTTCCCGTATTTGCGTTTTTCCCGTATTTGCGTTTTTCCCGTATTTGCGTTTTTCCCGTATTTGCGTTTTTCCCGTATTTGCGTTTTTCCCGTATTTGCGTTTTTCCCGTAGTTGCGTTTTTCCCGTAGTTGCGTTTTTCCCGTAATTGCGTTTTTCCCTCCCGTATTTGCGTTTTTCCCGTAATTGCGTTTTTCCCGTAATTGCGTTTTTCCCGTAATTGCCTTTTTCCCGTAATTGCCTTTTTCCCGTAATTGCCTTTTTCCCGTAATTGCCTTTTTCCCATAATTGCCTTTTTCCCATAATTGCCTTTTTCCCATAATTGCCTTTTTCCCATAATTGCCTTTTTCCCATAATTGCCTTTGCCCCATAATTGCCTTTTTCCCATAATTGCCTTTTTCCCATAATTGCCTTTTTCCCATAATTGCCTTTTTCCCATAATTGCCTTTTTCCCATAATTGCCTTTTTCCCATAATTGCCTTTTTCCCATAATTGCCTTTTTCCCATAATTGCCTTTTTCCCATAATTGCCTTTTTCCCATAATTGCCTTTTTCCCATAATTGCCTTTTTCCCATAATTGCCTTTTTCCCATAATTGCCTTTTTCCCATAATTGCCTTTTTCCCATAATTGCCTTTTTCCCATAGTTGCCTTTTTCCCATAGTTGCCTTTTTCCCATAATTGCCTTTTTCCCATAATTGCCTTTTTCCCATAGTTGCCTTTTTCCCATAATTGCCTTTTTCCCATAGTTGCCTTTTTCCCATAGTTGCCTTTTTCCCATAGTTGCCTTTTTCCCATAATTGCCTTTTTCCCATAATTGCCTTTTTCCCATAATTGCCTTTTTCCCATAATTGCCTGTTTCCCATAATTGCCTGTTTCCCATAATTGCCTGTTTCACATAATTGCCTGTTTCCCATAATTGCCTGTTTCCCATAATTGCCTGTTTCCCATAATTGCCTTTTTCCCATAATTGCCTTTTTCCCATAATTGCCTTTTTCCCATAATTGCCTTTTTCCCATAATTGCCTTTTTCCCATAATTGCCTTTTTCCCATAATTGCCTTTTTCCCATAATTGCCTTTTTCCCATAATTGCCTTTTTCCCATAATTGCCTTTTTCCCATAATTGCCTTTTCCCATAATTGCCTTTTTCCCATAATTGCCTTTTTCCCTTATTTGCGTTTTTCCCATATTTGCGTTTTTCCCATATTTGCGTTTTTCCCATATTTGCGTTTTTCCCATATTTGCGTTTTTCCCATATTTGCGTTTTTCCCATATTTGCGTTTTTCCCATATTTGCGTTTTTCCCATATTTGCGTTTTTCCCATATTTGCGTTTTTCCCATATTTGCGTTTTTCCCATATTTGCGTTTTTCCCATATTTGCGTTTTTCCCATATTTGCGTTTTTCCCATATTTGCGTTTTTCCCATATTTGCGTTTTTCCCATATTTGCGTTTTTCCCATATTTGCGTTTTTCCCATATTTGCGTTTTTCCCATATTTGCGTTTTTCCCATATTTGCGTTTTTCCCATTACTCATGAACCCATCCTACCAACCATTTCCTTCTTCCAGCCAAGGTGTGCCAAAATGTCTCTAGGGGAAAAACTGAAATATGGGAAAAACGCAAATATTGTGCCATATTTGCGTTGGTGCCGGATTTGCGTTTTTCCCGTATTTGCGTTTTACACATATTTGTGTTTTTCACATATTTGCGTTTTTCCCATATTTGCGTTTTTCCCATATTTGCCTTTTTCCCATATTTGCCTTTTTCCCTTATTTGCCTTTTTCCCTTATTTGCCTTTTTCCCTTATTTGCCTTTTTCCCTTATTTGCCTTTTTCCCTTATTCGCCTTTTTCCCATATTTGCCTTTTTCCCACATTTGCCTTTTTCCCATATTTGCCTTTTTCCCATATTTGCCTTTTTCCCATATTTGCCTTTTTCCCATATTTGCCTTTTTCCCATATTTGCCTTTTTCCCATATTTGCCTTTTTCCCATATTTGCCTTTTTCCCATATTTGCCTTTTCCCATATTTGCCTTTTCCCATATTTGCCTTTTTCCCATATCTGCCTTTTTCCCATATCTGCCTTTTTCCCACATTTGCCTTTTTCCCACATTTGCCTTTTTCCCACATTTGCCTTTTTCCCACATTTGCGTTTTTCCCACATTTGCGTTTTTCCCACATTTGCGTTTTTCCCACATTTGCGTTTTTCCCACATTTGCGTTTTTCCCACATTTGCGTTTTTCCCACATTTGCGTTTTTCCCACATTTGCGTATTTCCCACATTTGCGTATTTCCCACATTTGCGTATTTCCCACATTTGCGATTTTCCTATTACTCATGAACCCATCCTACCAACCATTTCCTTCTTCCAGCCAAGGTGTGCCAAAAATTCTCTGGGGGAAAAACGCAAATATGGGAAAAACGCAAATATTGTGCCATATTTGCGTTGGTGCCGTATTTCCGTTTTTCCCATATTTGCGTTTTTCCCATATTTGCGTTTTTCCCATATTTGCGTATTTCCCATATTTGCGTATTTCCCATATTTGCGTATTTCCCATATTTGCGTATTTCCCATATTTGCGTATTTCCCATATTTGCGTATTTCGCATATTTGCGTTTTTCCCATATTTGCGTCTTTCCCATATTTGCGTTTTTCCCATATTTGCGTTTTTCCCATATTTGCGTTTTTCCCATATTTGCGTTTTTTCCCATATTTGCGTTTTTCCCATATTTGCGTTTTTCCCATATTTGCGTTTTTCCCATATTTGCGTTTTTCCCATATTTGCCTTTTTCCCATATTTGCCTTTTTCCCATATTTGCCTTTTTCCCATATTTGCCTTTTTCCCATATTTGCCTTTTTCCCATATTTGCCTTTTTCCCATATTTGCCTTTTCCCATATTTGCCTTTTTCCCATATTTGCCTTTTTCCCATATTTGCCTTTTTCCCATATTTGCCTTTTTCCCATATTTGCCTTTTTCCCATATTTGCGTTTTTCCCACATTTGCGTTTTTCCCACATTTGCGTTTTTCCCACATTTGCGTTTTTCCCACATTTGCGTTTTTCCCACATTTGCGTTTTTCCCACATTTGCGTTTTTCCCACATTTGCGTTTTTCCCACATTTGCGTTTTTCCCACATTTGCGTTTTTCCCACATTTGCGTTGCGTTTTTCCCACATTTGCGTTTTTCCCACACATTTGCGTTGCGTTTTTCCCACATTTGCGTTTTTCCCACATTTGCGTTTTTCCCACATTTGCGTTTTTCCCACATTTGCGTTTTTCCCACATTTGCGTTTTTCCCACATTTGCGTTTTTCCCACATTTGCGTTTTTCCCACATTTGCGTTTTTCCCACATTTGCGTATTTCCCACATTTGCGTATTTCCTATTACTCATGAACCCATCCTACCAACCATTTCCTTCTTCCAGCCAAGGTGTGCCAAAAATTCTCTGGGGGAAAAACGCAAATATGGGAAAAACGCAAATATGGGAAAAACGCAAATATTGTGCCATATTTGCGTTGGTGCCGTATTTCCGTTTTTCCCATATTTGCGTTTTTCCCATATTTGCGTTTTTCCCATATTTGCGTTTTTCCCATATTTACGTTTTTCCCATATTTGCGTTTTTCCCATATTTGCGTTTTTCCCATATTTGCGTATTTCCCATATTTGCGTATTCCCCATATTTGCGTATTTCCCGTATTTGCGTATTTCCCGTATTTTCGTATTTCCCGTATTTGCGTATTTCCCGTATTTGCGCATTTCCCGTATTTGCGTTTTTCCCGTATTTGCGTATTTCCCGTATTTGCGTTTTTCCCGTATTTGCGTTTTTCCCGTATTTGCGTTTTTCCCGTATTTGCGTTTTTCCCCTATTTGCGTTTTTCCCGTATTTGCGTTTTTCGCGTATTTGCGTTTTTCCCGTATTTGCGTTTTTCCCGTATTTGCGTTTTTCCCGTATTTGCGTTTTTCCCGTAATTGCGTTTTTCCCGTAATTGCGTTTTTCCCTCCCGTATTTGCGTTTTTCCCGTATTTGCGTTTTTCCCGTAATTGCGTTTTTCCCGTAATTGCGTTTTTCCCGTAATTGCGTTTTTCCCGGAATTGCGTTTTTCCCGTAATTGCGTTTTTCCCGTAATTGCGTTTTTCCCGTAATTGCCTTTTTCCCATAATTGCCTTTTTCCCATAATTGCCTTTTTCCCATAGTTGCCTTTTTCCCATAATTGCCTTTTTCCCATAATTGCCTTTTTCCCATAATTGCCTTTTTCCCATAATTGCCTTTTTCCCATAATTGCCTTTTTCCCATAATTGCCTTTTTCCCATAATTGCCTTTTTCCCATAATTGCCTTTTTCCCATAGTTGCCTTTTTCCCATAATTGCCTTTTTCCCATAATTGCCTTTTTCCCATAATTGCCTTTTTCCCATAATTGCCTTTTTCCCATAATTGCCTTTTTCCCATAATTGCCTTTTTCCCATAATTGCCTTTTTCCCATAATTGCCTTTTTCCCATAATTGCCTTATTCCCATAATTGCCTTTTTCCCATAATTGCCTTTTTCCCATAATTGCCTTTTTCCAATAATTGCCTTTTTCCCATAATTGCCTTTTTCCCATAATTGCCTTTTTCCCATAATTGCCTTTTTCCAGTAATTGCCTTTTTCCCATAATTGCCTTTTTCCCATAATTGCCTTTTTCCCATAATTGCCTTTTTCCCATAATTGCCTTTTTCCCATAATTGCCTTTTTCCCATAATTGCCTTTTTCCCATAATTGCCTTTTTCCCATAATTGCCTTTTTCCCATAATTGCCTTTTTCCCATAATTGCCTTTTTCCCATAATTGCCTTTTTCCCATAATTGCGTTTTTCCCTTATTTGCGTTTTTCCCATATTTGCGTTTTTCCCATATTTGCGTTTTTCCCATATTTGCGTTTTTCCCATATTTGCGTTTTTCCCATATTTGCGTTTTTCCCATATTTGCGTTTTTCCCATATTTGCGTTTTTCCCATATTTGCGTTTTTCCCATATTTGCGTTTTTCCCATATTTGCGTTTTTCCCATATTTGCGTTTTTCCCATATTTGCGTTTTTCCCATATTTGCGTTTTTCGCATATTTGCGTTTTTCCCATATTTGCGTTTTTCCCATATTTGCGTTTTTCCCTTATTTGCGTTTTTCCCATATTTGCGTTTTTCCCATATTTGCGTTTTTCTCATATTGGCGTTTTTCCCATATTGGCGTTTTTCCCATATTGGCGTTTTTCCCATATTGGCGTTTTTCCTATTACTCATGAACCCATCCTACCAACCATTTCCTTCTTCCAGCCAAGGTGTGCCAAAAATTCTCTAGGGGAAAAACTGAAATATGGGAAAAACGCAAATATTGTGCCATATTTGCGTTGGTGCAGGATTTGCGTTTTTCCCGTATTTGCGTTTTTCACATATTTGTGTTTTTCACATATTTGCGTTTTTCCCATATTTGCGTTTTTCCCATATTTGCGTTTTTCCCATATTTGCGTTTTTCCCATATTTGCGTTTTTCCCATATTGGCGTTTTTCCCATATTTGCGTTTTTCCCATATTTGCCTTTTTCCCATATTTGCCTTTTTCCCATATTTGCGTTTTTCCCATATTTGCCTTTTTCCCTTATTTGCCTTTTTCCCTTATTTGCCTTTTTCCCTTATTTGCCTTTTTCCCTTATTTGCCTTTTTCCCTTATTTGCCTTTTTCCCTTATTTGCCTTTTTCCCTTATTTGCCTTTTTCCCTTATTTGCCTTTTTCCCTTATTTGCCTTTTTCCCTTATTTGCCTTTTTCCCTTATTTGCCTTTTTCCCTTATTTGCCTTTTTCCCGTATATGCGTTTTTCCCTTATATGCGTTTTTCCCTTATATGCGTTTTTCCCATATTTGCGTTTTTCCCTTATTTGCGTTTTTCCCTTATTTGCGTTTTTCCCGTATTTGCGTTTTTCCCGTATTTGCGTTTTTCCCATATTTGCGTTTTTCCCATATTTGCGTTTTTCCCATATTTGCGTTTTTCCCATATTTGCGTTTTTCCCATATTTGCGTTTTTCCCATATTTGCGTTTTTCCCATATTTGCGTTTTTCCCATATTTGCGTTTTTCCCATATTTGCGTTTTTCCCTTATTTGCGTTTTTCCCATATTTGCGTTTTTCCCATATTTGCGTTTTTCCCATACTTGCGTTTTTCCCATATTTGCGTTTTTCCCATATTTGCGTTTTTCGCATATTTGCGTTTTTCCCATATTTGCGATTTTCCCATATTTGCGTTTTTCCCATATTTGCGTTTTTCCCATATTTGCGTTTTTCCCATATTTGCGTTTTTCCCATATTTGCGTTTTTCCCATATTTGCGTTTTTCCCATATTTGCGTTTTTCCCATATTTGCGTTTTTCCCATATTTGCGTTTTTCCCATATTTGCGTTTTTCCCATATTTGCGTTTTTCCCATATTTGCGTTTTTCCCTTATTTGCGTTTTTCCCATATTTGCGTTTTTCCCATATTTGCGTTTTTCCCATATTGGCGTTTTTCCCATATTGGCGTTTTTCCCATATTGGCGTTTTTCCCATATTGGCGTTTTTCCTATTACTCATGAACCCATCCTACCAACCATTTCCTTCTTCCAGCCAAGGTGTGCCAAAAATTCTCTAGGGGAAAAACTGAAATATGGGAAAAACGCAAATATTGTGCCATATTTGCGTTGGTGCAGGATTTGCGTTTTTCCCGTATTTGCGTTTTTCACATATTTGTGTTTTTCACATATTTGCGTTTTTCCCATATTTGCGTTTTTCCCATATTTGCGTTTTTCCCATATTTGCGTTTTTCCCATATTTGCGTTTTTCCCATATTTGCGTTTTTCCCATATTTGCGTTTTTCCCATATTTGCGTTTTTCCCATATTTGCGTTTTTCGCATATTTGCGTTTTTCCCATATTTGCGTTTTTCCCATATTTGCGTTTTTCCCATATTTGCGTTTTTCCCATATTTGCGTTTTTCCCATATTTGCGTTTTTCCCATATTTGCGTTTTTCCCATATTTGCGTTTTTCTCATATTTGCGTTTTTCCCATATTTGCGTTTTTCCCATATTTGCGTTTTTCCCATATTTGCGTTTTTCCCATATTTGCGTTTTTCCCATATTTGCGTTTTTCCCTTATTTGCGTTTTTCCCATATTTGTGTTTTTCCCATATTTGCGTTTTTCCCATATTGGCGATTTTCCCATATTGGCGTTTTTCCCATATTGGCGTTTTTCCCATATTGGCGTTTTTCCTATTACTCATGAACCCATCCTACCAACCATTTCCTTCTTCCAGCCAAGGTGTGCCAAAAATTCTCTAGGGGAAAAACTGAAATATGGGAAAAACGCAAATATTGTGCCATATTTGCGTTGGTGCAGGATTTGCGTTTTTCCCGTATTTGCGTTTTTCACATATTTGTGTTTTTCACATATTTGCGTTTTTCCCATATTTGCGTTTTTCCCATATTTGCGTTTTTCCCATATTTGCGTTTTTCCCATATTTGCGTTTTTCCCATATTGGCGTTTTTCCCATATTTGCGTTTTTCCCATATTTGCCTTTTTCCCATATTTGCCTTTTTCCCATATTTGCGTTTTTCCCATATTTGCCTTTTTCCCTTATTTGCCTTTTTCCCTTATTTGCCTTTTTCCCTTATTTGCCTTTTTCCCTTATTTGCCTTTTTCCCTTATTTGCCTTTTTCCCTTATTTGCCTTTTTCCCTTATTTGCCTTTTTCCCTTATTTGCCTTTTTCCCTTATTTGCCTTTTTCCCTTATTTGCGTTTTTCCCTTATATGCGTTTTTCCCTTATATGCGTTTTTCCCTTATATGCGTTTTTCCCATATTTGCGTTTTTCCCTTATTTGCGTTTTTCCCTTATTTGCGTTTTTCACGTATTTGCGTTTTTCCCGTATTTGCGTTTTTCCCGTATTTGCGTTTTCCCCGTATTTGCGTTTTCCCCGTATTTGCGTTTTCCCCGTATTTGCGTTTTCCCCGTATTTGCGTTTTCCCCGTATTTGCGTTTTCCCCGTATTTGCGTTTTCCCCGTATTTGCGTTTTCCCCGTATTTGCGTTTTCCCCGTATTTGCGTTTTCCCCGTATTTGCGTTTTCCCCGTATTTGCGTTTTCCCCGTATTTGCGTTTTCCCCGTATTTGCGTTTTCCCCGTATTTGCGTTTTTCCCGTATTTGCGTTTTTCCCGTATTTGCGTTTTTCCCGTATTTGCGTTTTTCCCATATTTGCGTTTTTCCCATAATTGCGTTTTTCCCATATTTGCGTTTTTCCCATATTTGCGTTTTTCCCATATTTGCGTTTTTCCCATATTTGCGTTTTTCCCATATTTGCGTTTTTCCGATATTTGCGTTTTTCCCATATTTGCGTTTTTCCCATATTTGCGTTTTTCCCATATTTGCGTTTTTCCCATATTTGCGTTTTTCCCATATTTGCGTTCTTCCCATATTTGCGTTCTTCCCATATTTGCGTTCTTCCCATATTTGCGTTCTTCCCATAATTGCGTTCTTCCCATAATTGCGTTCTTCCCATAATTGCGTTCTTCCCATAATTGCGTTCTTCCCATAATTGCGTTCTTCCCATAATTGCGTTCTTCCCATATTTGCGTTCTTCCCATATTTGCGTTTTTCCCATAATTGCGTTCTTCCCATAATTGCGTTTTTCCCATAATTGCGTTTTTCCCATAATTGCGTTTTTCCCATAATTGCGTTTTTCCCATAATTGCGTTTTTCCCATAATTGCGTTTTTCCCATAATTGCGTTTTTCCCATAATTGCGTTTTTCCCATAATTGCGTTTTTCCCATAATTGCGTTTTTCCCATAATTGCGTTTTTCCCATAATTGCGTTTTTCCCATAATTGCGTCTTTCCCATATTTGCGTCCATCCCATATTTGCGTCTATCCCATATTTGCGTCTATCCCATATTTGCGTCTATCCCATATTTGCGTCTATCCCATATTTGCGTCTTTCCCATATTTGCGTTTTTCCCATAATTGCGTTCTTCCCATAATTGCGTTTTTCCCATAATTGCGTTTTTCCCATAATTGCGTTTTTCCCATAATTGCGTTTTTCCCATAATTGCGTTTTTCCCATAATTGCGTTTTTCCCATAATTGCGTTTTTCCCATAATTGCGTTTTTCCCATAATTGCGTTTTTCCCATAATTGCGTTTTTCCCATAATTGCGTTTTTCCCATAATTGCGTTTTTCCCATGTTTGCGTTTTTCCCATGTTTGCGTTTTTCCCATGTTTGCGTTTTTCCCATGTTTGCGTTTTTCCCATGTTTGCGTTTTTCCCATGTTTGCGTTTTTCCCATGTTTGCGTTTTTCCCATGTTTGCGTTTTTCCCATATTTGCGTTTTTCCCATGTTTGCGTTTTTCCCATATTTGCGTTTTTCCCATATTTGCGTTTTTCCCATATTTGCGTTTTTCCCATATTTGCGTTTTTCCCATATTTGCGTTTTTCCCATATTTGCGTTTTTCCCATATTTGCGTTTTTCCCATATTTGCGTTTTTCCCATATTTGCGTTTTTCCCATATTTGCGTTTTTACCATATTTGCGTTTTTACCATATTTGCGTTTTTACCATATTTGCGTTTTTACCATATTTGCGTTTTTACCATATTTGCGTTTTTACCATATTTGCGTTTTTACCATCTTTGCGTTTTTACCATCTTTGCGTTTTTCCCATCTTTGCGTTTTTCCCATCTTTGCGTTTTTCCCATCTTTGCGTTTTTCCCATCTTTGCGTTTTTCCCATATTTGCGTTTTTCCAATATTTGCGTTTTTCCCATATTTGCGTATTTCCCATATTTGCGTTTTTCCCATATTTGCGTTTTTCCCATATTTGCGTTTTTCCCATCTTTGCGTTTTTCCCATCTTTGCGTTTTTCCCATTACTCATGAACCCATCCTACCAACCATTTCCTTCTTCCAGCCAAGGTGTGCCAAAAATTCTCTGGGGGAAAAACGCAAATATAAGAAAAACGCAAATATTGTGCCACATTTGCGTTGGTGCCGTATTTCCGTTTTTCCCATATTTGCGTTTTTCCCATATTTGCGTTTTTCCCATATTTGCGGTTTTCCCATATTTGCGGTTTTCCCATATTTGCGGTTTTCCCATATTTGCGGTTTTCCCATATTTGCGTTTTTCCCATATTTGCGTTTTTCCCATATTTGCGTTTTTCCCATATTTGCGTTTTTCCCATATTTGCGTATTTCCCATATTTGCGTATTTCCCATATTTGCGTATTTCCCATATTTGCGTATTTCCCATATTTGCGTATTTCCCATATTTGCGTATTTCCCATATTTGCGTATTTCCCATATTTGCGTATTTCCCATATTTGCGTTTTTCCCATATTTGCGTTTTTCCCATATTTGCGTTTTTCCCATATTTGCGTTTTTCCCATATTTGCGTTTTTCCCATATTTGCGTTTTTCCCATATTTGCGTTTTTCCCATATTTGCGTTTTTCCCATATTTGCGTTTTTCCCATATTTACGTTTTTCCCATATTTGCGTTTTTCCCATATTTGCGTTTTTCCCATATTTGCGTTCTTCCCATATTTGCGTTCTTCCCATATTTGCGTTCTTCCCATATTTGCGTTCTTCCCATAATTGCGTTCTTCCCATAATTGCGTTCTTCCCATAATTGCGTTCTTCCCATAATTGCGTTCTTCCCATAATTGCGTTCTTCCCATAATTGCGTTCTTCCCATAATTGCGTTCCTTCCATAATTGCGTTCCTTCCATATTTGCGTTCTTCCCATATTTGCGTTCTTCCCATATTTGCGTTTTTCCCATAATTGCGTTTTTCCCATAATTGCGTTTTTCCCATAATTGCGTTTTTCCCATAATTGCGTTTTTCCCATAATTGCGTTTTTCCCATAATTGCGTTTTTCCCATAATTGCGTTTTTCCCATAATTGCGTTTTTCCCATACTTGCGTTTTTCCCATAATTGCGTTTTTCCCATAATTGCGTTTTTCCCATAATTGCGTTTTTCCCATAATTGCGTTTTTCCCATAATTGCGTTTTTCCCATAATTGCGTTTTTCCCATAATTGCGTTTTTCCCATAATTGCGTTTTTCCCATGTTTGCGTTTTTCCCATGTTTGCGTTTTTCCCATGTTTGCGTTTTTCCCATGTTTGCGTTTTTCCCATGTTTGCGTTTTTCCCATGTTTGCGTTTTTCCCATGTTTGCGTTTTTCCCATGTTTGCGTTTTTCCCATGTTTGCGTTTTTCCCATGTTTGCGTTTTTCCCATGTTTGCGTTTTTCCCATATTTGCGTTTTTCCCATATTTGCGTTTTTCCCATATTTGCGTTTTTCCCATATTTGCGTTTTTCCCATATTTGCGTTTTTCCCATATTTGCGTTTTTCCCATATTTGCGTTTTTCCCATATTTGCGTTTTTCCCATATTTGCGTTTTTCCCATATTTGCGTTTTTCCCATATTTGCGTTTTTCCCATATTTGCGTTTTTACCATATTTGCGTTTTTACCATATTTGCGTTTTCACCATATTTGCGTTTTTACCATATTTGCGTTTTTACCATATTTGCGTTTTTACCATATTTGCGTTTTTACCATATTTGCGTTTTTACCATATTTGCGTTTTTACCATATTTGCGTTTTTACCATCTTTGCGTTTTTCCCATCTTTGCGTTTTTCCCATCTTTGCGTTTTTCCCATCTTTGCGTTTTTCCCATCTTTGCGTTTTTCCCATATTTGCGTTTTTCCCATATTTGCGTTTTTCCCATATTTGCGTTTTTCCCATATTTGCGTTTTTCCCATATTTGCGTTTTTCCCATATTTGCGTTTTTCCCATCTTTGCGTTTTTCCCATCTTTGCGTTTTTCCCATTACTCATGAACCCATCCTACCAACCATTTCCTTTTTCCAGCCAAGGTGTGCCAAAAATTCTCTGGGGGAAAAACGCAAATATAAGAAAAACGCAAATATTGTGCCACATTTGCGTTGGTGCCGCATTTCCGTTCTTCCCATATTTGCGTTTTTCCCATATTTGCGTTTTTCCCATATTTGCGGTTTTCCCATATTTGCGGTTTTCCCATATTTGCGGTTTTCCCATATTTGCGGTTTTCCCATATTTGCGTTTTTCCCATATTTGCGTTTTTACCATATTTGCGTTTTTACCATCTTTGCGTTTTTCCCATCTTTGCGTTTTTCCCATCTTTGCGTTTTTCCCATCTTTGCGTTTTTCCCATCTTTGCGTTTTTCCCATATTTGCGTATTTCCCATATTTGCGTATTTCCCATATTTGCGTATTTCCCATATTTGCGTATTTCCCATATTTGCGTATTTCCCATATTTGCGTATTTCCCATATTTGCGTTTTTCCCATATTTGCGTTTTTCCCATATTTGCGTTTTTCCCATATTTGCGTTTTTCCCATATTTGTGTTTTTCCCATATTTGCGTTTTTCCCATATTTGCGTTTTTCCCATATTTGCGTTTTTCCCATATTTGCGTTTTTCCCATATTTGCGTTTTTCCCATATTTGCGTTTTTCCCATATTTGCGTTTTTCCCATATTTGCGTTTTTCCCATATTTGCGTTTTTCCCATATTTGCGTTTTTCCCATATTTGCGTTTTTTTCATATTTGCGTTTTTCCCATATTTGCGTTTTTCCCATATTTGCGTTTTTCCCATATTTGCGTTTTTCCCATATTTGCGTCTTTCCCATATTTGCGTCTTTCCCATATTTGCGTCTTTCCCATATTTGCGTCTTTCCCATATTTGCGTCTTTCCCATATTTGCGTCTTTCCCATATTTGCGTCTTTCCCATATTTGCGTCTTTCCCATATTTGCGTCTTTCCCATATTTGCGTCTTTCCCATATTTGCGTCTTTCCCATATTTGCGTCTTTCCCATAATTGCGTCTTTCCCATAATTGCGTCTTTCCCATAATTGCGTCTTTCCCATATTTGCGTCTTTCCCATATTTGCGTCTTTCCCATATTTGCGTCTTTCCCATATTTGCGTCTTTCCCATATCTGCGTCTTTCCCATATTTGCGTTTTTCCCATATTTGCGTTTTTCCCATATTTGCGTTTTTCCCATATTTGCGTTATAATAGCGTTTTTCCCATAATTGCGTTTTTCCCATAATTGCGTTTTTCCCATAATTGCGTTTTTCCCATAATTGCGTTTTTCCCATAATTGCGTTTTTCCCATACTTGCGTTTTTCCCATAATTGCGTTTTTCCCATATTTGCGTTTTTCCCATATTTGCGTTTTTCCCATATTTGCGTTTTTCCCATATTGGCGTTTTTCCCATATTGGCGTTTTTCCCGTATTGGCGTTTTTCCCGTATTGGCGTTTTTCCCGTATTGGCGTTTTTCCCGTATTGGCGTTTTTTCCGTATTGGCGTTTTTCCCGTATTGGCGTTTTTCCCGTATTGGCGTTTTTCCCGTATTAGCGTTTTTCCCCTATTAGCGTTTTTCCCCTATTAGCGTTTTTCCCCTATTAGCGTTTTTCCCCTATTAGCGTTTTTCCCCTATTAGCATTTTTCCCCTATTAGCGTTTTTCCCATATTAGCTTTTTTCCCATATTAGCGTTTTTCCCATATTAGCGTTTTTCCCATATTAGCGTTTTTCCCATATTAGCGTTTTTCCCATATTAGCGTTTTTCCCATATTAGCGTTTTTCCCATATTAGCGTCTTTCCCATATTAGCGTCTTTCCCATATTAGCGTCTTTCCCATATTAGCGTCGTTCCCATATTAGCGTCTTTCCCATATTAGCGTCTTTCCCATATTTGCGTCTTTCCCATATTTGCGTCTTTCCCATATTTGCGTCTTTCCCATATTTGCGTCTTTCCCATATTTGCGTCTTTCCCATATTTGCGTCTTTCCCATATTTGCGTCGTTCCCATATTTGCGTCTTTCCCATATTTGCGTCTTTCCCGTATTTGCGTCTTTCCCATATTTGCGTTTTTCCCATATTTGCGTTTTTCCCATATTTGCGTTTTTCCCATATTTGCGTTTTTCCTATTCCTCATGAACCCATCCTACCAACCATTTCCTTCTTCCAGCCAAGGTGTGCCAAAAATTCTCTGGGGGAAAAACGCAAATATGGGAAAAACGCAAATATTGTGCCATATTTGCGTTTTTCCCATATTTGCGTTTTTCCCATATTTGCGTTTTTCCCATATTTGCGTTTTTCCCATATTTGGGTTTTTCCCATATTTGGGTTTTTCCCATATTTGCGTTTTTCCCATATTTGCGTTTTTCCCATATTTGCGTTTTTCCCATATTTGCGTTTTTCCCATATTTGCGGGTTTTCCCATATTTGCGGTTCTCCCATATTTGCGGTTTTCCCATATTTGCGGTTTTCCCATATTTGCGGTTTTCCCATATTTGCGTTTTTCCCATATTTGCGTTTTTCCCATATTTGCGTTTTTCCCATATTTGCGTTTTTCCCATATTTGCGTTTTTCCCATATTTGCGTTTTTCCCATATTTTCGTTATAATTGCGTTTTTCCCATAATTGCGTTTTTCACATATTTGCGTTTTTCACATAATTGCGTTTTTCACATAATTGCGTTTTTCACATAATTGCGTTTTTCACATAATTGCGTTTTTCACATAATTGCGTTTTTCACATAATTGCGTCTTTCACATAATTGCGTCTTTCACATAATTGCGTCATTCCCATATTTGCGTCTTTCCCATATTTGCGTCTTACCCATATTTGCGTCTTTCCCTTATTTGCGTCTTTCCCATATTTGCGTCTTTCCCATATTTGCGTCTTTCCCATATTTGCGTCTTTCCCATATTTGCGTCTTTCCCATGTTTGCGTCTTTCCCATGTTTGCGTCTTTCCCATGTTTGCGTCTTTCCCATGTTTGCGTCTTTCCCATATTTGCGTCTTTCCCATATTTGCGTCTTTCCCATATTTGCGTCTTTCCCATATTTGCATCTTTCCCATATTTGCGTCTTTCCCATATTTGCGTCTTTCCCATATTTGCGTCTTTCCCATATTTGCGTCTTTCCCATATTTGCGTCTTTCCCATATTTGCGTCTTTCCCATATTTGCGGTTTTCCCATATTTGCGGTTTTCCCATATTTGCGTTTTTCCCATATTTGCGTCTTTCCCATATTTTCGTTTTCCCCATATTTGCGTTTTTCCCATATTTGCGTTATAATTGCGTTTTTCCCATAATTGCGTTTTTCCCATAATTGCGTTTTTCCCATAATTGCGTTTTTCTCATAATTGCGTTTTTCCCATAATTGCGTTTTTCCCATAATTGCGTTTTTCCCATAATTGCGTTTTTCCCATAATTGCGTTTTTCCCATACTTGCGTTTTTCCCATAATTGCGTTTTTCCCATATTGGCGTTTTTCCCATATTGGCGTTTTTCCCATATTGGCGTTTTTCCCATATTGGCGTTTTTCCCATATTGGCGTTTTTCCCATATTTGCGTTTTTCCCATATTGGCGTTTTTCCCATATTGGCGTTTTTCCCATATTGGCGTTTTTCCCATATTGGCGTTTTTCCCGTATTGGCGTTTTTCCCGTATTGGCGTTTTTCCCGTATTGGCGTTTTTCCCGTATTGGCGTTTTTCCCGTATTAGCGTTTTTCCCGTATTAGCGTTTTTCCCGTATTAGCGTTATTCCCGTATTAGCGTTATTCCCGTATTAGCGTTTTTCCCGTATTAGCGTTTTTCCCGTATTAGCGTTTTTCCCGTATTAGCGTTTTTCCCGTATTAGCGTTTTTCCCGTATTAGCGTTTTTCCCATATTAGCGTTTTTCCCCTATTAGCGTTTTTCCCCTATTAGCGTTTATCCCCTATTAGCGTTTTTTCCCTATTAGCGTTTTTTCCCTATTAGCGTTTTTCCCCTATTAGCGTTTTTCCCATATTAGCGTTTTTCCCATATTAGCGTTTTTCCCATATTAGCGTTTTTCCCATATTAGCGTTTTTCCCATATTAGCGTTTTTCCCATATTAGCGTTTTTCCCATATTAGCGTTTTTCCCATATTAGCGTTTTTCCCATATTAGCGTTTTTCCCATATTAGCGTTTTTCCCATATTAGCGTCTTTCCCATATTAGCGTCTTTCCCATATTAGCGTCTTTCCCATATTAGCGTTTTTCCCATATTAGCGTTTTTCACATATTAGCGTTTTTCACATATTTGCGTCTTTCACATAATTGCGTCTTTCCCATAATTGCGTCTTTCCCATAATTGCGTCTTTCCCATAATTGCGTCTTTCCCATAATTGCGTCTTTCCCATAATTGCGTCTTTCCCATAATTGCGTCTTTCCCATAATTGCGTCTTTCCCATATTTGCGTCTTTCCCATATTTGCGTCTTTCCCATATTTGCGTCTTTCCCATATTTGCGTCTTTCCCATATTTGCGTCTTTCCCATATTTGCGTCTTTCCCATATTTGCGTCTTTCCCATATTTGCGTCTTTCCCATATTTGCGTCTTTCCCATATTTGCGTCTTTCCCATATTTGCGTTTTTCCCATATTTGCGTTTTTCCCATATTTGCGTTTTTCCTATTCCTCATCAACCCATCCTACCAACCATTTCCTTCTTCCAGCCAAGGTGTGCCAAAAATTCTCTGGGGGAAAACGCAAATATGGGAAAAACGCAAATATTGTGCCATATTTGCGTTGGTGCCGAATTTCCGTTTTTCCCATATTTGCGTTTTTCCCGTATTTGCGTTTTTCCCGTATTTGCGTTTTTCCCGTATTTGCGTTTTTCCCGTATTTGCGTTTTTCCCGTATTTGCGTTTTTCCCGTATTTGCGTTTTTCCCATATTTGTGTTTTTCCCATATTTGCGTTTTTCCCATATTTGCGTTTTTCCAATATTTGCGTTTTTCCCAAATTTGCGTTTTTCCCATATTTGCGTTTTTCCCATATTTGCGTTTTTCCCATATTTGCGTTTTTCCCATATTTGCGTTTTTCCCATATTTGCGTTTTTCCCATATTTGCGTTTTTCCTTTGTTGCGTTTTTCCCATATTTGCGTTTTTCCCATATTTGCGTTTTTCCCATATTTGCGTTTTTCCCATATTTGCGTTTTTCCCATATTTGCGCTTTTCCCATATTTGCGTTTTTCCCATATTTGCGTTTTTCCCATATTTGCGTTTTTCCCATATTTGCGTTTTTCCCATATTTGCGTTTTTCCCATATTTGCGTTTTTCCCATATTTGCGTTTTTCCCATTCCTCATGAACCCATCCTACGAACCATTTCCTTCTTCCAGCCAAGGTGTGCCAAAAATTCTCTGGGGGAAAAACGCAAATATGGGAAAAACGCAAATATTGTGCCATATTTGCGTTGGTGCCGTATTTCCGTTTTTCCCATATTTGCGTTTTTCCCATATTTGCGTTTTTCCCATATTTGCGTTTTTCCCATATTTGGGTTTTTCCCATATTTGCGTTTTTCCCATATTTGCGTTTTTCCCATATTTGCGTTTTTCCCATATTTGCGTTTTTCCCATATTTGCGTTTTTCCCATATTTGCGTTTTTCCCATATTTGCTTTTTTCCCATATTTGCGTTTTTCCCATATTTGCGTTATAATTGCGTTTTTCCCATAATTGCGTTTTTCCCATAATTGCGTTTTTCCCATATTTGCGTTTTTCCCATATTTGCGTTTTTCCCATATTTGCGTTTTTCCCATATTGGCGTTTTTCCCGTATTAGCGTTTTTCCCATATTAGCGTTTTTCCCGTATTAGCGTTTTTCCCGTATTAGCGTCTTTCCCGTATTAGCGTTTTTCCCGTATTAGCGTTTTTCCCGTATTAGCGTTTTTCCCGTATTAGCGTTTTCCCGTATTAGCGTTTTCCCGTATTAGCGTTTTTCCCGTATTAGCGTTTTTCCCCTATTAGCGTTTTTCCCCTATTAGCGTTTTTCCCGTATTAGCGTTTTTCCCCTATTAGCGTTTTTCCCGTATTAGCGTTTTTCCCCTATTAGCGTTTTTCCCGTATTAGCGTTTTTCCCCTATTAGCGTTTTTCCCGTATTAGCGTTTTTCCCGTATTAGCGTTTTTCCCATATTAGCGTTTTTCCCATATTAGCGTTTTTCCCATATTAGCGTTTTTCCCATATTAGCGTTTTTCCCATATTAGCGTTTTTCCCATATTAGCGTTTTTCCCATATTAGCGTTTTTCACATATTAGCGTTTTTCACATATTAGCGTTTTTCACATATTAGTGTTTTTCACATATTTGCGTTTTTCACATATTAGCGTTTTTCACATATTAGCGTTTTTCACATATTAGCGTTTTTCACATATTTGCGTTTTTCACATATTTGCGTTTTTCACATATTTGCCTTTTTCAAATAATTACGTTTTTCACATAATTGCGTTTTTCACATAATTGCGTTTTTCACATAATTGCGTTTTTCACATAATTGCGTTTTTCACATAATTGCGTTGTTCACATAATTGCGTTTTTCACATAATTGCGTTTTTCACATAATTGCGTTTTTCCCATAATTGCGTTTTTCCCATAATTGCGTTTTTCCCATAATTGCGTTTTTCCCATAATTGCGTTTTCCCATAATTGCGTTTTCCCATAATTGCGTTTTCCCATAATTGCGTTTTTCCCATAATTGCGTTTTTCCCATAATTGCGTTTTTCCCATAATTGCGTTTTTCCCATAATTGCGTTTTTCCCATAATTTTTGGCACACCTTGGCTGGAAAAAGGAAATGGTTGGTAGGATGGGTTCACGAGTAATGGGAAAAACGCAATTATGGGAAAAACGCAAATATGGGAAAAGCGCAAATATGGGAAAAGCGCAAATATGGGAAAAGCGCAAATATGGGAAAAGCGCAAATATGGGAAAAGCGCAAATATGGGAAAAGCGCAATATGGGAAAAGCGCAAATATGGGAAAAGCGCAAATATGGGAAAAGCGCAAATATGGGAAAAGCGCAAATATGGGAAAAGCGCAAATATGGGAAAAGCGCAAATATGGGAAAAGCGCAAATATGGGAAAAGCGCAAATATGGGAAAAGCGCAAAAATGGGAAAAGCGCAAATATGGGAAAAGCGCAAATATGGGAAAAGCGCAAATATGGGAAAAGCGCAAATATGGGAAAAACGCAAATATGGGAAAAGCGCAAATATGGGAAAAGCGCAAATATGGGAAAAGCGCAAATATGGGAAAAGCGCAAATATGGGAAAAGCGCAAATATGGGAAAAGCGCAAATATGGGAAAAGCGCAAATATGGGAAAAGCGCAACTATGGGAAAAGCGCAAATATGGGAAAAACGCAAATATGGGAAAAACGCAAATATGGGAAAAACGCAAATATGGGAAAATATGTGAAACACGCAAATATGTGAAACACGCAAATATGGGAAAAACGCAAATATGTGAAACACGCAAATATGGGAAACACGCAAATATGGGAAACACGCAAATATGGGAAAAACGCAAATATGGGAAAAACGCAAATATGGGAAAAACGCAAATATGGGAAAAACGCAAATATGGGGAAAATGCAAATATGGGAAAAACGCAAATATGGGAAAAACGCAAATATGTGAAAAACGCAAATATGGGAAAAACGCAAATATGGGAAAAACGCAAATATGGGAAAAACGCAATTATGGGAGAAACGCAATTATGGGAAAAACGCAAATATGGGAAAAACGCAACTATGGGAAAAACGCAACTATGGCAAAAACGCAACTATGGGAAAAACGCAACTATGGGAAAAACGCAACTATGGGAAAAACGCAACTATGGGAAAAACGCAACTATGGGAAAAACGCAACTATGGGAAAAACGCAACTATGGGAAAAACGCAACTATGGGAAAAACGCAACTATGGGAAAAACGCAAATATGGGAAAAACGCAAATATGGGAAAAACGCAAATATGGGAAAAACGCAAATATGGGAAAAACGCAAATATGGGAAAAACGCAAATATGGGAAAAACCCAAATATGGGAAAAACGCAAATATGGGAAAAACACAAATATGGGAAAAACGCAAATATGGGAAAAACGCAAATATGGGAAACACGCAAATATGGGAAAAACGCAAATATGTGAAAAACGCAAATACGGGAAAAACGCAAATACGGCACCAACGCAAACATGGCACAATATTCGCGTTTTTCCCATATTTCAGTTTTTCCCCTAGAGAATTTTTGGCACACCTTGGCGGGAAGAAGGAAATGGTTGGTAGGATGGGTTCATGAGTAATAGGAAAAACGCAAATATGGGAAAAACGCCAATATGGGAAAAACGCAAATATGGGAAAAACGCAAATATGGGAAAAACGCAAATACGGCACCAACGGAAATATGGCACGATACTTGCGTATTTCCCCTTGAGAATTTTTGGCACACCTTGGCTGGAAAAAGGAAATGGTTGGTAGGATGGGTTCACGAGTAATGGGAAAAACGCAATTATGGGAAAAACGCAAGTATGGGAAAAACGCAAATATGGGAAAAACGCAAATATGGGACAAACGCAAATATGGGACAAACGCAAATATGGGGCAAACGCAAATATGGGACAAACGCAAATATGGGACAAACGCAAATATGGGACAAACGCAAATATGGGACAAACGCAAATATGGGACAAACGCAAATATGGGACAAACGCAAATATGGGACAAACGCAAATATGGGACAAACGCAAATATGGGACAAACGCAAAAATGGGACAAACTCAAAAATGGGACAAACGCAAAAATGGGACAAACGCAAATATGGGACAAACGGAAATATGGGACAAACGCAAATATGGGACAAACGCAAATATGGGACAAACGGAAATATGGGACAAACGCAAATATGGGACAAACGCAAATATAGGACAAACGCAAATATGTGAAACACGCAAATATGGGAAAAACGCAAATATGTGAAACAGGCAAATATGGGAAACACGCAAATATGGGAAACACGCAAATATGGGAAAAACGCAAATATGGGAAAAACGCAAATATGGGAAAAACGCAAATATGGGAAAAACGCAAATATGGGAAAAACGCAAATATGGGGAAAACGCAAATATGGGAAAAACGCAAATATGGGAAAAACGCAAATATGGGAAAAACGCAAATATGGGAAAAACGCAAATATGGGAAAAACGCAAATATGGGAAAAACGCAAATATGGGAAAAACGCAAATATGGGAAAAACGCAAATATGGGAACAACGCAAATATGGGAAAAACGCAAATATGGGAAAAACGCAAATATGGGAAAAACGCAAATTTGGGAAAAACGCAACTATGGGAAAAACGCAACTATGGGAAAAACGCAACTATGGGAAAAACGCAACTATGGGAAAAACGCAAATATGGGAAAAACGCAAATATGGGAAAAACGCAATTATGGGAAAAACGCAAATATGGGAAAAACGCAAATATGGGAAAAACACAAATATGGGAAAAACGCAAATATGGGAAAAACGCAAATATGGGAAAAACGCAAATATGGGAAAAACGCAAATATGTGAAAAACGCAAATACGGGAAAAACGCAAATACGGCACCAACGCAAACATGGCACAATATTCGCGTTTTTCCCATATTCCAGTTTTTCCCCTAGAGAATTTTTGGCACACCTTGGCGGGAAGAAGGAAATGGTTGGTAGGATGGGTTCATGAGTAATAGGAAAAACGCAAATATGGGAAAAACGCCAATATTGGAAAAACGCCAATATGGGAGAAACGCAAATATGGGAGAAACGCAAATATGGGAGAAACGCAAATATGGGAGAAACGCAAATATGGGAGAAACGCAAATATGGGAGAAACGCAAATATGGGAGAATCGCAAATATGGGAGAAACGCAAATATGGGAGAAACGCAAATATGGGAGAAACGCAAATATGGGAGAAACGCAAATATGGGAGAAACGCAAATATGGGAGAAACGCAAATATGGGAGAAACGCAAATATGGGAGAAACGCAAATATGGGAGAAACGCAAATAAGGGAGAAACGCAAATATTTGCGTTTTTCACATATTTGCGTTTTTCACATATTTGCGTTTTTCACATATTTGCGTTTTTCACATATTTGCGTTTTTCACATATTTGCGTTTTTCCCATATTTGCGTTGTTCACATATTTGCGTTTTTCCCATAATTGCGTTTTTCCCATAATTGCGTTTTTCCCATAATTGGGTTTTTCCCATAGTTGGGTTTTTCCCATAATTGGGTTTTTCCCATAATTGGGTTTTTCCCATAATTGGGTTTTTTCCATAATTGCGTTTTTCCCATAATTGCGTTTTTCCCATAATTGCGTTTTTCCCATAATTGCGTCTTTCCCATAATTGCGTTTTTCCCATAATTGCGTTTTTCCCATAATTGCGTTTTTCCCATAATTGCGTTTTTCCCATAATTGCGTTTTTCCCATAATTGCGTTTTTCCCATAATTGCGTTTTTCCCATAATTGCGTTTTTCCCATAATTGCGTTTTTCCCATTATTGCGTTTTTCCCATAATTGCGTTTTTCCCATATTTTCGTTTTTCCTATTACTCATGAACCCATCCTACCAACCATTTCCTTCTTCCCGCCAAGGTGTGCAAAAAATTCTCTAGGGGAAAAACGCAAATATGGGAAAAAAGCAAATATTGTGCCATATTTGCGTTGGTGCCGTATTTGCGTTGGTGCCGTATTTGCGTTGGTGCCGTATTTGCGTTGGTGCCGTATTTGCGTTGGTGCCGTATTTGCGTTGGTGCCTTATTTGCGTTGGTGCCGTATTTGCGTTGGTGCCGTATTTGCGTTGGTGCCGTATTTGCGTTGGTGCCGTATTTGCGTTGGTGCCGTATTTGCGTTGGTGCCGTATTTGCGTTGGTGCCGTATTTGCGTTGGTGCCGTATTTGCGTTGGTGCCGTATATGCGTTGGTGCCGTATTTGCGTTGGTGCCGTATTTGCGTTGGTGCCGTATTTGCGTTGGTGCCGTATTTGCGTTGGTGCCGTATTTGCTTTTATCCCATAATTGCTTTTTTCCCATAATTGCTTTTTTCCCATAATTGCTTTTTTCCCATTACTCATGATCCCATCCTACCAACCATTACCTTCTTCCTGCCAAGCTGTGCCAAAAATTCTCTAGGGGAAAAACGCAAATATTGTGCCATATTTGCGTTGGTGCCGTATTTGCGTTTGTCCTATATTTGCGTTTGTCCCATATTTGCGTTTGTCCCATATTTGCGTTTGTCCCATATTTGCGTTTGTCCGATATTTGCGTTTGTCCCATATTTGCGTTTGTCCCATATTTGCGTTTGTCCCATATTTGCGTTTGTCCCATATTTGCGTTTGTCCCATATTTGCGTTTGTCCCATATTTGCGTTTGTCCCATATTTGCGTTTGTCCCATATTTGCGTTTGTCCCATATTTGCGTTTGTCCCATATTTGCGTTTGTCCCATATTTGCGTTTGTCCCATATTTGCGTTTGTCCCATATTTGCGTTTGTCCCATATTTGAGTTTGTCCCATATTTGCGTTTGTCCCATATTTGCGTTTGTCCCATATTTGCGTTTGTCCCATATTTGCGTTTGTCCCATATTTGCGTTTGTCCCATATTTGCGTTTGTCCCATATTTGCGTTTGTCCCATATTTGCGTTTGTCCCATATTTGCGTTTGTCCCATATTTGCGTTTGTCCCATTTTTGCGTTTGTCCCATTTTTGCGTTTGTCCCATTTTTGCGTTTGTCCCATTTTTGCGTTTGTCCCATTTTTGCGTTTGTCCCATATTTGCGTTTGTCCCATATTTGCGTTTGTCCCATATTTGCGTTTGTCCCATATTTGCGTTTGTCCCATATTTGCGTTTGTCCCATATTTGCGTTTGTCCCATATTTGCGTTTGTCCCATATTTGCGTTTTTCCCATATTTGCGTTTTTCCCATATTTGCGTTTTTCCCATATTTGCGTTTTTCCCATACTTGCATTTTTCCCATAATTGCGTTTTTCCCATTACTCGTGAACCCATCCTACCAACTATTTCCTTTTTCCAGCCAAGGTGTGCCAAAAATTCTCAAGGGGAAATACGCAAGTATCGTGCCATATTTCCGTTGGTGCCGTATTTGCGTTTTTCCCATATTTGCGTTTTTCCCATGTTTGCGTTTTTCCCATGTTTGCGTTTTTCCCATGTTTGCGTTTTTCCCATGTTTGCGTTTTTCCCATGTTTGCGTTTTTCCCATGTTTGCGTTTGTCCATGTTTGCGTTTGTCCCATGTTAGCGTTTGTCCCATGTTTGCGTTTGTCCCATGTTTGCGTTTGTCCCATGTTTGCGTTTGTCCCATGTTTGCGTTTGTCCCATGTTTGCGTTTGTCCCATGTTTGCGTTTGTCCCATGTTTGCGTTTGTCCCATGTTTGCGTTTGTCCCATGTTTGCGTTTGTCCCATGTTTGCGTTTGTCCCATGTTTGCGTTTGTCCCATGTTTGCGTTTGTCCCATGTTTGCGTTTGTCCCATGTTTGCGTTTGTCCCATGTTTGCGTTTGTCCCATGTTTGCGTTTGTCCCATGTTTGCGTTTGTCCCATATTTGCGTTTGTCCCATGTTTGCGTTTGTCCCATGTTTGCGTTTGTCCCATGTTTGCGTTTGTCCCATGTTTGCGTTTGTCCCATGTTTGCGCTTGTCCCATGTTTGCGCTTGTCCCATGTTTGCGCTTGTCCCATGTTTGCGCTTGTCCCATGTTTGCGTTTGTCCCATGTTTGCGTTTGTCCCATGTTTGCGTTTGTCCCATGTTTGCGTTTGTCCCATGTTTGCGTTTGTCCCATGTTTGCGTTTGTCCCATGTTTGCGTTTGTCCCATGTTTGCGTTTGTCCCATGTTTGCGTTTGTCCCATGTTTGCGTTTGTCCCATGTTTGCGTTTGTCCCATGTTTGCGTTTGTCCCATGTTTGCGTTTGTCCCATGTTTGCGTTTGTCCCATGTTTGCGTTTGTCCCATGTTTGCGTTTGTCCCATGTTTGCGTTTGTCCCATGTTTGCGTTTGTCCCATGTTTGCGTTTGTCCCATGTTTGCGTTTGTCCCATGTTTGCGTTTGTCCCATGTTTGCGTTTGTCCCATGTTTGCGTTTGTCCCATGTTTGCGTTTGTCCCATGTTTGCGTTTGTCCCATGTTTGCGTTTGTCCCATGTTTGCGTTTGTCCCATGTTTGCGTTTGTCCCATGTTTGCGTTTGTCCCATGTTTGCGTTTGTCCCATGTTTGCGTTTGTCCCATGTTTGCGTTTGTCCCATGTTTGCGTTTGTCCCATGTTTGCGTTTGTCCCATGTTTGCGTTTGTCCCATGTTTGCGTTTGTCCCATGTTTGCGTTTGTCCCATGTTTGCGTTTGTCCCATGTTTGCGTTTGTCCCATGTTTGCGTTTGTCCCATGTTTGCGTTTGTCCCATGTTTGCGTTTGTCCCATGTTTGCGTTTGTCCCATGTTTGCGTTTGTCCCATGTTTGCGTTTGTCCCATGTTTGCGTTTGTCCCATGTTTGCGTTTGTCCCATGTTTGCGTTTGTCCCATGTTTGCGTTTGTCCCATGTTTGCGTTTGTCCCATGTTTGCGTTTGTCCCATGTTTGCGTTTGTCCCATGTTTGCGTTTGTCCCATGTTTGCGTTTGTCCCATGTTTGAGTTTGTCCCATGTTTGAGTTTGTCCCATGTTTGAGTTTTTCCCATGTTTGAGTTTTTCCCATAATTGAGTTTTTCCCATAATTGCGTTTTTCCCATTACTCATGAACCCATCCTACCAACCATTTCCTTCTTCCAGCCAAGGTGTGCCAAAAATTCTCTGGGGGAAAAACGCAAATATTGTGCCATATTTGCGTTGGTGCCATATATGCGATGGTGCCGTATTTGCGTTTGTCCCATATTAGCGTTTGTCCCATATTAGCGTTTGTCCCATATTAGCGTTTGTCCAATATTAGCGTTTGTCCCATATTAGCGTTTGTCCCATATTAGCGTTTGTCCCATATTAGCGTTTGTCCCATATTAGCGTTTGTCCCATATTTGCGTTTGTCCCATATTTGCGTTTGTCCCATATTTGCGTTTGTCCCATATTTGCGTTTGTCCCATATTTGCGTTTGTCCCATATTTGCGTTTGTCCCATATTTGCGTTTGTCCCATATTTGCGTTTGTCCCATATTTGCGTTTGTCCCATATTTGCGTTTGTCCCATATTTGAGTTTGTCCCATATTTGCGTTTGTCCCATATTTGCGTTTGTCCCATATTTGCGTTTGTCCCATATTTGCGTTTGTCCCATATTTGCGTTTGTCCCATATTTGCGTTTGTCCCATATTTGCGTTTGTCCCATATTTGCGTTTGTCCCATATTTGCGTTTGTCCCATATTTGCGTTTGTCCCATATTTGCGTTTGTCCCATGTCTGCGTTTGTCCCATGTCTGCGTTTGTCCCATGTCTGCGCTTGTCCCATGTCTGCGCTTGTCCCATGTCTGCGCTTGTCCCATGTCTGCGCTTGTCCCATGTCTGCGCTTGTCCCATGTCTGCGCTTGTCCCATGTCTGCGCTTGTCCCATGTCTGCGCTTGTCCCATGTCTGCGCTTGTCCCATGTCTGCGCTTGTCACCGAGCGAGGTGGCGCAGTGGTTAGCACACTGCACTCGCATTCGGGAGGACGACGGTTCAATCCCGTCTCCGGCCATCCTGATTTAGGTTTTCCGTGATTTCCCTAAATCGCTTCAGGCAAATGCCGGGATGGTTCCTTTGAAAGGGCACGGCCGATTTCCTTCCCCATCCTTCCCTCACCCGAGCTTGCGCTCTGTCTCTAATGACCTCGTTGTCGACGGGACGTTAAACACTAATCTCCTCCTCCTCCTCTGCGCTTGTCCCATGTCTGCGCTTGTCCCATGTCTGCGCTTGTCCCATGTCTGCGCTTGTCCCATGTCTGCGCTTGTCCCATGACTGCGCTTGTCCCATGTCTGCGCTTGTCCCATGTCTGCGCTTGTCCCATGTCTGCGCTTGCCCCATGTCTGCGCTTGTCCCATGTCTGCGCTTGTCCCATGTCTGCGCTTGTCCCATGTCTGCGCTTGTCCCATGTCTGCGCTTGTCCCATGTCTGCGCTTGTCCCATGTCTGCGCTTGTCCCATGTCTGCGCTTGTCCCATGCCTGCGCTTGTCCCATGCCTGCGCTTGTCCCATGCCTGCGCTTGTCCCATGCCTGCGCTTGTCCCATGCCTGCGCTTGTCCCATGCCTGCGCTTGCCCCATGCCTGCGCTTGTCCCATGCCTGCGCTTGTCCCATGCCTGCGCTTGTCCCATGCCTGCGCTTGTCCCATGCCTGCGCTTGTCCCATGCCTGCGCTTGTCCCATGCCTGCGCTTGTCCCATGCCTGCGCTTGTCCCATGCCTGCGCTTGTCCCATGCCTGCGCTTGTACCATGCCTGCGCTTGTCCCATGCCTGCGCTTGTCCCATGCCTGCGCTTGTCCCATGCCTGCGCTTGTCCCATGCCTGCGCTTGTCCCATGCCTGCGCTTGTCCCATGCCTGCGCTTGTCCCATGCCTGCGCTTGTCCCATGCCTGCGCTTGTCCCATGCCTGCGCTTGTCCCATGCCTGCGCTTGTCCCATGCCTGCGCTTGTCCCATGCCTGCGCTTGTCCCATGCCTGCGCTTGTCCCATGCCTGCGCTTGTCCCATGCCTGCGCTTGTCCCATGCCTGCGCTTGTCCCATGCCTGCGCTTGTCCCATGCCTGCGCTTGTCCCATGCCTGCGCTTGTCCCATGCCTGCGCTTGTCCCATGCCTGCGCTTGTCCCATGCCTGCGCTTGTCCCATGCCTGCGCTTGTCCCATGCCTGCGCTTGTCCCATGCCTGCGCTTGTCCCATGCCTGCGCTTGTCCCATGCCTGCGCTTGTCCCATGCCTGCGCTTGTCCCATGCCTGCGCTTGTCCCATGCCTGCGCTTGTCCCATGCCTGCGCTTGTCCCATGCCTGCGCTTGTCCCATGCCTGCGCTTGTACCATGCCTGCGCTTGTCCCATGCCTGCGCTTGTACCATGCCTGCGCTTGTACCATGCCTGCGCTTGTACCATGCCTGCGCTTGTACCATGCCTGCGCTTGTACCATGAATGCGCTTGTACCATGCCGGCGCTTGTACCATGCCGGCGCTTGTACCATGCCGGCGCTTGTACCATGCCGGCGCTTGCCCCATGCCGGCGCTTGCCCCATGCCTGCGCTTGCCCCATGCCTGCGCTTGCCCCATGCCTGCGCTTGCCCCATGCCTGCGCTTGCCCCATGCCTGCGCTTGCCCCATGCCTGCGCTTGCCCCATGCCTGCGCTTGCCCCATGCCTGCGCTTGCCCCATGCCTGCGCTTGCCCCATGCCTGCGCTTGCCCCATGTCTGCGCTTGCCCCACGACTGCGTTTTTCCTATTACTCATGAACCTATCCTACCAACCATTTCCTTCTTCCAGCCAAGGTGTGCCAAAAATTCTCTAGGGGAAAAACGCAAATATTGTGCCATATTTGCGTTGGTGCCGTATTTGCGTTTTTCCCATATTTACGTTTTTCCCATATTTGCGTTTTTCCCATATTTGCGTTTTTCCCATATTTAGGTTTTTCCCATATTTGAGTCTTTCCCATATTTGCGTTTTACCCATATTTGCGTTATACCCATATTTGCGTTTTTCCCATATTTGCGTTTTTCCCATATTTGCGTTTTTCCCATATTTGCGTTTTTCCCATATTTGCGTTTTTCCCATATTTGCGTTTTCCCCATATTTGCGTTTTCCCCATATTTGCGTTTTCCCCATATTTGCGTTTTCCCCCTATTTGCGTTTTCCCCCTATTTGCGTTTTTCCCATATTTGCGTTTTTCCCATATTTGCGTTTTCCCCATATTTGCGTTTTTCCCATATTTGCGTTTTCCCCATATTTGCGTTTTCCCCATATTTGCGTTTTTCCCATATTTGCGTTTTTCCCATGTTTGCGTTTTTCCCATGTTTGCGTTTTTCCCATGTTTGCGTTTTTCCCATGTTTGCGTTTTTCCCATGTTTGCGTTTTTCCCATGTTTGCGTTTTTCCCGTAATTGCGTTTTTCCCATGTTTGCGTTTTACCCATGTTTGCGTTTTTCCCGTAATTGCGTTTCTCCCACGTTTGCGTTTTTCCCACGTTTGCGTTTTTCCCACGTTTGCGTTTCTCCCACGTTTGCGTTTCTCCCACATTTGCGTTTCTCCCACATTTGCGTTTCTCCCACATTTGCGTTTCTCCCACATTTGCGTTTCTCCCACATTTGCGTTTCTCCCACATTTTCGTTTCTCCCACATTAGCGTTTCTCCCACATTTGCGTTTCTCCCACATTTGCGTTTCTCCCACATTTGCGTTTCTCCCACATTTGCGTTTCTCCCACATTTGCGTTTCTCCCACATTTGCGTTTCTCCCACATTTGCGTTTCTCCCACATTTGCGTTTCTCCCACATTTGCGTTTCTCCCACATTTTCGTTTCTCCCACATTTGCGTTTCTCCCACATTTGCGTTTCTCCCACATTTGCGTTTCTCCCACATTTGCGTTTCTCCCACATTTGCGTTTCTCCCACATTTTCGTTTCTCCCACATTTGCGTTTCTCCCACATTTGCGTTTCTCCCACATTTGCGTTTCTCCCACATTTGCGTTTCTCCCACATTTGCGTTTCTCCCACATTTGCGTTTCTCCCACATTTGCGTTTCTCCCATATTTGCGTTTCTCCCATATTTGCGTTTCTCCCATATTTGCGTTTTTTCCATAATTGCGTTTTTCCTATTACTCACGAACCCATCCTACCAACCATTTCCTTCTTCCAGCCAAGGTGTGCCAAAAATACACTAGGGGAAAAACGCAAATATTGTGCCATATTTGCGTTGTTGCCTTATTTGCTTTTTTCCCATATTTGCGTTTTTCCCATATTTGCGTTTTTCCCATATTTGCGTTTTTCCCATATTTGCGTTTTTCCCATATTTGCGTTTTTCCCATATTTGCGTTTTTCCCATATTTGCGTTTTTCCCATATTTGCGTTTTTCCCATATTTGCGTTTTTCCCATATTTGCGTTTTTCCCATATTTGCGTTTTTCCCATATTTGCGTTTTTCCCATATTTGCGTTTTTCCCATATTTGCGTTTTTCCCATATTTGCGTTTTTCCCATATTTGCGTTTTTCCCATATTTGCGTTTTTCCCATAATTGCGTTTTTCCCATAATTGCGTTTTTCCCATAATTGCGTTTTTCCCATAATTGCGTTTTTCCCATAATTGCGTTTTTCCCATTACTCATGAACCCATCCTACCAACCATTTCCTTCTTCCAGCCAAGGTGTGCCAAAAATTCTCTAGGGGAAAAACGCAAATATTGTGCCATGTTTGCGTTGGTGCCGTATTTGCGTTTTTCCCATATTTGCGTTTTTCCCATATTTGCGTTTTTCCCATATTTGCGTTTTTCCCATATTTAGGTTTTTCCCATATTTGAGTCTTTCCCATATTTGCGTTTTACCCATATTTGCGTTATACCCATATTTGCGTCTTTCCCATATTTGCGTTTTTCCCATATTTGCGTTTTTCCCATATTTGCGTTTTTCCCATATTTGCGTTTTTCCCATATTTGCGTTTTCCCCATATTTGCGTTTTCCCCATATTTGCGTTTTCCCCATATTTGCGTTTTCCCCCTATTTGCGTTTTCCCCCTATTTGCGTTTTTCCCATATTTGCGTTTTTCCCATATTTGCGTTTTCCCCATATTTGCGTTTTTCCCATATTTGCGTTTTCCCCATATTTGCGTTTTCCCCATATTTGCGTTTTTCCCATATTTGCGTTTTTCCCATGTTTGCGTTTTTCCCATGTTTGCGTTTTTCCCATGTTTGCGTTTTTCCCATGTTTGCGTTTTTCCCATGTTTGCGTTTTTCCCGTAATTGCGTTTTTCCCATGTTTGCGTTTTACCCATGTTTGCGTTTTTCCCGTAATTGCGTTTCTCCCACGTTTGCGTTTTTCCCACGTTTGCGTTTTTCCCACGTTTGCGTTTCTCCCACGTTTGCGTTTCTCCCACATTTGCGTTTCTCCCACATTTGCGTTTCTCCCACATTTGCGTTTCTCCCACATTTGCGTTTCTCCCACATTTGCGTTTCTCCCACATTTGCGTTTCTCCCACATTTGCGTTTCTCCCACATTTGCGTTTCTCCCACATTTGCGTTTCTCCCACATTTGCGTTTCTCCCACATTTGCGTTTCTCCCACATTTGCGTTTCTCCCATATTTGCGTTTCTCCCATATTTGCGTTTCTCCCATATTTGCGTTTTTTCCATAATTGCGTTTTTCCTATTACTCACGAACCCATCCTACCAACCATTTCCTTCTTCCAGCCAAGGTGTGCCAAAAATACACTAGGGGAAAAACGCAAATATTGTGCCATATTTGCGTTGTTGCCGTATTTGCTTTTTTCCCATATTTGCGTTTTTCCCATATTTGCGTTTTTCCCATATTTGCGTTTTTCCCATATTTGCGTTTTTCCCATATTTGCGTTTTTCCCATATTTGCGTTTTTCCCATATTTGCGTTTTTCCCATATTTGCGTTTTTCCCATATTTGCGTTTTTCCCATATTTGCGTTTTTCCCATATTTGCGTTTTTCCCATATTTGCGTTTTTCCCATATTTGCGTTTTTCCCATAATTGCGTTTTTCCCATAATTGCGTTTTTCCCATAATTGCGTTTTTCCCATAATTGCGTTTTTCCCATAATTGCGTTTTTCCCATTACTCATGAACCCATCCTACCAACCATTTCCTTCTTCCAGCCAAGGTGTGCCAAAAATTCTCTAGGGGAAAAACGCAAATATTGTGCCATGTTTGCGTTGGTGCCGTATTTGCGTTTTTCCCATATTTGCGTTTTTCCCATATTTGCGTTTTTCCCATATTTGCGTTTTTCCCATATTTAGGTTTTTCCCATATTTGAGTCTTTCCCATATTTGCGTTTTACGCATATTTGCGTTATACCCATATTTGCGTCTTTCCCATATTTGCGTTTTTCCCATATTTGCGTTTTTCCCATATTTGCGTTTTTCCCATATTTGCGTTTTTCCCATATTTGCGTTTTTCCCATATTTGCGTTTTCCCCATATTTGCGTTTTCCCCATATTTGCGTTTTCCCCATATTTGCGTTTTCCCCCTATTTGCGTTTTCCCCCTATTTGCGTTTTTCCCATATTTGCGTTTTTCCCATATTTGCGTTTTCCCCATATTTGCGTTTTTCCCATATTTGCGTTTTCCCCATATTTGCGTTTTCCCCATATTTGCGTTTTTCCCATATTTGCGTTTTTCCCATGTTTGCGTTTTTCCCATGTTTGCGTTTTTCCCATGTTTGCGTTTTTCCCATGTTTGCGTTTTTCCCATGTTTGCGTTTTTCCCATGTTTGCGTTTTTCCCGTAATTGCGTTTTTCCCATGTTTGCGTTTTACCCATGTTTGCGTTTTTCCCGTAATTGCGTTTCTCCCACGTTTGCGTTTTTCCCACGTTGGCGTTTTTCCCACGTTTGCGTTTCTCCCACGTTTGCGTTTCTCCCACATTTGCGTTTCTCCCACATTTGCGTTTCTCCCACATTTGCGTTTCTCCCACATTTGCGTTTCTCCCACATTTGCGTTTCTCCCACATTTGCGTTTCTCCCACATTTGCGTTTCTCCCACATTTGCGTTTCTCCCACATTTGCGTTTCTCCCACATTTGCGTTTCTCCCACATTTTCGTTTCTCCCACATTTGCGTTTCTCCCACATTTGCGTTTCTCCCACATTTGCGTTTCTCCCACATTTGCGTTTCTCCCACATTTGCGTTTCTCCCACATTTTCGTTTCTCCCACATTTGCGTTTCTCCCACATTTGCGTTTCTCCCACATTTGCGTTTCTCCCACATTTGCGTTTCTCCCACATTTGCGTTTCTCCCACATTTGCGTTTCTCCCACATTTGCGTTTCTCCCACATTTGCGTTTCTCCCACATTTGCGTTTCTCCCATATTTGCGTTTCTCCCATATTTGCGTTTCTCCCATATTTGCGTTTCTCCCATATTTGCGTTTTTTCCATAATTGCGTTTTTCCTATTACTCACGAACCCATCCTACCAACCATTTCCTTCTTCCAGCCAAGGTGTGCCAAAAATACACTAGGGGAAAAACGCAAATATTGTGCCATATTTGCGTTGTTGCCGTATTTGCTTTTTTCCCATATTTGCGTTTTTCCCATATTTGCGTTTTTCCCATATTTGCGTTTTACCCATATTTGCGTTTTTCCCATATTTGCGTTTTTCCCATATTTGCGTTTTTCCCATATTTGCGTTTTTCCCATATTTGCGTTTTTCCCATATTTGCGTTTTTCCCATATTTGCGTTTTTCCCATATTTGCGTTTTTCCCATATTTGCGTTTTTCCCATATTTGCGTTTTTCCCATAATTGCGTTTTTCCCATAATTGCGTTTTTCCCATAATTGCGTTTTTCCCATAATTGCGTTTTTCCCATAATTGCGTTTTTCCCATTACTCATGAACCCATCCTACCAACCATTTCCTTCTTCCAGCCAAGGTGTGCCAAAAATTCTCTAGGGGAAAAACTCAAATATGGGAAAAACGCAAATATTGTGCCATATTTGCGTTGGTGCCGTATTTGCGTTTTTCCCGTATTTGCGTTTTTCCCATATTTGCCTTTTTCCCATATTTGCCTTTTTCCCATATTTGCCTTTTTCCCATAATCACCTTTTTCCCATAATCGCCTTTTTCCCATAATCGCCTTTTTCCCATAATCGCCTTTTTCCCATAATCGCCTTTTTCCCATAATCGCCTTTTTCCCATAATCGCCTTTTTCCCATAATCGCCTTTTTCCCATAATCGCCTTTTTCCCATAATCGCCTCTTTCCCATAATCGCCTCTTTCCCATAATCGCCTCTTTCCCATAATCGCCTCTTTCCCATAATCGCCTTTTCCCCATAATCGCCTTTTCCCCATAATCGCCTTTTCCCCATAATCGCCTTTTCCCCATAATCGCCTTTTCCCCATAATCGCCTTTTTCCCATAATCGCCTTTTTCCCATAATCGCCTTTTTCCCACAATTGCGCTTTTTCCCACAATTGCGCTTTTTCCCACAATTGCGCTTTTTCCCACAATTGCGCCTTTTCCCACAATTGCGCCTTTTCCCACAATTGCGCCTTTTCCCACAATTGCGCCTTTTTCCACAATTGCGTTTTTCACACAATTGCGCTTTTTCCCATAATTGCGTTTTTCCCATAATTGCGTTTTTCCCATGTTTTCGTTTTTCCTATTACTCATCAACCCATCCTACCAACCATTTCCTTCTTCCAGCCAAGGTGTGGCAAAAATTCTCTAGGGGAAAAACGCAAATATTGTGCCATATTTGCGTTGGTGCCATGTTTGTGTTGGTGCCATGTTTGCGTTGGTGCCATGTTTGCGTTGGTGCCATGTTTGCGTTGGTGCCATGTTTGTGTTGGTGCCATGTTTGCGTTGGTGCCATGTTTGCGTTGGTGCCATGTTTGCGTTGGTGCCATGTTTGCGTTGGTGCCATGTTTGCGTTGGTGCCATGTTTGCGTTGGTGCCATGTTTGCGTTGGTGCCTGCCATGTTTGCGTTGGTGCCATGTTTGCGTTGGTGCCATGTTTGCGTTGGTGCCATGTTTGCGTTGGTGCCATGTTTGCGTTGGTGCCATGTTTGCGTTGGTGCCATGTTTGCGTTGGTGCCCGTGTTTGCGTTGGTGCCCGTGTTTGCGTTGGTGCCCGTGTTTGCGTTGGTGCCCGTGTTTGCGTTGGTGCCCGTGTTTGCGTTGGTGCCCGTGTTTGCGTTGGTGCCCGTGTTTGCGTTAGTGCCCGTGTTTGCGTTGGTGCCCGTGTTTGCGTTGGTGCCCGTGTTTGCGTTGTTGCCCGTGTTTGCGTTGTTGCCCGTGTTTGCGTTGGTGCCCGTGTTTGCGTTGGTGCCCGTGTTTGCGTTGGTGCCCGTGTTTGCGTTGGTGCCCGTGTTTGCGTTGGTGCCCGTGTTTGCGTTGGTGCCCGTGTTTGCGTTGGTGCCCGTGTTTGCGTTGGTGCCCGTGTTTGCGTTGGTGCCCGTGTTTGCGTTGGTGCCCGTGTTTGCGTTGGTGCCCGTGTTTGCGTTGGTGCCCGTGTTTGCGTTGGTGCCCGTGTTTGCGTTGGTGCCCGTGTTTGCGTTGGTGCCCGTGTTTGCGTTGGTGCCCGTGTTTGCGTTGGTGCCCGTGTTTGCGTTGGTGCCCGTGTTTGCGTTGGTGCCCGTGTTTGCGTTGGTGCCCGTGTTTGCGTTGGTGCCCGTGTTTGCGTTGGTGCCCGTGTTTGCGTTGGTGCCCGTGTTTGCGTTGGTGCCCGTGTTTGCGTTGGTGCCCGTGTTTGCGTTGGTGCCCGTGTTTGCGTTGGTGCCCGTGTTTGCGTTGGTGCCCGTGTTTGCGTTGGTGCCCGTGTTTGCGTTGGTGCCCGTGTTTGCGTTGGTGCCCGTGTTTGCGTTGGTGCCCGTGTTTGCGTTGGTGCCCGTGTTTGCGTTGGTGCCCGTGTTTGCGTTGGTGCCCGTGTTTGCGTTGGTGCCCGTGTTTGCGTTGGTGCCCGTGTTTGCGTTGGTGCCCGTGTTTGCGTTGGTGCCCGTGTTTGCGTTGGTGCCCGCGATTGCGTTGGTGCCCGCGATTGCGTTGGTGCCCGCGATTGCGTTGGTGCCCGCGATTGCGTTGGTGCCCGCGATTGCGTTGGTGCCCGCGATTGCGTTGGTGCCCGCGATTGCGTTGGTGCCCGCGATTGCGTTGGTGCCCGCGATTGCGTTGGTGCCCGCGATTGCGTTGGTGCCCGCGATTGCGTTGTTGCCCGCGATTGCGTTGTTGCCCGCGATTGCGTTGTTGCCCGCGATTGCGTTGTTGCCCGCGATTGCGTTGTTGCCCGCGATTGCGTTGTTGCCCGCGATTGCGTTGTTGCCCGCGATTGCGTTGTTGCCCGCGATTGCGTTGTTTTCCGCGATTGCGTTTTTTTCCGCGATTGCGTTTTTTTTCCATATTTTCGTTTTTCCTATTACTCATGAACACATCCTACCAACCATTTCCTTCTTCCAGCCAAGGTGTGCCAAAAAATCTCTAGGGGAAAAACGCAAATATGGGAAAAGCGCAAATATTGTGCCATATTTGCATTGGTGCCATATTTGCGTTTTTCCCATATTTGCGTTTTTCCCATATTTGCGTTTTTCCCATATTTGCCTTTTTCCCATATTTGCCTTTTTCCCATATTTGCGTTTTTCCCATATTTGCGTTTTTCCCATATTTGCGTTTTTCCCATATTTGCTTTTTTCCCATATTTGCGTTTTTCCCATATTTGCTTTTTTCCCATAACTCATGAACCCATCCTACCAACCATTTCCTTCTTCCCGCTGAGGTGTGCCAAAAATTCTCTAGGGGAAAAACGGAAATATTGCGCCATATTTGCGTTGGTGCCATATTTGCGTTGGTGCCATATTTGCGTTGGTGCCATATTTGCGTTGGTGCCATATTTGCGTTGGTGCCATATTTGCGTTGGTGCCATATTTGCGTTGGTGCCATATTTGCGTTGGTGCCATATTTGCGTTGGTGCCATATTTGCGTTGGTGCCATATTTGCGTTTTTCCCGTATTTGCAATTTTCCCGTATTTGCGTTTTTCCCGTATTTGCGTTTTTCCCTTATTTGCGTTTTTCCCATATTTGCGTTTTTCCCATATTTGCGTTTTTCCCATATTTGCGTTTTTCCCATATTTGCGTTTTTCCCATATTTGCGTTTTTCCCATATTTGCGTTTTCCCATATTTGCGTTTTTCCCATATTTGCGTTTTTCCTATAATCTCAGTGTTCCCATAATCGCCTTTTTCCCGCAATTGTGCTTTTTCCCGCAATTGTGCCCTTTCCCGCAATTGCGCCTTTTCCCATAATTGCGTTTTTCCCATAATTGCGTTTTTCCCATAATTGCGTTTTTCCCATAATTGCGTTTTTCCCATAATTGCGTTTTTCCCATAATTGCGTTTTTCCCATAATTGCGTTTTTCCCATATTTTCGTTTTTCCTAATACTCATCAACCCATCCTACCAACCATTTCATTCTTCCAGCCAAGGTGTGCCACAAATTCTCTAGGGGAAAAACGCAAATATTGTGCCATATTTGCGTTGGTGCCGTATTTGCGTTTTTCCCACATTTGCGTTTTTCCCATATTTGCGTTTTTCCCATATTTGCGTTTTTCCCATATTTGCGTTTTTCCCATAATTTGCGTTTTTCCCATAATTTGCGTTTTTCCCATAATTTGCGTTTTTCCCATAATTGCGTTTTTCCCATAATTTGCGTTTTTCCCATATTTGCGTTTTTCCCATATTTGCGTTTTTCCCATATTTGCGTTTTTCCCACAATTGCGCCTTTTCCCGCAATTGCGCCTTTTCCCAAAATTGCGTTTTTCCCATAATTGCGTTTTTCCCATAATTGCGTTTTTCCCATAATTGCGTTTTTCCCGTAATTGCGTTTTTCCCGTAATTGCGTTTTTCCCGTATTTGCGTTTTTCCCGTAATTGCGTTTTTCCCGTATTTGCGTTTTTCCCGTATTTGCGTTTTTCCCGTATTTGCGTTTTTCCCGTATTTGCGTTTTTCCCATATTTGCGTTTTTCCCATATTTGCGTTTTTCCCATATTTGCCTTTTTCCCATATTTGCCTTTTTCCCATATTTGCCTTTTTCCCATATTTGCCTTTTTCCCATATTTGCGTTTTTCCCATATTTGCGTTTATCCCAAAATCGCCTTTTTCCCCATATTTGCCGTTTTCCCAAAATCGCCTTTTTCCCAAAATCTCCTTTTTCCCATAATCGCCTTTTTCCCAAAATCGCCTTTTTCCCATAATCGCCTTTTTCCCATAATCGCCTTTTTCCCATAATCGCCTTTTTCCCATAATCGCCTTTTTCCCATAATCGGCTTTTTCCCACAATTGCGCTTTTTCCCACAATTGCGCTTTTTCCCACAATTGCGCCTTTTCCCACAATTGCGCCTTTTCCCACAATTGCGCCTTTTCCCACAATTGCGCCTATTCCCACAATTGTGCCTTTTCCCACAATTGCGCCTTTTCCCACAATTGCGCCTTTTCCCACACAATTGCGTTTTCCACACAATTGCGTTTTTCACACAATTGCGTTTTTCACACAATTGCGTTTTTCACACAATTGCGTTTTTCACACAATTGCGTTTTCACACAATTGCGTTTTTCACACAATTGCGTTTTTCACACAATTGCGTTTTTCACACAATTGCGTTTTTCACACAATTGCGTTTTTCACACAATTGCGCTTTTTCCCATAATTGCGTTTTTCCCATGTTTTCGTTTTTCCTATTACTCATCAACCCATCCTACCAACCATTTCCTTCTTGCAGCCAAGGTGTGGCAAAAATTCTCTAGGGGAAAAACGCAAATATTGTGCCATATTTGCGTTGGTGCCATATTTGCGTTGGTGCCATATTTGCGTTGGTGCCATATTTGCGTTGGTGCCATGTTTGCGTTGGTGCCATGTTTGCGTTGGTGCCATGTTTGCGTTGGTGCCATGTTTGCGTTGGTGCCATGTTTGCGTTGGTGCCATGTTTGCGTTGGTGCCATGTTTGCGTTGGTGCCATGTTTGCGTTGGTGCCATGTTTGCGTTGGTGCCATGTTTGCGTTGGTGCCATGTTTGCGTTGGTGCCATGTTTGCGTTGGTGCCATGTTTGCGTTGGTGACATGTTTGCGTTGGTGCCATGTTTGCGTTGGTGCCATGTATGCGTTGGTGCCATGTATGCGTTGGTGCCATGTATGCGTTGGTGCCATGTATGCGTTGGTGCCATGTATGCGTTGGTGCCATGTATGCGTTGGTGCCATGTATGCGTTGGTGCCATGAATGCGTTGGTGCCATGTATGCGTTGGTGCCATGTATGCGTTGGTGCCATGTATGCGTTGGTGCCATGTATGCGTTGGTGCCATGTATGCGTTGGTGCCATGTATGCGTTGGTGCCATGTATGCGTTGGTGCCATGTATGCGTTGGTGCCATGTATGCGTTGGTGCCATGTATGCGTTGGTGCCATGTATGCGTTGGTGCCATGTATGCGTTGGTGCCATGTATGCGTTGGTGCCATGTATGCGTTGGTGCCATGTATGCGTTGGTGCCATGTATGCGTTGGTGCCATGTATGCGTTGGTGCCATGTATGCGTTGGTGCCATGTATGCGTTGGTGCCATGTATGCGTTGGTGCCATGTATGCGTTGGTGCCATGTATGCGTTGGTGCCATGTATGCGATGGTGCCATGTATGCGTTGGTGCCATGTATGCGTTGGTGCCATGTATGCGTTGGTGCCATGTATGCGTTGGTGCCATGTATGCGTTGGTGCCATGTATGCGTTGGTGCCATGTATACGTTGGTGCCATGTATGCGTTGGTGCCATGTATGCGTTGGTGCCATGTATGCGTTGGTGCCATGTATGTGTTGGTGCCATATTTGCGTTTTTCCCATATATGCGTTTTTCCCATAACTCTTGAACCCATCCTACCAACCATTTCCTTCTTCCAGCCGAGGTGTGCCAAAAATTCTCTAGGGGAAGAACGCAAATATTGTGCCATATTTGCGTTGGTGCCATATTTGCGTTGGTGCCATATTTGCGTTGGTGCCATATTTGCGTTGGTGCCATATTTGCGTTGGTGCCATATTTGCGTTGGTGCCATATTTGCGTTGGTGCCATATTTGCGTTGGTGCCATATTTGCGTTGGTGCCATATTTGCGTTGGTGCCATATTTGCGTTGGTGCCATATTTGCGTTGGTGCCATATTTGCGTTGGTGCCATATTTGCGTTGGTGCCATATTTGCGTTGGTGCCATATTTGCGTTTTTCCCATATTTGCGTTTTTCCCATATTTGCGTTTTTCCCATATTTGCGTTTTTCCCAAATTTGCGTTTTTCCCATTTTTGCGTTTTTCCCGTTTTTGCGTTTTTCCCGTATTTGCGTTTTTCCCGTATTTGCGTTTTTCCCGAATTTGCGTTTTTCCCGTATTTGCGTTTTTTCCGTATTTGCGTTGTTTCCGTATTTGCGTTGTTTCCGTAATTGCGTTGTTTCCGTAATTGCGTTGTTTCCGTATTTGCGTTGTTTCCGTAATTGCGTTGTTTCCGTAATTGCGTTGTTTCCGTAATTGCGTTGTTTCCGTAATTGCGTTTTTTCCGTAATTGCGTTGTTTCCGTAATTGCGTTTTTTCCGTAATTGCGTTTTTTCCGTAATTGCGTTTTTTCCGTAATTGCGTTTTTTCCGTAATTGCGTTTTTGCCGTAATTGCGTTTTTGCCGTAATTGCGTTTTTGCCGGAATTGCGTTTTTGCCGTAATTGCGTTTTTGCCGTAATTGCGTTTTTCCCTTATTTGCGTTTTTTCCCGTATTTGCGTTTTTTCCGCGATTGCGTTTTTTCCGCGATTGCGTTTTTTCCGCGATTGCCTTTTTTCCGCGATTGCCTTTTTTTCCGCGATTGCCTATTTTTCCGCGATTGCGTTTTTTCCGCGATTGCGTTTTTTTCTGCGATTGCGTTTTTTTCCGCGATTGCGTTTTTTTCCGCGATTGCGTTTTTTTCCGCGATTGCGTTTTTTTCCGCGATTGCGTTTTTTTCCGCAATTGCGTTTTTTTCCGCAAATGCGTTTTTTTCCGCAATTGCGTTTTTTTCCGCAATTGCGTTTTTTTCCGCAATTGCGTTTTTTTCCGCAATTGCGTTTTTTTCCGCAATTGCGTTTTTTTCCGCAATTGCGTTTTTTCCATATTTTCGTTTTTCCTATTACTCATGAACACATCCTACCAACCATTTCCTTCTTCCAGCCAAGGTGTGCCAAAAATTCTCTAGGGGAAAAACGCAAATATGGGAAAAGCGCAAATATTGAGTCATATTTGCATTGGTGCCGTATTTGCGTTGGTGCCGTATTTGCGTTGGTGCCGTATTTGCGTTGGTGCCGTATTTGCGTTGGTGCCGTATGTGCGTTGGTGCCGTATTTGCGTTGGTGCCGTATTTGCGTTGGTGCCGTATTTGCGTTGGTGCCGTATTTGCGTTGGTGCCGTATTTGCGTTGGTGCCGTATTTGCGTTTGTGCCGTATTTGCGTTGGTGCCGTATTTGCGTTGGTGCCGTATTTGCGTTTTCCCCGTATTTGCGTTTTCCCCGTATTTGCGTTTTCCCCGTATTTGCGTTTTCCCCGTATTTGCGTTTTCCCCGTATTTGCGTTTTCCCCGTATTTGCGTTTTCCCCGTATTTGCGTTTTCCCCGTATTTGCGTTTTCCCCGTATTTGCGTTTTTCCCCGTATTTGCGTTTTTCCCATAATCGCCTTTTTCCCGCAATTGCGCTTTTTCCCGTAATTGCGCCTTTTCCCGCAATTGCGCCTTTTCCCGCAATTGCGCCTTTTCCCGCAATTGCGCCTTTTCCCGCAATTGCGTTTTTCCCATAATTGCGTTTTTCCCATAATTGCGTTTTTCCCATAATTGCGTTTTTCCCATATTTGCGTTTTTCCCGTAATTGCGTTTTTCCCGTAATTGCGTTTTTCCCGAGTTTGCGTTTTTTTCGAGTTTGCGTTTTTTCCGAGTTTGCGTTTTTTCCGAGTTTGCGTTTTTTCCGAGTTTGCGTTTTTTCCGAGTATGCGTTTTTTCGAGTATGCGTTTTTTCCGAGTATGCGTTTTTTCCGAGTATGCGTTTTTTCCGAGTATGCGTTTTTCCTATAACTCATGAACGCATCCTACCAACCATTTCCTTCTTCCAGCCAAGTTGTGCCAAACATTCTCTAGGGGAAAAACGCAAATATGGGAAAAACGCAAAGATTGTGCCATATTTGTGTTGGAGCCGTATTTGCGTTTTTCCCATATTTGCGTTTTTCCCATATTTGCGTTTTTCCCATATTTGCGTTTTTCCCATATTTGCGTTTTTCCCATATTTGCGTTTTTCCCATATTTGCGTTTTTCCCATATTTGCGTTTTTCCCATATTTGCGTTTTTCCATATTTGCGTTTTTCCCATATTTGCGTTTTTCCCATATTTGCGTTTTTCCCATATTTGCGTTTTTCCCATATTTGCGTTTTTCCCTTATTTGCGTTTTTCCCTTATTTGCGTTTTTTCCATGTTTGCGTTTTTTCCATGTTTGCGTTTTTTCCATGTTTGCGTTTTTTCCATGTTTGCGTTTTTTCCATGTTTGCGTTTTTTTCCATGTTTGCGTTTTTTTCCATGTTTGCGTTTTTTTCCATGTTTGCGTTTTTTTCCATGTTTGCGTTTTTTTCCATGTTTGCGTTTTTTTCCATGTTTGCGTTTTTTTCCATGTTTGCGTTTTTTTCCATGTTTGCGTTTTTTTCCATGTTTGCGTTTTTTTCCATATTTGCGTTTTTTTCCATGTTTGCGTTTTTTTCCATGTTTGCGTTTTTTTCCATGTTTGCGTTTTTTCCATGTTTGCGTTTATTCCATGTTTGCGTTTTTTCCATGTTTGCGTTTTTTCCATGTTTGCGTTTTTTCCATGTATGCGTTTTTTCCATGTATGCGTTTTTTCCATACATGCGTTTTTTCCATACATGCGTTTTTTCCATACATGCGTTTTTTCCATACATGCGTTTTTTCCATACATGCGTTTTTTCCATATATACTTTTTTTACATATGCGTTTTTTCCAAATTTTCGTTTTTCCTATAACTCATGAACGCATCCTACCAACCATTTCCTTCTTCCAGCCAAGTTGTGCCAAACATTCTCTAGGGGAAAAACGCAAATATGGGAAAAACGCAAATATTGTGCCATATTTGCGTTGGAGCCGTATTTGCGTTTTTCCCATATTTGCGTTTTTCCCATATTTGCGTTTTTCCCATATTTGCGTTTTTCCCATATTTGCGTTTTTCCCATATTTGCGTTTTTCCCATATTTGCGTTTTTCCCATATTTGCGTTTTTCCCATATTTGCGTTTTTCCCATATTGCGTTTTTCCCATATTTGCGTTTTTCCCATATTTGCGTTTTTCCCATATTTGCGTTTTTCCCATATTTGCGTTTTTCCCATATTTGCGTTTTTCCCATATTTGCGTTTTTCCCATATTTGCGTTTTTCCCATATTTGCGTTTTTCCCATATTTGCGTTTTTCCCCATATTTGCGTTTTTCCCCATAGTTGCGTTTTTCCCATAGTTGCGTTTTTCCCATATTTGCGTTTTTCCTTATTTGCCTTTTTCCCATTTTTGCCATTTTTCCCATTTTTGCCTTTTTCCCATTTTTGCCTTTTCCCCCTTAATTATCTTTTTCCCCTTAATTGCCTTTTTCCCCTTAATTGCCTTTTTCCCCTTAATTGCCTTTTTCCCCTTAATTGCCTTTTTCCCCTTAATTGCCTTTTTCCCCTTAATTGCCTTTTTCCCCTTAATTGCCTTTTTCCCCTTAATTGCCTTTTTTTTTCCCCTTAATTGCCTTTTTCCCCTTAATTGCCTTTTTCCCCTTAATTGCCTTTTCCCCTTAATTGCCTTTTTCCCCTTAATTGCCTTTTCCCCCTTAATTGCCTTTTTCCCCTTAATTGCCTTTTTCCCCTTAATTGCCTTTTTCCCCTTAATTGCCTTTTTCCCCTTAATTGCCTTTTCCCCCTTAATTGCCTTTTCCCCCTTAATTGCCTTTTTCCCCTTAATTGCCTTTTCCCCTTAATTGCCTTTTCCCCCTTAATTGCCTTTTCCCCCTTAATTGCCTTTTTCCCATATTTCCGTTTTTCCCATATTTCCGTTTTTCCTATTACTCATGATCCCTTCCTACCAACCATTTCCTTCTTCCAGCCAAGGTGTGCCAAAAATTCTCTAGGGGAAAAACGCAAATATGGGAAAAACGCAAATATTGTGCCATATTTGCGTTGGTGCCGTATTTGCGTTGGTGCCGTATTTGCGTTTTTCCCGTATTTGCGTTTTTCCCGTATTTGCGTTGGTGCCGTATTTGCGTTTTTCCCGTATTTGCGTTTTTCCCGTATTTGCGTTTTTCCCGTATTAGCGTTTTTCCCGTATTTGCGTTTTTCCCGTATTTGCGTTTTTCCCGTATTTGCGTTTTTCCCGTATTTGCGTTTTTCCCATATTTGCGTTTTTCCCATATTTGCGTTTTTCCCATATTTGCGTTTTTCCCATATTTGCGTTTTTCCCATATTTGCGTTTTCCCCATTTTTGCGTTTTTCCCATATTTGCGTTTTTCCCATATTTGCGTTTTTCCCATATTTGCGTTTTTCCCATATTTGCGTTTTTCCCATATTTGCGTTTTTCCCATATTTGCGTTTTTCCCATATTTGCGTTTTTCCCATATTTGCGTTTTTCCCATATTTGCGTTTTTTCCATAATTGCGTTATTTCCATATTTGCTTTTTTTCTATATTTGCGTTTTTCCCATATTTGCGTTTTTCCCATAATTACCTTTTTCCCATAACTGCGTTTTTCCCATAATTGCCTTTTTCCCTTAATTGCCTTTTTCCCTTAATTGCCTTTTTCCCTTAATTGCCTTTTCCCTTAATTGCCTTTTTCCCTTAATTGCCCTTTTTCCCTTAATTGCCTTTTTTCCCATAATTGCGCTTTTTTCCCATAATTGCGCTTTTTTCCCATAATTGCGCTTTTTTCCCATAATTGCGCTTTTTTCCCATAATTGCGCTTTTTTCCCATAATTGCGCTTTTTTCGCATAATTGCGCTTTTTTCCCATCTCTGCGCTTTTTTCCCATCTCTGCGCTTTTTTCCCATCTCTGCGCTTTTTTCCCATCTCTGCGCTTTTTTCCCATCTCTGCGCTTTTTTCCCATCTCTGCGCTTTTTTCCCATCTCTGCGCTTTTTTTCCCATCTCTGCGCTTTTTTCCCATCTCTGCGCTTTTTTTCCCATCTCTGCGCTTTTTTTCCCATCTCTGCGCTTTTTTTCCCATCTCTGCGCTTTTTTTCCCATCTCTGCGCTTTTTTTCCCATCTCTGCGCTTTTTTTCCCATCTCTGCGCTTTTTTTCCCATCTCTGCGCTTTTTTTCCCATCTCTGCGCTTTTTTTCCCATCTCTGCGCTTTTTTTCCCATCTCTGCGCTTTTTTTCCCATCTCTGCGCTTTTTTCCCATCTCTGCGCTTTTTTCCCATCTCTGCGCTTTTTTTCCCATCTCTGCGCTTTTTTTCCCATCTCTGCGCTTTTTTTCCCATCTCTGCGCTTTTTTTCCCATCTCTGCGCTTTTTTTCCCACCTCTGCGCTTTTCTTCCCACCCCTGCGCTCTTTTTCCCACCCCTGCGCTCTTTTTCCCACCCCTGCGCTCTTTTTCCCACCCCTGCGCTCTTTCCCACCCCTGCACTCTTTCCCACCCCTGCGCTCTTTCCCACCCCTGCACTCTTTCCCACCCCTGCGCTCTTTCCCACCCCTGCGCTCTTTCCCACCCCTGCGCTCTTTCCCACCCCTGCGCTCTTTCCCACCCCTGCGCTCTTACCCACGCCTGCGCTCTTTCCCACGCCTGCGCTCTTTCCCACGCCTGCGCTCTTTCCCACGCCTGCGCTCTTTCCCACGCCTGCGCTCTTTCCCACGCCTGCGGATTTTCCATTACTCATGAACCAATACTACCAACCATTCCCTTCCTCCCTAAAAGTTGTGCCAAAAATTCTCTTCTCCCATATTTGAGTTTTTCCATTACCCATCAACTCATGCTAACAACCAATTCCTTCTTTTAATCAAGTTGTGCCCCAAATTTATCTACTCCCATATTTGCGTTTTTCCCATACTTGCGTTTTTCCCATATTTGCGTTTTTCCCACATTTTCGTTTTTCCCACATTTGCGTTTTTCCCACATTTGCGTCTTTGCCACATTTGCGTCTTTGCCACATTTGCGTCTTTGCCACATTTGCGTCTTTGCCACATTTGCGTCTTTGCCACATTTGCGTCTTTGCCACATTTGCGTCTTTGCCACATTTGCGTCTTTGCCACATTTGCGTCTTTGCCACATTTGCGTCTTTGCCACATTTGCGGCTTTGCCACATTTGCGGCTTTGCCACATTTGCGGCTTTGCCACATTTGCGGCTTTGCCACATTTGCGGCTTTGCCACATTTGCGGCTTTGCCACATTTGCGGCTTTGCCACATTTGCGTCTGTCCCATATTTGGGTTTTTCCCATATTTGCGTTTTTCCCATATTTGCGTTTTTCCCATATTTGCGTTTTTCCCATATTTGCGTTTTTCCCATATTTGCGTTTTTCCCATATTTGCGTTTTTCCCATATTTGCGTTTTTCCCATATTTGCGTTTTTCCCATATTTGCGTTTTTCCCATATTTGCGTTTTTCCCATATTTGCGTTTTTTCCATAATTGCGTTATTTCCATATTTGCTTTTTTTCTATATTTGCGTTTTTCCCATATTTGCGTTTTTCCCATAATTACCTTTTTCCCATAACTGCGTTTTTCCCATAATTGCCTTTTTCCCTTAATTGCCTTTTTCCCTTAATTGCCTTTTTCCCTTAATTGCCTTTTCCCTTAATTGCCTTTTTCCCTTAATTGCCCTTTTTCCCTTAATTGCCTTTTTATCCATAATTGCGCTTTTTTCCCATAATTGCGCTTTTTTCCCATAATTGCGCTTTTTTCCCATAATTGCGCTTTTTTCCCATAATTGCGCTTTTTTCCCATAATTGCGCTTTTTTCGCATAATTGCGCTTTTTTCCCATCTCTGCGCTTTTTTCCCATCTCTGCGCTTTTTTCCCATCTCTGCGCTTTATTCCCATCTCTGCGCTTTTTTCCCATCTCTGCGCTTTTTTCCCATCTCTGCGCTTTTTTCCCATCTCTGCGCTTTTTTTCCCATCTCTGCGCTTTTTTTCCCATCTCTGCGCTTTTTTTCCCATCTCTGCGCTTTTTTTCCCATCTCTGCGCTTTTTTCCCATCTCTGCGCTTTTTTTCCCATCTCTGCGCTTTTTTTCCCATCTCTGCGCTTTTTTTCCCATCTCTGCGCTTTTTTTCCCATCTCTGCGCTTTTTTTCCCATCTCTGCGCTTTTTTTCCCATCTCTGCGCTTTTTTTCCCATCTCTGCGCTTTTTTTCCCATCTATGCGCTTTTTTTCCCATCTCTGCGCTTTTTTTCCCATCTCTGCGCTTTTTTTCCCATCTCTGCGCTTTTTTCCCATCTCTGCGCTTTTTTTCCCATCTCTGCGCTTTTTTTCCCATCTCTGCGCTTTTTTTCCCATCTCTGCGCTTTTTTTCCCATCTCTGCCCCTTTTTTCCCATCTCTGCCCCTTTTTTCCCATCTCTGCCCCTTTTTTCCCATCTCTGCGCTTTTTTTCCCATCTCTGCGCTTTTTTTCCCATCTCTGCGCTTTTTTTCCCATCTCTGCGCTTTTTTTCCCATCTCTGCGCTTTTTTCCCATCTCTGCGCTTTTTTCCCATCTCTGCGCTTTTTTTCCCATCTCTGCGCTTTTTTTCCCATCTCTGCGCTTTTTTTCCCATCTCTGCGCTTTTTTTCCCATCTCTGCGCTTTTTATCCCATCTCTGCGCTTTTTTTCCCATCTCTGCGCTTTTTTTCCCATCTCTGCGCTTTTTTTCCCACCTCTGCCCTTTTTTTCCCACCCCTGCGCTCTTTTTCCCACCCCTGCGCTCTTTTTCCCACCCCTGCGCTCTTTTTCCCACCCCTGCGCTCTTTCCCACCCCTGCGCTCTTTCCCACCCCTGCGCTCTTTCCCACCCCTGCGCTCTTTCCCACCCCTGCGCTCTTTCCCACCCCTGCGCTCTTTCCCACCCCTGCGCTCTTTCCCACCCCTGCGCTCTTACCCACGCCTGCGCTCTTTCCCACGCCTGCGCTCTTTCCCACGCCTGCGCTCTTTCCCACGCCTGCGCTCTTTCCCACGCCTGCGCTCTTTCCCACGCCTGCGGATTTTCCATTACTCATGAACCAATACTACCAACCATTCCCTTCCTCCCTAAAAGTTGTGCCAAAAATTCTCTTCTCCCATATTTGAGTTTTTCCATTACCCATCAACTCATGCTAACAACCAATTCCTTCTTTTAATCAAGTTGTGCCCCAAATTTATCTACTCCCATATTTGCGTTTTTCCCATATTTGCGTTTTTCCCATATTTGCGTTTTTCCCATATTTGCGTTTTTCCCATATTTGCGTTTTTCCCATATTTGCGTTTTTCCCATATTTGCGTTTTTTCCATAATTGCGTTATTTCCATATTTGCTTTTTTTCTATATTTGCGTTTTTCCCATATTTGCGTTTTTCCCATAATTACCTTTTTCCCATAACTGCGTTTTTCCCATAATTGCCTTTTTCCCTTAATTGCCTTTTTCCCTTAATTGCCTTTTTCCCTTAATTGCCTTTTCCCTTAATTGCCTTTTTCCCTTAATTGCCCTTTTTCCCTTAGTTGCCTTTTTTCCCATAATTGCGCTTTTTTCCCATAATTGCGCTTTTTTCCCATAATTGCGCTTTTTTCCCATAATTGCGCTTTTTTCCCATAATTGCGCTTTTTTCCCATAATTGCGCTTTTTTCGCATAATTGCGCTTTTTTCCCATCTCTGCGCTTTTTTCCCATCTCTGCGCTTTTTTCCCATCTCTGCGCTTTTTTCCCATCTCTGCGCTTTTTTCCCATCTCTGCGCTTTTTTCCCATCTCTGCGCTTTTTTCCCATCTCTGCGCTTTTTTTCCCATCTCTGCGCTTTTTTCCCATCTCTGCGCTTTTTTTCCCATCCCTGCGCTTTTTTTCCCATCTCTGCGCTTTTTTTCCCATCTCTGCGCTTTTTTTCCCATCTCTGCGCTTTTTTTCCCATCTCTGCGCTTTTTTTCCCATCTCTGCGCTTTTTTCCCATCTCTGCGCTTTTTTTCCCATCTCTGCGCTTTTTTTCCCATCTCTGCGCTTTTTTTCCCATCTCTGCGCTTTTTTCCCATCTCTGCGCTTTTTTCCCATCTCTGCGCTTTTTTTCCCATCTCTGCGCTTTTTTTCCCATCTCTGCGCTTTTTTTCCCATCTCTGCGCTTTTTTTCCCATCTCTGCGCTTTTTTTCCCACCTCTGCGCTTTTTTTCCCACCCCTGCGCTCTTTTTCCCACCCCTGCGCTCTTTTTCCCACCCCTGCGCTCTTTTTCCCACCCCTGCGCTCTTTCCCACCCCTGCACTCTTTCCCACCCCTGCGCTCTTTCCCACCCCTGCGCTCTTTCCCACCCCTGCGCTCTTTCCCACCCCTGCGCTCTTTCCCACCCCTGCGCTCTTTCCCACCCCTGCGCTCTTTCCCACCCCTGCGCTCTTACCCACGCCTGCGCTCTTTCCCACGCCTGCGCTCTTTCCCACGCCTGCGCTCTTTCCCACGCCTGCGCTCTTTCCCACGCCTGCGGATTTTCCATTACTCATGAACCAATACTACCAACCATTCCCTTCCTCCCTAAAAGTTGTGCCAAAAATTCTCTTCTCCCATATTTGAGTTTTTCCATTACCCATCAACTCATGCTAACAACCAATTCCTTCTTTTAATCAAGTTGTGCCCCAAATTTATCTACTCCCATATTTGCGTTTTTCCCATACTTGCGTTTTTCCCATATTTGCGTTTTTCCCACATTTTCGTTTTTCCCACATTTGCGTTTTTCCCACATTTGCGTCTTTGCCACATTTGCGTCTTTGCCACATTTGCGTCTTTGCCACATTTGCGTCTTTGCCACATTTGCGTCTTTGCCACATTTGCGTCTTTGCCACATTTGCGTCTTTGCCACATTTGCGTCTTTGCCACATTTGCGTCTTTGCCACATTTGTGTCTTTGCCACATTTGCGTCTTTGCCACATTTGCGTCTTTGCCACATTTGCGTCTTTGCCACATTTGCGGCTTTGCCACATTTGCGGCTTTGCCACATTTGCGGCTTTGCCACATTTGCGGCTTTGCCACATTTGCGGCTTTGCCACATTTGCGGCTTTGCCACATTTGCGGCTTTGCCACATTTGCGTCTGTCCCATATTTGGGTTTTTCCCATATTTGCGTTTTTCCCATATTTGCGTTTTTCCCATATTTGCGTTTTTCCCATATTTGCGTTTTTCCCATATTTGCGTTTTTCCCATATTTGCGTTTTTCCCATATTTGCGTTTTTCCCATATTTGCGTTTTTCCCATATTTGCGTTTTTTCCATAATTGCGTTATTTCCATATTTGCTTTTTTTCTATATTTGCGTTTTTCCCATATTTGCGTTTTTCCCATAATTACCTTTTTCCCATAACTGCGTTTTTCCCATAATTGCCTTTTTCCCTTAATTGCCTTTTTCCCTTAATTGCCTTTTTCCCTTAATTGCCTTTTCCCTTAATTGCCTTTTTCCCTTAATTGCCCTTTTTCCCTTAATTGCCTTTTTTCCCATAATTGCGCTTTTTTCCCATAATTGCGCTTTTTTCCCATAATTGCGCTTTTTTCCCATAATTGCGCTTTTTTCCCATAATTGCGCTTTTTTCCCATAATTGCGCTTTTTTCGCATAATTGCGCTTTTTTCCCATCTCTGCGCTTTTTTCCCATCTCTGCGCTTTTTTCCCATCTCTGCGCTTTTTTCCCATCTCTGCGCTTTTTTCCCATCTCTGCGCTTTTTTCCCATCTCTGCGCTTTTTTTCCCATCTCTGCGCTTTTTTTCCCATCTCTGCGCTTTTTTTCCCATCTCTGCGCTTTTTTCCCATCTCTGCGCTTTTTTTCCCATCTCTGCGCTTTTTTTCCCATCTCTGCGCTTTTTTTCCCATCTCTGCGCTTTTTTTCCCATCTCTGCGCTTTTTTTCCCATCTCTGCGCTTTTTTTCCCATCTCTGCGCTTTTTTTCCCATCTCTGCGCTTTTTTTCCCATCTCTGCGCTTTTTTTCCCATCTCTGCGCTTTTTTTCCCATCTCTGCGCTTTTTTTCCCATCTCTGCGCTTTTTTTCCCATCTCTGCGCTTTTTTCCCATCTCTGCGCTTTTTTTCCCATCTCTGCGCTTTTTTTCCCATCTCTGCGCTTTTTTTCCCATCTCTGCGCTTTTTTTCCCATCTCTGCCCCTTTTTTCCCATCTCTGCCCCTTTTTTCCCATCTCTGCCCCTTTTTTCCCATCTCTGCGCTTTTTTTCCCATCTCTGCGCTTTTTTTCCCATCTCTGCGCTTTTTTTCCCATCTCTGCGCTTTTTTTCCCATCTCTGCGCTTTTTTCCCATCTCTGCGCTTTTTTCCCATCTCTGCGCTTTTTTTCCCATCTCTGCGCTTTTTTTCCCATCTCTGCGCTTTTTTTCCCATCTCTGCGCTTTTTTTCCCATCTCTGCGCTTTTTATCCCATCTCTGCGCTTTTTTTCCCATCTCTGCGCTTTTTTTCCCATCTCTGCGCTTTTTTTCCCACCTCTGCCCTTTTTTTCCCACCCCTGCGCTCTTTTTCCCACCCCTGCGCTCTTTTTCCCACCCCTGCGCTCTTTTTCCCACCCCTGCGCTCTTTCCCACCCCTGCGCTCTTTCCCACCCCTGCGCTCTTTCCCACCCCCGCGCTCTTTCCCACCCCTGCGCTCTTTCCCACCCCTGCGCTCTTTCCCACCCCTGCGCTCTTTCCCACCCCTGCGCTCTTACCCACGCCTGCGCTCTTTCCCACGCCTGCGCTCTTTCCCACGCCTGCGCTCTTTCCCACGCCTGCGCTCTTTCCCACGCCTGCGCTCTTTCCCACGCCTGCGGATTTTCCATTACTCATGAACCAATACTACCAACCATTCCCTTCCTCCCTAAAAGTTGTGCCAAAAATTCTCTTCTCCCATATTTGAGTTTTTCCATTACCCATCAACTCATGCTAACAACCAATTCCTTCTTTTAATCAAGTTGTGCCCCAAATTTATCTACTCCCATATTTGCGTTTTTCCCATACTTGCGTTTTTCCCATATTTGCGTTTTTCCCACATTTTCGTTTGTCCCACATTTGCGTTTTTCCCACATTTGCGTCTTTGCCACATTTGCGTCTTTGCCACATTTGCGTCTTTGCCACATTTGCGTCTTTGCCACATTTGCGTCTTTGCCACATTTGCGTCTTTGCCACATTTGCGTCTTTGCCACATTTGCGTCTTTGCCACATTTGCGTCTTTGCCACATTTGCGTCTTTGCCACATTTGCGGCTTTGCGGCTTTGCCACATTTGCGGCTTTGCCACATTTGCGGCTTTGCCACATTTGCGGCTTTGCCACATTTGCGGCTTTGCCACATTTGCGGCTTTGCCACATTTGCGTCTGTCCCATATTTGGGTTTTTCCCATATTTGGGTTTTTCCCATATTTGGGTTTTTCCCATATTTGGGTTTTTCCCATATTTGGGTTTTTCCCATATTTGGGTTTTTCCCATATTTGGGTTTTTCCCATATTTGCGTTTTTCCCATTACTCATGAACCCATCCTACCAACCATTTCCTTCTTCCAGTCAATGTGTGCCAAAAATTCTCTTCTTCCATATTTGAATTTTTCCATTACTCATGAACTCATGCTAACAACCAATTCCTTCTTTCAATCAAGTTGTGCCCCAAATTTATCTACTCCCATATTTGCGTTTGTCCCATATTTGCGTTTGTCCCATATTTGCGTATGTCCCATATTTGCGTTTGTCCCATATTTGCGTTTGTCCCATATTTGCGTTTGTCCCATATTTGCGTTTGTCCCATATTTGCGTTTTTCCCATATTTGCGTTTGTCCCATATTTGCGTTTGTCCCATATTTGCGTTTGTCCCATATTTGCGTTTGTCCCATATTTGCGTTTGTCCCATATTTGCGTTTGTCCCATATTTGCATTTGTCCCATATTTGCGTTTGTCCCATATTTGCGTTTGTCCCATATTTGCGTTTGTCCCATATTTGCGTTTGTCCCATATTTGCGTTTTTCCCATATTTGCGTTTTTCCCATATTTGCGTTTTTCCCATATTTGCGTTTTTCCCATATTTGCGTTTTTCCCATATTTGCGTTTTTCCCATATTTGCGTTTTTCCCATGTTTGCGTTTTTTTATATTTGCGTTTTTTCCATAATTGCGTTTTTTCCATAATTGCGTTTTTTCCATAATTGCGTTTTTTCCATAATTGCGTTATTTCCATATTTGCTTTTTTTCTATATTTGCGTTTTTCCCATATTTGCGTTTTTCCCATAATTACCTTTTTCCCATAACTGCGTTTTTCCCATAATTGCCTTTTTCCGTTAATTGCCTTTTTCCCTTAATTGCCTTTTTCCCTTAATTGCCTTTTTCCCTTAATTGCCTTTTTCCCTTAATTGCCTCTTTCCCTTAATTGCCTTTTTTCCCATAATTGCGCTTTTTTCCCATATTTGCGCTTTTTTCCCATAATTGCGCTTTTTTCCGATAATTGCGCTTTTTTCCCATCTCTGCGCTTTTTTCCCATCTCTGCGCTTTTTTTCCCATCTCTGCGCCTTTTTTCCCATCTCTGCGCTTTTTTTCCCATCTCTGCGCTTTTTTTCCCATCTCTGCGCTTTTTTTCCCATCGCTGCGCTTTTTTTCCCATCTCTGCGCTTTTTTTCCCATCTCTGCGCTTTTTTTCCCATCTCTGCGCTTTTTTTCCCATCTCTGCGCTTTTTTCCCATCTCTGCGCTTTTTTTCCCATCTCTGCGCTTTTTTTCCCATCTCTGCGCTTTTTTTCCCATCTCAGCCCCTTTTTTCCCATCTCTGCCCCTTTTTTCCCATCTCTGCCCCTTTTTTCCCATCTCTGCCCCTTTTTTCCCATCTCTGCGCTTTTTTTCCCATCTCTGCGCTTTTTTTCCCATCTCTGCGCTTTTTTTCCCATCTCTGCGCTTTTTTTCCCATCTCTGCGCTTTTTTTCCCATCTCTGCGCTTTTTTTCCCATCTCTGCGCTTTTTTTCCCATCTCTGCGCTTTTTTTCCCATCTCTGCGCTTTTTTTCCCATCTCTGCGCTTTTTTTCCCACCTCTGCGCTTTTTTTCCCACCTCTGCACTTTTTTTCCCACCTCTGCGCTTTTTTTCCCATCTCTGCGCTTTTTTTCCCATCTCTGCGCTTTTTTTCCCATCTCTGCGCTTTTTTTCCCATCTCTGCGCTTTTTATCCCATCTCTGCGCTTTTTTCCCATCTCTGCGCTTTTTTCCCCATCTCTGCGCTTTTTTTCCCACCTCTGCCCTTTTTTTCCCACCCCTGCGCTCTTTTTCCCACCCCTGCGCTCTTTCCCACCCCTGCGCTCTTTCCCACCCCTGCGCTCTTTCCCACGCCTGCGCTCTTTCCCACGCCTGCGCTCTTTCCCACGCCTGCGCTCTTTCCCACGCCTGCGCTCTTTCCCACGCCTGCGCTCTTTCCCACGCCTGCGCTCTTTCCCACGCCTGCGCTCTTTCCCACGCCTGCGGATTTTCCATTACTCATGAACCAATACTACCAACCATTCCCTTCCTCCCTAAAAGTTGTGCCAAAAATTCTCTTCTCCCATCTTTGAGTTTTTCCATTACCCATCAACTCATGCTAACAACCAATTCCTTCTTTTAATCAAGTTGTGCCCCAAATTTATCTACTCCCATATTTGCGTTTTTCCCATACTTGCGTTTTTCCCATATTTGCGTTTTTCCCACATTTTCGTTTTTCCCACATTTGCGTTTTTCCCACATTTGCGTCTTTGCCACATTTGCGTCTTTGCCACATTTGCGTCTTTGCCACATTTGCGTCTTTGCCACATTTGCGTCTTTGCCACATTTGCGTCTTTGCCACATTTGCGTCTTTGCCACATTTGCGTCTTTGCCACATTTGCGTCTTTGCCACATTTGCGTCTTTGCCACATTTGCGTCTTTGCCACATTTGCGGCTTTGCCACATTTGCGGCTTTGCCACATTTGCGGCTTTGCCACATTTGCGGCTTTGCCACATTTGCGGCTTTGCCACATTTGCGGCTTTGCCACATTTGCGGCTTTGCCACATTTGCGTCTGTCCCATATTTGGGTTTTTCCCATATTTGGGTTTTTCCCATATTTGGGTTTTTCCCATATTTGGGTTTTTCCCATATTTGGGTTTTTCCCATATTTGGGTTTTTCCCATATTTGGGTTTTTCCCATATTTGGGTTTTTCCCATATTTGGGTTTTTCCCATATTTGCGTTTTTCCCATTACTCATGAACCCATCCTACCAACCATTTCCTTCTTCCAGTCAATGTGTGCCAAAAATTCTCTTCTCCCATATTTGAATTTTTCCATTACTCATGAACTCATGCTAACAACCAATTCCTTCTTTCAATCAAGTTGTGCCCCAAATTTATCTACTCCCATATTTGCGTTTGTCCCATATTTGCGTTTGTCCCATATTTGCGTTTGTCCCATATTTGCGTTTGTCCCATATTTGCGTTTGTCCCATATTTGCGTTTGTCCCATATTTGCGTTTGTCCCATATTTGCGTTTGTCCCATATTTGCGTTTGTCCCATATTTCGTTTGTCCCATATTTGCGTTTGTCCCATATTTGCGTTTGTCCCATATTTGCGTTTGTCCCATATTTGCGTTTGTCCCATATTTGCGTATGTCCCATATTTGCGTATGTCCCATATTTGCGTTTGTCCCATATTTGCGTTTGTCCCATATTTGCGTTTGTCCCATATTTGCGTTTGTCCCATATTTGCGTTTGTCCCATATTTGCATCTGTCCCATATTTTCGTCTGTCCCATATTTTCGACTGTCCCATATTTTCGTCTGTCCCATATTTTCGTCTGTCCCATATTTTCGTCTGTCCCATATTTTCGTCTGTCCCACAGTTGCGTCTGTCCCACAGTTGCGTCTGTCCCACAGTTGCGTCTGTCCCACAGTTGCGTCTGTCCCACAGTTGCGTCTGTCCCACAGTTGCGTCTGTCCCACAGTTGCGTCTGTCCCACAGTTGCGTCTGTCCCACAGTTGCGTCTGTCCCACAGTTGCGTCTGTCCCACAGTTGCGTCTGTCCCACAGTTGCGTCTGTCCCACAGTTGCGTCTCTCCCACAGTTGCGTCTGTCCCACATTTTCGTCTGTCCCACAGTTGCGTCTGTCCCACAGTTGCGTCTGTCCCACAGTTGCGTCTGTCCCACAGTTGCGTCTGTCCCACAGTTGCGTCTGTCCCGTTGTTGCGTCTGTCCCGTTGTTGCGTCTGTCCCGTTGTTGCGTCTGTCCCGTTGTAGCGTTTTTCCCGTTGCAGCGTTTTGCCCGTTGCAGCGTTTTGCCCGCAGTAGCGTTTTGCCCGCAGTAGCGTTTTGCCCGCAGTAGCGTTTTGCCCGCAGTAGCGTTTTGTGCCGCACTTGCGTTTTGTGCCGCACTTGCGTTTTGTGCCGCACTTGCGTTTTGTGCCGCACTTGCGTTTTGTGCCGCACTTGCGTTTTGTGCCGCACTTGCGTTTTGTGCCGCACTTGCGTTTTGTGCCGCACTTGCGTTTTGTGCCGCACTTGCGTTTTGTGCCGCACTTGCGTTTTGTGCCGCATTTGCGTTTTGTGCCGCACTTGCGTTTTGTGCCGCACTTGCGTTTTGTGCCGCACTTGCGTTTTGTGCCGCAATGCGTTTTGTGCCGCACTTGCGTTTTGTGCCGCACTTGCGTTTTGTGCCGCACTTGCGTTTTGTGCCGCACTTGCGTTTTGTGCCGCACTTGCGTTTTGTGCCGCACTTGCGTTTTGTGCCGCACTTGCGTTTTGTGCCGCACTTGCGTTTTGTGCCGCACTTGCGTTTTGTGCCGCACTTGCGTTTTGTGCCGCACTTGCGTTTTGTGCCGCACTTGCGTTTTGTGCTGCACTTGCGTTTTGTGCCGCACTTGCGTTTTGTGCCGCACTTGCGTTGTTCCCATATTTGCCTTTTTTCCCATATTTGCCTTTTTTCCCATATTTGCCTTTTTTCCCATATTTGCCTTTTTTCCCATATTTGCCTTTTTTCCCATATTTGCCTTTTTTCCCATATTTGCCTTTTTTCCCATATTTGCCTTTTTTCCCATATATGCAAAATTCTCTTCTCCCATATATGCGTTTCGCCCGTTACTCATAACCCATGGTACCAACCGTTCCTTCTTTTAGTCAAGTTGTGTCCCAAACTTTCTCTTGTCCCATATATGCATTTGTCCCATATTTGCGTTTGTCCCATATTTGCGTTTGTCCCATATATGCGTTTGTCCCATATATGCATTTGTCCCATATATGCATTTGTCCCATATATGCGTTTGTCCCATATATGCGTTTGTCCCATATATGCGTTTGTCCCATATATGCGTTTGTCCCATATATGCGTTTGTCCCATATATGCGTTTGTCCCATATTTGCGTTTGTCCCATATTTGCGTTTTTCCGGTATTTGCGTTTTCCCCATATTTGCGTTTTTCCGGTATTTGCGTTTTCCCCATATTTGCGTTTTTCCGGTATTTGCGTTTTCCCCATATTTGCGTTTTATCGATATTTGCGTTTTCCCCATATTTGCGTTTTATCGATATTTGCGTTTTTCCCATATTTGCGTTTTTCCCATATTTGCGTTTTTGCCATTACTCATGAACCCATCCTACCAACCATTTCCTTCTTCCAGTCAAGGTGTGCCAAAAATTCTCTTCTCCCATATTTGAGTTTTTCCATTACTCATGAACGTATGCTAACAACCAATTTTTTTAAATCAAGTTGTGCGCCAAATTTATCTACTCCCATATATGCGTTTGTCCCGTATTTGCGTTTGTCCCGTATTTGCGTTTGTCCCGTATTTGCGTTTGTCCCGTATTTGCGTTTGTCCCGTATTTGCGTTTGTCCCGTATTTGCGTTTGTCCCGTATTTGCGTTTGTCCCGTATTTGCGTTTGTCCCGTATTTGCGTTTGTCCCGTATTTGCGTTTGTCCCGTATTTGCGTTTGTCCCGTATTTGCGTTTGTCCCGCATCTGCGTTTGTCCCGCATCTGCGTTTGTCCCGCATCTGCGTTTGTCCCGCATCTGCGTTGGTGCCGCATCTGCGTTGGTGCCGCATCTGCGTTGGTGCCGCAGCTGCGTTGGTGCCGCAGCTGCGTTGGTGCCGCAGCTGCGTTGGTGCCGCATCTGCGTTGGTGCCGCATCTGCGTTGGTGCCGCATCTGCGTTGGTGCCGCATCTGCGTTGGTGCCGCATCTGCGTTGGTGCCGCATCTGCGTTGGTGCCGCATCTGCGTTGGTGCCGCAGCTGCGTTGGTGCCGCAGCTGCGTTGGTGCCGCAGCTGCGTTGGTGCCGCAGCTGCGTTGGTGCCGCAGCTGCCTTGGTGCCGCAGCTGCCTTGGTGCCGCAGCTGCCTTGGTGCCGCAGCTGCGTTGGTGCCGCAGCTGCGTTGGTGCCGCAGCTGCGTTGGTGCCGCAGCTGCGTTGGTGCCGCAGCTGCGTTGGTGCCGCAGCTGCGTTGGTGCCGCAGCTGCGTTGGTGCCGCAGCTGCGTTGGTGCCGCAGCTGCGTTGGTGCCGCAGCTGCGTTGGTGCCGCAGCTGCGTTGGTGCCGCAGCTGCGTTGGTGCCGCAGCTGCGTTGGCGCCGCAGCTGCGTTGGCGCCGCAGCTGCGTTGGCGCCGCAGCTGCGTTGGCGCCGCAGCTGCGTTGGCGCCGCAGCTGCGTTGGCGCCGCAGCTGCGTTGGCGCCGCAGCTGCGTTGGCGCCGCAGCTGCGTTGGTGCCGCAGCTGCGTTGGTGCCGCAGCTGCGTTTGTCCCATAGTTGCGGTTTTTTACCCATACTTGCGTATTTCCCAATACTCATGAACCCATCGTAGCAAGCATTACCTTCTTCTAGTGAAGATTTGCCACAAAATTCTCTTCTCCCATATTTGCGTTTCTCCCATTACTCATATACCCATGGTACCAACCGTTCCTTCTTTTAGTCAAGTTGTGTCCGAAAATTTCTCTTCTCCCATATTTGCGTTTGTCCCATATTTGCGATCGTCCCATATTTCCGTTTGTCCCACATATGCGTTTGTCTCATATTTGCGTTTGTCCCATATTTGCGTTTTCCCCAAAATTTACATACAGGGAGTGAAAGGCTATTTGCAATTTGTACAGAAACTAGAGTGGAATTATAAGAGTGGATGGGCACGTAAGGGAAGCAATAATTGAGAAAGGAGTGAAACATGTTTGTTGCCTGTCCCCAATGATATTCAATTTGTGCATTGGACAAACAGTAAAGTAAAGGAAATAAAAACTTGAGGTTTGCCTATGACATTGTAATTCTATCAGAGACAGCAAACGACTTGGAAGAACAGCTGAACAGAATGGACAGTGCCTTAAAAGGTGGATATGAAGTGAACATCAACAAAATCAAAACGAGGATAATGGAATGTAGCCGAATTAAATCAGTTGCTGCTGAGAGAATTAAATTAGGAAATGAGACACTTGAAGTATTATATAAGTTTTGCTATTTGGGCAGCAACGTAAATGAGGATGCTCGAAATAGAGGAGATATAAACAGGTAGACTGGCGATGGCAAGGAAAGCGTTTTTGGTGAAGAGGAATTTGTTGACGTCGATTATAGATTTAAGTATCAGGAAGTCGTTTCTGAAAATATTTCTATGGGGTGTAGCCATGTATGGATTGGAAACATCGACGATAAACAGTTTAGAGAAGAAGAAAATAGAAGCATTTGGAACTTGGTGCTGCAGAAGAATGCTGAAGATTATATGGGTAGATGACGCAACTAATGAGAAAATTTCCGAATAGAATTGGTGAGAAGAATAATATTGTGGCAAAACTTGACTTGAATAAGGGATAGGTTTGTAAGACACGTTCTGAGGTTTCAAGGGTATTACCAATTTAATATTGGAGGGAAGTGTGGGGGTAAAAATTGTAGAGGGACACCAAGAGATCAATACACTAAGCAGATTCAGAAGGCTGTAGGTTGCAGTAGTTTGTAGTGTATTGTATTGTATGGAACTGGGGACCTAGAAACGGCGGAGAGGCTTCGTTCCCGCCGTAGCCCTCAGTGGTTCACAACCCCACAACAGGCTACAGCAGTCCACTCACCCCACCGACGCCCCTCACCGAACCCAGGATTATTGTGCAGTTCAGGCAGCTCGGCCCCCAATGGACTCCGGCCCCCAGTGGACTCCGGCCCCCAGTGGACTCCGGCCCCCAGTGGACTCCGGCCCCCAGTGGACTCCGCCCACTGCCCCACCTCCCCCCCCCCCGCGCGATCGTGTTACACCAGACGAATGTAGCCCGAATGTCTGCGAGGTAGATTAATTATGGAGTACGCGTACGAGGAGAAAGTGTTTGCGCAGCAATCGCCGATATGGTGTAACTGACGAAGAATAAGGGGAGCCAGCCCGCATTCGCCGAGGCAGATGGAAAACCGCCTTCAAAACCATCCACAGACTGGCCGGCACGCTGCACCTCGACACTAATCCGCCAGGCGGATTCGTGCCGGGGACCGGCACGCCTCCGCGTCCGGAAATCAGTGCGTTAGATCGCACGGCTAACCGGGCGGGCTTGCAGTAGTTACTCGGAGATAAAGAAACTTGCACAGAATAGAGTAGCATTAAGAGTTGCATCAATCCAGTCTTTGGACTGCAGACCACAATAGTAACAATTTACAACCAGCCATATAAATTTCATATAAATTACAATCACATTCCTAAAAAGCGATTTGCGTAAATAAGTTCGTATTCAAGAGCAGGGTAGCTACATAGATTCCAGATCGGAATATGTAATTGGAATTTAAAAATCAAACACTTTTCAGAGGGTTGCAGAGAAATGCATTCGTGGTCTAGGGGTGGTGTCTCTGATAAGTAACGATAACGTCTTCCGTTCTGGCTTCGAATTGCGTCAGTGCTTAAATTTTGACTAATATTCATCATTGGTGGCCGAAGACTTCCGGCACAAAAAGTCACCCTCATTCTGCCAACGGCTTTGTCAAGTAGGGCGGAAGAGCGGGCAGAGGTTCAGGGCACTCTCTTGTCCTAGGGGTAGCAAATTGCCCACGAAGGCATTAGAATCAGAAATGATCAACGGCAAGAAGATGCAGAAGGCAGCGGAAAACTCTGTATTAAAAACATAACCTGTATCCATAACACATGTGTCATGATGATCTCTCCACTGGCTAAAGAAGTAGGCCCCCATTCGGATTTCCGGGAGGCGAAGTCCCGGGAGGTGACGATAAGAGAGAGACTGAATAATCAACGGAAGGATAACGTTCTACAAGATGAGGCAAGGAATGTCAGAAGCTTGAAAGTAGTAGGGAAACTAGAAAATCTTAAAAGGGAAATGCAGGGGCTCAATCTAGATTTAGTAGGGGACAGAGAAGTGAAGTAGAAAGAAGACAAGGATTTATGGTCAGATGAATATAGAGTAATATCAACAGCAACAGAAAATTGTATAACAAGAGTTGTTGTTGTTGTGGTCTTCAGTCCTGAGACTGGTTTGATGCAGCTATCTATGCTACCCTACCATGTGCAAGCTTCATCATCTCCCAGTACCTACTGCAGCCTACATCCTTCTGAATCTGCTTAGTGTATTTATCTCTTGGTCTTCCTCTACGATTTTTACCCTCCACGCAGCCCTCCAATACTAAATTGGTGATCCCTCGACGTCTCAGAACATGTTCTACCAACCGATCCCTTCTTCTAGTCAAGTTGTTCCACAATCTCATCTTTTCCCCAATTTTATTCAATACCTCCTCATTAGTTATGTGATCTACCCATTTAATCTTCAGCATTCTTCTGTAGCACCACATTTCGAAAGCTTCTATTCTCTTATTGTCTAAACTATTTATCGACCACGTTTCACTTCCATACATGGCTACACTCCATACAAATACTTTAAGAAACGACTTCCTGACATTTACATCTATACTCGATGTTAACAAATTTTTCTAACAAGAATAGGATTCGTTACGAACAGGAAGGTATGGCAGAGAGTGTATTACTGTGAACAGTTCAATGATAGAGATGATCTTAGCAGAAAACCAACACCGACAACGACAGTTAAGGTATACTTTCCGAAGTCGCAAGCTGAAGGATGAAGAGACGGAGAAAGTATATGAGGATATTGAAAGGTTAAATTATTAAGACATGGCTACAAAATGAATATTCACGTTGGTGTTTAGAATGTATGAGTCTGGCGACATACCATCTGACTTTCAAAAAAATATCATCCACACAATTCCGAAGACCGCAAGAGCTACCAAGTGCGAGATTTATCGCAGAACTAGTTTAGCACATCACGTATCAAAATTTCTGACAAGAAAAATGGTTCAAATGGCTCCGAGCACTATGGGACTTATCTTCTGAGGTCATCAGTCCCCTAGAACTACTTAAACCTAACTAACCTAGGGACATCACACACATTGATGCCCGAGGCAGGATTCGAACCTGCGACCGTAGCGGTCTCGCGGTTCCAGACTGTAGCGCTTAGAACCGCTCGGCATCACCGGCCGGCTTCTGACACGAATAATATACTGAAGAATGTAAAAGAAAATTGATAAAGTGCTAGATGACGACCAGTTTGGCTTTAGAATAGGAAAATCTGAGGAAGAAATTTCTGAGAATGTAGGTTTGGAGCATAGTATTATATGGCAGTGAAAGGTGGACTGTGGGAAAGCTGAACAGAAGAGAATCGAAGCATTTGAGATGTGATGTCACAGATGAATGTTGAAAATTGAGTGGACTGATAAGGTAAGGTTCTAAGCAGAATCGGAGAGGAAAGGAATATGTGGAAAACACTGAAAAGGAGAAGAGACAGGATGATAGGACATCTGTTAAGACATGAGAAAACGACTTCCATGGTAGCAGAGGGAGCTGGAGGGGCAAAAACTGTTGAAGAAGCAGAAATAGGAATACGTCCACCAGTAGATAATTGAGGATGTAGATTGCAAGTGCTATACTGAGTTGAAGAGGCTGGCACAGGAGACGAATTTGTGTGTGTGTGTGTGTGTGTGGTATCAAACCAGGCATAAACTAGTGACTCAAAGGAGAGAGAGAGAGAGAGAGAGAGAGAGAGAGAGAGAGAGAGAGAGAGAAAAAAAAGAAAACGACGGTGTTGGCGGAATGCTGAATGTGGACAGCAGTGAGTCGCCAGCTTGTTGCGCACGCTTACCTGCTCCCACACCTCTGTCCTGTCGGGTCTCTTTGCCTGCCGCGCATAAATGGATGCCGTTAACCGTCTGGCCGTTCTACCCGGCGGGCATATATTTATGCGCATAGCCGCAAAAGTGTAAGGTCTCTACTGATCAATGCACATACTGTTCAGTTTGCTGTCACATTCCCTCTTCACGCAATATATTCGAACTGTGAACTTCGTCTGAAATATTACACATTAGCTTTCACAAAATAAAAGTCCCGCAATCTTGCATCTCTAAGATCAGCGATCGCCGGAAATATTTCGAACTACAGCCATACATACTTTAATGTCGTAAAAATGGGCACAGTGGCTATATTTCCACAAGTGCGGTCATTTGTTGCTCAGCTCCTGACGCAATCTTCACAAGAAGAACAGGTCTTGTGCAAGTTTCCTGTTGAACGAACGACACGAGCATAAAGTATGGCATAAAGTACTTGTGTGAAGATAAATGAAACCAGCAGCTGTGTTACAATCCAACGATTTTTATCCAAAACATGCTACCAGTTTCGATGCTAGAAAGCGTCATCTTCAGGCCCCAGCGTAATTCGTCATCAACGTACAAACCAAAATGAAGGACGAAGTAAGGAGGACATCAAAAGCAGACTAGCAATGGAAAAAGGGCACTCCTCGCCGAGAGAAGTCTGCTAGTGTCCAACATAGGTCTTAATTTGAGGAAGAAATTCCTGAGAATGTACGTTTGGAGCATAGGTTGTATCGTAGTAAAACTCTGACTGTGCAAATCCTGAACAGAAGAGAATCGAAGCATTTGAGATGTGGTGCCAAAGACGAATGATGAAAATTCGGTGGACTGATAGGGTCCCGAGTTCGAGTCTCGGTCTGGCACACAGTTTTAATCTGCCAGGAAGTTTCATATCAGTGCACACTCCACTGCAGAGTGAAAATTTGATTCTGTAATCCCTCCATTTGACGACTCTGTTGGCTACAGTCGCAGGTTCGAATCCTGCCTCGGGCATGTATGTGTGTGATCTCTTTAGGATAGTTAGGTTTAAGTAGTTCTAAGTTGTAGGGGACTGATGACCCCAGAAGTTAAGTCCCATGGTGCTCAGAGCCATTTGAACCATTTGAACGACTCTTGTGGTCTTTGTCACTGAGGTTCGTACGTTGATGGCAGATTACGCTTGTGGCCTGAAGATGACGCTTTGTGGCGTCGAAACTGGAAGCATGTCTTGATGAAACGACGTTGGATTACAACACATCTGTTGGTTTTAATTATCATTATTCAACTACGTAATGCCTGACTGCTGTCCAACTGTCCTCTATGGATTACCAGGGACACTGACATTTGTCAGAGATTAGTTAGAAGTCTTAAAGAAACGTATAAGCTCGCTAAAATAAAGCTTCCTACAAAATATATGTCATACTCTTCCACTAATCGATTAAGACCACTTCCTTAAATTCAACTGTCTCCAATTAGAAATGCGTCAGAATTGTTAGATGCCATATGTGCAGCATAAAACTCATTATGTGTGAGGGGTTAAAAATCACTTAAAAACGCGTTTCTGTCCTACACACATGCTGTGTTAGATGCTGTAGCACCACAACAGGCCATGGAAGCAGACACACACACACACACACACACACACACACACACACACACACACACACTCAAGAGTAGACCAAAACATCCGTACATCAGAGGCAGTGAAGCATCTGGCTTATTTCTAGATGGCGAGCTGGTGGCCAGTGACGCAAAAAAATCAGTGCAGAAGAAAGGCAGGAAGACTGTGGGCTCAGCTGGTGATTTACTATACCTCAGGGACAAGAGCTGGCTTTGGTTTACATGGCCGGGAGCTGTTCTTCAACAAAACAAAGAGGTACCATAGCTGCCAAAGGCATCTGAGCTGGGCTGCAGCATCTATGAGGAAGGTCAACACTGGCTGATGAACTGACATCATTCTGCAAGCTCCCATCGCTAGATACTATTCCTGGTAGTGTCAAACTCAATGCTGATGACATAGTGCTTTAGAACCAGCGAGTCTCCTGAAGGCCTGCAATCAGACACTGCCGGCCTCATAAAAACCAATGACATGTGTTGGCAACCAACACATTGGGCCCAGGCCAGTACAGCTGTTCACTTGTCTGCCTGGGTAGGCAGACTTGATGGTGCTCACCATCACTAGCATATGTGACATTGTAGCTAAGGTTATCTTCCCCATACTGAGGCACTGGCATGATTTAACACTTCACAGCTCATGAGCAGCTAATCTATCTGCCGCCACTGCTGGATCATCAGCTTGGCAGAGTCCAGCGCTAATGCTGCTCCTCTAACCAGGTGACACGTGGCTGTGGGGCAAATGGTGCACCACTAAACATCCCGTAAATAGGCGTGTGACTGTGGGGACATGGGACATAGCCGAACACTGCCGCTGTTTATTAATCCTAGGAGTAGTATAAATCCAGATTAATAATGAGCTTTTTGTGAGTGACCAACTGCCTCAACTCAGCCCTGCCACTGTAGAGGTAATCCACCACTAGGTCAGCAGCAGGACCAGGTATCTCATCCCCAACTGCAACTCACGGTGCCAGCATTCTGGAGATGAGATTTAGTTGCCTCAAGGAAGCTAAGGCAGTATTATGTGGATGAGTAAATACAAGATACTTACCGTGGTTGATATGGACAATATGTCTCATCACGAGCAAAGGGCGTGGCTCAGTTTTAGAAGTGTGTAGGGTGTTAACCATGTTTAGTGATTCAGGAGATGAACCTAAGATTTGATGAGAAGTGCTATGATAGTCTTATATATTAGTTTTGCTTCTCATGATTCGTCTTTGCTGCTTCTGCGTTGTATTTATTGAAGAGAGTATGCAAAACGGCAGAATCTGGGAACTGTAGTACTTTGCATTGTTTGGAATTGTCAGTGTATTTTGTTTGGAGCAAATGGTTCGTTAGGTCTAAGCATATATAGCAGATATTATGAACACCTGCTCAAGGGGAGAAGTGATATTACATTTATGTTCCCTTCTCGTCGATCTGTTTCGTTCTCGTCGTTTGTTATTGTTTGAGTATTGACAAGGATGAATCTGTTGAGGGCTGAGCACCTATGTATCAGAAGCTTGCAGTAATTTTAGCATCAGGCAGCAACTTGCACAGTAGTAGACCATACAAGTGGTTGACACAGGCTGTTGAAATAGAACCACGGTTCATTGCGCACGATGGGTGGAGGATATTGGGGAAACTTAGCGTTAAAATTGCTGTCCGAGCAACATGACAGAATTAACCTTCAGCGATGCATTGAGGAACTCAGAGATACAGTATTCGAAACTGGGGAAACTGTCGCTAATGAAATACTGTCGCAAGGTCTATCTTAAGGGTCAAACCAGATGAACTGCGGACAAAATCACTAAGTTTTAATTCGCATGTTACAGTGCTATTGGGCATCAGGATGTAGTTGTGGGTTAGTGGGGTACAGGAAAGTGTAGCACTGCATCAGTTATTGCATTCTGTGATCAGCATTACAGTTATGGAAACAAGTGAAAATGCCTGCCAGGCTACTGCGTGTAGTAGAACAGTATTTGGTATATGTGTGAGGATTATTTAAGGGGAGCCGGAGGTGGTCAAATCCAAAAAATTACGATTTTTTTGCTACCGAAAATTAATTGGAATATTCCTCTTTAATGTAAACTTTGAATTATTGTTCTACTCGCCCTAGAAGTGGAGTTGTTATCCTGCAGAGGAAATGGGCGGCCGCTGAATGCATCTCGTGACTTCCTGGCGAACTGCTTGGGATTTTCTCGGCCTGTTACGCATACAGCGCTTTATGTTACGCATACAGCGAGTGTGCAATGGTTGGCTACATTGTTTTCTGTGACAAATGAAGCGCTAAGAGCGCGGAACATCGTCTCTTTGCTGTTTACCGTTTCGAATTAGTTCAGTGTTGCGCCTGTTGTTGGTAGTATTATACTTCTTGTGTAAAGCGTTGTTCTGGTTACGATGCCATGTTTTAGTAACCGTGTATATAAGAGGAGGAAGAACGTAGGGAAACGAAAATTAACACTAATACCAAGTTGCGATAGTACAATTACTGAAACAGTGCGTTATTCTGCTAAGCAACACATGTCTGGCCATAGCCCTGTGACATCTTCTAGGAAATACTACCTTGGGGATTGTGACTCCAAATATTTCAAGACTATAGAGGAACTGAAACCACATGGAAATGAATTTGTAGTTGAAAAGTTGGAATGCATTGGGTATGTGCAAAAGTGTGTGGGTGCACGACTTCGAAGGCTCAAACAAACTTTGGGTTCAAGTAAGCTCAGTGATGGAAAGACAATAGGAGGGAGAGGTAGGCTTACTGATGAGGTGATTGAACGTCTACAGAGATACTATGGATATGCTATAAGGCAAAATACTAGTAATGTTAGTGACATGCGAAAAGCAGTGTGGGCATTGTTCCTTCATACTGCCTCTTCCAATGAATACCCTCAACACAGCCTGTGCCCAAAAGATTCCTGGTGCAAATATAATGCAAAAAAGGACTATGATCACAAACATGGTTTGCGAGCAGCTGTGATAAATGCAATAAAACCAACTTTTCATGACTTAGCACATCCAGAATTCTTACACAAATGTCTACACAGAAAGACGCAGAATCCAAATGAGAGCGTAAACAATTTGATTTGGAAAGTGATTCCTAAAAGGGTGTTTGTAAGCATAAAAACACTGCACTTCGGCATTTATGATGCAATAGCAACCTACAACCAAGGGAACACTGTGAAGTGTGAAGTTCTGAAGGCATTAGGATTTACAGCTGGGGTGAACACTGTACGAGCACTAAGAAATATTGACAGAGAAAAGATAAGAGGAGCAGAAAGAAGAGAAAGGCATATGAAGTATGAGGGAACAACAGGCCAGAAAAGAAGACAGAAGAGGAAGCTTTTGGAGGATGAAGAAGAAGACCCTGATAATCCATCCTATAGTGCAGGAATGTATTGAGAAACTTTGATAGCCATTTCCCGTAAATTAGAATTTTTCGAATATAAGGAATATTTTCTCAAAATCCACTCAAGCTAGAGAGATGAAATTTTTATACAGCACTCCTAGTGGTCAAACTGACATTGTAACACAGCCATTTGGTAATATGTTCAGTAGTTTCATTTCAGTTTAATTATAAAGCAATTATTTGTAAAAAAATTTGGGTCATTAATAAAGAAAATAATTGGAAGGAAACTAGAAAAGATACTCCAAAATCCTTCTGTCATAACTGCAATACTAAACCACTCTATATGTAAACAAAAAATTTTTCTATTTGGTAGTTTATTCATAAATGTTCCTCAAACTTAGTGATTTTAACATGGGCAGCATAGGCATCTCCGGCTCCCCTTAAGGGGTTGATTGCTGGGCAAACGTATCACAAACTATCGTCACAGGGACAAAGTTCCGAATGCTGTACCAAAAGGGAGGAAGAAGAAACCATCACACAGACGAAGGGGAATGCATAGCATAAGAGATCAATATGATACGACCATATACTGTTAAAGACGATGGATGATTTGTTATGGATGGTTTGTTAGGAGACAAAAACATTTCGAGTATTATTTTTAGTTTGGTTCTAATTTTCAGTTCGGTACTTCACATGACCATTTATTAAGATTTGTGGTAAGAAGAATATGCCTATCTGTTTAGACCAGTCGTGCTAGACAAGCACTTGGATGGATGACCATCCGGTCTGCGGGGTGCTGTTGGCAAGCGGGGTGCACTCAGCTCTTGTGAGGGAAATTGAGGAGCTACTTGACTGAGAAGTAGCAGCACCAGTCTCGTAAACTGACATACGGACGGGAGACCACTGTGCTGACAACATGCCTATCCATATCCGCATCCAGTGACGCCTGTGGGATCAGGACGACACCGCGGCCGGTCGGCACCGTTGTGCCCTCATGGACTGTTCGGGCGGCGTTTAGTTTAGTTTTTATATTCTCTTCGGTGATTAAAATTTTGCACATTGTTTTCTTTCGTTCCATAATGGATCTACGAGATTAACGGTAAGTTATAATGGCTTTTGTATGATGATGGATAGAGGATGTAAGCAATTTACAGCACCATGAAGATTTTCCAGTGGTTACGTGGACTCGTGGGAGCCAGAATTGGCATCTGTATTTTAAATTGTGTAATTTTGTTGGGAATTTATCAAGCCACTTTACTAATAAGAAGTTACTAAGGGATTACAAACCGAGGGAAAACATAGGTAAGGTCACACTATTAGTGTGCAAGTGAAACTAGCGGGCTAATACCAAAGGGAAGAACGGAACCAAACATCATACGTCAAGGCAGTAACGCGACTGGTGGTTTTCGATACGAGGGGATGAGGGCCTGAACGGCACAAAAGCGTCGATGAAACATCAATAGCTGGAAGACTGCGGGATTGGCAACCCAGACCTGGGAACTGCGAGGTGGTTTTGGTGTACGTGGTTGGGAGCGGTGCTTCGGCAAAACTTGCGGGCACTGTGCCCCTCACATTTAGTTACACTCACCTCAGTCTGCTGCAGCATCTACTAGCGCAGGATTAATTGGTTGAAGGCGTGACGTGGATCTGCAGACCGCCACCACCAGACTAGTTCTTCTAGCAGCAAATACAATGCTGGCAGGTTAGCGCCCAGTTGGCTTCCTACAGGCTATCAGAGGCTCCCCCTTCGTGGTCTCCTTTTTGGGCCTAAGGCAGTGTAAGCTCTCGGTCTTCTAGCGTGGGCAGGCAGACTAAGACGCTGGTTTTGATGTCCATGTGCTAGAGGCCATCGCTTCCTTGCTAGGGCACTGACATGATTCCATGCGCCATAGTACGCTAGATCCTGGGCGTACAGGCTGTCTTCCCTCTACCCCACGAGTTCCCACTGCTGCCGGATCAGCTCCTCTGGGCAGGTGGCACGTGCCCACATGGCAACTTGCTGACGGTGCACCACTCCACACGCTGTAAACAGAATCCACTGCGGGGTTCGTGGACACTTCTGGTCATCGTCACCGTCATGGACATTGTTGTGTGATCCCAGTTGTAATAATATGTCTGATTAATAGTGACATTTCGATGAGTGATAAACGGCCATCATCTTGATAACAATCCACTGCCTCAACGAAGCCCTGACACCACTGAGTTAATGTACCCCAGGCCTCTACAGTAGGATGATTGGAGTTTAACGTATCGTACACTGAGAACTTTAGAGAACTTTAGAGACTAAAAACTAGCTCACACCGACGGGATCATAGCAAATCTGGCAGTATCGTTAGGTCTGCTATCTGGGATCGCGACCTTATAAAGCAGAAAAACAATGCCGGCTGCACCAGTATCCTCAGGTCACTCATCTTGGATCGTTGTCTTGGATGTAAGAGATCTGGTCATCATGCAGATTGTGCCACTATCTCCAGGACCACCTCATAGGATCTCCATCTTGATTTTACTGGTTTTCCTACCAACAGGACACATGACCATACTGGTTTTTTTTTTTTTTAAATTTCCGTCATTTTACACGTAGATACACAACTGACGTCACAGAAGTGATGGAAACCCTCTGACACAACTAGGCTGTATTGAATGTTCCTCCAGTTTTGGAATTTCCTGCCATTTTATACCCAAGGCAGCTGGCTTATGATGTCAAAGCAGCGGACGAGTGGACATCTGGCAACAACAGATGATATCATCGTTCAAAATGGTTGAAATGGCTCTGAGCACTATGGGACTTAACATCTTAGGTCATCAGTCCCCTAGAACTTAGAACTACTTAAACCTAACGAACCCGAGGCAGGATTCGAACCTGCGACCGTAGCGCCTAGAACCGCACGGCCACCGCGGCCGGCGATGATATCATGTTTGAGCCCGCATCTCGTGGTCGTGCGGTAGCGTTCTCGCTTCCCACGCCCGGGTTCCCGGGTTCGATTCCCGGCGGGGTCAGGGATTTTCTCTGCCTCGTGATGGCTGGGTGTTGTGTGCTGTCCTTAGGTTAGTTAGGTTTAAGTAGTTCTAAGTTCTCGGGGACTTATGACCACAGCAGTTGAGTCCCATAGTGCTCAGAGCCATTTGGCCATATCATGTTTGACATCATAGAGTCAGGGGAAAGACGGAGTGGAAGTGTGAAACTGCTAACAGTGCGGACTGCAGAACATGTCTGACTACCCGACTGAGATAAGCACAGCTTCGGCTGCTGCTGCTGCTGCTGCTGCTGCTGCTACTGCTGCTAGACATAGGTCCTTCGTACATGTGGCACAACGCCATCTTCTCATGAAGAAATATTAAAATGCAATCTATAAACGAGATAAGCGGATGTTACCTTATTTACTAATGTGGTTCCTCTGAAATATTAGCCATTTGTATATGCAAACTATACGAATTTCATGTACGTTGGATGTCACCTTATGGTGTTTCTCATTCATTGGCAAGCGCTGTAGATGCCTCACAAATGTGTCCTCCCTCCATACTTGTGTCCGTCTCACATGACCACCTCAGCGACAAAATGTGCTCTAATCTTCCCTTTATAGTCTAAGGAAAATTATTTTATTTCTTATCAGAATTGATAGAGATATCTAACATTTGTATATATTTAACACAAAGCATTTTTACTGAAACGGGATGCATCTTAACCCACTGTGTGTAATGGGTGTCCTAAATAGCGCTGAAGGTAAGATGCAATCTAAGAAAGCAAGTTACATTACTAAATGATAGACAGAAAGATTTTGTCTAAAACGAGTTTTACAAATTTCTCCAATTTTATATGGATTTGTTTTTTCATCTCCCTATTACGTTTGCGTGTATTCTTTTAAATTTATTTAACCACAATATGATTCGAAATAAGATACAGTTTGTAGAATATTTATAATTTTCTGGCTAAGCACATGTTTAAATCTCTGTATTCCTCAGTAGCTACTAACCCTTTCGTTGCTACGGACGTGTTCTCTGCATTCCGTGTTGAGGCGCCATCTGTTATATCTGCACTAATCGCCAAATGCTACTGCTTGAGCTGGGCGACAACGTTCTGACCGATTTTAAATACTTATCCTAGGATTATTAGAAAACTGTTAGGTGAAAAAATATTATTTTTGCACATATTAAAGTCTATCTTCACTCTGTAAAGGACTGATTTATTTTTTGGTTAAGTGTCATAGCACTACGCTGCATCAAAGTAGGTAAAACATTCCACAAATTATTAAATATTTTCTGAGGTAAAAACCTACGCGTAAACTTCGAGTATGGCTGATTTTAGTTCATATACTGAACTGAATGTAATGTGGATACTATATCGAAATTTTATTTACAATTGAGAGCAGAGTGATATTCGTTTATTTCGGAGGAAAGATATGCGAAGCGTCCATTCACGTACTTGTGCATCGCGAATGACGTAGTCATAACAATCATTATATTTGATAAACGATTCAAGATATCGAAAAAGTTTCTTTTTTTTACAGTTATAGTACGCAATGAGACACATATGCTGTATGGTAAACACACAAAACATTTTTATTCACCCAGATATGGAAGTGACTTGTCGGCGGATCAGGACGCATACAGACATCCATAGCACTGCAGGAAAGTCTAGGGTTGAGCACATCTACACGACTACAGCACCTGGGAAACGGCGTAACAGGACGTGTATAGACATCCACGTCAGCGAATGGGTTAATATGACAATGCCAATCTTTAAAGGAGCGATCCAGAAATATAAAAATTGTGGGAAATAGGCATTTAGCGAAAGACTACATCAACGCTGTGGATTATCATCGAATAGTTCCGGGATGATTCCATCATCTATATCAAGGGCGAAACCGTTTTTGTTGTGACGTAATGCACGAATTTAAAGCAGTGTGGCAACTCGCATAAGATACGGTTGATGGAAAGTTACTTACTCTACTAAATAAAAAGTAGCTCCGTCCAAATTAGTCACATTTTGTGCACAGAACATCTCAAAACCTGTGAAGTAATGAAAACAAATAACAATAATAACTGTTAAAATGTACATTAATGTAAATGTCGTGTGACTATGGCCTCTCATCGGGTAGACCGTTCACCGGGTGCAAGTCTTTCGATTTGACGCCACTTAGGCGACTTGCGAGTCGATTGGGATGGAATGATGATGATTAGGACAACACAACATCCATTCCCTGAGACGAGAAAATCTCCAACCCAGCCGGGAATAGAAGCCGGGCCCTTAGGACTGACATTCTGTCGCGCTGACAACTCAGCTACCGCGGGTGGACATAATTGTTATAGATATTAATTATTATTGGTACTAACAGCAATAATAATAATAATATTGGTTAGAATTTTGTTACAAGGAATCAGCCTTACAGCTGAGTAACCTTTGTCATTCCCATCATTCATAAACACATCTAATGACTATGTGTCCATAGTTCGTGTTTGACAATTTATGATATTTTAAGATACTATATTGTAACAGATACGTTATAAAAACTTACTGCTGTACAACAGCAAGCATAGAGATCAATATACGGCGTTTATAATCACTGATTAACAGATTTCGCCATCTATCACAGTTTCACGATGGCATAAGAAGCCCAAATCCGGTTCGCGGCAGAATTCAATTTGCAGAACTTTGAGAATTATTTCCTTGTCAATAGTGTTATCGTGTACTACCAAGTGCTGATGGAAAGTTAAATTAATGTTGTCAGACGTCTGTACTTACTTTTGTCATTGGATGTATACTATTTATCAACAAACATGAAAATGTCATGTATATGCCTATTGACCGATAACACGATTAGTATCCTAGACTATTAGGCTACCAATTTAATTTGAATTGTTGTTGGTTTTCTATGAATGACACATATAACCATAAAAGATATTGCATATTATTTGAACTGTTTCGTTTCGTATCACTACTATACAAATCAAGCAGATCAATTTCACATGAAATTCGTAAAAATATAACAAATTCCGAATGTGATGTTTTTTATCAATGTACACAGACACTTGTAAGCTCTTATGTGCACGAAATGGAAATGGAAAACCGTTCTTCGGCTTCCCATAACGAATCAGATATAAAAAGCTACTTGATAAAAAAAGCACTGGTATATCGGTACTATCGATACTAATTATTATGAAGAGAAACCGGAGAACTTGTAGTGTAAGACTGAAAAATTCGTATTTCAATAGAAAACACGCAGAAACAGCGGCTCGTGACGTACCTTTACATGCAAGTTGCTGATGAACAACGTGTGAAATTTTTCAAATCCTTCAGTAGTACGCGCCATCTTAAAAGCTAATGGATTATTAAATACGCTACTGAAAGGAACGTAACAATGTACATAAAACTAGAACATGACCTTCCTTCTTAGTTAAATATCTACATTACATTGCGAGATTCTGCTACCTCTTACTGTGTGAATCGATAACATTCCAAGACACGAGAAAGTGTTCCATCCCTCTCGCATTTATCACCCTCCCTTTCCATCCCATTCTTCCATTCTTCGCCACCTTCCAGCATTTCCTCTTGACAGAAACCGGTGCCTTGGGAGCCTTTAATTTTGCCGGATTAGGAAATTCTTGAAATTCCTCCGCCCATCCCTGCAGTGTCCAGGAGAAGCGGCTGTGGTTTAACAGCCATTACTTTTATCTTACTCGGCACTCACTCCTGCTTATAATACTCACGAGTAAAATATAGTTTACTGGTTGTCCAGTAAGCAACATTCCACAGCGCTAACATTTCTATTCTAAATTAAACCGTTGTTCGAAAATCATGCAAAAATGGATCGCTTCCATCACAGTTAAAGTTCAAATAGCGTAGCTTGTCGGTACATATTAACGAGGGCATGTATTGACCAACATCGATCAATGACACATTCTACTAATACAGTCGTTTAACCAAGCCTTCGAGAGCAGGGACGAGCGCCATATTAAGCCGAATATGGTTCTCTGTCTAATTTTACGATTAACGCAAGGGCGTTTGCTATAGCACATCAAGAAAAGCAGCTGCAGTCACACATACTTCGAACTAGACGATTTGGGATAAAATTACTCTCAGGATCTAATAGAAAATACTTCGGGCTTTGTCCAGCTTTGTTCCTACTGCATTTTCTTCAAGAGAAAAGGATTCTAGAGACAATAATGAGTCAATAGAAATAATTAAATCTGGAGAAAAATTATTATAACAGTAAATTTCAGAGTTAGTGACAAAAAAGCGGATGAAGGATTACAAATCGTCGAAAGAAGAACCGTGCTGTAACTACTCATCGTAAAGGAGACAAACAAACGAACGAGACCTGAATTGATGTGACAAAAACATTCTGTCAGTAACTTTCAAGGTGTCAAGTAAAATTGTTGCCAGTTACATAAAAAGAAACAATAAAATTATATCCAACAAACGAACAAACTGTAGAAGTGGAGGTAGCAAATATGACCACTTCTAACACATCTACCGCGTTATGGAAATTTGTGTGAATTACCACTTTGTCTGGAATCCACGTATTTTTGGAATGCAAGACAATGAACATGAAAATACGAAATGCGCAGTGACTGTAACGGATTTAAAAAACGCACTTAGTGAACCTAAAAATAACACATAACCTGCTCCTGGTGTCATCATAATTTCTACAGTCTTATCATTTACTTACGAATATGCCACACACAGATAAAACCACCACCAAAAAGAATAACATACAAGACGTACACATTTACAGTCCAGTCTCACTATTACCAAGCTTTTCTGAAATATATCCATTCATTGTAGGTTATCTAACGTTTTCAAAGAAAGTAAGACACAAGACAGTGCTCAAGTTTCATAAATAGCTATTGGGACATCTGTTTTAGACTTCTTCAAGTAAATTCTCAACGTAGCAGGATCCAGGAAACTTAGTTAAGACCGTAGGTCTCTAGAAGAGCATAGCGTTCCAAAGGACTGGAAAAGGACACAGGTCATCCCAGTTTTGAAGAAGGGACGTCGAACAGATATGCAGAACAATAGACATACCTCTAACGTCGATCAGTTGTAGAATTTTGGAACACGTATTATATTCGAGTATAATGACTTTTCCGGAAACTAGAAATCTACTCTGCAGGAATCAGCATGGGTTTCGAATAAGACGATCGTGTGAAACCCTGCTCGCGTTATTCGTCCACGAGACTCAGACGGCCATAGACACGGGTTCCCAGGTAGATGCCGTGTTTCTTGACTTCCGCAAGGCGTTTGATACAGTTCCCCACAGTCGTTTAATGAACAATGTAAGCGTATGGACTACCAGACCAATTGTGTGATTGGATTGAAGAGTTCCTAGATAACAGAACGCAGCATGCCATTCTCAATGGAGAGAAGTCTTGCGAAGCAAGAGTGATTTCTGGTGTGCCGCAGGGGAGTGTCGTAGGACCGTTGCTATTCACAATATACATAAATGACCTTTTGGATGACATCGGAAGTTCACTGAGGCTTTTTGCGGATGATACTGTAGTATATCGAGAGGTTGTGACAATGGAAAATTGTACTGAAATGGAGGAGGATCTACAACGAATTGACGCGTGGTTCAGGGAATGACAATTGAATCTCAATGTAGCCAAGTGTAATGTGCTGCGAATACATAGAAAGAAAGATCCTTTATCATTCAGCCACAATATAGCAGGTCAGCAACTGGAAGCAGTTAATTCCATAAATTATCTGGCATTAGGAGTGATTTAAAAATGGCCGGCACGAGTGGCCAAGTGGTTGTAGGCGCTACAGTCTGGAACCGCGCGACCGCTACGGTCGCAGGTTCGCATCCTGCCTCGGGCATGGATGTGTGTGATGTCCTTAGGTTAGTTAGATTTAAGTAGTTCTAAGCTCTAGGGGACTGATGACCTCAGAAGTTAAGTCCCATAGTGCTCAGAGCCATTTTTGTGATTTAAAATGGAATGACCATATAAAATTAATCGTCGGTAAAGCAGATTCCAGTCTTAGATTCATTGTAAGAATCCTAAGGAAATGTAACCCGAAAACAAAGGAAGTAGGTTACAGTACACTTGTTCGCCCAATGCTTGAATACTATTGACCGGTGTGGGATCCGTACCAGATAGGGTTCACAGATGAGGTAGAGAAGATCCAACGGAGAGCAGCGCACTTCGTTACAGGATCATTCAGTAATCGTAAAAGCGTTACGGAGGTGATAGGTAAACCCCAGTGGAAGACTCTGCAAGAGAGACGCTCAGTAGCTCGGTACGGGCTTTTGTTGAAGTTTCGAGAACATACCTTGTTTGAGGAGTATATTGCTCCCTCCTACTTATATCTCGCGAAGAGACCATGAGGATAAAATCAGAGAGATTAGAGCCTACACAGAGGCATACCGACAATCTTTCTTTCCACGAACAATACGAGACTGGAATAGAAGGGAGAACGGATATACTCAAAGTACCCTACGCCACACACCGTCAGGTGGCTTGTGGAGTATGGATGTTGATGTAGAAGTAATTTAAGGCTCTGTCTAAGGACGCCTGTCAATTTTTATTTTCACTAAAGGTTTATCATACCACTTACGTGGCAAATGTGCCAGTGTTCCTCACAAAGTACGCTAGGCCCTTTCTCAGGATCACTATTTTTAGTGAGCAAAAGAGCAACTATTGTTCCCAAAAGAAGGTAACCTCTTTACTGAAGGACTCAAAGAACATGATATAAAGCAGAATGTCTTTGGAGCACAGAGAATGGAGGAGAATGGTTTGGTGACAGCCACATGGTGGTATACGTGAAAGAAAATTTTAAGGTTGAACTTTAGATACATAAAAACAAAAGCCAACAGTAATATAACGCAAGAATTATGACCAGCACAAGTGTTTTCTAACCACCGCGGCTCCCAGGGGCGCCACAGTGGTATCATAAAAATAATAATTTAGTCTCTCTGTTTTTTGAGTTAAGGTACAATGTTTGTGCCATAGTAATAGCCGGCAATTAGGTGTTGTTACCGTGACAGCGTGGCAGATGGTATAGAATCGCACTTTAATCCCAGAGCTTCGTTCTTGGTCGCCCCACTCTTTTTACTCCCTCTTGGCACTTGTACACATTGTATATTACCAGTCACTTCCTATAGCTTACCCCTATTTTTCTCAGAATTTCCAACATCTTGCACCATCTTACATTGTCGAACGCTTTTTTCAGGTCGACAAATCGCATGATTGTGTCTTGATTCTTCTTCAGCCTTGCTTCGGTTATTAGTTGCAACGTTAGAACTGCCTCTCTGGTGCCTTTACGTTTCCAAACTGATCGTCATCTAACATCCTCAATTTTATTTCCGTCTTCTGTATATTACTCTTGTCAGCAATTCGGATGCTTGAGCTGTTAAGCTGATTGTGCGATAATTGTCACATTTGTGAGTTCTAGCAGCTTTCGGGATTGTATGGGTCATATTTTTCCGAAAGTCAGATGCTATTTTGGCAGAGTCATACATTCTACACATCAACGTGAACAGTCGTTTTGTTGCCACTTCCCCCAATGATTTTAGAAATTCTGATGGAATGTAATCTATCCGTTCTGCCTAGAAGACTGATTCCTCAAAAGACAATGGAATGACCTACAGTGTAAAAAATAATGACTCTGGTTTACAGAAGCAAAGACTAGTGACCTGCGAGAAGCACTTCAAATGTCTTACACCAGGCCTGGCAGCAAAGTGTTTCGTAGTAGAAAAGGATTCTACGCCAATGGGGTCCCTCCACTAGAGTCTTGTACCTTTTTTATGGCTATTGTTGGTCTGCTCGGGGTGTTACCTCGGAAAACCAAAATTAGAAGCTAGGCGTGTTGCAGAATTAAATACATACTTTTCAATACTTTGAATGTAACTGAGAGTCTTAACTTGGTTTTCAGAAGATAGTATCAGCATTGACGTTAGGAGTGCCATTTCCATATTGTTGTAGAAATTAAGAAAAGCATGAGTAAATATTAGTTTCACATTTATCATCGTAATGATCGTCTAGAATCAGTTCCCTTCCTTTCCTTGTTGCTTCCAATTTTTCCAATGCTCCATCACTTTCTTCCCATGTTGTAGTTTTCATTCTTCTGTCCAAAAATGGTTCAAATGGCTCTGAGCACTATGGGACTTAACTTCTGAGGTCACCATTCCCCTAGAACTTGGGACTACTTAAACCTAACTAACTTAAGGACATCACACACATCCATGCCCGAGGCAGGATTCGAACCTGCGACCGTAGCGGTCGCGCTCATCCAGACTCTAGCGCCTAGAACCGTTCGGCCACTCAAGCCGGCTCTTCTGTCCAAGTGTTCCTGATGTCTTATTGTTTCTGCACTGACAGCCCTATAAGTTTATCATTACATAAATATTCTTTCTGTTTTTTATGCTTCTCTGATGTTACTGCTTTCTACTTCGTTTCTTCTCTCTGTATTCCAACCCATTGTTTACCTCATTTACGAGAACTGCAGGCGCATTCGTTTCGTTAACCTATTCTCATTCACTCTGTAGAGGTGTCTGAAGAAGATTAACCTCCCCTTTGTCAATTGTATCGATATTTACCACATGTTTTATTAAATAACAGCATTCTAATTTCCCAACCATCTGCAGTTTGCCATACACATGTTTTCCCTAATAATACTTTAAGTACATCTATTCGAATTTGTATATGATTTTTAAGCATTAACACGCATGAAAATGTTCTGGTCTTCCCATGCGGTATATATCTTGAAGTAGCTTCAAATATTGGTATACACACACAAATTCGCTACTGGTTCCAGAAGGTCACTTGTGACGGGTGTAGGCAGTTACAAGTTTTAGATGCCAATTACAGTATTATTGTGAACTGAAATTTCAAGCTCGGCTTCGTTTCTTTATTTTTTCATATATTTATTCTCGTTTGAAATTTTATTTTTTTCGCTGCAGTAATCAGTTCTGTGACTAGTTCAATGGGGCCCGCCACGAATTCCTATCCTGTGTGAACCTCTTCTTCCCTGTGTACCACTTGCATCCTACATCCTCAGATATTTGTTGTATATATATTACGACCAGCCCCATGAACCATGGACCTTGCCGTTAGTGGGGAGGCTTGCGTGCCTCAGTGATATAGATGGCCGTACCGTAGGTGCAACCACAACGGAGGGGCATCTGTTGAGAGGCCAGACAAACGTGTGGTTCCTGAAGAGGGGCAGCAGCCTTTTCAATAGTTGCAGGGGCAACAGGCTGGATGATTGACTGATCTGGCCTTGTAACATTAACCAAAACGGCCTTGCTGTGCTGGTACTGCGAACGGCTGATAGCAAGGGGAAACTACAGCCGTAATTTTTCCCGAGGACGTGCAGCTTTACTGTATGATTAAATGATGATGGCGTTCTCTTGGGTAAAATATTCCGGAGGTAAAATAGTCCCCCATCCGGATCTCCGGGCGGGGGCTACTCAAGAGGACGTCGTTATCAGGAGAAAGAAAACTGGCGTTCTACGGACCGGAGCGTGGAATGTCAGATCCCTTAATCGGGCAGGTAGGTTCGAAAATTTAAAAAGGGAAATGGATAGGTTAAAGTTAGATATAGTGGGAATTAGTGAAGTTCGGTGGCAGGAGGAACAAGACTTTTGGTCAGGTGATTACAGGGTTATAAATACAAAATCAAATAGGGGTAATGCAGGAGTAGGTTTAATAATGAATAAAAAAATAGGAGTGCGGGTAAGCTACTACAAACAGCATAGTGAACGCATTATTGTGGCCAAGATAGACACAAAGCCCATGCCTACTACAGTAGTACAAGTTTATATGCCAACTAGCTCTGCTGATGATAAAGAAATTGATGAAATGTATGACGAGATAAAAGAAATTATTCAGGTATTGAAGGGAGACGAAAATTTAATAGTCATGGGTGACTGGAATTCGTCAGTAGGAAAAGGGAGAGAAGGAAACATAGTAGGTGAATATGGATTGGGGGGAAGAAATGAGAGGAAGCCGCCTTGTAGAATTTTGCACAGAGCATAACTTAATCATAGCTAACACTTGGTTCAAGAATCATAAAAGAAGGTTGTATACCTGGAAGAATCCCGGAGATACTAAAAGGTATCAGATAGATTATATAATAGTAAGACAGAGATTTAGGAACCAGGTTTTAAATTGTAAGACATTTCCAGGGGCAGATGTGGATTCTGACCACAATATATTGGTTATGAACTGCAGATTGAAACTGAAGAAACTGCAAAAAGGTGGGAATTTAAGGAGATGGGACCTGGATAAACTGAAAGAACCAGAGGTTGTAGAGAGTTTCAGGGAGAGCATAAGGGAACAATTGACAGGAATGGGGCAAAGAAATACAGTAGAGGAAGAATGGGTAGCTCTGAGGGATAAAGTAGTGAAGGCAGCAGACGACAAGTAGGTAAAAAGACGAGGGCTAATAGAAATCCTTGGGTAACAGAAGAAATATTGAATTTAATTGATGAAAGGAGAAAATATAAAAATGCAGTAAATGAAGCAGGCAAAAAGGAATACAAACGTCTCAAAAATGAGATCGACAGGAAGTGCAAAATGGCTAAGCAGGGATGGCTAGAGGACAAATGTAAGGATGTAGAGGCTTGTCTCACTAGGGGTAAGATAGATACTGCCTACAGGAAAATTAAAGAGACCTTTGGAGAGAAGAGAACCATTTGCATGAATATCAAGAGCTCAGATGGCAACCCAGTTCTAAGCAAAGAAGGGAAGGCAGAAAGGTGGAAGGAGTATATAGAGGGTTTATACAAGGGCGATGTACTTGAGGACAATATTATTGAGATGGAAGAGGATGTAGATGAAGACGAAATGGGAGATAAGATACTGCGTGAAGAGTTTGACAGAGCACTGAAAGACCTGAGTCGAAACAAGGCCCCGGGAATAGACAACATTCCAATAGAACTACTGATGGTCTTGGGAGAGCCAGTCACGACAAAACTCTACCATCTGGTGAACAAGATGTATGAGACAGGCGAAATACCCTCAGACTTCAAGAAGAATATAATAATTCGAATCCCAAAGAAAGCAGGTGTTGACAGATGTGAAAATTACCGAACTATCAGTTTAATAAGTCACAGCTGCAAAATACTAACGCGAATTCTTTACAGACGAATGGAAAAACTGGTAGAAGCGGACCTCGGGGAAGATCAGTTTGGATTCCGTAGAAATGTTGGAACACGTGAGGCAATACTAACCTTACGACTTATCTTAGAAGAAAGATTAAGAAAAGGCAAACCTACGTTTCTAGCATTTGTAGACTTAGAGAAAGCTTTTGACAATGTTAACTGGAATACTCTCTTTCAAATTCTGAAGATGGCAGGGGTAAAATACAGGGAGCGAAAGGCTATTTACAATTTGTACAGAAACCAGATGGCAGTTATAAGAGTCGAGGGGCATGAAATGGAAGCAGTGGTTGGGAAAGGAGTGAGACAGGGTTGTAGCCTGTCCCCGATGTTATTCAATCTGTATATTGAGCAAGCAGTAAAGGAAACAAAAGAAAAATTCGGAGTAGGTATTAAAATCATGGAGAAGAAGTAAAAACCTTGAGGTTCGCCGATGACATTGTAATTCTGTCAGAGACAGCAAAAGACTTGGAAGAGCAGTTGAACGGAATGAACAGTGTCTTGAAAGGACGATATAAGATGAACATCAACACAAGCAAAACAAGGACAATTGAATGTAGTCAAATTAAATCGGGTGATGCTGAGGGAATTAGATTAGGAAATGAGACACTTAAGGGGCTCTGGAACGCCCTATACTTGCAATGTTAAAATAACGCTTATAAATTACATCTTTCCTCACAAAGTATTTGAGGTAGGAAATTGAACTTTTTACAGATTATTTACTGGAATATGGGCTACAACTTAACACAGAGATTTTACAAAATTTTAGTTCAGTTATTAAAGATGATCTTTTTTTTCAATTGTAATGAAAATTCACATTTTTTTGCAATTTTTTATTTATATATTCAAAAATATACAGTTTTTTGGAAAAAGGCTGTGTTAAATTATGCAGAAGGTACTGTGTAACATTTACTGAAAGTTTGAAACAAATATGTTTGGAGATCCTTAGAAAACATGTAATTAGTATGAAAAAATAAAAGTTTTGGGAATCGAGCGACAAAGATTGGATTAACTTTTTAGTGCATTCCAGGTCCATAGGATGGATTATCTTCATCCTCTGCAAACTCCTTCTCCAGCTTCCTCTTGTTCCTTCTCCTGTTTACTCTTGCTTGTATTTCTAGACTGTTTAAGCCCTGTCTGCAGCCCGAAGGCGTTCCTTGTCTAAAGCAAGCATCGCTCGTACCATGTTAGAACCTATCTTCATTCCCATATTTCTAAATACCTTGCACCTTACAATGTTGCCGTCATTGAAAGTCGCAACAGCATCATACACACCAAAGTGAAGTGTTTCTATTCCAACAAATACAGTCTTGGGGATTCTCGACCATATAACACTATTTACACTTTCATTGGGGTTTTGAGTTTTTCCGTGAATACACTTTTTCAACAGTTCAGGTGCTGCTAAGTCTCTGAAAATAGGTTTTATCACCTCCATTATTGCATGAGGCAGACTATACTTATGAGTGTACACTTCACCAGTTAGCAATCCTTTGTTATATTTACACCAACTGTCTTCTTCTTTGGGACACAAACTATGTTGGGGATTTTCATCGTCTTTATTGTTTACAGTAATAACACATACCTTTGGCTTTCCAACATTTCTCCTTTTCTTAAAAGCCTTCAGAGGATTTCTAATAACTTTACTTTTACTCATTATTATACTTCAACAAAACAGAGACTCAAGAAACAGAATTAATTAAGAATATTTTCGAGATAACGACAGAGTAAATAAACATGAAACAATCGACAATCACACCAGCGATATATATTGAACCATCACAGGTTAGCCACAACACATACTTTCTCACATCACTAAAATGTACCTGATGAACACGGACGTTAATAATAACACCATTTGACAGCAGTTTAACAGCACCACAGTGGGTCACGACCATGTAGAACACATTTCAAAAAAAAATTAAAAATAGTTGTAGTCTTCGGAATTGAATAAATTATATATCTATTAAAAGGTAATAGTCTGCAGATTCAGAAAACGCAAAAAAGTAAAAATTGAACTTTTCATGATTTTGAGCCTTTCCGGAGCCCCTTAAAGTAGTAAAGGAGATTTGCTATTTAGGGAGTAAAATAACTGATGATCGTCGAAGTAGAGAGGATATAAAAGGTAGACTGGCAATGGCAAGGATATCGTTTCTGAAGAAGAGAAATTTGTTAACATCGAGTATAGATTTAAGTGTCAAGAAGCCGTTTCTGAAAGTATTTGTATGGAGTGTAGCCATGTATGGAAGTGAAACATGGACGATAACTAGTTTGGACAAGAAGAGAATAGAAGCTTTCGAAATGTGGTGCTACAGAAGAATGCTGAAGATAAGGTGGGTAGATCACGTAACTAATGAGGAGGTATTGAATAGGATTGGGGAGAAGAGAAGTTTGTGGCACAACTTGACTAGAAGAAGGGATCAGTTGGTAGGACATGTTTTGAGGCATCAAGGGATCACAAATTTAGCAGTGGAGGCTGCGTGGAGGGTAGAAATCGTAGAGGGAGACCAAGATATGAATACACTAAGCAGATTCAGAAGGATGTAGGTTGCAGTAGGTACTGGGAGATGAAGAAGCTTGCACAGGATAGAGTAGCATGGAGAGCTGCATCAAACCAGTCTCAGGACTGAAGACCACAACAACAACAATATATTACGAACTCTGTGTTCCTCCAAAATTTTTACCTTCTGTAGCTCCCGTTAGTAACACTGCAGCTATTCCCTGAGCCTTAACACATGTCCTGTCATCCCATCCCTTCCTCTTGCCTTTGTTTTCCATACATTCCTCTCCTTGCCCATTATGCGGAGAACCAACTCATTCTTCTGCGGCACCACATCTCAAACAATTCGATTATCTTCCGTTCCGATTTCCCAAAGTTCATGATCAACTATCGTACAATGTTGTGTTTCAGATTTACGTTCAAAGAAACTGATTTCTTGAATTGAGGCCTCTGTTTGATGCACGTAGATTTTCTTGGCCAGGAATTATCTTTTTGCTTGTGCTAGTCTGCTTTTTACGAACTCGTTGTTTCGATCTTCATGGGTAGTTTTGTTTGCAAGGTAGCAGAATTCCGTAACTTCTACTTCGTGATCACCAATTTTGATGCTGAGTTTCTCGTTACCCTCATTTGTACTACTTCATTTTACCGTTTTCCTTATTCTGTACTCGTTAGACTGTTCATTCCATTCAGTAGATGTTGTAATTCTCCTTCTCTCTCAGTGAGGATAGCAGTGTCATTAGCGCATCTTATCACTGACATCCTTTTACCCTGAATTTTGATCCCGCTCTTGAACCATACTTTTATTTGACTTTGTTTCTTCGATCCATAGATTAAATTGTAGGTGCGAAATTATCTCTTTCTTAGACCCTAAGTTCTTGATTTTACAGCTTTATTATTCTTTTCATTCTTGTACGTATTTTGCGCTACCCATCTTTCCCTAAACCTTACTGTTATTTGTCTTAAAATTCCGATCACCTGGCACCATTTTAAATTGTCGAACTCTTTTTTCAGGTCGACAAATCGCATGAGGGCGCCTTTTTCTTCACCAGCCTTGCTTCCATTATCAGACGCAGGTTCAGGACTGCCTCCCTGCTGCCTTCACCTTTCCTCAAGCCAAGATCCCATTCATCTAACAGATCTCAAAGTTTCTTTTCCATTCTTCTGTATATTACTCTTATCACGAGTTTCGATGCATCAACTGGTAAGCTTACTGTGTGATAGCTCTCCCACTTACCTTCTCTTGCCATCTTCGGAATTTTGGGAATGATGTTTCTCCGAAAGTCTGATGGTTTGTCGCCAGTCTCAGAGTTTCTACTCAATAACGAGAGTAGTCTTTATGTAACTACTTCTCCCCAATGATTTACAAATTTCAATGGAATGTTATCCAAACCTTCTGCCTTATTTAACTTTAAGTATTCCAAAACTCTTTTAAATTCTGGCTCTAATACTGGACTCCCTATCTCTTCTGCGTCGACTCCAATTTCTTTTTCTATCACGTCATCAGACGATTCCTCCCCATCATAGAGGTTTTCAGTATGTTTTTCCCACTTGCAGATTCTCACCTCTGCGTTTAGCGGTGAAATTTTGTTGCACTCTTAGTATAACTGCCCTCACTATTAACTTCATCAAAGACTGTTTTGACGTATCTATATGCTGAGTTAGTTCTTCCACTATCATTTCTTTTTCTATTTCTTCACATTTTCCTGCAGATTTTACGATTTGGATTTTCTTCGCTTCCTATATATTTCATTCCTAAGTGATTTATATCGCTGTATTCCTGTCTTTCATTGAAAGTTTTTGTTCTTCCTTTTCTCGTCTATCATTTGCACAATTTCTTCTGTTATCCAAGATTTCTTTGCAGCTGCCTCCCTAATACACACGTTTGCGTGTCCTACGTGGGTGACTGCTCCTTTTAGAAATGTCCACCGAAGTGCCTGTTGTTTATCGGATTATCCTCATCTTTAGCGAACTTAAGACGCGTCTAATCCTGCCTCGGCACTTGACTATACCACTTCCTTCTACGCTGATTCTTCCGTAACATTCTCTTCAAATTCAATGTATCTGCTCCTGAGTGCGGTTTACTATCAAATATCTAATTCCGGAATCGCTATCTGGCCATGATGTAATCCGAGTATTCGTAATTTATAGTTGATATATATTGCAGAACTTCTAGTAAGTCGATATTAGACCCTAATCCTTTCCGTAATTTGTAGTTGATATATATTGCAGAACTCCGACTAGTAACTCGATATTAGACCGTAATCCTTTCCTCTGTCCCTTTCCTCAAAATCACATTCAAGTCCCTCATGATTATTGTTTTCATCTCATTTTACGTTCTGAATTACCAATTCAGTATCCTCATATACTTTCTCCGTCTCTTACGTCGGCATGTATACCTGAACTGTCGTTTTTGACGTTGCTTTCCTGTCGATTCTGATGAGAGCAGCTCTTTTACTGAACAGTTCGCAGTAAATCACTCTCCACCCTGTCAGTCCTATTCATACCGATTCCTACTCCCGTTGTACCGTTCTCTGCGGCTTTTGATGTTACCCTACAGTCGTCTGACAAAAAATCCTTGCCTTCGGTCCATTTCATTTCGCTGGCCCCAAATATACCTAGACTGATTTTTAGCGCTTCCCTTTTCAGATTTTCTAGCGTCCTTGCCACATACACCTTATGTGTTTCAAATTCAGTGCTTTCCATTGCCTTCTGCATCCTCATGCTGTTGATCACTGGTGATTGTTCCTTCTTTTGAGTGCATTTTTCCAGTCCAAGCGCAAGAGAGTGCCCTGAACTTCTATTCGCTTCTCTGCACTCTTTGACAAGGCAATCGGCAGAACGAAGGTGACATCTTACGCCGGAAGTCTTTGGTCACCACCGCTGAAGAATTATATTCAAAATTAATACACTGAATACGTTGCAACGCGGGATCCTGGACGGTTCAAAATGGTTCAAATGGCTCTGAGCACTATGGGACTCAACTGCTGAGGTCATAAGTCCCCTAGAACTTAGAACTACTTAAACCTAACTAACCTAAGGACAACACACACATTCATGCCCGAGGCAGGATTCGAACCTGCGACCGTAGCGGTCGCGTGGTTCCAGACTGTAGCGCCAGAACCGCTCGGCCACCAGCGGCCGGCGATCCTGGACGGTTTCAGTATTAATTAAAGGCGCTACCCCTTGACCATGTGTGGTGTTCTACACCCTACGTTACGTTCAGAGGTAGGTAGACAGTCGCTTTTACCTCCATCAGTCCGTGAATGGGACAGAAATGAAAACCTATAATATTCGCAGGATGTACGCTCTGCCACGTACCGTACAGTGGGTTGGGAGTATTTATGTGGTTTGTTGAAAAATATGTTACGTTTCCAGTGCGTAGAGATGGTACGATTAAACAGTAGCACACTTCCCACGATCATCCTGGTATATGGCTAAAACAGTCATCTGATCACCAAACCCAGTAGAAAGTTGTATATCTAACTACTTCGAGGTGCAATAAAATGTTATTTTCACTATTTTGAGCGAATATAAGATTATATATCAATATGAAATGATAATTAAATCAAGACCCTAAGCTGTCGACAGGCGTTGATACATCAATGGGCAGTGGCACTATGAATGTAGTGTGTGGACATTAAGTTGGGAATGTGGGTCTCATGGGGAGCGTACAAGGGATAAATCCCTGCAGTCGCACTATCCTCTCTGCCCTCGGTGGCTCAGATGGATAGAGCGTCAGCCAAGTAAGCAGGAGATCCCGAGTTGAGTCCCGGTCCTGGCACATACTGTATTTTCAACTGTCCCCGTTGATGCATATCAATGCCGGTCGACAGCTTAGTGTCTTGATTTAATTATCCTTTCAATGAATACAAAATTACTCTTTAAGGAGTGTAAACTTGCTTTATACAGGAATTGGAGAAAAACATGGTATTGCCAAGAGAAACGCATGCTCGAGTATAAAAGCAGATGCTAGCTAAGGCTGCAGGTTGCTCTATTGTATTTGACGACGAACGGCACTTGTGCCGTACCCTCAGTACGCAGTGGACAGAACAGTGTGCTGTGTAGATCTGAGTGCGTTTATGTCGGAGTTAATGAAGTCGAAACTGGAAAAATTGTTGGTGCTAGTATGAAGGGTAAAAAATTGAAAAAAAAAGGTTCAAATGGTTCTGAGCACTATGGGACTTAACATCTGATGTCATCAGTCCCCTAGAACTTACAACTACTTAAACCAAACTAACCTAAGGACATCACACGCATCCATGCCCGAGGCGGGATTCGAAACTGCGACCGTAGCAGTCGCGCGGTTCCGGACTGAAGTGCCTAGAACCGCTCGACCACCGCGGCCGGCTCTTCCGTAACCAAAAGACCCGGAGTGCTTGGTATTTCAAGAAACAACATACTATTTATATCACATATAGAGAAAACGAAAAAAACATAATCCGCTAAGTCACGACGCGGAGGGAAACATGTGTTGATTAATCGTAACGGGCGGCTATCGAAGAGGACTGACGAAAAATAAGACAGCAGCGAAAGTCACTGCAGTACTGAAAGTCGAACTCGCGAACCCTGTCATCACCAAAACAATACGAAGTGTGCTCCATAAGCAGGCAGCGAATTGCAGGGCGGACAGGAATTTCGAAACACTCACCAGTGATGGAAACGCCTGTGACGGGGAAACGTGGTGCCGAAGCCATAAAATCTCAATGGGGCAGTGGAAGTCCTTCCTTTGGACGACTCTTGTCTCTCACTGTTACGAACTCTCGCTCAAGTTACGTCCCAATATTGAAACTCAATGGACGACGAAGTTCGTTTTCGCGAAACACTGTCGAGAAAATTTAAGAAATCAATATATGCGGCTGTCTGAAGAGCGATTCTGCTGCCTTCAACGAGCATTTCTCATAGCAGCTGCGAACACGAATGTAAGTACGAATCGTACGGAGCCACACAGACAGTCGTTTCTCCCTCGCTCAGTTTGAGCAGTTCCGTTTCAGTTCTCACATAAGGAAATTTCGTAGTTTTTGTGGAAGTTTAATTTTATCTCAGCTGAAGTAGGCGATGAACTAATATTTTTTGCAAAATGCCATCTGTGATCACCAAGGGCCTCCGGGTTTTTTAAGCGGAAAATTTATTCTAATTTAATAACATGATGATTCTGAGATTCGTAGCTCAGAAGCTATTAAAAGAAAATTCTCTGACGAAATTCAGAATAAAGATAATATTATGTACTTTGTGCTCGTATTTATGTGGCGTTTTAAGAATTTGTATTTAATCCAAGTTTCATTGTGTTTTATATTTTCTCTGGAAGAGACACTTTTTAATGAAATAAAAATGATGCTACACTGTTCAGCATTTAATTTAGAAACAATATTAGTAAAAAATTGTTTCTTCTGTGGAGGAGTGCCGTAGAAAAAATAAAAAGTGAGTAGAAACAGCGGCGAAACATACTGGCTGCTCCACATTTTATACTTACAGGTGTGTTGAGGAATTAACATCATCTGAGGCAAGTAGGTCTATCGGCTAATATTACTTCGTAGATCTTAAACCAAGAGACAGTGCATCTTCAATATCCATTTCTTTATTTAACTACATTCCAAATTAATTAATGCAAACTAGATCAAAACACAGTTTTGTCACTCCTTAGAAGTTCAGTCCAAGAATGTATTTATCAACCTACTTATAATAACGGTCCTTTTGACTTTAAGGTTATGTGCAAGCTGCCGGTATGACTGCAAGGACGCCGCTTTCAGTACGAAGAAGATTCTATTCTACGCGTCTCGGAAGCAATGTACCGTCAAGGTAGCTATTTACTTGGTTTACTTCTAATACTGAAAGCTGCAAGATGTCGGCATATCTCGTATACTGATCCTACCGAGAATCGAAGACAATGATCCAGAAGATTCACTGTTTCAGATGAAATTGGAAACATCGCAGTAAATGCAAGATTACTTTTATGGACATTTAAGGATTTACTTCAAAGCACCTTCTAACGCTGGTGAAGAGGAAGTAAGAGGGGTAAACTGTATACAAAGGTATGATACGGGGAAGAACCCATTGCAAATTTTTACCATCCGACAGGGGACAAATACCTAGTGAGCCAAGTCATTATAAATAGACTGAAATGGTAGAAGTATTTGAATTGTGATTCAAATACCCATAACTCTGGAAAACATCATCGATCAAACAGCCAAGTACCATAATGACATATAGATTTTATTTCTAGGATTTCGAAAGTGACTTTCCTCAACCTTCCTTTCGAAGCCTCGTACAGACACTTGCATGAGCGTGACCACTATAGTGGAGTCATGAAAAATAGAGGCAAGCTGATGATGCTTCAGCAAAATTAAAATTGAAACTACACTATAGAAAAGCTGTAGTAGTTTTTAATTCCATGAGAAGTGACGGTATTCCCTCAACATTACCTAACAGTGACATGTGCACAGTAGCTATGGATTTACAGAAAGTGTTCCAGCTGCCTAACCTCACAGATTAAAATATGTATTACTCTCGGCAACCTAGTTTGTACACTTTCGGCATTCATATTTGTCATACTGGAGGTAGGACGTGACGTTTCCTCCCACCCTACAATTATGGCGGCTTAACTGAATGTATCTCAAGGTGTGGCACTGATTAGCAAATAATAATATACGTTACCTTTACTCAAATGAATTCTCGCGACATGTAAAGGATTCACATTGACAACAGACCTTTAGCTTCGAGAGGACTATATGTAGCACTTTACTTCATTTCTACTTAAATTATACATATGTTACCTATGTGGGTCCTCCACCATTTACTTTCTTTCGCAGTAGGGGCTGTAATAGACCTTTGAGCAGGCTGGCAGGCATCATTGTTCGGATGCGGTGGCCGATCAGAACCACGCAATTCCCGCAATAAAACGTTATGCACGACAAGGGAAATGATCGCTTGAAATATATCAGAGACGTTCTTGCTTCGGAAAGTGAAGCAGTTAACGAATGAAGAAGGATAGAGCTCGGTCGTTGACCTCCGAACAACCCACCTTCAACGTTTGCCACCTGGGTGCTGTGAAACATTAAAAATACAATCAGGCTACGTACGTCGTAAAGAGACCGGATGTTTGTCATCATTAAATAATGAACTCGACAACGCATAGCGAAGCAGATAATTATTTAGCAAGAAATATTATAAGGTCACTCAAATTACATCTGCTCAGCACGAGATCCCACTAAAGAATGATAGCATGGTAAGAAGATATTCTGGAAGTTTCGATGTATTCACACAGTTGGAAAAATGATCTTTAGTAATTCAATGAACAAATTAGCTTTCTCTCCTCATGAATTATCTCAACATCAGTAAAATGAGGAGTAAGTGCAAAAAATAAAAAATAAAAATAAAAACCATTTCAGGGATTATGTGTGTTTGGCATGAGGGAGAGTTCTCTCGAGGTGGAAACCAGATGGCATCATGTCTGCTTTAGAGTGTTAACTGTCTTTTGTATGTTAACACTCAAAAAGAGCTATGTGGTTTGAGTGATAATTGTTGTGGGCAAATGAAGAATCGTATGACGATATTCCTCTACATGTTTCTGCTCACTACAGGAGTATTTAAAAGAATCGACCACAAGTTCTGAAAGTTTGGACACAATTACTATTCTTCTGGCCGGGTTTTGCACTGATCGAGATACGCTGAAAACAATCAAAGTGTCAAGTTCCAGCTGACGTAGTCTCATTCATCACAAATACAACGCCTACTAGGCCTTATAAAACTGTAAAAATGAGAGAAAATATTTTTGACTTCGGTGAAACATTTGGAAGTGTTATGGAGACTGAAAAATTGGTGATATCAGAATTAGTATGGCTAACAGTAGATGGTGACAATCCTGGTGTCGTGAAGTGCAAGAAAACATTCTGTGATCCCGAATTGTGGTCACACAGTAAGGTTTTGTAGATTTGTCGTTGTATAAATGACATACTACACACTGAGTCAGATTTGCTCGATGATCAGTAAGAGATCAGTATAGTCGCGCGGGATTATCGGAGCGGTCTTGGGCGCTGCAATCATGGACTGTGCGGCTGGTCCCGGCGGAGGTTCGAGTTCTCCCTCGGGCATGGGTGTGTGTGTGTGTTTGTCCTTAGGATAATTTAGGTTAAGTAGTGTGTAAGCTTAGGTACTGATGACCTTAGCAGTTAAGTCCCATAAGATTTCACACACATTTGAACACTTTTTTTTGCGTTGTATCTTACTGTTTGGTAACTGATTTTTCTAAAACATCGTCTTGGAGGTGTTTCCTAGGTTACATTAAGAATTTAGCACATAGCTGCAGAACTGGTATTATGGCACGTAGCTTTTTTCTGTTTTCGAGGACAATTTTGGAAATTAAAAATTATTTACACTAATTCTAAGATAACTACATCTGTGCATGTTACAGAGTACTTGACTATGTAGGTTTCTACAGAAGTCTCATAACACACATCTTGTTCTATGGTACTTATTATTTTGTCCTAACTAATCAAAAACCACTCTTATGGCTCTTACCTCCTTTACACCTTCGCCTCTACATTTATTATTTAATTATTTTTGTTCTATACGTTTCAGACAAGGATCTGCACAAAACTTTGAACTAAAATCAATGTGTAATAAAAGAGGACCAAACCTGTGTAAGTTTAATCTTTATGAAAATTGTATTTATGCATAATAATGAAATAAAGGTTTTTTAAGAATTTCATTAAGTATTGTTACGGTGTTGCTGTAACACAACCATCGAAACAGACATTCAGCTTCAGAAGGAATCACAGTTCCCTGAAATCCGATGTAAGGTTCTTGAGTTACACGGCAAAAAAAGTGTCCCGTTCAGGAAATAACGCTAACTTTGCCGAATTTTAAATCGAATAGCAAGTAACATTTAAGAGATAACTTAATGAAAGTTGTTTTCATTTACAGTAACTGACTTACGTAGAATTTAGTAATGAGTCACTGTCTTATTTGGACTGCAAGAAATATGTGAACATCCTGAAAGTTTGTAGATCCATGTGATATATATTTTATGGTGAAAACTTAGAAATATTCCGAGTTAAAAAATAAGATACCTAAGAAGGAGTGAAACTCTTTCGACTGGGCAACGAAAAATATAGCTCATAAATCTGCCTTCGGTTGAACCATTCAGAAACTTCATGCCAGAAAGTTATTAAGAAAACTCTAAAATTAATTTTAGTAACATCTGAGATACCATTATTGTACCCCGTACCTACGAACGCAATTTACTTACGATATACTCCATGGGCTAATACTTGTACGCCGCCGACAAAATTTTAGTTCCTACGGCTCACCTTAATATGACTGATTATTCTCTCTATTTCAGAAATTTTTTATTTGCAGCTCTTAACGGCCGTTCCTCACTGCAGTCGTCAGCAAAATCACAGTTATACACTAAACAAAAGCAACTGTAGTACTTTAGGCCAGTATTTACGTTGAAGCCGGAGAAAATATGGTTTAGCGTATGGTTTTGTGAAACCTAAATTTTATCGAAGTACACTACGAGACTGTTGTCCTCAGGATGCTGCATGTGCATTGTACACAAAACTTCGTTCTTGCCGGTGGAATGTCTCTGCACTCCATTAAGAATTTCAGTCCCTCATTACACTTTATGAATCAAAAAGCAATTGAGCGGAGAGGATAAAGAACGTAAGTTTCTGAGTCAGAATTATTAATTTTTTCAGCGACATCATCCAGCATTTTTGTAGCCAGCAAATAGTCTATCGTAGTATCAAAGTACTGTTTTATGCACTAAAATTTCGTCAAAATCATCAGATTCCACGTATTTCCGTATTAATTTATATCCGTTTCTTGGGAAATCAATACACGTGCTCACATGTAGAGATTGTGCCGATGTCACAACACTGTTGATATGGGATACAGATGATTCCGAAATATCACAAAGTTTTGTTGTAATTTTATGAACTTGTGTAAAAGTTATATTATTCCTGGTTTCTTCACTTTTGGCAGGATCAGTAAAAAGCTTGAGTACATTCGATAACAAATTTGACATGGTATTCGAATGTCGTTTCGTCCTTTATTACACCGACCGGAGTAACATGACACGTAGATACTTACTGTTTCATTTTGCTCACTATCAGACATACGTCAATGCGCAGTCCCACGGAAGACTGGAACCACACGTGTAAACAAGATACTGCACGGAAACCTGAACATTCAGTTGAGCTTTGAAAAAACACACTATATGCAGTTCAGAACTTGTAAGGGGTGTCCCACGAGTACATGCCTAACATACGATGACAAGCAGATAGAAGAAGTGGACAGTATTAAATTCTTGGGATTTCAGCTTGATAATAAATTCAGCTGGGAGGAGCACACCACAGAACTGCTGAAGCGTCTTACCAAATCTCTATTTGCAATGCGAATTGTGTCAGACATAGGGGGATATAAAAATGAAAAAGCTGGCATACTTTGTTTACTTTCATTCCATAATGTCATATGAGATTATATTTTGGTGTAATTCATGAAGCCAAGCTAAAGTTTCCCGGGCACAAAAACGTGCAGTAAGAGTTATATGTGGTGTGAACTCAAGAACATCCTGCAGAAGCCTGTTTAGGGAACTAGGGATACTACCTACTGCTTCCCAATATATTTATTTCTTAATGAAATTTGACATTAAAAATATATCACTTTTCAAACCAACAGCTCAGTTCATGGAATCAATACTAGAAATAAGAATAATCTTCACAAGGATTTAAAGTCACTTAGTCTTGTACAAAAAGGTGTGCATTATTCAGGAACACACATTTTCAATAACTTGCCAGGAGCCATAAAAAGCTTAACAACCAATGAAATTCAATTTACGAGAAGCCTAAGGGATTTATTGGTGGCCAACTCCTTCTACTCCATTGATGAATTTTGCAGTAAAACCAACTGCTTTGTATATATATATAAGTACAATATAATTTCTGCACAATTTCAGTGCAGTAATGTGTTCATTGTAAATGTGTGTGTGTGTGTGTGTGTGTGTAAGTAGAATCTAACTTCTGCACCATTTCCGTGCGGTTATGTGTTCATTGTAAATAAGTATTATAGTAGTTGTATTACACATTTATTACCTTATAAATAAGAAAACCTTTTTATTTTAAAATTCAGTGCATTAGTATTTGTAAAATCACTCTTCCATTTGGTGTTCATTACAAAATGACGATCATTCCACTTGGGAACTGTGGAATGGTACATTAGCTTATTTATTATAGTTGTAAATATTTGTCATGTATTACTGTTTTTCTGACGTGTTCCACATCCTGGAGGACCTCCTCACTACGAATCAAATGGAATGAAAGTAAATCTAATCTAATCGAATAGTGTACATTGTGGCAACAAAGCTAAGCGACGGGCGAATCACAACGGTCAGCGCTGGTGGAATGTGGGCTGCGAGCTTGACCTTGAGCTGTACTTTATGACTGCCGCTCTAGCAGTGGTACAAGGCACCATCGCTCCTGCGCCGACGGGATGCTTGTGGAGTATGTATGTCAATGAAGATGTAACATCAAATATTTAATGTATTTACTCGCTTGTAAAGCAATCAGATGTTTGAAGCTCTTTTGTACACCGGAGTTCGATTCTTAAGAGAATCTGAGGTGGAAGGTTTACTGGCTGTAGAGCTGTTACGCAAAACCTGCGCCTCAGCGGCGCGGGCTGCGGCTGGTGCGGTAGGCTGTTCCTCTTAGCTCACGCAGCCAGCGGAGCGCACCCCTTAACTTGCCGGCCTGCGGGCCTTCCGGGCCGACTTGCATTTATCTTGCGCCGGGTCTCCGCATTCGCTGGGCCGCTCATTGACCACACCCCCAATCCTGGCCTGCACCGTTACTCAGCATGCATAACGTGCGCCGCGAAACCTATAAGCACGAGCGGGAAATGAAAAGAAAAGAAAAACAAAGAGAGAGGGAGAGAAAAGGGGGGCAAGAGGAGGCGGAGGAAATGAAGAAACAACGGGCTGCAGTGCGAGGGTGAAAGCGGTGCAGCGCGGCGGCCACGGCGGGATGTATCCGCTCGCGCTAAATCTTTTTAAACCGCCCAAAAAAAAGGCTAAATGGTGTGCTCGCCCGCCGGACTCTGGTCTGTGCACCGGCGGAAGGCGACAAAACAAAGGCGAAGGAAAGGCGCTCAGGGTGGGGCCGGCGGGCCGAGGAAATTGTAAAGGAGATAGCGGGACCAGCAGCGGCCAATGGCCGGCGGCTGTTATCGCTGGCACACATTTCAAGCGCGCTTATCGAGGAGCGTTCCCCTCCGTGCAGACGTGCGGTTTCACTCGGCATATCTCGCAAATGTGTGATGCGGAAATCTTGCCGGCCTCCATTTACTACCATCTTCTTCTATTGGCCTCAGAGGTGCTATAAATAAACATCAGTCTGACGTATTGCGATTCGTGTTGGGTGAGTATATTTTTCTGGTAGGATTGCATAATATAGTACAGGGAATATACTGCATTGACGAAACGAAGCGCCATAAACATACGGCGGACTGATAGTCTTTAGAGTGTTAGGAAACCGCATTTACTGACTGTTCGGGTACTTCTTAGCAGAGTACCTTGTACATTGTAGATGAAGAAACACACGGCATTGGTGTAATGTTCTATACTATAAAGGGTGACTACCTTCAAAAATGGTTCAAATGGCTCTGAGCACTATGGGACTCAACATCTTAGGTCATAAGTCCCCTAGAACTTAGAACTACTTAAACCTAACTAACCTAAGGACATCACACACACCCATGCCCGAGGCAGGATTCGAACCTGCGACCGTAGCAGCCCCGCGGTTCCGGACTGCAGCGCCAGAACCGCACGGCCACCGCGGCCGGCGTGACTACCTTAGTGCCTGGCATTGACCTGTATGTATATATTCCAGTCTTCTGTTAGTCCATCCCCATTTTCTCCCTCGCTTTGGTCCATCTTCTCCTAACCCTAATCAATCCATCTGGTGCTTCCTCCAACCTCTGCCCCATCTGTCCATCTGCTCCTTCTCCTCTCTTTTCTTCTCCTCCTCTTTGATTTCTCTGTCCATCTTCTCCTCTCCTTCCCTCTGTCTGCCTCCTCCTTTTCCCTTTGTTTGTACAGGGTGTTTCAAAAATGACCGGTATATTTGAAACGGCAATAAAAACTAAACGAGCAGCAATAGAAATACACCGTTTGTTGCAATATGCTTGGGACAACAGTACATTTTCAGGCAGACAAACTTTCGAAATTACAGTAGTTACAATTTTCAACAACAGATGGCGCTGCAAGTGATGTGAAAGATATAGAAGACAACGCAGTCTGTGGGTGCGCCATTCTGTACGTCGTCTTTCTGCTGTAAGCGTGTGCTGTTCACAACGTGCAAGTGTGCTGTAGACAACATGGTTTATTCCTTAGAACAGAGGATTTTTCTGGTGTTGGAATTCCACCGCCTAGAACACAGTGTTGTTGCAACAAGACGAAGTTTTCAACGGAGGTTTAATGTAACCAAAGGACCGAAAAGCGATACAATAAAGGATCTGTTTGAAAAATTTCAACGGACTGGGAACATGACGGATGAACGTGCTGGAAAGGTAGGGCGACCGCGTACGGCAACCACAGAGGGCAACGCGCAGCTAGTGCAGCAGGTGATCCAACAGCGGCCTTGGGTTTCCGTTCGCCGTGTTGCAGCTGCGGTCCAAATGACGCCAACGTCCACGTATCGTCTCATGCGCCAGAGTTTACACCTCTATCCATACAAAATTCAAACGCGGCAACCCCTCAGCGCCGCTACCATTGCTGCACGAAAGACATTCGCTAACGATATAGTGCACAGGATTGATGACGGCGATATGCATGTGGGCAGCATTTGGTTTACTGACGAAGCTTATTTTTACCTGGATGGCTTCGTCAATAAACAGAACTGGCGCATATGGGGAACCGAAAAGCCCCATGTTGCAGTCCCATCGTCCCTGCATCCTCAAAAAGTACTGGTCTGGGCCGCCATTTCTTCCAAAGGAATCATTGGCCCATTTTTCAGATCCGAAACGATTACTGCATCACGCTATCTGGACATTCTTCGTGAATTTGTGGTGGTACAAACTGCCTTAGACGACACTGCGAACACCTCGTGGTTTATGCAAGATGGTGCCCGGCCACATCGCACGGCCGACGTCTTTAATTTCCTGAATGAATATTTCGATGATCGTGTGATTGCTTTGGGCTATCCGAAACATACAGGAGGCGGCGTGGATTGGCCTCCCTATTCGCCAGACATGAACCCCTGTGACTTCTTTCTGTGGGGACACTTGAACGACCAGGTGTACCGCCAGAATCCAGAAACAATTGAACAGCTGAAGCAGTACATCTCATCTGCATGTGAAGCCATTCCGCCAGACACGTTGTCAAAGGTTTCGGGTAATTTCATTCAGAGACTACACCATATTATTGCTACGCATGGTGGATATGTGGAAAATATCGTACTATAGAGTTTCCCAGACCGCAGCGCCATCTGTTGTTGAAAATTGTAACTACTGTAATTTCGAAAGTTTGTCTGCCTAAAAATGTACTGTTGTCCCAAGCATATTGCAACAAACGGTGTGTTTCTATCGCTGCTCGTTTAGTTTTTATTGCCGTTTCAAATATACCGGTCATTTTTGAAACACCCTGTACATTTCCTCCTCACCACCTGTCTGTTCATCTCCTCCTCCGCCTGCTACAGACTATCTCTTCCTCTCCCTGTCGCCATCTCCTCCTCCTTCCTTTCCCTGTCGCCATCTCCTCCTCCTTCCTTTCCCTGTCGCCATCTCCTCCTCCTTCCTTTCTCACTCCATCTCCCTCTACTCTCTGTCCATTTCCCTCTAGCCTTCTCCCTGTCTCGTCCTCCACACTATCTGTGCTCGTTTCCCCTTCAACCCTCCCTCCTATCAGTCTGTCCAATTCCTTACTGCCCCCTTCCTCTCTTCACGTTATCGCACTTATCCCAATAGGTTTGTTGGTTGTTCACACCCCAAAACATTTCTTAAACCGCAACTAATATCTATACCAAACTTGGTTGTAATTGTTACAGAGGCTAAACATGAGTTTTTTACCTGCAGCTTTTCACGTGTACGCCCATGTCCAATAAATGTCACATACATTTAATCTATTTCACACGTACTTGTACACCTATTTCATATGCATCTCTACCGAATTTTGCCTTCCAGTCATTTTCACTCACCTCAATGTTTCTGACATCATAATCTCTGAACTCTGTGTCGTAGAATATTATCTTGCAGGTACATCCAATGGTATGTGCGAATACCGTCTCTGAAGGTTTTTGTCAATAGTGTTATTACTAAAGAAGCACTTTATAAAAACGTTATGCGTGATGCGGCAGTTTTCACGAGTCTAAGTATTTATGAGGGCATATCGTTCGACTACGTGTCATACAGTGATATAATTATGCTGTTAAGTTCGTTGGTGTATATGAATATTGTCTGAAGAACGTGTCGCGAATAAAGTTGATAGTAAAGAAGTAATAAATTAAAACGTCATGCTTCATGCAACAGTTTCACTGTATGTATAGCAAAAATGTAGTGACAACCATTTTACCTTTCATCAGTGTGTGAAGGTTGTCAGCGAGATAAAGCTGTTGCAAGTCACCAACGGCTGTTATTATCAAACAGTGTGTGACTAATGTGAGGGTATTCACATATCGTGGGCTACACTGCCTTTTCATTCCTTCACCCTATCCGTTTGAACGTAGGTGGCTCTTGCTCCCACGTCCGTATCTCGTGGTCGTGCGGTAGCGTTCTTGCTTCCCACGCCCGGGTTCCCGGGTTCGATTCCCGGCGGGGTCAGGGATTTTATCTGCCTCGTCATGACAGGGTGTTGAGTGCTGTCCTTAGGTTAGTTAGGTTTAAGTAGTTCTAAGTTCTAGGGGACTGATGACCATAGATGTTAAGTCCCATAGTGCTCAGAGCCATTTTTGAGTCTTACCCCCACGGTTATTCTGTCCAGATAGTACTTGATATGTGTACCAAGTGTGGCTAAAATGCGTCCAGTGGTCTAGGAGTGAGTGAGGAACACACATACACACACATTGAGGTGACTAAGTCACGGGATAGCAATATGCACATATAGAGATGTCTGTAATATCGCGTACGCGACGTATAAAAGGGCAGTTAATTGGTCAGCTGTCATTTATACGCAGGTGATTCGTGTGAAAATGTTTCCGACGTGATTATAGCCGCAAGACGGGAATTAACAGACTTCAAATGCGGAGTGGCTGTTGGAGCTGGACGCGTGGAACCTTCCGTTTCGGAAATTGTTAGCGAATTCAGTATTCCGAGATCCACTGTGTCAAGAGTGTGCCGAAAATACCAGATTTCAGGCATTACCTCTCACTACAGACAGCACCGTGGCCGAAGGCCTTCATTTAACGAGTGAGAGCAACGGTGTTGGCGTGGAGTTGTCAGTGCTAACAGACAAGCAACACTGCGCACAAATCAATGTTGGACATACGACGGACGTATCCATAACGACATTGCGGCGAAATCCGGCAATAATGGGCTGTGGCTTCAGACGACGGACACAACTGCCTTTGCTAACCTCACAGCCTGTAGCACCTCTCCTGGGTTCAAATGGCTCTGAGCACTATGGGACTCAACTGCTGAGGTCATTAGTCCCCTAGAAAGAACTAGTTAAACCTAACTAACCTAAGGACATCACAAACATCCATGCCCGTGGCAGGATTCGAACCTGCGACCGTAGCGGTCTTGCGGTTCCAGACTGCAGCGCCTTTAACCGCACGGCCACTTCGGCCGGCCCCTCTCCTGGGCTCGTGACAACATCGATTGGGCCCTAGACGACTGGAAAACGATAACATTCGCAGATGAGTCCCGATTTCAGTTGGTAAGAGCTGATGGTAGGGTTTAAGTGTGGCGCAGACCCCACGAAGCCATGGACACAGGTTGTCAACAAGGCACTGTGCAAACTGTTGGTGGCTTCATAACGGTGCTGATTGTGTTTACATGGAATGAACTGGGTCCTCTAGTCCAACTGAATTCATCATTGACTGCAAATTGTTATCTTCGGCTACGTGGAGACCATTTACAAATACTAGCATTCAAGCCCCCAAACAACGATGAAACTTTTATGGATGTTAATGCGCCATGTCAATGGACCACATTTGTTCAAGACTGCTTGGAAGAACATTCTGGAGAATTCGAGCGAATGATTTGGCCACCCAGATCGCCCGACATGAGAATCTGGAGGCAGCTCGCGCACAACATCCTGCACCAACAATTTCGCAGTTATGGACCACTATAGCGGCAGTCTTTGCTCAATATTTTTGCAACGAGTCGCTGAATACATACCACGTCGAGCTGCTGCACTACGCTTTCCAGAACAAGACTCGAAACGACAGAAGGAGGTCAGCTCAGTGTACATACATACACATGTACATCCAATTTATAATATGTATAGATTCCAAATGGACATTGCAACTTTACTTACGTACAGTGTTTTACTGAGAGGTAGCAGAGGTGTCATTCTATAGCAAAACACTTAAAGTTTCATCCCAGGCATTCACTTCAACTTTCACTTCCACTTTAACTTCGGCTGAATGAAATTGCCACTGGTGATACAACAAACGTCCCGTCTGAAGCCAATTTCTTGCCACACTTTATTCAGCATATCTGCTGTCACGTCTGCTGTGTCAGCCTCAATGGCTGCGGGAGCAATCTTTTTCGTAGCACTCTCCAGACAATAGGCTGTAGAACTCGAAACTCTTCTGTTGTTTCTAGAGGCGGATAAGTGAATGAAGTTTGAAGTATTTAGCTTCAGGATGCCACACGTCTAAGTCGTCTCAATGAAATTCAATGTGTACGTGAGGTTGTAAAGTCCATTTAGAATCATCCCATATGTTATTTTAGGTACCAGTTTTCGGCTGTTACGTAACTGTCGGTTACGAAGGTGGCGAGGAAATTTAAATCAGGGCATTCTAATTCATAGTTGGACACATCTTGAGTAATAACAGCTTGTCTGCTCTTGACGATCCGCTATTTGCTTTGTTTATTCATAGACAAGTAATATTTGGTCCCATCCATGTTAAAGCTTTAATTTCATGATTCACCATATTTTTCCTGATGATGTGGCTTCTAGTCTACGAAACATGTACAGTGTACCGATTGTTAGTAACGATGTCTACTTATGGCTGCTGTTGTCCCTCATACATGATTGAGTATAGCTATTGGACACCTTTTGCCCAATGGTTAAGACGGAAATACAGCCTTCGAAATGACTGGAACTAGCAAAATCATTTGTGATTGCGCCAGATTTTATCTAGTACAGTACGACAGGAAAATATGCACCGGCTTGAAGAAACACCATAGAAGTTACTTTTTCAGTCAATCAGATAAAAGAAAGCCACAGTTACAAAGCACAACTTGGCGGTTTACATAACATCCACTCAGGGAGGAAAATGAACTATCAAAAATGGTTCAAATGGCTCTGAGCACTATGGGACTCAACATCTTAGGTCATAAGTCCCCTAGAACTTAGAACTACTTAAACCTAACTAACCTAAGGACATCACACACACCCATGCCCGAGGCAGGATTCGAACCTGCGACCGTAGCAGCCCCGCGGTTTCGGACTGCAGCGCCAGAACCGCTAGACCACCGCGGCCGGCTAAAAAATGAACTATCTTAAAATAAGAGAAATTAATAAACATGTGTTCAATTGCCCAATCTTAGTACTGACTGATCAGATACAGTTCTCTTTCTTGCCGCATCTAACTTCAGATACTGCTGATAATCTCATCCATACCACTTTGTAAATTGTCCCACCTACACACATGCCTTATTTTTCCTGTATTTCAGTTACAGTTGATGCACTTGCCATTTGGAAGTGTTTACTTTGTATAACTGCAGCTGTTTTACTTACACTTATAGTGTAAATTGTAGTGTTTTACCTGTTTGTTACATAGGACCTGCTAACGATATTATCTTGTTCAGTCGACCCCTTGTATTATTCTACTTATTTGTCTTCTCAAAACAATTGTTATAATTTGTAATGTGGTTCATTATGATATGTATCATATTTTATCCAAGCGAAATAGTGTTACATTAGATTTTTAGCTAAAGAATTACTTTCGATTTAGTCCTAAATGAAACACACTAAAACTGTCATTTCTGCAAAGCACCTGACATACTCTGTAGGAGCGCTACTATACTAAATTAAGGTTTTAGATCTCAGTCCCAGGAATATGTCACAGCCACGCGTATGTATTTTTGCGCCTTAGGATACGTAACAGCCGAAAATCGATTTTTAAAATAATAAATATTGTAATATATTACGTCAGTGTCATATGACTTTCCATTTATAATCACAGGATTGTTTTGGTCTTCATTTCGGTGGATAACTGGAAGGAGACCACCACTCTCGTCTACCACGTACGAGGCTCTTCATCTCGGCATAGCCACTGTAACCTACAACAATTTGGACATTCCTACTGCATTCAAGACCTGTTCTACCTCTCCAGTTTTTACCCTCCCGCCAACTAATCTTCATTACCAAACTTACAATGCCTTGATGGCTCATAGTGTCTTATCAACTCGTCCTTTATTTTGATCAAATTGTTCCAAAAATTCTTTTCCACAGATGGTTATACTACCTTCTCGTTAGTTATTCCATACATCCATCTAACCTTCAGAATTCTTCTGCAGATCCACATTACAAATACTTGTATGCTCTTCTCATATGAACATTTTATTATCTACGTTACCATATGAATTGTTTATTGTTAACGTCTCACTTCCGTCTGAGGCTACACTCCAGACAAATTACTTACGGACCCATTTCATAACTTTTAAATATACAGGGTGACCAGACACCCGGAAAAACTTGTAAGGATGTTGTAGGCTCTACTGAGAAATAATTGATAAGAAATTATGTTTTTACGTTTTTCCGTTTCCGAGTTAATTAGCACTAAAGTTGGCCAATCAGGCCGTTGCGCGCAAAATTCTAACGGCCCGCCAGGTGCTGTATTGTGAGACGTAGTTTCCTAAAAAACTGAAGAAAGCAAAACCAAAATTGGATATGGGACAGTAGTAGAGACCGAACGCAAGCTGAAGCCTGAGCAGTATCGCTCGGTGTCAACTACGGTATGAGAACAACTGATACAAATTGCATCTGGCGGGTCGCTTTAATTTGCCTGCGTAACGGCCTAATTGGCTAAATTCAGTAGTAATTAACTTTTTACCGAATTTCTTTTCTAAACTAATATTTCTCACACAACATACCCTGCAACAACCTTACATATTTTTCAGACTGTTTCTGACCACCGTGTATATTGGATGTTCACCAATTCCTCTCCTTGTTAGGAGAACTTTTCTTGCTACTGCAAGTCTGCTTTTTATATCTACCTCATCTATCACACGTTATTTTTCTGCTAAAATAGCAAAACTCTTGTACTACTTTTAGCGTCTCATTTCCCAGTTTAATTCCCTCAGTAATGCTTAATTAAATTCTATTTCCTTCCACTACTTATGGTTTACTTTTGTTCAAGTTCACCTTAGAACTTTATTTCGTAACACTATCCATTCTCCCAATCCATACGTGACATGACTCAGCAAACCAGTGTTCAACAGTATTAGGTGAAAACAGTCTTAGTGCAATTTTAGTTTTTTTATTTATCAACTACGCGTTTCACCTTATTTAGGCATCTTCAGTCTGATCTTAATTTGGTATTTCTTAGGACGATCCAGTAGACAGTGTAGCTAAAGGCATCGTCGAGTACATCAGGCCACCATCACCTTCGTTAACAGTTCTAGAAAGTATTTACTGAGGTTAACGAAGGCGATGGTGGCCTCATTTACTCGACGATGCCTTTAGCTACTCTGTCTAGTGGATCGTCCTAAGAAATACCAAATTAAGATCAGCCTGAAGATGCGTAAAGAAGGTGAAACGCGCAGTTGGTACAAAAAAAAATAAAAAATAAAATTGCAACCAAGACTATTTTCAACTAATGCTAACCAATCTGTCCAACTGCTCTTCAATGTGTTTGCCGTCTCGGACGGACGTATTGTGTCACAACAAATCTATCTTTTTAAATTTTTTTTCTACAAGCTTTAGTTCCTTTTCTAAATGCCTCCTTTGTTTCCTTCACAGATAGTTCAATGTACCGATTATATGATATTAGGGAAGGGTTACAACCCTGTCTAGCTCCCTACTCCATTACTGCTTACGTTTCACGTCATCCAACTCTTATAACATTTATCTGGTTTCTGTTCAATTGCCGCGCGGGATTAGCCGAGCGGTCTTAGGCGCTGCAGTCATGGACTGTGCGGCTAGTCCCGGCGGAGGTTCGAGTCCTCCCTCGGGCATAGGTGTGTGTGTGTTTGTCCTTAGGATAATTTAGGTTAAGTAGTGTATAAACTTAAGTCCCATAAGATTTCACACACATTTGAACATTTTTTTCTGTTCAAGTTGTAGATAACCTTTCGCTGCCTGCACATTATCCCCGCTACCTACAGGATTTGAATATGTGTAGAGCGGAATGTTATAATTACATAAGCAATGTCAGCTTATAATCAACTCATCTGACGACTTAGATCAATTTATTCCTTTTAAGGAGGTAATAGACAATTTGAGTCCCAGAGAGCATTTCTATCGACCTACTACTCTCCAGCAGTATAACGTGGTAGTTTCCAAATGAAGTAACTGTGGTGAACGGTACCTACTCGTGTCTCGATTCATCTTGGCATATAAGAACGGCGTGGCCATCAACGCGCTGTGGCATTTATGTCGTACCGTCTGCCGCTATTCCACAGTCGGGACCAACGGGAATGTGCATAGCTCATCCACGAACTGTTGTCAGTCGCATTTTACAGAGGCTCACCTCATCATCTCCACTGGGAGTCATAACAATGGGCTTTCTATACGCTTAGATTATGGAACGACTACAGATTTTCGCTTACCGTAATTGTCTTTGAACTAGGCGTCACGATTACTCTCTTTTGCAGACAATACTGGCGTGGCTGTCAAATCGATTGAATATGCATCTAATGGGAAAAGTTTGTTTTTACAAGAGTCAGTATTTTTCCAAATACGTTACCTTCAATCATTGAGATTCCTATAAACACTTGTAACCTCCCCACACGTAATATTTGAAATGTATTTAAATATGAATAATGAATGTGATTCTAATTTAGTGTAACCACTCTACATAAATTCATTCACATTTAACCTCCACTCAAAATTTGTTTCCCATTTAATGTAAGCTCGAAACAGAAAACCTCATAATAAAAAATAAATTCAGTAACCTGGTAAAATTTGGACGACAGCAGTGCTGCGTCGTGGCCCTGTAACATCATTCTGAATAAAAAGCAAAAATTCTTACCTCAATAAAAACGGCAAATATATCTGCTCTTACTTAACATTTTTTTCGGCACAGCTCCGTGCAATGCTGGCCAATACGTTTGTGATTTGCGAAAGCAAGCAACTGATTTTTTTGAAATTAATGCTTTGTTTTAAAAAAATTACTTTTATTGCAAAAATTATTATTAGGACCTTTTTTTAAAACATTTGGATGACAGTTCAGATACATTATTAGATATGCGCGAGGCTGCATTTTACCTTATACAATAATACTCATGCTCCGGCATCGCTGCACCGCGACAGGCCCACCCAACGTGATGCACCAGACGCGACTGACAAGTGCAGACTACTTCAGACTAGCGACTAGCAACAACTAACTGCTACAGTTACACAGTTCGTACTGCAGTCAACACTGCTCTCTGGTCAGCGATTCTATATCGCACGCAGCGCATACCTCTTACATAACCCTCCACTGGGGGGGGGGGGGGGGGGGGCAGGCAAAAATTTGGCAGCGATGGTGAGTCAATTGGCCTTGCCATGAGCAACAAATTTTTCTTAATTAATTAACTAAGGTTACAGTCACAGAATATATACATATATATAAGTACAGAACATGAAATAAAATATAGTGCACATGCACTGAGTACAGAACATATCAAGAAATCACAAAATGTATACGCAATGAGTACAAATCATATTAACATATGACATAAAGTGCACACGCACTGTAGTAAAGAACATATCAGGCAATGACAAAATGTATACGTAATGAGTATGAAACATATTAACATATGACATAAAGTGCACAATCACTGTAGTACAGAACATATCAGGTAATGACGAAATGTATACGCAATGAGTACAAAACATATTAATAAATGACATAAAGTGCACACGCATTGTAGTACAGAACATATCAAGAAATCACAAAATGTATACGCAATGAGTACAAATCATATTAACAAATGACATAAAGTGCACACGCACTGTAGTACAGAACATATCAGGCAATGACAAAATGTATACGCAATGAGTATAAATCATATTAACAAATGACATAAAGTGCACACGCACTGTAGTATTTTTTTATGATTTTACAAGAACTAGGATAGGAAAGGGAAGGATTGCATCATGGTTGTAGCACAGTAGGTTGCACGTTGCTGCACTGAAAGTCCATATCTTTCTACAGAAGCACAACACCAAGTGAGACAATCTGAAGTTCTCTTCCCTGAATTATTAATCAGTGTAGCCAAGACACTGAAAGGTCGTATTAATATTCAATGTTATCATTTTGGTAGTACATTAGGTACACCAAACAGTGGGACCATAATAACATCTCTATCTCTCAAGGTGGTGGACAGCATGTCGTGTCAACACCACGTTCTTGCAAGGTACACCAACGTAGAATTAGTGCAAAAACCAAATATAGTGCTCCATGATCATAAGGATAGACAGGACAAACGTATATTGCAGTAATTTCTGGTAATTAGGTCAGAAGGTGAAGGACATTAAGTCTTATGCCAGTTATCATTGAAAATTACGCTAGTCTATCAACTGATTTGGGTAATTGGTGGCATTCATCGCCTAGTTACTGAACATTTCTGTACTATGTATTAAGTATTACAGAATAATTTTCATAAGTCATCTGATTATCGTGAACATTGGCACTCATTGCCCAGTTACAAACCATTTTTATGCGTTATTAAAAAGTGATCATTCAAAATAAGAGTTAATTAATGGCATACTATTTACATAATTCAGCTAGTTATAGTAATCATTGGCACTCATTGGCCAGTTACAAAACATCAGAAGTCATCCTTCAAAACAGGAGCTAAAGAGTGTAACATCAAGCTACTAGTATTCATATATATAGCATGTAAGTGACATAATACAAATATAAGAAACAGTGGCATTTATTGGCCTGTTACTAAACATATAGCAAGTATTGAATATTACAAAACATTTTTCATCATTCAAGTGACATACGACATATTTAAAATAATTATTGGCACTCATTGGCCAGTTACAAATCATCAGAAGTCATCATTCAAACGGGAGCTAATGAGTGTAGCATGTATGCATTATTACAAAATATCATTCACTATTACTCAGAATTCATCATTCAAGTAACATATGACATATTTAAAATGTAACACACTGTAACTATTACTGAAGGTCTGTGATTAGAAAACATCATTCAGTATTACTCTGAACTCTCTTAAACTGGTAGCATTATTTGGGACTGGTCATACATTTTTTTATTTTAGCAATGCATTGCGTTGGGATCGATAATTAATTGCTGGGGCTTAACAATATTTACTCTTGACTTATTGCAGCAAATGAGGATAGGTAACGTCATTTGTCATGAGTCAGCTGTAGCAAGGTTATGAAACAAGTAGAGTATATGTGATCACATTCATGAATGACACACACAAATGGGTAAAAAAATGCAAGTACTAGAACAGGTTTAATGACCAACTGCTTATAGCACATTAATTTCATGAATAGGTTCTCCTGGAAAAAATACAAAATGGATTATTAAGCTGAAAGAAGAAACGCATATTATGCTGAAAAGTAGTGAACTTCGAATTAACAGGAAATGAAATGTGTATTAAATATATGTACTCTAGCTGTCCTTTCCAAAACCTTCAGTCTTTATACCATGCGACATAAGACATACTGTCAAAACGAACTGCAACAAATACTTAAATAACTACACAGCATTTCTTAACTAACAGTAAATATATAAACTTCATCATTATCCTCATCTGCAAAGAAAAACTTCATTATTCATATTACCATAACTTAGTATCATATTCTTCATCACTATTCATCGTCATTCATTATCATCTGCAAAAAGACACTTCATTATTCATTATTCATATTACCATTTACTTCATACAACTATTCATAGTATAGAGTTCCTTATTTCTAGCATATTTCATCACTAAAACTAAGATGTGTAGTTCTGTCTGACAGCCTGCATCAATCGCTTCGTATTCTGAAAGAAAAAATTAGTTAAGACCGCTATCATACGGTGTGTATGGTATATTCTGGTTAATGCTTGCTAATTCTGATCCATTTACTCTTCGTGACGAGGTATTGGATCTTCTTTCGTTCATTCCGAAGGTGAAATTCCCATTTCATAGTAATCCACTGTGGTTTGTTTAATTTATTTATTTTACTCGTTATAGCTTTCTGAAAATGATGAAATGATTAATGTCTTTCATTTAAATCATATACCCACTAAATAAAAACTGGTTTCTAGTTATATAATTGAGCATACAGCATAGCATAACAGAAAACGTAATATGTCAAAAACATAGACAGTGTGCAGGTGCAAAAATGTACACAGAGTATCATAATGTAGCAGCAAAAAATGTAAAATAGTCACAATGTTGAGATATCATAAGGCAAAATGTCAAAGTCAACTGGTGTTTCTTATATCTTAAAGATTTCATAGTGCATAAAACAAAACAGGAAAACAATCATACATACATGAAGAATGGAAAATGTGCACGGTCTGATGTGTAACGACAAGAAAAGCGATCTGCTAACCTTACCTTGCCGGGCACCTGCCAAGAAAAAATACGATAATCATCAGTAAGTGTTCATATAAATATAATTGCATAAGTAGTCATAAAATATGTAAGTTTATCTGGAAAAATGTGCACGGTCTGATGTGTAACGACAAGAAAAGCGACCTGCTAACCTTACCTTGCCGGGTACTTGCCAAGAAAAAATACGATAATCATCAGTAAGTAGTCACATAAATGTAATTGCATAATTGGTCATATAAAAATCAGGAAATGGCATTACAGTGTGATAAATCATAAAGTATATTCATTTAATAAAGGGTTTAAAATTGGAGACATGGCGATTGCCTTTACTTTTTCTGATTCTCAAAGTTTCGACGTGTACTACATTGGGATGAGGAATGCTGCGAATTCGATATGGACCTGCGTATAGAAGCTCAAATTTACTACACCTATTCTTTCCTCTGTTGGATAAATAGTGTGTACGTACTAATATGTTCTGTCCAATGTGAAAGTCACGGTGTGTACAAACCTGTTTTTGCTGTCTTCTCCGGCGCTCTGCGGCACGTTTGATGTTGTTCAGCGCAATATCAATTATTTCATGGTGTCCTAGTCGACGAGATGTAGGGAAGGTTACTAATTCTTTAATTTTGTTAGGTGGTTCAACATTTTTCAGTATAACAGTCGGAGATAGCATAGTAGATTCATTTGGTATGGAATTAATTACATCTTGGAATGAGAGTATGTGTGTGTCCCAATCAATATGTTTTTTATGGCAGTATATTCTACACAGTTTACCAATTTCTTTCATTAGTCGTTCACAATGGTTCGAAGAAGCATGGTACCTGGATATGTAGATCGGAGAAATTTTTCTAGCTCGTAACATACGTGTCCACATAGCAGATCTAAACTGTGATCCATTGTCGGCAATTACTTTCAATACATGCCCTACATGGAATAGAAAATGTTTTACAAATGCTTTCGAAACAGTTTTAGCAGTAGCTTTGCGTAACGGAGTGAAGGTAACAAATTTTGAAGTGAGTTCAACAGCGACAAAGATGTAGCAAAAACCTCTATTAGTTCTGGGAAGCGGACCAAAAATATCTACAGCGGCCATGTGTCTCAATTTAACAGGTACAATGGGATGTAACGGAGGAATATGTGAAGTCGTATCTGACTTAGCTTTCTGGCAGATTTTGCATGACGCTAAAACTCGTCGAATACGTTTCTCCATGTTGGCAAAATAACAGTTCTGTCTCAGTATAAGAAAACATTTTCTGGCTCCGTAATGTGCGTAACTTAAATGAATATACCAAATTAATTTGTAAACAAGCTCGTCAGGAATACATAATAACCAATTGTTGCTGTCAGGGTGAGAGCGGCGAAACAGAATATTATTGCGTACAGTGTAATGGTTTCTAAAGGTAACATTATTCCTATCTTGCCAAAGGTGTTTAATTTCTTTCCATACGTTGTCTTTACTCTGCTCTTGTGCCATGTCTTGTAATGACGACGAAATGAAATTTTCAAATGCAACTTGTTGAATGACGCTGAAATTTGCTTTGCAGAAGTTGGTTGCGATGTCTTGCTGATTGTTGCTGAGAGAACGGGATAGTGCGTCTGCTACAATAGTTTGTGTGCCGGGAATGTGAACAATTGTAAAATTAAATTCCTGTAAATAAAGTTTCCATCTGCTTAATCTGTCGTGTGTAAATTTAGCGGAAAGTAAAAACTGTACAGCTCTATGATCTGTGTGAACAGAAGTGTGTCTTCCAAAAAGAAAATGCCGAAATCTCGTAAATGCCCAAACAACACATAATGTTTCAAGTTCTGTAACAGAATAATTGTGTTCAGCAGGTGACAGAATGCGACTTGCAAAGGTGATGTTTTTAATTACTGTAGCACCATCTTCTTCAATTAGAACTGTGTGTGTTAGAACTGTCGGTGGCAATGGAAAAATTTCTAGTAAGATCTGGATGTGATAAAAGTGGTGCATTCTACAAAGCTTCTTTCAGATTCCAAAATTCAGAATGTGCTTGGCTATCCCAGGACCAAATAGTGTTTTTACCCGTCAATTGACATAATCTAGGGGTGTCTAAAGCGAGTAATGAATAAATTTACGAAAAAAGTTAATTAAACCCAAAAAGCTGCGTAGTTGTTTCTTCGTCGTAGGAACAGTAATGTCACGTAAAGCCTGAAGTTTTTCCGGGTCAGGCGCAATGCCCTCTGCTGAAATTACATGTCCAAGAAATTTTATAGAAGTTTTGCCAAAGTGCGATTTACTGAGATTAACTGTGAGTCCTTGTGCACGAAAAGTTCGTAACAGTGGTTCAAGAATCAGATTGTGTTCAGACCAGTTAGCTTATGCAATAAGAATGTCGTCTACATACGCTGTGATTCTGTCTTTAAGGAAGAAAGTAAAATGCCGGCGCTCCCCGGAAACGTTGCCCAATCGGACAACGGCCAAACCTTCCACCACCGGAAACCAATGCAATCAAGACATTGCCCAATATTGGGCAAACAAATTGTAGTTTCCGGACACGAAAAAGTAAAGTAAAGTAAGTCTGTCTTTAAGTTCTGTCGGAAGTATACTATTCAAACCGCGAATAAATGCTGCTGAAGAAATAGTTAAACCGAACGGTAATTTACAAAATTGATAACAGTCACCAAAACAGAGAAAAGCCGTGTATTTTCTGCAGTTCGGATGGAGTTGAATTTGCCAAAATCCCGATTTCAAATCTAATGTGGAATAAATAGCAGTACCATGAAATTTCTGTAGAAATTCTTCTAGTGTCTGTGGGCGATCTGTTTCATTAATAATAATGTCGTTGATGTGACGCGAATCAAGTACGAGACGAAGTGAACCATCCTTTTTTCTTAACAATATGGAGTGGATTTATGTACGGACTAACTGCCGGTTCAATAATTCCTTAGTCAAGCATAGCTTGCAATTCTTTCTTAACATGTTCTCTGTGAATATACGGAATGGGATAATGTTTGGCTTTCAATGTATCGCGCTGTTTAACTTGAAATTCATACATAAAACCGGACATAGTACCAGGGACGTTGTCAAAAACTGGAGCTTGCTGTAAAAGAATTTTGCGTAGTTGCGTGCGTTCGTCGTCTGTATTTGCACTGCTCTGTTTAACTTTGTCAGAAATCATTTGCATAACGTCATAGTCGGCTTCGTCTGGAGTATTATAGTTATGTACGTACGTATCTGTGAACAATATGGAAAGACAGTCTATGTTACGTGATGCGGAAATAACCTCTGTACAATTAATTGTTGGTTCTTCTGCAGATAAAGAATGCTGAAATTCTAATGCCAGTTGTGCATTTTCATCCTTTAACATTAAATAGGAATTTTGAAAGTTAATAATTGCGTCGTGTTGTACCAGAAAATTCGTACCTAAAATAACGTCTGTTGTCAATAAGGGAACAATCCAAAAATTTGAGTGAAATGTATGACCTGCAATACAAAATGATAAATGTGTCTGTAATTTTACATCTACTCCTTTACCAGATCCTGCTCCATTTACTTTAGTTTTGCCTAATGGTAACGTAGGGTAGGTATTCTCTTTATTACATTCGTTGAAAGTTTCCTCATTTATAACTGACATAGGTGATTCAGAATCGATTACTGCTGAAAATTTGAATGATTCAATCTTTACCTCAATGACAGGGTGTGAATTTTTTTCTTTTTGAATAACTGGTCTTTCCTGCAAAAGAGTGTCTCGGATGTCGTCAAAAGTAATAACATTTTCGTGAACAAGATTCTGCGTGTCAAAAGCATTGCTTGCGTTTACTGTAAGATGCAACCTGTACTGTATCTAGTCAAATTCTATCTGACATGCTATTATTTTTGGGAGGATGCTGTGGCATTTCCACTATTTGTACTGTTCTGTTATTTCGTCCTGACGTATTACGTTCGGGATGATATCTACTGTCTGGTTCATTCATGATAATTTGTTGTTGCGGATGATTTTGCTGCTGATAAGACCGACTGTTATTAAACGTACGCTGAAAATAGTGACCATTATTTTTACGTCTGTCATGATAGTCATTGCTATATGGCGCGTTGAGATAGGAATTGAAATGATGTGTCTTCTGTACGTACTGATTTCCTTGTTGCTGTGCGTTACTATTTGGCGGAGCCGATGCTATACGTGCAGGCGGCGGAAAATTAAAGCTTGGTTGACCTTGCAGACTGCTTTGTTGGTTGGGTATGCTAACCGGCTGGCTTTCATGCTGTTGCGGTGAAAAACCTCTATTGTTACCAAAATGCGGTCCCTGTTGCTGATATTTTTACACATACTGATGATTACACTTCTGTCTTTCATTAAAATTACGCTGGTAGTTCTGGAGTGTCTTATGAAAATTGTCACTTTCGGTAAGATTTGTCATATCACATTTCTTTACTCATTCTTAATCCTAGATAGACCGATAGGTGAAGAGTAGTTTTGATAGATATAAAGGATAGTAGAAGAGAAGTCAGCAGCGCAGAAAACTAAAGATGAAATAGCACTACTACGGCTCGGGGCCTTGTGCACGCTACGGCTCATATTCATCGAAGCGTAATGAATCCCCTGAGGTCTATTACGCACTGCAAATAAATTTTAGTTTCTGCGTTACAGGCAATGCCGGTGAAAATTAAAAAGCAAATTGTCGTATCCAGTCCAAAGCGTGACTCTGTGTTCTGTCATTTTTAAATACTTTAAATTTTCTCACGGATAGAAAATGCTTGTAATCAAAATTATCGTCTCTGTATGTCCGAACAGGTTCAGGATTGTATGAGAATCTATTTGTCTGTGACGTGATTTGTGATTTGTGAAAGGAAGCAACTGATTTTTTTGAAATGAATGCTGTTTTTTTTTTTTTTTAAATTACTTTATATTGCAAAAATTATTATTAGGACATTTTTTTAAAACATTTGGATGACAGTTCAGATACATTACTAGATATGCGCGAGGCTGCTTTTTACCTTATACAATAATACTCAGTCTCCGGCATCGCTGCACTGCGACCGGCCCACCCAACATGATGCACCAGACGGGACTGACAAGCACAGACTACTTCAGACTAGCGACTAGCAACAACTAACTGCTACAGTTACACAGTTCGTACTGCAGTCAACACTGCTCTATGGTCAGCGATTCTATATCGCAGGCAGCGCATACCTCTTACACACTATGTAATCAAAAGTATCCGGACACCCCCAAAAACATGCATTTTCCATATTAGGTTTCCATATTAGCATTGTGCTACTGCCAGGTATTCCACATCAGCGACCTCAGTAGTCATTAGATACCGTGAAAGAGCAGAATGGGGCACTCGGCGGAACTCACGGACTTTGACTTCGAAAGTTATCAGGTGACTGGGAGTCACTTGTGTCATACGTCTGTACGCGAGATTTCCACACTCTTAAACATTCCTAGGTCCACTGTTTCCGATGTGATAGTGAAGTGGAAACGTGATGGGACACATACAGCACAAGAGCGTACAGGCCGACCTCTCCAGTTGGCCGACAGAGACTGTCGACAATTGAAGAGGGTTGTACTGTGTAGTAGGCAGACATTTATCCAGAACATCGCACAGGAATTCCAGACTGCATAAGGATCCACTGTAAGTACTATGGCAGTTAGGCGGGAGGTGAGAAAACTAGGATTTCATGGTCGAGCGGCTGCTCATTAGCAACACATCAAGCCAGTAATTGCCAAACGACGCCTGGCTTGGTGTGAGGAGCGTAAACATTGGACGACTGAACAGTTGAAAAATGTTGTGTGGAGTGACGAATCACGGTACACAATGTACGGATCCGATGGCAAGGTGTGGGTATGGCGAATGCCCGGTGAACGTCATCTGCCAGTTTGAGTAGTGCCAACAGAAAAATTCGGAGGCAGTGTTGTTATGGTATGGTCGTGTTTTTCATGGAGGGTGCTTGTACCCGTTGTTGTTTTGCGTGGCACCATCACAGCACAGGCAATTCTGCGATGGCGATTTCATCTTTCAACACGATCGAGCACCTACTCATAATGCGTCACCTGTGAAGGAGTGTTTACACGACAATAACATTCCTGTAAAGGACTGGCCTGCGCAGAGTACTGACTTGATTCCTACGGATGACCGCTGGGACGTTTTCAAAAGACGACTTCGTGCCAGGCCTCACCGACCGACATCGATATCTCTCCTCAGTGCAACCCTCCATGAAGAATGGGCTGCCATTCCCCAAGGAACCTTCCAGCACCTGATTGAACGTAGGCCTGCGAGAGTGGATACTGTCATCAAGACTAAGGGTGGGCCATATTGAATTCCAGCATTACCGTTGGACGGCGCTACGAACTTGTAAGTGATTTTCAGCCAGGTGTCAGGATACTTTTGATCACATAGTGTATATTCCTCATTCTTTTAATTTACTGTAAAAACGTAAATAATAATTAATTTCCCAATCTACTGGTTGATGAAAAATTGTGCTCGTAAAGTATGTAGCAGATCTGCTCAAACAATATGTTCAGCACCTTTCTTGTAAGAGTAAGAGCCTAATTCAATGATAAGTAAGTCAAATATTCACTACTTTGGCAAAAAGGATTACATATTATTCAGTGAATGACAGTAATCAAAATAACATATTGTAGGTTCTCGTTTAATATACTGGTGTTGTTAACAAAATAACCAAATATATTTTTTCACTGATAAAGGTTGTTGCTTTCAAGAAAAACAGACACATTCACGAATACAATACTATGTCGAAGAATGTCCTTAATTACAAACTTGTGAATGTAGCTATGTTACATAAGGCGCGAAATGTCATAATTTATCGCACCCAACTGTCTCACAAACAACCCACAGAAATGAAATTTCTGGTAGACAGCAGAAGTGTGTTTCTCCGTCTAAACTTCTGGTATTCTATGGGCGAATGCTTTATATGATACTGGTGCCTGGAAAAGCAGGGTAGCAGGTGAGGGGAGTGTAAAGGTACTATTTGAAATTACAATGAAATAAACACCCTTAGCTGCCTACAGGCTTTGACATACGTCAACGGAGACAGATGAAAATGTGTGCCCCGACCGGGACTCGAATCCGGGATCTTCTGCTTACATGGCACACGCTTTATCCATATGAGCCACCGAGGACACAGAGGATAGCGTGACTGCAGGGATTTATTTCTGGCACGCCTTCCGCGAAACACACATTCTCAACGTATTGTCCCGCACTACATTCGTAGTGCCCCCGACCATTATACTCATTACTTGCGGCGCGTTCCCGATTCCCGTAAGAGTTCGGGCACTGTTTGTGCATCGCACACAAGAAGAAGTTGTCAAGTGGCCGGTGAGCCTTAACTATATATATACTAAGAAGATATGTTCGAAAGAACAGATACCATCTTAGTATATAAAAGGTACTATTTCGCTGAGACTGCCCGCCGTAACTACCGACCGACACTGCCTGTGTATTTCGTTGAGATTGCTGACCGCAGCGGCCCCGCCACTCAGTGAGTTACCTCTGTGAAAGGAACACGCACGCGAGTTCGCAACATGGATGCTAATACCGTTCTACGTTTTTTGGTGGACGAGGAAGAAGAAGAGGAAATTATTGCAATGCTTACAAGATCTTGTCCCCACAGCATTTTCCAAACACGGAAAAGTGAAGGAATTTATGCTAACTTAGTAACCGGTCACTTGCGAAACGATGAAGAGAGGTTCAGAAATTTCTTTAGACTTAACCCATCTCAGTTCGATTTTGTTTTAAGTCTGGTGAAAGAAGATATAGCAGCAACAGCTACCAGTGCAGTGCAAACTCCAATAGAAGCAGACGAAAAAATGGCAGTGACTTTACGGTAAGTAGCTGTATAAAAACATACGTATTCATCAACAGTGGTTTAAAATGGATAATTTTGTATCTCTATGAAATAACATAAATTTTTATTAAAATAGTAGGTTTATTTGGATACGACTCAGGGCCTGTACAGTTTGTTGTTTATTTTTACGTTATCTTTACACTGTGTTTACATTATGATTAGTAATTATTTTCAAAAGTAGCATCACGTGCTTGTGGTTCGACGTTTATTAATGGGGTGAAAGTGTACGTATCGTCTCCAACCGATGAAGTTCGTTCGTACGGGGATGTAAGGGGAGACGAGCCGGAAGGACGATTACTGACAGGTAGTGGCACAATAGATGATTCTGAAGAACTGTCAAGCAACATAACATAGCTTAAAATGTCATATTAGCACGAATAAGCCCTCAGTCACAAATATTAAGTCAAAATTGACCAGGTTTCGACGCCACTATGAGCATCGTCTTCAGAATGAAACAAACTGTTCTAAAACATATTAGGTATATAATACATTAATAAAATTAAAGGTTGTACTGACTGGAAAGAGATGCAGTACTTACAAGTCCCATTTTAAAAAAATCTAAGCCGGGAAGGCGACGTCATGAGTAGTTGTAAATAAGATGGCGAGCCGCTAAGGGCTGCTCGTACTTGAGTGAACAAGGGTTGGAACAACACTGAGGTGCCCACGTTAGGAAGCGTGGGCAAGTAAATATGGTGTTGCTACGAGCGCCATCTTGGAGCCGCAGAAACGACAAGGCTACTGTTCAATCAAAATTAGACTCATGAAATTGTGATGCAGCTGATACAGGCATATCGTAAGCACTAATAATTATAGGTTGAAGTTACATATTTATCTGCTTTAAACAGAGATACATTTTGTAACGTAAGAAAACGTCAGTTATGACTTACAAGAAAACAGCAAAGATGTAACAGGAAAACAACATTTCGGTAAACTGCATGAGGAAATCTGAATCAAAGATCAAGCAATGGCTTTATACAGTCGAAAAAGTTTTTAGTTCGCAGCTGCAGCTGTTCGTTGAGAATGAGGCCATCATGACGAGAGAGATGTTTGAAAATCTCAAGTTCCTCTAAAACATCTAACCTACGTCCCTTCTTTTCCTCATGCAGAATATTGCTTATCGCCTGTGGCTTTAGGCACGTGTCGAGTAATTAAGAGATGATCGGCAGAGGATGAATTTAGGGCACTGGTGCGGTTCTTTCTCAAAAGATGTTCTTTATATCTGATGGTGAAAGCACGTCCAGTTTGCCCTATATAATAGGAGGAGCAGGTATCACAGATGATCTTATAAACGCCAGGACTTTCAGTAGGGGAGCGTATGGATTTAAATTTATGAATGAAGTTTCTCTTCAGATTATTATTAGTAGAGAAGGCAACATTGCAGTTGTATCTGTTGCGAAGCATGCGCTGAATCTGATAGGAAATGGATCCTATGAAAGGAATAGAAAAACGTTTTTTTGGTTAATTTCAGTACATGAGGTGTTGAGCGTGGTAGTACTTGCAGTTTTCTTTTTTTAGGATATCATCCACTATGTTAGGCGTATATTCATTATTGACTACACTGGACTCGCATTCAGGAGGACGACGGTTCAATCCCGCGTCCGGCCATCCTGATTTAGGTTATCCGTGATTTCCCTAAATCACTCCAGGCAAATGCCGGGATGGTTCCTCTGAAAGGGCACGGCCGACTTCCTTACCCATCCTTCCCTAATTCGATGAGACCGATGACCACGCTGTCTGGTCTCCTTCCCCAAAACCAACCAACCAACCAACCATTATTGACTGCTATGGTTTTAAGTAAATTAATCTCAACTTTTCTGTTGAAAGTGGTATAGAGGCGGCTCGGTGGACGGCAGAGTGTAAAAAGGCCATTTTTTGACTGGATGAAAAGAGGAAGCAGGCACGATTTGGTCAGTATACGTTTCTTTTCGAAAAATATTGAAAGTTTAGTTATTTCCTTCTATTGTAAGCGTCAAATCTAAATAATGTAATAGGCTCACAGTAGCGTCGAAACCTGGTCAGTTTTGACTTAATATTTGTGACCGAGGGCTTATTTGTTCTAATATAATTCTGACACGGTCACTGAATCTTGGCAGCTTTGTTCAAAGTTTTTCTTAAAATGTCAATTTTCGCTTTATTAGTGAGGTGATGTGGTAGTTTCCTAATGGACGCTGCGATGCTTCTCATGAACAGCCCCACATCATCTTCCGGCTCCCGATTATTAGCCAAGCGCTGCAGCAATTCCAATCGTTGCTGGCCCCGTTGGTTGATTGAATCCCAGTGTGTTTTCCTCGATTTGCGAGCTGAGATCGAAGGCGCATTACTAGAGGACAAGGAAGCAATGGTTTGTGGAGTGTCAGGCCCTGTTTCGTTGGCAGATAGCAGTCCTTCAAAACTTGTTGGCTCCTTTAGCGGAACACTACAAAAAGACTACCGATCCTTTTTACATCTCTCAAAAAGCCTAGTCTGTTGAACAACGCACATTTTGTTGTTGAACTTGTTGCTGCAGAACCTGTTGGCAGTTCTTCTTTTCGAACTGTTTTCCAGTAGTTATTTCTGATGTCTTTCCATCTCTTCTTATACTGGTTACCAAAAACGGAACGATATTTGTTTAGCTGTGGTAATTAGGACAAGACATATTCTTTATGTTTCATGTATTAATAATAATTATGGTTTGTGTTACAGTTTTCTAGCTACAGGGGAGAGTTTCGTGTCCCTTGGATATGGTTTCCGGATATCTCCAAGCTACGTGAGCACCATAGTTCGTGAAACAGTGGAAGCTATGTGTCAACACTTGGCACCTATCTTCCTGCCTCCTCCATCTCGAGACTCTCTCAAGGAAGGTGCGAAAGAATTGTACACTCTTTGGGGTTTCCCTAACTGCTGTGCTGCGATTGATGGGAAACATATAAGGATACGGTGTCCTGGAAAAAGTGGTTCCCTTTTATGGAATTACAAAGGGTACTTCTCCGTAGGCATTGCACTTTTGGCATTGGTTGATGCGAACTGTAAATTCGTTGCGATAGACGTAGGTTCATATGGGAAGGAAGGAGACATTGGCATATTTAATAAGTCAGCAATGGGGAAAATGATCATGAGAGGAGACGTGTTTCGAGCAGATGAAGAGCTTCCATTAGCTGACATCAAGGTGGCATTTGTTATAGTAGGCGACGAGGCATTCCGCTTACGAAAGCATATTCTCAAGCCTTACACTCGCTCGTCTGCCCAGCAAGATAAATCACGAGCGACCTTCAGCTACAAATTTTCACGAGCGCGCCGAGTTTCTGAAAACGCTTTTGGACTTTTGTGTCAGGTATTTCGAGTCTTCTACACAAATCTGAGTCTGTAACCTAACACATGTGATAAACTCGTTACAGCTTGTTGCTGTCTACACAATCTCCTCAGGGACGCCGACTTAGAAAAAAGAAGACGACCTTTTCATTAACTTGACCTTTACGTGAGTTTACCACAGAACATTATACCCCTACCCAGAACAGGGGTATTCTACCAAGCTGAAGGGTTTCAGGTTCGAGATACATTTAACAATTACTTCTGTGAACCTACAAATCAATGATTACAACCTGGAAAAGAACTAAGTCTCAGATAAAGGAAATAAATTATTGTTACTACTCGTAATGACTGTTGTTGTAATCGTTTGGTGACAGAAAGAATGAAAGCATTGTTGTAGCCTCCATATTGTACAATTTGTCACAGTAGGAAAAAACATAAATAAATGAATGTGTACATGCAAAACACTTACCATCTCTTTTCATAGCTTCTCCTATCTTCTTCCACACCTTATCCTTTGCCATCACATTTCTGACATCTGTACGCTTATGATCATACAGTATAGAGTATCTGCTCACATAATCCACTAACTGTTCGTCGTCGTCATCGTGAAAACCTTTCTTCGATACAGCGCGTCGTTGATTTCTGCAGTCGTCACACACCTAGCAGTCGTGGCCCAACTGCTTGACTGCTTCTGCAGCGGCCGAGACGCGGCAGTCGCGATGACGTCACGACCGCTACGGCCGGCAGTTCCAGCGAAACAGTACCTTAAGATGCTGGTACAAACAAACAATGAAAATCAGATTTTTTTACACAATGCCCAAAAAAGCTTTATAAATTCTTCCTTGCGCATATTCTTTTCCGTGGTACAAAGGAGTTTTACAAAACCATTAACAGATCTCTTTAACCGAAACATTAACCACACCAGCCCACATTATTTGCCTAAATGGATTAGAGATTACGAAACACAAATATTGCAAGGCATGGACAGAGGTGTGTGTTCCATAAAAAATTTGGCTTTTATTACATCAGCATCAAGGCCCTTAAGCAAAATGTGTGTTTCCCTTAACAGCATTAAAAGTACAATTTAGTAAAACGTGACGTATGTCCCCTTGTAGAAACGCCAGATTTTTCGTAAACTGAACAAAGGAACCAAATAGCCAAACGTGAGATACGTCACTCTTAAGAAACAGGCTTTTGCTTGAACAGAGCTGTGTGAAACAACGTGCCTAAGCGTGTCGCAGGTCACTTTCAAGGAAACAGATATTTAATTAAATAGAATTACGTACGTCAGCCCATGGTCTAAAGAAACACAGCACCTTTATTGAAAATTATCTCAAATTATACAGTAACTTACCGAAGGTGTGGCGCCATTAAAATGAGTAAGTCTTCCCTCCGTACTCTTAATTTGATAATTTATACCCGGGTCAGGCGTGGAAAGTAATATAACACCGCCGGCGCCTCAGTAGGATAGAACGAGCAACCTGTAATAGCTAAATGTAAAATACAGTGAAAATGAATGCAATTTGTAAAATATTTGGAATAATCACCATTCCAGACGGGAGACTTAGCAATAAAGGCTTGATGCCAGTTACTTCAGTCGCGTAACCAAATATCAGAACACGACAGGATTAAGGAGTCAGTTTTAACATATATGGTATAACACTTACTCCTAAAGTTATTTTAATTAGCTTTGAAACAAGATATTAAGTCCTAGAGATAACGCTATTAAGCATCTAAATTACTCACCGGGTCACTTCACCCGGGACTCAACTACCCTACACAAAAGCTTCTTAATTACGGAAACGTCGCACTGCAAGGCAGAATGGCGCGGACGATACACAAATTTGAACTAAGACAACGACCACCCGTGGAGTGGGCTCAACTGGCACTTGTTAACTGACAGCTGTATTTTCGCACGTAGCCGGGAGTACACGGAAAAGTCAGTAAGTTCGTAAAATACAAAGAACAGAATGCAATCACCTTAGCACGAAGTATTGACTCCAGTGGACACAGCCCTGCAAGTGAGTCAGAACATTTACAAACTTCGTGTGAACAACAGGTCTATGAAACTAGTACAGATCAGTGACTAATGAAACGTCGCCTGAAATTTACAGTGACGGTTAGACACGGCCACAAAGTATTTTAACACTAAACAGTAATCAAGAAACGCCTCCAAGGTCAAAATTCAGAACAACTTGTTTAGATAGTAGAAACGACTGGTGATTACGCATTAGCTAGGATGTCACTCGTCTAGGTTAATAAGTATTACTTGCACATAAGGAGTATATAGAGGGTCTATACAAGGGCGATGTTCTTGAGGACAATATTATGGAAATGGAAGAGGATGTAGATGAAGATTAAATGGGAGATATGATACTGCGTGAAGAGTTTGACAGAGCACTGAAAGACCTGAGTCGCAACAAAGCTCCGGGAGTAGACAACATTCCATTAGAACTACTGACAGCCTTGGGAGAGCCAGTCCTGACAAAACTCTACCATCTGGTGAGCAAGATGTATGAGACAGGCGAAATACCCTCAGACTTCAAGAAGAATATAATAATTCCAATCCCAGAGAAAGCAGGTGTTGATAGATGTGAAAATTACCGAACTATGAGTTTAATAAGTCACAGCTGCAAAATACTAACACGAATTCTTTACAGACGAATGGAAAAACTAGTAGAAGCCGACCTCGGGGAAAGTCAGTTTGGGTTCCGTAGAAATATTGGAACACGTGAGGCAATACTGACCCTACGACTTATCTTAGAAGCTAGATTAAGGAAAGGCAAACCTACGTTCCTAGCATTTGTGGACTTAGAGAAAGCTTTTGACAATGTTGACTGGAATACTCTCTTTCAAATTATGAAGGTGGCAGGGGTAAAATACATGGAGCGAAAGGCTGTTTACAATTTGTACAGGAACCAGATGGCAGTTATAATAGTCGAGGGACATCAAAGGGAAGCAATGGTTGGGAAGGGAGTTAGACAGGGTTGTAGCCTCTCCCCGATGTTGTTCAATCTGTATATTGAGCAAGCAGTGAAGGAAACAAAAGAAAAATTCGGAGTAGGTATTAAAATCCATGGAGAAGAAATAAAAACATTAAGGTTCGCCGATGACATTGTAATTCTGTCAGAGACAGCAAAGGACTTGGAAGAGCAGTTGAACGGAATGGATAGTGTCTTGAAAGGAGGATATAAGATGAACATCAACAAAAGCAAAACAAGGGTAATGCTGAGGGACTTAGATTAGGAAATGAGACACTTAAAGTAGTAAAGGAGTTCTGCTATTTGGGGAGCAAAATAACTGATGATGGTCGAAGTAGAGAGGATATAAAATTTGATTTATTTGGGCAACGGCAAGGAAGCGTTTCTGAAGAAGAGAAATTTCTTAACATCGAGTACAGGTTTAAGTGTCAGGAAGTCGATTCTGAAAGTATTTCTATGGAGTGTAGCCATGTATGGAAGTGAAACATGGACGAGAAATAGTTTGGACTAGAAGAGAATAGAAGCTTTCGAAATGTGGTGCTACAGAAGAATGCTGAAGATTAGATGGGTAGATAACTGATGAGGAAGTATTGAATAGGATTGGGGAGAAGAGAAGTTTGTGGCACAACTTGACTAGAAGAAGGGATCGGTTGGTAGGACATGTTCTGAGGCATCAAGGGATCACCAGTTTAATATTGGAGGGCAGCGTGGAGGGTAAAAATCGTAGAAGGAGACCAAGAGATGAATACACCAAGCAGATTCAGAAGGATGTAGGTTGCAGTAGGTACTGGGAGATGAAGAAGCTTGCACAGGGTAGAGTAGCATGGAGAGCTGCATCAAACCAGTCTCAGGACTGAAGACCACAACAACAACAACAACAACTTGCACATATTCGTCTTAGGGTATCTGACCATACAGGCTCAAGTAATAACCTGGTATTTGCACTTACACTACGCAATCCTCACTACTGCGACACTACTAGCGAACAGGAAGGCATCCATGTACTTTCAAAAGTGAGTTTTTCATTAGACATGTAATTCCACAAGGGCAGCACTGAGTAGTCGAACTTGTCCCACGTTCTGTCCATGCTATCAGACCTACGCCTGCCCCCACTCCGTGCCGTCCAACACCGGCTGTCACCGCCAGCACTCAACAGCCCAGTTTGATTCAACAGTCTCAGCAACTCTGCCCGGCACCTGCCCGCTCCACACCCGCGCTCTCCTCAAAACCCCTCTGGCCTCACCCTGGCACCAAAGACCACGGGTATATATATACCCAAGAAACCCTCGATATACCCGCTGCACGGCACAGTGCCCAGTGTCTAAATTATGAGTATTTAGACGTATATGTTACATGACCAAAAGTATCCAGAAACATATTACTGAACTTTAATACTGAGTGTGTTCGCCATCTTTATGACGGATTGTACTCTGATGGGATCAATTTCAGTAAAATATCAAGAGGAAAAACCAAAGAAGGTTGTGATGCCAGATGCTGGGGGGGGGGGGGGGGGTAAGAAACGAAGATGACTTCTAAATCATACCAAAGGTATTCCATTAGTTTCAGGTCGGGACTCTGTGTATGCCAGTCAATTTCAGTAATAAATACTGTCCAGAAACCATTTCCTGCAAACAATCATTGTCTCCGAACTGCTCCTCTACTGTATGCAGTTCACATTGCTGTAAAAAGCATTGACATAATACTGTATTTAGCGTTTTCCTAAGCTCAGGAAGGGGACGATACCCTAACCACGAAAAACTCTCCAATGTTGTTGCACTACCCCCTCAGTACTTCGTTCGCCGCTAAGCATTACGGCAATAACTTTCTTCTGGCATTCGCCAACACCTACTCCCTACCCTTCCCCACCCCTCCTCCCCCGCCAAAGTCCATCGGAACCGTAATACCAAATCACACGTTTCCAGTCACCGAATGAGCAATGACGTCTCTCTTCACACCATCTCTGGTGTCGCTTAGCACTCACTGCAGATATTCACTGCCGGAGAAAGAATCGCAACAACAAAAATTAGTTACTGCAGAGAAATGAAATATCGGGAAAGCAATTATCAAGGTAACATATTTAAGTGATTAACATTGCAACTTCTCAGGTAAATGCAACCTCGAGATAAGCCAATGCAAATGTGACATGGTGGTATATTATTAAGTGGTGCAACCGCCAAAATGTCGAATGTAAGGGTGCAAACGTGAGTGCCGGATGTCGGATGGTTTCATGCCTGTTGCACTCGGTCGGTCAATACAGAGACGGTTATTGCTGCTTGTGGATAATGCTGGAGTTTTCGTCCAGTGATGTCGAATAAGTCCTCGATTGAAGTCAGATCTGGTGATGGAGCAGACCAAGGTACCAGTCGACACTGCAGAGCATGATGGGTTGTAATGGTATGTGGGTGAGCGTTTTCCTGCTGGGAAGCACCTCTATCCAGACTGGCATACAAATTTGCTGCCGAGGTGCTCTTGCTGACACACGAAACGCCCGAAGTGCAACTCCAGTTGTAGATCCAGTGTGTATAGCTCGCAGAAAAGTTGGTTGCAAACCGTCCATTGGCCTCCTCCTAATCAACTTATGGACACGACTGGCACCAAGGCAGAACCAGCTTTCATCGGAAAACACAACAGACCTTCATCCTGCCTTCCAATGAGCTCTCGCGTGACACCACTGAAGTAGCAAATGGCGGTGGATTGGGGTAAGTGGAATGCTCGATACAGGGCGTCCGGTTCGGATCTGTCCTGTAACCGATTTTTAACAGTTCGTTGTGTCACCATGATGTCAAGTACTGATCAGATTGCTGCTGCAGATGCAGTAAGATACGCGAAAGCCATGTGCTGAATACGATGATCTTCCCTCTAGGTAGTGCCACGAGGGCGTCCGGAGTGTGGTCCTCTTGCGCCTGTAGATTCCTATCACCACCATTGCCAGCAGGCATGAACATTGGCTACCAAATCTTTCTGCATTATCTCAGAAGGAACATAGAGTTTCTCGTAACCCTGTTACACGACCTTATTCCAAGTCAGTGGGATGTTGATAATATCGTACTTGTCGCCTTAGATGTATTCTTGACTAACATCAACTTATCAAGCTCAGACTGAAAGGTAACTAATGCTCAAGACCGTACAGCGCGTATTTGAAGCAAACCTGATTTGTATCCCCATAGTGGCGCTACTAGCCCCATTCTTATGCTGCTGGCGTAAAATCTGAATAGGCATCACCTTTCAGATCTAGAAACAAGCCTGCTAACTTTCGTTTATGTAGCACAACTCCTTCTCGGTGTTGCGATTTATTTTTCGTCAATGTATGTGGCTCATGAGGAGCAACTCGACCATCGTCTCACATCAGTGTAAACTATATACGAACAGTAATTGTGCGAGCTGGACTACTGCTATCAGTTTGAAACTCACGAGTGATTCCAGCCTCTGATTTCATCTGACTTTCTTTTATAACCGCTATGCTCGACCGTCCCTTTCAGTCAGTACATGAGGTGTGCCTGATCTTTATTTTTCTGTGGTTGTTCCTTCGCTTTTAAACTTCACAGTCACATTACTAACAGCTGCCTTATGCACGATCCACAGCAGAACAGAAGTCCCTCCACATAAAACGATCGGCAAGGCAGCCACAAAATCGTCGTGCACCCATGAGATTTGCTTTGCTCATCTCGATGCTCGTTGCTTTCCCATCACCATCTTCATGACCTTCTGCAGGAAGAATGGTCCAAAACTCTCCTGCATTCCTCGTGTAGCTACGGCTGCTACGACATCGAGCAAATATCAGAACGTCACATGCTGTTGGTTGGGCTCAAGGCTCAGCTGGCTGTATTGTCTGACAAAGTATTTTCCGTATCGTGTTGTCTCAAATGGATCTGGACATAGTAGATGTTTCTTGCATGTCTGGCGCAGGAAAATCTGGGTATGGAAAGTGGCTACGGGTGGTGTGGACTTAAATCTTAAAAGCCGGCCGAAGTGGCCGTGCGGTTAAAGGCGCTGCAGTCTGGAACCGCAAGACCGCTACGGTTGCAGGTTCGAATCCTGCTTCGGGCATGGATGTTTGTGATGTCCTTAGGTTAGTTAGGTTTAACTAGTTCTAAGTTCTAGGGGACTAATGACCTCAGCAGTTGAGTCCCATAGTGCTCAGAGCCATTTGAACCATTAAATCTTAAAAATATCCAAATATATTTCTTAAACCAACTTCAAGAACTCCAGGTCCAAACCTAACATGGCACAAGTAACGATTTCATCGCCTAGTTTACCAAAATGCAAAACTTGGCATCTGACAGAACAGAACAAACGATGGAACAATATGCGCCTCTGAATTTAACCAACTTTTCGACGAGGGGTACCAGTCAAAGCTAAGACCCTAACCAAAACAAGCAATGAACATGTGAGCAAAAATCGGCAAAGAAATACACCAGCCCCAGGATATCCTCCGCTGGGACCAATAAATGAGAACAACAAAACAGCGAATACCAGCAAGAAGGAGAAATTAAAATTTCACTTAACACAACAACAACAACAACAAATTTCCAGCTTTAATACATTAGGCTCTACAGCGGCCTCACCATTATTGAAAATTGTGATCTCTAGGTAACTTAATTTGTCCAATCCAACCACTCTCGACACAGTTTCATTTAATCGCCATCGCGGAAAACTCCGCACCTAACAACACAGTACTCCTGGCCGTGTAGCATTTCCTGGCTCCATGAAGCCAGACACGACTCACGGATCCAGATCAGAATGATGCCCTGTGTTGACAGTAAGCCATTGCCACTCCTGATTGCAACTCAACCAGGTTGCCGAGCTGCTTTGCTCAATGACTTCGTGCTTCGCTACGTCCTGCCGGATCTTTCCCTTGGAAACTGCTAGTTATGTTCCTTCTAGATATTTGTCTTCCCGTTGCCTTTCCCTGGATGTCTGGATACTTCCTCTGTCCACTGGGCCTCCACATGATGTGAGAACAGCTGCTCCATTCTCCAGCCTCCATCTCCACAGGACTATTGTTACCATAAGTACTGGATCGGTTAAAAAAATTCGGGGAAATTCTTAATTTTGGACCAATAGTTTTTGGAGAAAAAGGCGTTTGGCATCCCTGCACACGCCTGTGTTTTAGGTGTGTGTACGTCTGTTAGTTATTGTCGACTGCTGTACTGACAAGGGAACCTCCCCATCGCACCCCCCTCAGATTTAGTTATAAGTTGGCACAGTGGATAGGCCTTGAAAAACTGAACACACATCAGTCGATAAAACAGGAAGAAGTTGTGTGGAACTATGAAAAAATAAGCAAAATATACTAAATGAGTAGTCCAAGTCCAACATACGCAACATCAATGAGTGCGTAGGCACAGTGGCGCTGTGGTCTCGTGGTTAGCGTGAGCAGCTTCGGAAGGAGAGGTCCTTCGTTCAAGTCTTCTCACGAGTGAAAAATTTTATTTCTTTATTTTCGCAAAGTTATGATCTGTCCGTTCAAAATTTTATTTCTTTATTTTCGCAAAGTTATGATCTGTCCGTTCGTTCATTGACGTCACTGTTCACTGTAATAAGTTTAGTGTCTGTGTTTCGCGACCGCACCGCAAAACCGTGCGATTAGTAGACGAAAGGACGTGCCTCGCCAATGGGAACCGAAAACATCTGATCGCAAGGTCATAGGTCAACCGATTCCTCCACAGAAAAACACGTCTGATATATTGTATACGACACTGGTGACGGCATGTGTGTCACATGACAGGAATTTGTTGTCGACCCACCCAACTTGTACACTTGGCGAATGGGTAAAAAGATTCTTCTACCTTGTCCGATTTAGGTTTTCTTGTGGATGTGATAATCACTCCCAAAACACTGATGAAAACATAATAGTTTGTCACATAAACTGAAAATAAAAAATTAAACTTTTCACTCGAGGAAGACTTGAACCAAGGACCTCTTGTTGCGCAGCTACTCACACTAACCACGGGACCACGACGCTCCTGTGTTTGTGTTATCCTTGATGTTGATTATCTTGCACATGGACTACTCAGTTTATATATTTTGCTCATTTTTTCATAGTTCCACACAACTTCTTCCTGTTTTCTCGCCGGCCGAAGTGGCCACGCGGTTCTGGCGCTGCAGTCTGGAACCGCGAGACCGCTACGGTCGCAGGTTCGAATCCTGCCTCGGGCATGGATGTGTGTGATGTCCTTAGGTTAGTTAGGTTTAACTAGTTCTAAGTTCTAGGGGACTAATGACCTCAGCAGTTGAGTCCCATAGTGCTCAGAGCCATTTGAACCTGTTTTCTCGATTGATGTGTGTTCAGTTTTTCAAGGCCCATCCACTGTGCCAACTTATAACTAAATCTGAGGGGGGTGCGATGGGGAGGTTCCCTTGTGAGTAGAACATTGTGTCGCATACTTTGCTATTTTAGAGATGCAGAGTCAGAGCAACGCGTCTGCATTAAAGTTTTACGTGAAACTAAGAAAACCTTTACAGAAACTTACCAAATGATGCAGGAAGCCTACGGCGACGAGTGCTTAAGCCGCACTTTGTGTTACGAATGATTCACACACTTTAAAATTTACTGGAGGGAAGTTAAAAGTGACCCTCGTTCAGTACGCTTTTCGACGTCTACCGACTACGCTCAGGTATAGAACGTCAACGAAACTGTGCGTGCGAATCGAAGACTGACTGTCCTTAAGATTGCAGAAGAATGTAAGGTCTCAGTTGGATCATGTCATGAAATCCTTGGACAGCATCTTGGAATGCACCGTGTTGTCGCCACGTTCGTCCCACGGCTCATGAGTTAAGACCAGAAAGATCTTCACCTCGCAGTCTGTGGATCGCGCAAATGAGAACGACATGTTCCTTTAGCGAATCAAACTGGTGATGAGACGTGGGTCTACGGTCATGATGTTCAGACCAAAGTTCAGTCTTCACAATGGGTTGGGAAACATTCTCCAAGACCAAAAAAAAGCTCGTCAGGTCAGGTCAAATGTCAAAGCCATAATAGTTTTTTTTTACTTTGAAAGTTTCGTTCATCATGAATTGATGCTACAGGGACAAACTGTTACTCGATGGTACTATCGGGACGTGTTGCGACGCCTGCGAGAAAATATGAAACGTAAACTGCCTGTGGCGAGAGAATTCATGGCTCTAGCATAACGATAATGCATCCGCACATTCATCCCTGTTGGTGTGTGACTGTTGCGCAGAAAATAAAATCACTTTGCTGCCTCGTCCTCCGTACTCTCCATGCCTGGCTTCTCTGGACTTTTTTTTATTTACGAAGAAAACACCGTTCAAAGGACGAACATTTGTAACGACATAGACGAAAGAAAACTCCTAGACGGCGCTTCGCGCGATCCAGCCAGAGGCGTACCAAAACTGATTCTGGAAGTGGAAACGGTGATGGGAGCGTTTCGAAGGAGACCAGCGTAGAAAAAGTAGATAAGCGTAGAAAAAGTTTGTGGACAAATTTCTGGAATTTTTTTAACAGACCTCGTAAGCGCGGACAGCGCGACATGCGCGGCCTAGCATCGAAGATAGAGATTTGTGCATCGCTGTCCACGACCCTCCGGCACTAGCTCCCAGCTGAAGCCCGTTCTCTGCCATACAACATACTGCTCCTTGCTGTGACGGCACGCCGCTCCACACACCGCTGTGGCACAGTGAGTAGCTGCTTCGCTTTTGCAGGCACGCTCTGCTGCAGTGGAATTCAACACCAATGATGGAGCCTCGCTGCCGAAAATCACTTATTCACAGCACACATGATAAGATACATGATGCAAGCAGAGCAGTGAACCTTGGCTGTTATTGCAAACTCGTATGTGAATTATGACCTGCTGCGAAGAATGTAAGAGAATTGATAATAAACTGTGAGGAAATAAAGCACTTCAAATAGGAGTTAAGAATTTTCAGTGCTGAAATGAAATATTACGTTTTCACAGTGTCACAAAGCGGACGAAAACAGGCGTATGTGAAAGTGCTGAAAGGGAGAGACTGACAATTAAATGGAGCGGCACGCTTGCCATTATCAGTGTGATGTCAATAATCATTGTGCAGATACATCTGTCGGCTACTTGTTTGATATATTTGCATTGATCTTGAACGTTGATGGTCTTCGATAAGTCATCGAGACGCGGAGGAACCGCCGGACCACTTCTTGAGACATTCACGGTTTCAGCAAAGAGGACTAAGCTACCGCTTAGTATTACTCAAAGAAGAACATTCACTTTTCACTGAGGCTAGTAAATTCATTCTCAAGGAACAATTTTCATGTATATATCTCCACATCTATATGTATTTAGCGGCTCCCGTGGAGTAATTAAACCACAATTAATTTTATACTCGTACAAAATGCTCTGAGATGTTCCAGGCAATTTGCATATGTCATGAAAACCATAAATCATGCTTAATTTAAGTGGATGTGTTTCAGTATTTGCTGTTTTTTCTCCGTTTAATTATTTCCCAAGGGTGTGAATTTGATCGTTACTGGTTTACCTCCACTATACCGGCAACAGGCACTCCTTTTAAATGGCTGGCGGAACAGCAGGATCACTACGTAAATGGCAATAAGTGTGTAACTGGCGAAACATTATACTTCATCAATGGTACCCAGTGTAACCTGCAAATGTAACCACGACACTATTGACGGTCACTGTGAGAACTGCAGTAGTCAGTTCACAAGATTGTGTACTGAATAATAACACTTTAAAAAGAAACAAATGCAACGTGATGACAATATTAAAGAGGAAGCACCCTTTCACGTGCCTTAAATATGTAGCAGTGACGTTACGAAGCAGTCTGAAATGTGACGAGCATGAGTTGTTAACGGAAAGGAGAAGGGACGACCCTGACTTTTCGGAGGAAGTGAGGTGCATCTGGAGAGCAATTCACGCACGAGACTCTAGTGATAGTGTTCGTGGAATACTGCTCCTGCGATAGGAATCCTTATCGAGCGGGTCCTGGAGGAGATAATTATAGAAGCGTTAGGGGAATAGGAGGCCAATGTCACCCTTCCAGACATTGTAACAGAAATATTCAAGGACATTACACGGGAATCCTTACATACAAGTGACGTTGTTGGCACGAAATCTTCTCGACTGCATCTACAGGACTAGTATTCCAAGATGCCTGTACAGTTCTTTTGTCCCCACTGAACACTTCTGGTGGGGATCACAAGGATACGACAATGGAGTTTAGTGTGTGTGTGTGTGTGTGTGTGTGTGTGTGTGTGTGTGTAGGTGCTCGCTCCTTAAGCGAACGGAAGAGAACGAATAAGCCGTCCTACCTTTATGAAGTAACCTCTGCGGCTTCTTTATTTGTAGAATCAGAGGCTGGACAAACTTTTGGAATAAGGAATCCAAAACTGATACACTGGTCAGCTTTCAAGCCTCACGTGGCACGCTATCCATAACAGTGTTCACTGAAGTTGCCTCTGCTATAGTCATAAACATTGTATTTGATAGGTGATTTTTCACAAATGAGGTGGACTTTCTCATGAATCAAAAAACTGAATTCGCAATCCCATCCTGTGGCAGTGTTGCAGTGTTTAAGTACACTGTATTCATTGCATCCTGGCAATAAGCCAACCTAACAGAAAGAGCCCACGCAGTGGCACACTACTCTCAGGTCTCAGAACTACCTATATTACTAAACGATCACTGGATACAGTTGGATATTACCTACCTAACGGCTGCCAGGGACAACAAAAATTCGGTTTTCAGTATTTCATACAATTATTGACGGAACTTAACTACTTAAAATGATATCTTAATCGACTCATTAAGAGCTAGAATCTTACAATAAAAGTGTAGCACGGTAAGACAAGTATTTTAGTCACGCAAATTATCCAGATTATACACGGTGTAACGGCTGTTAGTGCATATATTTTTATGTTTGGTACCTTAATATGTACACACATCCGTCTGTTGTTTATTTTTATCTGCTTCAAATAGTCTATCCACAAACACGTCACTAACTTTACAACATGATGTTTTCTGCATGGCTATACCTGGCCCACAGACTTTGACGTCTGACCCCCTGGAAAGGGGAAAATTTGCATTAACATCTTACTCTTTCCGCTTGTGCCAGGAGGTACTAATCAGCCAAAAAACATACGACTTCTAATAGAAATGATTATTGGTCTTTTAATGACGTAAGTGGTTCAATACATCGTCCTCAGTCACCAGTAAATATGTCTACACTTTTACCCGTTACACCCTGTATTCATCTAGTATTTGAAAATGAGAGCGTTTACCAACTTCCAATAAACTTTACACATAACTTCAAACCCACCTGAAACTTTCCTCTTGCCGGCCGCTGGTGGCCGAGCGGTTCTGGCGCTACAGTCTGGAACCGCGCGACCGCTACGGTCGCAGGTTCGAATCCTGCCTCGGGCATGGATGTGTGTGATGTCCTTAGGTTAGTTAGGTTTAAGTAGTTCTAAGTTCTAGGGGACTTATGACCTCAGCAGTTGTGTCCCATAGTGCTCAGAGCCATTTTGAAACTTTCCTCTTGCAGATAACCCCCACAAAATAACGAAAGGAAAAATATTTATTGCTTAAAAATTTTTTCGGCTTCATTCAGTAAAACTTCAGCATCAAGCATGAGGTTGTAATTTATTACTTCTCTACTAATAAGTCTGTTGACATTTTTCTGGTACAATGCACATATATCACTGGATGTACAGGTATAATTGTAACGTTTTACAACACATAACCCAAGAAATGTATCACATGATTACTGAGATACGTCAAAAAATAGCTGTTCTGGAAACTGAGAGCAAATTATGCAGACTACACTCATCCAGTGTTTGACAATAAGAGCACTTCCCAACTTCCAACCAGCTTCCAACATAACTGGAGTGTTGCATCTCCAACCATAAACATTCTACAAACTTAACGTCAAATATTGAACATATTAATTCGTTTGAAAAGTAGTAAGATATTTGAAGCTGTTTTCCATTCTTTCAAGAATTAGGGGCGAGACCGGACTAAATTCTATCCACATAACGACGGCAATTGAGTGAGTCATCCCAGAGCTTAATTTCTGGGAGCGCGTTTCATAGGTGGGGTGGGACGGGGGTTCACCAGCACCATCCACCACAAAAATATCTTGTACAGAATGTCTTTAATTTTTCCTTCGCTGTTGGAAATTCTCTTTACATAGGTGGCTAAGCACAATATCTTCGATTACGAACCTGCATTCTGGATGGGGGTTCATGTAAAAAATGTAGACGAGACACAGGGAGTGTGGAGCAGCTTCTCACTCGGTGCATATAGTATTTTCTAAACTAGCTACCGATACTAGTATTTTCCAAGTTCAAGATGTGCCTTTACCTCGCCCTAGTGCTGTGCAACGACAGTTAAAACACTGTTTGTGAAATTAGTCGTTGCCAATCGCTGTCTGCGGCTTCAGCTAGATACTGGCGTTTCTGTACATTGCATAATCGTGCCACTTACGAACAGTTCGGCTCGTCACAGTTGACAAAATCTTGAACGCAACTTACTGCGTATGACGGCCAGGACATTCCAGTGCCTGATACATGTAGTTTATGTGGCATAGTACAGTCTCTCACCAGAACAGTGACATTTGCATTACTGCGTTCGCGAGAGTCTGAAAATACTTTTCGGCTATATTCATTTGATTTATTTGGTCTTCGTATTCAGGACAATGTACTTCCTGTTTGTAGTTTCAACCCAAAAGACAGGGTTACTCAACTGACTGAGGAATTTCATCATTTATTTTCTGAAGGGCTTGGCAGAGCAAATAATTTTGTGGCTCAAGTAACACATGCTGTCACCCATGCACTTCCGGACAAAGTTGAAAGTGAATTTGAAGAATAGCATGACAGCGGTGTTATTGCTCCTATCCAGGCTAGACAGTGGGTTTCTCCCTTAGTAATCCTACCAAAGCCTTCTGAGAGATTTCGTTTTGATCTTATCTATAAGTCCACTGTGAATCCCCAAATAATAAGTGATACCTACCAATTGCCTCACTCTGAGGAATTGATGGACAAGCTCGGTAGAGGTCGCTACTCTTTAAAAACTAACATACGCGATGAGTGTTTTCAAATTTCTCTAGATGAGGACTCTCAGAAAGTGTTTGTGGTCAACGTACATTTAGGGACGTTCAAATTGTATGCTTACCCTTCGGCAGCGCTTCCGCGCCTGCCCTATTCCAATGCTACTTAGAAAAGGTTACTACAAAAGTTCCCTTCTGTTCAAATTACTGGGAGGAAATTGTGGTGTCAGCACGCACACCGCAGGAACATATCTCTAACATTGGTACTTTTTTCCAAGTACTTGCAGCAGGTTGGAAGTGTCGTATGGACAAATGCGCCCTTATTAGACTGAAATTCAGTGCTTTGGCCATATTCTTAATATCCAACGAGTTCATCCCCGTCACTCACAATTGCTCGTTTTCCGAAATCTCCCTGCCGAGAGGAACGAGAGGAATTGCAGTCAGTTGTCAGGAAGATTATACATCCAATTTATACTCAACGCACCTCAGATCGCGGCTCCGTTGCATCGTTTGTGCCGCAAGAATGTTCCTTTTGTTTGGACCAAATAGTGGTAGGATGTATTTCAGAAACAAAAAATGCATTGTTGAGTGAGAGATGCCTTCTACATTTCGATTTCGCTGAGAGTATGGTTTTGGCAGTGGGTTCTTCTTCGGACGGAAACGGAGTTGTGCTCTCTCAAAGATTTTGTTCACATGATAGGCCGGTTGCTTTTGCCTCCAAGCTATTGACCAGGACTTACTGTAACCATTGCCAAATCGATAAGGAAACTCTCGCTGTTATCTATGGAGTAACAAAGTTTCACCATTATCTGTTTGGCCGGAAATTGTACCAAGTGATGGACCATAAGCCACTTCAGTTTTTGTTTGATCCATTCAAACTCGTTCCGCATTGCACTGTTCAGAAGCTACAACGTTGGGCTTTGTTACTGTTGCAGTATCAGTACAAAATACCGTACCGGCCCATGTCGAAGCATGCAAATGCTAACGCTCTTTCACGTCTTCCTGTTGGTGTTTATTCTGAATTCGACGCTACTGCCACGTCTTGTTGTCAGATATGTGCAGGACGCTGAACCTCTACAGACTTTTCCTCTACACTATACGAAAATTGCACAGCCCACAAAAGTAGACCGTGAGTTGAAAATTTGGTTGGACTATCCGTACCGCTTCGGCTCGTTCAGTGAAAAACATTAAGAATTCTTTTGTAGACTGATATTTCGATCATCGGCATAGCCTCTCCATCCAGCACAGTGTCCATTTCTTGAAAAAAACACTATGGATGCTTACTCCTAAATTGTTTCAAAAATATTTATTGCGATTGGTCCGCCAAGGACATTGTGTAATTATACCCACGAAGAGTTATCGCGTCGGCATTGTACTTGGCTAGCCGTGGACGCCCACACTGAGCAGATTATGTAAGTGTCAATCTTGTGCTGAAAATCTATCAGCCGCGTCGCAAATGTTTCCGCCTTGGCCAAAGTCTCAGTCGCTGTGGCAACGAATACATGATCACCTTGCTGTCCCATTTGGAACACTCGTTGGCTTGTTATTGTGTAATCTTTTAGCAGTGCCCGTTAGTTCCACTATATCGTGTGGTACCATTCAGGCTTTGTATCCTGTTTTTTGCTTGGAAGGTTGCAGACAACGTACCAAAACTCTCTGCTTAGGTCTTTCAACAGTTTTCAACAGTTTTGTACAGCCAGTGTATACTTACGTTTCATCCTGAGTCGAATGAAGAAGTTGAACGATTTGTGCGTACATTCAAACACAGGTGAATAAACTACGTGCCTCCAACACACAGGAGCAAGAGGTGATGCTCTCCCAGCCCTGCGACCGTCGCCGGCGGAGCTTCTACATGGTTGGCGACACCGCGAGCTGCTACACTTTCTGTATCCAACGCAGCGCACGACGCCTCCCACGCTCCGCAAGAAGCGCTTTGCGCCTAAGGATTCTGTTCTTTCTAGAGTGAGCCGTGGCGAGGTTACTGATGTCGCCTTTCGAATGCTTGACGCCACCAGCTCGATGTGACGCGTGATATCTCTCTGGTTTGAGGCCAGTAAGATCTTTGCTCGACGTTGTTGATGGTGATGGGGCAGTGACAACGGAGCTACGAGGACAGTGTGAGAGGTGCGCCGGGCGGGTAACGCGAGCAAGCGTCTTGGGCACGGAGTCCGGCGAGTGGTTGCTGGGCATATTCGTGGACCGAACGTCTTCCAACACCGGATACTTTATCTTGTAATATGGCCGGCTGCCGCTTTAAAGATAAATTCGAGATTTGCAGACGTTATCGCTCTGCTATTTACACTCCTGGAAATTGAAATAAGAACACCGTGAATTCATTGTCCCAGGAAGGGAAACTTTATTGACACATTCCTGGGGTCAGATACATCACATGATCACACTGACAGAACCACAGGCACATAGACACAGGCAACAGAGCATGCACAATGTCGGCACTAGTACAGTGTATATCCACCTTTCGCAGCAATGCAGGCTGCTATTCTCCCATGGAGACGATCGTAGAGATGCTGGATGTAGTCCTGTGGAACGGCTTGCCATGCCATTTCCACCTGGCGCCTCAGTTGGACCAGCGTTCGTGCCGGACGTGCAGACCGCGTGAGACGACGCTTCATCCAGTCCCAAACATGCTCAATGGGGGACAGATCCGGAGATCTTGCTGGCTAGGGTAGTTGACTTACACCTTCTAGAGCACGTTGGGTGGCACGGGATACATGCGGACGTGCATTGTCCTGTTGGAACAGCAAGTTCCCTTGCCGGTCTAGGAATGGTAGAACGATGGGTTCGATGACGGTTTGGATGTACCGTGCACTATTCAGTGTTCCCTCGACGATCACCAGTGGTGTACGGCCAGTGTAGGAGATCGCTCCCCACACCATGATGCCGGGTGTTGGCCCTGTGTGCCTCGGTCGTATGCAGTCCTGATTGTGGCGCTCACCTGCACGGCGCCAAACACGCATACGACCATCATTGGCACCAAGGCAGAAGCGACTCTCATCGCTGAAGACGACACGTCTCCATTCGTCCCTCCATTCACGCCTGTCGCGACACCACTGGAGGCGGGTTCAAATGGCTCTGAGCACTATGGGACTCAACTGCTGTGGTTATCAGTCCCCTAGAACTTAGAACAACTGAAACCTAACTAACCTAAGGACATCACACACATCCATGCCCGAGGCAGGATTCGAACCTGCGACCGTAGCAGTCCCACGGTTCCGGACTGCGCGCCTAGAACCGCGAGACCACCGCGGCCGGCACTGGAGGCGGGCTGCACGATGTTGGGGCGTGAGCGGAAGACGGCCTAACGGTGTGCGGGACCGTAGCCCAGGTTCATGGAGACGGTTGCGAATGGTCCTCGCCGATACCCCAGGAGCAACAGTGTCCCTAATTTGCTGGGAAGTGGCGGTGCGGTCCCCTACGGCACTGCGTAGGATCCTACGGTCTTGGCGTGCATCCGTGCGTCGCTGCGGTCCGGTCCCAGGTCGACGGGCACGTGCACCTTCCGCCGACCACTGGCGACAACATCGATTACTGTGGAGACCTCACGCCCCACGTGTTGAGCAATTCGGCGGTACGTCCACCCGGCCTCCCGCATGCCCACTATACGCCCTCGCTCAAAGTCCGTCAACTGCACATACGGTTCACGTCCACGCTGTCGCGGCATGCTACCAGTGTTAAAGACTGCGATGGAGCTCCGTATGCCACGGCAAACTGGCTGACACTGACGGCGGCGGTGCACAAATGCTGCGCAGCTAGCGCCATTCGACGGCCAACACCGCGGTTCCTGGTGTGTCCGCTGTGCCGTGCGTGTGATCATTGCTTGTACAGCCATCTCGCAGTGTCCGGAGCAAGTATGGTGGGTCTGACACACCGGTGTCAATGTGTTCTTTTTTCCATTTCGAGGAGTGTATATTTGCTTCGGAGGTGCCTGGGTCTCAAAATCTGGATTTGCTTAGGCTATGTAATTGGATTTGGCGGCCTAGTTTTCTTTCAGATGTTTTCCCGTCGCTGTAGAGGCGGTATCTTGTAGTGACGCTGGTATACCGTTTGGCTAGTTATTGTTGCTTTTACGGAATTAATCCTGCTGTATTATCATTGCTTTTGCCGGTCGGTACCCAACGAAGAGAGTTTTGGAAGGTAGGTTCACTCGTTGTAACCTTTCTTGGCCTTCCTATTTGGTGTATTCTTGTGCTCCTTACGTTTCTGGCGCAACACTTGTGAGGAAGCAGTTCGAACTCTTTTTTATTTAACTGAAGCTGTTATTAAAAACGGCCAGCCGGGTTTCTATTTTGTTATTTTACTAAACTGAAGCTGTTATTGTTGAAGGCCTGCCTATTTGTATTTTGTAATTTTACTTAACTAATGCTGTAACTATCTATCGAAGGCCTGCCTGTTTTCTATTTGGTAATTTTACTTAACTGAGCTGTATTTATTGAAGACCTGCCTGTTTTCTATTTGCTAATTTCACTCAACTGAAGCTGTTATTATTGGAGGCCTGTCTGTTTTCTATTTGGTAATTGTACTTAACTGAAGCTGTTTTTATTGAAGACCTGCCTGTTCCCTTTTAATTAAATTAAGAGTTATTTCATAATTTGGATTAGCTGAAATCAATTAATAAATCAAGGCCTACCAGTTTCTATAGGTGATCTGATATCCTAACCTGTGTTGTAATAAACTCATTATGTGATTGCCAATAGACTACCTGTTTCAGAGGTATTTATGTCAATAACGTAGTAATAGGAAATGACGCATGATGGTACATGGGCCCTAACATTTCGCCTTACATCCCCTTATCCATAATGCTAGGTTTCATAGAATTTCTGACCGCTCCAGGCCCTGGCAGGTAAGAAGCATGCTTTGAAATTTGAGTCGTTTGCACGTATTTAATACAAGGTGCTGCCCCACCATCAGAACTAGATTCGTGGTTGTCGATTCCGCGAGTCTTCTGCACATTTTGTGCCCCCATATTCGCATACTACCGAAATCTTACGGTCGGCGAGGCCGCCCTCGAATTCCTCGTCAGCATACCTGCAGAACCGATGGAGATGTACCCGTCGTCTTCACCAGCGCGGCAGGTTAACTTCCCAGCGCTCGTCCTGGCACCGTCGCCGTCGTCATCCTCGGTCTCTCTATTTTCGTCGGACCTTCTTCGGAAGAGGGTCGGCGTCTTTCCGGGGATGTCTGACAAACGTTCCCCTTGGAGTGCAGGACAGATGTCGGGGTGCCGCTAGGGGCTTGACGTCGGTCCTAGTTACAGCTCCCGGCTCTCCACGCCACCCTACTTCCTGCCTTTCTTCACGTTGTCATAAGGTGGCTCCCTACACGGCAACAGAACGGCACTTTGTGGGGGAGGAATATGAAATCCTAAAGCATCGAGTGCACACCGACCAGCCCAACGCTACGAAATGGCGTCAAGAAGACGCTAACCCACACGGAGTGGACGAACAGGCAGCGCCACACCTCCAGGGAGACAGAGCTCAGTGCCCCTGTCGATACTGACTTAACCAGCCGCCCATCCCTGGTCGGTCAAGATCGGCCGCTGCGTTTGAGAGCATTAGTACAGAGTAATAGGAAAACGTTACTAAGCCTGAGTTTTGCGAGTAATGGTAGTAGTACTGAAAAGTACTCTTTAAGCAGGAGGTACAGGAAGCGCAGGAATCAAGTTAAGTAATGATTATTTTCTTTTTCCTGACACCGGCCATTACTAATTCTCTTCTTCCTTGTTTCTCTTGGGGCTGACTCCCACAGTGGCCGGCACAACGATAAGGGTCACAAGACGAAACGAATTAATCACAACACTTAACGCTGGCACTACAAGTACCTTACCTGGTATGCATCACATGCAATGTAGGCCCCATTTAGCTGAATACATTGGCCCCAGCACAATTACAATACATATCTTTCCACAAAAATATTTTTTCTCCACAAAATTATTTTTTCTCCAGTAAGCAACTGCTTATTTGGCAAAATTTAATTCTCTTAAAACATATTTTATGGCTAAAAACAGAAGAAGGTCAGCAGAGGAGAGATGTGAATGCTTTATTTCGAGCATCAGCTCGTTCACGTTCCCTAGCTCGTGCATCATCATAGACAATATGTAACTTATCACTTTTGCTTAAAGTCACTACGTAGACATCGCAGGAACATTGCGTGGTGGAAAGCAGACCCTAACTCTCTTGCAAATAGATATTATTTCAGACGGTAAATAGCAAAAGGAAGTCATCAGTTATTCCTCCCCAGAAAATTTTTTTTAATAGTAGTAGTGCATGTTACAATTGCTCATGTTATAATGTTTTAAATTACTGTTTGGATGGTCGATGTATCGCTGGAATAGTATGGTACACTCATGTTTTGTCTACTGTCAGAAATTTGCTCGTAAGTCCTTAAGAGGATGCTTCAAGTTTTTCAGACACATTGTTCCTAAATTCCTGGACTGCTAGTTCTGCAAGTTTCGCATGAGAGCTTCTGTGGTGTTTGGAAGGTAGAAGCTGAGGCACTGAAGCTGTGAGGACGGATCGTGAGTAGCTCAGTTTGATAGAGCACTTGGTCGCAAAAGGCAAGGGTCCCGAGATCGAGTCTCTATCCAGCAGGAGGTTTCACGTTATTCCTATGTTGTATTTAGTCTCAAGAAAACGGTACTGAGGTGCTATTCCAGTATAATTGGAGAGACTCTGCACTGTTGTTCGAGTTTGGGTGGAACACCAAGTTGGCTGAGGTGTGGTTGGAAATTTGGATTCAGGAGGGAGGCATGCTAGGATAATTCGTGCAGTTGTGCGAAGCCGCTGTGCCAGGATGGTGTACTGGTTAGTGTGACTGCCTAGTGATTTGGAGACCCATATTCAAATCCCAACCTTGGTACAAATTTTCATTTGTAGCTCCAGTCCGCATGTATGCATTATAGGTGTTTCAGACTTGAAAAGCCCTCTGGAACCATTTTTTCTCATTTGATTACAGCACTTACATCTGCGATCCAAAGGGGATGCCCCGTTTCATTCGATGCTGAGTAGCTATTCCAGGGTTGTTAGAGAACGTCTGCAGTTTTGTTCGAGTTTATGGGGAATACCAAGTGAACTGAGGCGCGAATGGGTATTTGGATTGATGAGGGAGGCATGGTAGTGTAGTGCGTGCAGTTATACAAAGCCACTGTTCCAGAGTGCTGTAGTTGTTAGCACATCTGCCTAGTGAGTTGGAGACGAAAGTTCGAATACAGTCTGCCTTTATATATGATGGATGATTGAAACCTGAAAAGATCTCTCGAGCCATGTACTTTCATTTAATTACGTAGTGAACATACAACTCTGCTACCTGCATAAAAATATTCGTTGCTAATTATATGTTTTGAGGGGCATAACTCACCTCAGTTTGTTTATTAGCAACAGTAGACTTCATTTACATGTTCTATCACGGAGTCATTAGTGTCTTTTCCAATGTATTTTATGTGCATGACACTATACCGACAGATTTATAGAAAAAATTGCAGCTTAATATCAACGGAATGTTTGAACGGTACAGGCTTTCCATCAGATTGACACTTGCCTTATTTTCTCGATGTATACTGCAAATTCACGAGACCTACCTCTTCTCTACCATGGACATCGTACAGTGCTCGCGACCACGTCGCTCTTGATGGATAGAACGTGAGACGGAAAAATAGATCGCTGTACTAGAGAGGCTATGTGGATGATACAAGGTGACAGAGAGAATTTCTAGTTGGTGCTATGAATAAGAGTTTGCTCAAAATTTAGAAAGAAGAGAGTAGGAAACACAAGCCTGTAATGTTCGAATATGGGATTAATAGCACGCTGCTTGATGCAGTCACATCACTTAAACATCTAGGCGTAGCTTTGCAAAGCGAAATGAAATGTAATGACCGTGTGACATTGGTGAGGAATACTCCATTTCGTTTTACTGGGAGAATTTTGGGGAAGTTTAGTTCATTTATAAAGGGGACGGCGTGTAGAATGATAGTGCGACCCACGATTGAGTGCTCCTCGAGTGCTGAGGATACCCACCAGTTCGGATTGACATCGAAGCAGTTCAGGAAGTGCTGTTAGATTTGTTACCGTTACGCAAGTATTACGGAAACGCTTCGCGAACTCAAATGGAATACCTGGAGGGAAGCGAACACTTATAGAACCGGCATTTGACTCCGATTGCCGATCGATTCTACTACCACCAACGTACAGTCTTAGACATAAAAACTGACCGCCGGCCGGCTCCACAGAGACTAAGTCCAAGTGGTTTACTTAAGGTGGCCAATAAAACTGACCGCCCCTTACAACTCTACGTCCGGCCATCTGCACAATCTGGCAACACTGTAAGATGCGGAAGTGTTAGGAGGAAGTGTTGTCTACTTCCGAGTTGATTTGGATGGAGTGAGCCCGTGGTCTTGCGGTAATCGTCGTGCATTCTAAACTTAAAGTCGCATTTTCGCGTCTAACTGTATTTTTTTTAACACATTTCGGTCTAAAGTTATGAGTCTGATTGAACATCTAAGACAATTCGCTTAACATTCTCCCCACCCGCAATAACAAGTATTCCAGAAACAATTCCGCAGGACAGCGATCATTAACAGCTAACGATCGAGCGTTTCCTCGAGCTGCAGCGGCTACCGGCCACCGGCCAGACGCCACCCGCCGCCTGAAATCCGGCGCCGCCCACGCTGTCAGTGTATGTATCAATGCCATTTTCGAATTTGAAGTTCTAGTTATCATCTTGCAGTTAAGCATTGGATTTTGCATACTTGAAAATCATGAACTACAGTTAAGCATTGTTAAACTGAGTCGCAATGGGAAAAAGGTGTAACATCTGCAACACAACGTTTACTTTTGGTATAACAGAGGGGTGAATGTAGAGGAGGCAGCTAGATAGATTTGAACTGTGCGTGGAGCGAGTGCTTTTGGGAAAAATACGCCAGAAAAAGATATTCTTGTTTCAACAAAGATCCTTCTGGCATGAATGATTTTCCACATTAAGAAAGTCTCGACTACTGATATATGTGACATTGTACCATTTTACCATTTTACCATCATGCGACATTTGCATTCAACAGGCAAAGTTCAGAAGTCTGGTGTAGGAGTACTGCATGCTCTAATTCGAAACAACAAAAATCAACGGATTGACTATTATTGAACGTCATTAGGTCGCTCATTGAGCATTCCTCTGCAGTACTGTTACTGGTGGCGCTAACTTCCTAAGAAGAAATGAAAGACTAATCCCAACCAAAAGATGTAGACTAGAGCAAAGAGTAGTGTGAACATAATATTTTACATTTGATAGCTCCATAAGTGTGTTTTGGACTACGAATTCTGCCCCAAAAGGTGTGTGCTACACAGCTGGAATTTGCTGTCAACAACTAGGACACCTTTCGGTCGCAGTGTAAGAAAGTCGAGCAACAAAACTACATCATCTGTGCTACTGCATGATTAACTCACTCTGTTGATTTGAGAAACAAAACTATCCAGGAGATTGATAGGAAAGTCGGTTCTCGGACACTTGTATTGATAGGGAAGTACTCTCTCAAGCACTTGTCCCTCTCGTCATATATTCGTAAAATTTTACTTTCCCGCTCTTGGTCGATCAACCGTCAAGGCAATTCACTTCTAGAGGAAAATACTCATAAAACTACACTGGTTTAATGATATCGTTAGAACCAGTGGTTTTCGACAAACGTAGAATTTGCAAACACCTTTAGCATAATTAGATTGTTGTAGATATCGTGAAAGAAAATTCAGCTGCTGCCTAATTTCTCTTTGATGATTAATGTTGCGATTAGAAAGCTAATGGAAAATGCAAATAAAATATTCACTTTACTAATACAAATTAAATTCAGCTTACTACAGGAATATCACGACGGCAGTCTATCTTAATAAAGCATTATATGCCTGTAAGACGATTGAGCCTATTTTAACTCGAATTAGTAGAATATTACCGACTTTTGACTTCGAAAAGATCTGTATTTACCTCATTTCCTGTATCATTCGCAAGTATTATGAAAATGTGTCACTTCATAGATAAAATTATGTATTCACAACAACAAAAATATGTCGGCGGAAAACAAAAGTGGCGTTATGATATTGGCAGTACCGTAAGGTTTCCGATCTGAAACTAAGGGTTACTGTAAGTAGCAAGCCGAATTTTGCTCGAGCGTTATCTTACGATTCCCTTACTGAGTTTCTATCTGCCTGCTTGTAGCTCTACTACAAAAGAATTAAAAATCTGGCTTTGAGTGAGTCTCGAAAGGCGAACGAAAGCAAATTGCACCTGGTAGCCAAGCATGTAATTTGGGAACTGGTTTTTTCTAAAGTGTGAAGACATCCTTTTGTAGTTGAATTGTTGGCAAATGTCAGTCAGACGTGTGCCGTTGGTCTAAGTGTTTCGGTATGTTGAATTTGTGCAACGATTTTTCTACAGATTTTTTCTGTTCCAAATAGGGAGTTGAAGTCTCCCATTAGTATTTTCACGTCATCTTGGTGAATTTTGCTCATAGTATTTTCGAGTATGTTCCAGAATTTTTCGACATTTTTGGTGTTTTTCTTATTTTAGATGTTGGTGGGGCCATGTGCATTGATGAGTGTATATTGCTTACTGGGGCTCTGAATGAACACAGTCGTAAGTCGATTGTAGATGGGTGTGATTTCTTTGACAGGGTTGATGATACACTCCTGGAAATGGAAAAAAGAACACATTGACACCGGTGTGTCAGACCCACCATACTTGCTCCGGACACTGCGAGAGGGCTGTACAAGCAATGATCACACGCACGGCACAGCGGACACACCAGGAACCGCGGTGTTGGCCGTCGAATGGCGCTAGCTGCGCAGCATTTGTGCACCGCCGCCGTCAGTGTCAGCCAGTTTGCCATGGCATACGGAGCTCCATCGCAATCTTTAACACTGGTAGCATGCCGCGACAGCGTGGACGTGAACCGTATGTGCAGTTGACGGACTTTGAGCGAGGGCGTATAGTGGGCATGCGGGAGGCCGGGTGGACGTACCGCCGAATTGCTCAACACGTGGGGCGTGAGGTCTCCACAGTACATCGATGTTGTCGCCAGTGGTCGGCGGAAGGTGCACGTGCCCGTCGACCTGGGACCGGACCGCAGCGACGCACGGATGCACGCCAAGACCGTAGGATCCTACGCAGTGCCGTAGGGGACCGCACCGCCACTTCCCAGCAAATTAGGGACACTGTTGCTCCTGGGGTATCGGCGAGGACCATTCGCAACCGTCTCCATGAAGCTGGGCTACGGTCCCGCATACCGTTAGGCCGTCTTCCGCTCACGCCCCAACATCGTGCAGCCCGCCTCCAGTGGTGTCGCGACAGGCGTGAATGGAGGGACGAATGGAGACGTGTCGTCTTCAGCGATGAGAGTCGCTTCTGCCTTGGTGCCAATGATGGTCGTATGCGTGTTTGGCGCCGTGCAGGTGAGCGCCACAATCAGGACTGCATACAACCGAGGCACACAGGGCCAACACCCGGCATCATGGTGTGGGGAGCGATCTCCTACACTGGCCGTACACCACTGGTGATCGTCGAGGGGACACTTAATAGTGCACGGTACATCCAAACCGTCATCGAACCCATCGTTCTACCATTCCTAGACCGGCAAGGGAACTTGCTGTTCCAACAGGACAATGCACGTCCGCATGTATCCCGTGCCACCCAACGTGCTCTAGAAGGTGTAAGTCAACTACCCTGACAAGCAAGATCTCCGGATCTGTCCCCCATTGAGCATGTTTGGGACTGGATGAAGCGTCGTCTCACGCGGTCTGCACGTCCAGCACGAACGCTGGTCCAACTGAGGCGCCAGGTGGAAATGGCATGGCAAGCCGTTCCACAGGACTACATCCAGCATCTCTACGATCGTCTCCATGGGAGAATAGCAGCCTGCATTGCTGCGAAAGGTGGATATACACTGTACTAGTGCCGACATTGTGCATGCTCTGTTGCCTGTGTCTATGTGCCTGTGGTTCTGTCAGTGTGATCATGTGATGTATCTGACCCCAGGAATGTGTCAATAAAGTTTCCCCTTCCTGGGACAATGAATTCACGGTGTTCTTATTTCAATTTCCAGGACTGTAGATCTGTCTTCGAGAAAAGCAATGCCGAAGATTGGTGCGCCTTCCGCTACCTTTGTATTTTGCTCTTGAAGATGCAATGGTTTACATAATGCAAGGTTTCACTATCAGTTAGTCGTAGTTCGTTAAGGGCAAGGATGAGAATTTTTTGTTGGTCAGATTTCATTTGTGGGTTTATTTAGTTTTCGCGCTTCGATCAATGTACCGATGTTTAGTTTTCAAATGCATGTATTCTGCTGGTAGGGAAATTTACCAGAGATCTTCAATATTCTCTGCCGTGCTAACCTGGACTCCCCAGAATCCGAAAATCCTAATGCCGCCTGTCGACAGCCGGGTTGTGTACCACCTGGAGTAAAGTTGACTTTGCTTGCACAGTTCATGTTTGCTTGTGTTTCGTTGGTTTGGCTTGGGTGATACCAGGACGGGACAGGACCAGAGGGTGTTGAAGCCTTTTGAAGCAAATATTTTCAGCCGAGCTCATTGAGCTAACAGACGGTGACCAGAGTAGCGGTGATTTTCACTCAGACGTGCGTGGATTTTGGGTTCAACGGATTGAGTAGCCGTTAAGGATTGTGTTAGTATTTGGTTCACCCCAAGTATTTGATTTCCTCGGTACCAACCGTACGGAGGAGGGTTTCCCCTATGGGACCCACGGGATTATTATTATTATTATTATTATTATTACTGTCATTATGTCATCAGCAAATCCGATATGGTGCATCTTCCCACCACTGAAATAGATGTGCATTGTTCGACTCAGTATTTCCATCACATATATATGGGTTATAATTACGTTACATTGCTGCTAGTAGACATATTTCGCACTTTTTCTTGGGCAGTTGCTACCTGTTACTCCATCATAGAATTTATGTGCGCAGCATTGTTGAATACAGACGTTCAAATTATCCGATATCTGTAATTTCATTACGATACCAGATTGTTCTAATCGGATTCAGCCAGTCAGGCTTAATGTGGATATCCGAATACGACTCTCATCATTTGATAGTAAACCGCATTCTTAATCGGACGGTTGAATCTAGATCACTTATTTATGACAGGGCCTGAATTCTTAAACACTGTGGAAAATAATAATACAATGTGCTTATTACTAATATGTTATTTAAATATAAATAGATGAACGAACGAGATAACAGTTTATTTACAGGAGCAGAGCCCCATCCATCATAGCAGAGCAGTGCGGGATTGGTTTCAGGGCCAAGAGAGGATAAAGCTGTTGCCGTTTGTTCCACGATCACCTTACATCAACCAGATAGAGAATATGTGGGCAGAGGTAACAAGGTCATTGCCATGTGGACCTACAAATGCAAGCGACCTTTGGACGAATATAGAAAACGTATGGTGGGAAGTAAACCATCACGCTACACTGTCGACGACTTAATGAAATCAGAGCAATCAATGCCCCTACGCCTTCGAGATATCTTACGTAATGATCGTGGGTGGGTTGGTTACTAAAAGTGTACTCGTCCACAAAACCCATGTGGACAATTATCTGATAGTCGGTCAAGCTTTGCTTTGTCGCAGCTGTTTAGATACAAGTCCATTTACTTTCAGTCTCCTCCATACAATTCTTGCAATGCAAGGTAATTGAAAATCTCATCCACTCGACGCCAACTGAGGAAATGACTGCTGCATGTGTTGCAAAACACACAGTAGTTGTCACCCTCACTGGAATCAATGACTGTGAGTGTGTGTGTGTGTGTGTTTTCGTGTTCACGCACAATCTGAATCAATACTATTAACATTAGAGAGACAACCAACAATAAATATTGCATCAAATATGACTGTAAAGTATTTTAATGCGATGGGAAGTTACAAACTGAATTTTTACCCAACCCATGACCTGCATATTACGTTACGTTAAGTAAGATGTATTAACTCCATAGTATCGTTAGCAGAGACAGTGCGCTCTTGTTGTCGAGGCTCGCGGCAAGTGCAGCGATTAGCAGTGCCCAATGCCGCCGCGATCTGTTTATGTTGGCTGAGCGTGAACACTACAGCAGACGCTTCGCCATAAACAGAAAGAAATCACCTTGTCTCTGACTGCAGCGAGCGGATATCACTACCTGCGTGTTCTTATAGTTACCAATTTGGGACTCTACTCACAGGTGCCATGGAGCAATTGCAACGGGTATGTCATTAGTCATCAGAATACTAACCAGTGATGAAATGTCCACTCTATTTGAATCCCAAGAAAATAGGAACCTTCTCACAAAGGAATGTGAGGTGATATCAAAATTTATCCAACATAAAAAATTAACTCCCGGGCTTTCATGTATGCAGTAGTAGCACACAAGGAAATATTATGTCTTGGAAGCGTATATTTCATTTTTTCTTCTCAAAGTAGCACCCTTGTTTTAGTATGAAGTGAGAAAAAAAACACGAAAAACTAAAGTTCCTGAGGAGCATATCAGTCATTTCCTCTTCTCATTTCATAACTTTTATTTTAGTATCAAGCAAAAAAAAAAAAACAAAGAGTTTAAGGTTGTGAAGCATACTTGTATACTTCATAAAAGGTTCAAATGGCTCTGAGCACTATTGAACTTAATTTCTGAGGTCATCAGTCCACTAGAACTTAGAACTACTTAAACCTAACTAACCTAATGACATCAGACACATCCATGCCTGAGACAGGATTCGAACCTGCGTCCGTAGCGGTCGCGCGGTTCCAGACTGTAGCGCCTAGAACAGCTCGGCCATCCCGGCCGGCATACTTGTATACTGATCATCAGTTATTTGACTAAATATGAATTACAATCTGATTCGCATATATATGTCATGGGATGCCGTTGAAGTCCCGTTACACTGATGGCAAGACAATCACCTCTATTACCTCAAAAAACAATTGCATCTTAAATATCGAAGGACCGACGTCCATACTGTCACAGCGCGTTGAAATACAGCTAAGACCGCAGATGAATAGTTGTGACTGACTGGGCTTCGAGCCTGGACCTCCTGCTTACTAGACAGACATGATGATCACTGCGCTATTACTTTTTTTTTAAGTTTGAGAAGACTTTCAGCACCAGGTAGCGGAGGCAAAGAGGGCAGGGGTCGAAGATCCGAGGCCTGGCATCAATGCCTCCCCCATACCTGTCACTGAGCAGCTGCATTATTCCCATGTATTCCATGTTTGCACCCATATATACCTCTAAATTGTGGAACAAAATTGAAGTAGTAATTAAGGTAAAATAAATTACAGATTGCCGCCTCCAATGGCGTGAGTTCCTTGTAGAACTTAACTTATAACAGTGAAGAGGGTGACGAAAAAATACATAACAAACATTCATTCAGAAATATATTCACAATTGAAGGTATTTTGCGCTGGATGCATACGAGGTCTGTAAGGAAGCCATATATTTTTCCACAAACGAATAAAATTTCGGAGCCGGTGGGGTTTTGCCAAATTAGGACAGTTCTGAATTTAGAACCAACGTAAAAGAATATTCCAGGAATAAAAAAAGTGAAGGAACAGTATTCTGCTTCTAATAAAAAAGACTGTCCACGTCTTCGTAGTCCACATAAAGCAATAGCTAAAAAAATATTTTAAACTACTCTTTATATTTGTTATTCTTCTTCAGCGTAAAATGTTCTTCTGCAATGTAAAACATGTACTCTTCTAAGTTCTATTTGTTACGACGTGAAACACAAACTGTCCCAGAAGCCACGAATAACTGTTATTCTTTGTCGACGGGTAACATTTCCAATCGGGTTGTAAAGCTTCTGTTATCGGTATATGACTTTCTGCGGTTCTGTTGATAGTGCTAATTTCTTCCTAGTCCAGTTCCAAATCCTGATTCTATTTTCACATAAGAAGATGTCCGCTACAGTTTCTACAAGCCGACATTTGTTGCAGTATGCAGATGGTCTCAATTTGAATTTCCATAATCGTTCCGCTGAGGGTATGGTTTCGTTTACAACGTCGCACCATACGGCACTGACTCTAGTTAGTAGAATTTTATTGTTGATTTTTTCCAGGCGTTCCTCCAGTTTTTTGTAGGTTCATTTACCGGAATTGGTTTGTGAAGACGATGTGTGGTAGTATAATCATAAAGGGTTCTAGTGTTGGTTTGTGCTCGTGGAAGTCTTATACAGCTCCAATCGCCATTGTGCTTTCGGACGTAATCTAGGCTGGCATGCTACATTAACAGGAGCGTTCCTATCCCCAGGATCTAACGAGAGGTACAGAAGTTTCGTGATGGCTGTCTTAGTGGCATGTATTAGTTTAAGAGCACGTCTTTAATTCCAAGTCCTCCATTTTGCCTCTGCAAAGTCGCCGTGTGGAGGGATACTTTGAAGATATTTTGTTTCGACACATACCAAGAGGCTACAGGTAATATTTTATGTGCAGTGACCTGCAGTATCGGTAAGACTGCTGCGACATGATATATTTTGCTAAGTATGTATGTATTTATAAAGTGAACTTTCTGCAGTCGGTATAACAATCGCATGTCATGGTCCTTCAACAAGGATCCGATGACATTAAGTTTCCGCTCCCAATTGTTCGTGGTCATGCCCTTGGGATTCGCCCTTAACCTGAAGCCGAGTTTGAGTGTCTCTTCAGTTACTTGCAACCAGTGCGCACCTGTTGCACTATTGTAAGAACCGAGATGCAGGTTCATTTGGCTACAAGAATGCGTATGTTCCTCCAGCATGACGGGGCTCCTGCACAATCTAGTCGTCAGGTGACAGATTATCGAAACCTAACATTTCCCGGAGGGTGGATCATTAGATATGGGCACTTTTCTTGGCCTTCAAGGTCCTCGGACCTTATCTATTTGGATTTTTTTCTGCGGGGATGGTTAAAGGCGAAGTCTACAAATAAAAAGTAAACCCATGAGCCGATTTGATCGTTCGGGTTATGAATAGCGCAACCCTCATAAAAGAACGCATAGACGACCTCAGTAAGGCTACATGTGGTGTTATCAAGAGAAGTCAAATGTGCATTGAAGTTGGTTGGTGAATTTTTGAAAATCAGCTTTGAATATCCTCATTTGCCTTTGCTTTGAGTTTGTTAGCGTTACGTACTATCAGCTGTATCTCTGTACTCAATAAAAGGTGGACGCATTTATATGGAATTTTTTCGTCTGTATTACCACTTGCTAAAATATGTACTATTCCTCCTGAAACACCCTGTATATGGATATATTTGTGGTGTCTGTTCTTTCGGACATGTCCGAAAGAAAATGCTTCATGGCATTCTGCAACGACCTTCGATTTAGTTGCAGGGGCTGATACAGATTTCAGAGCTGCTTGGCTGTCTGAATAAAAGTAGAAGCTACTCTAAACTAATTTTCCTCTGTGCACATGCTGACAGAAAAAAAAAGTGTAATACTGTGGCCATCTTTCCTAAAGAGATTCTAGGCAGTACACCAGACCTGGTACTTTCATCTGTTTTCGACCTGTCAGTAAACCACTATATTATGTCTCCTGCACGGTGTTGTGGTTCGTTTTCCCACTGCTCCCTGCTTCCAACTGTTACATTACAAAGTTGATTGAAACAGCTAGAAGTTATTGTGCAGTTAGTCGGCAATTCCCCAGCCCTCGCCTTACTGACTTGGGATTCCGTATATTCTAACTATATCCAGTTATTTTCAATTTTTAGCCTTAATGTCCCTGCCGCTGCCTCCATTTCAAGCCACAGGTGTAAGGCGGGCATGTCTAGCATAATATCCATTCCAAGAGTGGATGTCCTGCTAATTCCATCTGTTTGTGAAAGTAGGTCAGTCTCTCTTCACTTTGCCAGGCTCCCTAGCAGCCACCTTCTGTTCGACTTTGTTCATATTATAGGTCAATAAATTATCATTGGTCTTTTTGCAGAGATGTATATCCAGTACGTACTGTGTTTGGACCCCAGTTTACCATACAGCAGCTTTAAGTGCTTATAAGATTATCTTTCGCAGTGGAACATATTCTTTATGTGAGGTGTTCATAATACTTTTCCATCCAGGGCTACCTCTAGATACACTACAACCCTCTCTAAAGTTTCATCGAGAAACATAATTTTTCAGTATGTGTGCTGGACATGCTTCCGCATAAATAATACTACACCAATTTTCGTGGGGCTCGTCTTTAAATACTTTTTCACAATGTTCAGTGCACATAGGTTTAACAGTACTAGCAAATTTTCTAAGTCTTACTGTGAATAGATCGTCTTCTTATTCATTTCAAGAGTAGTCTCCCACATTCAGCTCATCTATGAGTTCATTCACCACTAGGTTCTTGATCTCTAACCATTTACTCGAATACAAAATTGTTAAGGCTTTCGTGGCCACTTGTTGACAAACTGCCTATTGGCTTCTGTCTCGGGTTCTTCGACCGACGTTCATCTAATGATTTTTCTGACGTTTCGCCAGCACGAGTGGCTGGCATTGTCAAAGCTTCACCCTCCATTGCCGGTGGTGAATTGGAGCCGAGCTCGAGGGCGCAGACTATATGTACCCGGTGCGCCAACGTCCGAGGGCTACTCCGCGGTCATTTCCGGTGCGGTTCTCCTCTTGCTACCTGCGACGGTCGTTCGCTGCAGTACGGGAAGCCAGGATCCGTTGACCTTAAGGCTTTCCTCTTTCTTGTTCAAACTGTTCGCGTGTTTTTGTATTTCTACAGCTTCTCTGAACAAGCGCGTGTGATAGTGCTTCTCTACAGCCAGAACTTCCGTGTCGGCGAATTTTATTACGTGGTCGGTCTCATTCAGTGCGTGCTCTGCCACGGCCGATTTCTCCACATGCCCCAACCTGCAATGTCGCTTATGCTCTTTGATCCTGGTGTTGATGGATAGTCTAGTCATTCCGACATAAACTTTTCCGCATGTGCATGGTATACGGTATATTCCCGACATTGCAAATGGGTCTCTTTTCTCCTTCGCCGACCTAAGACACTCTTTGATCTTCCTTGTCGGTTTGAAAATCGTCTTTACGGCATGTTTGCGCAATATACGGCCGATTCTGTCCGTCACCCTGGGAATGTATTGCAGAAAGTCCGTACCCGACATTTCTTTTTCTGGTTCCTTACTTCGCCGCGTGTTTGGCTCTGTTACACTTCTAATATAATTTGTGGAGTACCCATTGCTCATCGGTTTTCGATACATTTACCATGGAAGTAGAAAAGGACAGGAAATTGCCATTTCTAGATGTGCTGGTCACAAGGGACGGCGAAAACCTGGGACACAGCGTGTATCGAAAACCGACACACACGGACCGATACCTGCACAAACTGTCAAACCACCACCCGGGCCAGAAAAGAGGCATGATTATTACGCTCGTAACGAGAGCAGGACGAATATGTGAGCCGCAACATCTCAAACGAGAAATGCAACACCTGGAAACAGTCCTGAGGAGCAATGGGTACTCCACCAATTATATTAGAAGTGTAACAGAGCCAAACACGCAGCGAAGTAAGGAACCAGAAAAAGAAATGTCGGGTACGGCCTTTCTGCAATACATTCCCAGAGTGACGGACAGAATCGGCCGTATATTGCGCAAACATGGCGTAAAGACGATTTTCAAACCGACAAGGAAGATCAAAGAGTGTCTTAGGTCGGCGAAGGAGAAAAGAGACCCATTTGCAATGTCGGGAATATACCGTATACCATGCACATGCGGAAAAGTTTATGTCGGAATGACTGGACGATCCATCAACACCAGGATCAAAGAGCATAACCGACATTGCAGGTTGGGGCATGTGGAGAAATCGGCCGTGGCAGAGCACGCACTGAATGAGACCGACCACGTAATAAAATTCGCCGACACGGAAGTTCTGGCTGTAGAGAAGCACTATCACACGCGCTTGTTCAGAGAAGCTGTAGAAATACAAAAACATGCGAACAGTTTGAACAAGAAAGAGGAAAGCCTTAAGGTCAACGGATCCTGGCTTACCGTACTGCAGCGAACGACCGTCGCAGGTAGCAAGAGGAGAACTGCACCGGAAATGACCGCGGAGAAGCCCTCGGTTGTTGGCGCGCCGGGTACATATAGTCTGCGCCCTCGAGCTCGGCTCCAGTTCACCACCGGCAATGGAGGGTGAAGCTTTGACAATGCCAAACACTCGTGCTGGCGAAACGTCAGAAAAATCATTAGATGAACGTCGGCCGAAGAACCCGAGACAGAAGCCAATAGGCAGTTTGTCATTTACTCGAAGGTGGTATTACTCGACTGCCACCCCGGCCGGCATACTTGTATACTGACCATCAGTTATTTGACTAAATATGAATTACAATCTCATTCGCATATATATGACATGGTTTAGCGCCGGCTCAAAGCAATGACTAAGGGTTGGATGCCGTTGAAGTCCCGTTACACTGGTGGAAAGACAAATGTTCGCAAATCACCTCAATTGCCTCAAAAAACAATTGCATCTTAAATATCGAAGGACCGACGTCCATACTGTTACAGAGCGTTGAAATACAGCTAAGACGGCAGATGAATATTTGTGACCGACTGGGCTTCGAACCTGGACCTCCTGCTTACTAGACTGACATGCTGATCACTGCACTATTATTTTTTTTAAAGTTTGAGAAGACTTTCAGCACCAGGTAGGCGGAGGCAAAGAGGGGAGGGGTCGAAGATCAGAGGCCTGGCCTCAATGCCTCCCCCATACCTGTCACTGAGCAGCTGCATTATTCCCATGTATTCCATGTTTGCACCCATATGTACCTTTAAATTGTGGAACAAAACTGAAGTAGTAATTAAGGTAAAATAAATTACAGATTGCCGCCTCCAGTGGCGTGCGTTCCTTGTAGAACTTAACTTACAACAGTGAAGAGGTTGACGGAAAAATACATAACAAACATTCATTCAGAAATATATTCACATTTTAAGTTAATGCTCTTAACCACAATCCGTGTTGGAGTCTCTCTTCAGTTACAGCTAACCAGTACGCACCTATTGCACTATTGTAAGAACCGAGATGCAGTATTTTGAATTTAAAATTTTGTAAATTCGTTGTTAGAACTTATGAGACCAAGCTGCTTAGGTCATCGGTCCCTAAGCTTACACACTAATTTAACTTAAACTAAATTACGCTGTGGACAACACACACACCCTTGCCGGAGGGAGGACTCGAACCTCCGACGGTGGACAGTGTCGGGACGCAGCAGCCAATCTCTTTCCAGCACCTATCTACACACGCTCCTCGTTAGACGCGAATTCACATCTTTGCCGCATACCACATGCGCGGTTCTTTCGGGAAGGTCCGAAAGGAAAGACACTACGAATCCGGGTTCGAACCTGGCCAGGCACAAATTTTCATCTGACGGCGTTGTTCTATTTTAATGCGCATGACAGCCTGGACATCTGTCCTTCAGTCTTTAATTGATTAACAAGGCTGTCTATTTCGATTCGTAGTGTCTGTTCTTTCGGAAATGTCCGAAAGAACACACACACACACACACACACACACACACACACACACACACATTTTTATCTTAAGTGCTATTCGGAAAATGCTTGGCAACTCAGTGATAGTGCCGGACTGGATCTGCATCAACCTACTCATTTCACTAGATATAGTTGTAATTTTCTGAACAATTCCTGTTTAATAAGTGACAGCGACAGTGTCTCTCATCGTTTACTTTGTCGGAAACCTGCTTCTCTCTGCCCTAGATTATACTATAGCAATGAGTGATTGCTCACATTCTTGATACCTCATTGGACGTGCTACTGCAACTGTAGCCAAAGATTCAAATCCTGCTGGAAAAGTATGTTTCAAGTCAGATGGTTTTGCTCCTCCCGTACTGTCATTGAAAACGATCACAACGAAATTAAGTATAGGTATCCTATGAAACCCTTGAGTTCATACTGTGGTGCTGTGAAGATGAAAAAAGTAGTTTTTCACTATTAACAGATGACAGATGGAATTTGTCAGATTCCACTAATAATGATTGCATTATTAACTGTTGATTCACGGGCGCTTTTCTGCCGCTTATTGTAACTGTTATTTGTATGTTGGAGCTGGATGAATAGAAACATCAAATTTTCGCCATATGGACTGTTCGAATTCACCCTAAGTCTTCACGTTTCGAACAAAGGCAGAATATCCGTCAGGAAAGCTGACAACAATAAGCCAGGCCATGCCTGTTTTGTGGTGGATGTGCCAATGACAGTGATCTCAGTAACAATATTGTACAGCAAATATACATTGCCAGCTCAACCACTGGAGAAGTTCCAAAACTGTGAATCGCTTCTGGTGAATACGCTTTCAAGGTTTCTGTCCGATTAAGTCAGTACAACACAAATAATTGCCGCAGTTATTAATTTATGACATTTAGTTTGCATTCAGTGCATCGATGTATTACAAGTAATTGCACTCTAGCCCCTAAACCTAGTTACAGAAATGCGAATTAGACTCTTTGACATATAATGAGGATCTTGCGGCCCTTGCCACGCGCAACATTGAAACGAAGCTATAGCCACTTCCGGGGTCACTCACAGAACACATCAGTTGGTATCCTTCCTGGCGGTGTAACTGAAACTTGGCAACAGCGCAGAATATGTTTGGCAACTCTGTGACAGACGAGTTACTTCCTTGATGGCACAGAACTATCCTGCTAAATTCACTTGATATTATCGTGTCATTTCAATTTAATACTGAGTGATTTTCTCTTGAGACGTGACATAAGGATATCAGTTAATCCTTTTGAGTCCACGAAAGTCGTTCCACATGAGAAATACAACTACTGTCGCCTCTTATGTTGCGGTTTATCTGACATAGCGCTTAGTGGGTCAATAAGTAAGTTGAAGAGACCGCGCCTATTCGCTAGCTCGTAGTAACGTGCTTGCCTGTCAGGTGCATGCTGCCTCTGTTCGCCTTTCGAGCCTCGCCGAAAGCTAGATGTTTAATTGTTTTGTGGCAGAGCTACAAGCAGGCAGATACAAATTCAATGAGGGAATCGTAAGACAACGCTCTAGCAAAATTCGTCTTGCTTCTATTAATAACCGTTCGTGTCAAAGCGAAAACCTTGAGGTACTGCTAAATTCATAATGCCACGTTTTTGTTTTCTGCCGACATATTTTTTGTTGTCGTGAATACATAATTTTATCTATGAACTGCCACATTTTCATAATACTTGCAAAGCAAATCACGTGAAGTAACACTTCACCAACTTGTTGGGAAGGTGGAAAAAGCACTACCCTTTCTGGATGCTCTCTGTCTCTTTCTGGATGTCGAGTAATACGACCTTCGAGTAAATGGTTAGAGATTAAGAACCTAGTGGTGAATGAACTCATAGATGAGCTGAATGCGGGAGACTACTCTTGAAAATAATAAGTAGACGATCTATTCACAGTAAGACTTAGAAAATTTGCTAGTACTGTTAAACCTATGTGCACTGAACATTGTGAAAAAGTATTTAAAGACGAGCCCCACGAAAATTGGTGTAGTATTATTTATGGGGAAGCATGTCCAGCACACATACTGAAAATTATGTTTCTCGATGAAACTTTAGAGAGAGAGGTAGTGTATCTAGAGGTAGCCCTGGATGGAAAAGTATTATGAACACCTCACATAAAGAATATGTTCCACTGCGAAAGATAATCTTATAAGCACTTAAAGCTGCTGTATGGTAAACTGGGGTCCAAACACAGTACGTACTGGATATACATCTCTGCAAAAAGACCAATGATAATTTATTGACCTATAATATGAACAAAGTCGAACAGAAGGTGGCTGCTATGGAGTCTGGCAAAGTGAAGAGAGACTGGCCTACTTTCACAAACAGATGGAATTAGCAGGACATCCACTCTTTGAATAGATATTATGCTAGACATGCCCGCCTTACACCTGTGGCTTGAAATGGAGGCAGCGGCAGGGACATTAAGGCTAAAAATTGGAAATAACTCAATATAGTTAGAATATACGGAATCCCATATCAGTAAGGCGAGGGCTGGGGAATTGCCGACTAACTGCACAATAAATTCTAGCTGTTTCAATAAACTTTGCAATGTAACAGTTGGAAGCAGGGAGCAGTGGGAAAACGAACCACAACACCGTGCAGGAGACATAATATAGTGGTTTACTGACAGGTCGAAAACAGATGAAAGTACCAGGTCTGGTGTACTGCCTAGAATCTCTTTAGGAAAGATGGCCACAGTATTACACTTTTCTTTCTGTCAGCATGTGCACGGAGGAAAATTAGTTTAGAGTAGCTTCTACTTTTATTCAGACAGCCAAGCAGCTCTGAAATTTGTATCAGCCCCTGCAACTAGATCGAAGGTCGTTGCAGAATGCCATGAAGCATTTTCTTTCGGACATGTCCGAAAGAACAGACACCACAAATATATCCATATACAGGGTGTTTCAAGAGGAATAGTACATATTTTAGCAAGTGGTAATACAGACGAAAAAATTCCATATAAATGCGTCCACCTTTTATTGAGTACAGAGATACAGCTGTTAGTACGTAACGCTAACAAACTCAAAGCAAAGGCAAATGAGGATATTCAAAGCTGATTTTCAAAAATTCACCAACCAACTTCAATGCACATTTGACTCCTCTTGATAACACCACGTGTAGCCTTACTGAGGTCGTCTATGCGTTCTTTTATGAGGGCTGCGCTATTCATAACCCGAAGGATCAAATCGGCTCTTGGGTTTACTTTTTATTTGTAGACTTCGCCTTTAACCATCCCCGCAGGCAAAAATCCAAAGAGATAAGGTCCGAGGACCTTGAAGGCCAAGAAAAGTGCCCATATCTAATGATCCACCCTCCGGGAAATGTTAGGTTTCGATAATCTGTCACCTGACGACTAGAATGTGCAGGAGCCCCGTCATGCTGGAGGAACATACGCATTCTTGTAGCCAAATGAACCTGCATCTCGGTTCTTACAATAGTGCAACAGGTGCGCACTGGTTGCATGTAACTGAAGAGACACTCAAACTCGGCTTCAGGTTAAGGGCGAATCCCAAGGGCATGACCACGAACAATTGGGAGAGGAAACTTAATGCCATCGAATCCTTGTTGAAGGACCATGACATGCGATTGTTAGACCGACTGCAGAAAGTTCACTTTATAAATACATACATACTTAGCAAAATATATCGCAACAGTCTTACCGATACTGCAGGTCACTGCACGTAAAACATTACCTGTAGCCTCTTGGTATGTGTGGAAACAAAATATCCCTCCACACGGCGACTTTGCAGAGGCAAAATGGAGGACTTGGAATTAAAGACGTGCTTTTAAACTAATACATGCCACTAAGACAGGCATCACGAAACTTCTGTTCCTCTCGTTAGATCCTGGGGATAGGAACACTACTGTTAATGTAGCATGCCAGCCTACATTACGTCCGAAAGCACAATGGCGATTGGAGCTGTATAAGACTTCCACCAGCACAAACCAACACTAGAACCCTCTATGATTATATTACCACACATCGTCTTCACAAACCAATTCCGGTAAATTAACCTACAAAAAACTGGAGGAACGCCTGGAAAAAATCAACAATAAAATTCTACCAACTAGAGTCAGTGCCGTATGGTGCGACGTTGTAAACGAAACCAAACCCTCAGCGGAACGATTATGGAAATTCAAATTGAGACCATCTGCATACTGCGACAAATGTCGGCTTGTAGAAACTGTAGCGCACATCTTCTTATGTGAAAATAGAATCAGGATTTGGAACTGGACTAGGAAGAAATTAGCACTATCAACAGAACCGCAGAAAGTCATATACCGATAACCGAAGCTTTACAACCCGACTGGAAATGTTACCCGTCGACAAAGAATAACAGTTATTCGTGGCTTCTGGGACAGTTTGTGTTTTACCTCGTAACAAATAGAACTTAGAAGAGTACATGTTTTATATTGCAGAAGAACATTTTACGCTGAAGAAGAATAACAAATATAAGGAGTAGTTTCAAATATTTTTTAATCTATTGCTTTATGTGGACTACGAAGACGTGGACAGTCTTTTTTATTAGAAGCAGAATACTGTTCCTTCACTTTTTTTATTCCTGGAATATTCTTTTACGTTGGTTCTAAATTCAGAACTGTCCTAATTTGGCAAAACCCCTCCGGCTCCGAAATTTTTTTCGTTTGTGGAAAAATATATGGCTTCCTTACAGACCTCGTATGCATCCAGCGCAAAATACCTTCAATTGTGAATATATTTCTGAATGAATGTTTGTTATGTATTTTTCCGTCACCCTCTTCACTGTTATAAGTTAAGTTCTACAAGGAACGCACGCCATTGGAGGCGGCAATCTGTAATTTATTTTACCTTAATTACTACTTCAAATTTGTTCCACAAATTAGAAGTATATATGGGTGCAAACATGGAATACATGGGAATAATGCAGCTGCTCAGTGACAGGTATGGGGGAGGCATTGATGCCAGGCCTCGGATCTTCGAGCCCTGCCCTCTTTGCCTCGGCCTACCTGGTGCTGAAAGTCTTCTCAAACTTTAAAAAAAAAATAATAGTGCAGTGATCAGAATGTCTGTCTAGTAAGCAGGAGGTCCAGGTTCGAAGCCCAGTCGGTCACAACTATTCATCTGCCGTCTTAGATGTATTTCAACGCGCTGTGACAGTATGGACGTCGGTCCTTCGATATTTAAGATGCAATTGTTTTTTGAGGTAATAGAGTTGATTGTCTTGCCATCAGTGTAACGGGACTTCAACGGCATTCCATGTCATATATATGCGAATCAGATTGTAATTCATATTTAGTCAAATAATTGATGGTCAGTATACAAGTATGCCGGCCGGGGTGGCCGAGCTGTTCTAGGCGCTACAGTCTGGAACCGCGCGACCGCTACGGACGCAGGTTCGAATACTGTCTCAGGCATGGATGTGTCTGATGTCATTAGGTTAGCTAGGTTTAAGTAGTTCTAAGTTCTAGTGGACTGATGACCTCAGAAATTAAGTTCCATAGTGCTCAGTGCCATTTGAACCTTTTATGAAGTATACAAGTATACTTCACAACCTTAAACTGTTTTTTTTTTTTTTTTTACTTCATACTAAAATATAAGTTATGAAATGAGAATAAGAAATGATTAATATGCTTCTCAGGAACTTTAGTTTTTCGTGGTTTTTTTTCTCACTTCATACTAAAACAAGGGTGCTACTTTGAGAAGAGAAAATGAAATATACGCTTCCAAGACATAATATTTCCTTGTGTGCTACTACTGCATACATGAAAGCCCGGCAGTTAATTTTTGTATGTTGGATAAATTTTGATATCACCTCACATTCCTTTGTGAGAAGGTTCCTATTTTCTTGGGATTCAAATAGAGTGGACATTTCATCACTGGTTAGTATTCTGATGACTAATGACATGATACCCGTTGCAATTGCTCCATGGCACCTGTGAGTAGAGTGTCACGTTGGTTACTATAAGAACACGCAGGCAGTAATATCCGCTCACTGCAGTCAGAGCCAAGGTGATTTCTTTCTGTTTATGGCGAAGCGTCTGCTGCAGTGTCCACGCTCAGCCAACATAAACAGATCGCGGCGGCATTGGGCACTGCTAATCGCTGCACTTTTCGCGAGCCTCGACAACAAGATCGCACTGTCTCTGCTAACGATACTATGGAGTTAATACATCTTACTTAACGTAACGTAATATGCAGGTCGTGGGTTGGGTAAAAATTCAGTTTGTCACTTCCCATCGCATTACAATACTTTACAGTCATATTTGACGCAATATTTATTGTTGGTTGTCTCTCTAATGTTAATAGTATTGATTCAGATTGTGCGTGAACACGAAAACACACACACACACACACACACACACACACACACACACACACACACACACACACACAGTCATTGATTCCAGTGAGGGTGACAACTACTGTGTGTTTTGCAACACATTGTAACGTCCCCTCACTTATCGACCTTAATGACAGTGAAAAATTAAACCGCGTGTACCTAATGGAAATTTGGGAAAAGCAATCGTCATCGTAGTTAATCTGTCGGTAAAGAGGGAGGAAAGGGTTACATCTAAGTGAAAGGAAAAATACAAACGAAACTGTTGGAAATTAATTTTGAAAAGGGGTAAAGTTAATAAAGAAAGTGAATGTGCGGCCGTTACGTCAACAATTAACTAGCGGTAATTAGATATTTGAGATTTGGGGGAAATCACGGTCGCCAGTCCTAAGGACAATTACTATAGTAACTGAGAAAGAAAGGTTATTACACATATAACTAGCACTAGAAGCGTGGCAACTGAAGGTTGACACGTGTAGTGTGAAAACTGAAAGTTTGTCAGAAGTAATAAATTTCGCTGCACTCTGACTTAATTTAGCAAAAGAATTAATAAAACCGGAAAATTGAAAGTTAATTTAGTGACTGAAATTAATAGTGAACTTTGTTTCTGAAGCATATCGAAATTCAGTAAAATACAGTTAGTCTTGGGCTACCTCAACAATCATTTCAAAAGCTACTTAAATCTACACAATTTAGAAATAAGAGATTTAACTTCGAACTTGAATTAAATGATTCTGAACAATTAACAATAGTGAAATTTAGTACGTACCAAGCTGAGCTGCAGTCACAGGTAAGCTAAAATATGCTAACAAAACTCGCACCCTTAATTTGTGCTCGTGTAATCTAAGTATTGTAGCCAGCTATGAATACTTTAACTGAACTTTGAAATTAAAGCAGTGACATCGAATGATTGTACTTTAATGCTGGCGTCTGAATTTCAACGACACTCGGGTTCATTTCGGAAAAGGAAGGGACCCTGCTTGGTAATGCAATTAGGGACAATGAGCAACAAAGGTTCATGCTAAGTTGCTGTAATTTTGCGAGGCAAATGGAACAATTTCAAAAGCTGAGGTCTGCCATACAGTTCTAAAACTTTACGTGCTACCAGTCTTCCTTGTTGGTTGATTGAAGGTTTGAAGTCGGCGATCGAGGAGGCGGCGACAGTCACTCATTGTCGGCCGTCGCTGTTGCAGCAGCTGGATGTTGGCGCGCCTTCTTCTCGACACGGTCACCAGACGAAACGGGCTCTTGATGTGCGCCAGCTAATGCTTCCCGTCCGCGACACCGTGTCAGAAACTATCATCGCGAGTCGAGCGCAATTACCCGCTGCCAAGCCCCGAAAGCGCGGCAACTCGCGGAAGCGTCACACAACACACCTGCTCCACTCGCTACTCCCGCCAGACTCTCTTATGCTCTCCCCGCGCTCCACGCGGCAGAGTTCACTACCAAAGATCCTAAACACTTTCGTTCTCCACACGACCTATCGATGTATTCGTTCGATAGTATAGTTTTCCCTAGGCCAGACCCAGCGTATAAATACAAATAATCTTTTCACAACAAATCAATTATACAGCGACATAAATGCATATATATATATATATATATATATATATATATATATATATATATATATATATATATACAAATAGTAAAACAATTACAACATATAAAGGCACAGAAATGTCATATATTCAGGTAACAAAATAAGGAAAAAATTTACAGTACAATAGATGGAAATAGGAGGATATGCATTTCCGGCGTTACAACATGCAGCAGTCAATTCCTCAGTTGGCGTCGAGTGGATGAGATTTTCAATTACCTTGCATTGCAAGAATTGTAAGGAGGAGACTGAAAGTAAATGGACTTGTATCCAAACAGCTGCGACAAAGCAAAGCTTGACCGACTTTCAGATAATTGTCCACATGGGTTTTGTGGACGAGTACACTTTTAGTAACCAACCCACCCACGATCATTACGTAAGATTTCTCGAAGGCGTAGGGGCATTGATTTCATTAAGTCGTCGACAGTGTAGCGTGATGGTTTACTTCCCACCATACGTTTTCCATATTCGTCCAAAGGTCGCTTGCATTTGTAGGGAAACATGGCAATGACCTTGTTACCTCTGCCCACATATTCTCTATCTGGTTGATGTAAGGTGATCGTGGAACAAACGGCAACAGCTTTATCCTCTCTTGGCCCTGAAACCAATCCCGCACTGCTCTGCTATGATGGATGGGGCTCTGCTCCTGTAAATAAACTGTTATCTCGTTCGTTCATCTATTTATATTTAAATAACATATTAGTAATAAGCACGTTGTATTATTATTTTCCACAGTGCTTAAGAATTCAGGCCCTGTCATAAATAAATGATCTAGATTCAACCGTCCGATTAAGAATGCGGTTTACTCAGTCTATCAAATGATGAGAGTCGTATTCGGATATCCACATTAATCCGATTACAACGATCTGGTATCGAAATGAAATTACAAATATCGGATAATTTGAACGTCTGTATTGCAACAATGCAGCGCACATAAATTCTATGATGGAGTAACAGGTAGCAACTGCCCAAGAAAAAGAGCGAAATATGTCTACTAGCAGCAATGTAACGTAATTATAACCCATATTTATGTGATGGAAATACTAAGTCGAACAACGCACATCTATTTCAGTGGTGGGAAGATGCACCATATCGGATTTGCTGATGACATAATGACAGTAATAATAATAATAATAATAATAATAATAATAATAATAATAAATTGGAAAAAGAAAACACTTCATGGCAAGCACCCGTATCATCTAACACAGCCACACATCGATCAAGACGCATCCAACACATGGCTAAGAAAAGGCAATATATACAGTGAGACAGAAGGATTCATGATTGCAATACAGGATCAAACAATAAACACCAGGTATTACAGCAAGCATATTATTAAAGATCCCAATACCACAACAGATAAATGCAGACTTTGTAAACAGCAAATAGAAACAGTAGATCACATCACAAGCGGATGTACAATACTAGCAAATACAGAATACCCCAGAAGACATGACAATGTCGCAAAAATAATACATCAACAGCTTGCCTTACAACATAAACTTTTAAAACAACAAGTTCCTACATACAAGTATGCACCACAAAATGTACTGGAGAATGATGAATACAAATTATACTGGAACAGAACCATTATAACAGATAAAACAACGCCACATAACAAACCTGACATCATACTCACCAATAAAAAGAAGAAATTAACACAACTAATCGAAATATCCATACCCAATACAACAAATATACAAAAGAAAACAGGAGAAAAAATTGAAAAATACATCCAACTGGCTGAGGAAGTCAAAGACATGTGGCATCAGGATAAAGTTGACATCATACCAATTATACTATCAACTACAGGAGTCATACCACACAATATCCACCAGTACATCAATGCAATAGAGCTACATCCAAACGTATATATACAACTACAGAAATCCGTAATTATTGATACATGTTCAATTACCCGAAAGTTCCTAAATGCAATATAACACATACCGTACAGTTAATAGGAAGTGACGCTTGATCAAGGTCCGCGTCACTTTCCATTCTCAACCAGACTTAACGTCTGAGAAAGTAAAGAAATAATAATAATAATCCCGTGGGTCCGATAGGGGAAACACTCCCCCGTACGGGTGGTACCGAGGAAATCAAATACTTGGGGTGAACCAAATACTAACACAATCCTTAACGGCTACTCAATCCGTTGAACCCAAAATCCACGCACGTCTGAGTGAAAATCACCGCTACTCAGGTCACCGTCTGTTAGCTCAATGAGCTCGGCTGAAAATATTTGCTTCAAAAGGCTTCAACACCCTCAGGTCCTGTCCGGTCCTGGTATCACCCAAGCCAAACCAACGAAACACAAGCAAACCTGAACTGTGCAAGCGAAGCCAACTTTACCCCAGGTGGTATACAACCCGGCTGTCGACAGGCGGCATTAGGATTTTCGGATTCTGGGGAGTCCAGGTTAGCACGGCAGAGAATATTGAAGATCTCTGGTAAATTTCCCTACCAGCAGAATACATGCATTTGAAAACTAAACATCGGTACATTGATCGAAGCGCGAAAACTAAATAAACCCACAAATGAAATCTGACCAACAAAAAATTCTCATCCTTGCCCTTAACGAACTACGACTAACTGATAGTGAAACCTTGCATTATGTAAACCATTGCATCTTCAAGAGCAAAATACAAAGGTATCGAAAGGCGCACCAATCTTCGGCATTGCTTTTCTCGAACACAGATCTATCATCAACTCTGTCAAAGAAATCACACCCATCAACAATCGACTTACGACTGTGTTCATTCAGAGCCCCAGTAAAAAATAAACACTCATAAATGTACATGGCCCCACCAACATCTAAAATAAGAAAAACACCAAAAATGTCGAAAAATTCTGGAACATACTCGAAAATACTATGAGCAAAATTCACCAAGATGATGTGAAAATACTAAAGGGAGTCTTCAACTCTCTATTTGGGACAGAAAAACCTGTAGAAAAATCATTGGTAGAAATTCAGCAGACCGAAACGCTTAGACCAACGGCACACGTCTGACTGATATTTGCCAACAATTCAACCACAAAAGGATGTCTTCACACTAAAGGAAAATACCATTTCTCAGGTAAAATGGTTGGCTACAAGATGCAAGCTGCTGTCGTTCGCCTTTCTAGATTCGCTGAAAGCCAGATTTTTAATTCTTTTGTAGTAGAGCTACAAGCAGGCAGATACAAACTCAGTAAGGGAATCGTAAGATAACGCTCGAGCAAAATTCGGCTTGCTACTTACAGTAACCCTTATTGTCAGAGCGGAAACCTCACGGTACTGCCAATTTCATAATGCCACTTTTGTTTTCTGCCGACATATTTTTTGTTGTTGTGAATACATAATTTTATCTATGAAGTGACACATTTTCATAATACTTGCGAATGATACAGGAAATGAAATAAATACAGATCTTTTCGAAGTCAAAAGTCGGTAATATTCTACTAATTCGTGTTAAAATCTTACAGACACATAATGCTTTATTAAGATAGATTGCAGTCGTGATGTTTCTGTAGTAAGCTGAATTTAATTTCTATTGGCATAGTGAATATTTTAATTGCATTTTCCATTAGCTTTCTAATCGCAACATTAATCATCAAACAGAAATTAGTCAGCAGCTGAATTTTCTTTCACGATATCTACAACAATCTAATTATGCTAAAGTTGTTTGCAAATTCTACGTTTGTCGAAAACCACTGGTTCTAACGATGTCATTAAACCAGTGTAGTTTTGGTTCAAAATGGTTCAAATGGCTCTGAGCACTATGCGACTTAACTTCTGAGGTCATCAGTCGCCTAGAACTTAGAACTAATTAAACCTAACTAACCTAAGGACATCACACACATCCATGCCCGAGGCAGGATTCGAACCTGCGACCGTAGCGGTCACGCGGTTCCAGACTGAAGCGCCTTTAACCGCACGGCCACACCGGCCGGCAGTATAGTTTTAAGAGTATTTTCCTCTAGAAGTGAATTGCCTTGACGGTTGATCGATCAAGAGCGGGAAAGGTAAAATTTTACGAATATGTGACGAGAGGGACAAGTGCTTGCGAGAGTACTTCCCTATCAATACAAGAACCGACTTTCCTATCAATCTCCTGGATAGTTTTGTTTCTCAAATCAACAGAGTTAGTTAATCATGCAGTAGCACAGATGATGTAGTTTTGTTGCTCTACTTTCTTACACAGCGACCGAAAGGTGTCTCAGTTGTTGACAGCAAGTGCAGCTGTGTAGCACACCCCCTTTGGGGCAGAATTCGTAGTCCAAAACACACTTATGGAGCTATCAAATGTAAAATATTATGTTCACACTACTCTTTGCTCTAGTCTACGTCTTTTGGTGGGGATTAGCCTTTCATTTCTTCTTAGGAAGTTAGCGATAAAGGCATCATAACACGTCACCAGTAACAGTATTGCAAAGGAATGCTCAATGAGCGGCCTGATGAAGTTCAATAATAGTCACTCCGTTGATTTTTGTTGTTTCGAATTAGAGCATGCAGTACTCCTACACCAGACTTTGCCTGTTAAATGCAAATGTCGCATTATGGTAAAATGGTAAAATGTCACATATATCAGTAGTCGAGACTTCCTTAATGTGGAAAATCATTCATGCCAGAACGATCTTTGTTGAAACAAGAATATCTTTTTCTGGCGTATTTTTCCCAAAAGCACTCACTCCTCGCACAGTTCATATCTTTCTAGCTGCCTCCTCTACATTCACCCCTCTGTTATACCAAAAGTAAACGTGTTGCAGATGTTACACCTTTTTCCACTTGCGACTCAATTTAACAATGCTTAACTGTAGTTCATGATTTTCAAGTATGCAAAATCCAATGCTTAACTGCAAGATGATAACTAGAACTTCAAATTCGAAAATGGCATTGATACATACACTGACAGCGTGGGCGGCGCCGGATTTCAGGCGGCGGGTGGCGTCTGGCCGGTGGCCGGTAGCCGCTGCAGCGCGAGGAAACGCTCGAGCGTAAGCTGTTAATGATCGCTGTCCTGCGGAATTGTTTCTGGAATACTTGTTATTGCGGGTGGGTAGAATGTTAAGCGAATAGTCTTAGATGTTCAATCAGACTCATAACTTTAGACCGAAATGTGTTAAAAAAAACAGTTGGACGCGAACATGCGACTTTAAGTTTAGAATGCACGACGGTTACCGCAAGGCCACGGGCTCACTCCATCCAAATCAACTCGGAAGTAAACAACACTTCCTCCTAACACTTCCGCATCTTACAGTGTTGCCAAATTGTGCAGATGGCCGGACTTAGAGTTGTAAGGGGCGGTCAGTTTTATTGGACACCTTAAGTAAACGACTTGGACTTAGTCTCTGTGGAGCCGGCCGGCGGCCAGTTTTTATGTCTACGACTGTACATTACAGGTAAGGACCGCGAAGGTAAGATCACAGATGTTAGGTCTCTTACAGAGGTTTATAGACTGTCTTTTGTCCACGCTCTTTTTGCGAGTGGAACAGAGAAGGAAATGACAGGCAGTGGTACGTGGTATCCTCCGCCATGCACCGTTCGGTGGCTTACAGAGGTTCTATGTAGATGTAGATGCAAAAGTGTGTTTAGCTTCAATACCGTCTGCTAGATTGAACAAGGGATGTGAGCACTAGTGTAGAGTGTTCCACAAAGTCAAATAATGAGTGGCCAAACATACACTCCTGGAAATTGAAATAAGAACACCGTGAATTCATTGTCCCAGGAAGGGGAAACTTTATTGACACATTCCTGGGGTCAGATACATCACATGATCACACTGACAGAACCACAGGCACATAGACACAGGCAACAGAGCATGCACAATGTCGGCACTAGTACAGTGTATATCCACCTTTCGCAGCAATGCAGGCTGCTATTCTCCCATGGAGACGATCGTAGAGATGCTGGATGTAGTCCTGTGGAACGGCGTGCCATGCCATTTCCACCTGGCGCCTCAGTTGGACCAGCGTTCGTGCTGGACGTGCAGACCGCTTGAGACGACGCTTCATCCAGTCCCAAACATGCTCAATGGGGGACAGATCCGGAGATCTTGCTGGCCAGGGTAGTTGACTTACACCTTCTAGAGCACGTTGGGTGGCACGGGATACATGCGGACGTGCATTGTCCTGTTGGAACAGCAAATTCCCTTGCCGGTCTAGGAATGGTAGAACGATGGGTTCGATGACGGTTTGGATGTACTGTGCACTATTCAGTGTCCCCTCGACGATCACCAGTGGTGTACGGCCAGTGTAGGAGATCGCTCCCCACACCATGATGCCGGGTGTTGGCCCTGTGTGCCTCGGTCGTATGCAGTCCTGATTGTGGCGCTCACCTGCACGGCGCCAAACACGCATACGACCATCATTGGCACCAAGGCAGAAGCGACTCTCATCGCTGAAGACGACACGTCTCCATTCGTCCCTCCATTCACGCCTGTCGCGACACCACTGGAGGCGGGCTGCACGATGTTGGGGCGTGAGCGGAAGACGGCCTAACGGTGTGCGGGACCGTAGCCCAGCTTCATGGAGACGGTTGCGAATGGTCCTCGCCGATACCCCAGGAGCAACAGTGTCCCTAATTTGCTGGGAAGTGGCGGTGCGGTTCCCTACGGCACTGCGTAGGATCCTACGGTCTTGGCGTGCATCCGTGCGTCGCTGCGGTCCGGTCCCAGGTCGACGGGCACGTGCACCTTCCGCCGACCACTGGCGACAACATCGATGTACTGTGGAGACCTCACGCCCCACGTCTTGAGCAATTCGGCGGTACGTCCACCCGGCCTCCCGCATGCCCACTATACGCCCTCGCTCAAAGTCCGTCAACTGCACATACGGTTCACGTCCACGCTGTCGCGGCATGCTACCAGTGTTAAAGACTGCGATGGAGCTCCGTATGCCACGGCAAACTGGCTGACACTGACGGCGGCGGTGCACAAATGCTGCGCAGCTAGCGCCATTCGACGGCCAACACCGCGGTTCCTGGTGTGTCCGCTGTGCCGTGCGTGTGATCATTGCTTGTACAGCCCTCTCGCAGTGTCCGGAGCAAGTATGGTGGGTCTGACACACCGGTGTCAATGTGTTCTTTTTTCCATTTCCAGGAGTGTATGAATAAAATAACACGGTTGTAATCCACAATAAACCATGGGATTATAAAACAGAAAAGGAAACACTAAAACATGTAGTACCATGTGCTGAACACAGCAGTTACAGTGTTACAAGGATTCAAAGGAATTTTTTGTGGAAAAATAATCACATGATCACATGATGAAAACATTGTCTGTCCTACAACAATTACGTTGTCAGATCAACGATCATTGTGTCTAACAATAGTCCGTATCTGTCATGAAGATCGCGTGGACGTACTCAAATTCTAATTCACAAAGACTGAAATATTCATACATGGTTCGAAATAGCAAGCTTTGGTGTAGTGAGAATTCGATATGGGTAGACCCTTTTTTTCACGGGTTAAGTCAGAACCAGTCACTCACAGGTATGAACAAGCTCTTTTTCATGACTTACCATCTATGTTTCACTTACAAAAATAAATGAAAGAAGCACACATTCCCTTTTTAACTGAACGTCACTGTACCTGTATTTTTACTTAATTTTGAACTTTTTCAAATGAATATAGACGTGGACTAATAATTTTGCGTCAATTCCTTCTTAATTTTAAGATTTGTGAAGAGTCTTAGATTTCTTCTTCAGTACAAATCACAAATATTGTAACAAAACTCTGAATAAGAATTTCAGGAATTATAAAAGTAGCCCATTCTTGTCACTTCTTCGTAATCTTATTGGAAACAAAATGCAACATAAAAACTGAAATTTAACTGAAATTACGTTTCTACTTCACGAAATTATCTTCAGTTCCCATTTTTAATCAACAGAACAATAGATGTCTAATTTGATAATTGCTGCAATCCTTGTGTAGTGGATTTCTTTGAAGTGGACTGATGATATCATTGAACACATTCCAGACTGAACGATTCCCTCTCTTTACAGCATTGACTGATCTCTCATTTAAATTCTTTGCATTTCAGTAAGTTTTCTTAAGGCAACAGCACTAGTACTGAAAAACAAAACTTCTCTTCAGCTTCATCAACAGTTTTCACTATTGTCTTTTGCACTGCTTGTTGTATAATGCGATGTGAGGAATTTGTAAAATATGGGACATAAGAAGCTTCAGAAGCGTCACAGGTGACTTCATGTTTTATTTATTGTCTATCATTATGAGAGTGATTATAAACTTGAAATTATACTTGATTGGATCAACCTTTACTCACTTTGAAATATTTTCTGTAGTCTATCTTTCTTGAGAATGAATGCATTCTAGACTGTACAATTTTAAGTGAATCTTATCACCTACAAAACTTGCCTTGAGTCCACAGGAACTGATATTATTTATGGTTGTCCATCTGTTGGTGGCTATAAATAACAAATCGAAAGTCATTAGTAACAACCAATGGCTATATTACCAACAAAATTAATATGGTCGTATAATAATGTTATTTTTAACCTATTTTTGTGAGATAACATCAAATTTTGCACATGAATGTAAAAAATTACAAAAATTGTCCCAAACATGCTTTCTCATTATGCTGTATTACACTTTGTAAACACTTCAAAACTGCACAAATGGAGAAACTGCAATAGAAAAGCGAAAAAAGTAACATTGAATAGGTAATATGTCACATAAAAAATTAAAATGCGTTTGACCCATAGTGCGATGCATTAATAATTGTTTTAATGTGATCAGCTTCACAACACTTGTAGACTTACTTGTGGGTTGTTGAATATGAAACTCGATATGTAGTCAGGGTGTCACAAAAGAAACTATAAGTCGGAATGTGGTTGTGAGCAAAACGACAGTGGGAGGCTGGAAGCAGGTTAAGGCTCCCTATGATTCCTGAATTGAGAGCTCCTTCCAAAGTGGAACCAGACATATGTGAGGATTTACGTATAATAATCGTCAGTTAATTGTGTAGAAAGATCGTCAGTTAATTGTGACCTTGTTAGGCTTCCTGACTCACACTATTCCTGATGTCCTGATGGATGTATTGAACGTAGAAATATTTTCATGTTATATGAGCGCCCGGAAGAAGAGAAAGCTATCGCTGGTAGTAACAGCACTTTCCTTCTTTTATTCATTTTGGTAAAATGATACCACATATCACCTGAAACACTTCTATACAAAATTGACAGGGTTGACTTTCATCCTGCTCCTTTTAATAATATGAATAGTGTATTCTACACTCTATAACTGCACTAGTATATATGTAAAATTTACTAATATAGTACACATACCACTGTTGTTATAATGGACAATATCTGTGGTGATTTGAAGTTGAATGGAAAGTAGTGAGACAAAGATTCACTTTTCACTGTGAGCTGAATTTGTTAATGAAACAAGAGCACAGCGAGCCAAATGAGTTTATGAGCCGAGAATGGAAAGAGCAGGGTGACTCCTGATCCCCTCCACATGGAGTCTGGAGCAGTCAGCAGTTGCTGGGAGATGAATCAGTGAGTGCGGCAACACTGAAATGACTCGCGAGACATCTGTGATCTGTACCTGCTGAGTTCAGAGTGGAATAGAACCATGTGGTTTTGTTTCTCTGTTTAACAAAACATCATATCTCAGGGTCAAGCACTGAATGGACTGACACAGCAGCTCCTTACAAGCTGTCTTTTCAAATTATAAGCAGAAATGAAAGGCCAGAAAGTATTTTCTGTGTTAATGCAGTGCACTAAGAAAGTCACTGTTCTTTTTTCTCTGTTCTTTTTATGGTTGATCAAAGCAGTTTACATCAATTAGGTACATAGAAACGTACACTCTATGTTACAGTCACTAATTCAAAAGCTGAGTGGAATGCTGTTGTAGCTGCCTGCCCTAGAGTTTTCGTTCCACACATTTAATTATAAAGGCCTTCTGTATGCAAAGAGCTACCAACTCTTTTCTCTGAGTCACTGAGCTCTCACTCCCTGAAAGGATCTAGGTCTTTGACTCAGTTCAGGAGTCAGTCATCCATGTCTAGCGAGGATGAAAAGTTGTAAGATGACTACTCACATTAAAGATAATTAGTAGTTCAAGTAAATTCTAGCATGCCTTGATTTTAAGAGCTACTATATTTTCAAGTTGCACCATCTTGAAGCTTACCTTATTTGATGAAAAATGTATGTAAACAATGGGATACATAATGTTCCGAATACTGGAAGCTAACCCTGATGTGAAATGACATTTGAGAGTCGTGGAATGTATAAGGTGGCTGTTAAATATCAGTCTCTCTAATGCATTTAAATAATAAATAGATGACAAGAAAATAGAAATAATGGAGTGTCTAGATGTGGCTCCATATAACTAAATTGAAAAATTAATTGAACTGGATAACACACACCTTTCTAGCGTACTTGTAGTAGGTAAAATGAGAATTTTTACTCATCAAATGAACAAAGTCACCATGTGAGGAACAAACCATTTATTAAGTTAAACTAATGAGAAGACTTACTGAAGCTACTACAATACTCCTAGGATAGACTGAGTAAAGTCAGTTTCCATAGTAAGTGTAATAACATTATTTTTCCTTTGAGTCATCTATCATCTGTCTGCTTACATGCAGCCCATCACACAGTCGTCTCCCGCGCCAATTTTTTTAACTTCCGAGTAGCAATTTTAATCTACGTCCTCAATTATTTACTGGATGTATTCCAGTCTCTGTCTTCCTCTATAGTTTTTGCCATCTACAGTTTCCTCTTGTACTATGAAGATTGTTCTTTAATATTGTATGTCCTATCATCTTGTCCCTTCTTGTCAGTGCTTTACATATATTCCTATCCCTGCTGATTCTGCGGAGAACATCCTCGTTCCGTATCATATCAGTCCACCTGATTTTCAGTACTCCTCTGTAGCACCACATCGCAAACTCTTCGATTCACCTCTGTTCAGATTTTCTCACAGTCCATGTTTCGATACTATACAACGCTATCTCTAAACGTCCATTTTCAGAATTTTTTTCTTCAAATTGTGACCTATGTTTGATACCAGGATACTTCTGTTGGGCAGGAACGCGCATTTTTCTACTGCTAGTCGGCTTTAGATGTCGTCCTTGCTCCACCCATCATGGGTTATTTTGTTACCTTGCTAGCAGAACCCCTTAACAACGTCTATTTCGTCATCCTCAATCCTGGTATTTTCTCAGTCACCTCATTTTCTCTACTTCTCATTACTTTCATCTTTCTTAGATTTATTCTCAGTGCATATTCTTCACCCATTAGAGTGTTTATTCCATTAGGCACATCCTGTAGTACTTCAACTTAGGAATGCCACCAGCGAATCTTATAATTAATATTCTTACACCGTGAATTACAATACCATTGTTCAGGCTTTCTTTTATTTCCGTCACTGCTTCTCGCAACCAGAAATAGTGAATATCTTACCAAGAAATTCAAGTAATCAAGGAACAGTTAATAAAATATTATTGTTGATATGCAGTACCTGCGTATAGCTCCAATAATGTGAACGATCTTATCAAGCAGCAACACAGCGACAAACCGAGCCCCACCGTTTCCCTGGAGCGATTTACGAAAAAGCTATATCTGAACGGCTGGGTGAGGATACAAATCATCATCCTTCCGAAATCGAATCTAGTGTGGTGGCCACTGCGCCACCACGCTTGATCAGTTACACCTGTGATTCATCAGATTACCTTACTGAGTAACATATAGTTTAGCCTGTCGGACCGTTATTTTTTAATATTATTTTGTGCAAGGTTACTTGGCCAGGCTTTTTTTCTGTCAGCTATTAATGGCTTGTAATGTTATGAAAGCATGAAATAAATATCCTCAGCGGTGGTTTTATTGCCCGTTTTAGCACTTCTTCTTAGTTTCTTGCATCTTTTCTAGCACCATCTTTTTTTTCTGCCGGATCATTTTCTTCATTCATAGCACATATCGTTGACCTTACTTTTGTGACCCAATGCTGAGTATTTGGTTTTTGTCCTGAAAGCTCTTCTCATGGAAGGCACAGATTTAAATCTGTTCCCAGAATTTGGGGATTTACTAAATAGAGATAAAAAGATATTTTTTTACCAAAATTCCAGTAAGCTGTTATAAAACGGATTTAATGTAAAAATTTACATAACTGACCAAAATAAGTATTTTAATCACCATTTATAAAATGCAGTATCGACGATATTTCATTGGCCGAATTTTGTTCTTCTTTAGAATTTCTTTTGATAAAAATGATGCATTAATTATTATTTGAGTTGCTTTGCAGTTGAGTATCTTTGTACTTGATTAAATGCTAAAAGGAAGTGACAGAAAGCCTGCAGCTATCAGTTCTGAAAATGATACGCTCCATTTGTCGATAACGAGTAGTTTTGGCAAGGTCTGAAAGTTGTTACAAGCAGCAAGGAAATGCGTGGAAGTGTAAGCAGGTACTATGGTGGTTACATTAAATTTATGAACGTGATGCACCGTATCAGTTTCAACAGACGGTGTGCAGAAAGCGACGTAACTCCACTGTAATGAAGGTGATAGAAGTCCTATGTGATCAAATATTTTGAAATTAATGTTAAAAACGATTTAACCATAAGGGTAGGTAAGAGGTTTCAAAGACGTACCATAGCTTTTAAGGTATGCACTTTAGAGCGCATATTTAGTGCACTTTTTTGTTGTCTTAGTCCATACTACCTACTCTAAAAATACGCAAACCAACGAATTTGCAGCATAAGAGAATATTTCACGGTATTCGAGATGATCAAGTGCTAATAGCTTTTGTGGCTAGTGTTTTAGAGTCTATGTTTACTAGACATTGACCAAAAAAAGACAGTTGTTTCTTGTTTTGGTCAATATTACCAGCATTGAAGGTTTTCTACCCTACAATGTTAGCAACAACAGTACCAGTACGTGTACTATACTGAGATCACAACGATTTTTGATTCTAACATTCGATTTTGTCATCTCTGGACCAGGTTTCCTTACCTCACATTGATACTTTTTACCTCTTCCATTAGTCCAAATTACGTATCCACTCATTTCACTTACATCGATCACGTTGAAGAAAACCACTAATGGCCAGCGCCTTGTTTCTCTCTTCACGTTGTGGCAACATGTCTTCTGGTCGATGGTGTCAGTGCTGCCCTTTGTGGCACTGTACGTCATTACAACTTGAGCACCTTTACTTGTGATGACGACACTCTTGGCTGGTCATGAAGATAGCTAAGGACAGTAAGAAAATTGTTTTTCTTAAGAACGTAAGAGACTAACCTCACATGTGGTTGAAAACCAAATAAAGTAGAGTATAATTCACGTCCTGTAGGTATAACAAAATTGTATAGCAGCTCACATGTTTCTTCGGATAGCACCGTTTAGCGTCTGATCTTTTGACAGCGAATAATGAACTAAATTGAGAGCTGTAAATTGTTATAACGGGTGATATTACATACAGAACTTTCAAGTTCAATCACCAGGGTTTTCCCAAAATTCTCTCCAAATCACACGGCTCTCGTATCTCTCCTTTCTCAAATATACTTTCATCTTACAGAAGTAGCTTGTCGCACTGTCACAAATTGCCCATAATTTTATTCCATGTCTACCAGGTTTTGATGGGATACATTGTCGAAATGGACACCAACCCCGAAATGTGACCAACTGCACCATCCTGGAATGTACGATCCCTAAGGGTAATTTCTCACAACTCCAAAACTTCTATGATTGGTTCCAATATGTCACGTGACCTATTTTCACGTCTGGCTGCTGTACTGTCAAAGCGCAGTCCCTCAGAATTGTATGGAAGTGGTTGCAAGATATTATTTCATTCAACAGTGGTCGGTCATTCTCAGCATTCCAAAGCTGACTGATATCTGTATTCCTTGACTTGTAAATTCCAGGTTCGATTAGAACAACAATAAACTACTTCATTTCATGCATATCTATATCCATCCAGTCGTCAAAACGATTCGACCTTCCTTGTTGGTCCACATACACACTGTCAATGAGGTGTACACGAAAGAAGAACATAAAACAAGGTTCTATGTTATTACAGTTCCTAATCGAATAACTTGTAGATCTCTGGTCTTCTTTCAGTACATCATTTTTGCCCCGCCTACCAGAAATTCCAGCTTGAGGAGCAGTAGCCCATATTTTGTTACTATTACGAAGAAAAAATAAGTCACAAGAAACAGAATTTCCACTAAATTGTTCTTCTCCATTTTTTCAAAGGCATTCTTCATTAGCACCGTCTTTGTTTAGTTCTGAGTTTTCTGCGACATGTGCCTCATTTCATCATCGCTGAAAGATTAAAAGATTCAAGTTCACTACGTGGGTTTTAATAATCAGAAGACTGCTCCAACAATTACCTTGTCTCCTCATCTGATAGTCCTTTTCTCTGTAACATTTTCAGTTTGTAGAACAGACAATTGTTGTCAAATAAAGCACCAAAACACAAATTTGTTTTTCAAAGGAGGGCTGTCGAACGCTGAAAGAATAGTGGCGAGAATGACCAATGGCAAATGATGTATCACAAGCTGCAGAGACAGACATCTGTTAGTTGAAAAATTGCTTCTAATTGCATGGGCGATTGAGACCAATATGGGAGGAAATGTGCACTAACACCATAGCACTAAGCCATAGGTAAATTTTTGTAACTTTTTCCAAAATTAGGACTAACTCGACAAATTAACAAAAGTCATAAAATTTCATTAAAACTAACAGAGAAGATCTTAAACATCACAGACACATTTCTGAGCCCAGTGGTAAGTAAAAGGTTAATATAGTTTCGTCATATTACTTAACTGACGTACATGATCTTATTATTCCTCCAATTCCAAAAAATAAGCTTACGTGTATTTAGTAAGATATTAAATACAAATGTACAATCCATTTAGACAGTCACAAATTTCTTTCCAGAAATAGGACAAGTGATTTTTTAGAACTCCATCAGGAAGTGGAGTGAATGTGTTAAAACAAGTAAATCTGAAGTTACGAGAAAATGAGGCACTTGTTATAAAAGTTGAAAACAGTTTCCATTATGAAGCAAGATGATTACACTAAGAAAATCATTAATTTAACTTTCAAAATAGGCTTTAAGAAACAAATACCATGATGTTATAAGCAGAGCTTCAGAAACGTTTAAGAGAAACTCAAGCTTTACTTACTAAGAAACAAAATATTACTGTGATGAACCCAGACGTTATATACCAGGGTGGTAGGATAAAGACCCATGAATTAGAGGAATGAATTAGGCCCATTGTTAAGGGAAGAAAGAGTCTGGAACAAAATTATTTAAGTGGTTAAGTGGTATTTTTCATAAAGAGTATTGTTATAATGAAATGATGTTGGTTAAAAATAGTAGACAGGTGAGAAACCTGAAACAAGAGTGAAAATTAAAGTAGGGGCAAGGTTTGCTTTATTAGATGTAGCTAATTTGTGTACATCAGTGCCATTTGAGGAATTGGTAGAAATTACAGAAAACGACTTACATGAGCATGGTAAACTACCTGATGTTGAAGTAGATAATTTTATATGATTATCAATATTTGTCTTAATGTTCAGTTACTTGAAGTTTCATGGTAAATTTTACCTCGAAGAGAATGGTTCAACAACGGTTTCTGCATTAGCAGGGCAGATTATGGGTATCTTCTTGAAAACATATTAAACAGTTTTTCTAAAGAAAATGTTAAGTACAGTGATAAACTACACAAGCTTTGAGACCATATACTAACAGAATAGCAAGGATCAATTAGAGAAATAAATAAACTGGAGAACGACCATAATCAGATCTATAAGACTATACCATTTAAACTAGACCATTGGCCAAAGGATTTTTAAATTATTATTTGTGGCCTGAGAACAAGAATAACAATGGAATATATAGTACACACATGTTCACAGGTGTTTAATATCTCGTGCCACGCCATAAAGACAAAACAGCATTCTTGAAAAATTCGATACAAGGAGCTAATATCACCCCACAAACTCTTAACAACAATGCCAAAGAAATGACAAATAGTACTAGAATTTGGTTTTGACAGAGAATTAATAGACGGAGTTGATGCAGAGATAAAGCTGCAGAAATATAGAGTAATGTCATATTGGGGAATAATATCCCTGACAAGCAGGCGACTTTATTCGACAACAAAGGGGTTAAATTGCATTCAGGTTGGACAACTAACTGGGACTGAGGCTGAAACATAAGAATGGGACAGATAAAATGTATGCAGAAAGTGGGGAGAAATTAAGAGTCAGAATTGTGAAGTGAAGTATACGGAGTGCAGTCCTAAAACATCGACTGCACACCGACCAGTGCAGCGCCGCGAAATATCAGGAAGGTGCTGACCAGTACCACACCTCCAGGACTTCAGTGCCCCTGCCAAAGCTGACATAACCAGCCACTCGTCGCTGGTCGTCCCCATTCAGTCGCAGTCTTCGAGAGCATCAGTGCTGAGTAATAGAAAGACGTTACTTAGCCTGCTTTTTGCAAGTAGCAATAGAGATTAAAGTACTTGTATTTGGGAAGTATAGAAATCAAAGGAATAATTTCCGTTTTGAACAAATTTGTGTATTAATCTTAATGTGTTTAGCACAGATGATTTTGGATTCCAACCAACAGCCACCGCAACTTCTCTCTTTCGTCATCTGTGTCGGTGCTGACTCCCATAGTAACCGACAGTACGTGTAGTAATGAGGATATTAGAACCAACATTGACTTGGCTCTACGCCACTCCATCACATAGTTGTGTGGCGGCGAATTAACAATACTATTAAATATGTCATAGGAAAATATTATTAGAATATTAGAAATATTGTTAACCGTCTTTTACGAGACCCTGGAAAGTATTTCTGTGCTCAGCCAGAAAGCGATGGAAAACATACTAAACTAAGTTCCCAGTCTGCAAGTCCACGTTCTTGTCCAACCTACTGAAAGAAATGTTTCTATCCTCTATTTGCTCAGCGGGATTCAGGACAATCATTATAAATGAAGATTTCGAGTTTGGTAAAGTTTCACATGCACAACATCGTAATATTCATTTTGTTAATACTAATAATAAATCTCTCTATCCTAAATAGGACTATGAGCAGTTCAGAGGCGATCTCAATGGTACGTACCTATTAAATTGTCTTCCACCCTGACTTCTGATAATAAAAGTAATTGCTCGCCACAAAAGTGGAAAATAATTGTCACCACTAGCCACACGGATTTTTTAACCTTACGGGAGGCACACTAACAGGTACTTACGCGAAATCTAAGCGATCCCAGATAGTGTACAGTCCTCGAGATTTCACTTCATATTTGTACCGAAAATGTGAGTTTAGTTGCGGTCTGACTGTGACATAATCCGAGAGGCTTCTCGTACTCCGGTTCAAATGGTTCAAATGGCTCTGAGCACTATGGGACTCAACTGCTGAGGTCATTAGTCCCCTAGAACTTAGAACTAGTTAAACCTAACTAACCTAAGGACATCACAAACATCCATGCCCGAGGCAGGATTCGAACCTGCGACAGTAGCGGTCTTGCGGTTCCAGACTGCAGCGCCTTTAACCGCACGGCCACTTCGGCCGGCCCGTACTCCGGTGTTTGACTGACACGGATCATACGGTGACTTGGTGCGAAGTGATGACTAGTCTGGCCTCTCAGGCAGTGTTTATGTACTGAAGCAGCGGACAGCCAAGGGAATCTGCTGTTATCCGCTCTAGGCCCACGGTAGCAGCCTCTAAACGGCCGCTTTCTGGAACACATAATATTTTATAACAATGTCTTGAACCAATTTAGAATCTTCTTAATTTTTGTGTGAATGTAGTTAAGTTGGATAAAATTACAGAAAAAAGTTTTAGCTCGCCTAGCCGTCTAGAATTTTCAGAACAGAACTGACAGTAAAACATGACCTCTGAACTATAATTTTAAGAGACCTTGTGTTTGTTGTTATTTACATCCAGGGTTTGAAACTTGTTAAAGCTCTATTATTTAATTGGTCTCGTCATGTGCTGTAACCAAAACTTTCAGCCATTAATATAACAGATACTTAATCTACAACAAATAAGGAATTTTTTGTTCCAAATTTCCTTTTCAGGAAATTACTCCAAAACTTTTACAGGTAGCTCAGTGGGGTTGCGAATTAATATTTTTATACTACACTGAAGCTTCATACAGATTTTCGTATCTATATATATATAAAAGAAAGTCGTGTAAGTTACACTTTTTATAACTCAATAACGGCTGGAGCGATTTGGCTGAAAATTGATGGAGAGGTAGCTTAGAACCAGGAGACGGACATAAGATACTATTTATCCCGTTTGACCGCTATAAAACGTGGTATAACATAAATGTATCTGACATGGAATAACAAAACGCAAATGACCGTTAAACGTCTATGGTTAAGTATCAGTATATATCATTAATTAAAAATTTAAAGAAATATTTTCTATTTTATTTGAATGATCATTAACAATGGCGTGACCAAGACGATAGAATATTTCTCGACAGTGCCGTAACGCAAGAAGGATACAAAACATTGCGAATGAAATGACTGAAGAAGAACAACAAATTGACCGTGAAGAGCACCGCGGTAGTATGGCTCGATTTCGTGCTTCTCAATCACAAGAGCAAAGTGAGGTAACCCGCGTAACGGCTCGGTTGGCGAACAACAGAGATCAACATGTAGATAATTTTCGACGGAGAAGAAGAGATTTATCACTTGATGATTTAAATGGAGCAGCGTCTATATACGACTGCATCACTGATTACTGTTTGCATCCTTGCGTTTGCGATGGGCCGATGGACGTTGTTCGCGAGTATTGTGGCGCATTGAAGTTTTCCGGAGAAACACACGGAATGTGTTGCCTTAGTGGGAAAGTGAAATTGCCATTATTGACTCCGCCACCTGAGACATTGCATTCATTGCTTTGTGGCGAATCACCCGAACCACGTCATTTTCTTGCAAACACCCAAAAATACAATAGTTGTTTCCAAATGACCTCATGTGGGTCAGAGAGTATCGCAGAACGAGGATTTAATCTGACAATCAAGGTACTTAATTATTTATTTTTGTACTTACACACAACACTTACTATACTTATTCAGATGTATTATGTTTGCTAATTCTAAAAAAAAAAGTATAAATCAGTAATAATTTATTTTGTAGATACAAGGACAGATTCACCATCGAATTTGATCATTGCTACCTCTCGAAGATGTACAGCATAATTTTTTACAATTATACTTCATGGGCAACATGGAAGAACAACTTGATCGACGTCAAGAGATCAATGCAACAGTGAAAAGAGCAACTCTTCAAGATTTGCAGCAACTACTTCATGAACATCATGCGTTGGTCAGGCTGTTCAAGAGTGCTTTAGAGCGCATGCCAAATGATGACTATAAAGTCGTGATCAGAACAGATAAACGACCATCTGGGACACACGAACGCACATTTAACACTCCAACAATAGATGAAGTTGCCATCCTGATTGTTGGTGAACACTTGGAAACACTCGATATTGTGCTTACACGTCGCGATACTGGGCAACTGCAACGAATATCTGAAACAGATCGTTCATATGACACGTTGCAATACCCGCTGATGTTTTGGCAATGAGAAGATGGATATTACTTCAGTATCAAAATGATAAATCCATTTAATGGTATCAATATCATAGTTCAACATGACGTACATTTTACATTGTTTGGTTTTGTTTTACAATAAAAGACCAATTTCACTGCTTATTACCATGAAACGATTAGGAGTTGTTTGTGCAGATAAAATTGGACAAATGACTGACAACCGATTTTAAATAATTTATCTTCACCCCTTTATCATTGTCGGTGACCGGATTAGGCAGTGCAATTTGGAGTCAATGACCTCAAACATTATGCTAAATACGGATAAGACGCGGGACTGCGATACTCTTTATCTTTCAACAGTATATTTTTTTCATGTGACAATATTTATAGTTACTCTTACATATGGGAAAACGCTTTTCTAAATTAAAACATGTCGTCATTTTCAACCAACTTAAAAAAAAGTGGTTATTCAATTCAAAAGTTTATATTTTTTTAAAATATTTGTTCATGGTTCACTCAGAAACTACTTGGCCAATTGAAATGCTTCTTTTTTGTTCGATCAATTGTAACTTAAGAGTAGTTTCATAAAAAAATCATGAATATCAAACCAGGATCTTCGGAGATAATGAGGGAAATAACTTCTGCAATTACAGCGAATATCATATTTCTTGCTGTCTAGCAGTTGAATTAGCCTTAAAGAACTGGTTTGGAATAATGAACTATTAGCTTTAGTTATGCTATTTTTGTCTAAATGACCACTTTACTGTTTAGCTGTAGAATCGGCCTTGAACTGTTAGGTAGCAGGTAATAGATTTATTAGTCATTGAAGTCCAAAAAGTGGACCACTCTTCCTAAAATGTATGTTGTTTCATCGATAGATCGCTAGCACGGTTGCGGTATCGTGATCCATATGCAATTAAAAAAAAAAAACAAAAAAAAAACTTTGCGCGGTCTGAGCCAAAAGGCAGAAAAACAACTGCTGAATATCTACAAGGTGGACGGCTTAAACATACAAAAACAGTAATAATAATAATAATATATTAGTAAAAGTTAGCCAAACCGCCCGCCACCTAAACAATATATTCTATCGGAACAATGTTTACGTGGTCACTGTACTGACCTACAGTCAATAAAAAGGCTATGCGCTATCTTTGTCTAACGCCTATTTTTTTACATTATGAATACATTATGTTCAAATTATAGATTAACAACAATATCGTTTCGAAAATTAAGACAAAATCTAATACTTTTTAAATGTAATGCCAGGATTACAAGTAACTCGTATGTAGGTGCATACTAAGTTTATGCACCAAAGCACCGCAAACAAAATTCTGGGACTGCAAGTCATATCCATATTAAGCTCACGTACCTAAGTCTTGCGAAATTGCACTACCTAAACCGATGATTGATAATTATGCTAAAAATTTACATATGAAATAATAAATCTACTGTTTTAATTTCAGGTGAAGAAAGTACAAAGAAAGGTAGCTCGATGAATTATTACGTATATCGTTTGATGATTCGTCAAAATGCTGACAACTATTTGCTACGGTTTCGTAGATTGTTTCAGCAGTATTGCGTCGGCATGTACCTCAAAATAGAAACGGAGCGTTTAGCTTTCATTACGTTAAACCAAGCCAAACTACGTTCTGAGGAGTATATCCATTTACGTGATGCGATTGGTACTGAAGGAAATGCAGCTAATATGGGTCGATTACCTATTCTGCCGGTGACGTACGTAGGTAGTCCGCGTCATATGCATGAATATGCGCAAGATGAAATGACATATGTTCGTCATTACGGTCGGCCAGATCGCTTTATTACTTTTACCTGTAATCCAAAATGGATGGAAACTGTTCAATTGCGGCTTTCCGGACAAACATCAAGTGATCGACACGACAATACAGCTCGCGTATTCAGGCAAAAAGTGCGGTCCCTACTGTACTACATTGTTAAACAACGCGTCTTTGGAGATACATAATTGTGGTTGTATTCAATCGAATGGCAAAAAGGAGGCCTGCCGCACGAACACAGTCTTATTTGGTTAGTGGAAAGACTTCAACCAGACCGAACAGATAATATCATAAGTGCCGAGATTCCCGATCACGAAGCCGATCCAGACCTACATGATGTTGTAATTAATTACAAATATGATTCATGGACCGTGTGGCGCCATCGGTCCCCAGTCACCTTGCATGGTCGACGGGAAGTGTTCAAAACGATATCCAGAGAAAGGAACGGCAGAGACCGTCACTGGCAACGATGATTTTCCACTGTATCGGCGTCGATCACCTAATGATAACGGTCGGACTATCACAGCAAAAGTGAAAAGAATGAATTTCGTTGTCGACATCAGTTGGATTGTTCCATATTCGCCACTTATTTCCAAAACGTACAAGACACATTGCAACGTTGAGTACTGCAATTCAGTAAAGTCCATAAAATACATTTGCAAATATGTCACGAAAGGCAGCGATATGGCGGTTTTTGGCATCCAATCCTCCAGTACCAACAATGAAATTGCGCGTTATCAGGTTGGTCGTTATGTGAACTGCAATGAGGCGATTTGGCGTATATTCTCATTCCCTATTCACGAACGTCATCCTACTGTTGTGCAAACGTCATTTGAGACACTACGGACTGTTAATGGTACAATATTCCCAACATATCGTGCTGGATGTGAAGAACTCTAGAAAACGACACCCATTGGGATACGACAATCGGTGAAGCCATTATCTCTGCATCTCCAAGTCAGTTACGCACATTATTTGCTATCATCATATCTGGCGTTAGAAACTTGCTTATTAATACTAGTGATGCTGTATTTGTGGTTGGTAATATTTACTGACAAAATGCAACCTAACGCCAGATTGCGTAGTTACGGCTACCCCGTGTGGCCGTTTTTTAGTACGACTTTAAAAGAGAGAGAGATTATTAATTGATCACCGATGCGACGGTTCTCGATTGTATTCAGGAGACGTACGGATTGATTACGCGAATAATTGACCTTTTGACCCGGATTGCTTTCACACAATCAGAATCTTTGATGAAAATACCTAAGGGACCTATTTGAATATAAAAATGGAAATGAAGGCAAATTAGTGGAATTTCGTAAGACACAGATTAACAGATCGGAAGTTCAACACATTAGTGGTCTCCCAAATACAATCGAGACACCGCGATAAAGAGCGAACCTGTAACATAGCTCATATAGAATTTGAACATCATTTTTGGTTAATGAAAGAAAACAATAAGAAGAAAATTACTGCATCGTGAAATATTAATATATTTTGAATAAATTGGCATTAAACTTCTAAACATTGACAAATACACAATAAATGCATGACTTAAATCTGATACTTATTTTGTGGATGACGCGGTCCAATAATCACTGCTTTGTCAGTCCGTTCCTCTTTAAAATTAAATGTCCTTGTGTGTGCGTAAGTACATTATATCCTCACCCGAGTTACCTAAACGTTTGTTCGTCGATTCACATAGGTTTACACAAAATAAAAAATACAACTTGTAGCAATGCTATGCTGTACGTCTTAACATGTCGGCTACCAAAAGTACGAGGATAATGAAGTGTCTTCAATATTTCTTAACAAAACATACATTGTTCTTTCTTCTGTTTCGCAGCTTCTTGCTATCAAGCGCTGCGGCAATGATTTTAAATATCTGCGCCCAGCGGGTCATAGTGTTTATTCAAAGTATTTAGACGCTGGACGTGCGTCTTGGTATATGCGCACATTAAAAAAAAAATTTCATCTCTTCACTCTCGCGCTGTGATGCTTAGCATCTTTACGAACTACAGCTCGTTGACTGTCCTTTGCTATAATGACTGTGAAACGATACGCGTTTGGTGGTAAGTAAACTGATGAACAATGTTATTTACGCGACGATACTCAAAGGAAAATTCGAAGGTGAGGAAGTTCTCATTACGAGGATCCCGATGATCCCAACCGATCCGTCTTGCATTCGCCATGACCATTAACACATCACAAGGATATAAATCTGGAATATCCATGTTTTTCACATGGTCAATTATATGTTGCATGTTCACGGGTCGGAAGACCATCTGCGTTGTTTGTTCTTGCCCTGATAATAAAACAAAAAATTTCTTTTATCACAAGGTACTTAATTGAAGAGTGGAAGCTATGCACCAAAAAACATAAATAATAAAAAATCATTAAAATACTTAATTTCTTTATTTGTATTTCCTAATAATTTTTTATTCGTATTTCCTGCTTGAACTTAACATCCAAAATCTTATTATTTATTGGCTTTAAGGCGGAACAGAGTTCGCCGGGTCAGCTAGTTTCTAATATTTAGCGCCTTCAATTTTTCTTAGAAACGTGGACTTGGTCAAAATATTGCTTTAATCACATTGATACTTGTACCAGTTAATATTGACATACATCTGCACATTATGATCAATTTTTGTTTTTGTGTTCCTACCTTTATTATATAGGGCCACTTATTTTTTTCTTAAAACGATGTATTTAGGGAAAAATATTGATCTGACCATTCTGAGATTTGACAGTTAAAACCTACTAAAGCACGTACTAAACAATATGCTGATAAAATTTGGAAAAGCAACTTTAACTTGAATTCCATTCTTAAATTATGGTGCAATACTTCTGTGCTACGCACAGACGCGTTGTGGTGACGTTGCGCTACTAGCAGTTAAGGGGGAGTAAGTTGCGGCATATTCTCTCGCCTCTGTATCTTCCAAATGATAACAGCACTTGTTTCGCCACAGAGTGTCCCTAATATTTCTCTCTTTTCTTACATAGGCATGTTGCTACTAATTATGTTCTTTATTGCAGACTAGCAGCTATTCGCCAAGCTTCTACTTACAACTTTTTACGGCGCTCCAGTTATTAAACTGGTCTCCAAATCGCCTCCTACACCACCTGCACCTACGACTTAGGCTGCTGCTGGCTTTGATGTGATGCAGTTTTCAGTTTCAGAACCAATAAAAGTCGCAGTTGATGATGGCAGTCCAGCAGCTCATGAATGCACGTATTGCATCAACCCTGCAGAAAGAGACAGCCACTTCTACGACACCGTCTCCGTTCATTCTACTTTTCCGAGCATTCGATGAACAACAAGAGGAATAGAACGAGAACTATTCTCGGTTAAACGCTCATTACGCTACACATCAAATGCGAGGTACTACGAAACTTGCTTTTTTCTTGTCAATGGCCGGTATGCTAGTTTACCGCGTTGCTCAGATGTTATTCTCGTCTAATAGGCTAATATACTAAATATTACGGGAATCAGGTAGGGGTTGCTGCAGTTCGTCACAAGTTATTTCGATTGCAGAAAAAACCAGAACAGATATACCGTCAGTGGGCCACTGAACTTCAGTGTTTGACACGACAGTGTTGTTTTCACTATAGCTATGGACAGTAGTATAGTGATCGAATGATTGGTAGTGCAGTTACGTACAGTGTTCCAGACACTAGGATTCGTTATCAAGTTCTCAGACATTCTTAACCTATTTTGAAACAAGTGTTAAAAATTATTGAACATCAGGATCATGTGATTGTGCCCCGGAAAACTTTGGGGTAGCTCCCGTCTGCAGTGTAACGAAGAGTGACATAGAGTTACGGCCCTGTGACTGGCCAAACAGGCCACCGCGCCGGGAACAAAGTAAACAAGTGGCAACTCGTCTGTCTGCGGTGAAATCATGTTCCCGCTGCTCTTCCACGCTTTTTCACGCGGAACTCTATTTTATTTGCTTGTGGGAAACCAGGTCATGTACAGACTGCGTGTTTGCAACAGAAAAAGAATTCTACCCCCGTTCGCTCCCGTAAACGCAGAGCACCTTCTCAATCAGTGAATGTAGTTCTTTGCAAATCAGCTACCGGTACTCGTAAAGGTCAGATTCAGCGTGTGCCTTCATACCGAGCAAGTGATGTGCAACGACAGTCAGACAAACTCTTTGTGAACTTAGTAACTGCCAGACGACTTTAGTTAGACACTGGGGCTCCCATTACATTGCTTAATCGTGTCATTTACGAAGATTTCGGCTCGCCACAGTTGATCAAATCTTGCAAGCAAATTACTGCGTATAACCGTCAGTACATTACAGCGCTAGGTATATGTAGTTTGCCTGTCACACTCCAGAATCTCCCAAGAACTGTGACATTTACAATTTTGCGTTCACGAGACTGTGAAAATTTTTTTGTGTTAAATTCCTTAAATTTGTCTGGTCTTCGTATTCAGGACAATGTACTTTCTGGTTCTGATTCAAACCAAAAGACAGCGTTACTCAACTGATACAGGGGTTTCCTGATTTATTTTCTGAGGGGCGTGGCGAAGTTCATAATTTCTTGACGGACGCTACAATTAAGGACAATACGCATCCTAAACTTTTTCAGGCGCGTCCCACCCCTCAAGCACTTACAAAGTTGCAAGTCAACTTAAGCAATAGCAAGACAATGGTATTATTCCTCCTGTCCAGGCTAGTCAGTAGGTTTCTCTCTTAGAAATCTTACCAAAGCCTTCTGGAAGACTTCGTGTTGACTTTAAATCCACTGTGTATTCACAAAGAATAATTGATACATATCAGTTACCTCACCCTGAGGAATTAACAGAGAAGCGTGGTGCAGGTCGCTGTTTTTCAAAAATTGTCTTACGTGATGCATATTTGCAAATTTCGCTAGATGAAGAGTCTCACTAAGTGCTTGTTGTCACCACACATTTACGCTTGTTCAAATTTTTGCGCTTAACCTTTGGCAGCGCTTCCACGCATGACATATTCTAACGCTACTTAGAGGCGGCGGGCAACAGTTACCTTCTGTTAAAATTACTTGGACTATATTGCGGTGTCAGGACGTACACTGGAGGAACACATCAGTAATCTCTGTACGCTTTTGCGAGTACTTTCAGCTGCTGCTTTCAAGTATCACCTGGGAAAATGCTCCTTTTTCATACCGAAATTCAGTAACATCATTGCATATTAAAACTGTGTCCTGGATACAGACTCGAATTCGTGACCTCTGCCATTCGCGGGTAAGTGCTCCATCATCTGAGCTACCCAAGCACGACTCACGACCCGTCCTCACAACCGTAATTCCGCCAGTACCTTTTGCCAAGTTTAGAAGGTAGGCGGAACTAGAGCTGCGAGGACGCGTCCTGTGAGTCGTGCTCGAATAGCTCAGATAGTAGAGCACTTGCCCGCGAAAGCCAGAGGTCACGAGTTCGCGTCTCGGTGCGGCATGCAGTTTTAATCTGAAAGGAAGTTTCATTTCAGCGCACACTCCGCTGCAGAGTGAAAATTTCATTGTGAACATCTGTACTTAGGCAATGTTCTCAATAGCGAAAGTGTTCATCTCCTTCACCCACATTTGTCTCTCTGCCCAAGGACCGTGACGGAATTACAGTCAGTTCTCGGGACGTTGGCATATTATATACGGTTTATACCCAACGTAACTCAGATCCCGACTCCGTTGCATCGCTTGCGCCGGAAGAATGTGCCTTTTGCTTGGACCGAACAGTGTCAAGATGCATTCCAGAAACTAAAACAATGTCTTGTTGGGTCACAGATGTCGTGTTCATTTCGATCCCGCAAAGTCTGTGATTTTGGCAATGGACGGTTCTTAGTACGGAATGGAAGTTGTGCTCTTGTACGGATTTCGTTCAAATGGCTCTGAGCACTATGGGAATTAACATCTGAGGTCATCAGTCCCCTAGAACTTAGAACTACTTAATCCTAACTAACCTAAGGACAACACATACAGCCATGCCCGAAGCAGGATTCGAAACTGCGACCGTAGCGGTCGCGAGGTACCAGACACAAGCGCCAATGGATTTGGTTCACAGGACAGGTCGAGTGCTTTCCCTTCCAAGTAAGAGACCAAGACTCATTGTAACTATTCCCAGATCGAGAAGGAAGCGCTTTCTTTTATCGATGGCTGGCAAAGTTTCACCATTATCTGTTTGATCGGAAATTTTACCTAGTGACGTACCATAAGCCAGTCATTGTTTCATTTGTACAAATCCGTTCAATCACGCACAGCTGAGAAGTTGCAACGATGGGCTTTGTTATTATCACAGTCAGTACGAAATATTGCGTAGGCCTATTTTGAAGCGTGCCAGTGCTCACGCTCTTTCTCGCCTTCCTGTTTGTCCTGGTTCTGAGTTCGACGCTACTGTCAAATCTTGACAAAACGACGCACAGGGCGCTGAACTTCTACAGCCTTTGCCTTTGCACTATGGGGAAATTGAATAGGCCGTAGAATCAGATTCTGACTTGAACCTTTTGTTGCACTTCATCCTTACTGCTTGGCCTTGTTCAGTGACAAACATTCAGAATTCTTTTCTGGGGCTATGTTTTGATCGTTGGCATAGCTTGTCCGTCTAGCATGATGTGATTTTATTGGAAAATGACTCTTGACAATTGCGTGAGCTTATTCGTAAAGTATTGCAAAAAGGTGTATTGCGATTGATCCACCAAATTCACTGCGGAATTATATGCAAAACAGTTAGCACGACGGCACTGTACTAGGCCAGGCATGTAAGTCCATATTGAGCAGATGACGTCACAGTGTCACGCTTGTGCTGAAAATCTGTCGGCCCCGCGCTATCGTTTTCAGCTTGGCCAAAGTCTCAATCGTTGTGGCAGTTAGTGCATATTGAATTTGCTGGTCCCTGCTGGAACACTCATCGCCTTATTGTTTTGGAATCTTTTAGCAAGAATCCGTTTGTAGTGCCAATGGTTGGTTGGTTGGTTGGTTTGGGGAAGGAGACCAGACAGCGAGGTCATCGGTCTCATCGGATTAGGGAAGGATGGGGAAGGAAGTCGGCCGTGCCCTTTGAAAGGAACCATCCCGGCATTTGCCTGGAGCGATTTAGGGAAATCACGGAAAACCTAAATCAGGATGGCCGGACGCGGGTTTGAACCGTCGTCCTCCCGAATGCGAGTCCAGTGTCTAACCACTGCGCCACCTCGCTCGGTTGCCAATGGTTCAAATGGCTGTAAGCACTATGGGACTTAACATCTGAGGTCATCATTCCCCTAGACTTAGAACTACTTAAACCTAAATAACCTAAGGACATCACACACATCCATGCCTGAGGCTGGATTCGAACCTGCGACCGTAGCATCAGCACAGTTCCGAACTGAAACGCCTATAACCGCTCGATCACAACGGCCGGCAGTGCCCATGAACTCGACTACGTTTTGGAATACGATTCACGCTTTTGTCTTCTAGTTTTTGTGTTTAAGGATTGCCTGAAGTGTTGGTTACAGACGATAGATCACAATTTACGTCTCAGGACTTTCAACAACTTTGTACAGCCAATGGTATCACTCACCTTACCAGTGTTCCGTTTCCTCCTCAGTCGAACGTAAAAAACTGTACCACTTGTGCGTACGTACAAGTAACAGACGAACAAACTACGTGCCTCCCACATGCAGGGGTAAGCGCTTCTGCCCTTCCTCGCAACGTACAGCTCCCAGTCCCGCGACGATCAGTCGCCGGCTGAGCTTCTACATGAGTGGCGATACCGCTCGCTGCTGCAGTTGTTCCACCCAACGCAGCGCATGGCACGTCCCATGCTCCGTAGGTATCGCTTTCCGACTAATGATTGTATTCTTTCCAGATGTTTTGGCCGCACCAGGCACTGGGAGAGAGCAATGATTCTTCGAATGTTGGGTACTTGCATGTATTTAATTAAAGGTCCTATTGGGTTGCTGCACCGCCATCAAAACCAGATTCGTGCTAGTCGATTGCGAGATTCTTCTGCACATTTTCTGTCCCCAGATTCACACCAGTCCGGGATCTTATGGTCGAAGTGGCCATCCTCGTATCCCTCTTCGGCACCGCATGCGGAACCATCACCTTCGCTACCGCAGCACCCTAACTAGCTTCCCTGCACTCGCCCCGCAGCCGCCGTCCACCCCGTGCTGCTGTCGTCGTCATCCCCGCCACCATCGTCATCGCTGGCGTCTCCGTTTTCCGTCGGGGCAGCTCAGGAAAAGGATGGGCACCTTTCTGGGGGTTTTCCAATAGACGTTCCCTTCGGAGCGCAGGATAGATGTCGGGACGCGACGGGGACTCGATAAGGTTCCAGCTGCTGCTTCCGATTCCCCACGTCACCCAGCTTCCTGCCCTCCCCCTCCCCCCCCTTGCCTCTCACCCGTTGTTATAAGATGGCTCCCTAAGCAACAAAGGTGCAGCATTTTGGGTGGGAGGATTGACTGTACACCGACCAGTGCTGCGCCGCGAAACGTCATCAAGAAGGCGTTGACCCATGCGCGAATGGAAAGGGCGGGCAGTGCCAGAACCCCAGGAAGCTATTCAGTTCCCCCCCTCCCGTCAATGCGGACACTAAGTCCCTGGGTGGCGTGAGGAACCGGAAGCAGCAGCTGGAACTCACATCGAGCCCCCGTCGCGCCCCGACATCTATCCTGCACTCCGAAGGGAACGTCGATCGGAAAACCCTCAGAAAGGTGCCCATCACTGGTCGGCCCAGTTCGGTCACAGTCTTCGAAACCATCAGTACTATCAGGAAGACGTTATTTAGCCTGCGTTTTGCGAGTAGTAATAGTGTGTAAAGTACTTGTATGTAGGAGGCAGAGGAAGCACAGGAATCAAGTTAAATTATGTTCATTTTAATTATAGAAATGAAATGTTTTGCACAGATGAATTTGGATTCCTGCCACCGGCCATTGCACCTTCTGTCGTTCCTTGTTTGTGTCGGTGCTGACACCCTCAGTAGCCGACACAACGTATGAGGCAAACCGGAATAAATTTTAAAATTATGTTTAAAAAATACCGGTATAATAAGGAAAATTTAATCAACGTGTTGAATGAAAAGACAGAAGCGTTCAAGGCGGATTTATGGAATCAGTTTAGCGATGACCTAGTTGAAAAGCAGCGACAGAGTATGTTGTGTCGATTCCCTAAGGTCTCGACACAATGAGTGGCTAGGTGCACGCGAAACTAACGCAGACGGGCGTAAATTCTGAAACAGGAGACTGGATGAAAAACTATAAAGAAAAGAAGAGAGATTGTCATCTACTTAACTTTTAATGATGTTCTTCTTGTTGAAATACATCTCTTGCATAGTAGTAAGCAATTAGCAATGATACACATGGCGCCTTGCTAGGTAGTAGCGATGAACTAGCTGAAGGCTATTTAATCTGTCTCTCGGCAAATGAGAGGAAGACGTGATACGTCTTGTCGCAAGCTATGTCGTCCGTACAACTGGGGCGAGGTCAAGTCCGTGTCTTGTGACCTGCCCTGTGGTGGCGCTACGTTTGCGAATACACAGTGGCGACACGCGGGTCCGACATGTACTACAGGACCGCGGCCGATTTAAGTTACCACCTAGCAAGTGTGGTGTCTAGCGGTGACACCACAGAGTAAATGCATCTCGTGGTAGATAAATTTCAATGTTGCCTGCTGTTAATTCTGTGTAGATACAAAACTGGTAGTGTAGGTGCATTTCTGGTTTCTAGAATTTACTAGGACTTGACGTACGTACGTCAAAGATTTTTCTGTAGGCAGTGTCACTGCAGTGTGCTAGGGTGTTTACCTTACAAGATAGTACTAGCTTTGGTAGTTCGAGGTGGTTACCATCAGTTTCAAAGTAAAGTTCGCGGAGTGTTACATACGAAACTAAGATGTTCAGGGAAGAGTATTTTTACGTATGACAAAGCTTGTTTGCTTCTGACTTTTTGCTTTTATGCTGTATAAAGAGAAATAACTATAGACATCAATTTCTACAGAACAATATAGGTACCTTTACCCAATTCTCAGCAAGTGTACTATTGCAGAGTATTGATTTGTGTTTTCCTTGTTTTATGGTACCTTACGATGTGATAATTTCGTTTCGAAATAAGTTATGGTAAATATATCGCTCGTTTGCGACAACTGGAGCGCAGCAGTCTCAATCTGTTTGGTAAAACAGATGTGTAATGGTCTGCTACAGATGCGTCCAGGTAGTCTGCATAACTAAAAATGAAATAAAAATAGTGTCGATCGCGTTTTCAGACTTTTAGTTAGCAACCGGTTTCGGCTCTTTACTCAGACCATCTTCGCGCTTTTCACCGCCATTGTGGCTATTGGTGGTGGCAAACGGAGCGAGATACGTAGAAATACAGTTGTCACTGTAACCGGTTGCTAAAAAATAAAAAAATCTGAAAACCCGATTGATACTGTTTTTGCTTTATCTTTAGCTTCTTATACCGATCGCTGTGCTGAAATCACAGAATGCTTTCTAAAACTTTACAGACTGTATAACATGTGATGCCGCTGTGTTTCAGGTTTTGGTGTTGCTTCACATACACATATTCACACGTGCGTACCAAGAGTCCTAAGTATCACTGGATTCACTGTTTGGACTTAATACGCCGTCAAGCTAATCTTCTCCACATCGCCCTCCTCCTATTCTCATGCAATGCATTCCCTGAAAGAGAGGAAGAAATTGGCCATTATTCCTATCTTTTTAGCAATATATTTCCGTATGAAGACTTAGTGTTCCACATCAGCTGCTGATTGAACACAAATAGAGAAGCGAGGCTCATTCCATAAGTCACGGCAGATATGGTACATAGTGCGAACGTGTGGCATCACTGTAATCGCAGTAAACACATTCGAAAGACAGCAGCAAACATTACCGACATCAACCGACAGATAGCGACCGCACGCAAGGATGGCTCGTTGCCAGCCCCTGTAACATTGACTATGAGGCTGGCTCTGCTACAAAATGGATCCTCCCCCACCCGCCCATCTTATCAGACCTCAGTTCATGCAAATTCGACCTCATTCAACAACTCAGAAAATCGCTGCATTGGAGGCTTCTTGCAAACAGGGCGAAAATCCTCACGGCATTTCGGCAACAGGTTGAACACAATGACGGCAGTGCCCATGGCATTCAACGCCTTCCTCATTGGTGCCAACGCTGTGTGTATGCAGCTGGAGACTATTCTGAAGCACAGTCGTTGATTTTGATTTACTTTGCTCAGTTTGTACCCCTGCACAATAAATTTACACAGCGTTCCACCCTCACCATGACCTCCTGTATTGGAACCATATTTTATGTCGGTACTGAGATGCACAATCTGGAATTCTCATCTTTTTGCACTGAAACGTCCCCAATTATATATGACTGTGTTTAAACTGACACACAATATTTTTAGCGCAACGCAATCTGACTTTCAATAATCCCTACAAAAGAATGGCCCTGACTAACATTAACCTATACCTTTCACAAATCACTTACCTCACAAAAATCTTCGTTACTCGAACTACTGCAATACAGCGAGAGCCACTACTGAAGGCACTAACTACTGATAGGCATAGTTAGCAAATGAAAGATTTTGATACAGATCAAACAATGTATTTACCTTAATAATGTTGAAAAGTCATAATATACATAGCAGTTCATGACATCCATTCTTACAAATGTACTGTTTCTGATGGACACACGTCCAGATCATCCGCTCTCAAAAATCCGCCATCTCACTTCCCCACATCCACCACTGCTGGCGGCTCACCTCCAACTGCGCAACGCTACGCGCTGTTCACATCCAGCTGCCCAACACTACATTGGCAGACAACAATGCAAACTAGCCAGAGACTGCACACAGCACAGCCAGTGATTTTCATACAGAGCCCTACGTGGCGTTACCAATAAGAAAACCTAAACAGCCTACTTACATAGCCCCCATGCTCCCCACAAAAAATTTTACAAATTGTTTTGGGCACTGGCCAATACATATTTGTTAAAATTTTTCACAATTACAATAACAAAGAAATCAAATGCACACACTTATTGATACAATGTTGGTCAAAAGCTAAAATTTTCTCACAGTCCATAAAGTCAGTCATGATCGTTCATCACAGTAAAATAGCAGTGTTTTTCTCAAAGTCTGAGCGCTAAAAGAAAATGCACACGGAAGTAGTGGATTTCCATGCAGACTTGAAGAAGTAGTGTTGTCCTTGCAACGGAAAGACAGTGCTGACTCTTGACATGCAGACAGGGCCACAACAGAGCAAACCCACCGCAGAGTCAGTCGAAGTTTTGAAGAATATTGGTAGGTAGGTCATCACAGAGTAGACCCACTGTAGTCCTGGTAAAGATTATGGTATTGGTGGGCCACCAGAGGTGCAGACCCACTGCAGTCCTTGTAGAAGTAATGCTACTGGTGAGTCATCAAAGGTGTAGACCCACTGTAGACCTTGTAGAGATGGTTAGCAGCCATCCGTTGTGACTGCGCAGGTGCACGATCACCATCGAAGAGTCTTGTGGACAATATAGCAAGTCCATGAACCACCACTTGTGCACTCACAAAAATTTTTTTTGGAATGTCCTTAGAACCAGCAATACTGTTATCCAGACCCTTGCTGAATTATTAACACATGTGCAGACACTAACAGTCCCAACTTCTCACATATTGTGCATTACTATGACCAACAGAAACGTGTGCAGTGAAATGTAAGTTAATTTGAAGAACTGGTGTCTATACAATTATAAATTTACAACATAAGAATACAATTACAAAGGTACAAAAGACATCATTAAAGAACATAACAATACAGATATCGATGTGATGTTTAAAGCTTTCCCGGCGTACTGATTGTTCCATAATAACACGGGAGAACTGCCGGATATCAGTAACTTCCTGCCACGATATTTCGGCGCAGAGTCTTCTGGCCATCTTCAGGTGAATGCCACTGTAGTAGTACAATACAGATACAGATATCATTTGTAGTAGTACAGGCTTTACAAAAGAATAGAAATAAACAGATACATCAATGTTACAGGAATTATGACATAAGTAAATATATAAAACAATGAGAATAGTTTTCGAAACATTAATTTCACACATGAGTATTAAAACAGAACAGAATATATAATGTCTAAAAATCTTTACAAAGAAAATAACATAGTATTTGAAAAATTCTACAACATAAATCTTATTAGCTAAACACATAAAGACAGGAAAAAGACAAATACACAAGGGTACATAAACACATAGCGGAATAATACAAAAGGAAAGACAGGGTTCGTTTTCAGTGTAACATTTGGTACTGCAGTCCAACCCAAAACTTCATTCCATACATCTTTCCTCTTATTTCCACATTTGTTTCCACCAAAGAATCCTGTCCAAGCATGCTTTCTGTATTTATATGTTCACATATTTCTTACCTCATTATTTATTTTCCATTATCTTACCTCATCATTTATTTCCAAGAAAATCCTACCTAAAACTGTTGTCCCTAAACCCTACTTTTTTGGTCATATCCTCCTTCAAAATACTTTTTTGGCCAAACCATTTTCTTTTAGCTTCTCAATGCATTTATTCCAACTCATTGCAACTCGTCCCCATCTAAAGCTAACTTAGTCACTAAAGACAACAATGCATATAAGGGAAATGTCTATTCACATCTTAATGTCTATGTCATTAAAGTAGTGCACCACAACTTATTCTACCACAAATTACCAAGTACTTGAAAAGAAAATTGTGTATGCAGTTACTGTTATTAGTGCCTTCTTATAGTTCTTTCCTTTCCAAGTGCTCCTTTTGCGAAGAATGTGGATCATAAAATTGTTATTTAATAGATCTGTTGACAGAAAGTGTTCACATTATCAAATGCATTTAATTTAATTTTATAAAACCAATGCTGCAACACAGCTGGAAATCAGATATCAAATGAAATAAGCAACTATCTAAAGCACAGCATTAAAATATCATTCAATAGTCATGTGGCATTTCATAAGTTAGTAGAAATTCTCTCAACTCTCGTAGAAAGACACTTGTCATAATCAGGTGTGCTGATGTAAGAATATTTCCCATCAGTTCATAAGCATTTCAGTAAGTAGCAGAAAGTACAATATGTTTCCAAGTGATGAGCGTGTCGTGTTTGCGATGCTTTCTACAAAGGAATGTTAATAGCGAGGACAATGGCCTCTTTTTTTTTCTCCACCTGTGCCTCTGAAAGGCACACACTAATGGCTTTTTTTCAGGCGACTGTCGTGCAGCTGGGTGCTTAGAGTGCATAACGTCAAGGTGACCTACCTTCCTTACCAAAATATTTACATCAGTTTCCGCTACAGTGACAGTTTGATACAAATAAAATTTCACAGGTAGAAATATTTGCGTTACAAATCTGTAGAAACAAAATCTTATAAATATAACAGTGTCCAAAAAATTTTCGCCGGCATTGTCATACATTCACGCATTTACACACATTTCATAACTCTTAAAGTACGATTCTTGATTTGCAACATCCTTTTTCACAAGTCAGAGTCCCTAACCACTACTCATTATTCCTTACCTTATTACACATATACATATTCGTCGACACTTCTTCAATATTTCATCATAACAGATACGTAGCATAATCAAATTCCTGATATAGCATCAGCTTATTGATCATAAACATACCTCAGCACCATAATACACATCGTCGTCGTAATAATAACATCATAACACCTCAGTCAAATCTCAAAAACGTCGTAGCTTTCTGCGATAATTTCAAATCCTAAAAAATTCTGTGCTCATTTCAATAGTGTCATCCACCTCAAACGTACTTTAAAAATCGTGACCCCATATCAAATGCGACATTCAAAGCTCTCATAGTATCACAATGGTTCCAAAAAAATATGAACAGTTCACAAAGTACAGACAAAATACAATTTCATAAGTGTGAAGTTATCCAACTGTGTAACTGCATAAACATGTGTCACTGACATAGTAAAAAAAATTTTTTTGTCTCTCAGTTAAATGGTCTGATAGCTGTGTAGTTTATGTGTTAGAGAAATATGATACGGAAGTGTAAAGTTGTATAAGGAAATACCAGATTAGCTAGGGCTCCTTGTGTTTGCCAGACACATAGTACACAATGTAGGCGTGTACCCCCCTGAGGATTAATGTAATTATACCCTCAGGTGTTACAGATTACAGCAATGGAATGAAATGTATCACGGAAAACTTTCTTTGTAATTAAAAAATCTTTAAAAATAAATGTTTTAAGTACAAGATTAATCAATCAAATGCGTGTCCTGTAGCGCTAAATTGTGCATCATGTTGTAACATAATCTCTGTCATTACTTAAGGGTAAAAAATGTGACAAGTGTCGTAATTATCGTCGTCCGTGAGCAAAGTTCTGTGGAAGTGAATGTACTTACCTCGTAATAAACAACAGCAAAATGCTATGCGTATAGATATCGTAGTTATTATGTACAGTACCGTGGTCAAGAACGTACTACACTGTAACGTATTGTTGAGCTACAAAAAAGGCTGTCTCAATGTGGCTATACCACAAAAGTTATTACTAAAACATGTTTTACTTTCCAGAAGAATTCAGAAAAATTGAGCAGATATAAAGCAGATACAGCACAAAAGCAACACTGTAAATTATGTCAAACATTAGTAGTGTCGTGATATAATCGTGTAGCTGTCAAAGAAACCAAATACTAAGTCATCTTTAATCTCCCAGAAAGAACTTCAAATAAAGAATGTCTTTTCAGCTAAACCAAAATGTTGCATTAAAATCTCATTAGCAGTACCGGTATATGTTCTAAGTATATGAGCCTTATAATCGTTATGTGATCGTGCAACTAACAAGCAAGAGTGTACAAATAACAACACTGTATCGTCTGTTCACTATAACAATGCATTCGTAATTACTGTCTAAAGAATTTCTCTTGGTTCTTTACTGGATATTTAACTTCAAACATTGTTGCATATTAACAGTTTCTACGTCTGACAAAGAGTACTAGTAGCGTGAAGTGAAAAATTTTATGGCAAAGACTAAGTTAAAAAGCAGACTATCTTTCAATAAACGGTTTAACACGGGAAATTTGGTGCAAACCTTTACGCTTTTTAGTGCGCAGAGTTTCAACTTCAAAGTAATTATCATGTTGTATATGTCGGTAAGGAATGCTAAAATTTTTCTCAAGGTTAGCGTCTATGTTATTTTTCGCTGAGCCAGCCGGCGCAAGTGGCTGCCTGCGGTGCGAGTCATTGACTGTTTCTCTGTTGGCGCACGTCGTTATTGGGATTTGGAGATCTAACTTCTACAAATTCACCTTGTCGAGAGGGCCCTGCCCTGTTTGAATCCCCCCAGTTCTGTTGGAATTCAGGTCTGTCGTTACGATTATATCGTCTGTCATCATGTCGGTAGATTCCATAATTTCTTTCTTGCCGGTCACGTGGTGGAGAATTTCTCCCTGAATCGTAACTGCGTGCTGAACTGTTACGTCTGAAGTTATTCAGTCTCCCTTGATAATAATTGTTTTGGTTCCGATATTGTCTGTTTCTATGGTTATCTCTGTGATAGTCATTACCATGAAGAGGTGATCTTTCACTGTAATTATTACTACTTTGCCAATGGTTGTCATACAGGTGGTGTCTATTTTGGTCACGATTTACGTTGTAAGAATAGCCTTGTCGTGTCCATTTATTATTTCTGTCATCGCGGATTTGACCTGTAATTGTTGTGCTCCTGTTATCGCGTTCCGCGATTGTCAGTGTCAATTTCCAATTCTTGTAACGGTCCCTGAAAAGCTTCAGTGTCGTCTTTGCAACCTCCTGGCAAAATAATAAGTCGCAAATGTTCAGGCAATTTGATTAAGCAAATGCAGATGAGTTCTGAAGGGCTGTAAGGGTTTGACAGGTACTGATTCTTGTGCAACATGTCTTCAAAATATTTCACAAGACTGGAAAATTCAGATTATTCGAAATCTTTCATCATTATGAAGCTATGTTTTCCTCGGTCTTGTGTAGCTTGAGACCAATATGCTGAGACGAACGCATGATAAAATTCTCCTTCACTGTGACAATCGTGAATGACCGATCACATTCTTTCAGCTGGTTCATTCTCTAAGTAGCCACACATAAATTCTAATCTGCTCTCTAATGACCAGTTGGGAGGAAAACAATGAGAGAATTGTGAAGCCACGCTTGTGGATGAATGTCGTTTCCGGAATTCTTAAATGTTTAGAATTTACGTGTAGTAATGAACAGCTTATAGTCAAAATCATCGTGTCGTCGAGTCGCATATCGGACATTGTTACGTCGTGTCGGCGGTTCAATCTCAAAATTCGGTGCACATTGCCAATTTCTTTCATAACTTCCGAAATGCCCTGTTATTATTTTGTGGCTGTTCGGTATTTCTATGTCCCTCTTCCCGTATTGGGGCGCGAGTGTCCTCTGAAATACGTAATTCTTGTATTACCTGTGTCAGCTGATCTTGTACTTCCCGGATTTCTCTTTTGTGTTGCGTATTAATTTGATTCTGATTTTGTTTGAATTTCCTAATTTGTCCGTACTCTTCTGTGTCATTAAAGACTACCGGTCTTGCGTCATTCAGATTATCATCTACCTTTATACATAAATTATTTAGCTGATCCGAAAGTTCGACTACTTTCTCTGATAATGAACTAATTTCCTCCATGTGTCTTTCTGAACCAATTTTCAGAGTATCTACTGTGTCCCTTAAGTTTTCATGAGTTTTTGCAGGTAGCGTAACCGAATCGGTAGATGCAACTGAGTCAGTTTTAGTCCACAGGGTCTCATGATTTTCATGAACAGTGGTTTGCAGTTCTTTCATGGCTGCTTCGTGCTTCTGCAATGCATTTTCATGCCGCGAAAAAATAGGTTGAAAATGCTCACAAATTTGTGTTTTTACGTCATTAAAGACTTTTTGACATTTCGATTCAATGTTATGTAACTCAGTAGTTAAATCTTCACGTGTTTGTTCAAGTGTAGTGTCTAATTTTTGAAGATTTTGTTCCATTATGTCTAACTTCCGAAGATTTTGTTCCATTGTGTCTAACTGTTGCTGTGTTTGTCTCTGATTTTGTTCCATTGTGTCTAACTGTTGCTGTGTTTGTCTCTGATTTTGTTTCATTTGTTGCATTAATTGCAATAATAATGTATTAGTGTCTGGAATCTGTTCCTCTATGCTTTTCGGCAGTGCATTTGCACCGGCAACATTCACATTTTGACAAGCAGAAAATGTGTCTTGACTTATTTGAGAAAACGGTGAGGACGCAAAACCTGAATCTACAGTATTTGCGAGATTGTGTCCTGTCATTTCGGATTCCTGAGGCGAACTGTTGCCGACCGATCGATCGACAATGCTTCCCTGTTAACTAATTGTTTCACTGTTGCGCCATTATTTGCCGTCCGCTCCATTTCCCTATGCACAATTCCCAAATTACGACTTTGAATGTCTGTTAATTCATTACACAGTGGTGCTGATAAGCGACGCTCTTCATCACTATTATTTCTCAGTTTACTTTGGAGCCTAGTGTTACGTTTTTAACACGCCATTATTGTCACAATGTTTCACACGATAACACAGAAAAGCACAATTTGAAGAGGAAAATAAGAAAACACATTAACATAGCACTGAAAATAATATCTAATTAATTGCAATAGCAGCTACGAAATACTTGGTGCAAATCTACATGCATGCCACAACTGTTTTACTGTACAACAATGTAAAACTCCAATGGCAAAGGAAATTCTCTCTATAATTACGCTCTAGCAATAAACAATAGCTACACTAATTACACAAAACTACAAGAAAAAAATCAGAAGATTCCAGTAAGGTATCCTCGGCTAAGGGTCGACATATGAATCGTCCCCTTAGAAAAATTAATAAATTGCTGTGCTGATAAACCTCTTACATTATTTGATTTTCAAACAGCTGAGCTAAACTGATCGTACTCAGACAGTACTCTCTTTACTTATTCTGATCACCACTAAACTGACACACAATATTTTTAGCGCAATTCAATCTGACTTTCAATAATCCCTACAAAAGAATGGCCTTGACAACATTAACCTATACCTTTCACAAATCACTTACCTCACAAAAATCTTCGTTACTCGAACTACTGCAATACAGCGAGCGCCACTACTGCCAGCTAAATAAAAGATTCAAACCACTGAAGGCAATAACTACTGATAGGAATAGTTAGCAAATGAAAGATTTTGATAGAGAACAAACAATGTATTTACCTTAATAGTGTTTAAAAGTCATAATATACAGAGCAGTTCATGACATCCATTCTTACAAATGTACTGTTGCTGATGGACACACGTCCAGATCATCCGCTCTCAAAAATCCGCCATCTCACTTCCCCACATCCACCACTGCTGGCGGCCCACCTCCAACTGCGCAACGCTACGCGCTGTTCACATCCAGCTGCCCAACACTACATTGGCAGACAACAATGCAAACTAGCCACAGAATGCACACAGCACAGCCAGTGATTTTCATACAGAGACCTACGTGGCGTTACCAATAAGAAAACCTAAACAGCCTACTTACATCACTATCGAAATATAAATCATATTCATCATGACTTATGGATTGACTGTCGTAGATTATGGAGAAATGTTGTGATAGTTGACAATTAATGAGCAGTAAAAGTAATTTAATAATGAAATGCGATGGTGTTTAATTCCTTAAATCGTGGCTATTGAGATAACAACAGCAGTGAACAGAGGTACAGTATGTGTCATGCGCAGGACAGGTGCCGTGAGTTGACGATGTGCATACATGGTGTTACAAGAAGTTACAACATGGAAAGTAAGCGTTTCCAGACACATGTCCTAATAACATATTTTCTTCCTTTGTGTGTGAGGAATGTTTCCTGAAAGTTTGGCCGTAACTTTTTGTAACACCCTGTATAGTTTCTATGCGATCTGGTAGAGGTCACCAGCTGACGGACACTGAGCTACTGTTAAAATATCGTCATTTTTTTCAGACGTGTTTGTTTACTTTTTAATTGTTTATTTTAATTGCTAGCATAATTGTGCTTACAAGGGAACCTCACCATCGCACCCCCCTCAGATTTAGTTATAAGTTGGCACAGTGGATAGGCCTTGAAAAACTAAGCACAGATCAGCCGAGAAAACAGGAAGAAGTCGTGTGGAACTATGAAAAAATAAGCAAAATATACAAACTGAGTAGTCCATGTGCAAGATAGGCAACATCAAGGATAGTCTGAGCTCCGGAGCGCCGTGGTCTCGTGGATAGCATGAGCAGCTGCGGAATGTGAGGTCCTTGGTTCAAGGCATCTCTCGGGAGAAAAGTTTACTTTCTTTATTTTCGCAAAGTTATGATCTGTCCGTTCGTTCATTGACGTCTCTGTTCACTGTAATAAATTTAGTGTCTGTGTTTTGCGACCGCACCGCAACACCGTGCGATTAGTAGACGAAAGGACGTGCCTCTCCAATGGGAACCGAAAACATTTGATCGCAAGGTCATAGGTCAACCGATTCCTCTACAGGAAAACACGTCTGATATATTCTATACGACACTGGTGACGGCATGTGCGTCACATGACAGGAATATGTTGTCGACCCACCTAACTTGTACAATCGGCGAATGGCTAAAAAGATTCTTCTACCTTGCCCGATTTAGGTTTTCTTGTGGATGTGATAATCACTCCCAAAAAAGTGATGAAAACATAAGCGTTTGGCACATAAACTGAAAATAAAAAGTTAAACTTTTCATCCGAGGGAAGGCTTGAACCAAGACCCTCTCGTTTCGCAGCTGCTCACGCTAACCAGGAGATCACAGCACTCATGAGCTTGCTATTTCCTTGTTGTTGCCTATCTTTCGCATGGACTACTCAGTTTGTATATTTTGCTTATTTTTTCATAGTTCCACACAACTTCTTCCTGTTTTCTCGATTGATCTGTGTTCAGTTTTTCAAGGCCTATCCACTGTGCCAACTTATAACTAAATCTGAGGGGGGTGCGATGGGGAAGTTCCCTTGTTAGTTATCAGAGTCAATTAGGGTGTGAATGTGAAATAACGTTTTTATGTAAAGTTTCTATACCATACATTGAAGTAACTGGTCCCACGAAGAATGTTCGAGTACCACATGTGTGTTCGTCATTCATGCCGGGGAATTTGTTACGAACTATTTCGTCAGTTTATGGTACTAACAAGGAAACCTCCCCATCGCACCCCCCTCAGATTTAGTTATAAGTTGACACAGTGTATAGGTCTTGAAAAACTGAACACAGATCGATCGAGAAAACAGGAAGAAGTTGTGTGGAACTATGAAAAAATAAGCAAAACATACAAACTGAGTAGTCCATGCGCAAGATAGGTGCTATGAAGGACAGCGCACCTGGTTTCAGTATCTCCTTAATATTGGTTATCTTACACACTCAGTTTGTATATTTTGTTTATTTTTTCATAGTTCCACACAACTTCTTCCTGTTTTCTCGATTGATCTGTGTTCAGTTTTTAAGGCCTATCCACTGTGCCAAATTATAACTAAATCTGAGGGGGGTGCGATGGGGAGGTTCCCTTGTAAGGAAACAAAACTGATTTCGGTAACGTACGTTTTGTTAACAGGAATTTAATTTTGTACTTTTGGGTTATCCAGATTTATTTATTTTAATGTAGTGTTCTGACTTAACGACAAATTTGAATGGTTCTTAGATGTGGTGTCTGATTGGCAGCGATGTTTCTCTGCCTATCAGAAATTAGCATATTCGCACATATTTAAGGAACTAGAAACTTCTTTTGTGCAGCTAGAGGAGTAGAATCGGGGCTTGGATCTCATAGTGGTCAGACCTGTTGATATGTGATCCGATTAAAATCGTTAATATTGCGATATTTTGGTATGAAAATATTTGAATATTTGAGAAGTGCCATAAACTGTGTGTTGCTTACTCGCGAATGTGTACTTCTTGTTACCGAAGACTGATTATAGCAACACTGGAAGAAGATATTCTGAAAGAAACAAACAGTTTGTAAATTTTCGGTGAAAGATATTTCATAATTGCTGTAAGCTGAGTGCGGCTATGAATTATGTGGGCGTGTGGACTTTTCAGACTTTGTACGGCTTACAGTTTTAACAGAACTCGTGAGTGGAAGGGCTAGGAAGAAGTTGGTGTAACAGTCTTATGAACAGCTATTCATTACAGCAGACATTTTAAAAGCCCATCATCACCACTAAGAGAAATAGTTAATATAATACTTGACACAACTGTTTGAAATTGTGCATCATTTATTGATTCCATTGACTTAGGTCATTTGAACATTAAATTGATTGAGTTGAACCCTCCAGCTAGTACACAGATAAATCACTGAGAATGAACCACCTAAAATCACGAGAAATTCAACACTCCATCCATGTACAAGACTGACACGAAAGTTCTATACCCAAGGCAGCTCACATTACGTCTCTGTTTACTAGAAGAACAAATTTTCTTGCGTTAAATAGCAAAGCCTTTCAGCAGCGGCTAACAGGTTGCACTACCAGTAGGAAGTCCTTCTTAACCACTTGTAAAAACTTTAAGTTCAATGGCAGCGGCACTGACACCGATTCGATCAAGGTCTTAACACGGCGGTGCTGCGAGCGGCGTGCCTCAAGGCGAGCCGATCCACAGACCCCAGCTGACGGACCGCTGGATCACAAGAGAGAGCAGAGGGCGCCACACTTGCGCAGCTCCTGCCACCGCGCCACATTAAGTCCCGACGAGGAGGCGCGGGAATTCAAGTCGCCGCAGCTCTTGACGACTTATTGTCGGCAGATCCTTCCCCGCCAAACTGAAACCCATGGGCAGCGGATCATGGTTGAAACTCGCTCTTGTACATTAAACACAATTCTGCACTCCATCTTACAAAAGTAAGTAGCTAGAAAACAGTTCATATTGGCTTCTAAATTATACGGTGTTGTCTTCAACAGGGAGAAGCAAATGAGAGCCTAAAAAATTGGAGGAAGACATTCGATCCAATCGCTATGCTGAGAAACAAACAGTTATAACACTATTTCCATCACCAGAAGCATACATACTTATTTTGGTGCATCCTCTTTCACTTACGATTTAAATTGAAATGTGTTTTAAAAATCCTCCTATTTGGGGGGTTCCTGAGAAGAAAGGTGATCGTGGTGAGGAAACGCAAAGTTCGCGCAGGTGACACAAATCTGGGCAAAGCCTTTTCCATTATTTTATCTGCCACACGACTTGTCGCCCTTAACTTCTTCACCGACACCTGATCCCCTAGTCTCAGCGAGATCGGCCGTCTTCCAGCATTATAACGATTTTGCATATTTTCTTGGGCTAGACTCACGTTATTACGGCCCGCTTCCAATTAGCATGGATCTGAGAAACGTCCATCCTCTGCAGAAGCAAATCATTGAATGACCACAAATTCGCGAATGGCGAATTAGGTTTGAACGCAAACATCAAGTTAGCTGGTGTGACCTTGTAGGCCTCGTGCATGGCGGTATTGACGGCCTACCCTAACCAGGATAAGAAATTATCCCATCGGGTATGATCACTATAATGAAAAGCGATCACGGCCGCCCTGAAATTTCGATTCACCCGTTCCGCTGCGAAGCATTCTGATAATAGGGTGTTGTTGTGCTATGAGCCACACCTATTTCGATGCATAAATTCCATAATTCGTAGCGTAGCGTTATTAGAAACCAGTATGCGACAAGGCCCAAAAGTACCAAAAATACCCTTCCAATACTTTATGGGCGTTTGGGTGGTAATATTTCAAGTGGGAAGCAAGAAGGAGAAGCCCGTGAATGCATCTACACAAACGGAAAGCTCCCAAGAAATCAACGTAGGTTCAGTCGCAACATCGGACGACGAGGCCTTGTTGCTTATTCAAGACCGGTTCACTGAGCCCACAGATTTTACAACCTGACACCATCTCTTTGTTCTGTTTATCCACGCCGGTCCGAACAATGTTTTTCCTGACCTTAATGCGCATTTTAATCTCCCCAAATAACCTCCCATCGGAGTTTCATGATAATATTTAAAGGCTAAGGAAACCACGTCACCCGGTAACACAACTTTCTCACCTCGTTTCCTATGGCTACTTCAACATAATGTATTTCCTTCAAGCAGTACGTCCTGATGCTTTCTCCTTTCCTTAATGCTACATATCACTGGACCCCCTCTCCCCTCCCCCCTCCCCCCTCCGCCAATGTCCTCAGAAAGTAGCGTAAGCCCTCTAATAACGGCGCAACTTTGATTAATCAGTGCCTCCTGTAGCCTCCTCTGGTGTTTGTTCCAGTTGATCCTCCGAGTCCTACTCGAACCATCCGCTCAGGCCATCGGCCACAACATTTTCCGAACCACGGATATATCTGATTTTAAATTGAAAAGCAGAAATACCTACTGGCCATCTAGCAATTCGCCCCACTCTCTTTGACCTTGCCAACACTCATATGAGAGCCTGATTATTTCTTTCTAACAAAAATGTTTGGCGTTCCCAATACAACTCAAATTTTTCAAGAGCTAGAGACTGCTAGAGCATCCACTTCGTACACTGAATATTTGACCTCTAATGGCGATAGATTAGGTGAAGTATAAGGATCTGGCGTTTCCACAGACTCTTCTTCCTGCAAAAGGATAGCCGCAGCTCCTGGCATGGAGACGTCTGTTTGGACAATAAATTTCTTGCTGAAATCAGCTGTAGCCAACACAGCGCCGGTGGCTAGAGCCATCTTTAAAGCCTCACAAGTGCTTATTGGGAAGGACCCCACTTGAATTTTTTTCCTTTCTTTCGGAGGTCGTTTAATGGTGCCGCAAGCTGGGCAACGTTTGGCAGAAATTTTCGGAAACATTTGATCATTCCGCTTGGACATTTTTAGATGTGGAAAACGAATGGATCACCTCATTGAGACTCTGATCGACCCCTTCCCAGAAACAAAACGGATCAGAAATGATATTTCACGCTGCACAAATTTTACCTTCGAAGGTTTGACATTAAAAGCCGTCTTCCGCAACAGTCTGAGCGTTTCTGTAACATGACCAGTGAGCTCCTGGAAATTCTCACTCAGAATTAGTAAATCATTATGGTACGAACTCTCAAATGTGAGATCAGGAAATACCCAATTTAGGATAATTGACAGGACCACTGTCCCCGTAGATAGTTTGAAAGGAACCGTGTTATATTCGTACAGTGCCAAATCAGTAGCAAACACCGTGACCGGTTTGGACTCCTCGGTCAGAGGGTCAAAACCTTTGCCCTTTGAAACAAGAGAACCAAAAATGCAAATCAGGAATAGATTGTAGGACAAAATTTTTTGTTTTGAGTCAACTCGATCTTATACTCTGCTTCTTTCACTTTACCTAACCATCAGTGAGCACATCACTAAATTCTTCACATAATTTAACAATCTGCACCACCTTAAACCACGAGAAATTCAACACTCCGTTCATGAACAAGACTGTCACAAAAGTTTTGTACCATGGGCATCCCATAATACGTGTCAGTTTACCAAAAGAACAAATTTAATTGCATTAAATAGCGCCGGTACTATAACCAGCCCCAACTCTCGCTAAAGAATATGGGATAAGTCTTTCAGCAGCGCCCTACAGGTTCCACTACCACTTGTAAAATCATTAAGTTCAATGGCAGTGGCACTGACACAGATACCGATCAAGATGTTAACGCGGCGGTGCAACGAGAGGCGGTACTGCAGGAAAGTGAGCCGACTGATCGACCCTCGCAGACGGATGGCTGGATCACAAGAGAGGCCCCGGTGCGGCCGGCGAGCACCGGCTGCCAGCAGAGGGCGCCACACCTGCACCGCTCGCGATGCTGCGCCACAGCAAGTCCCGAAGAGGTGGCGCGGGAATTCAAGTCGCCGCAGCTCTTGACGATTTAATGTAGGCACAGGGTAAAGCTTGGTAGTGACTGATGTACGCAAGCTTACCGTAATAGAGTGAAATTTTAAGCACATAAATACTTTAACTTAACTATTCCTTCCACCGACAAAACAGTTTTTATTGGCGACTTGTGCTTACGAGGTATACAGCTGTTTCAACTACAGCTTTTTCCGACTGGGAACTGCGTTTCAGTAATTTCAAGGAGGCGTGTGTGTGGGAAGAGATTCACCACCAGGCGAGTGAAACTTTGCAAGGCTGCCAGCTGCCGCATGCTGAATCATCTTGAGGGGGAAAAAAGTGAATTGATGTGAGCAGAGAGAAAATGATAAAATATTAATGAAACAAACCAAGGTAGTAAATTAAACAACAAAATAGGGCCGTCTGCCTTAATCGCGCGAATTATTTTAAAAAGAAGACCACTCAATACATCATTTCTGACAATGGTTGCCACGCCGATTGTTCATAGGGTTCCTATATCAGTACCTCTCCATGAGGAGAAGAAGTTTGTGGTTTAGTAGGCCACAAATATCAAAATTTGTAGCTTGTGATACTCTGTTGCTTGTTTAATTTTTCTGCTTTATATATATGCAAGGTGCCGAAATCCAAAATGAGCGCTCATAGAATGTATATCTTTGTTAAACAGTTTAGTAGTGATGGTGTTCTGTGTGACATATCTGTTCTGCAGTGCACCGTTTACAACGTCTCAATCACAACTAATGTAAAGCACCAACTAAATCTTGCTCAGCACCTTGCTGAAAGAGCAAAGTAAGCAATATAATAATACTAATGTCGTGTGACGAGGGCTTCCCGTCGGTTAGACCGTTCGCTTGGTGCAAGTCTTTCGATATGACGCCACTTCGGCGACTTGCGCGTCGATGGAGATGAGATGATGATGGTTAGGACAACACAACAACCAGTCCCTGAGCCGAAAAAATCTCCGATCCAGCCGGGAATCTAACCCGGGCCCTTAGGATTGACATTCTGTCGCGCTGACCACTTTTTTTTTTGTTTTCTTTTACTTTCTTATTTTTTTGTTTTTAGTAGTTTGTTAGTTTTTTCTTTTTTCTTTTTATTTTCTGGTGGTAGTGGACCGGTGGGGGCTCGGGGGGCAAAGTGGGCAGGGGTCGAAACCCGAGGCCTGGCCACAGTGTCCCCCTCACCACCACCGAGCCTGCGGTGCTTAGGGAAGTGGGAGAGACAGGAATCAACAGTAGTGGAAGGCGTTGCTGTTATTTATTTATTTGCATTGTGTTTTTGTAATATTCACTATTACCATGGCATTATGTGAACACATCGGCGAAAGAGAAAAAAAAATATAAATTCTGCCACTCAGCTAACGGGGGGGGGGGGGGGGGCGGACAAAGTAAGCAATAAACAGGGATCTGCTCGTATGAAATGGCATGAAAAAGTACCGATGAATTTTTTTAAGGCATAGCGGTGACGCTGCTAGAATGTGGTATTCCCCACTCAAACTCAACAACGTCGATATGAAATCATTTCTGGAGAAATATACAGGAAACTCTATTCGAGAGGGCAGTACTTTTAGAAAGTTCCTCATTCAGTCTGTATATGAAGGGAAATGTTAGATATAAGACGCTTAGTAGCAGTTGATGCAATTTACTTTATGGAAGATGAAACCACTGACAAAAAAAGCAGACGTGTATTGAATTAATTTTAACTCCTGATGACGATGGCAGAGATGGCTATCGAAAGATCGAGTGTTTTACTCGAAGTGATGCGACACGTAAACCTATAAGAATTTGCTGAGCATGTCACCCCGAAAAACTTTGAAGGGACGTGTTCAGAATATTGTAGTGGAATTCCGGGATGGGCAACAAGTGGCATCCATGTTTTTGTTGCCTTTTTTTGTGAGGAGACATACCATTGTGATACAAAGTCCCAAAGATGATGTTCTGTTTTGTGAGTTGACGTGGCAATATGTGATAGGGTATGGCTACTTCTTATAGACTAAGCTTTTTACTTTTTACTTGCATAATCCACTGTTAAGTCTACATTCTATAACTCAAAACACATGCAATACGCTATTTCAAGTGTATCAAAAAAAGATCCATGCCTAAGCGAATTTGTATCTTGCGATAATAATGTCTTTTAAGAAAATACCTCCCACAATATAAAGGTACACACAAACAGCTGGACATTCTTTATCGCCCTCCCCATTTTCACTAGATGAGGTATTTATTGGAAAGTTACAGTGTACAGTATGGCCAGCTTTTTACTATAGTAGTCCACTGCTGATATGGTGATCTGGCCTAATTCAGTATGGCATGTATGCTCATGACACCTCTCGTCTACCGTGCGTGCACTTCCCCCAATGTTTGCTTTGCTGTATTGACAAAGGAAATGTAGGCCCCTGTTTGTGCAGGCCTAGATCATCCTTTATTGAATCAAGTTGTGTCGAGATCTTAGGACGGTGAACAAAATATACTTTTTACATTGTGTCATTTGAAGATACTGGAGATATTGCCAACAAACTTTATGCACCACTAGTGGTTTGTGCTTCCTATCTAAGCACAGAAAACAACTGATTGCTGCTGTACCCGTCCCTTCGGAATGTCTTCTCCAGGTGCTTAACTCAGCTGGGAAGCTGTCTTGGTCACAAATTGATGCACACTCTGGAAAAGTGTGGATAAAATGCCTTCGTCCCAGCTTTCCTTTTGAACAGGGCGGCATGAAAAGGGAAGACGTCATCCTGCTCCATCTCCATTGTGAACCGTCGGATGGGGTGAAGCGAGCTGATGTCATAGAGGAATTCGTCTAAGGTGGCTAAACAATGAAAGTGTCGCTCAGAAAACGGTAGAAACGTTTTTTTTTGTTTGTTTGTTTAAGTTGGGGTTTTTCCAGGGCCTTAGCCTCGAAACCTTCGATGAAGAAATTCACCAAAACCAGCATCAGAGGATATCTCATGGCGACGCCGTCTATTGTTAATAATAATTTTTTTCGAACAGGATTAAAGTTGAGGTGAGCACGAACCCGATGAGTCTCGTCAGCTTGTTCTCGAATTTATTGCTTATCAACTGCGCCAAGTCATTTAATAGTACCATGGTGGAGAGGGGCACTACTTGAGAACTCACCAACAGTCACTGTCGCTGAGATGAAGTTCTTGTAGAAGCTCAAATTAAATACGACTTTATTGGATATAGTATTGGCACTTCCCCAAACATAAACTCAGTCCAGTCAGGTGTTTGTTCAAGCCGTGTGTTGCTGCTCCTATATTGCTGACGTTGGGCCATTGTGGAATGCTCTCAATATGGACTTCTGATAGTATATGTACTTTAGTTGGAACAGCTGCTCGTGGTCGAAGCTTCTTGACAATTTTCTCACAGAATGTACTGCGAAGGAAATCCATGATTTTTTTTCTCCGTTCAATTTTCCGTATGCTGCTGGTCGACGGGTCCTTAAACTTTCTTCTTATATCCTGAGTGGAGGAAAGATATTGTAGCATTCCCTCTGGCAGTAGGCTGGATGTCCAAATTGTCACATAACTCTCAGGTGACCATTCATTCTGTTACTCTTCGGGTGTGTGGTCCTGGTGAGCCAGTAGATGTCGACTGAGAGAGCATAGGCTTCTGATCTCTGTAATAGGTAGTGATGTTGCAGTCGTGACGAAGTTTGATTGGCAGTTTGACTCAAACTTTGCAAACTGAAAAGCAACAGATGTTAGAAAAATCATGGTTTTTCACATGTCAGGATAGAGCGTTTATGCTCCTGGCACCGAATCAAAATAACACAGTGATCACCTACACTCACCTATGTATTGTTTAAGCGAACATACCCGAAAAGGGGTTACGTTACATGATCTTGTAAGAGCATGGCTTGCTCACCACTCTGACACAGTCGCAGTGCCGTCTTCCATGTGGCCAGCACATCTTGACAGAGCGAGGGCAATAGCCGGCCAGTCGGCAAAATGCTGAAGAAGTGCCAGCTTTTTACAAATCGGGTGGTAGCTAGTAAACCACCAAAAAGATTGTTGCCTTGTTCCCACTGAAGTTCGAAAAGAGAAAGCAATGGAAGTTTCCGCAGCTACCTTTGTTTCATTTTACTTGATCAAAATGCAGAAAGACGTATATTGTCCCTGGCCACCTCTGACCACAAGCCAAGTTTGAACACAGAATTCAACTGAAAATTATCTAGCCTTAACAAAGAAATAATTAGACAAAACTACCCTCTTTCTTCAGCTTCAAGTACACATACAATTACTCACACACACGTTACAGAGCTTACCGGTGACGGGGATTATGGGAGGAGAAAAACACAAGTTACCGATGTGAAACACAGAATAATGAAATCAATGAGTGATGTTTCCCTAAGCTATCCTTCACCCTGATATTACTTCTATTTCAGATAGCAATAACATGAAATGAGTCTTTCACATCAAGAGAGGGTGAAACGTAACTGGACAGCAGGAAGACAGAGTACATTATAAAGAATAGTTAACCCATTACTCGTCGCTCATAACAACACTCAAACTCGTTCTACTTCGTTGATGAGTGACGGAGTGCAGTGACACGATGCGTGGTGCTACCCGGAAACAGCGGTACGTGTGGGCACCATGTAATTTGCTCTCTGCGAAACGTCACCACGTCCCAGGTGTATTTCATTAACGACTTGCTGCCGGCCGCTTTATGCGTCGTAACGCTAACTGCATCGCTTGCCCGCATGACCGCAGAGCGCCATGGTTGGGGTCCCCAGGCTATTTGCTAAAATTACGACGCCCTAACGAGAGCTTGCTGACGGCTGCGAGTCCAGCAGTACGAGAGCTACACTCGCGCACTACCCCTCTCGCCTATCAAAGACGCAAACATGCAACAGAAACGTGTCACTAACTACCAAATGAAACGTGTGATGGGAGGATACAGGGTTCAAAGTTATGGGATTAACATGACAGTTCCGTGACATATGTTGTAGAGTACACTCTGCTTAAGGGTATCTGAGTGATATCCCTTTCTGTGATATCCCTGAGGCTGTGTTCGGTCACACACTATCCTCATGTAGGTTTATCAGCATCAAGAATTTCTATTACGAGTGTTAAGTTTTCGTACTTGTTCTTTTCGCACAGCAATGCTTACCTCCATTGTAGCATTCTGATCATGCACAAGCTTAGAAAATTCTTTGCCTTATTATCACAGAGGTGACTACCTCCCCCCACCCCTCACCCACACCACCCTTGTCTTTATCATTGTCAAGTCTGTACTTCGTAAAGGACAGTAGCATGTAATAACATAGTTTGTTACGCAATTAAACTTCGTTCATGTGCAAGTAACTGTAATAAATCCCAGGGTTTAAATTACACCTATCATCTCAATACTCCCAGGGTATTTTCATGTGCATTGGGTAATAAATTATGAACTATTTGACGTACCTCTCAACTTGGTTTCGTCCCTGTTGCTCAGAGAGAAGAAATTGTTTTACATGCTTTCAGAGCAGAACTGCTCCTACTTCGCAAACGTAGCACAGAGATGGCGGTAGTGGTGCAATTTTTATAACAAATTGATATGTAAATCAACTAAATTTATCAATTAATTACCACCCACCCCCACCCCCACCACCACTACCACAGCCCCCAGGTGACGTCATGTATTTTCCACAGCTGGCACATACGCCCCTGCCCCGTCCCCCTCCCCCCCCCTCCCCCCCGCCCCATTCACCATCTAATCTACTGGCATGAGGATGCAGAAGGCAATGGAAACCACTGCATTAAAGACACGTAACGCGTATCCACAAGACACGTGGCCTGTTATTGTAGAAGTGCCAAGATGATTTCTCCTTCAGTAAAAGATTCCGGAATTGTCCCCCACTCGGATTTTCTGGAGGAGACTGCCAAGGGGGAGGTTACCATGAGAAGAACACTGAATAATCAACGAAATAAAGAAATGATAACATTTTATGAGTCGGGGCGTGGAATGTCAGAAGCTTCAACGTGGTACGGAAACTAGAAAATCTGAAACGGGAAATGCAAAGGCTCAATCTAGATAGAGTAGGGGTCAGTGAAGTGAAGTGGAAAGAAGACCAGGATTTCTGGTCAGATGAGTATAGGGTAATACCAACAGCAGCAGAAAATGGTATAACGGGAGTAGGATTTGTTATGAATAGCAAGGTGGGGCAGAGAGTGTGATATTCTGAACAGTTCAGTGATAGGGTTGTTATTATTAGAATCAACAGCAAACCAACACCGACGACGATAGCTCAGGTATACATGGCGACGTCGCAAACTGAAGATGAAGTCATAGAGATAGTGAATGCGGATATGGAAAGGTGAATGTAGTATGTAAAGGGAGATGTACATCTAATAGTCATGGGGGACTAGAATGCAGTAGTAGGGGAAGGAGTAGAACAGGAGAATATAGGCAGGGACCAGGAAATGAAAGAGGAGAAAGATTAATTGAGTTCTGTAATAAACTTCAGCTAGTAATAGATAATACTCTGTTCAGGAATCACAAGAGGAGGAGGTATACTTGGAAAAGGACGGGTGATACGGGAGGATTCAGTTAGATTGCATCGTGGTCAGACAGAGATTCCGAAATCAGATACCGTATTGTAAGGCGTACCCAGGAGCAGATATAGACTCAGATCACAACATGGTAGTGCTGAAGAGTAGGCTGCAGTTTAAGACATTAGACAGGAAGAATCAATACGCAAAGCGGTGGATACGGAAGTACTAAGGAATGACGAGATACCCTTGAAGTTCTCTGAGGCTATAGATACACTTATAAGGAATAACTCAGTAGGCAGTACAGTTGAAGGGGAATGAACATCCCTAAAAACGGCGATAACAGAAGTGGGGAAGGAAAATATAAGTACACAGAAAGTAACTGCGCAGAAACCATGGGTAACAGAAGAAATACTTTAAGTGATCGATGAAAGGAGGAAGTACAAAAATGTTCCGGGAGACTCAGGAATACAGAAATACAAGTCGCAGAGGAATGAAATAAATAGGAACTGCAGGGAAGCTAAGACAAAATGCTACATGAAAAATGTGAGGGAATCGAAATGGTTCAAATGGCTCTGAGCACTATGGGATTCAACTGCTGAGGTCATTAGTCCCCTAGAACTTAGAACTAGTTAAACCTAAGGACATCACAAACATCCATGCCCGAGGCAGGATTCGAACCTGCGACCGTAGCGGTCCTGCGGTTCCAGACTGCAGCGCCTTTAACCGCACGGCCACTTCGGCCGGCTGAGGGAATCGAAAAAGAAATGATTGTCAGTAGACTGACTCAGCATACAGAAATGTCAAAACAACCTTCGGTGACATTAAAAGCAAGGGTAATAACATTAAGAGTGCAACGGGAATTCCACTGTTAAATTCAGACGAGAGAGCGGATAGGTGGAAAGAATACATTGAGGGGGAAGATTTGTCTGATGTGGTAGAAGAAGAAACAGGAGTTGATTTAGAAGGCCGCCCGGTGTGGCCAAGCGGTTGTAGGCGCTTCAGTCTGGAACCGCTCGACCGCTACGGTCGCAGGTTCGAATCCTGCCTTGTGCATGGATGTGTGTGATGTCCTTAGGTTAGTTAGGTTTAAGTAGTTCTAAGTTCTAGGGGATTGATGACCTCAGATGTTAAGTCTCATAGTGCTCAGAGCCATCTGAACCATTCGATTTAGAAGAGATAGGGAAGCCGGTATTAGAACCAGAATTTAAAAGAGGTTTGGATGACTTAAGATCAAATAAGGCAGACTGGATGGATAACATTCCTTCAGAATATGTAAAATCCTTGGGGAAGTGTCAACAATACGACTATTCACTTTGGTGTGAGCAAGGAGGACATCATAAGTAGACTAGCAATGGAAAAAAGGGAATTCATGGCCAAGAGAAGTCTACTAATTAATTTCACGAAGAAATAACTGAGAATGTACGTCTGGGGTATAGCATTGTATGGTAGTGAAACTTGGACTCTGGGAAAACCGGAGCAGAAGCATTTGAGATGTGATGCTACAGAGGAACGTTGAAATTAGGTGGACTGATAAGGTATGGAATGAGGAGCTTTTGTGCAGAAACAGTGAGGAAAAAAATATGTGGAGAAAGCTGACAATGAGAAGATAGGACATCTAAAAGAGATAAGGGAATGACTTCCATGGTACTAGAGGGAGCTGTAGAAGGCAAAAACTGTAGAGGAAGAGAGAGATTGGAATACATCCACAAAATAATAGAGGACGTTCGTTGCAAGTGCTACTCTGAGATGAGGAATTCGTGGCGGGCCGCATCAAACCAGTCAGAAGGCTGATGACCCCCCCCCCCCCAAACAAAACAGCATAACGCTACACAAGGTGCGCCTAAACTCACAATATAGCTCAAAAATTGACGGTGCCATACAACTAGTGTTATCCTGCTGGGAAACAATTTGACAATATCAGTAGAAACTAGTGGTACACGTTCTCAACCTCTACACTTCACCTGAAAGCTGGCAGAAAAAAGGCTGTAGACAATGCTATCTTTATTTTTTGTTGGCAATTGTGTACAACTGACGAGATGCTGATGTTGAACATAGAGGAGTTTACCTGTTACCATACAGCGGAGGACGATAACTAACGTTGTTTGATGACAGAGTTCACTACAGACGCCTCCCTATGCTTTGCTTGACAATCATCCTGCAGCTGAGGTAATTGAAAGTCAGGAAACCCAGTGCACACTACAACTGAAAGAAAATCCTTCACTGTTTTAATTACACATCGAAATTGTCATGAAAACAAAAAAAAAACAGGACTCATAATCAGTGGGTCATAATGCAACGCATGTAATGAGTCTGGAAAAATCGTTGTCCAAAAGAATTGCACCAGGAGAGGGGAACAGAATTTGAACGTGCATTCTCCTCCCTGTGCCGTCACTTACTAGTCAACTTTGAGCCACTCTTACTTCCCCTCATCCATCCCTCTCCCTCCCTCTCTCCACCATATGCAGGGATACAGGCTTTTTTTCATATAGGTACGTTCAGGGGCTACCACGTACAGTCTCAACTACCTAGTTTCAATTACTTTTCAATGTCACCCAACTACTCAATTTCCCCATCAGAGATACATGACATGGATCACTGTAAATAGTAAATGTCTTAGAATTTTTGGTAGATCAGCCAATACCAAAAGCAAATATTCTAGCACCAAATCTTTATTAACTTTCGCATATACATTTATATACGGAAACAGCTATTTCCTTATTTTTTAGGTGTAGCTTTAATAATGTCTAATTTAATTTTTAATTTATAACTTAAAGCCACATCTGAATAATCTGTTTCTTTCTACAGCCAGCAATTTTACAAATACAGAGCAGATATGTTCTCTAATTCCAGTATATATCGATTCTTTTCCTGCAAACTACCTCTTTTATGGTTTTAATCCTTAACTGGTCTAGTGGGGTCTGACAGACTCCAGGACTTATTTTTCTACACGTACCTCTATATATAGGCAACAGATGGCGCTGGCGGGTTTGGAATTCTCTAATGGTCTGTAGATGACTCTGTGCGCGCCATTACATTGAATTCATTCCAAACGGTTTGTCAGTTGGTAGCAGTCCGGAATGTGTGAGACCCCACCAGAGCATTAACGTTAGTGTTTTTCCATTAAGGCGAACATTTTCTAGGAAACTTTCTCCCACTTTTTGCTCTAAACGTTTGTAATATTTGCAGGGGTTACGTGACATATCATCTTTAGAGGAAACTGATGTCAGCGAGAAAGAAGACTGTGTGCCCACCTGTGATTCCAACTATTTCTATGGGAAGAATAAATGCTTCAAGTGGAGCAAGAATCCCCCTGCGCTTGGATGTAGACGGGCGCATAACATTGTTACTAGATTTCCTGGTGTTCGTCGAGCTGCTAAGCATGTCCGTGACAATGACGTTTTAGGTACTTGGCAATTATACTTCACTGACACCATGCTACAAATTATAGTGAATCACTCAAATTACAAAATCCGTCAAATGAGAAGCAGATATAAACAACCTATGCCATCATTTGTGGATGATGTTGATATAATTGAAGTCAAAGCAGTGGTAGGACTGTTATACCTGGCAGGTGGATTGAAATCAGGAAACGAAGATGTTTCTAGCCATCTTGCTTCAGATGGTACAGGGAGAGAGATCTTCCGGGCCACTATGAGTGTCAAGAGATTCTTGTTCATTCTTGCAGCCTTGCCGTTTGACTGTACCCAGACACGAGCAGAGCGAAGCGAAACAGATAAACTTGTTCTCATTCGTGCAATTTCGGATGCTTTCATCCATAATTGTATTCACTATTTTGTTGTTGGAAGCTTTGTGACAAATGGTTCAAATGGCTTTGAGCACTATGGGACTTAATATCTGAGGTCACCAGTCTCCTATAACTTAGAACTACTTAAACCTAACTAACCTAAGGGCATCACACACATCCATGCCCGAGGCAGGATTCGAACCTGCGACCGTAGCGGTCACGCGCTTCCAGACTGTAGCGCCTAGAACCGCTCGGCCACTCCGGCCAGCGAAGCTTTGTGACCGTTGACGAAATTCTGGTACCATTTCTGGGACGATGCCATTTTAAAATGTATATGCTTAAAAAAACTAATAAATAAAGAATAAAAGTTCTATGCATTGCAGGGACTTCTATATGAATATTGCTTTAATTTATATTGGTTCATAAAGTGAAGTTCGCAGAAACATGTCAGTTCCAAGGCAAACAGTGCTGTGATTAATTGATGCCGGCCGGTGTGGCCGTGCGGTTCTAGGCGCTTCAGTCTGGAACCGCGTGACCGCTACGGTCGCAGGTTCGAATCCGGCCTCGGGCATGGATGTGTGTGATGTCCTTAGGTTAGTTCTAAGTTCTAAGTCCTAGGGGGCTGATGACCACATATGTTACGTCCCATAGTGCTCAGAACTGCTCAGAACCATTTGATCCATTTTTGATTAAATGAACCCATCAAAGGGAGAAACCGAAATGTGACGACAATTGGTTCACCTCCATTGAACTTGCTAAGAACAGTGAGAGCCAACAAATGTGAAATTCCACAAGAATTCGAAGCTAGCCGGCCAAGACAAATTGGAGCTACTCTCTTTGGACATACTGCAGACCTCACGCTTTATTCATATATTACGAAGAAGAACACAGCAGTTATTTTATTGTCTATCATGCATCACGACCAGAAGATAACAGGCTCTGTAAAACCTTAAATGATAACCAACTACAATGAGACAAAGGGTGGGGTGGATACCCTTGACCAGCTGTGTGGTACATACACTACTTCGAGACGCACAAGGAGATGGCCTATGACTATTTTCTTCGCAATGTTGGACATTGCTGGTGTAAACAGTGCTAATTCAACAGCACAGAAGATACCAAGCAGGAAATTTTTGACTTCATTAGGCATGGCACTTAGCAAAGAGCATATAGACAGATGTGAAACTAGATATCTTCCAAGGGAGCTGCAGCAGGTTGTTGCAAAGAATAGAGGTGGAGACGAAGGAGTGGGGAGTCCAGAGCCACGTGTCAGAAAGGGGCGTCGTCAGTTGTACTCTCGAGAAAAAGACAGAAAGACAAAATTTTCTTGTGTGAAATGTCATAAGATGCTTTGTTTGGAACACAGTGCAGGTATCTGCCCAGACTGTGCAAAACAGCATGACATATTTTACACAAACAATTTAATTATGTAACCCCACATAATTTATGTATATACACGTAGTTCATGTGTTACACATTCACATGTAATAATATGTTTCTTATTTGACAATTAAATGCAATTAATTATGATACCATCTCATTTTCAATCATAGGGGTTTCTCAGACCCCACTAGAGTTTCAATACAATTTTTTTTCACCGGACCAGTTAAGGGTTAACAATTAGTTTTATCCCTTCCACCAGTTCTATACTAGAGCGATCGGGGACTTTAATTTTTCCTCTTACTTCCTGCATGTTACTGTTGTTGTAACATTCCACACCTTCTTGGGTGGTGGTTGCCTGTTCGTCTGCCGCAATTCCTCTGGAACTTTACGTTTAAAACTTTTGCAAACGAATTGCCAAAAAAGGCTGTTGTTCTGTTAGTTTTAACCTCTGCAAACGGTTGTTCTGTAGCTAAGTGTATGATAGCAAGCCCACCACATTTAGATATAACGCATCCATCCTTTTTAAACAGACCCAACGAGGAATAGAGTTTGATAAACCGATTTTTCGTGTGTCTTTTAACGTAGTGAACATTTTCCAATCCCTCCATTTCGGCCACTCCAACATATGGCCACTTGCCACAGCTCTTTACAGTAAATGCTATTATCTTTTATTCCCCAGCCGTAGTCTGATTTCTCCATACACTGTTTTTAAAGGCATATATAAACCTGTCTTGCATATCCAAATAGCTTCTTCTTTTTCCATTTGCTGCTTATATATTTCTTTATACCAGTTAACTTCCCCGTACACTCCAGTTTTCTTTTGTTTACTTCGATGCCCTCCATTTCCAGTTTCGTTTCCGTGCAAAAGGTTTCAGTCTGTGTCATACATATACTCTTTTTCTTAGAACTTGTGAAGTAACGTTGCTCATGTCAACTAATCCCAACTCTGCAGTATCTATATACGACGATATTGTGGCGAACAGTGCTCTAGACTGAGAAAAAGAAGTTTCTCCTCCTTTAACGTAACACTTCGGTATAATACGTATCTCGTCTTTTTTGGGATCAGAGTTGAGAACCTCCACGTAGTTCATAAGTAGGAAATTCAAACTTAATGCAGACAGAATAAAGCTGATAAGGTTTTCTCAGGCTGGAGGACCTGGAAAACTTACTTATACACCTGTTAATTTTCGGACATTCCCGTTAGCACAGTACACAAACTGCAGAACGTTACTAAATAAAATAGTAACGTTGTTCTGTACGTTATCCGTTAATTGACGCCACATGGAACCAAGTGGCACACATTAACGTGGAGCACTATGTAAATATTGTTTGTTGGTGTCGAATACACGTAAACACTCGTGCACAGAGTCGAATACAATATCCATTCTGTAGTTGTATATTGTCGCCTCCAACCCGATAAAGCCATGCTGCTTAGCCAAGGAAGGTGGAAAAATTTCTCATAGTCGCATGTCTGACACTTTATAAAATCTATAATTACCAAAATCTTTAATCACTTGCGATCTGTCATACAAAATTGTTATGTATATCTTTTCACTACAACTGGAGCTTAACCATGTTAGACAGCCTATTACAATTGGCTGATCGTTGTGCACAGTCACATTACTGTCTCTCTGGCGATCTCCTTCCATGCAGCAGCCATGGATTGATATTAAGTCGTTGCACATCTCCATTTTGTTAAACATCCTCGATCAATCTCGTCTACAACTGTTGGAAGGAACAGAACTAGTTACTAAAGCCATAAAAGAGGTAATTTACATAAAAAAATTAGATGTATACGTACTGGAATTCGAGACTATACCTTTTCTGTATTTGTCAGATTACTGGCTGGAGAAGGAAACAGATGATTCAGATGTGGATTAAAGCTATAAGTTAAAAATTAAGTTGGAAATTAATAAAACTACACCTAACAAAAATAACGAAAGAGTTGTTTTCCATATGTAAATGTATATGAAAAAGTTAGTAAAGATTTGGTACTATACTATTTGCATGTGTTATTCACTATTATACCAATAATCCTAAGAAATTTCCTGTATAGAGTGATCCATGTGCATGTATTTCGGAGATGGTAGGGCGGGGGGGGGGGGGGGAGGGGAGCGTGGTACTCGCTCCCTTGTAACAAGTTGCTGCTCCTTCATGTCCATCTTTGTGCAGTAAGGTGTGGGTGGTAACTCAAAGTATCAACTATCCAAAATATTCATGCTCTTATTTCCTCATTCTATTTTCTAGTGAGGCATAGGTGCCTCCGTCAAAACCGCTACTACAATTAATACTAAGCACAACTGTTGCAGGTAGTGTGGTTGAGGGTACATGCATTTCAGACTTAAAAAGACCCATATAATGGATCAGTTTCCTTAGACACAGTACGGCAGTCTCCCGAATTCTTTCTAGTTGATTCAGAAGCAGCTCATAGAGCGGATATACACCGAAGTTGCTTTCATAGTGAGGATCAGCTTGGTCACCTCCTACGAAACCAGAAGTGTGTGTAAGGAAGTAGGTTTACCATTTTAAAGTTTGTCACTGTAGCGATTAGGGTAGGAAACTTGCAGGGTAGTTCTATGTCTGTTGTTGGACAAATATGTCCTGCAGTAGAGTTTTAAGAGCATGGCATTCCACACGACTAATATTTTGGAAACCATATGCTTTTAACAATATAGGATTTTTAGATGTAGAACCATGTAGCCATAGGAGAGTGTGTCTATGGTCTGTGATCATTTTTCTCATGCCAGTACCTTCTTGGTACTGACTCAAGACACTGGTGTAATTATTCAGAATTGATAGCACTGCTGATTTACGTAAAATGTTTCAAATTCCATCCATGAAGAATTCCGTCATGTATGAAGCACACGTTTCTCCTTAACTGTCTGTTATATCACCCTAAAACTCTCAGAACCACTATTCATGCATGTGGAGAGATCTTGTGCTCTTGGATGCTTGCCTTGTGTAAGACAGGTGCAGAATAGTCTTCACTGAAAAGCAGTTAAGGACACAGCTCGCTCTGTTCCTTCACGAGAAGTGGAATGTAGTCCTCATAGTACCATGATACTTTCGGTCAGTTGTAGATTAAAATGACGTCTGTGTTGGAAGAGGGATTGGTCAAGGACAATGGGGGTACCTTAGTCTCAGAATGTGTCATACAAAGGTGAGAATAGTCTGTGACTCCCATCCACACAAGGAAAGAATGTCAGTCGTAATCGTAAATTCTGCTCTGTGATCAATGTGCTAGAAATATGTAGATAACCTAGCTGCATCGGTATAGGACACTGTCTAGAATAATTTGATCTATATGATCGAATGGAAGTATTGCACAGTCATCTATTTGCATTCACAGTCCAGTATGTGGTACTTGCAAAGTAGCTGAGGGGTGGTTTAAGGATGATACATAAACTGGGAAGCATTCTGCTATGTAATTGCTGGTGTTTAAATTATGAAACAACTGCTAAAATTTACTGTACTATCAACTGCAGTGCTTATTACAGTAGATCATCGTATATTAATGGTGTCTTTCCCATCCATCTGTTCACTGGTACACTGTTGATTACCACATAATAATTGACCAACACCACTTGTTTGAGATGGAGAGAGTCTTGGCAGAACATTGGACATCTGCTACTTGTCGCTGAGGAGTATGGGATTAAATGTTGTGGTCATCACCTTCAGACAGTTGTTTGGAAGTGTTCCTCAATGCTGAAGACTCATTCGGTTTCCATATGCTATGAAGACCTCCACATACTTATTTCGCCAATAAGATAACAGCACCTCTTTTTATTTCTACCATCCTGTGCATGTTGTGAACAGCATCTTCCGGCGATGGTCAACACTGGAACAGTAGTCATGCACATGACTTCAAAAAGAGCAAACAAAGCTCTTCGAAACAGAACATCGAGACATCTGCTACTGTCATTGTGGAAGATGAGATTAATTTTACAAGTCATTACCTTAGGACAGCTGTTTGGAAATGCAAGTCCTGTTGCTCCTTTGGTTCATTCTTCTACTCTTGTTACCTCTGGTGTTTATTATTATTATAACAATTGTTCCCCTTTAGGAGAGCAATTGAACTTGATTCATAATGTCATCTCCGGACTTCCAGGATGTTCTGTGATTAAAGGGGATTTATTTTCTGGCTCTCTTTCCATATATATTCATAAGATATCTGTAGTCTATTTTTTGTGAAATTTAATGTAGTTTTTCCACTGCGTGAATCGCTTCTGTTCTATTATCGGTGATAATTGCAATATCGTCAGCGAAAGCAAGGCACTTGACTCTAATTGGGTTCTCTTTTTCTATGCTAATTTGGATGCCCTTTACATGAGATTCCCGTTCCCTGATGATCTTTTCTAGAACAGTATTGAAAAGCATTGGGGACAATCCGTCTCCCTGTCGGACTCCTTTTTGATTTCGAAGGGTTCTGATATTTCGTCAATGAATTTCACTTTCGATGTTGTTCCTCTAAGTGTCTGATCTGTCATTTTTCATGTCTTTCGTTCGAATCCAATTTCTTCAATGACTGTAAACAGGGTTTCACGTTCCACTGAATCGTATGCTTTCCTGCACTCGATGAATGTAATTACTGTGTTTCTGCATTTTCTCATTTGTAATGTCGTCTGTGAGCAACAGATCTGTTTCGCACATGGTAGTCCTTTACTGAATCCGGCCTGGTATTCACCAATTAGTGTAACTACTTGTGATTCTATCCTGTTTAATAGTGTTTTGGAAAGAATTTTGTAAACGACTGGGAGCAGGGAAATTCCTCTGTAATTGTTGATTGTCTTGTTGAACTTTTTGTGTAGCGGGGGAATTAGAGCGCATTTCCAGTTCTCTGGTATTTGCTCCGTCATCCACATGTCTGATATTATATGACGCAGTTTCTGCATAAGTATAAGATCGTTTAATTTCCAAAATTCTGCAATGATCCCATCTTCTACTGGTCCTTTTTCATTTTTCAACTGTTTCACTATCTCCATAATTTCTTTGAGATCCAGGGTATGTGAGTCTGTTTGTGTGCATATTGGAGAAGAGAAGACAAATTTTTCTTGGGGTGTTTCGCAGTTGAGGAGGAAACTGAAATATCGGGCAACGATTTTGCACTTATTTTTCGTGTCAGTTTCCAAAGAGCCATCAGGTTTTTTGAAGTACAAGCAAGGCGCTTGGTATCCCTGTAAGTTTTCTCTGAAAGTCTTATACAAATTTCTTGTAATATTTTTGATGAAATCTTGCTGGATTTCGCAATCTGTTGTCATAGCCCCATTTTTTCTCTTCTAATTATTTTTGAGGTCTGTTTTTGGGTTTTAAGAAAGTTCTCTCAGTTTTTCTCAATTTTGTGACTGCTAAATTTTTTCCTCGCAGTTATTCAGTTGTCGAATCCTGATCGCAGGTTGCGTTCCACCAGCGATGTTTCCTGGTGCAAGGGGGTTGTCCCAATTTCATGATTTCCTGTATTTTCTCTGTTAGTTTCCCTCGGTCAGTTCATTTTTCCTGATTGATTTGCATAATTATTTTTTTTTGTCGAGTTTCAGATATACCTGATTTGGTTTGGTACATTTGGGTGGCCTTTTTTAGTATTCTGTTGGGCTAGAATTTTGTTTTTATTTCGAGAAGATGATGATCTGAATCAAGGACACCTTTGTGGGTTCTGAGGTTTAGAATTTCTTTTACGTTTTCCTTTAAAATTGCAACATGGTCAATTGGGTATTCATCCTGTCTATGACTGGGTGATCTCCATGTGGTTAATTTATGTGCAGGTTATAAAATTGTGAACTCGTGATTTTAAGTCCGAAGTTTCTTCAGAAGTAGATTAGTTTTTCACCATTCTTGTTGGTACGTTAGTGTTTCGTATGGGGGCCAGTAGTATCTCTGAATTTTGTTTCCTTGCCTAACTGTGCACTAAAATAACCTAATAAGATTTTCTCGTGGTGCCTTGTTTTTTTTGTTTTGTTTTTTTTTTGTTGTTTCTTTTAGTGTTTCCCAGAAATTTTGCACTGTTTCAGGTCGATTTTATTTTACTGATTTGTGGGGGCATATACATTGATAAAAGTGTAGGCATTATTAGCTAATTTTACTGAAAACTGGGAGACTCTTTCATTGGGAGACGTGAATTCAATAACTGAGTCGAGTATGGAAGTGTGTACTCCGAATCCAGTTCCGAAAAGTGGTAGTTTGCCTGTTACTTTTATGGCAGGTTTGCCCTTGTAGATCCTGTATTTCTTTGTATTAAAGTGTGCTTTTTTTAGCGAGGGTGTTCAAATTAATTGTGCCAAAACGTTTTTACACTTCGTTTTGAGAGTGTGAGAAGTCTTTGAGAAGATCCAATTCTTCTCCACTTGGTGTTCCTGATCCCCCAGAATCCGATGATCAGGTGAAACCCATCTATCAACTGGTGCCTGGGGTAGTGACTCTGTGGTGGTCTTTCCATCACGCATTCAAGTTGAATTTTGGTTTTTGTGGTGATCTCTGTTGAGATCGTAGGTATACGACTCGATTTTTGAGTTTGAGAAAATATCAGCGTAGCCTCCTAGACTAGAGGAACAGACACTGACTACTGGCCGCCATATGCTGAACAGACGCCATCGGGTTTGTGTCTTTTTCTTGGTTTTTGGTCCAGCCCGGGTATTTAATTTCCACAGACCACCTATATCTAGGAAGCTTTTCTCTGTCTGCGACCGGGGGAGGCGCCTGATGGGGGTATCAACACTGCTGGTGTTCATTTATTAATTCGATTTCGTCCAATATTGGATACCTATAATTACGGTTCAATGGCGCAAACTCTTCTAGTTTCCACATGTTGCGATCTTCCTCATTTTTGTCAAAGCAAAAAAAAAATGGCTCTGAGCACTATGGGACTTAACATCTTAGGTCATCAGTCCCCTAGAACTTAGAACTACTTAAACCTAACTAACCTAAGGACATCACACACATCCATGCCCGAGGCAGGATTCGAACCTGTGACCGTAGCAGTCCCGCGGTTCCGAACTGCAGCGCCTAGAACCGCAAGACCTCCGCGGCCGGCCGTCAAAGCAAAACTCTGTGTTTTCTTTCTACTATCCCGTGTGTTGTGGGAGCAGCATAGTTTACACCATGTAATGTTCAGCTTTCTGTGGAAGACAACAGATCAATATGTGTTAAAGTCAGTGAAGAACCTCATACAGACCTCAAAGTCATCATAGAAAAAGAAAGTGTATGGCTGTGTACAAAGCTATAGTCATACACTGCTTGGATGTGCTCCAGCAACAAAAACAATATCAGAGGTTGAAAATCCCACTTGGGTTGTAACGTTCTTCTATTTTGAACACAACTGGTCTTACGCTCTTATGTGTCCATATTCATATACTGAAAACAGCAAGAGACCGGAGTTTATAATATTTTGGAAAACGGCGGTCCGGCTAGGTGCTGTAAAAGTGACACAAGACATTACTAACCGTATGCCACTCCGTGCTCTGCACTTGCTGATAATACACCAGTTCCTGTACACATCCACCATGGTATTTTTTGCATATTTCTTTACACAGGTAGCTGTCCATAGTACTCCCTGGTGTCATTTTGCCGCTGATTTAGATTTTACAGCACCTAGCCCAACCAGCGGTTTTCCACAATGTGGGATTTTCAACCTATGGTACAATGCTCAGTTGTGGATGTTCCTCTAACAAGATTGTTTGTGGTGAGAAAACAGTGTATTAAATTACTAATGGAAGAAAAACACATTTACCCTCTCTTGTGATTCATAGCCTGTTGGATATGGACTTCCTCCAGCACAGGCAACAAAACTTTACACAGGTCTGTGCAAGTGACTTCGACCACTGGCCATGTGCTCCAGTGGAGTGATACATGTATGCGTAATGTACTTGATGTCAACATGTAGATCGTGTTTGTTTTTTGATACATCAGAAGAGAGAGATGTGGTAAAATGTTATTGGAGGTTCCATTACGAGAAGGGGTATGACTGGTTTTTACCTGCTCTGGATCTTGGAAAATAACGATGGAAAGTGCTCTCCAGTGTGCTAACTGACTGTATACATACAGATAAGTATCGGTATATCATACATCTGAAATGAATGTAACACCCTCATGTATGACAATTTGAAATTTTAATATGAAGAATATGCTGAATTCTCTCAAACTACACCGATTTTGCTCATAAGACTAACAGAAATCTGTTCTACCTGTTCTCATGGAATCATGACTGTTTTTATTATTATCGTCACAACTGTGTATTTAAGAATAGGTGTTACTGCAAGCCTGGTGTTTCTTCATAGCCTCTAATTATAAAGTAGACACCACTTGAATTAAAGCTCGTTGTGGAACCTAGAAATGATATTGCTATTTCTGACACGTCAGTAGATTGTGTGAAACAGGCTGTTCTGTGATGACAAAATTGCTTGTGAAACTAGAACACAAGAATCTGCTGCTATTGTGAATGACTGTCTGCTGGAGGATAAGAACTTTACATACACGTCGGTAGAGGGGAGTTATGGAGCAAAAATATCAAATGTATGCACGCAGGTGGTATTTGTTTCCGAGGTATTGGAGGAATCTTATAGGGTTCCGTACTAGGTGATGTTAGGAGTTTCTATCACAGGACATGCTCTCAAGATTTGTTTCATAAACGTCAGTGCATCACATTGGTGAAACGGAACCTACCACTGTGTACCAAACAACAATACCCTATTCAGTTACAGCTTGTTGTTGTTGTCGATCATGAAATGATTGTTTTTTGTCCGACATGTGAGCAAGTGGTGTGAAAGGCTGTATTCTGTGATGTTATTTCACATGTCTGAAATGTCTGTGATACACTTGTGCATTACAGTTTACATACAGACAATGATTTTAAGGTGGGGGATGCGTTCAAGTAATGTAATTTGTCCATCAAGCTGAAAGAAATTGCTTAGCATATATATATTTTTTTCAGAGTTTACATTCTCGCTTTTTCTTCATTTCACTGGAGGTTTCGAAATAATGAGTGGCATCCAGTTGTGGGTGGAGCTCCCTGGGGCGTGGGGGCGGCATAGGGCGCGGTGCGGCGCACCTGCAATATAGACCCATAGGCTGCAGTCACGGTGGCTGTCACTTATCTCACAATAAACCTTCAATGTCAATACATTTAATATTCATCATTTAAGGTTATGTACTTCTCATTTGTTCCATTGTGCGCAGAGCTAACTATGACAATACCGGAACAGGATCACCCCTCCGCTGCTCAAGCAAATTTCTCTTGTCTGTTTCAGATCTCCTGATGGAGGATTCTCACTTCGAGCGAAATGATGAAGAGAAGGGCGTCCGCTCACTACCACTTATAGGAACAAACAAGTGAAGATACAGAAATTAATCAACTGAACAGCGTAACTCTTCTCTTTTTTTTTTGTATCAAAACATTATCTCAGGCAGAAATGACTTGTTACCTTGCCGCTGGTTTGACGTCGGGAGATGCACAGTGTCTGAGCTTATTTCTCTTTTTGAGGGTGGATAACCCCACCCGGTATGGGCATAGCCCTTATTTCCGGCCATTGGAGTTATCCTGTATGGTTATCGATTTATGTGGGCACGTCAGCTCCTTTTAACACATACGTACATAAGTTTTCTTTATTAACAAAGTGTTTGCAGTAACCACATAGTCCCATTGTTGTCAGTAAGTATCTGCACAGTGCTTAGCTTGTGAAGCACGTACGCACATTCCGTTGTCATCCCTTCGCGCTTACATGTTCGATACAAGGCCCAGAGTGTCCGTGTCGTGCGTTTACAGTAGCTTTCACTCCACTAATTCAAGTAGCTCGTGTTCAGCGGCCTGATCCTTTGTGAAATCTTCGCTACGGTGACAACTAGTTTCCATATCAGCGACCCGAGGATTTTATTTCACCTCGTCGCTCTCACTTACTCAGTGGGGACACCAGCCGTACATCCGACGTCCGGCGACAAGGTAAGTTTCTTGACGCTTTTACTATACTGTCGAGCACAGAAAATTCATGTTACACGAAGTATTGCTATCTTTAGTTTATCACGTGCACACCACGTGTATCACATGCACACTTAACACTTTGCAGCCAAGTTTTCTATCTTTTTGCACATTGTTTTTGAGCGTCTTTCATACAGTTGCATTACATAAAGTTTCTGTAGTGTCTTTCCCACGTACTATGCACATAACATAAAAAAATACAATTACAATTACAAAATATACTTATTCTATTCATTTTCTGACATGCCATTATCGTCACTTACTTACATTATAGTCTGCTTGTCATTTTGCTTTAGAGCATTTTCATAAATTACAATTTAGTTATATTATTCGATTCCAATTACATGAGTACAGGTTTTACTCTATTTTGGCTATACATTCTTCATGTAACACTCATACAATAATAGATACTGTTTTTCTTTATGGCATAAATAGACACAGGTATCATTTCAATTGCCAGTGACTTCTTGTCGGAGCATATTTATCAATTCCAAATAATACAAGAAGTAAACAATAGTTGCTACAATAGACACTAAGCGCCGCTCGAATAACTACGCATGGTATCGCCTCTCTAGCATTCTCCAGGAAGGATCTACACACTACAGGGTTGAGGAAATTCCACGGAAAGGCATTTATGTGCTCGGTTACGTTTCCTTCCTGGACTTAACTGTAATCCCAAGAACTAAATAGTTTGTTGTTTATAAATACAACTCAAATCTGACGATATCAATCGTATGAAATACTTATTCAGTGTTTAAAAGCGCAGCTCAACATCTACTTGTTATGTTCATTGCATAAAGGATACTCATTTCATATCCTGAGGTACACCGAGCTGTACCATCAATACGACATGTTACGCATCGTGATATGTGATGTACTGCAACTGTTTTCCTCTTGACATACTTTCACACTATCACATTCACACGTATCATAAACTTATAACTACATTTATCTTGAGGTGTGACCATTTCTTATTTTAATATGGTACGTAACACTCAACATGCATTTATCTTTCTTCACTTTAGGACGTGTCGATACACCGTTCCCTGGAAGAAACAATTTATACTAACTTAAAAGTAAATCTTCATAGATAAGTGTATAGTGGCTAGATGGCTACTAATACATTTTTCATATATTCAACCACTATTCAACTCACTTCAGTGTGCAGCCGTGCCAACACAAAACTCCTTTAGTGGCATGTGTCCGTCTCTACTTATAAATGTGAAAGATAAAATGTATTGTAGGTGTCATGCGACATCTTATTCAGGTTGCCACTTATATTGTACTCGCATGTTTACGTGCAGCAAGGCTTTTCTCGTTCTTCAAATGTAATTAGTTCGTGTACTTTCAATTCTTAAATTTGTAAATGTGGTACATATATAGATATAATGTATATAGTAGCATAACTTAAATAAATATCTCGAAGTTCAGGGTCCGTTTCCGTGTATGTAATGCCCTAGCTTAGCTTAGTATGTGTGTATTGTGTAGACAGTCTTAGCTGTGGTATAAAGTGTCCTTTAATTTTCTGTGTCCCTGTTTATGCAATAGGCTTTACAATTATTAGTACAGGCTGTAGCTCATAAGGTTTGTTTCTTTTGGCCGCCCCCGGCACTTCCAGCTGTGCAAGTCTGACGCGCATGACCTTGTGGTTTGTTGATTAGCATGCCCCCCAATGCGCATGCGCTGTGTCGCTCTGAAACCACTTACACCGCGGCGAGTTGTATATTGCATTGCGTGCTACCGTGCGTTTCACAAGTTAATTTATTTGTTTAAAACTGGGCCACGCGCAGGGCGAGGCGTTGTATTTATAGTATCGTCGTCTGTAGACACATAAAAGTAAAATTTTTCCTTGTTACACCCACTCATACTATCCTTTACGCATTTGGCATACAAGAAAAAAAAATAAAAACAAAATTTTTTCTTACCAACTAACAACATAAATTCTGGAAAGTGGTTTTCCAGCGTCCTAAATCTAATATTATGAAACATATAAACAACTTAGAGGTTATACCTATCGTACCTGATCGTATCTGACAAAGCAATGGTCGATCAAGCTCGTGCCCCACTCTCTTCCCAGGTCACAGAACGGGGGCCTCCCGTGACCGGTTCAAGTTTTCCCTCGTCGCGGTGGCATCGGTAACTGGATGACGCGTAACTTCTACTATATGGACCGTTGGTGTTTCATTGCGCCAATTGGTATCCTGTGGGGCTCTCAACTGAAATTTTCTTTTCCTTTCCGCGTTATTCGGCATATGTTGGTTACTTTTCTGGCCGAATCCCGCTGTCTGTGGGTTATTCGGCTGTCTGGTATTGTTTCTTGTTTACCAAGCGTTCGGCTGATTTTTGCCGGTAGCTTCTGTTTGTACATATTCTATAGGCTGGCCATACGCTACTTGCCCGTCGTAGTTATTTTTGTTAAATTTTTGCCCATTTCTTTTATATACGCCCTTGAATTTACGTTGTGATTACCTTTACTGTTAGCATAGGACTGTGTCGGGTTAGGTTGCCATCCATGTTGTACTATACAAATCCGTTGTTCACTAATTGGTCCGTAAATGTCTGTGGCGCCATCTGCGTATTAACGGTCTTGAGGTGTACTAGCCTGTCTCCGTATATCAAATCTATTGAGTCCAGTACAGATAGAAAGTATTCGTTGTCATGTGCCGGAATGGTAATGGTTTTTCCCTAATGTTGGCGGGAAGACGGCTATTTAAAATCTGCAGCACGTATACTTAAAATACCGGGTTCGCCCTGTATCTGGTTTCATTTAAATATATTTAAAATTTCCCCTTAAGCTTCCATGTTTGCTATTAAATGGAGCTGCGTTGAATACTTCTCGTCTGAGCCTCTCTTGCACAGCCTCAGACCAATACTTATCTAGAAAGGCTCTCTCAAATTTTTCATAGTAGTGGCAACGTTGCGCCATGTCCGTAACCCATAGGAGAACGTTACTCTGTGTGCATCCAACAACATATCTAATTTTCTGGGCTTCAGTCCAGGTATGAGGTAAAACATATCGAAATGCTCTGATAAAGAACAGGGGGTTTGTTATTTTCCCTTCAGAGTTAAATAGTGAAAACTGTCGATGCCTAAGTAATTCCTCATCTGCAAGTAATGTTGACATACACGCCGCGCTGTCAGTGACAGGTGTGTTTGTGTTGCCTTGTGACATAGCGCATGGCGATTGCCCTTGCTTGACAAGTGCAACTGCCGACAAGTGTTGTTACGTTCTGCAACCTACACTATTTTCCTTCGACGGGCTAGCCCCGTCTTGTAGGTAACCAGTTAAAGTATCTAACCTCTGTAAAAACGTGTTTTTTTGTCAAATGTTGTTTTAGAATGTCAGTAGTTTTAGGAAAATTGCCTTGTAACCTTTCCTCTGCTTCGTTTAAACCTGAATCTATTTTATCTAGAAGCTGACTTGCTTCCTCCTACAGAGCTCCTTCTACAATATCTACAAAAATCTGACACTACCTTTTCAGCAAGGATACTACCCTTATCCAGCATCCCGGCTTCAACTTTTTCAGTCACTTCTTATACATCTGCACATATCTTATCTCTCTGTTTTTGGCAAATTTTGCCTCTAAACATAACTGATCTACTCTTAGACTTAACTTTTGTACGTCTGCAGGTAAGTTTTGCATACGTCTTGCAGCTCGCTGACTGCGTCCGTCACAGTTTTTACCGACGTATTCACTTGGGATTACGTCTCCTCAAGTTGAGAATACGCTTCACTAAGGTGTTGTAACTCACCTGCAAGTTGTTCCTGTTTATCGTCTACGTATGATACCTTTTTTCGTTAACGTATTTATACTGCGGGTCATGTCGGTAATTATTTCTTGTTTTAGTTGTTTACCTAGCTCGGTCAGCTTCCCGGGTAGTTCGTCACATAATGCAGCGCGCATAGTTTTGCTCACCTCACTGAACTGTTGACTAATACTGTCCTTGAAATCGTTAAATACCTGACTTTGCTGTGCAAGCTGTTGTCCTTTATTTTCCTGTCGTCTTGTGAACTTCTGTGTCATACCCTAAGTCGTTGTGTTACACTTTCCTGAAATTCCTGTTGTTTTGCAAACTGTCGTGTTGTCAGTAGCACGAGTTGTGTCAAATTGTGTGTGACACTAGCATTCACATTGTTTCCTGTTCTTGCGTTCGTGACGTCATGAGCAAATAATCAAAGGAATTTCCGCTATGGCGCGCTTCAGTTTCACTATTTGAAAACTCGGTTCTCGGCGAGAACAGAGAAATTGTCTCATCGAGCATAATAAAAGTCACATCATGATTAGTTACATTACCAGTGTCTTCATTTTTTAATAGTGAGACGCCAACCTTGTTGATCTGGTAGCCGTCGTCGAGTTCACGAGTCACGAGTTGGTGCGTTACATTCAACTGTTGCCATCTCGGATTTCCGACGTCTTGCCATATTGCATTTTGCAAGGAATTTTCAACAACGGCCATTTTATTTGACTCAGTTGTGAACAGTGCCCAAAAATTTGAACAATTTTTTTTTCAAAACAGAAATTTTGTCTGAAGCGGTACTTTTCAACTAAAGTAAATTTATCAGCGTATTCACTAATGAATCTTATTATTATCTGACACAGTCTTACTGAATTTGATGACTTATCTTGCACTTTAATGATGACTTTATAAAAATTTTCGTCCTTTCTATAGAAATTCACCTTCCGTAAAGGATATCAATTCGAAGGAAAGGAGATTATCTATTACCAGAGAGACGGCACCAAGCACGCCCATGTAAGCATACAGCGTAACAGCTTCCTGCCTTTTATACCGCTGAAACCAGCATTCCAGGAGCGTCTCATTAGTAGGCAGAATTGAATTTCGATTCGCTCCTTCATTGTTCTTCTTATTTACAATCTCACAGACATGTAACAAATACAACAAATTCTCACTAGTTTCTTGTGACAATAAAATGAATCATGTATCTCATTTTTTTTTATCTCAACAGTTGAAAGGTCTGTTCATATTCCGCTCGGTGCCGTCCTTTAAACGGTCGCCCTTAAATATTAGTAGAATGAGTGGGGGGACGAAATAATAGAAACTGATTAATAACTGCTGCTTGAATAATTAAAAAATTAATAGGAAACAATAATTTTAAAATCTGGGAGGTGCACATATCCTGGGGAATTTTAACTGGTACTAATATCAACAGACTTTCAATGTCGATAAATTTAAGATCAATATTAGTGATGTAAAGTTACGTACTTCTTCTCATTTGTTCCATTGTGCGTAGAGCTAACTATGACATTATCGGTACAAGATCACCCCTCCGCTGCTCAAGGAAATACCAGTTGTCTGCTTCGAACCTCCAGATGCAGGATTCTCGGCGTGGGCCACATGATGAACAGAAGGGTGTTATTGGTGTATTATTATTAAGTGCGTATGGACTCTGTTGGATCACACATTACATTTGTGATCCGCCTTTCTAATGGCCCACATAGCTTTCATTCTTTCGCTATGTACTTTCTTCCTTTCTTCTGACCACTTGGTCGCTGATCTTTTAGGGACTCTGGCTTTACTACCCACGTATTTATCTTTTCACGGTAACGTTTAATGTCTAGTATGTCCGATGTTCCTATCTGTGGCTTTTCCAAGTCATATTTGACCTCTTCTATCCAAGAAATGTTCTTCAATTTTGCAGTGTATGTCAAAATGTTGTGAGTTAGCCTTGAAGATAGGTTTCCATGAATGTGTCCATAGAATTTATTTATATAAATATATATGTGAATAAACTTGCCCTCCTAATAACTTTTACAACACTTTTTAATATACGATTGTAATACACATTTTTAAACAATAATCACACGGCGGAGCTTCTAATACGTCCGCCCACTACCACTTATAGGAGCTATCAGGTGAAGATACAGAAATTAATAAGTTGAAGAGCGTATCTCTTCTCTCTTTTTTGTGTCAGAACATTAACTCAGGCACAAAATAGCTTATTACCTTATCGAAAAAGAAAAGGATGATGAAAGAATAAATAATATGATGCGTTACATGGACCATGCAACCTCATGCTCGCCGGGGTTGCTCTGGATTGAAGACTTTGCCACCAGATACGGCAGGAGACTGCGATTAGCATAGGTGGCTCGCGGGAGCAGTAGCAGCTGGCCGTTTGAAAAAGTCTTACCTACAGTGGGGAGACGGAGGTAAAAATGGCTCTATGTTGACTACTTCATGACCAAGCACCAAGGAGAATGTACGCTCAACTGCAGCCCCTCTCTCCTCGTGCAGTCTTTTGGGACAGAGATTTTCCCCAGTTCTCACTACATGTGTTGCATTATGACCCACTGATTACGAGTGCTGTTTTTTTTTTCCACGACAATTTCGATGTTTCATAAAACAGTGAAGCATTTTCGAACAGTTGTGGTAGCGTGTATTGGGTTTCCTGAATTTCGGTTACCTGAGCTGCCGTGTGATCGTCGAGCAATGCAGGGGGAAGTTTCTGTAGTGAGCTCTGACGTCAGACAACGACAGATATAGTCCTCAGCTGTGTGCTTACAGATAATACACTTAATAGCCTCCTCTCTGTCCAACACCAGCATGTGGTCGGTTGAACGTAGTTTCCACCAAAATTAAAGACAGTACCTTCCTCCCATCCTTTTCCCTCCAGCTTGTAGGTGAGGCTATACTTTGAGTACGTGTGCCGCTGGTTTTGAGTGGTAGTGTGAATTCTTTCTTCCCAGCAGGATAACACCAGTTCTATGTCATCGTCAATTTTTGAGTTGAATTGTGATTTTAGGAGTTCCTTGTGCAGCGCTATCCATGTAGTTGTGAATGCATTATGGCTAAGTAGTGATTAGAACCATCCTTTGCTTCAGTTCTCCATTCAAAGTAAGTAAAGTACACTAACCTAGTCTAGAAAGTTTCCGCCTGTTGGGGTTTGCACTTGAGCTTTTTGTGCAGAAGGACTGGTGTTCGAGTCTCAGAAAGGGCGCTGCCATTTTGAATTTCCCGCCAATTCCTTCGTGGGGAGGTGGGGTGGGATATCAACACAGCCTTGAAACTGAGAAATTCTGGCCATTTTTGAAACTCCTACCAACATTCGAAATTCCCACCGACAGTGTAGTTTGGGGAGATGAAGATGGTGGGGAGGGGGGGGGGTACGGCGATGGGGACTCACGTACCAGCTGGGAAAACACATGACGTCGTCTGTGGGTGGGGTTTGGGATGGGTGAGGGTAATTAATTTACCAATTTAATTAGGTTTGCTCACCAGTTTAATATGAAATTGGAGAGGTGCCGCCCTTACCTCACTACTTACATACGCACTTATGCAGCATGACACAGGAATCAGTGGATGTTATAAGAAAATTATAAATTATTAGTATATTATACATTCAGTTTCCAGTTTTGCCTAATCTTAACCAGAATCACGTATTAAGATCACTAGTTTACCCTGGTATCACTCCATACTACAATAAATAACAGCATAGGAAACATAACCTGCATCTCATGCCTGAATAGTCGAAATCGTATCAAAATTGATAAACCAGCTACTGTTTCACTCTTTTACTCTTATATTCCAGGTCAATATACTGACGACCAAGCAGATATTTTTAACACTGAGACTAATCTACCAATTTCAGCAAACCCCGTCCGTTCAAAAAGTTCTGAGATGGTGATGATGTTTTTTTTTTTTTTTTTTTTTTTTTTTTTTTTTTTTTTTTTTTTTTTTTTTTGCAGGACGCTCAACTGCGCGGTCATCAGCACTCGTACAAAGTCCCACATTTTTTCACAGTCCAATTTTGTTCACAGTCCAATGTAGCTACTGTCACGAATGATAAGGATGATGATGAAAAGAAGAGTACATCACAAAAACCCAGTCCCGTGCAGAGAAAGTCCCCCGCCCGGCCGTGAATCGAACCCTATGTTCTTACATGGATTTTATTCCTGGCTTATAAGCGAAGTCAACTCAATAACTACGGTGGCAGATTTAACTCACAAGTGTAAACAACTGACAAGCATTCGACCAGTCAGATGTGACCAGGGAGTGTTAAGTCGTGGATGAGAGGCTATAATGTTTCAACGTTGTGTCGCACCGGAATGGAGCAACATCTCCAAATCAGGTGCTCAAGAGACTCTCAAGAGCCTTTTAATTGACAGGAAAGTGTGGTCACAGATTGTGCCATTTGTCTTGACCTTAAGAATGAAAGCAACGGTGCATGGACACCAGTCGCAACTTGATTAAAATGCAAAGCACGGACAATTATTTTCCAGAAAAAATCGTCACGGGTAATGGTTCAAATGGCTCTGAGCACTGTGGGACTTAACATCTGAGGTCATCAGTCCCCTATACTTAGAACTACTTAAAACGAACTAACCTAAGGATATCACACACATCCATGCCCGAAGCAGGATTCGAACCTGCGACCGTAGCGGTCGCGCGGCTCCAGACTGTAGCGCCTAGAACCGCTCGGCCACTCCGGCCGGCCCACGGGTAATGAAACATGGTGTTATCAGAATGAACCTTCCACAAAACGACGAAGTTCACAAATTCAAGTGAAGGGTCAACGCTTTGTCAATACAATCGGCACTGAAATCAATGTGATGCGCTAGTTGAACAATACCCCAAAGGTACAGTGGCAAGCATAAGGCCGGTAACGCAGCAGGCAACCAGGCTGCGGCAGCCGCAATTTTGAGTAGCTAGCACCAGCAGCCAGCTGACGGCCAGTCGTGACGAACTGACCGAGAGAGATGGACGTGGAAGACGCGATAGTTGTCCACCTTCTGTCTCAGAAGAAACGCAGAGTCAAACAGAGATACTGCTGCAGCGACACACGAAGGGTTTATTTAAAAATTACTTCAAGATTCTTCGAAACTATCCAGATCTTTTTTTAACTACAGAAGAATGTCAGTGGAATCTTTTGATAACCTTCTGGAAAATATAAGAAATTCCAAAACGGGTACTGATACTCGTATGCGAGTTTGTATAACTCCGGAAGAAAAATTGTTGATTACTTTGAGGTGAGTTCAGAAACAAATATGATAGTTCATTTTTAATAAAATTTGAAAATAATTGGCCAGGGGTTAAAACGATAAGTCACGATTTACTTATTTCTTTTTGGAGAAAAAAATAGTACTTGCCCTTTCCAAATTCTGCAGCAACTATCAACACAAAAAGATTTATGTCGCTGACTAATAATTGTCGTTCGTATTAGAAATGAAATGAAATGATCGTATGGCATTGTTGGCCGGGAGGCCCCATGCGGGGAAGTTCGGCCGCCGTATTGCAAGTCCTTTTTAGTTGACGCCACTTCGGCGACTTGCGAGTCAATGATGATGAAAAGATGATGAACACACAACACCCAGTCATCACGAGGCAGAGAAAAATCCCTGACCCCGCCGGGAATCGAACCCGGGTCCCCGTGCGCGGGAAGCGAGAACGCTACCGCAAGACCACGATCTGCGGACGTTCGTATTAGAAAATGTACAATTAAAAAACTTCAAAACGGTAAAACGCCAAATTTGTGTGAAAAGTTACTAACTTATCATCATTTCTCCCCTCTCCCTTCGATTCTAATGTTACGAATTTGAAGGAACTGAAACGGACGAAGTCAGAAAACATAAGTGATAGTTTGAGAGTAATACAACATGTATGATGATTTGACATTATTATTTTAATTTTATATACTAAATTATAACAACATTTGGAAAGAATATTAACATTAAAGTTGTTGTAGTACTGATGACTGTAACAGATCAAGTAATTCAGAATTCTGAGCTGACACATTTGAGTCAGTGGGCTATGGCTGCTCATCGTACTCGGCGGCAGTGTCCTGTCTGTATGTAATAGGCGTTGAATAATCACGGCGACTTTCCTTCTGCCCTCTTCTGAAGTCTGCTCGACCATCATTTGGCTGTAGTACGCATACATGCTGAAACTGCTGTCTAATCGAGGCTTCTGGTTCACACCTACTGCTATATACTCAAACGATTGTTGTTTCTGACGCATGATCAGTATAGCCTTGGTGAGGAGTCCGCAGTGTAAGCATTTGTGCTCTTTTTAGGACGTCAATAATCTCCATTTTGGTAGTAAGCTTGCGTTGTTCCGGAATCTTTTTCATGTCTTCTAGTAACGAAAGCAGCAATAGTCTATCTGAATCAGAGTCTTGGTTCCTTTCACGCTCCTCCCTCAGTGCGATACTCTGTTGTAGTACATGAATCAATCTGTCGTCGTTACTCTTACGCTTCTTTCTGGGAAGCAGTGAAGGACTTTATACGCCACATCCCACATAGCTACTTTCAGCAACGTCAATTTCATCCAGGCTACCTTGAGTTGTGTTGTCTACAAAAGTTTCCTTAAGAACCTGTAACTGCTCGAAATACAAGTGAGTGCTTTTACCCAAAGCTGATGATACACTTTCGGCACCTGCTCTGCGTTTTAATTCCCTGCTGAAACTTGTCACAATATTCTTCCACTTCTGATGTAGAGATTTGCCTGCAAAAAACTTTAGTGGCGCCGATGGGATGAAATTAGGGGTTAATATGATAGGGGTTAATATGACTAATCTATTATAATAATGTAATAAAGTTCCTGGCAGAAGTACGTGGCTTTCATTTTTTCATATGAACATATATTTCTTTTCAGATATCTGGCTGCAGGATGTACTATGGCAGCACTGAGTCACAATTTTCGGATCGGATGTACTACTGTCCGAGAAGCCACATATGAAACTTGCTTGGCGATTTGGGACATAATGAGACAGACTGCGTTTCCAGAACTGAATGAGGAAAGATGGATTGAAATGGCAAATGGGTTTAGTAGATATGCAAAAATTCCCAATTGCATTGGCGCCATCGACGGGAAACATATGAGAGTAATAAAACCCCGTCAGTCAGGTTCACTTTACTACAGTTAAAAAAATTATTTTTCTATCGTTTTGCTTGCTTCGTGTGATGCAGATTATTCACTTAAATTGATGTTGGAGCATATGCAGATTATAAATTCACTTACATTGATGTTGGAGCATATGGAAAATGTAGTGATTCATCTATTTTTAAGAAATCAGTTCTGTATGAAAAACTCCTAAACAAAAACTTAGAAATACCAGAGAAAAGCTCAATATCAAACAATGGAATACTGATGCCGTACGTCATTGTCGGAGATGAGGCATTTGGTATGTCTGAAAATTTAATGCGTCCTTATGGAGGAAGCAGTTTAACAGACAAAAATAAAATAATCTTTAACTATCGACTGTCGCGGGCTAGGCGATTTATAGAATGCACGTTTGGGATTCTGGTTTGGATGGATGTTTGGGAAGAATTTTAAATTGCCATAGTTAAATCATGCTGTGTTTTACATAATTATGTGCGACAAACAGATGGCTACAAATTTGAAGACACACTGTACGTCCCTCCAGAACTGGAAATTTCCCCAGGTCCTACATGAGCAGGGTGCCATTCATCAGCATCAGCATACAGAGATTTATTTGCGGTTTATTTTACAAATGGAAATCCACTGGAATGGCAAAACAGAATTGCGTTGGAGTAATAATTATATGTGTTAATTTAATTGTGGATGCGACTATTACTGCTTTCATGTGAATTATTGTGTATTATTGTTAAATGTACAATGATACCCTCTTCTTGATTATTGTACCTATAACCATCTTTATTATGTAAGAAGTAATAAATGACTTACCGAATTCATTCTCTCATTTTCCGTCACATTCTCCTCACACATTATATTTGTGACTTTCTCCCATCTTCTTCTCTTCATGTCACGGACACTGTACTCCTCAGAAGATACGTCGCGGCAGCCAGTGTGGCCGAGCAGTTCTAGACGCTACAGTCTGGAACCACGCGACCGCTACGGTCGCAGGTTCGAATCCTGCCTCGGCCATTGATGTGTGTGATGTCCTTACGTTAGTTAGGTTTAAGTAGTTCTAAGAAGTTAAGTCCCATAGTGCTCAGAGCCATTTGAACCAAGATACGTCGCAGATTGCTCTTCGTCTTTCAGTTTCTTGAACAAATTTCTCAATGCCGAAAGCCAGTTCGACTTTTGGCTCGAGGTGCAGACAAGGTGTGGCTGCTCGGACAAGTGCGCGGAGACTGAGGCAGCCACACACGCTCTTTCTGGGACCCGCAGCTCGCCACAGGCTGCGCGCAGCCGCATGGCTGCCGAGAAGTCGCCCGTGTTCTGTTGGCCGCCGCGGTCACAATACTGGCACCTAGTGCGCGGCCTGCAGCCAACTGTCATGTTTTATTGGCTGCAGCAGCCTGGCTGCCTAGTGCATTACCGGCTTAACTGTGACGCGGTGTCACAAGCCGTAATTGATAACACGGTCACAGAAAAATCCGCCGTAACTCACAAAACTGTACACCGCATTTACACCACGCCCGGTCAGCCAATACATCAACGACCGCGCACATTAACACCCGATCGGTTCTTGGCAGCAAAAGCAGAATTCGAGGCATTACTCGTATCAGGTGGCATACGTAGATCAGACAGCCCGTGGGCGTCACCTATACATTTGCCAAAGAAAAAAGGTGGGTCTTGGACACCATGTGGCGATTACAGCAAATAAAACGCACGTACTATACCATATCGTTACCCAGTGCCTAATATTTGCGATTCCACAACTCAATTAGCTGGGGCAACGATACTTAGCATTATTGATTGTTAAAAAGCTTATCATCAGATACCGGTCGCAGAAGAAGACATACCGAAAGTAGCAGTTACAATATCTTTCAGTTTATTGGAATATGTCTGAATGCCTTTCGGGTTAAAGAACGCAGCTCAGACATGGCAACGATTTATTGATGAAGTGTTGCGCGAGTTGAAAGGATGCTTCCCGTATCTTGATGACATATTAATCTCATCAACGACGGCAGAAGCACAATAGAAGCAATTGTCCGCAGTGTTCGCCCGCATAAACCAGTACGGAATAGTAGTCAACAAAGCAAAATGCGAACTGCGAAAACGGCAAGTGACGTTTCTAGGATATGAAGTTTCGGCGGAGGGCATACGCCAGCGAGAGGAAAAGATAGCAGTAATCGATAACATGAACCGCCCCGAGACTTACCTTCAACTCAGAAAATTTTTAAGCGAAGTAAATTTCTATAGACAGAATCTGCCGCGAGCTGCACTAGTACAAATGCCCTTGACAGACGCTCTCGCAGGTAAAAATGCAAATGGCAAACGACCGTTGCAATGGAGCGTGGACATGGAGAGAGAATTTCAACACATAAAGGCCGACTTACGAAAAGCAGTGCTCATTAACCATCCGGTACCAAAAGCACCTCTGACGTTAGTAGTCGATGCCAGCCAAGATGCGTTGGGAGCCGCACTGCACCAGAAAGCAAACGACAGATGACAGCCTTTGGGTTTTTTCTAACGAAAACTTACAGACCCGCTAAGGAAATAGAGCGCGTACGACAGAGAACTTTAAGCGATATATGAAGCTAACCGGTACTTTCGCCCGTATGTACAGGCAAGAGCATTCACGGTAACACCGACAATAAACCAATAACCTTTGCATTCAGTAAGTCGCAGGATAACTGTTCTCTACGTCAGTTTCGCCACTTAGAATACATCAGTCAACTTACTACAGATATAATGCATATCAAAGGAGCCTAAAACATAGTCGCCGATTTCCTGTCGCGGGTCTCGGTTATTTCACAAACCACAGACCACGATAAATTAGCCGCGGCACAAACTAATGACGCACTACTCCAACAGAACTTACAGGACGTAACAACCGGACTTCAGTTAAAATTAATCCAGCCGGCGGGCGCGAATGTGAAGAAATGGTGCGACATAGCTACGAATAAACCCTGGCCGTTCATCCCAAGGCAACTACGGAAAGAGGTTTTCGACAGCATACACGGACTCAGTCATCCGGGTGGCAGAGCAACTATCAAACCACTCACGGAACATTTTGTCTGGCCGAGTATAAGGAAGGATTGCCGCGGTTGGGTAACAACACCATGCATGCTGTGACAAAGGAACAAGATTGGATGGCATGTACATAACGCAGTTGGAAATTTTCCTCCGGTAACAAAGAGTTTCTCCCACGTTCATTTGGATATTGTGGGCTCTCTACCATTGTAAGTAGGCTGTTTATGTTTTCTTATTGGCAGCGCTACGTAGCGCGCTGTGTGAGAATCACTGGCTGTGCTGTGTGCAGTCTGTGGCTAGTTTGCATTGTTGTCTGCCATTGTAGTGTTGGGCAGCGGCAGCTGGATGTGAACAGCGCGTAGCGTTGCGCAGTTGGAGGTGAGCCGCCAGCAGTGGTGGATGTGGGGAGAGAGATGGCGGAGTTTTGAAATTTTTAAAATTGGATGTCATGAACGGATATGTATATTGTGATTTTTCAACATTATTAAGGTAAATACATTGTTTGTTCTCTATTAAAATCTTTCATTTGCTAACTATGCCTATCAGTAGTTAGTGCCTTCAGTAGTTTGAATCTTTTATTTAGCTGGCAGTAGTGGCGCTCGCTGTATTGCAGTAGTTCCAGTAACGAAGATTTTTGTGAGGTAAGTGATTTGTGAAAGGTATTGGTTAATGTTAGTCAGGGCCATTCCTTTGTAGGGATTTTTGAAAGTCAGATTGCGTTGCGCTAAAAATATTGTGTGTCAGTTTAAGCACAGTCTTGTATAATTGTTCAAAGGGGACGTTTCACCATCTTCGGAAGGCTACATGTATTTGTTGACATTGGTGGACCGGTATACAAGATGGGCAGAAGCTTCTCCACTATCGGACATTGCAGCAGAGTCGGTAGCTCCAGTATTTTTGGCTTCTTGGATCTCCCGTTTTGGATGTCCAGTACAAGTGACAACCGATCAAGGACGACAATTTGAATACACTTTGTTCCAACAATTAGCCAGTCTCTGCGGATTCGGTCATCACCGCATCACCACTTATCACCCAGGAGCAACGTCATGGTCGAACGGTGGCATAGGGCATTAAAGACAGCACTGATGTGCCATAAGGGCAGCTGGACTTCGGCGTTGCCAGGGGTGCTGCTAGACCTCCAAACTGCCTGATAATGAGACCTAGGTGCATCCATAGCTGAACTGGTTTACGGAGAGAACCCCAGGCTGCCGGCAGAATTTTTCGTTGAACCGACGGAAGCGAGAGCTGGCGATATGCCTTACTTCTTACAACTAGTACGCAACCACATGGCACAGCTACGACCGACACCCCGTTCTCGTCATGGCACTATCACGCCATTAGTTCACAAGCAGCTTAGCGATTGCCCTTATGTGTGGCTGGGGTCAGACGCTGTAGGAACACCTCTTCAGCCTCCATATACTGGATCGTATAAAGTACTCGCCAGAGATGAACATACGCTGCAGATAAATCATGACGGGAAGCGACAAACAGTTTCCATTGAGAGAGTTAAACTGGCATACATGTGGCTTCTCCAGACACAGCGAAGGAGCTCGACAGACAGCAACAGGCTACTGAGGAAGCTACGGCGCCTACACCGCACGACAACGATGGGACCCTAGGGGACTGGTCAGAAGAGCCACCCCCGTGGGGAACAGATGATGCCAGAGGAACTGCTTCCACGCACTCTCCCGGTGTAATACCGGCAGGGTGCACGGAATAATGGCAGACCATATGAGGGGACGGCGGGGGACATTAGTCCGACAGCAGCCTATGTACGGCAAAATTAGCGACTGTACGGTACCTTATCTACGTTGACCGCCATGCACAAGCTTATCGGATAGGGTCTGTTAACATCAATAGCATTGGGACGCCGGTAAAACTCAAGATGCTCAGTGACATGATAAAGGCTGCAGATTTAGACATAGCACTATTACAAGAAGTTCGGGTACTTCCCCCCTCGGACTTTTACGGTTACGACATTTACTGTTCCCCGTGTGACGAGAGAGGTGTTGGCATAGCTATAATATTAAAGAAGGGATACGTGAAGACGAAGTAGGGTATTTGCCTTCTGCCCGTGGTACGGCCGTGACCGTAGGTGGAATACGTTTGATCAACATATACGCACCGTCAGGCTCGGATAAGAGAAGGGACAGAGCAGATTTTTACGCCCATGAGGTTACACCGTTGTTCCAGGGACGATACGATGGTTGCATACTCGACGGAGATTTTAATTGTGTGCTCGACAGAAAGGACCAACAACCTAACTATACTACTAGCCAAGAACTTAGGGAGCTGGTCAATGGGATGGAATTAGTCTATACATGGGACCTGAAGTATCGCAACCAACCAGGATATACATTTTTTACTAGCCACTCCGCGGGCCGTTTGGACCGGATCTACGTTTCAAGGGCGTTAGCAATGTCGACGCAGAAATATGGCCGACAGCGTTTACAGACCACGAGGCATATATTTGTACGGTTAACCTTGATAGACAGCAGGTATGGAGACGGAGGGGTAATTGGAAGATGAATGTCTCCCACCTGCGAGATGCAGAATGCCGACGCATGGTGGAGGACGCGTGGCATGGCTGCCTCCGTCGACGAAATTCTTTCGGTTCTGTCCTGCAGTGGTGGATCGAGTGCACGAAGCCAGCTTTACGGAGGACGTTAATAGGTTACGGGAAGGAGGTTTCTCAATGGCAGCGCACGACCACTGACTATTACTTTACGGCTCTTCGGGAGCTGTTAGCTCAACCACCTACACCAGAACGCCAGAGGGCCGTCCACCGAGTTAAGGCGGAGTTGGTACAACTTGCGATGCAGAGGATGGCAGGTACGATGATACGCGCGAGGTCGCAGGATTTCCGGCGCAACGAGGTTCCCTCGATGCATTATGTGATAAAGGAAAGACGAAGAAGACGCAGGAATTTAATACACTCCTGGAAATTGAAATAAGAACACCGTGAATTCATTGTCCCAGGAAGGGGAAACTTTATTGACACATTCCTGGGGTCAGATACATCACATGATCACACTGACAGAACCACAGGCACATTGACACAGGCAACAGAGCATGCTCAATGTCGGCACTAGTACAGTGTATATCCACATTTCGCAGCAATGCAGGCTGCTATTCTCCCATGGAGACGATCGTAGAGATGCTGGATGTAGTCCTGTGGAACGGCTTGCCATGCCATTTCCACCTGGCGCCTCAGTTGGACCAGCGTTCGTGCTGGACGTGCAGACCGCGTGAGACGACGCTTCATCCAGTCCCAAACATGCTCAATGGGGGACAGATCCGGAGATCTTGCTGGCCAGGGTAGTTGACTTACACCTTCTAGAGCACGTTGGGTGGCACGGGATACATGCGGACGTGCATTGTCCTGTTGGAACAGCAAGTTCCCTTGCCGGTCTAGGAATGGTAGAACGATGGGTTCGATGACGGTTTGGATGTACCGTGCACTATTCAGTGTCCCCTCGACGATCACCAGTGGTGTACGGCCAGTGTAGGAGATCGCTCCCCACACCATGATGCCAGGTGTTGGCCCTGTGTGCCTCGGTCGTATGCAGTCCTGATTGTGGCGCTCACCTGCACGGCGCCAAACACGCATACGACCATCATTGGCACCAAGGCAGAAGCGACTCTCATCGCTGAAGACGACACGTCTCCATTCGTCCCTCCATTCACGCCTGTCGCGACACCACTGGAGGCGGGCTGCACGATGTTGGGGCGTGAGCGGAAGACGGCCTAACGTTGTGCGGGACCGTAGCCCAGCTTCATGGAGACGGTTGCGAATGGTCCTCGCCGTTACCCCAGGAGCAACAGTGTCCCTAATTTGCTGGGAAGTGGCTGTGCGGTCCCCTATGGCACTGCGTAGGATCCTACGGTCTTGGCGTGCATCCGTGCGTCGCTGCGGTCCGGTCCCAGGTCGACGGGCACGTGCACCTTCCGCCCACCACTGGCGACAACATCGATGTACTGTGGAGACCTCACGCTCCACGTGTTGAGCAATTCGGCGGTACGTCCACCCGGCCTCCCGCATGCCCACTATACGCCCTCGCTCAAAGTCCGTCAACTGCACATACGGTTCACGTCCACGCTGTCGCGGCATGCTACCAGTGTTAAAGACAGCGATGGAGCTCCGTATGCCACGGCAAACTGGCTGACACTGACGGCGGCGGTGCACAAATGCTGCGCAGCTAGCGCCATTCGACGGCCAACACCGCGGTTCCTGGTGTGTCCGCTGTGCCGTGCGTGTGATCATTGCTTGTACAGCCCTCTCGCAGTGTCCGGAGCAAGTATGGTGGGTCTGACACACCGGTGTCAATGTGTTCTTTTTTCCATTTCCAGGAGTGTACATGAGATCTATCTCGGCGCTGGCCGTCGTTTTACAACACAAAGGGGCATAGCACAGGCTGTCACGGGTCATTTTAGCAGATTCTATGCGAGCAACGGGGAGGGTCAGAGGGAGCTGGGGAACGTCCTGGAAGAGATCCCAGACGCGGAGAGTGTGACCGGGGAAGCGGACGGGTTATCTGAAATTACGTGTGAAGAGCTGGAGGAAGCGATTACACGAGGTGCTTGCAACAAGTCCCCAGGTCCAGACGGATTCCCGTTGGAATTTTACCGTGCCTTTGTGACCATTATGACACCGATGTGGCTATGTATGTTGAATGAGCTTCTGCGGCAAGAAGTACCGGTTCACATTCAATTCACGGAAGGGCTCATGATACCGATACCGAAGCCCCGTGATGGCAAACGGCCTTGTGATTATCGCCCCTTGACCCTCCTTAATAGTGACTACAAGATCTTCATGCACATCCTGGGAAGGCGTATCAAAAAGTCGCTGGAGAATCGAATACATGCCGATCAGAGTTGTCTTGGCGGCGTCAGTAATATTCACAGAGCCTTGGGAGACTATCGTGACGTCGTCGCCCTCGCGGCTGCATGCCGCCTCCAGGGGGCTATGGTTGCAATAGATTTCGATCATGCTTTTGATCGCGTGGATCATGTGTACCTCGCTGCGGTGATGAACAGGATGGGTGTCTCGCCATTATTGACCAATGCTGTGAAGCGGCTGTTGCACGGCGCCAGATCAGCGATGGTGGTCAATGGAGGGAGAACTGAGTATTTTAAGATCTTAAGATCAGTGAGACAGGGCTGCCCCTCGTCGATCCTCCTTTATGCGATCGCCTTAGAACCGTGCCTCGGAGGCCTTCGCTGCCGTCTTACCGGGATCTCCCTACGGCATTTATCATTCAAATGCAGAGCATACGCGGATGATATTGTGTTCCTCGTACGGAATGAGAGGGAGACTCAAACAGCACTGGATTGGCTGGAGACGTATGGGATGGCAGCTGGAAGTGTGGTCAACTACCGCAAATCACAATTCATGCATGTGAGGCGTGGAACCAGGAACGGAAGGACCTTTACCTGCGGTGGAAACCCTCCGCTGTTTGGGTATCACCTTTCATAAAGAGAGAGCGAGAACGGCTGCGGACAACTACCGAAGACTGTTACTCAGAGTCTGCACGGCAGTACGACTAAACGCCCTACGGTCGATGGATATGCTGCAGCGAGTGTTACTCGTCAGCCTTTATCTCGCGCCCATGATGTGCCACCTGACACACCTTCTCCCCTTGACGCGCACGATGGCTATGAGGATTCAGGCGGCTTTTGGGTACTATGTGTGCCTGGGACAACTCTTTAAGGTACAGTACAACACGCTTACCCTCCCAGCGCGAGAGGAGGGCGTTGGTTTAGTGAACGTGCACGAGAAGGCGCGTACCATGTATATTAATACTATGCTCAAACGGTGGCGCAACAGGAATCACTCGCTAACGGGGACGATCATCGAAGAACTCGTACCAACATCGCATCTTCCTCCAGTCAGTGTCGGCCATATATCGCCCCTTTTAACGTATGTGCGCACGTTCATCGTGGAACACAGTTACGTTCGAGAGCGTTTACCGACGACCCGACAGTCGACATCGAAGGACGTGTACCATCTGCTCCTTCGACAGATCACCCGGAATAGGGTGGAACGCAAACATCCAGCTGTTAATTGGCACGTGGTGTGGCACACGGTCCACCACCCCCACCTACCTACATCAGTCAGATCAACATGGTACATTGTCGTCAACCGAAAATACCCTACAAATGATAAAAAGTACGCAATACATTTGGCGGATTCGCCCTTGTGCCAGCAATGCGGCGAGCTGGATACGGACGACCATCGGCTGGTCTGCGGCGAGGCATTGGCTGTCTCGACTCTCGCAAGAAAGATAATAGCGTTCATGCGGCGCACTATCTATACAGCAGTCTGTTCTGACATAGTATTTTTTCCAGAGGAAACGTATTTTTCGCGTCATAAGACGAACGCAGTGGCGTGGATCACAGGTATGACGGTCCATTACATCTATAGAGACACACGTACGAACTTACTGAACGTCCTGGATTACTGGCAATACTTGCAAGATGGACACACAAAACTATTCATCATCACCATCTTGGACAGTTTCCAGCCACTGGCTGGGTCTGTCGGGAACACAAGCCTCTCCATCGTGTTCTGTCTTTCCACCATTCCCCCTCTTCCACCTTCGTCCAGTTCTCTCCTCTTCTCATCACACATTCCTTCACTCCCTTCACCCATCTATCTCTTGGTCTTCCTCTGGGCCTCTTTCCCTCCAGTTGCAGATCAAATATCCTCTTTGGAATTCTATTACAAAACTATTACGGCTACAAAAGTACAAGGATTGGTATGCTAATTTCCTAGTAACGGTTTTTGCGGACCCGCCTTATACTTGGAGTGTGCCGGGTGCGCAAAGATGAGCGGCGGTGCTTTCGTTGTGAAACCGACCAAGTAATGTGATCGACTAAGAACACTAAGCGAGTATGCGACATACGAAAAACTCACGCTTGAACAGTGAGCAAATGGCTGTACTTCAAATTTTGTTTTCATATCCATAAATACTTTTCTTTAGGGTGCCGGAGGTGGCCCCACTTTGATTTTGTTGTTATTTCATGCTGCATGGTAGGACGGCAGCGAGGTTCCTTCCAGGACAGTTCTCATGTGTCAGGACGTACTATGTTTATTTTGTGAATAATAAAGGTTTCTGTTTCTCCTACCTTCCTTCATATAAAATAAATAAAAAAAAGTGGTCAGCGCGGCAGAAAATAACTAAAAAAAAAGTGGTTAGCGCATCTGCCTAGTGAGCAGGGGATCCGGTTTCTAATCCCAGCCTTGGTACAAATTTTCATTCATTGCTTCAGTGTGCAATTATACATCATAGATGTGGGAGATTTTGAAAGGTTTCTAGTAACATGTACTCTCATTTAAAAGTATCAAGGTCAGAAGAAGTACCTCAAACGTCTCTCCTATTACACCAAATACAACCAAACATGTAACTCTTGTGGTTACCTGTGCTCTTGAAGCCAATCAGTTTGTGTTCTTTTGTTGTCGCACTCGGATAACTTGTTCATCAAACTACTGAGACTTTCAAAGATATAGGAACAGTCGAAAAGTGAATATCGTCTATGGCGAATGTTGCCCAGTTATTAGAGACGCTGAAGAGTATCTACACTCCTGGAAATGGAAAAAAGAACACATTGACACCGGTGTGTCAGACCCACCATATTTGCTCCGGACACTGCGAGAGGGCTGTACAAGCAATGATCACACGCACGGCACAGCGGACACACCAGGAACCGCGGTGTTGGCCGTCGAATGGCGCTAGCTGCGCAGCATTTGTGCACCGCCGCCGTCAGTGTCAGCCAGTTTGCCGTGGCATACGGAGCTCCATCGCAGTCTTTAACACTGGTAGCATGCCGCGACAGCGTGGACGTGAACCGTATGTGCAGTTGACGGACGTTGAGCGAGGGCGTATAGTGGGCTTGCGGGAGGACGGGTGGACGTACCGCCGAATTGCTCAACACGTGGGGCGTGAGGTCTCCACAGTACATCGATGTTGTCGCCAGTGGTCGGCGGAAGGTGCACGTGCCCGTCGACCTGGGACCGGACCGCAGCGACGCACGGATGCACGCCAAGACCGTAGGATCCTACGCAGTGCCGTAGGGGACCGCACCGCCACTTCCCAGCAAATTAGGGACACTGTTGCTCCTGGGGTATCGGCGAGGACCATTCGCAACCGTCTCCATGAAGCTGGGCTACGGTCCCGCACACCGTTAGGCCGTCTTCCGCTCACGCCCCAACATCGTGCAGCCCGCCTCCAGTGGTGTCGCGACAGGCGTGAATGGAGGGACGAATGGAGACGTGTCGTCTTCAGCGATGAGAGTCGCTTCTGCCTTGGTGCCAACGATGGTCGTATGCGTGTTTGGCGCCGTGCAGGTGAGCGCCACAATCAGGACTGCATACGACCGAGGCACACAGGGCCAACACCCGGCATCATGGTGTGGGGAGCGATCTCCTACACTGGCCGTACACCACTGGTGATCGTCGAGGGGACACTGAATAGTGCACGGTACATCCAAACCGTCATCGAACCCATCGTTCTACCATTCCTAGACCGGCAAGGGAACTTGCTGTTCCAACAGGACAATGCACATCCGCATGTATCCCGTGCCACCCAACGTGCTCTAGAAGGTGAAGTCAACTACCCTGGCCAGCAAGATCTCCGGATCTGTCCCCCATTGAGCATGTTTGGGACTGGATGAAGCGTCGTCTCACGCGGTCTGCACGTCCAGCACGAACGCTGGTCCAACTGAGGCGCCAGGAGGAAATAGCTTGGCAAGCCGTTCCACAGGACTACATCCAGCATCTCTACGATCGTCTCCATGGGAGAATAGCAGCCTGCATTGCTGCGAAAGGTGTATATACACTGTACTAGTGCCGACATTGTGCATGCTCTGTTGCCTGTGTCTATGTGCCTGTGGTTCTGTCAGTGTGATCATGTGATGTATCTGACCCCAGGAATGTGTCAATAAAGATTCCCCTTCCTGGGACAATGAATTCACGGTGTTCTTATTTCAATTTCCAGGAGTGTAGATCTTGCCAGTCACTCACGATCTGCCTTTGTAAACATTACAAAAAAGTTATAGAAACTGGAAGTATGGAGAATAAAACACACCAAGGAGGAAAAGAACAACTGACGAGAAAATGAAAGTAGCATTCTGGCAGCAGTAACACACAATGCAAATGTTGCTAAGAGGGATCTCGTAAGCAGGAGACGAATCAACCGAAAGGCGGTTCACCGTACACTACAAATGGTTCAAATGGCTCTGAGCACTATGGGACTTAACTTCTAAGGTCATCAGTTCCCTATAACTTAGAACTACTTAAACCTAACTAACCTAAGGACATCACACACATCCATGCCAGAGGCAGGATTCGAACCTGCGACCGTAGCGGTCACGCGGTTCCAGACTGTAGCGCCTAGAACCGCACGGCCACCCCGGCCGGCACCGTACACTACATTACACTGCAATACGAAAAGTGGAAAGTTATGCTGCACATGCCTGAAAAATTTTGGTTAAGGAAAAAGCATCGATTATAAGCCATGGGTAAGTTAGTCTGCAGGTGCTAATCGTCAGCTGAAAATTCAAGCTGACTCAAAGAGCTGCATAAAAACAACGCCCATGGTGTATCATCGTTTGGTGGGTGTCTTCCGAGACCAGCATCATTGGTCCCTGTTTTATTGATGGGGGTCTAAATACGCTGAAGTCCCCCGAGATCCTAACATATGCTGCTCTCGCAGTTATTGGAAGACGTCCCACTGGATACAAAGTAATCAGTGCGCTACCAATAACACAAATGTCCTCCTCACTCCGCACTTGTTACGACACGACCTCACAAGAAAGCATGGAGAGCACTGCAGCGGTCGTTCAGGAAACACAAAATGTTCTGCAAACTCATCAAATTCAAAACTTCTACGCTTTTATCTGTGGCGAAAATTAAAACAAGATGTCAATCAGGAAACACTAACGACCCATTACAACATAGTACTGTGCTGCCATTAACTCTAGATAAAATTCAACGTGCAATATTGGTTCTCCAGAATTGCTCAACACTGTGTACCAATGCTCAGTGTCACCATTTTGAACACTCGCTGTGATACTGAACACACGAACCGTAAATGAGTTACCTGCTTGCTTATATTTTGTATAATATAGTGGATGTCTTCTGGTAACATGGGGATAGTGGCTTCCAGCCCTGTTATCTTGATATTACTTGTATTTGGTCATATACAACACAGGTTATGTCACTGCAGTTCTCTTAGAGGCTTCTTTCAAGTGGAACAGAAATATATACATAGTTCCATTACAAGAAACAAAGCTGCTGTCGTAATTCGGCGACTGTATACCATAAAAATGACTCGCGATCGTTAGGAAATTCACCATATTTTGCACTATAACTTGGCGATACCATATTTCACTACCATACAATAATGTGGTCCAAACGTACATATAGCAGTGCAGACAAAATTTTAGTTTAACAAAACTTCACGACTTCCTCACTTTAGGGCATACTCTAGTTCAGTCGATTTTTTTGTTTTCCCTAGTCGGCAAAGACGTTTCTGGAGTATTCACTTTTCCCTTGGTGGTCCAATGTACATGTTAACACACGTACACGGAACCTTATATAACTAGAATGACTACAAAGGAGTGCGTTTATCCATTACAGAATGGAGTACTTAAATTTTTAGTTGGTCTAAAAACTTGTGCGCTGTCATGTTTCTGAAAATTCTTTGCAATATGAACAGCTGCTTTTTGATAAACTGAAGAGAAACTGTGTTCTTAAGCCGCTGCGTTTATCGTTATCCTTTGGCCTAGATTTATTTGGTCGTATAATCGTATTTACTTCTTTTCCTCAATAGCCATTTTTATCGAAAGCATACTTCAGATATTTTATTTCGGTATCCAGCTGTTCCACCGTGCAAAATTTTTTAAATCTGTCGATAAGTATTTTATGATACTCCTCTTTTGTACTGGATGATGATTTTAGTTCTTACGTATCAGTTCCTATGTGCGACTTTCGGAAAAGATCTCACCATTCCATCGGTTTGACTGGTAATTAAAACATCGAAGAAAAATATTCTGTTGCTATTTTCTACTTTCATGGTAAGCTGTATGTTTGGATTTATATTACTTATATAACAAAAGAATTATCTAAGGCTTTCGTACAATTTAACAGAACCATAAGTGTACCATCCACAAATCTGTATCATCGACATGGCTTCTTATTGGGAGATGTGTAGGAAATTCCATGCACTTGTGGTATCACCTACATTTCCATTACGAATATAAACATAAATACATGTCTGAACGGGCGTAAAATGCTTTATCAATTAGGAAGGACAAATCAGTTTTCGCAGAGCATTCTCTTCACTCGGGAAATCATGAACAGAAGCTTTAAGACCCCAAAATTTTGTCTGCAATGGCGAACTATTATCCAAGGTTATGAGGAGAGACCATCGAAACGTATCAATACGACGACAACGTTTACTAGAAAAGAAGAATACACGAAATTTAGTAATATATGCACAGAGGCTCTAAGATTCGTTAGATGAGTGAGTTTTGTGTCTGACAGACGGCAATCGACAGTTAATTTTTATCTCTGACATGCATTACCTCCACTAATTACGTATAAACTCGACAAAGCCCCTCTTCCACAGTGTTTATGTCGCTCTTCCCCGACCTACCCATCAGTCGGCGACTCAACGGAAGCAGTAGCACATCTGAAGGTATACACTGCACCTTTGGAGGAAATGTTTCATGGAACACAGACGTACAACTCGCAAAACTTTCAAGCACTTAAGACATTCAGTCGTGAAACTCCCGACTGCCTTGGGAGAGGATGAATACTTACCTGACACCCAGTATCATTTGCAAACCTTCCTGTTCAATACATCTGCATTAGTATAGCGGGAGAGGTATGCAGCTGCGCTATTCTCAATGGCTAGTTTTGGTATGGCCGAAATACGGCACGAACTCTGACTGGAAGGACTTTTTTTGGGGGTCATCAGCCTTCTGACTGGTTTGATGTGACCCACCACGAATTCCCTTAGCTCTTGTGTGGAGCAACAAGCCATACCTGTGACGCAATAGCTCCTATCAGAGGCCTGACAGTGTAATCAATAGCCTGCAACAAACTGTTAAGCAAACACAATGGAACGACAGCTGCTGACCAGTAGTAAAGAAGCAGGCCTCATTCGGTTGTAACGAAAAGAGCCTCACGTCACTACCTCCTACCGATCTCCATACATACTGGAATTCTTCAGCACTGAACTGAGTTGGCCATCAGGATAAATGGCGTTTGTACCGAAGCATTGGATTCAATAACAATTGTGGTGCAGATATTAGATGTTCCAGTACATTTCATGTACATGCTGCATGCAGTTCCCAAGATGACAACATCCAAGTAACCACCGCCTATCACTCATGGGACCTCGCACTGGCTGCCTATCACTAGACTGAGGATCTTCCAACACTAGTACACCTCACGATGGCTATCACACTAGCAGCAGTGTCACTGCTGGCTGAAAGGGCCATCCAGCGCCTCTGTGCCTGATCAAGGCTGCAAGTTCTTCTGGCTGTGGGTCCAGAGTTGGCCGACTACACGACTAACAGCACTGCAGTACATCTCTATGGATCACTGCAAGTCATAGTAAACTTCCAGACCGGGATCGAGGCCGTTCTAATGCAGTGTGGAGGAAAAGCATCGCACTACAGCTTCGCCTACCAGACGGCAGCTCTCAAGGCCGAACTGCTGATGCATCACTTTCGGCTACTAGTACAGCGGAGACGACAACAAGAGTCAGCGGAATTCCTCCATGTCACTAGCAGGAGGTATCAGCAAAAGCTGACAAGAACTGTAAATCTGAATATGTACTAACTTGCTAGTCATGTTTTATTAGCTCCAAAAGACGCTCAACATATTCTACAACATCATCCTGATAACGTAGAAGGGTCTCTGTTCGGCACCCCTACAGAATTAAAAGGATGTAATCTGATTAACCAGCACCAAAAAGGAAAGGCAGAGTAATGTTAACCTGCATCAACGTTCATATTAGATGTTTCAGGACTTCTCTATGTCTTCTTTAGTCACACTTGTAAAAAAAAGCACTCCTTGTGTGACTTAATAAAAAAATTTGTGGTATCAAAAAATCTTCATTTCGTCACGCAGAAAAGTGCTTTGAAGGTGTAAAAATTCTATAACTTCAAAGTACTGACTGTTGAGATCCCACCCTACTGTAGAGTCCTAGCCCCATTCGAATTCCTCTATTTTCCACATTACAGTGAATTTGTGCTTAGGGAACGAAAATTCAATAAAGATAACTTTAGGAAAAGGATCCGTCTAAGGTAAAATTTTGGAAAACATTCATTCACGTTAGAGGCTACTGCGATGAGCTACAGGGCGAATTATACCAATAAAGCATAATCAGCGACAACGAGTGGAGTTATTACTTTGTGCTGGCACTTAATTACGAAAACAGATTCATCGTCAGCAAGCTCTACATAATCTGAAGGACAAACTTCAAATTCACTTAGTGTCTGACTATTCAGTACACGCCACTAGGAAGCTGAACGGCTGCTGCACTGCTTTGCTTGTCGGCAGACGGGATATGCTACTATTTGGCATCCGCAAGCTGTGCGCGCGCCAAGTGTACTCAAGTGACCGCCTGTTCGCCTGTTAGCCACTGTGCAGCTCGTGGCGCTACTGTGGGCGTCAAGCGAAACCTGGCTTCCGGGACGCTCGTTAAGGCTAATTGGAGCTCGAATGGCGATCTCTCTACTATCTTGCGTTCTGTGGCAGTTGCGTGCGACGCGCGCACCGCCGGAACGTTGCAGTCGGTACACGAGGGAGCAACTCATGAGATACCGACCGTGGTTCGTGGTTTACAGAAACAGCAGGGGTTGTGACGGGGCGCTTCGACGAACACACGGAGGCACCCACACAAGCACGCAGGCACATAACCACCAACACACCCACACACGAGCGCGAGTGTGAGCGCGCGCGGGCGCGAGCGCGCGCGCACACACACACACACACACACACACACACACACACACATATATATATATATATATATATATATATATATATATATATATATATATATACGTCCATAAGAGAACCGACGTCCGTTTTGAGTACAGAACTCAATCTTTGCTACATGGTAGTCTCCAGAAGAAACTGTTACTCGAATAAACTGAACTTTGCTCTACCGTGTATGTGGTTCATGTGATAATATACAAACCAAACAAAAGGCGGCAGAGAAAGTATATCAACCCTCAACTGCTCTGTGTCCCACAAAACTACTGCTGTCTAATGTAACGTGAACCGTTTTCCACTGAAACTGCCGACTAACATACTTCACAGATTGATAGCCCAATTCTTTTGGTCAAGTATTGCTCTGTAATTGCAGATGTAGTTAATAATTGCCAGTGGATATTTTTCGCTTCACTTCTGCATTTCTTACGTAGCTTGTGCTGGTTTCACAGACCGGAAACCAACTATATGGACGCAGGAGATGAGTGGTAAAGGGAAATTTGCCGCTTTAAAACTGTAGCACTGTGGGCAATGGTCCGTCGACATGTAGAGAGCCTGGCGCACTCATTCGCTGGCATGCTAGCAATAACGGGTAGGGAGAACACATTCTTTCGTAAAGGGAAGCATCAAATTCTTCATCGAAGCCCTTTTAGCCAGATACGAAACCTTCAGGCTGGGGTGAATGTTCGTTTTGATGCCATGGAATAACGTCCGCATACACACTACTGGCCATTAGAATTGCTACACCACGAAGATGACGTGCCACAGACGCGAAATTTAACCGACACGAAGAAGATGCTGTGATATGCAAATGATTAGCTTTTCAGAGCATTCACACAAGGTTGGCGCCGGTGGCGACACCTACAACGTGCTGACATGAGGAAAGTTTCCAACCGATTTCTCATACCCAAAAAGCAGTTGGCCGGCGTTGCCTGGTGAAACTTTGTTGTGATGCCTCGTGTAAGGAGGAGAAATGCGTACCATCACGTTTCCGACTTTGGTAAAGGTCGGATTGTAGCCTATCGCGATTGCGGTTTATCGTATCGCGACATTGATGCTCGCGTTAGTCGAGATCCAATGACTGTTAGCAGAATATGGAATCGGTGGGTTCAGGAGGATAATACGGAACGCCATGCTGGATCCCAACGGCCTCGTATCACTAGCAGTCGAGATGAGAGACATCTGATCCGCATGGCTGTAACGGATCGTGCAGCGACGACTCGATCCCTGAGTCAACAGATGGGGACGTTTGCAAGACAACAACCATCTGCACGAACAGTTCGACGACGTTTGCAGGAGCATGGACTATCAGCTCGGAGACCATGGCTGCGGTTGCCCTTGACGCTGCATCACAGACAGGAGCGCCTGTGATGGTGTACTCAACGACGAACCTGGGTGCGCGAATGGCAAAACGTCATTTTTTCGGATGAATCCAGGTTCTGTTTACAGCATCATGATGGTCGCATCCGTGTTTGGCGACATCGCGGTGAACGCACATCGGAAGCGTGTATTCGTCATCGCCATATCGGCGTATCACCCGGCGTAATGGTATTGGGTGCCACTGGTTTCACGTCTCGGTCACCTCTTGTTCATACTGACGGCACTTTGAACAGTGGACGTTACATTTATAATGTGTTCGACCGATGGCTCTATCCTTCCATTCGATCCCTGCGAAACCCTACATTGCAGCAGGATAATGCACGACCGCATGTTGCAGGTCCTGTACGGGCCTTTCTGGATGTTCGACTACTGCCCTGGCCAGCACATTCTCCAGATCTCTCACCAATTGGAAACGTCTGGTCAATGGTGGAAGAGCAACTGGCTCGTCACAATACGCTATTCACTACTCTTGGTGAACTGTGGTATCATGTAGAAGCTGGATGGGCAGCTGTGCCTGTATACGCCATCCAAGCTCTGTTTGACTCAATGCCCAGGCGTATCAAGGCCGTTATTACATCCAGAGGTGCCGGCCGGAGTGGCCGAGCGGTTCTAGGCGCTACAGCCTGGAACTGCGTGACCGCTAAGGTCGTAGGTTCGAATACTGCCTCGGGCGTGGATGTGTGTGATGTCCTTAGGTTAGTTAGGCTTAAGTAGTTCTGGGTTCTAGGGGACTGCTGACCTCAGAAATTAAGTCCTATAGTGCTCGGAGTCATTTGAACCATTTAAACATCCAGAGGTGATTGTTCTGGGTACTGATTTCTCAGGATCTATGCACCCAAATTTCGTGAAAATGTAATCACATATCAGTTCTAGTATAATATATTTGTTCAATGAATACCCGTTTATCATCTGAATTTCTTCTTGGTGTAGCAATTTTAATGGCCAGTAATATAGAATACAGCCTCCTGACTGGCTCACGCTGTGATATTCGGCAGTGCCATGAAGTGGATGAAATTTCCTGGTTCTAGGTGCCCACTTCTGCGCGACTGGCTGAGCTTAAATGTGACAGAGAAGAGTAGCAGATCGTTTAACGCTGTTATGTATTTTTCATTCATCGGAACTTGGAATTTCCGCTCTCGTTAGGCAACGATTTACAGTTGTGGCAGCAAGACAGACGAGCTACATGCGGATCTTAGGGAAAACAGTCGGCTTTAGGCCTTCGTGACGTAAGGACTCCTTCTCTGACTTCGTAAATTAAAAACCTCAGGAGAGATTTCTGATGATCCTGGTTGCCGTTTGATGACGTCAGTACTGAAGCACAAAGTACAGAAAGGCGTGTGAAAGCAAATCTTCCATCCGTCAGACTGTTTATGTACGCACTGGTCGATTGGTAATATGGCGCAACGTCGTTCCCGACGTAGCAGTTTGGAAACGAATATATCTCGCTTTTTACATCTAGTAACCAATCTATGCTGTCACTGACTGAATCCGGAAGTTATTAACACAGCTGCTTTTTATCCTCCCTACACACCTCTTCCAAGGGTATGTTCTGAATTGTATTCCCTTATGTGGCTGTTCGTGGTTATTTTTAAGATATCGGTAGATAATTTTAATGTTCAACGTCAATAAACCTACTTACTACATTATCCATTTATCCATTCATAGGTAAAAATCTCTCCTCCTATTAATACACATAGAAGGGATAGGAAAAATAATGTGAAAACCTGTACTTTATGCGTGGGGTCGGTTGGTTGGTTTAAAAGGGGGGCGGGGGAAGGGACCAAACTGCTTGGTAAGGAGGTTCCACTTACTTGCTGTGATTCTTCTTAGTATACTGTCGTATAATCACTGTATACTCTCCATTGAATTGTTATGCCACTCTTCGATCAGAACCTGTTCTAACTCTTGTAGTGACGAGGAAAGCGGAAATCTGCTACGGAGTCTGCACTCCAATACCGCCCTTAAGGGTTTGATATTGTTCAAGTGCGGAGACTGTGTTGGTCAGGGAAGACGCTGCAGTTCAGTTGCGTGCTCCTCACCACGAGTGTACTTTCCCGATTATGTTAACGGGTGCATTATCGTCCTGCAATATGGCATCATTGTCGGGGGACAACATTTGAATCATGGGGTGCACCTGATCACCTGAAATGTTAATATTATTTTTGTCTGTAACACGGCCCTTGAAAGTAATTATGGGATCAGCAGAATACCATGACATGGCTGCCCACACCATCACACTTCCACCTCCATGCTTAACCGCTGTAATCAAGCAGTCATGATATTAGGCATCTTTTCGTGTTCTCCAGACGTAAACCTGGTCCTACGTTGTAAATAACGGAAATGTTGACTCGTCGGACCATATGACGTTTCCACTGATCAGTGGTCCAGGATTTATGCTCCTGATACCGAGTTTTACGCTTCTTTGCGTTGGTTATCGACACTAATGGTTTTGGTATAGCAGTTTGTCCATGAATTTTCACTTTATGGAGTTCTCGGCAGACAGTGTCGATAGATACGAGGTCTCAAACATGGCTGTTGAGCTATGCACTCACTTTCGTTGCCGTAGTTTAGTGTTATTTTGAGACAATTCTGTGTTAGCGTACTACGATCTCTGTCACTTAGTTTTTATTTGCGCACACTATTAAGATTACAGGATGATGTCTTTCCATGTTTTGTGTAGGCTATCATGACTGTTAAAACAGTTGCTCTTGAAACATTAAACATGTTGGCTCTCTTGCTTACTTATAGCTAATCGGGCCTCCATAATCTGCTCTCTTTGGAACCCTGTAGGTTCTTTCATTGAACGTCGCCCTCGACCTCTGAATGCAAATATGAACTGTACACTACGTGTAAACAACCTGCACTTATGCCTAGTTCGTGCCGGCCGGGGTGGCCGAGCAGTTCTAGGCGCTACAGTCTGGAACCGCGCGCTCGCTACGGTCGCAGGTTCGAATCCTGCCTCGGGCATGGATGTGTGTGACGTCTTTAGGTTAGTTAGGTTTAAGTAGTTCTAAGTTCTAGGGGACTGATGACCTCAGAAGTTAAATCCCAAAGTGCTCAGAGCCATTTGAACCATTTTGAACCTAGTTCGTGCTGAACACGCACAGTCAAGCGCGACACCTGCTTTACCTGCCTTGTTGGTCGACAAAAACAACCATTCCATAACTACCACTGTTCCCACTATATTGCCTATCCCCCATATGTGAGTGGTGTGGTACCCATGTGTTTCACGTTTAATTGGGCCACCCTTATTAATATTCTTTTAAGTAAGACATTTTCCGTTGTGACCCGGTGTATCTCACTGAAATGTTCACAGTAACACACTCTCTGCCCGTCCTTCCTATTCATAAGTTATCCTATTCCCTTCATACCATTTTATGCTTCTGTAGACGTTACCCTATATTAATCTGTCCAGAAAGCCTTTTCTTCTTTCCATTTCACTTCACTGATTCCTGTTATATCTAGACTGAGCCTTTGCATTTCCCTTTTCAGATTTTCTAGCTTCCCTACCACATTCAGACTGCTGACATTCCACACCCCGTGTCGTAGAACGTCATCCTTTCGTTGATTATTCAATCTTTTTCTCATAGTCAACTCCCCCTTTGCAGTCCCCTCCCGAAGATCCCAATGGGGGTTTATTCTGGAGTCTCTTTCTTTTCAATTACAGGCCTCATGTCCTGTGGAAATACGTTATGTGTCTTTAAGGCTGTGGTTTCCGTAGCCTTCTCCATCTTCATGCCCTTAATCATTGCTGTTTCTTCCACCTTTAAGTGCAGTTTCCCACCGCAAGGGCATGAGAGTGCCCGGACTCCCTGTCCCCGCCTTCGCCCTTTTTGATAAGACAGTTGGCAGAGTGAGGGTGACTTCTTATATAGGAAGTCTTCGGCCGCCAATGATGATTATTAATCAAAAATTTTAGAGGCGGCGTGTTTCGAACCGGGGACTGACAACATTTTGACTATAAATCAAAGACGCTACGACTATGTGTATATATGTGGACAGAAAAAGACGGAAACGGCTATGATATCGAACTTTCTGTAACTCAGCTTGTAGGAGCACAATTGCAAATATAAGTGTGACAGCTGTGGTAATGTGTGTAATATTCGGCATCTGTGAAAGTATGAGTCCAGAAGCAAGCGGTATCTTATGCAAAACTAATATTCAGTTAACTCTGTGCTGTAGGGTGTCTGGCGCCAGAAAAGTATCTCTGAATACCAGTAGACAGTACAGCACAACAGTTATCGTCTGTGGGAATGCTCGTGAGATACAGCTATCCAAAACATCGGTGTTCTATAACTAAATATTATCCCATTTACTACAGTTTTTTCGTCGAATAATGGCTCTTTGTTAGCAACTACTAGTGACAGTGAGAAGTGTCGATTGTTGTAGTAGCATGACCTAAGGATGCACAAAACCAAATTCAGGTTCCCAAGAGAATGAAGAACCACTCCAAATGATCGCAAGCTGAAAATGAAGACACAAAGAAAGTATATGAGGATACTGAAAGGCTAATAATATACGAAAAGGGAGGTGAATATCTAATAGTCATGGGGGACTGGAATGCAGTTGTAGGGGAAGGAGCAGAAGGAATGCTTACAGGAGAATATGGGCTTGAGACAGGGAATGAAAGAGGAGAAAGACTAACTGACTTGTGTGATAAATTTCAGCTGGTAACAGTGAATACCATGTTCAAAAATCACAAGGAGACGATTTATACTTGGAAACGGGACGATTTCAATTAGATTACATCATGGTCAGACAGAGATTCAGAAATCAGATGCACGATTGTAAGGCGTATGCAGGGGCAGATATAGGCTCAGATCACAATCTAGTAATGATAAAGAGTAGGCTGAAGTTCAAGAGATTAGTCAGGAAAATTCAATACGTAATGTTGTGGGATACTGAAGTATTAAGGAATGACGAGATACACTTGCAGTTCTCTAAGGCTGTAGATACAGCAATAAAGAATAGTCCAGTAGGCAATACAGTTGAAGAGGAATGGACATCTCTAAAAACAGCAATCACAGAAGTTAGAAGGAAAAACATAGGTACAAAAAAGGAAACTGTGATAAACCATGGGTAACAGAAGAAATACTTCAGTTGATCGATGAAAGGAGGAAGTACAAAAATGTTTCCGGAAACTCAGGAATACAAGTCGCTGAGGAATGAAATAAATATGAAGTGCAGAGAAGCAAAGACGAAATAGCTGTATTAAAAAGTCAAGAAATTAAAAAAGTAATGATTGTCAGAAGGACTGTCTCAGTATATAGGAAAGTCAAAATAACTTTAAGTGATATTAAGAGCAATGGTGGTAACATTAAGAGTATAACAGGAATTCCATTGTTAAATGCAGGGTAGAGAACGGATAGGTGTAAAGAGTACATTGCAAACCTCTCTGGGGGTGGGAGGCGGGCGCAGTCTGATGTGATAGAAGAAGAAACAAGAGTCGATTTAGAAGTGATGGGGGATTCAGTACGAGAATTAGAAATTAAGGGTGGTTGGTGGACTGAAGACCAAATAATGCAGAACGGATAGGTAACATACCATCAGAATTTCTAAAATCATTAGAGGAAGTGGCAACAAAACGAATATTCACGTTGGTGTACAGGATCTATGAGTTTGGCGACATACCACTTGATTTTAGGTAAACTATGATCCACACCATTACGAAGACTGCAATAGCTGACAAGTGCGAGAATTATCGCACAATCAGTTCAACAGCTCATGCATCGAAGTTGCTTACAAGAATCATATACAGAAGAGTGAAAAAGAAAATTAGGATGTGTTATATCACTACCAGCTTGACTTAAGGAAGGTGAAGGCACCTTAGAGGCAATTTTGAAGTTGCGGTTGATAATGGAAGCAAGACACGTTCATAGGAGTTTTTGACCTCGAAAAAGCATTCGACAATGTAAAATCGTGCAAGATGTTAGAAATTCTCAGAAAAATAGTGGTAAGCTAAAGGGAGAGACGTGAAATTCACAATATGTACAACAGCCATGAGAGAATAATAAGAGTGGACGATTAAAAAGAGTGTAAGGCAGGGATGTAGACTTTCACCTCTACTGTTCAATATGTACACCGAAGAAGCAATGATAGAAATAAAAGAAAAGATCAGGAGTGGAATTAAAATTCAAGGTGAAAGTATACCAATGTTAAGAAGTGAGAAGAATTACATGATATGCTGAATCGTATTGACGGTCTAATGAGTGCAGAATACGGATTGAGAGTAAATCTAAGTATGACGAAAGTAATGAGAAGTAGCAGAAATGAGAACATAGAGAAACTAAAATCAGGAATGATGGACACGAAGTAGATGAAGTAAAGGAATTCTGCTACCTAGGCAGGGTGATAGGACATCTTTTAAGACTTCAGGAAGCGACTTCTATGGTACTAGAGGGAGCTATAGAGGGTAAAACTTAAGACGAAGACAGAGGTTGAATTATATCGAGCAAATAATTGAGATGTAGCTTGAAAGTGCTGCTCTAAGATCAAATGGTTGGCACAGGTAAGGAATTCGTGGCGGGTCACATCAAACCAGTCGGAAGACTGATGACTCATATATATATATATATATATAGAGAGAGAGAGAGAGAGAGAGAGAGAGAGAGAGCAAGGTGCGTGAGTACTTTTTTTAGAGATTTAGGTCTCACCAGAAAAAAATAATCATTTTTAATCCGTTGCCAATGGGTAACTGCGTAACTAATTCGGTTAGCAGGGTCGCAACTGTTCTATGTAATACCTCCCCCCATGAACCCTGGACCTTGCCGTTGGTGGGGAGGCTTGCGTGCCTCAACGATACAAATAGCCGTACCGTAGGTGCAACCACAGCGGAGGGGTATCTGTTTAGAGGCCAGACAAACGTGTGGTTCCTGAAGAGGGGCAGCTGCCTTTTCAGTAGTTGCAGGGGCAACAGTCTGGATGATTGACTAATCTGACCTTGTAACACTAACCAAAATGGCCTTGCTGTTCTGGTACTGCGAGCGGCTGAAAGCAAGGGGAAACTACAACTGTAATTTTTCCCGATGGCATGCAGCTTTACTGTATGATGGCGTCATCTTGGGTAAAATATTCCGTAGGTAAAATAGTCCCCCATTTGGATCTCCGGGCGGGGACTACTCAAGAGGACGTTGTTATCGGGAGAAAGAAAACTGGCGTTCTACGGATCGGAGAGTGGAATGTCAGATCCCTTAATCGGGCAGGTAGGTTAGAAAATTTATAAAGGGAAATGGATAGGTTAAGGTTAGATGTAGTGCGAATTAGTGAAGTTCGGTGGCAGGAGGAACAAGACTTTTGGTCAGTTGAATACAGGGTTATAAATACAAAATCAAATAGGGGTAATGCAGGAGTAGGTTTAATAATGAATAAAAAATAGGAGTACGGGTAAGCTACTACAAACAGCATAGTGAACGCATTATTGTGGCCAAGATAGACACGAAGCCCACTCCTACTACAGTAGTACAAGTTTATATGCCAACTAGCTCTGCAGATGACGAAGAAATTGATGAAATGTATAATGAGATAAAAGAAATTATTCAGGTAGTGAAGGGAGACAAAAATTTAATAGTCATGGGTGGTTGGAATTTAAGAGTGGAAAAGGGAGAGAAGGAAACATAGTAGGTGAATATGGATTGGGGCTAAGAAATGAAAGAGGAAGCCGCCTGGTAGAATTTTGCGCAGAACATAGATTAATCATATCTAACACTTGGTTTAAGAATCACGAAAGAAGGTTGCATACATGGAAGAACCCTGGAGATACTAAAAGGTATCAGATGGATTATGTAATGGTAAGACATAGATTTAGGAACCAGGTTTTAAATTGTAAGACATTTCCAGGGGCAGATGTGGACTCTGACCACAATCTATTGTTTATGAACTGTACATTAAAACTGAAGAAACTGCAAAAAGGTGGCAATTTAAGGAGATGGGACCTGGATAAACTGAAAGAACCAGAGGTTTTACAGAGTTTCAGGGAGAGCATAAGGGAACAATTGACAGGAATGGTGGAAAGAAATACAGTAGAAGAAGAATGGGTAGCTTTGAGGGATGAAATAGTGAAGGTTCAAACGGTCCAAATGGCTCTGAGCACTATGGGACTTAACATCTGAAGTCATTAGTCCCCTAGAACTTAGAACTACTTAAACCTAACTAACCTAGGGACATCACACACATCCATGCCCGAGGCAGGATTCGAACCTGCGACCGTAGCAGTAACGCGGTTCCGGACTGACGCTCCTAGAACGGCTTGGCCACCGCGGCCGGCAATAGTGAAGGCAGCAGAGGATCAAATAGGTAAAAAGACGAGAGCTAGTAGAAACCCTTAGGTAACAGACGATATATTGAATTTAATTGATGGAAGGAGAAAATATAAAAATTCAGTAAATGAAGCAGGCAAAAAGGAGTACAAAAGTCTCAAAAATGAGATCGCCAGGAAGTGCAAAATGGCTAAGCAGGGATGGCTAGAGGACAAATGTAAGGATGTAGGGGCTTATCTCATTAGGGGTAAGATAGATACTGCCTACAGGAAAATTAAAGAGACCTTCGGAGAAAGGAGAACCACTTGTATGAATATCAAGAGCTCAGATGGAAACCCAGTTCTAAGCAAAGAAGGGAAAGCAGAGAGGTGGAAGGAGTATATAGAGGGTCAATACAGGGGCGATTTTCTTAAGGACAATATTATGGAAATGGAAGAGGATGTAGACGAAGATGAAATGGGAGATATGATACTGCGTGAAGAGTTTGACAGAGCACTGAAAGACCTGAGTGGAAACAAGGCCCTGGGAGTAGACAACATTCCATTAGAACTACTGACGGCCTTGGGAGAGCCAGTCATGATAAAACTCTACCATCTGGAGAGCAAGATGTATGAGACAGGCGAAAAACCCTCAGATTTCAAGAAGAATGTAATAATTCCAATCCCAAAGAAAGCAGGTGTTAACAGACGTGAAAATTACCGAACTATCAGTTTAGTAAGTCACAGCTGCAAAATACTAACGCGAATTATTTACAGACGAATGGAAAAACTAGTAGAAGCCGACCTCAGGGAAGATCAGTTTGGATTGCGTAGAAATATTGGAGCACGTGAGCAATACTGACCCTACGACTTATCTTAGAAGCTAGATTAAGGAAAGGCAAGCCTACGTTTCTAGCATTTGTAGACTTATAGAAAGCTTTTGACAATGCTGATTGGAATACTCTCTTTCAAATTCTGAAGGTGGCAGTGGTAAAATACAGGGAGCGAAAGGCTATTTACAATATGTACAGAAACCAGGTGGCAGTAATAAGAGTCGAGGGGTATGAAAGGAAAGCAGTGGTTGGGAAGGGAGTGAGACAGGGTTGTAGCCTATCCCCGATGTTATTCAATCTGTATATTGAGCAAGCAATAACGGAAACAAAAGAAAAGTTCGGAGTAGGTGTTAAAATCCATGGAGAAGAAATAAAAACTTTGAGCGCCGATGACATTGTAATTCTGTCAGGGACAGCAAAGGACTTGGAAGAGCAGTTGAATTGAATGGACAGTGTCTTGAAAGGAGGGTATACGATGAACATCAACAAAAGCAAAACAAGAATAATGGAATGTAGTCGAATTAAGTCGGGTGATGCTGAGGGAATTAGATTAGGAAATGAGACACTTAAAGTATTAAAGGAGTTTTGGTATTTGGGGAGCAAAATAACTGATGATGGTCGAAGTAGAGAGGATATAAAGTGTAGACTGGCAATGGCAAGGAAAGCGTTTCTGAAGAAAAGAAATTTGTTAACATCGAGTATAGATTTAAGTGTCAGGAAGTCATTTCTGAAAGTATTTGTATGGAGTGTAGCCATGTATGGAAGTGAAACATGGACGGTAAATAGTTGGGACAAGAAGAGAATAGAAGCTTTCGAAATGTGGTGCTACAGAAGAATGCTGAAGATTAGATGGGTAGATCACATAACTAATGAGGAGGTACTGAATAGGATTGGGGAGAAGAGGATTTTGTGGCACAACTTGACCAGAAGAAGGGATCGGTTGGTAGGACATGTTCTGAGGCATCAAGGGATCACCAATTTAGTATTGGAGGGCAGCGTGGAGGGTAAAAATCGTAGGGGGAGACCAAGAGTTGAATACACTAAGCAGATTCAGAAGGATGTAGGCTGCAGTAGGTACTGGGAGATGAAGTAGCTTGCACAGGTTAGAGTAGCATGGAGAGCTGCATCAAACCAGTCTCAGGACTGAAGACCACAACAACAACAATACCATGAACCTATGCCTCCGACAAGTGTTCTGCCCAAACTGCCCTGCGTCTATTCATTGCCTACTGTTCGTATTCAGATGGTTCTCGAGGCAGTAACGTTTATCCGTTTATCGACACTGTTAACCGTGACGCATTTGAGAAGCCGATCCGTTGTCTGTCAGTAGTAATCAAATTCCAGTTCTTTCAGGTTAATTCTTTTTCTCTGTCGTTTCAGTTTTGTTATTGTGGACAGAGACACTGGACGCTGCTTCATACTGTCATATCAAGAAGTGTTTGTTGAACTATGTAAAAAGATCATGCCAGCTGGGCTTCATGCACCACTGTACTCGATGTTCGCAGCGTGTGTTGATGGATCTCCACAATTTTCATTATGCTTTCTCACAATTATGTAGATACTGCCCAGTACAGTACTTCCACAATGGGAGCAAATGAAATACGTACAGGCTGCCCTGTTCAGCAAATACTAACCGGTCCCTTTTGACCAAATAGCTGTTAATAATGCCTTCTTCCAAAGCACAAAATTCGTGTCACTTAATGTCACCATTGTGAACAGTGTTTATACATAGCCTTTCAGTTGTTTTTATGCATCTACTTCTTCATCGTGCATAAGCTGACCAAAGTTGTGTGCTGTGCACTTCATATCTGGGATACGGAACGTTCACGTAGATAGTGTTGTGGGGGAAAGTAAACCAAATACTGCGATTTTATTGGCGCAACACTTTGAAATTGTTGCAGGTTTACGAATGAGACTGCTTGCTCTACGATTGTCCGCCCCCTTCTGGAGCACTGCGGTGCGCCTTGGGATCCGCATCAGACAGGATTGACGGAGGACATCGAAAAAGTTCAAAGCGGGGCAGCTCGTTTTGTACTATGACGAAATAGGGGGGAGAGTACCACGGATATGATACACGAATTATGGTGACAGTCACTAAAACAAAGGCTTTTTCGCTGCCGCAGGACTTTTCATGATATTTCAGTCACCAACTTACTCCTCAGAGTGAAAAAATATTTTGTTTGCACCCATCTACATAGGGAGAAATTATCATCACAATAAAATAAGAGAAATCAGAGCTCGCACGGATAGATTGAAGAGTTTTTCCCCACACGCTGTTCGAACGTGGAACGGTAGAGGAGTAGCTTAAAGGTCTTTCGATGAACCCTCTGCCAGGCACTGAATTGTGAATTGAGAGTAATCATGTAGATATAGATGTAGATAAGTCCTGCAATGATGACAGAGACAACTCATTGTGCTGAGCATATCGGAATTATTTGTCACTGAATTAGTTCACTCTTCTCATTAGATATTTGTGTCTCACCTGAGGACGTACAACATCGTTTCAAACATATATTGCGAGGAAACGTAATGGCAAAGCTCGAACATTCTATTACTGCTTTCCTAAGTGTGACTGAATTGCCAAAAAATTCAAATACACAACAGTTTCCTTGCTTTTGCATACCTAATCCGGCATCAAGTGAGAGTAACGATCATTTTCTGAAGCCAGTACATTGTTTTAGATGTCTGTATTTTTATGAAAAGAGTGTTCATTCTGAACATTAGATACTACAGTATTCAGAGACAGCCGTAGATATTTATGTCGGAAAAACAATGAGCTCCGACTTCAGACCTCGGTAGTGTCATTGCTACATAATGTGACTTACACATATGAGACGCTGGTGTGAGTTCGCAGGTCTCACTGCGCACTTATCCTAAATTTCGCTGCGTAATAAAGGAAAAATAGCAAGGTCTGCGACGTGAGAAATATTGTTGCGGACTAATTCTGCTCACGTGTATTCTTTTGTACAAACGGAGTGCTATAAAGGGCCGCTTGCGAGCGAGCAAACAACATTAACCGAATACAGAGCAAAGTAATTTTGCCACTTATCTGGATTCTCCATTACGCTCACTCTGTGACACCAGAGAGTGTAATCTTTGTGATGCTATCCACAAATTGGAATGACAAACGTAAAACAAAGCCGACTAAACAAATACTTCCATTTACGCCACACATAGTTGTTCCTTTCACGTGAAGGAAGATTACAGAAAGCCATTAACACAGAAGTGCAAGGCTTTGTGTTATTTTCCTCTCGTGTAATCCGATTATATAAGCATGTGACTATGGTGTCTGTTCTTTCAGACATGTCCGAATACCGGCCATGACCTTGTACTTCTGTTCGGATGCACACATTTTCAAACTTAACATCTATGGTCATCAGTCCCCTAGAACTTAGAACTATTTAAACCTAAGTAACCTAAAGTACATCACACAACACCCAGTCATCACGAGGCAGAGAAAATCCCTGACACCCACACATATTCCCCAAACTGTTACGGTACTAGGTAAAAATGTCTTCCACGACTAATGAGTGTTGGGGTGGGACACTACGAATGTAGTGTGTGGACGTACAAGGTAAGAAATTGGGTTTCGCGGCAGGTGTGCTCTAGATAGTCCCAGCTGTCTCACTATCCTCTGTTCCTTCGGTGGTTCAGCTGGATAGAGCGTCTGCCATGTAAGCAGGAGATCCCGGTTTCGAGTCCCTGGCGGGGCACACTTTCGCCTGTCCCCGTTGATATATATCAACTCCCGTCAGCAGCTGAAGGTATTAATATAATTCTAATTTTTTTATATAAGCATTAAATGTAATGGTACCGAATAGTCTTACGTTTATAGGAAAGTAAACAAGTTTCAGTAAATGACTGTTCCTTTGGTTATTGGTAGACTACTCTATACATTTTGAATGAAAACTGCACGACTATAATATTCTAAATATTCCTGCAGATTTACTAGTGTCGTGCGATTTTCCATTCATCGAGTAATCTAGTTTAATCACACACTGTAAGTTTTTATGGTCAACATTTACTTCAAATTTCCGGGCTGGAAAGCCTCGACCGCTACATAAAACTATTTTCTGATGTTTTGTCCATACCTGTGGGCGACATCTTCGGAGATAAAACAGCAAAAACATTAAACACTCAAGGGTCTCCCAATTCTATAGAGGTGTATAGAGAGGAGTACCATCTGTCACGCGATGCCGAATGCCTCATTGTCTTCGGTGGTGTCATCGCTTTCAATTAAAAGTAAGGAAAGTCAGGAACCAAATATTATGTAACTGAATTCCCTTTCTTTAACGTTACAACTGAGATTGTGTTTGTATATCTCTGTCGCCTCTACTTAAGCACGCATTCAGTAAGAGTTGCGTTTTATCCAAGACAACTGCAGGTGGTGGCTCACGTCGGGGCCAATGATCGTCACTTTCTATCAGAGTAGGTAAAGGCTGCCAGTCTTGCTTGCGAGATGAAAGCAGAGCTGACCATTTGCAGCATTGTCGACAGGACCGATTGCGGACCTCTGGTACAGAGCCGAGTGGAGGGTCTGAATCAGAGGCTCAGACGGTTCTGCGACCGTGTAGGCTGCAGATTCCTTGACTGGCGCCAAAGGGTGGTGGGTTTCGGGTTCTGCAGAATAGGACAGGAGTCTACTATACACAGGAGGCGGCTACACGGATAGCAGGGGCTGTGTGGCATGGAGTCAGTGGTTTTTTAGGTTAGAGGGTCCCGGAAAAAAACAAAAAGAGCTTCAGTCACAAAGGGTGCAGGCCGAACACAAGAAGAACATAGTTACAGGAACCATTGGTGTAACAGTTGTAAGTTGTCGTAGCTGTGTTGGGGAAGTACCAGAGCTCTAAGCACTAATAGAAAGCATTGATGCTGAAATCGTTATAGGCATTGAAAGATGGCTAAATCCGGATGTAAGCTCAGCCGAAGTTTTTGTGAAGGACCCAACGGTGTTCCTAAAGGATAGGCTAAACGGGGTTGGCGGTGGCGTGTTTGTTGCTGTTAGAAGTGGTTTATCTCGTCGCGAAATTGATATAGATAGTTCCTGTGAGTTAGTATGGACAGAGGTCATTGTTGACAACGGGAATAAAATAATAATTGGATCCTTTTACAGACCTCCCAATGCAGATGATACAATGGCTGGAAGATTCAAAGGAAACATGAGTTTGATTTTAAACACGTACTCGATTCATACGATTATAGTTGGTGGTGACTTTGATTTGCCCGCGATATGTTGGCGAAAATACATCTGTAATTCCGGAATTACACATAAAACATCATCCGAAATTGTGCTAAACGCATTGTCTGAAAATTATTTCGAGCAGTTAGTTCATGAAACCACGTGAACAGTAAACGGCTGTTAAAACACGCTTGAGCTCTTAGCAACCAATAATCCTGAGTTAGTAACGAGCACCAAAACGGATACTGGATTAGTGAACACAGGATTGTCGTAGCGAGACTGAATATTATAACTTACAAATACTCCAAAAATAAGCCAAAAGTATACCTATTCCAAAAAGTAGATAAAAATTCACTTGACGCCTTCCTGAGAGACAATTCAGTGTAGACCAGATGCGGCTTGAATTTAAAGACATATTATCGGCAGCAGCTGTGAGATTTATACCAAATAAATGAACAAAGACGGAGCTGATGCTCCTTCGTACGCAAAACGGGCGAGAACACTGTTACAGAAACAACGGCCACCGTAGTGGCCGAGCGGTTCTAGGCGCTTCAGTCTGGAACCGCGAGACCGCTACGGTCGCAGGTTCGAATCCTGTCTCGGGCTTGGATGTGTGTCATGTTCTTAGGTTAGTTAGGTTTAAGTAGTTCTAAGTTCTAGGGGATTGATGACCTCAGATGTTAAGTCCCATAGTGCTCAGAGCCATTTGAGCCACAAACAGACGCAAAATCCCCAAGATTGGCGATCCTTTACAGAAGCTCGAAACTTAGCGCGTAGTTCAATGCGAGACGCCTATAACAGTTTCCACAACGAAACTTTGTCTCGAAACCTGGCAGAAAATCCAAAGAGAATCTGGTCGTAAGTGAAGTATGTTAGCGACAAGAAACAATGTCTTCTCTGGAGATACTATCGAAGACAGTGCTGCCAAAGCAGATTTACTGAACACAGCCTTCCGAAATGCCTTCACAAAAGAAGACGAAGTAAATATTCCAGAGTTCGAATCGAGAACAGCTGCCAACATGAGTAACGTAGAAGTAAGTATCCTCGGAGTAGTGAAGCAACTCAAATCACTTAATAAAAGCAAGTCTTCTGGTCCACACTGTATACCAGTTAGGCTCCTTTCGGAGTACGATGATGCATTACCTCCATACTTAACAATCATATACAGCCGTTCGCTCGACGAAAGATCCGTACCCAAAGACTGGAAAGTTGCACTGGTCACACCAATATTCAAGAGAGGTAGTAGGAGTAATCCACTAAATTACAGGCCCATATCGTTAATGTCGATATGCAGCAGGATTTTGGAGCACATATTGTGTTCGAACATGATGATTTACCTCGAACAAAACGGTCTATTGACACGCAGTTAACATGGCTTTAGAAAACATCATTCTTGTGAAACACAACTATCTCTTTACTCCCATGAAGTGTTGAGTGCTATTGATAAGGGATTTCAGATTTATTCCGTATTTCTGGATTTCCGGAAGGCTTTTGACACTGTACCACACAAGCGGCTTGTAGTGAAATTGCGTAATTATGGAATATCATTTCAGCTGTATGACTGGATACGTGGTTCCCAGTCAGAGAGGTCACAGTTCGTAGTATTTGACGGAAAGTCATCGAGTAGAACAGGTTATTCCTGGCCTTTCCCAAGCTAGAGATCTAGGCACTTTGCTGTCCCATACCTATACAAACGATTTGGGAGACTATCTGAGCAGCCCACATAAGTTGTTTGCAGTTGTATACACAATAAATCAGTCAAATTTAAAGACTGGAAATTTAACTAAATACCTAGGAATTACAATTACCAACAACTTAAACTGGAAGGAACACATAGATAATGTTAGGGGAAGGCTAAACAAAGACTGTGTTCTTTTGGCACGACACTTAGAAAGTGTAACAGACCTAATAAGGAGACTGCTTACACTACGCTCGTACGTCCTCGTTTAGAATGTTGTTGCGTGGTGTGGGACACTTCTCAGATAGGACTAACGTAGCACATAGAAAAAGTTCAAAGAAGGGCAGGACGTTTTGTATTATCGTGAAATATGGGTGAGAGTGTCACTGAAATGATACAGGATGGCGGTGGACATCATTAAAGCAAAGGCGTTTTTCGTTGCAACGGAATATTATCATGGAATTCCAGTCACCAACTTTCTCCTGCGAATGCGAAAATATTTTGTTGATACCGACCTACATAGGGAAAATCGACCACAATTAAAAAATAACGGAAATCAGAGCTCGTATGGAAAGATATAGGTGTTCGTTATTTCCGCGCGCTGTATAAGATCTATAGAGAATTGTGAAGGTGGTTATATGAAACCTCTGCCAGGCACTTAAATGTGATTTGCAGAGTACCCATGTAGATGTAGATTATCATGCGCGCTTGTACAGAGAAGCAGTAGCGTTTTATAAACACCATTACAATTTTAAGAGGAAGCGAGAAGGTGTTAAGCTAAATAAATAGTGGATGCCAGCTACGCACCAACAGACTGACGATCGATTACTGTTAATCGAGAGTGTTGACACCAGTCAGGGAAGGGTTCTACCTGACTTTGATCACGGGCCCCCAACCCGGAAATTTTAACTAAATAATAGTAATAATAACAGCTCCGTTTAGCTCACCGGCCTGGGGTAATAATTTCAACTGGTTGCTACTTAGGTTACTTGCGTGTCCCTAACCTACCTTAATTATTCAGTCTTGGAGAGGGGACCTACATTTTAATGTAGCATCTTTGCCGAAACTTCAGAGGTGAAGACTATATTAAAGACGGTCTGAAAATTACACAGTCGGACCGGGATTCAGTGCCGAGATCTTTCCGTTCCGGGATACACACTTCACCAGCTGATCACCAGTTACGAATTTAAAGCAAAGTAATCAAGTTCAATTTACCGACAAATACATTCTCCGACAAATTTCCACCGGAAGAATTATCTCATAAAAGAGTCTGCCAGCGTTTAAACTATATGTTACAGACGGAACTGCGTTCTCTGCTCGTGTCTTATACAATTCCAACATCTAGGAACGTAAAATGTAAACCACACCATACAAATTTGATAAATTATACTTGACCTTCATTTAAAAAAGAAATGTGGACAGCCAAAAGTTTTCTCCGTTCCAGAACCTGACATGAATCTGTCTCTTGCGACGCTGCACTAGCCTCGTCACGGTTGTAAAAACACTCAGGTGAATATCTTTGGAAAGCCACAGTGATTAACATCATTTCTCAGTGGGAGAGTGGAACATTTCGTATCCAGTTTTGTCTTTAAGGTTCTCAAATGCGGTAGGGACTGCTGATATGCCTTTAGAAGCGTTTCCGTGGTGGTGCCCTTTACAGTAACATAACTCGCAAAATTACTATGAACCTCGGAAAAAGTGATTCAATGAGTTAATCATACAGAGGTGACCCATCCTGAATACTGACATACCACCATTTACAGGACTTTTCGTAAAACACGTGACGTGCCTTTTCTGAGCTGACTGAGCCTTACTGTCGAAGGAACAATTGTCAGACCTGTCTTCCTGACTGGGGAGTGTATTACTTGCGGCGTGAGAGACCGCCGTACTGTTGTAACGACTGTAGAAATGGTAGACGTTGCAGGTGATCCGAAGTCAACTGCACGCATTATTACATGTCCTAAAGCTGTGTTGACGTCGTGCTAGAGGAAGGGACAACGGTAGGGGTGCGGGTCCCCTTTTGGACGGGACAGGGCGACAGGGGAGGTACAGTTCAAGGTCTCAAACGTTCACACAGGCGGTTATCACATGAAAAATGTAAACTACAGCTAGTGAGCCTGCCAACGATCGGACTGATGGGTTGTGCTAATATGAACAATCATTCGTCTGGTCAATCATTTATTAATCACAATGCAATGGCTATGGGATTACGCTGCAATTGCAAAAGCAAGAGCGATTTATTTATTTATTTTTCCTTGAACACCTTTCCTTCTTTCTTTTGTGCGCATGTTAAGATTAGCTCCCTTTCCCAAAACACAACTTGGTTGCACAGTTTCGTTTCACTAATGTACTAATGCAGCTGCAATTGTGACAGAAACTGGAAACAGTCTGCTACTAATCAAGCAACTGAGGACAAGTAAGGTCAATAAATCACGAAAAACTCTTGCTCGGTTAGAAAACATGTGTATGATTCCGTCACTTATCTTGTTACAAATCCATACCAATTTTCATTTCACCAGCTATCGGTGGCGATTAAAATAATTACATTATTTCATTGACAAGATCTGTAGTCCAGGCCTGTCTTTGAAGATAATACTCGATCGTATAATTAAATCAGCTTCACGTTCACGGTAGATGAACAAGCTGCTTACCTGTATGTTCTTTTTCTGTTTTTTTTTTTGTTATTTTTTTAACATGGTTGGATGCGACCCGCCACGAATTCCTTTCCTGTACCAACCTCTTCATCTCGTAGCAATAATTATTGTTCTCGTGTTGTCTCCTTGTTGAAATGTCGACAAGGACACAGCATGAAAACGTTTACACACGTCTCATGCATTCTGCTTGTAGCAGTTGTGCAGTGTTCGCACATCTGTCTCTCGTTGTATGAAAAGAGACGGTGTCGTATGTAAGTTGAGTCCAATTAACGTGAACAGTCGACGAAATGGAGTGAGCACTTTATATTTTCGATAATGACTGAAGGAATAGAAATGAATTAAAATTTGTATTGCGGCCGAGACTCGAACCCAGGTCTTCTTGCTTGCTTGTTTCTATACAAATGATATGAAGATGACGATTTAATTTCGCTGAAACTAGTAAGGATTATGTATTGTTATGCGATATGCGCGAATAAACTTCTGTAATTAGAAGAAAAACCTTATCAGGCCCCAAGCTTATAGGCTTGGTACGCATCCAAATTCATATCTATAGGTTGCCATCTTAAGGACAGCCTTTCTCGCATCCATGACCAGTCACTGTGCAAATACTCAAATGCAGTAATTCAGTCGTGCGCTGCTATTTCAGTCCATTGATAACAGGTATCCCATTCTTGTGCATGAGAGGCTTTCAGGTGCAGAGAGGTAAGTCACTGGATATTGCTCCGGAATATAGAAGACTGTGCGAGATTACTCATTGTGCTCTTGTAGAATAGTATTATACTTCGTATAACAAATGACAGCAAGGCGTTCCCTATTTAGCAATAATATGCGCGGATTTTGCTGTTAAATTATGTCCTGATCTCACGAGTTTAATAGGACACTTCAGTAATCGATCTTTTGTAGTTTATATTCGGTAATTACAGATACAGGGAAAAACCCTCATAACATCGCTTTTAGCAAAACGAGGTGTGTGAAAAAAGTAATGAGACATTTTTTATCTACGAAAGTTTTTATTTTTATTTTATTTTATTTATTTATTTATTTTTCAAACAACCATATTAGCCCCTTCAAGCAAGTTCCTTTAGGCAGCTACACCGGGCGAAATCTTTGTTCCTAGTCTTGGGAGCACCGCTGACCTAGTTGGCCTTTTAACATGTCGGTCATATTCTTTTTAATGTTCTCCAGAGTCCCAAAATGAAGTGCCTTTAGGACAGTTTTCTGTTTCGGGAAAAGGAAAATGTCATAACAACTCACACCAGGTGAACAGCGACGGTGGCCCCACAACAATATTCACTGGACTCGCATTCCGAAGGACGACGGTTCAATCCCGCGTCCGGCCATCCTGATTTAGGTTTTCCGTGATTTCCCTAAATCGCTCCAGGCAAATGCCGGGATGGTTCCTTTGAAAGGGCACGGCCGACTTCCTTCCCCATCCTTCCCTAACCCTATGAGACCGATAACCTCGCTGTTTGGTCTCTTCCCCCAAACAAACAACAACAACACAAAAATATTCCGTCTTGGAAGTGGCCGCGTGACATGGGGCGTTTTCATGATTCACTTGTCCGCAACGACCGGTATTACTCGATTCGTCGTTTTCCTACTCCTTTCACGGGAATCTCTGTAAAACACTTGGTTGACTTTCTCCTGGAGGAACAAATTCCTTATGGATGATACGCCTATTGTCAAAGAAGCAAATTAGAGACGTCACAGTTTACCACTCCTCACTTTGGCGCTTTGTCTCAGGATCGTACTCAAAAATTCAGGTTTCCTCACCTGTGATCACGTGACTGGAAAATTCGTGGTCATTGGCTATCCTCTCAAGATGATGAAAGCACACCTTTCTTCTTTTGTCCTTCTGTTCCGTTGAGAGGTTTTACGGCACCATTTTGGCACAAAGGTATAGCATGCGCTAAATTTCGGTCAAAATTTGATGTACAGTTGAAGTTGATGATGATGATTAGTCTGAAGGGCGCTCAACTGCGCAGTCATTAGCGCCCATATGAAGTCCCAGTTTTTACACAAGCCAGATTTTTTTACCCAATACAATATAGCCACTGGCACGAATGATGATGATGAAATTATGAGGACAACACAAACACCCAGTTCCCGGGCAGAGACAATCCCCAACCCGCCTGGGAATCGAGCACTAGACCCCGTGATGCAAAGTCAGCAACGCTCGCAACTAGACCACGAGCTGCGGACGATGTTTGGTACAGTGAAAGTGTTTAACAGGTAACCGATTTACTATATCTCTGAACGTACACCTGACCTGACAAGAGCACGAACACGGCTGACGCTTTCGTCCGTTTTTGAAGCTGAAGCTCTCCCTGAGCGAGGTTCTTCCAAAAATGATTAGTGGCAGAGAAAAACTTGTGCTCTTGATAAAGAATGTTCTTTTTCAAAGGCCATGCTAGCAGATTCTCCAAGTTTAACAGAAAACTTGATGATATAAAAATTCCGCTGTTCCATTTTCGTAACACACGAGAAAAACAGAACTTCACTGAGGGCACTTCGAAGGTTTTTTGTATAGCACTAGAGCGTTTCAGTAGGGACAGTGTGCTGGCAGTGATGACATTTAGTAACATAAACGGCGAATGCGCCCAAGCGAATGGTTTTTTGGGTGGCAGTCTTAAGTTACGATGGATAGATAACAGTCCCAAGAGATGCTGCTCAACCAAACAGAATGTGCAACGTTTATTAGTGTGTTTCTTCGCACGATCTCAATGGTGTGCATTTCTGGCCTGCACTTACATCCTCGGACGTTTGTGGTAGGTGACTTCGTTTTAAGAAGCAAGCTGGCATTTCAACGTGAAGTGTTAGCACTATAAGTTGCAACTTTAATGTTCTCATCTTGGAATTTCTATGAGTGCAACAAAACTACTATTGGAGAGCTTCCAGGAGTTACACGGTAAAACTGAGCCTGGAGACACTCTTCAAAACACTATTTTACTAAAACAGACATTGAGGGAGCAGATCATGATTTTCTCCAGTCAGTGACGCAAGACGTAGGAACGTATCATTTGTGGCGAAAACTTTGCGCTGTTAACGATAGGTGATTTTCATTCAATTATTCATTTGTTTTGTTCTTCGTTTTAAATATAAAGCGCACGGTCATACAAACAGCTTTAGTTCATTACAAGCACTATAACTTTTATACATGTTATCTTTAACTAAAATAAACAGAATTTGCTCTTACTAGTACTCCAGATCATGTTAACGTAATAAGGTTTGTTACTGCTTTAAATTTAAAGGTCATGGTTATACAAACAGCTGTATCTTATTGCTAATAGTATAACTCTGTACTATTTTATTCCTGGACATTCGTGTTAATGCCAATATCAATTAAAATATTTCCTCGTAAATTGACTGTATGACACGTTAATATCCCAGTAGAAATAATACATCCGATCATTTGTAATTTTTTCTTGTAGTAATTTATTTATTTATTTTATTTTGTACTCTCATGTTATCGGCATTATGATTTAAATATTTGCCCTTACATCGACTTAGTAATACATGTAAACAAGAACAAATTACATCTCTGAGCAAAGTAGGCCTATGCCACATCTTTTCGTCTAGATTTTTGTTACAAGCAACAGTTGTATAGCACATGCTGGATGCTGGCAAAGTTTCGCGTTCGCAGTGTAAATGAATACAGATTGTGTAAAAGTGTGTGAAGTGATGCACCAACTGGCACTCAGAATGGAAGCAGACACATGGACACTGACGAAATAAATCCACTCATACTGTCGCAGCAAGTAGAAGTCTAAATTTTGCATGCATATCGACAGATAAACAGTTTTCAGGGCGTTACGTTAAAGCATGTTCCATCTTCTTGTCACAGAACCAGCTCCCAGCATTGTGCCAGAAATAATCATGTAACATACAGAAAACCATCTGAAGATGAACCTGAAATGGTTCGAAAACCTATTCATGAAATAATAAATAACTATTCAAAGGAGTTACTGGTTGCAGTTTTATGTATTTACATACATTTGGGAGCGATGTTCAACAAAATGATGAGTTCGAGGCGGTTGAGACGAAAGTCCAGTGAAACATTGCGCTTGAAGGTAGGTGAGATGGAAACCCAATGAAGAGGAGACCACGAGGGATGCTGAGATGGAAGCCAATGAAGTGGTGAGTTTTAGGGCAGCTGAGACGATTTCCAGCGAAGCGATGAACTCGGTGGCGGTTTAAATTTATGTCTAGCGAAGCCGTGAACCGAAGTGTGTCTCAGTACAGAGTGGAAGACTGTAACAGCGATGACCTCTAGACTGGCAGTAAGTCCAATGAAGCTGTGAGGACGGTTGAGACGGAAGCCCCACGAAGAGGTCTGTTCGACGACACTGAGTTGGAGTTTCAGCGAAGCATTGAGTTCTAGGGCAGCTGAGATGGAAGTCTGGCGAAGCGCGTAGTGGTACTGTGGGCTCGAGGTGGGGTGAGACGGATACCTAGTGTGGCTGTGCGGCTGAGTGGAACTTCTGCAAGGCTGTGAACTAGAAGGCGGCGAAGAAGGAAGTCCAATGAAGTGGTGAGTTTAAGGCCGCTGAGATGGCTGAGACGAAAGTTCAGCATAGCTTTGAATGGAGGGTGTACTCGGCGACTGCTTGGCTTCAGGAATGCTGCAGTTATATGCAACTAATTCTGCTTGGCGAAGTAGCTCTGATTGGTGGTCTACTAGGTTTGCATGGTGTTAGCTCGGAGTGTGATCTGTCTGCAGAGTGGATGGGTGGTGACCTAAGTACCAGCCCAGTGGAAGGATGCTGGTGCAGCACTTAGATGGCACGTGGTTTCACAGTAGAGAAGTGGTGCCCCCAATTGTAGCACTCTTTACTATGATATGTACGAGGCCAGTGGCTATGCTACCGCCATCTGCTAGAGTGACTTCTGCTAGAAGCTAAAAGCAACATAGCTGTTTCCATATGATTTCCCAAAGTAGTGTTACTAGTGCGCCAGTGCTATGGCTACCCACAGCACACGTCTGTGTGGCGGCTGGTGGTTAATCGAAGGCAGCAATCTGACAGACACAGTACTCCTTATTAATCTAGTGCAAGTCTCTATGCAGATGACCAATGACCAAAATATGTCAGGAACTAATATATAATTGTACCTTTGGACACTTCTCAGACTTTCGCCTCATGTCAGTCTTTTTCTAAAATCACAAAAATTGCTCAGATAAATTAATTTTTTTCCAAATGTAAAATAATGTACCAAGGTGCAACTTGACGATATGCATAGGAACAAATATTCTACAGAAACTTACAATAACTGCACCGAGGACACTTTCTCAATACTGTAGTTAGTCGTCTAGAACAACAATGTTAGGGAAGAGTTGAGTAAAATGTACTGACACCTAATTTTTACAAATACTGTAACATTCGTACATAATGTATTAACCGATGTTTTGTATATCTAAGTGTTACTTGGAGTCATGTTGTCAGCTATGAGCTCCGTGTTTTGAGGACCAGATCGTCTGAAGACAACGTTGATTTTGTTGTGGTTTTCGCGTAACCTTTTGCGTACATTGTGAAGAGAATTACTGTTCTCAGGTAAGTGGCAAAACAATGTACGTGAAATAATTATAGTTTTCAGACAGTCATCAATCTGTGTTCGTTTGCAGGAAACTAACAATGAGAAATTGGCGACGTCGTCTGTAATGTACCCCTGTAAGTTTCCGATACTCATCCGGTTTTTTTTTTTTTTTTTTGTCATAAGTCTTCTGATGTAGCCCGCCACAACCTCTTCACCTCAGAGTAACACTTGCAACCTACGTCCTCAATTATTTGCTGGATGTATTATTACAGTGTCTGTCTTCCTCTACAGTTTTTCCCCTCTATAGCTTCCTCTTGTACAATGTGTAGTGGTTAATAAAAAAAGAAAAATAAGAAGAGAAGAAAAGGTTGAAAATGTGGGAAGAAATCGTGAATAAAAAGGGGGTTTTAAAATCGTTAATGACCGTGAAAAAAGGGAAAGAAAGAAAGAAATGCAGATCGGATTTCGTATTACAGAAAAGCTATCGGACTTCGTGATTCGGAAAAACTATTGTTGGGGTGGTCCTTGTGGCGTCTTTGAGCAAAAGTTAAACCAATTTACACTACAAAAATTATTGAAAAGAAGCAGAGAATAACAAAATATAACTGACAGGGGGAAGTGGCGTAGATAATAGTTCATCCTTTACCAGGTTAACTTGTCTTCTTTCGTGTGGCGTCCAGGTCTTCAAAAATCTCCTTCATTTCTGCGTGAAAAGTCTGCTCCGAAATCTTGCAATCGTCCAGGAATCACTAATTTATACCAATTAAAATCATCTTGATAATGCACGCAATTTAATTTACTTTGCTACTTCCATCCTCCGAATTTCTTAACAACTTCCACAATATGTCTACACATTAAAATCAGATCAAGACTAGCTAATAAGTTTTTTTTTTTTTTTTACGTCTTCGTCAGATCACGTCTGCCTTAAGCTTCGGCTATCAAGAGACAATCAAGAAACGGATAGAAAACAAAAAAAAAGAGTTACAATTTAGTATTTTCTCTGCCGTCGAGCGCTCATACCGCTGCGACGGGATATACACTCCTGGAAATTGAAATAAGAACACCGTGAATTCATTGTCCCAGGAAGAGGAAACTTTATTGACACATTCCTGGGGTCAGATACATCACATGATCACACTGACAGAACCACAGGCACATAGACACAGGCAACAGAGCATGCACAATGTCGGCACTAGTACAGTGTATATCCACCTTTCGCAGCAATGCAGGCTGCTATTCTCCCATAGAGGCGATCGTAGAGATGCTGGATGTAGTCCTGTGGAACGGCTTGCCATGCCATTTCCACCTGGCGCCTCAGTTGGACCAGCGTTCGTGCTGGACGTGCAGACCGCGTGAGACGACGCTTCATCCAGTCCCAAACATGCTCAATGGGGGACAGATCCGGAGATCTTGCTGGACAGGGTAGTTGACTTACACCTTCTAGAGCACGTTGGGTGGCACGGGATACATGCGGACGTGCATTGTCCTGTTGGAACAGCAAGTTCCCTTGCCGGTCTAGGAATGGTAGAACGATGGGTTCGATGACGGTTTGGATGTACCGTGCACTATTCAGTGTTCCCTCGACGATCACCAGTGGTGTACGGCCAGTGTAGGAGATCGCTCCCCACACCATGATGCCGGGTGTTGGCCCTGTGTGCCTCGGTCGTATGCAGTCCTGATTGTGGCGCTCACCTGCACGGCGCCAAACACGCATACGACCATCATTGGCACCAAGGCAGAAGCGACTCTCATCGCTGAAGACGACACGTCTCCATTCGTCCCTCCATTCACGCCTGTCGCGACACCACTGGAGGCGGGCTGCACGATGTTGGGGCGTGAGCGGAAGACGGCCTAACGGTGTGCGGGACCGTAGCCCAGCTTCATGGAGACGGTTGCGAATGGTCCTTGCCGATACCCCAGGAGCAACGGTGTCCCTAATTTGCTGGGAAGTGGCGGTGCGGTCCCCTACGGCACTGCGTAGGATCCTACGGTCTTGGCGTGCATCCGTGCGTCGCTGCGGTCCGGTCCCAGGTCGACGGGCACGTGCACCTTCCGCCGACCACTGGCGACAACATCGATGTACTGTGGAGACCTCACGCCCCACGTGTTGAGCAATTCGGCGGTACGTCCACCCGGCCTCCCGCATGCCCACTATACGCCCTCGCTCAAAGTCCGTCAACTGCACATACGGTTCACGTCCACGCTGTCGCGGCATGCTACCAGTGTTAAAGACTGCGATGGAGCTCCGTATGCCACGGCAAACTGGCTGACACTGACGGCGGCGGTGCACAAATGCTGCGCAGCTAGCACCATTCGACGGCCAACACCGCGGTTCCTGGTGTGTCCGCTGTGCCGTGCGTGTGATCATTGCTTGTACAGCCCTCTCGCAGTGTCAGGAGCAAGTATGGTGGGTCTGACACACCGGTGTCAATGTGTTCTTTTTTCCATTTCCAGGAGTGTATTTTATCTGAGGGAACGCGTGTAGCGCGGCGAAATTCAAAGTCCCGCTACAAATGGAAGTCATTACCTTATGTCTTAACAGATGTCCTGTCATCCTTTCCCTTCTCCTTATCAGTGTTTTCCACATATTACATATTCCTTTCCTCCCTGATTCTGCGCAAAACCTCCTTAACAGTCCACTTATTTTTCAACATTCTTTTGTTGCTCCACATCTCAAATGCTTCGATTCTCTTCCATTCCGGTTTTCCCACAGTCCATGTTACACTACCATAAATGCTGACTCCAGACGTACATTCTCGGAAATTTCTTCCTTAAATTAAGGTCGATATTTGATATTAAGAGACTTCTCTTGACCAGGAATGCCCTTTTTGCCATTGCTAGTCTCCTATTGATGTCCTCATTGCTACGTCCGTCACCGGTTATTTTACTGCCTAGGTAGCAGAATTCCTTAACTTTATCTACTTCGTGATTATCAATCGTGATGTTAAGTACCTCGCTTTTCTCATTTCTACTACTTCTCCTTATCTTCGTCTTTCTTCGATTTTTCTCTCCAGCCGCACTCTGCACTCATTAGACTGTTCATTCCGTTCAGCAGATCATGTAATTCTTCTTCACTTTCACTCAGAACAGCAATTTCATCAGCGAATGGTATCTTTAATATCCTTTCACCTTGAATTTTAATTCCACTGCTGAACCTTCTTTTCATTTCCATCATTGCTTCCTCGATGTACAGAATGAATCGTAGGGGCAAAAGCCTACAACCTTGTCTTACGCCCTTTTTAATACGAGCGCTTCGTTCTTAGTCGTCCACTCTTATTATTCCCATATGATGTATCTCTCCCTATAGCCTACCCCTACTTTTTCCAGAATTTCGAACATCTTGCACCATTTAAATTGTCGAAAGCTTTTTCCAGGTCGACAAATCCTGTGAACGTGTCTTGCTTTTTTCTTTAGTTTTACTTCCATTATCAGCCGAAACGTTAGAATTGCCTCTCTGGGAGAGCGAAACTCATCGTCATCTAGCGCATCCTCAATTTTCTTTTCCATTCTCCTGTATATTATTCTTGTAAGCAACTCCAACGCATGAGCTGGTAAGCTGATTGAGCGATAATTCTCGCACTTGTCAGCTCTTGCCGTCTTCAGAATTGTGTAGGTGATGCTTTACCGAAAGTCAGATGGAATGTCGCCAGACTCATAAATTCTTCACTCTAACTTGAATAGTCGTTTTGTTGTCACTTTCCCCAATGATTTTAAAAATTCTGATGGAATGTTATCTATCCATTCTGCCTTATTTGAAATGAAGTCCTCCAAGGCTCATTTAAAATCTGATTCTAACTCTCTCTCTCCTAAATCGACTCCTTTTTCTTCTTCTATCACATCACACACATCTTCCCCCTCATAGAGGCTTCCAATATATTCTTTCGAACTATCCGCTCTCTCCTCTGCATTTAACAGTAGAGTTCCCGTTGCACTCTTAATGTTATCACCCATGCTTTCAATGTTACCGGAAGTAGTTTTCACTTTCCTGTATGCCGAGTTTGTCCTTCCGACAATCATTTCTTTTTCGACGTCTTCTCCTCTTCCCTGCAGTCATTTCGTCTTAGCTTCCCTACACTCCCTGTTTATTTCATTCCTCAGCGACTTTCTGTATTCAAGAGTTCCTCAGAACATTTTTGTACTTCCTCCTTTCATCGATCAACTGGAGTATTTCTTCTGTTACGCACTTCTATGATGGCCCTTTTTAGAGATGCCCATTCCTCTTCAATGTTCTGCCTACGGAGCTATTCCTTATTGCTGTATCTATAGCCTTAGAGAACTTCAACCTTATCTCGTTATTCCTTGGAATTTCCGTATACCACTTCTTTGCGTATTGATCCTTCCTGACTAATGCCTTAAACTTCAGTCTACTCTTCATCACTATCATATTGCGATGTGAGTGTATATCTGCTCCTGGTTACGCCTTACAATCCAGTATCTGATTTCGGATCCCTTTCTGACCATGATGTAATCTAACTGAAATCTTCCCGTATCACCTGGCCTCTTCCAAGTGTACCTGCTCCTCTTGTGATTCTTGAACGGAATATTCGCTACTACTAGCTGAAACTTGTTCTCCTCTGTCAATCCTTGTCCCAAGCCCCTATTCTTCTGTACCTTTTCCTCTACTCCTTCCCGTGCAAGTGCATTTCAGTCCCCCATGACTATTTCATTTTCATCCCGCTTTACATACTGTATTTCCGTTTCAGTATCCTCATGCACTTTCTCTGTATCTTCATCTTGCCACGTCGGCATATATACCTGAACTATTGCTGTCGGTATTGGTTTGCTGTAGATTCTGATACGAACAACCCTGTCACTGAACTGTTCACAGTGACATACTCTCTGCCCTATCTTCCTTTTCGTAACGAATCCTGTTGTACCATTTTATGCTGCTGCTGATATCATGCTTTACTCATCAGACCAGAAATCCTTGGCTTCTTTCCACTTCCCTGACCCATACTATATCTAGACTGAGCCTTTGCATTTACCTTTTCAGATTTTCTAGTTTTCCTGGCACGTAGATGAGCCGTGTATGGCTCGCGTTCATGCCATTGTATCTTTGGCATTTTTACATCGAGTGGCGTCTTGTTTCTTCCTTTCTTAGGGGCATATCCAAGTTGCTGGCTTGCCTCCTTGAGTGGTAGCAGCAGTGCTTATCAATCCTTGTACTATCGTACTACCTTTGGTGTAACGGCTAGTATTTCCGGGTGGTGTTGTGTGTGCTAGTGAGTCAGTTGGGACGGAGCAGCAAAGCAAGTCTCCGCGGCGCGAGACCAGGCTGGGGCTATTGGCAGTGTGCACGTGCTGTCGGATCATGAGGTGCTAGCTGTGAGAGCGACAAGTTCGTTGCCAACCGAATCTGGACGCTGAAATTGAGTGATCAGTTAATCTGTTATGAAACCTCAACTATTGTGACATCTCTTCGTTCATTTACAAGTTGTAGCACCCTTGGCCGTTCGCGCTAGCAGCATCGTATTATGTGTTGGAGTCGGCAAAATCTTGCAGCCGTCTTCTTACGTTGTGATTAATTATTAAGTTGACTGTTACTTATGAGTGAAGTGCACCTGCGGTATTTTCTGCCTTGTGGCCGCTTACGCTCCAGTAATCTGCCCTGGTCGTTAGCGTAGTTTGTAGGCAGTATGCCTTTTCCTCTTCGTGTTGCCGGCCGATGTGGCCGAGCGATTCTAGGCGCTTCAGTCTGGAACCGCGCGACCACTACGGTCGCAGGTTCGAATCATACCTCGGGCATGGATGTGTGTGATGTCCTTACGTTAGTTAGGTTTAATTAGTTCTAAGTTCTAGGGGACTGATGACCTCAGATGTTGAGTCGCATAGAGCTCAGAGCCATTTGAACCATTTCTTCTTCGTGTTGTTGCTGTCCAGCACGGCATGTAGTTCGACAGCCCTTTAAGTTGTTTGATTCATATTTGCTTAGAATTGTTATTTTTCCCCTGGCTGATTTTATACACCAATTTCTGGAGGCGTAGCGCTGTTCATATTCTCGTCCTCGGCTGATATTCACCATCATTGTTCCGCTGGTCGTACTGAAGGGAATTGGTTAAATTGTTGGTCGGTCCTTGGGCCTTCTCTAGTTTGAGTTGCCATCCGATTACCTAACTTCAACTCTTGCCTGCCTGTCTCACCTCACCTTACGTTTCAGATACCTTCCCAGGCCGACCGTTGGAACACTTCTGAGCACTACTTGTTCTGTTTGTTTTAATTTGTGATTCTCATTTTTGTTGAAGTATTGTGCGAGGTCTTTGGCCATGTAGTAATTCAGTTTTTTTAAAATTTGACACAAAGACCTTCAGTCGTGTTAAATTAAAATTTTGAGCACTGATTATTTAAAAAAAAATTTTTTTCTTAGAAATTGTTCTATCTGAAATCGTTTGTAATCCAGGCCCTAAGCTGTTCGTTGTTCCATGTGTTACGTGTGGCCTTCAGCTGAGGATTTGCGTGAACCCCTTAATATAGCCCTCAGCCATGTGTATTCTATAAAGGAATTTTTTTCTAATAAGAAGCAAGGGGTTTGCTCTACATTATTCATCTGACTTGTTGTTCAGGCCTTCAGCAATTTTTTCAAATTTGTTTGTGGCCTTCAGCCGTGCAATAAGCAGGTTTCGGCCGTTCTGTTGTAGTTCAAAAACAAATTTTCTTGCTTAAAAAAAACTCTTTATTAATGTTCCTTAATTATAGTTGTCCTTCAGACGTTTAGTGTCGGCCTTCAGCCGTTGATTGTTTTCATTGCATGTTTTGAAAAAAATACCTTCTATTTTTTTATTGCTTTTGATTTCTAAGCCAGGCCTTCAGCCGTTCTTGTGTTTGCTGTGTGGTTTTGGCTCTTCAGCCCAGAAAGCATCTCATGTTTTCTTTAACTAGGCGTTCAGCCGTATTCTTTAAATGTGATCTTTTAAGCCAACAAGTAAATAAGTGATTCTTTGAAAAATAAAGTTGTGTGTTTGATTGTGCAACTCACAGTAACTGTTTACGGCCCATCTACAACCTTAACCTTATCCTGTGCGCTCTCTGACTACCTACCAACCAGGTTTCCGTAGAACGTCATCCGTTCGTTGATTATTACTTCTTTTTCTCGTGGTAAACTCCCCCTTGACAGTCCCCTCCTGGAGTCTGGGATAGTATTCCGGAATCTGTTACCAATGCAGAGACCATCATGACACTTCGTCAGTCACAGGCCACATATCCTGTGGATACACGTTACGTGCCTTTAATGCAGTGGTTTACACTGCCTTCTTCATTCTCATGCTGTTGGTCATTGCTGATTCTTCCGCCTTAAGGGGCAGTTTCCCATTCCTAGGACAAGAGTGTGCCCTGAATTCCTGTCAGCGCTTTCGACCTCTTTGACAACGCCGTTGGCAGAATGAGTGTGACTTCTTATGGCGGAAGTCTTCGGCCACCAATGCTGATTATTAATCAAAATCAGCAGCGGACTTCGAACCCGGGACCGCAGACGTTTCGATTATAAATCAAAGACGCTACCCCTAGACCATGGATAATACAGAAACATAAATAATGCGTTTAGCATTATTAATGCAACATAATGTTTGGAAATCACTTGGTGACTTCTTGTGTTCTTTATCCTAGGTTATTAATTAAATAATTACGTTGTAATACAGCATACCAACAAAATGACTTTTCGGAAAGTGGTGAACAGATGACGTGCAGTTATCTCTAACAGTATATTTAAATGGAGATCAAATATTAAATGAATATTAGCGCAAATAAAGTGTGCCTCATGCTACATTTAAAAGGTATACTTAAAATAAAAACAGAAAAAACAGAAAAACATTTGAGCACAGGAGAGTGTTTTCCAAAAAGCTGAAAAGGAATTGGAAGAGCACATTCTTACGTTTGAGCTAATCGTGTTTGGTTTAAACATGTAGGACATGAGAAAATTTGCGCTGAACATTGAAGAAGGAAAAGGGTTGACCCGTAATATCAATACAGGAGAAGCTATGGCAGGCCAAATGCGGGCTGCAGGTATCCATCCAAGAAATATCGCCAAATCCGAAGAAATGATGAAAACTTCAAACAAAACTTCCAGAGGCGAGCCTAGCCTAGCAATCTGTAAGCTGAGGAGCAGTCCATGCTGAAAGTACTGGTAAGAGAAGCAGAGCTCAAGAAATCCAGAGCTGCAGCTCTATTTCTTGGGAAGGAAGTGTTTTGCAATCTCTGCAGGAAAGCCACAGCAGGAAACCATTGGTTTGGCGAATTGTACAATAAAAATCGGATGGAAGACGCGATCACCTGCATGAAAAGCAAATTGTTGATTCATGAAAAGTGTACAGGGGTGGGAAAAGAGTGAAAAAGTTATGCGGCAGTGCATTCAAATAGTACCGCAAGAAACTTCCTGGCAGATTAAAACTGTGTGCCTAACCGAGACTCGAACTCGGGACCTTTGGCTTTCGCTGTCAAGTGCTCTACCAACTGAGCCACCGAAGCACGACTCACACGCCCTCCTCATAGCTTTAATTCCGGCATTATCTCGTCTCCTACCTTCCAAACTTCACAGAAGCTCTCCTGCGAACCTTGCAGAACTAGCACTCCTGGATGAAAGGATATCGCGGAGACATGGCTTAGCCACTGCCTGTGGGATGTTTCTAGGATGAAATTCTCAGTCTACAGAGGAGTTTGCGCTGATATGAAACTTCCTGGCAAATTAAAACTGTGTGCCGGACCGAGACTCAAGGTCGGGACCTTTGTCTTTCGCTGGCAAGTGTTCTACCGACTGAGATACTCGAGCACGACTGACGCCACGTGAGGAGACGAGGTACTGGCGGATTTAAAGTTGTGAGGAAGCGGCGTGAGTCGTGCTTGAGTAGCTCAGTCGATATGGAGCACTTGCCCGTGAAAGGCAAAGGTACCGAGTTCGAGTCTAGGTCCAGCACACAGTTTTAATCTGCCAGGAAGTTTTATATCAGCGCACACTCCGCTGTAGAGTGAAAATTTCATTCTAATAACGCAAGAGCTTAAATATGAAACATTTCCTTATAGTTAGACTAATACATGTCTGCAAGTTCAAGGACATAGTTTATAGGGGTGGGATAATTTATCCACAGCACTGCTACAAATTAGGAAATTAGATTCTCAGTTTATTTCTGTGGTATCATCCGAAGATTACAGCAGCGCACCAAAATCAACAATGCTCATCGATACCGCAGACCTTAGGCGTGTCTCGCTGCAATCCGCAACGACGAATGTGAGAGGCTGAAGAAGACCTGCCCCCTCAGTCAGCACAGCAGGGTCCTCGCATGGAGGTCAATACAGAGCGAAGCACCGAAACGCCCTGTCCACTTAAGTGACCCAGCTGAAGTAGTCCATATCATCGAGTAGAGCTAAAGAATTATTTAAGTTTCATGTTGGAATGTACTTTTGTGAATGTTGAACATTGTACTTCGAGAGAAGAGTTCGTCAACTAGTGCTTCAAGATGATGCTTTAATATTCAATAACAGCTGTAAATTACCAGCATTCCTGCGGAAAAGAAATGTATCAAGTTAAGGACATCGTTTTATCACTCATGTAATAAAGTGAACTAATGTTTCAGATGTAGTTACGATTTCCTATCTCCAGAGCAATTAAAGAACCCACAGTTATGGCTGGACGATTGTAGCATCATTTGGCCGTAACAGAATCACGGCCAATGTTTAGAACTGAAACCCAGGCAACAAGTTCAGGATAGGAAAGCGTCAAACATCAACACGTGGAAGGGAGATCCATCAGATAGTTAGTCCTTTTCAGCAAATTAACATTTATTTAAGAAAAACATACTGATCAATTAAATTTCAGATTTATAACAACATGGAAACCATCAGAATTATAGTGACATACAAAGTGACCAACTACTGAAATTTACCAACATAAGCAAAAAGAAAAAAGTATTGAGTAGACACAAAGCATCTGAGTTTATAACAGGAAGAATGAAACTTGAATCACAATTTACAAAAGTTCATCAGTTAAACCCGCCAAATTCCACAGCCTACAACCCTGGCGGCAGGCGCTTAACCCAGGTACACCTCGAAGGAACAAGACATCTACTCAACGTTTGCTAGGTATGGCAGACGACACGGCAAAGCTCTCCCGCGGCAATAACTTACACCTCGGGCGTGGTCAGAATGCCGCCAAGGTAGCGGCTGTAATATCCACGCCTATATTTTATTCAGAATCATATTCGTAACAGCGTTGTGTGTGGAATTCGAACGAACAGTCTCGTGACATTAATTAATCGATAATAAAGAAATAAATAATTATTGTCAAAGACATAATTTAATATTCTGTAAGAAATTATATCGCAGACAGTTCTCATGGAAAATGATAATGAAAATCTCCATCTTTTGTTATCTGTGACTCATCTAGAATAATCGTCCTTCCTGTTCGAACTGTCGTACTGATCGGATGTCATTGACGTCTCGTATCACAGAGGTGTGTAACAGACTGTATTATGTTGTTAAGTAATGTCTGCAAAATAAAGTTTCTTTGTGATTGAAATGAATCCTCTTTGTTTGGACTTTTATTTCACTGTGATTCTCGTCCTAAACAAATGTTAAGTTTTCTGATCAGCTACAATGGAGCGCAGCCATTAGCGCTATTCAACTACAGCGCGGTTTATTGTTAAATGTTGAATAATAAGTGATTAACATTGAGAAATACGTTTAAATGTTAATGCATATAGTGAAGGTACAAAAAAGATTATTTGTTAGTAGTAAAACAGTGCCTGAAGGAAAAGCGCTAAGTGATTGGACTATTTTAGCCACCATCTTCGTGAAATATTGCAGCGGCAGTTTTAAATTGAATTTTGATACAGACATAAGTCTTGATGGTCATTATTGCGACAATAACTGTGATCTAGAAACCACTCGTAATAAATTGCACATACATTGTGAATAATCTTTAAATATAGTGAAATTATGTCTATGCAAACAGCATGTTACGTGATAAAAATAATTGTTCTCTGCTGATGTATGAAACCTGGATATTTCGTAACAATTTTTATACATATTTTGACTGGGAACAATACACTAGTATTGAGTGAGTGTGGTTGTGTGTGTCAAAACTGTTAATTTTCCTTAAAGAAAAGTGTAGCCATCTGTAATAACAGTAGCGGTAAATTCGATAGACGATCTGCAACTAGTAATAAGACTATTATGCAACAGCACTGAAGATTGCTAAAAATGATTACTCTTGTACAGCTGAAATTATGAAACATGCGTTTAGCTTGTTTGCTGGTTGTATATGATTACTTTTGTGCATGAACTTAGCGCCATTTACACTGCTTGGAAGACAACATTGCTACACGTTCCCAAGTGGAGATTTCTTCAACAAAATAACGATCATTAGCCGGGAAAAACAGTGATTAAATAAAACTTGATGTTACATTAATAATAAGTAACTGGTTTTGTAGTAGTCTTGCTGAAATTGCCCAACACGATGCTCCGACCCGCCACACTGACGCCCAGCTTGGAGCCACAATACACAACATTTGTTGTAATATGACACGGGAGAAATTAGTGTATGCAGTTAAACGTCACGTGGAGTGTTGCAAGAAATAACTATGAGCTATTGAGCTGAGCTACCCGCCAACATCTGGAACAAAGGTAGAAACAGACGTTCACGTTCCTAGCTTACATACATAAAGTGACAGCAGCCTTAAATATCAGTGCTTCAGTATTCCGTCTGTGAGTGTAATATTTTCAAGTATAATTTGTCTCGTACATAGTTTGTGCGCACATTTCACCATTTAGCTATTGTTATTTATGTGTGTGTTAGTTGTAAGGTATTTTGTGTGAAATATTGTTATTGTCAGTGATATATTTCGTGCAGTATTAGTGTCAAACATGGTTAGACCTAAAAAGTAAAGTCGAAAGAGCATGATGCAGAAATGCCATCAGATCCTCAAATATATCAACCTTCTCACACTTCAGTGAAAGTCCTTGATAATGTAAATTTAGATGATATCTATTTACTGCCTGATATTCCAAGCGAAAATGAAACTGAGGAGTTGTCAACACAGACGGACATTCATGCAGTTAAACCTATAGATGTGAATGATAATATTTCTACCGGGCAAGGGACAGAAATTTGCAATTCTCAAGCGATGCCACTATCGGATAGAAAATGCTAGCACTATTATTTGAAAGGTTTAATATCATGGAACAGGGAAAGGAAAAGCTTAGGCAAGAAAAGGCGATAAAAGAACAACAACGCGAGCTCAAGTAGCAGCAACAAAAGGTTATAGTGGAACAGCAACGCAAGCTCATGGAGCAGGAGCGTGATAGAAAATTCATGGAACAAATGAACAATATTTCTGTAGAACGAGATAAGGAGATTGCACAGAGAATTAATCAGATGTTAGTCGATCGCGATACAGCATCTACGACTTATTTCAAGAAAGAAATCAATGCAATAAAGACTAGTATCAAACTTTACCAAACATACCAACTCAAGTGAAAACTCTTCAAACCGAAGTAGATAAGTGAGAAACGCAGTTCAAAACTTTGTCTACTTCTGTGGAGTCAATATAGAATGATATCCCCACGGAAGTACAGAAACAAGTCCGAACGTAAGTAGCCAGGGCATTGAACACTGAAAATCACAATCTTGAAACAATGTCAAAACACAGCAACAAGGACGCTGGTACTGACAGGCAAAAGAACAACGAAAATTTGCCGACAACCTCTATTGAAGTTCATAATAGACCATGTTTCGGTAATCAATCTGTATTACCCCAGCAATTTGTTTCACCAAGAAACCCGAATTATGAACCAGAGTGTACTATACCAGAGTGGTAAGTATAGTAATAGTAAAAATCTTTACAACCAAAAATCTGATTACTTCTGTAATAATAATAATTACCAGGAAACCAATGACTACCAGCATCCGAATGGTAATCAAAGGCAATATAATAATGAAAATGTGAACCATAATAGTAATTCTAATAGTAAAAGAGGAAATGAAAATAAATAGGACAGTCCGTACAAAGATAAACCAAAAAAACATGCGTGGTGACAATGAGAAAAGTACGTACATACCGAATAACCAATATCCACAATGGTGGGATCCGAGTAGACCATCTCCGACTGTAGAATCACAAAATGTGAAAATAGTGGAGGCATCTTCAGAGCCGAAACAGAATAAACCGAAGTCAACAAACTAATCTCGGCCATGTAGACGTTCGCCAGGAGACGGAGACTAAGAATGAAGGCAGCAGGTCTATGCAAGAGAACGTTAATATGATTCACTATCATTATGGTAAGAAACTCGAAGATGAACTCTATCAAGAATCTGCCGTCCTTGATAGGGAAGAAAAGGAAAGTATTCAAGCAAGTGTCAATGGAACCATCAATGGTGTAGCAACCATTATCCTCCTCGACAAAGGTGCGATGTATCGGTAATGAACGCACAATTTTTCAGGAAGGTAACGCAGATAAAAAGACTGCTGACTCTGCCTGTTACGAATTACAAAGATATAGGAATGCAGGGAAAGAAGGCACAAATTATTAAGTATCAGGCACAGATTGAGGCTTCCTTTGGAAATGATAGCGTTTTATGCACGTTCCCATTAACGGAAAACTTACCAATACCTGTGTTACTGGGCCTTGAGTTTTTACGGAACAGAGAGGCTGTAATAGGTCTTGCCCGGAAACGTGAGTGCTAATGTACCGGAAACGACCAATAACATTGAAGCTCAATCGGGAGTTCAGTGTGAGCCTTTCACTGACTAGAGGATTACATGTATCTGTCGGATAACAAAAATTGTTGGTGTGGAGTGTAGACTATGATCACCCACAAAAGTGTCCTACTAACCGAAACAACAATGCACCCAGTACCGTGAGTGAAATCGGCGCAACGAAAGAAAAGGAGGTGAAAGAGGCATCTTGCAGTGACGCTTCACAGGCTGGACAATTAATAAAATTGCTAGCCTGATACCATGAACAGTATTTATAGATCAACCAGGTACCATAAAAGAATATGTTTATGATGTGAAAGACTATCCCCATAAGACCTATTGCAGAGCTTCATACTCGGTTCCCCGGACAAATAAAATGGCAATTATTGTTCGAAGTACCATTTAAAATAATCTCAATCCCTCATGGCGGATGTTATGTACTAGAAGATGTCAGTACAGGGAACCCAAAAGGACTGTACTGTTATAAGAGACGTATTTGCAGTAGGAAACCACTTTTATGTCTCTGTAAAGAGACTAATACTTACAGCGCAAATACACAATAACACAAATGTAAGTACGTAAATAGTAGTTATAGTGAAAATCTTATCGTAAGTAATTTCATGAACTAATATGTACTATAATCCGTTTACCGTAGGAATAAACCTGATGTAAACATTGCACTATGTACGTCACCTGCTACGTTGAGAACGAGCCTATCAACAACAGAATCCACGAAGCCAACACACGCCTTCACAAGGCTTTTAATGAGATCAGCAGAAACTCGTTAAGATTGATGGAGATAATTAAAATGGATTTGGACTTACACAATAAGTACATACGCCGCTGTGTAGGCAGGATGATAAGCGAGTACATGTAACTGACAAGGTGCAGATACAAACAGAGCAGTCTCAGTTAAACACTGAAGCAAAGCAGAAAATTTCACTCATTAGTAGCCCTACGTAATTCAATTACGACTAAAACATATCAACGTAGGCTAGAATGAATACACTAAATCAGATTTCAAATTCATACCCTGTACCTGATACACCACCTTGACATTGCCACCGTGTACAGTGCCACATACCAGTGTTACTCTTCAATTCTTAAAACCGTACCCCACGCGGGTGCGTACAAGTGGTTTTGTCAATTAACAGAATCACGTGGTTCAAAGAAGACACACTAACAAGCATTGGTCACTTCAAGCCAAGGCAGACTGTAGAACAAACAAATACATGTACGACACAGTTATATTGCGCCAATTTTCCTTTACCCAATAAAAGTGCAGGGCCAGAATGTCCATAGGCAGTATTTTTACGGTGCAGTCTCCCCACCGTGAATTATCCTTTTAATTCTTCTTCAAATAACAGAAGGAGGCTCCCGTCACCAGAGCTCCAGAACACGACCTTCGTCACCTGCTTTAGCGGCTGCCCAACATTCGACAAGTCGCTCGGCGATCTGGCTGTCTTCATGCGTTGTCAATCCCAAATCTGCCCAATCAAACCCCGCCACCGGGCACTGACGCTCCAGCCCCCCTCCTTCCGTCACGTGCCGTTCACAACTCGCACCGCCGTGCTGAGCCTGCACCTCAATCAGGAAAAGCAAAGATAAGTAACAAGGGAGGTGACTATCGATACCGGTTCCCGACGTAGTTTGGCCAGCAAACCGAGCCACCACGGCTCAGGAACATTAAATGTGGTGTTTATTTTTCTGAGTGTTTTCAATATTTAAATCAGATACCAAGAAAAATATCATGCAGTGAGGAATAACATTGTTTAAATAATTTTTTTTATTTACTGTTCAGCGTATAATATATAAAATTTCCCAAGGAATACAGTTTAGGCAACTTTCCACTGCACACCAATAATTAGTAAGTGAAATCTAAGCATAAGTACTATGAGAAGCCAGTTACAAGTGAAGTACCACGTGATCAAAAAGTCAGTATAAATTTGAAAACTGAATAAATCACGGAATAATGTAGGTAGAGAGATAAAAATTGACACACATGCTTGGAATGTCATGGGGCTTTATTGGAACCAAAAAAATACAAAAGTTGAAAAAATGTCCGACAGACGGCGCTTCATCTGAGCAGAATAGTAATAATTAGCATAACAAAGTAAGACAAAGCAAAGATGATGTTCTTTACAGGAAATGCTCAATATGTCTACCATCATTCCTCAACAATAGCTGCAGTCGAGGAATAATGTTGTGAACAGCACTGTAAAGCATGTCCGGACTTATGGTGAGGCACTGGCGTCGGATGTTGTCCTTCAGCATCGCTAGAGATGTCGGTCGATCACGATACACTTGCGACTTCAGGTAACCCCAAAGCCAATAATTGCACGGACTGTCTGGGGACCTGGGAGGCCAAGCATGACTAAAGTGGCGGCCGAGGACACGATCATCACCAAACGACGTGTGCAAGAGATCTTTCACGCGTCTAGCAATATGGGGTGGATCGCCATCCTGCATAAACGTCGTACGTTCCAGCAAGTGTTTATCAGCTAGGCTGGGGATGATGCGATTCTGTAACATATCGGCGTACCTTTCACCCGTCACGGTAGCAGTTACAAAACCAGAATCACGTATTTCGTCGAAGAAAAAAAGGGCCGATAACGGTAGATGTGGTAAATCCAACCCATACCGTGACTTTCTCGTCGTGCAATGGAGTTTCCACGACAGTTCTAGGATTTTGGGTAGCCCAAATTCTACAGTTGTAGGCGTTGGCAGACCCTCGGAGCGTGAAATGGGCTTCGTCGATCCACAACACGTTACTCAACCAATCGTCATCTTCCGCCGTCTTTTGAAACGCCCACACCGCAAATGCCCTCCGCTTCACTAAATCACCAGGTAACAGTTCATGATGCCGATGGATTTTGTACGGATAGCATCGGAGGGTACGCCTAAGTGCCAGCCAAACAGTAGTGTATGGAATGCCGGTGCGACGTGCAACTGCACGAGCGCTGACTTCCCCGTGCATAGACGAACCCGCTACAGTCTCCATTTCTTCCTGAACTATCTCAGCCGGATTACGCCTTGTGCTCGGTCGGCCACTACGGGGTCTATCGTCTAAACAACCCGCGGCTTCGAACTTCGAAATCATTCTCGCCACAGCTGCATTTGTCAACGGACCTTTACCCGTTCGAATCCCCTTCCTATGGCGATAGGATCGTAACGCTGAACTAGCACATTCCCCATTCTGATAATACAGCTTCACTAAAAGCGCCTTTACAAGTAACGTCAACATGCTGCGACTGCTGGCGCATCTGATTCTCTCTCTCTCTCTCATTGCAGCTCCTTTTATACACGATTGTCATGCGCGGTCACTAACGTTTTGCTGTCCAGCGCCATCTGTCGGACATTTTGTGAACTTTGTTTTTCTTTTGGTTCTTATAAAACCCCATGTCATTCCAAGCATGGGTGTCAATTTTTACCTCTATATCTACATGATTCCGTGGTTTATTAAGTTTCCAAATTTATACTGACATTTTGATCACCCGGTACGAGTAGATTTGGAAACTGAAGCTATTGGAAACTAACATAAAGCTTTACATTTTCAAAACGGGGCAGTTTGTTAGGACAACTAAACTCAGTTAATATGCTTACACCCCTTGATCCATGCTAAAATACGTCTTTCAGATGCCCAAAACCGACGGAGTATAGCTTTACCGCCACACTAGCCATAGCGCTGGTTGGATCCCATCTAATAAGGGAACAACGTGCGCTTGCACAGCTCTTTATCGCCCTGCAGCACTGTCGGGTCGGATAGTACGCACCAGTGTCGAGGAACAGAGCGCAAAGCGACTGCGCTGCGGCTCCGTCTCGGGGGACACTCTGCGAGAGCCGCCGCTCCGCGCCGTGTGATCACCGTGGGCGGCTAATGAGACACAGGCAGTCCATTACTGGCTGCTTCCCAAAGGAGCGCGACCGGAGGCACGCACGCAGACTGGCGCACGCGCAGGCTAATCAGCTCGGCGCCACCTACTCCAGGCTGCGGCTGGAGCTGGCGCTGGATCCCTCGGAGGCGACATCTCGGGAATCGCTGCCGCGGGCTCTGACGCCACGCGAACTCCCAGGTCTCAACGATCCCCGCCAGGGTCGTAACCTCTCGTTCCGGGAACCCACGTCACTTCGTCGCTTCCAAGGACCAGCACCTGGAACAGGACGTAGTCTACTGAGAAAAGTATACGCTGTACTCGGTTGTATACAATAGACAGATTAGGAACTTCAGCCTCTCCGTTATAAAGGATCAGATGCCTCGAATTCTTCAGTGTACATCTATGGATTCAATAAATCAGAATATTTAACACAATCTTATTTGAAAGGTGTAGTTTCAGGCATTGCAGACTTCTAGGGTCAAAGTTATATGAACAGTGGAGGATCCTAAAGTGGGTACTTTTTGCAACCGACGTTCGAAAATGATTACTGTCAAATGTTTTCTGTTCCCTGCCTTGGTGTACCGGTTATGAACTGTTGCCCATTCTTCTTCTTCTGTAGTGGTCAGTCCAAGGATTGGTTTGAAACAGCTACAAAGGCAACTTGTCTCCATTCCGTGCGTCTTTCATTTTTTTCTCTTCATTTCTTTATAGGTGTTACATCCCACATCTCTCACGATTTGATCCATGTACCTCAGTCGTGGTTTTCCTCTTGGTCTTTTTCCCTCGACAAGTCCCTCTATAACTGTGTTCAGGAGTCCTTTATGTCTTAATAGATGGCGTGTAAATTGCACTCTTCTTTTAACAATGAAACTCCAGAAGCTTCTCTTCTCACCTGCTCTTTCCAGAACCACTTGGTTTGTGACCTTGTCGATACATTTTATTTTGAGCATGCGTCTATAGCACGACATTTCAAAAGAATTTAGCTTCTGGTCTTCCTCTGTCCCGAGAGTCCATGTTTCACACCCATAGCGCGCCACGCTCCACACATATGATTTCAAAAATATTTTCCTGATTTCAAGGCTGATGATCTTAGATGTGAAGATGTTTTCCTTCTTGTTAAAAGCAGCCTTTGCTTCAGCAATTCTACTTCTCACTTCTGCCTTGCTCCTTCCATCCCTAGTAATATTACTGCCCAAATAAGTAAATTTATCAACTTGTTCAAGCAGTTCATTGCCTACATTAACTTGGACTTTCACTTGATCTTTTTTGTCGCACGTCATTACTTCTGTTTTTGCTTTATTAATTCTGAAATTATATTCTTCCCCCATAACGTGTTGACCATTAACATTATGAAAACAAGAATAATAGGAAATAACCTATGTTTGGTTATTGTGCATATTCAATATAGTAAGGTGAGTGTATGTAATTAAATTAGTAGAAAATTTGGGGGTGGAGAGGATGCGAACTTTAGTACACAGGGCTGTCGCCTTTGGCAGATCAATTGCTCTAACTAGATATGTGAAAAACCGACCGGCTTAAACCGATAGAAGTGTTTTAGCTTCAAAAAATCCATATTTTTGGGTATTTTTTCGATCTCGGTTGTAACAGGACACTTTTTTCCATTTTTTTTACGAATAAGTGGGTAAAAAAGTCGACATGTCAGTTTTCTATAAATGAGTTAAGATATTTGGTTTTTATGCAAACTTTTATAAAAAATAGTAGTTTATAGTTGTAAAATTTCCATTGCATTGAAATACTGCATTATTATAGAAACGGGGAATCCCTGTCAGCACTATTTTAATTATAACGTCTACTCAGTTGGAAGCTAGCAACAAAGTCATGGTACAGGAAATAATAGAGCATTACAGAAACAATAATGTACCTTCTGCCGTGTGGCGTGGTTTACTGAGATGGTATGGCTGCACGTGTAGTATACAAGACTTGCCACAACCCGGTTTATACGGTATTTTCTAGCTGTCGTTTTCGGGAATTAGTTGTATTGCAGAAGCGCGGTAGCAATGACGTAAAATGGACGACTCGCTTTAAGAGATTGAAAACGAGAGGAGGAACAACAAACGTGGACATCACGTAAGGTGGAAACATCCACAATGTGCCTTGGAAGAGAAGGTAAATTTGGTTAATATAGCCATAATTTCTGTTGTCGTGACATAAACTTGGGATAATGACCGAGCCCTTAATTTTGTGGTTGCTACAGGGTGAAACGTTAATACCACCCAAAACTGACGATGCAGGGAAGCTATCAACGTGAAACCTTTCGCTCCCGTTGTCGCCACGGCTCCCATCTCCCTAAGTTTCGCGGTCATTTTTGCAGACAATGAGACCAGTTTTTGCCACAGCCTCAAAGCCATATCGATGGAGATCTGCTTATTCCTTTACCTTCATTATAAGTTTTCAATCTTTGTTCGAAGTCTATGTTTATTACTGGAAGTAATAGCAATTTCAGGAATCGGTTATTTTGAACTGTTTGTGTGTGTGTGTGTGTGTGTGTGTGTGTGTGTGGTTTGAGGTTTTCGGGCGCTAAACAGCGTTGTCATCAGCGCCCAAACGTATAGAAACAGGAACACATGCGGTGAAGGGACGAAGACGGACAGCGAACAAGGAGAACGGCTAAAAGACACAGGCCTGACGCAGTTCCAATTCCTCACATACAGAGGCAAAACAAGAGGAAAAGAAACGCACTAAAAAAGGAAAGGAATCACAAGGAAAAGAGAACAGAAATAGAAGTGAAACAAGTAGGTAATCGTGACTGGCGGACCTCTTACCTAAAACCTGGGTGAGCCAGTCAACCAGCAGCACATTAAATCCTCTCCCTAAAATCCGAGGCAACAAATTGGACAGGACACAAAACCGTAAGACCTTAAACACAGTCGTTCCGTCGTTTTGCAAAATAGAGGGCAAATCCGGTGGCAAGGAAACCACGGCCCTCTGGCCAGAGAATAAAGGACAGTCAAGTAAAATGAGGCGGACAGTAATCTGGACACCACAAGCACTGCAGATTGGGGGGTCCTCCCGCCGGAGTAAAAAACCATGGGTTAAGGGACTGTGCCCGATGCGGAGGCGAGTGAGGAGAACCTCATCCCGCCTGCACGACTGGTAGGACGTACGCCATTTCCGCGTGGTGGCCTTGACCAAACGCAGCTTATTTTCACCAATTGCCAGCCACTCTTCTTCCCATTGACGCATAACACGAAAACGCAAAAGGGAGGTAACAGCATGGAGGGGGACGGCACATTCAACAAGGTGAGGGAGGGAACATGTATCTTTGGCAGCCACATCCCCCAGTTCGTTTCCCCTAATACCCACGTGCCCCGGCACCCAGCAAAAAAAACCTCCTTCCCCTGCCGTTGCAGGTGGAGTAGGGCATCTTGGATGTTCTGGACGACCGTATCCGTTGGGTACAAGTGTTGCATGGTCTGAAGGGCACTCAGGGAGTCAGAACAGATGAGAAACTTAAGACTGGGAACACATCTCATCTGCTCCAATGCCCACAAGATCGCAAACAATTCGGCATCAAAGATGGTAAACGCCGCAGGAAGCCTAACTTGACGACTCGATCAGGGAAAACAACAGCACAACCAACAGAGTCCCCCTGTATAGAGCCATCCGTAAATACTGGTACATGGTCGGGATGCTGGTTTAAAATATCGTAAAATAAGGAGGTAAAAACAAACGCAGGAGTTCAGCTGCTCCGGTACTCTGACAAGTCTAAAATGACGCTGGGCCTCTGGAGCACCCAGGGAGGCAGGCGGGTAAAACTCTGAAGTTGGGGTGCCACGTGCTCCACACCAAGGGACTCAAGCAAATGCCCTTGCACGAATGCCAAATGGTCTCGGTCGGGTTGCACTATAGACAAAAAAAGAATCGATGTAACCGAAAACCGGTTATTTCAGCAATAACCGGCATAGCTAGCTCTAACGCAGCTAGGAGTCGAGGCGAAATGAGCTTCAGTGAGTGGAATAACCGAAAGAAAACAATCGTTTCTGTCGGTTGTTCGAAAACAATTGAATCTTTCGATAACAATTTTACGTACCTTCAAATGGGGTGAAACTGACTGCCGGACAGAAGTTTACCGTAATTACAACAAAATGTTTTAGTTAAATAACTACACACTGCTAACGAAATTGTCTGTTTTTAAATATTGTATTTACTCTTCTGAAATTCTTAATTCGTATCAATATCTAAATGTACACCATTTCGAACCTCAATTTGAAAACTAATCGTTTTCATAAGGGAAGACCTTTTTAACTTTTTTAATGAGCTAAGCCTTTTTTTCGAGCGACTGGTATAACAAACTCACGTGTCTAGGTCTTAAGTGCGTCGTGCATTGACAACCAGAGTAAGAACAAAAGCTAATCTACCATACTTACCTGTTTATAGACACATCAGTAAAATTTTGCAAATTATTAGTGGAATCTAAGTGAAGTTGGCCGACTCTTCTCGAGCGCTTCTTTTATGAACAAACATTCGTGACTGCGGCAAAAATGTCATATAATGAACACAGCAACAATATGACATAGTCGATGCTGCAACAACTGTCTGTAAGAGACAAGTGATGGAGCGAGGAAATCTTTGTTGCAAGTGTCTGTATGTTATGAATCTGTCACTGGTTCTCTTTGTTGCATCATACAGTTGACATCGTAAGAGTTGTCAGTATGAAAGCGCCGCTTGTGTACAAACGTGTACAATGTGAACTGAAGAAATATAGCCCGTATGTTTTAGAACTGTCTGTCACATAAATTATAATGAAGAAATATAGCATGTATGTTTTAGAACTGTCACAGAAATTATAATCCAAAGGAAAAGAATTTAAACAAGGCTATCCGATACCATAAATATTCCAAGGTTACCATGATGAACGGAATTCATCATCGTCAATGTAAAACAAAGATGACCAGCCATTTTCTCATAGTAAAGACATAGTAAATAAGCAGAGTATGAGTTTCTTCAGACTTTCATAAATGAAACTTATGCTTACAAATTTTTGTTCTTAAACTCTGCCTTTCTCTTACTCTGACATTCGAGTTAAAATTTAATCATCATGCCACATTCATTTTGCTATTATTGAAATAGATTCAGAACAATTAAAATTACTTACAGTCATAAAGGAATCACAGTTTTCACGTAACAGAGACAATCCTGGGTAGAGGGAACTCACCTATGCAATTGTTTTCTTTTCTTTCTTCTAATTTTATGATCTGTTAGAGCAAAATTAATGAAGACCAAATTTTAATTATTGCAGCTAAAAACCCATGCTATGAAAGAAAAACCAGTGTATTAGTTTTATTGATTTCGGACATATTTAAATTTAAAGTCCAAAGTCAGTCAGTTTCATCCCACTCAACGGTATTGGTTAAATTATTCATTCATTATTTTGCGTAAAGCCAGTCTGTTGAACCAATCGCACCAAGTCTCAAGCTCTCTTGCATAATCATTCCTCAGCGCAAATATTCGATGATTCTGTCACTTCTAAATCATTACCGTTGTCGGCGTTTTGTTATCACATGTAGTCACTTTCCTTGCTGATCCAGTATTTGCTTTTTATTGAGTGCCAGTACTTAGCTTGCAGTTCGGTTTTTCTTGAATGTTTATAACCAGGTGTTTTCTTCACAGTGAACGTCGTGTCTGGATCATAATGTCGGAAAGGTCAGTGGCATTGGTGTAGAACAAAACTGATGACTGGATACAAAGTGATTCTCAAGATGAGTTCATTGCGGTTTACAGTATCTACAGTTATGATTCATTCATGGAACTTCATTAATTAAGCAAATTCAAAGATAATTAACGAATGACGATAAATATTTCTCGCAAAAAAACTGCTTCCGACAAGTGACAGTGTATGGTCAAAAAGCAAGGGATTACGTTACCTAGCAATTAAATTAATTGTTACTAACCAGCAGGTCCTGTGAAGTCATGTCCGAATTCGCAGTCTCTGCATGCCCGTAGACTCGTGAGTCACCGCCGCAACCATCTCGTCACTTGAATCTAGTGTCACGTACAAGTGGGCTCGACTCACTCAGGAATGTGACCGAGTACACGAGTTCACAAGTGTTTAACCGCGGACGCTCGACATTCCCGTTACACACGAAACCGTTTAAAAAAAAATTCCCTCCATTAGTCTGTAAATTACTATTCATTTCTTTCACACATTTATGATTTCAGGCTTTACCGCCATTCTCAAGTGCAAGCTGAAACTTCACAAACTGTCCGACAAGCCTAAATCATCGAGGCAAGTTATATAGGGCGATTTTCTTCCACAATGGACAAACTCTAGAGATTGGTCGATGAGAGGATACGGAACAAAACAGTTCTAATGAACTTACGTCCGGAAATGCTTGGTTTCCATGTTAAAGATCGTCTATTCAGTCATACTCTGTTGCAGATTCTACGTCTAATACGCGCCGTATCATGCAGCCACAGTTACAGTATGCATGGTTTCCTCCTTGAGTATGCTACTTTCCCTCATCCATCATCCTCTCGTGCCCTCTCCTACCATAGTAACTGGTAACGATGTGTCCGATTCACTTTTCTTGATGACTTACTTTGTAGTGGATGTGATACAGCGTTGTACACTATGGTTCCGTATTCGAATCGAGAGCTTGCCGACAAGGTGTTTACTTACGGAAAGCAAATGCAATGGACGGCGAGAAGCAACGTTCTCTCAGGAGACCTATCCCTGGAGACAACAACCACAGAATTCAATGTTTGCAAAAGTGTTTCACCGTTTGTCTGAGACAGGTTCGTTTCAGGAAATCATGAGGGGCTTACCCGAAATGTTCGGACACCAGACATGGGGGGAAATGTGATTAACAGCGTGGAAGGCGACTGCAGTATCAGTACTAGGCAACTGGCCCGCCAGTACGGGGTACGCCAGACGACTATGTGGGATATTCTCCATGACAATTGTTACTATAATTATCACTTACAGCATGTGCAGGGCTTACTAGCGACAGACTTTCCACACTGGGGACAGTTTTGTCAACGGTTTCTTCACCAGGCAAACAAGATTCCGGGATTTATGTCATCCATCCTATTTACAGATGAGGCCATATTCCAGATGTGGAGACACCGGAGCAGCGTATTCATGCTGCCTTGGACACTGTTCTGATGCAGCCTGGTTTATGTGAACATGTGAGACAGAACATGCTTCGGCCCGCACACGCATGCGTTGAGGCATATGAAAAGCATTTTCAACACATACTGTAACTGTGGTGGCGTGATACAGCGCGTATTAGACCGCAATCTCTGTAGCAATGTTTAATTTAATAAATGGTCTTTAGCATGGAAATCGTGCATTTCCGGACATAAGTTCACGAAACCTTTTTGTTCCGTATCCTCTCATCGATCAGTTCCTAGAGTTTGTATACGGTGGAAAAAAAAATCACCCTATATAACTACACTAGTGAACCCGTCAATGCTTCGCAATTGCTATATACGCCTGGGAATTGGATACACGTCCTAAACTTCTCCTGCCACTTTCTCTTTCCACGTCCTCCTCCCCCCTCTCACTATCCATAACCTCCTCCTCCTCCTCCTCCTCCTCCTCACCTCTATTTTCTCCTCCCTCTGTCCATCTTCTCCTTCCCCTCTATATTTCCTCCTTGCCCATCGTCCCATCTCCAATGTCACCCACTCCATGACCTGAACTATGTTTATTGTTATTGCAAACGATACCTTAACTAGGAGGTGATTTCACTTAAAATGAATAGATAAATGGTTCCTGTCATTGGTATGAGGGATATGATAGAGATTTCTCCGGCTGCTATCTCTGTGAGGATAGTAGATAACAATGAAAGTATTTTGCTTTGCTTTAATCTGAAGACAGGTAGGATTACAACATTTCAGATCCGCAGTAGTGTTCTAAACAAAAGCCAAAAAGCCACTGAAACTACTTACCTATTTTTTGCTAAAACCGCCTCCCAGGAAAAAAATGGTTCAAATGGCTCTGAGCACTATGGGACTCAACATCTTAGGTCATAAGTCCCCTAGAACTTAGAACTACTTAAACCTAACTAACCTAAGGACATCACACACACCCATGCCCGAGGCAGGATTCGAACCTGCGACCGTAGCAGTCCCGCGGTTCCGGACTGCAGCGCCAGAACCGCTAGACCACCGCGGCCGGCCCTCCCAGGAAGAAAACAAAACTACACATTATTGTGTAAACAATTTTTATTTAAAATTATGTATAAGAAGAAATGTTTTAAATCCTATGGTTTTGTAGTTAAAACAGACTGTGAAAAAGGTAAAGAAATTGCACATTTTCATAGCACAGCATTTTCTTTCTCTCAGCTGTCCTTAACAAAAAAATTGCAAATACATGTTTAAAAATATATAGTCTATGTCAGTATGAATATCTGTTATATATAATGTAAAATTTTAATGGAAATGGGTCAAGTACTTTTCGAGATATTTGCTAACAACCTTTCCACTTTATATACCGTTTATATTTATATATATTAAAATATGAAGCCGATGCACTTCCAGAGTTTTATCAGACTATCACGTAAAAATTTGAAGCAAACTGCGTGTTTGCTAACAAAGATTGCTTTTGTATATTGTGTATAGGTATTTATAAATTGTATATTTTGTAAAATATGTAACATATTACTGTCTAAGTGTTTATTACAGTATAGTGTACATATATGAAGTAAATTGGGCAAAAACTTTTCTAGATATTTACTAACAATGTCTCCCCTTAATATACACTCCTGGAAATGGAAAAAAGAACACATTGACACCGGTGTGTCAGACCCACCATACTTGCTCCGGACACTGCGAGAGGGCTGTACAAGCAATGATCACACGCACGGCACAGCGGACACACCAGGAACCGCGGTGTTGGCCGTCGAATGGCGCTAGCTGCGCAGCATTTGTGCACCGCCGCCGTCAGTGTCAGCCAGTTTGCCGTGGCATACGGAGCTCCATCGCAGTCTTTAACACTGGTAGCATGCCGCGACAGCGTGGACGTGAACCGTATGTGCAGTTGACGGACTTTGAGCGAGGGCGTATAGTGGGCATGCGGGAGGCCGGGTGGACGTACCGCCGAATTGCTCAACACGTGGGGCGTGAGGTCTCCACAGTACATCGATGTTGTCGCCAGTGGTCGGCGGAAGGTGCACGTGCCCGTCGACCTGGGACCGGACCGCAGCGACGCACGGATGCACGCCAAGACCGTAGGATCCTACGCAGTGCCGTAGGGGACCGCACCGCCACTTCCCAGCAAATTAGGGACACTGTTGCTCCTGGGGTATCGGCGTGGACCATTCGCAACCGTCTCCATGAAGCTGGGCTACGGTCCCGCACACTGTTAGGCCGTCTTCCGCTCACGCCCCAACATCGTGCAGCCCGCCTCCAGTGGTGTCGCGACATGCGTGAATGGAGGGACGAATGGAGACGTGTCGTCTTCAGCGATGAGCGTCGCTTCTGCCTTGATGCCAATGATGGTCGTATGCGTTTTTGGGGCCGTGCAGGTGAGCGCCACAATCAGGACTGCATACAACCGAGGCACACAGGGCCAACACCCGGCATCATGGTGTGGGGAGCGATGTCCTACATTGGCCGTACACCACTGGTGATCGTCGAGGGGACACTGAATAGTGCACGGTACATCCAAACCGTCATCGAACCCATCGTTCTACCATTCCTAGACCGCCAAGGGAACTTGCTGCTCCAACAGGACAATGCACCCAACGTGCTCTAGAAGGTGTAAGTCAACTACCCTGGCCAGCAAGATCTCCGGATCTGTCCCCCATTGAGCATGTTTGGGACTGGATGAAGCGTCGTCTCACGCGGTCTGCACGTCCAGGACGAACGCTGGTCCAACTGAGGCGCCAGGTGGAAATGGCATGGCAAGCCGTTCCACAGGACTACATCCAGCATCTCTACGATCGTCTCCATGGGAGAATAGCAGCGTGCATTGCTGCGAAAGGTGGATATACACTGTACTAGTGCCGACATTGTGCATGCTCTGTTGCCTGTGTCTATGTGCCTGTGGTTCTGTCAGTGTGATCATGTGATGTATCTGACCCCAGGAATGTGTCAATAAAGTTTCCCCTTCCTGGGACAATGAATTCACGGTGTTCTTATTTCAATTTCCAGGAGTGTATTACATATATATTAAAACCATGTCGCCTATGTCCAGCCAAACGTTTCTTAGGTTTATAAATTGTGACAAGGTCATGAAAAAGTTTTCAGCTATCCAAGGAAATATTCGCTTTGTTATAATTCAAGTCTTGGATCACAAGTTTTTATCTTTTTGTAATCAGATTATTAATTTCTGTCGGCAACAAGCTTCTTTAGACTTAGAAGAATAAAGCATATGCAGGTAGCCTAATTCTCCTCCTAAATAACTCGTTCCTAAATATAAGAATGTAAAGTAGAAACTAATATAAAAGAAATGTGCAACATACCATTACCTGAATAGAAATGTGTTCCATTACAAATGCGATTCTATTAATTGTGATGGTGCAGCCGGTATCATTAGCCGCTTCGGCTTCGTGAAGCAAATAATATTTTGGTTAGAAAAGCACACACACATCTCACACGAAAAGAGACTCGATTATAGTGCCATGTAGCGGCAAAAAGTTGCCTCCATCAGAGCCCACTAAGCGTGTATATAATATATTTAAAAAAAAGTAGCCTGCGTGTACCATAACGTTTATTAGAGTACTGTGTAAAAATCTGAAATAATTTGGTCGAGAAGTTTTAGACAATTTTGATAACAGCTATAAGCAACGTCTTGCCATTGTGTTATTATTATGTTGTTGTTGTTGCGGTCTTCAGCTCAGAGACTGGTTTGATGCAGCTCTCCATACTACTCTAACCTGTACAGGCTTCTTCATCTCCAAGTACCTACTGTTAACTACATCCTTCTGAATCTGCTTAGTGTAGTCATCTCTTGGTCTCCCTCTACGATTTTTACCCTCCACGCTGCCGTTCAATACTAAATTGGTGATCCCTTGATGCCTCAGAATATGTCCTACCAACCGCTCCTGTCTTCTAGTCAAATTGTGCCACAAATTCCTCTTATCCCCAATTCTGTTCAGTACCTCATTAGTTACGTGATCTACCCTTCTAATCTTCAGCACTCTTTTGTACCGTTATTATTATATATATGTATTTATGTGTAATATATATTAAATCACAAATGTCCCAAGTGCTGCTCACAGACCGCTAGCGTTTATTGTTACTCTGATGCTAATGCATGGGTCTGGGGTATGAGATTACAGCGATGTCTTGTTTCTCAAAACTGCCGTGGTTTCCGTTTACAGTAGCCTTTTCAACGTTATGTGGACCTAAACTGTTACTGATTCTCTCGTGCTAGCGGTCTCTGAGAGAGCACCTGGGACTTCGTGTAATGGCTTCAGTAGCCAGGTCTTCATCTACAGTTCATTTTACATACCGCGAGTTTCAGGATACTGTTTTAAAATGGTTTCTGGACGTTTTGGAAGGAAATGGTGGATCAGATAGTGACAACGAAATCGAAAGTGAATATAATTCATAATCGAAACAATCTAAATGTGAGGAAGAATATGTTTTGCCTCATCTGATTTCCACAGATGTAACAAGAGATCAAATCTCCAGGTAAAGGTTCTGCTAGAAATATACTTGGAGGAGAGAAATATCGAAGCCTCTTCTCAAGCGATGTCGTGCCCAGCTGCGTAACATCATTTATTTGCCAACTGTGTGACCACCTGCTCAAGTAAGTAATAGTCCAGATCCTCTTACTTATTTCATTAATTTTCTTATGACTGATGATATTTTAAGTATCATACTGACATGGACTAACCTAAAAATAAACAAAGAAATGCATTAGAAGCATGCAAATGTTGCTGATAAATGTGAACTAAAAGTATTTTTCGGCTTACTGTTTCATTCAGCCATTTTAAAATCTATCAGCGAAGATTACAAATCGCTTTATGATACAGATGGTACTGGGCGTGATATATATATATATATATATATATATATATATATATATATATATATATATATATATATATATATATATGCCGGTTTGGTATAGTCGTAACCAGTTTGGTATACTCCTAACATACTTGAGAGTCAATGTCCCTGCACCATGTTTTGAACACAACCAAAACGATCCTCTCGTTATAGCGTCAGAGAATTTTACAAAAATTATCCACAACCGTCAAATGCTCTAAACCTCTGGAGAGTTGTAATGTACCAATGAAATTCTGATCTCATTTCGTGTTAAATGCAGTCTCAGAGTGTACATTCCGAATAAACGCTGCAATAATGGCTTAAAAGGCACGAGCATTGCTGATACTCACACTGGTTATCCGTGTAGCGCACAATTTTCCACAGGAATAGAATCAGATGCACAACATGTAAATTCAGTAGCAAAGCAGTTCAGACAGTGATTAGACTAGCCAAATCAAATGAACAGACTACTACTGAAGTTCAATCGATTTGGAACATTACTCAAATGAAAGGCACTAAAGTACGTAGAAACGTCGAAAAAATTCAAAGAGAAATTCCGAAAGAAGTGTTACTGTGAAAAGTAAGGTATTTGGTTCTGTGACGTATATATTCATGCATGTTCTAAGCCTGGTATCATTTGTTTCAGAACTCCAGTAAAGACAGCACACAGGTCAACCGCTTTAATTGTTTGATGAAGCTTACAAATTCGCTGGTGAGCCACAGATTGAAAAATGAGTCAATAACTCTCAAATACCCTGTGAAGTTGGGTGTCCATTCACCTTATTTTGGGTTTAGCAGAAGCAAGGAAGATTGGAAAAGTATAAAACATGCTCCACAAAATATATTTGACTTGAGAGCCAAAAAAGACGAAGAAGTCGCCTTACTTCGCCATTGTCGCCATAAGCTAATCTGTTTTGAATGCTGTAAAAAAAATTGCAGGTTAGTTCAAAGAAAACTTCTGAGAAGGTAACTGTACAAAAGTTTGCGGTTAGTGCAAAGAAAGTTTCTGAGAAGGTATAATCTAAACAGTTTTAGTATAACTCTTATTATTTGAATGTTACTTGGGAGATTCTTGTGTTTTGATTATTACAGATATAATAACAATAAAAATATTCTAAAAGGTAAAATTATAAGTGCTGGTTATTTGAGTTTTTGTATCATTAACATTATTATGTGATGTTATGTTCATTTTGTGCATTTTTCTGTTTAATGCATCATTTTCGTAAAAATAAACTTTAAAATTTATTAGAAAATATGAAGAGGTCGGAGGGATATAGTCATAAGCCACATGAAACTAGTTTTGAGATACATCAAGTTTAAAATTTCAACGGAAATCTAAAATTACTTAATACAAAATAGAAACCTTCTTTATACTTCAAACATTTCCTTAATACTTGCAAAGCATGTTGTGAAATAGTTGACTATCTTTATGTTACATGAATTTAATTTTGGAGTTAGTCTAATTAAGATGTATTCAATAGTGACTTAAGACTATATCTCCCAGAAAATAATTTAAAACATAAAATATTAATTTTTAAGGATTTATTTCAAACTATTCCTATACAGTGACCAGTATTCATAATTTTTACACTTTTATAAACACATTTCAGGTGGCCGAGACTAATAAAGTACTTTATATCAGGGAAGTTCCTCTACCTCATCTTTGTAGACGTTGTTTCCAGCACCTGATTGAAATAAATCCTGATTTGCTTCCCATGAGAAAATGTACGCCATAATTTTAAACGTAACATCCGCAGCGACGTCTCTGGTAGCGGTCTCGAATCTATAATAAATGCTCTTTTGCACAGTGCACAGATAAATAGTGTGAGTTCATTGTTTTGTTTTGTCGTTTGCAGATTAAAATGGGTGCAAGATATATGAAGCATCACAAGGCAGTATTCCTCGTAAATCACCCAAAGGGACCAAAGCTTTCATATGGAGCTGCTGCAAAAATTCCCAGAAAGTCAAAGACATGCAATGCGAAGTGGGTATTTACAGGTTGAAAATGTGGCTGATTTACCGGAGAAAGGGCTCAGGTGTCAAGTTATAATCGATATTGGAGGCGATTTGATTCACTTTTAGGTAATTGTGCCATGTCGTTCAGGTTTCCAAACATTCCATTTCAGTCGCAATGAAAATTTTTAGATTAGCAAATTTTATAATTTACGCCCATTCATCTGTCGAGTACACTACTAGACGACTCTCTCTTGCATACACTTCAATGAAACAAAACAACATAAAATAAATTTGCAAAATATTAGCCCATTTGTACTTAAAAGCTGAACAAAATGCTTTTCCAGTACCATTTTTATGCAGCTCATCACGTAAGAATTGTGGACATTAAATATCCGTAAGTCCCAAATGAATGCTTTTTCTTCCCCAAGTAGTGTTGTGTAGCACGTATTTCAAGAAGTATAGGGACTTCGTATACAGGCTGCATGAACAGTTTTGTTGGTGTTTGCAGACATATACTGCTGCCCTGCTTTTCGTCTATGTTTTACCTTACTTTTTTCCACAAATCAATATATCGCTTGCATTTCCGACAAGGCTTCGGTTCTTCAGATGACTCTTCATTTGCTTTAATTATTTCAAGTTGCATTACAAAAATGAAGTGCTGGGAAAATGGCAGTCATCAGACAAATATTTTTATAAGTTCATTGTCATTAAAACTGCATTCTTGCAGTCTTAAGCACTCATAGAAACGTGGCCCTGAAGTTTCATCATTGACACGTAGGACAGCGATCAAATTTGTTAGCAAGGTTAGGAGAAACAGTCACAAGCCATATGATATTAGTCACTAAAGACAAACCGTTCTATATACTTGCTGAAATATCATCTGATCTGGAACTGCCATGATTCATCGCTGTCTGTACCCGAAGGATATTGTCTGTCACATACATTTGTTGAAGATGCGAAAACTTTCAGATGTTCCTGAGCCAACCGCCATTTTGCTCCGGCTGATGGTGGAGCATAGAACTACACCCCGTGTTAACCTGCCATCTGCTGGAGGAAGACGGAACTTTTCAATAGAATATGAATAAGGCATTGTTCAGGACAAGTTGTGGGATTTGATTATACCTCTCCATGCCCTTCATATATTTTTGGTATGGTATTAAACATTTTAAGAAAAAAAGTTAATTTTTTCACTGCAGTTCTTGTGGTTAGATAGAGGTTCATCGGACCGCATCTGGTACAGAATGTGACCAAAAATTGTCCTGGGAATCTGAGGGCTAAAGAAGTATGTAGTCCTGAGTGTTTCTGACACTATCATGTCCAAATTTGAAGAAAAGGCATTAAAACGTTTTAGAGACTTCTGCTGGTAATTACAAGGGGAAACGTTGCCAACAGAAGTCTCTAAAAGTTATTAAGGATACAGGGTACCTTTAAATGTGGAAAAATCGAAATTTCTTATGACTTTATTACATTCTATAGTCTTTCCTGACTACGTTGATACATACATTATAGGGTTTCAAATGGAAAATGACCAATATTAAACAAATTTTGAACATATGGTGATGTATGCTGCCACACCCCCTTTATTTAGAAACCAGTGTTATTTCGAAAAGAACTGTGCTCTTCCTGTTTCCAGGGATTATACTTATCATACATTGTATATGTTGATAACAGTGCAGGTTTCTAGTGTCTCTAAATGATTAACTTTTTGCTAGTATTTACTTTTGTTTCGCTGAATCACTATGTTCACAAGTTACTGAATGTTTGTTGCCCAAATGCTACATACATTTGTGGAAGTATATATCCTTTAGTGTGCAATATATATGAAATAAGCCACACATCAAGAAATTCAATAAAAGGAAATTCCGTGTTAAGCAATTCACAAAAAAGCAAGCCACACTGTTGAAAGTAACTTATGTATCGGTTCATCAGGGAAGAAGGTCCCTCATGGCATACCTCCTGGCGATACAAATTTTTGTGTTAACAATGACGCTGTTTATACTGGATTTGTTGTTGTTGATCTGGGCATTTTATCTTCTTTGATAAAGGAAGTGACGAAATGTAAACAATGTGATGGTGTAGGCTGTCTGAAAATAGCTGAACAACAAAGCAGCAGGAAGGGCTTAGCTTCAAAATTAGTTATTCTGTGTGGAGCCTGCAATAAATCTACCTCGAAAATGACTTCGAACATTGTGCATAATTCATATGATGTGAATTTGAAGTTAGTGTATGTAATGCGTGCAATAGGAAAAGGAAAAAAGCCGCTCAAATGTTTTGTGGTTTGATGAACCTTCCTCATCCTTCCAATAGGTTCAGCAAGTACATAAAATACTTTTAGGTGCCTTGACCGTTGTGTCTAAAGCATGTATGAAACGTGCAGGAGAAAACACTAAATATTAATGGAACCAGGGGCATTGCTGCTGCACGTGATGGGACATGGTAACGTCAAGGACACTTGAATGGTGTAAGTGCTACTTCTCTGGAGAATGGAAAAGCTGTTGACGTTGAGTTCTTATCTAAGTACTGCCACACCTGCCATGGTAACACTGAAGGACATATTGAACATCAGTGTTCTAAGAATTATGATGGTTACAGTGGATGTATGGAGTGTCATGGAGCTCTAAAAATATTTCAGAGGTCGATGCCCGTTTATAACGTTACATATACGAAGTACCCAGGCGATGGGGGGCCTTAATCTTTCAATAAAATTAATGAGAGCAGTGTTATGGACCATTTGACCATAACCGGCCATTAGACGAACTGCACCTCAGAATGATGTTACAGCAATGATAAAAGCTGTATGGGACGCCTACTATCATAAACTGTCCACAGATGACCACCCTGTTCACGGACGTTGCCCCAAAGAACCAGATTCTTGGTATGGTTACCAAAAAGCAAAAGAAAGTGGTCAAATATACCATCATAAGAATTCTCTTCCTGAGCCTGTTATGAATGAAATGAAACGAATTTTTGGAGACCTGAGTGACCCTGTTTTGCTTATTAAGTGTCTTCATGGGGACACTGAGAATACAAATGAAAGTTTCAACCATTTCATATGGGAATATTAGCCAAGAATGTCTTTGTAGGACTAAATACATTAAAAGTTGGTGTACAAGATGCAAAAGACAGGCCGCTGGACCTGATGCGATACCAGTTCGATTTTACACAGAATACGCGAAGGATCTTGCCAACCTCCTTGCAGCGATGTACGTTAGGTCTCTAGAAGAGCGTAGTGTTCCAAAGGATTGGAAAAGGGCACAGGTTTTCAAGAAGGGACGTCGAACAGATGCGCAGAGCTATAGACCTATATCTCTAGCTTCGATCAGTTGTAGAATATTGGAGCAAGTATTATGTTCGAGTATAATGACTTTTCTGGAGACTAGAAATCTACTCTGTAGGAATCAGCATGGGTTTCGAAAAAGACGATCGTGTGAAACCCAGCTCGCGCTATTCGTCCACGAGACTCAGTGGGCCATAGACACGGGTTCCCAGGTAGATGCCGTGTTTCTTGACTTCCGCAAGGCGTTTGATACAGTTCCCCACAATCGTTTAATGAACAAAGTAAGAGCATATGGACTATCAGACCAATTGTGTGATTGGATTGAAGAGTTCCTGGATAACAGAACGCAGCATGTCATTCTCAATGACTTCCGAAGTAAGAGTGGTTTCAGGTGTGCCACAGGGGAGTGTCGTAGGACCGTTGCTATTCACAATATACATAAATGACCTTGTGGATGACATCGGAAGTTCACTGAGGCTTTTTGCGGATGATGCTGTAGTATATCGAGAGATTGTAACAATGGAAAATTCTATTGAAATGCAGGAGGATATGCAACGAATTGACGCATGGTGCAGGGAGTGGCAATTGAATCTCAATGTAGACAAGTGTAATGTGCTGCGAATACACAAAAACAAAGATCCTGTATCATTTAGCTACAATATAGCAGGTCAGCAACTGGAAACAGTATATTTCATAAATTATTTGGGAGTAGGCATTAGGAATGATTTTAAATGGAATGACCATATAAAATTAATCGTCGGTAAAGCAGATGTTAGGCTGAGATTCATTGGAAGAATCCTAAGGAAATGCAATCCAAAAACAAAGGAAGTAGGTTACAGTACACTTGTTCGCCCACTGCTTGAATACTGCTCACCGGTGTGGGATCCGTACAATATAGGATTGATAAAAGAGGTAGAGTAAATCCAACGGAGAGCAGCGTGTTCTGTTACAGGATCATTTAGTAATCCCGAAAGCGTTACACAGATGATAGATATACTCCAGTGGAAGACTCGGCAAGAGAGACGCTCAGTAGCTCGGTACGAGCTTTTGTTGAAGTTAAGAGAACATACCTTCACCGAGGAGTCAAGCATTACATTGCTCCCTCCTACGTATATCTCGCGAAGAGACCATGAGGACAAAATCAGAGAGATTAGAGCCCACACAGAGGCGCATCGACAATCTTTCTTTCCACGAACAATAAGAGACTGGAATAGAAGGGAGAACCGATAGAGGTACTCAAAGTACCCTCCGCCACACACCGTCAGGTGGCTTTCGGAGTATGGATGTAGATCTAGATATGTTTCAGTGATGGAGTGGTAGGAAGGTTGGAAGTCCTGAGAAATTTAGGCATAAAATGTGGCTCTTATATGAAAGATCAATTGCTTGTGCATGACAGACAATAGGTGCATGAAGCTGAAAGATTCGCTCTTGAAGTTACCAAAGAAGCAAGAAGTACTAAAAGGAATGCCAGGAGGAAGCTTGAAGATGAAGAAACGCTGCAGGATGAAGACTATGCTTCAGGATTGTTCTGAGGCATAGTTTAATTGGAATCATATGTTCATTCGCAATTTCCTGCAAGTTGTATTTTTCAGAATTCAGGAACAAATAGTTCATAAAGTTTATAAAACATTGTTCTAATTTTTTCTGTAACTTGCAATAGTCCATACTTACGTAGTAGGCCTAAGCTTTATTGTAGAAACAACTAAATTACATAAAAAATAACATTTTAGTAGGAAAAAATCATTAAAATAAATATATAAGGTGTGATATTTTTTTATCGTTGTTATATACATAATAGGTGGAATGATATAGGTCTAGTACCTCAGCCATCATGTCCTGTATATCTGTAAAAAATTTGGTCTCCTTCAAATGTATAACATTGAATTAAATGGTACCTCAATTTGAGGAAGCATTTTGGAAAAAAAAATTTCATAAATTTCTTTGTAATTTTTGATAGCTGCAAGCAGGTTCAAAAATATTCAAAATATTTCTAAATTGTTTAGATAGTGTGTTGCATTACCTGACAGCAACAAAAAAATTTGTAAACCATGTACGTTATAAACAGTGCCTGAAAGAAGTAGGTGTTGATTTTTACACAATATTGAGCCACAAAAGTACCCTGTATTCTTAATGCATATACTTCACATTTTGACACGATAGTGTAATAAACACTAAGGACAACACGTGCACACACACACACACACACACACACACACACACACACACACACACATATATATATATATATATATATATATATATATATATATATATATTACTGTGTAGTTTACACAGTTATATATACATACATCTGTCTGAAAGTGTGTAGGAATATCTTGTAAAAATTTGAAGTAAATTGGTCAAGTACTTTAGGTCTTCATTGATGTGAAAAATGGTGATTCATTATTAAAATAAATTTTAGAAATGAATAACAAGCTACACAACTCGCAGTTTGTCCATGACCAAATGAATACAGAAATAGAGAGCTTTCTTGTGGCAAGGATAAAACACTGACGCTCCTCTACGCCCAATTTTCGTTTGACGCAACACATATGTTTTGTAATGGAGGAGATGGAATGGAAAAGACGAAAACCATTTTGTTTGCACTGGATGAAATTTGTATGTATTTTGTCTGAAGCATAGGCCATAGCGAGAAACCTATTCCAGACATCACACTTCCTCTAATGGGGCACATTTGCAATTGTGTACATCGCATCATTTAATTTTCGTCTTACAACTTTCAGAGCCTCACTAATCACAGCTTCGTTTTAGGGTATCCGATCTCGACTGTGGGTCACTTATCCTTGTAAGTGTTACTATATAGCAGCAAGATCGGGTACTCATCTTCCGTTTTAACAGTAAGTCGCGACTGGCCTTACACTCTTTCATGCTTTGGTAAGTAAGAACAACTCGATGAATATGAGGTGACCGCAGCGACACAGCTCTCAACTGTCATACTCGCAGAACTACAGCGGGAACGAAGGAAGTCTATTAGCACCAAATAAAATTTAAGAATTACATAGACGATTCGTAATATTTCATTATACAGGGAGAGGCGACTTATTCACCTCAAATTAATTTTGAATGGAGGCATAGAGTCTTTCTTGACCTAGCCAAAAATTAACTAGTAACTCGTGAAACAAACGGGAATACATGCTCGGATCTCTATTGTTAACCGAGATACATCAATCCACTTAGTTTTATTAAACGAAACAATGCTGCCTCTTGTCGCAAAAGTAGTAGATCTCGATGACTTCGTAGACCTAATAAGACACCACGGAGGAAAAGTGCAACGTATATAGGGATTTCAGAACACCTATGTCATTGAGACAATACGCACGTTGTTTGTTGTCAGTCTGATTTGGAACCACTGTCTAACTAGATTGAGTTTGTTACGACGATGATGATGTTTGGTTTGTGGGGCGCTCAACTGCGAGGTCATCAGCACCCGTATAAGGACCCAATTTGTACACAGTCCAATTGTTTTCACAGTCAAGTCTAACCACTGTCATGAATGATGATGAGGATGAAATTATGATGACAACACAAACATCCAATCCCCGGGCAGAGAAAATCCCCAACCTTGTCGGGAATCGTACGCTAGCCACTAGATCACGAGGTGGGAACATTTGTTATGACGAATGGTGCAACTGATAATGTGTTCGAAAACATCCACTTATTTTTGGTATGAAGTGACAGTTACGTGAACTCTGTTTTAATCGATCTGTCATACTTCATATCTGTATATTGGCATTTTTCAGACAGTTATCTCCAATCGTCTATATGTTACGTCAAGAGGTTTTTAGAAGAAGTTCTGTGATCTTTGGTTACCACTAGCAATGTCATTCCAGTAGCTCTCTGTGAGAAGTAATTGAGTGAGTCGGGTGTTGGTCACAATACTGAGCGGTCTTGCAATAGATTGCAGAGCAGAGAGAGGAAGATATGGAGTATGTTGAAATTTGCAGATATGATTTGGTAAAGATTAATTTGAGAAGTGTGAAGATTGTAGGTAATTTTGTTGGCACACTGCTTGCACATATACAGGGTGGTCCATTGACCGTGACCGGGCCAAATATCTCACGAAATAAGCGTCAAACGAAAAAATTACAAAGAATGAAACTTGTGTAGCTTGGAGGGGGAAACCAGATGGCGCTATGGTTGGCCCGGTAGACGGCGCTGCCATAGGTCAAACGGATATCAACTGCGTTTCTTTAAATAGGATCCCCCATTTTTATTACATATTCGTGTAGTACGTGAAGAAATATGAATGTTTTAGGTGGACCACTTTTTTCGCTTTGTGATAGATGGCGCTGTACTAGTCACAAACATATGGCTCACAATTTTAGACGAACAGTTGGTAACTGGTTGGTTTTTTAAATTAAAATACAGAACGTAGGTAGGTTTGAACATTTTATTTCGGTTGTTCCAACGTGATACATGTACCCTGTGAACTTATCATTTCTGAGAACGCATGCTGTTACAGCGTGGTTATGTGTAAATACCACATTAATGCAATAAACGCTCAAAATGATGTCCGTCAGCCTCAACGCATTTGGCAATACATGTAATGACATTCCTCTCTACAGCGAGTACTTCGCCTTCCGTAACGTTTGCACGTGCATTGACAATACGCTGATGCATGTTGTCAGGCGTTGTCGGTGGATCACGATAGCAAATATCCTTCAACTTTCCCCACAGAAAGAAATCCGAAGACGTCAGAACCGCTGAACGTGCGGGCCGTGGTATGGTGCGTCGACGACCAATCCACCTGTTATGAAATACACTATTCAGTACCGCTTCAACCGCACGTGAGCTATATGCCGGACATCCATCATGTTGGCAGCATATCACCATTCTGTCATGCAGCGAAACATCTTGTAGTGACATCGATGGAACCTTACGTAAGAAAACAGCATACACTGCACCATTTAGATTGACATGAATAAAATGGGACCAATTATTCTTTCTCCCATAAAGCCGCACCATACATTAGCCCGCCAAGGTCGCTAATGTTCCACTTGTCGCAGCCATCGTGGATTTTCCGTTGCCCAATAGTGCATATTATGCCGGTTACCGTACCGCTGTTGGTGAGTGACGCTTCGTTGCTAAATAGAACACGTGCAAAAAATCTGTCATCGTCCCGTAATTTCTCTTGTGCCCAGTGGGAGAACTGTACACGACGTTCAAAGTCGTCGTCATGCAATTCCTGGTGCATAGAAATATGGTACGGGTGCAGTCCATGTTGATGTAGCATTCTCAACACCGACGTTTTTGAGATTCCCGATTCCCGCGCAATTTGTCTGCTACTGATGTGCGGATTAGCCGCGACGGCAGCTGAAGCAGCGACTTGGGCATCATTATTTCTTGCAGGTCGTGGTTGACGTTTCACATGTGGCTGAACACTTCCTGTTTCCTTAAATAACGTAACTATCCGGCGAACGGTCCGGACACTTAGACGATGTCGTCCAGGATACCGAGCAGGACAGATAGCACACGCCCGTTGGACATTTTGATCACAATAGCCATACATCACCACGATATCGACCTTTTCCGTAATTGGTAAACGGTCCATTTTAACACGGGTAATGTACCACGAAGCAAATACCGTCCGCACTGGCTGAATGTGACGTGATACCACGTACTTATACGTTTGTGGCTGTTACAGCGCCATCTATCACAAAGCGAAAAAAGTGGTCGAACTAAAGCATTCGTATTTCTTTGCGAACCACACGAATATGTAATAAAAATGTGGGGTTCCTGTTTAAAAAATCGCAGTCGATATCCGTTTGACCAACCATAGCGCCAGCCATAGCCCCATCTGGTTTCCCCCTTCTAGCTAGACGAGTTTCGTTCTTTTTAGTTTTTTCGTTTGATGCTTATTTCGTGAGATATTTGGTCCGGTCACTATCGATGGACCACCGTGTATAATTTGAGGCGTGTTTGAAAAAGGGAAGCTTTACTGGAACTTTTTCTTTATTAGTTAGGGTTAGTTTGATTGTCGAAATGTGATGAAGCAAAGTTATCTGCTCACATTGCTTGCACTCAGAAGTTATAGATTTACAGTTGATTATCATCCTACTATTTGATTTTATGGCAGAGTGATATATTTTTGTATAAGTGATTTTCGTAAAGAAGAAGGCAATCGTTAAGAATTAGATTTTCATTACAGTTTCTGAATACTAGTCTCTCTTGCATCATCTAGTAAATTCAGTAACCTCCACCATCTGCTCCTGAAAATTTCGATTTTTTTATTATGTGTTGCCACATAGCACTCTGCAGAACACTGTGACTATAACTAAAGCATGACATGTTTGAACAGTTGCGTGTTTTTGCATTGCATTGCCCAAATATTTTCTTTTATTTGGCTACTTTACGTCTGCGCTGTATTTCCTTACGGTCATCACTTCCAGTAGCACCGAGTTTCCCTTGCCACAGGAAAGCCATTAAAATTTGTTATGACTAGTTGCATTACAGTCAACACAATAAGATCATTCATAGTCATGCGTTGCGTTTCAAAATTATCATCAGGTTCAGTTTAGGTAAAGATGGGTTTATATTTTATTTCTTACGCAGATAGACGTATTGTTACAGCGAAGTTTAACATTTGCCTATATATCATTCAGTGTTTGGAATTTTTTTTACCAAGTTGCTTAAGTATAATCACATGCACTGCACGATACAGAATTTCACAGGACAGTTTCTTTACCAGACGATTCTAGTTTTTCTGTTTATTTTTGTGAACAAAAACAAACAGCGTCCGGAGAGGATGTGAAGCCTATCGTACCGACCGGCTGCCGTGTCATACTCAGCCCTTAGACGTCACGGGATGCGGATACGGAGGCATGGGGTCAGCACACCGTTCTCCCGGCCGTTGTCCGTTTTCGTGTCGGGTGCCGCTATTTCTCAGTCAAGAAGCTCCGCAGATGTTAGTTACAACATAAATATATACACGAAGTTTACGACAGGAAAACATTTCAGCCCAGTACAGTTGTAGTTCACAATATTCACTGAAATATTAATTTTATATGGAGAAATAATTGGATAGAGATACTTTACGTACAGGGGTTCCTATGTAGAAACTGTCTAACTCGTACGCCTTTGTCGGTATCACCAAAATACCGCCTGAGACTGGAATTTTTGCTCCAAGAAAACGTATACGAAATGAGACTGCCGTCAACGAATCTGCCGGATTAGCGGTCCTTTCTGCTGTTGCAAAGTCCGCATGCCAGTTCTCGTCAAATACAAAGAGAATGTACTAGCGGAAGCATCGTTCTGTGTACTCTTCAAGAAGAAATACATGGCAGTGATTTACAAAATCGTGTTGTATACTGTCATTAGAGAAAGTATTGTTTTCTACATTACTAGAATCGAAAAAAAGAAAGAAAGTGGTAAACTTAACGCAATGTAGATCAAAAGTCGAAAGTTCAACACTCCCTGATACCTTATTTAAAAAAACTGGTTTAGCTTCTTTGATTAATTATCAAAACTTCCCCGGTCCCTTGTTTGAACCCTACCACTTACACAATTTATAATATAAAGCATCAGCAATGGCAGCCGAAGGCTTCTGGCATAGGAAGCACCCTCATTGTGGCAACAGCCCTGTCAAAGAGAGCGGAAGAGTGAACACAGGTTCAGGGGACTCTCTTGCCCTTGAGGTGGGTAACTGCCCCTAAAAATCGACAGACTCAGCAATGATCAATGGCTTGAGTTTGCAAAAGGCAGTAGAGCCCCCTGCATTAAAGACACACTATGTCTATCCGCAGGACATGTGGCAAGTTTTATGATCATCTCTCTATTGGCTTAAGATTCCGAATTAGTCACCCATTCGGATATCTGGGAGAGGACTGCCAAGGGGGCTACAATGAGATAAAGGTTAAAAAACAACCAGCGAAAGAATAGCGTTGTACGAGTCAGCCGGCCGTAGTGCCCGAGCGGTTCTAGGCGCTACAGTCTGGAACCGCGCGACCGCTACGGCCGCAGGTTCGAATCCTGCCTCGGGCGTGGATGTGTGTGATGTCCTTAGGTTAATTAGGTTTAAGTCGTTCTAAGTCTAGGGGACTGATGACCTCCCATAGTGCTTAGAGCCTTTTTGAGCCATGCAATACTAGTGGGAGGCGACTACCGAACATTGGCTGGGATGTCTGTGGATTCATTTCGGGATGGTACAGACAGACAATACTTTTTAACACATTCTCTGAAAACAGTCTTCAGCAGCTAGATAGGCAGCCCACACGCAGTGGAAATATTTTAGACCTTGTAGCTACAAATAGGCAGGACCCTATCGACAACGACGGTATAGAAACGGGGCTTAGTGATCATGATGCCATTATATCGACTACGATTACGGAAGTGAGTAAATCAGTTAAGAGGGCTGGACAGTGTTTCTATTAGATAGAGCAGATAAGCAGTTATTAGCATCTCAGTTATACAGTGAGTTGGCATCATTTAGTTACAGTAAGATGGATGTAGAGAAATTATGAGCAAAGTTCAAGCAGATTGTGACTCGTTGCCTGTAGAATTGTGTGCCTTGTAAGTCGGTAAGAATGGAAAAGTCCCATGATGGTTTAGTAGCGAAATTTTTAGGGTGCTGAAGAAGCAGAGACTGTTGAACTCTCCATTCAAAAGAGAACAAAGGAATGACGAGAAGTGAGGTTAGTAGAGATACGTGCATCAGTCAAAAGATGTATGCGCGAAGCATACAACAAATAAAGCCATCACACCTTAGCAAAAGATGTGGCAGAAAAGCCGAGGAAATTCTAGGCTTCCATTCAGTCTCTTGTTGGCCAGTCCGGCGTGGCAGCTGAAGAGAGCAAAATGAACCAAAGTTTTTAAATTTCACGTACTCAAATGCCGTCATTTGACCATCGGACAGGCTACCGTATTGACGACATAGTAATAAGCGTTCCTGGAGTAGAGAAATAACTAAAAGAGTTGAAAGCATAACCCACCCGGTACTGTACCGCAAACAGTACTCTACAGCATTGGCCCCTTACCTAGCTTGCATTTATCATGAATCTCTCGCCCAGCACCAAGTCCCAAGCGACTCGAAAAAGGCACAGATGGCTCCAGTATATAAGAATGGTAAAAGAACGTACCCGTAAAATTACAGACCAATATACCTAAGTTCTGTTTGCTTCAGAATCCTTGAACATGTTCTCAGTCCGAATACTATAAACTTTCTTGAGGCCGCGAAGCTTATGTCCACGATTTAGCATGGTTTTAAAAGACATCTCTCGTACTAAACTCAGCTTGCCCTTTTCTTACATAATATACTGGGAACTATGAAGGGCAACACGTAGATTCCATATAACTGCATTCCCAAAAAGCACATGACACGGTGTCCCATTGCAGGTTTTTAACAAACGTTCGAGCATATGGAATAAGTTCATAGATAAGTGAGTGTCTCGAAGACTTCTTAAGCAATAGAACGCAGTATGTTGACCTCGACGGCGAGTGTTCGTCAGAGACAAGGGTATCGTCAGCAGTGCCCCAGGGAAGTGTGATAGGACCACCGATGTTCTCTACTTACGGAAATGATTTGGCGAACACGGCGGGCAGCATTCTGCAGCAATTTGCTGGTGATGCCGTGTCGTACAGTAAGGCGTCGAAGTTCAGTGACTGTGGGAAGATACAAGACGACATAGACAAAATTTCCAGTTGGTATGATAAATGGCAGCGAGCCCTAAATGCGAAAAATGTACGAGGTGCATTCAAATTCTAAGGCCTCCGATTTTTTTTCTCCGGAATGGAAAGAGATAGAAACATGCACATTGTATTAAAATGAGGCCGCGTTCATTGTCAATACGAACCAGAGATGGCAGCACCAAACGGCAGATGGAATTTTACCGCCAGCGGCGAGAATGAGAACTGTTTTAAATACTTAAAATAACGACGTTTTCCTTACTTGAACAGTGTGCAATCATTCGTTTTCTGAATTTGCGTGGTGTTCATCGACAGTTGAAGAAGACATGTGGTGATGGAGTTATGGATGTGTCGAAAGTGTGTTCGTGGGTGCGACAGTTTAATGAAGGCAGAACATCGTGTGACAACAAACCAAAACAACCTCGGTCTGACGACATGATCGAGAAAGTGGAGAGAATTGTTTTGGGGAATCGCCGAATGACTGTTGAACAGATCGCCTCCAGAGTTGACATGTCTGTGGGTTCTGTGCACACAATCCTGCATGACGACCTGAAAATGCGAAAAGTGTCATCCAGGTGGGTGCCACGAATGCTGACGGACGACCACATGGCTGCCCGTGTGGCATGTTGCCAAGCAATGTTGACGCGCAACGACAGCATGAATGGGACTTTCTTTTCGTCGGCTGTGACAATGCATGAGACGTGGATGCTATTTTTCAGTCCAGAAACAAAGCACCAGTCAGCTCAATGGAAGCACACAGATTCACCGCCACCAAAAACATTTCGGGTAACCGCCAGTGCTGAAAAAATGATGGTGTCCATGTTCTGGGACAGCGAGGGCGTAATCCTTACCCATTGCGTTCCAAAGGGCACTACGGTAACAGGTGCATCCTCCGAAAATGTTTTGAAGAACAAATTCTTTCCAGCACTGCAACAAAAATGTCCGGGAAGGGCTGCACGTGTGCTGTTTCACCAAGACAACGCACCCGCACATTGAGCTAACGCTACGCAACAGTTTCTTCGTGATAACAACTTTGAAGTGATTCCTCATGCTCCCTACTCACCTGACGTGGCTCTTATTGACTTTTGGCTTTTTCCAACAATGAAAGACACTCTCCGTGGCCGCACATTCACCAGCCGTGCTGCTATTGCCTCAGCGATTTTCCAGTGGTCAAAACAGACTCCTAAAGAAGCCTTCGCCGCTGCCATGGAATCATGGCGTCAGCGTGTGAAAAATGTGTACGTCTGCTGGGCGATTACGTCGAGATGTAACGTCAGTTTCATCGATTTCGGGTGAGTAGTTAATTAGAAAAAAAATCGGAGGCCTTAGAACTTGAATGCACCTCGTAAGTTAATGCGGATGAGTGAGAAGAAAAAACCTGTAATGTTCGGATACAGTGTTACTAGCGTCCTGCTTGACACAGTCAAGTCGTTTCAGTATCTGGGCGTAACGTTGCAAAGTGTTATGAAATGAAACGAGCATGTGAGAATCGTGGTAGGGAAGGCGAACGGTCGACTTCGGTTTACTGGGAGAATTTTTGGAAAACCGGTTCCCCTGTCAAGGAGATCGCGTATAGGAAGCTTGTGAGACCTATTATCGAGTACTGCTTAAGTGTTTTGCATCAGTACTAGGTCGAATTGAAGGAGGAAATCGAAGTAATTCAGATGCGGGCTGCTAGTTTTGTTACTAGTAGGTTTGAACAACAGTTACGTATTACCAAGATGCATCGGGAATTCAAATGGGAATAGCTGGAGGGAAGGTGACATTACTTTCGAGAAATACTATTGAGAATATTTAGACAACCTGCCTTTGAAGCTGAATGTGGACAATTCTACTGAATCCAAAATATATTGTGCGTAAGGACCACAAAGATTCCAGAAATTAGGATCCATACGGAGGCACACAGACAGTCGTTCGTGCCTCGTCCTATCCGCGAATGGAACGGGAAAGGAAATGACTAGTAGTGGCATCTGTACCCACCGCCACGCGCCGTACGGTGGCTTGGAGAGTATGTACCGGTTGCAAATGTACATTTTGCCACGTGCGTTAATGAACGGCAAGCATTACCTATGTAATATGTTTAGTTGTATTACATAAAAATGATAACGTTTTAGAAAGATACTATCCCTTGTTATGGAGTCAACTCGCCAGAAATTGCTAAAAATGAGATAGACTAATATCGTGAATGAGAATATTCAAACAATTAGCGGCGAGTACGCCAACGGAAATACAATTGCCGTGTCAGCCGCAGTGAGTAGTAATACGTCGTCAGCTGAAACTGACGTGTATACGGAATCCAATATTATATATTGCAGAAGTTAATGCTATGAATTGTAATCCGGTAGCTGATCCTGGTGCAATTATCGGAGTAAATAACATCAGCCTTCACGACTGAATCTTTTACTACAGAGCAAGATTCTCTTGCACTCGTTTTGGAAAAATTATAAAGCTTGTCTACTGAATTTTCAACACTAAAACAACAACAAGAGACCATAAACAGTAACATGTCCTCTACGAAACATTAGCAAGACACTATTTCAAGTGATTTTTCTACTTCTAAACAGCAAGTGGAGCAGTTCAGTGAACAAGTTAAGAATCAAACCGAACAGTTGAAAGCAGAATTGGCTAACCGCGTAAAAGAAATCTGAAAAGATAAAAGATTGGTCCGAAAGTTCTGGCACTGCAACTAGAGGAAAACAGTCCGAAGTCCACAGTGAAACAAGCAATGCCGTGCATAAAAAAATCTATCTGCTGAGACCGAAAGCAAAATAGATGAATTTTTAAAGGGAAAGGTTAATCAAATTACTGAAAAATTCGAAGTAGGGGTAAGAAAAGTGATAGATTAGACTGACACTGAAGTATTTGCGGAACAGGGCACCACAGTGCAAACAGTCAAGAGCGAACTTAGTTCCGTCAAAAAAACGTTGACTTAAGATCTGCTCAAATGGGAACAAGAGGTTCAAGATAAATTTAAATTTTTAATTAAATACTGTAAAAAGTCAAATTGGAGAAAACTCTTCACAATTGCTCAAGGCAGGGATGTAATTTTCCACCCTACTGTTGAGTCTGTACATTGAAAAACCAATGAGAGAGACAAAAGAAGGTTTCCAGAATGGGATTAATATAAAGGGTGAAAGAATATCAATGGTAAGATTCGCTGCTGACATTTCCATCCTCAGTGAAAGTAAAGAATTACAGGAGGTGTTGAATGGGATGAACAGTCTACTGAGCACAGAATACACATTTAGAGTAAATCGAAGAAAGTTGAAAGTATTGAGAAATAGTACAAGAGAGAACAGCGAGAAACTTAACATCAGAATTGCGTTCAAAAATCATTCAAATGGCTCTGAGCAGTATGGGACTTCTGAGGTCATCAGTCCCCTAGACTTACAACTATTTAAATCTAACTAACCTAAGGAAATCACACACATCCATGCCCGAAGAAGGATTCGAGCCTGCGACCGTAGCAGCATCGTGGTTCCGGGCTGAAGCGCCTAGAACCGCTCGGCCACAGCGGCCGGCTTCAGAATTGTGGACCACTAGGAAGACGAAGTTACGGAATTCTGTCTCCTAGGCAGTAAAGTAGCCCTTGATGGACGGAGCAAGGAGGACATAAGAAGCAGACTATGACTGGAAGAATGGCATTCCTGGCCAAAGGAAGTATACAACATATTTCTGAGAATGTACGTTAGGAGCACAGCACTGTATGATATTGAAACATGAACAAAGTAATACAGTCGAAGCCTTTGAATGCGGTTTTACAGAAGAATGTTGAAAATTAGGGGACTGTTAAAATAAGCAACGAGGAGGTTTTACGCAGAATCGGGGAGGAAAGAAATACGTGGAAAACACTGACGTGCAGAAGGGACATCAGGGAATAACTTCCACGGTAATGGAGGGAGTTGTAGAGAGTAAACATTGTAGAGGAAGACAGAGATTGGTACATATCCAGAAAATAATGGAGGACGTAGGTTACAAGCACTACTTTGAGATGGGAAGGTTGTCCCAGGAAAGGAATTCCTACGGGCCGCATCAAACCAATCAGAAAACGGATGACGCAAAAGAAAAAAAAGCAAGAGAATACAGCTCCAGTACATGGAACCAGGGATCACAACTTAGTCCGATAATGCAATACAATGTATGCACTGATGACGTATGCTCTGGCAGACAATCACTACGGAACTATACCAATAGTTTAGTCGAAGTCTCCTCAAACTTAGACATTTCCAGGTGTTCCCACTAGGAAAGAAAACTGTACATCCTGTTACTTTCAATGTGTCTTTTAGAAATGTTGTAAGTAGGCTATTTAGGTTTTTTTATTGGTAACGCCACCTCTGTATAAAAAAAATCACTGGCTGTGCTGTGTGCAGTCTGTGGCTGCTTTGCATTGTTGTAATACTCAACCATTGTAGTGTTAGGCAGCTGGCTGTGAACAGCGCGTAGCGTTGCGCAGTTGGAGGTGAGCCGCCAGCAGTGGTGGATGTGGGGAGAGAGATGGCGGAGTTTTGAAATTTGTCATGAACTGCTATATATATATATATATATATATATATATATATATATATATATATATATAATGACTATTGAGGTAAATACATTGGTTGTTCTCTATCAAAATCTTTCATTTGCTAACTATGCCTATCAGTAGTTAGTGCCTTCAGTACTCTGAATCTTTTATTTAGCTGGCAGTAGTGGCGCTCGCTGTATTGCAGTAACTTGAGTAGCGAAGATTTTTGTGAGGTAAGTGATTTGTGAAAGGTATAGTTTAATGTTAGTCAGGGCCCATTCTTTTGTAGGGATTATTGAAAGTCAGATTGCGTTGCGCTAACAAAATATTGTGTGTCAGTTTAAGCACAGTCGTGTAAAATTGTTCAAAGGGGGCGTTTCATATGGCGACCCTGCCAGGATACCTCACTGGAATCTTCTGATTTTTTCTTGTAGTTTGTGCAATTAGTGTAGCTTTTGTTTATTGCCAGTGCGTAATTATAGAGAGAATTTCCATTGTAGTTGTAGTTTTTCATTGTTGTACAGTAAAACAGTTGTGGCATGCATGTAGATTTGCACCAAGTATTTCGCAGCTGCAATTAACTAGATACTATTTTCAGTGTTATGTTAATGTGTTCTCTTATTTTTGCTCTTCAAATTGTGTTTTACTGTGTTGTCGTGTGAAATACTGTGACAATAATGGCGTGTGAAAAACGTAATACTAGGCTCCAAAGTAAACTGCGAAATGACAGTGAAAACGAAAGCGGTGGGTTAGCGCCACCGAGTAATGGATTAACTGAAGTTCAAAGTAATAATTTGGTAATTGTGCATAGGGAAATGGAGCGTGCGGCAAACAATGGTGTGGACAGTGAAACAATTAGTGAAGAGGGAAGCATTATCGATTGATCGGTCGGCAACAGCTCGCCTCAGGAATCGGGAATGACAGGACACAATTTTGCAAATATTGTAGACTCAGGTTTTGGGTCCTCATCGTTTTCTCACATAAGTCAAGACATATTTTCTGCTTGTCTAAATGTCAATGTTGCCGGTGCAAATTCACTGCCGAAAAGCACTGAGGAACATGTTTCAGACACCAGTGCATTGTTATTACAGTTAATGCAACAAATGGGACAAAAGCTACAAAAGTTAGACACAACACTTGAACAAAATCAGAAACAAATGGGACAAAATCTTCAAAAGTTAGACACAATGGAACAAAATCAGAGACAAACACAGCAAAAGCTTCAAAAGTTAGACACAATGGAACAAAATCAGAGACAAACACAGCAAAAGCTTCAAAAGTTAGACACCACGCTTGAACAAACACATGAAGATTTAACTACTGAGTTACATAACATTGAATCGAAATGTCAAAAAGTCTGCAATGACGTAAAAACACAAATTTGTGAGCATTTTCAACCTATTTTTTCGCGGCATGAAAATGCATTACAGAATCACGAAGCAGCCATAAAAGAACTGCAAACCATTGTTCATGAAAATCATGAGACCTTGTCGGCTAAAATTGACTCAGTTGCATCTACCGATTCGGTTACGCAACTTGCAAAAACTCAAGAAAACTTAAAGGACACAGTAGATTCGATTTCAACACAAATGGACACTCTGAAACTTGGTTCAGAAAAACACACTGAGGAAATGTGTTCACTATCGGAGAAAGTAGCCGAACTTACGGATCAGCTCACTAACTTATCTACGAAGGTAGATGATAATCTGAACGACACAAAACCGGTAGTCTTTAATGAGACAGAAGAGTGCGAACAAATTAGGAAATTCAAACTAAATCAGAATCAAATTAATACGCAACACCAAAGAGAAATCCGGGAAGTACAAGATCAGCTGACTCAGGTAATACAAGAATTACGTATTTCAGAGGCCACTCGCGCTCCAAAACGGGAAGAGGGACTTAGAAATACGGAACAACCACAAAATAATAACACCAGACACTTCGGAAATTATGAAAGAAATTGGCAAGGTGCACCGAATTTTGAGATGGAACCGCCGACACGACGTAACAATGACAGATATGCTACTCGCCGACACGATGATTTTGACTATAAGCTGTTTATACATTTAAGAATTCTGCCAACGACATTTATCCACAAGCGTGGCTCCATCAATTCTCTCATTGTTTTCCTCCCAACTGGTCATTGGAGCACAGGTTAGAATTTATGTGTGGCTATTTAGAGAATGAACCAGCTGAAAGAATGCGATCGGTCATTCACGATTGTCACAGTGAAGGAGAATTTTACCATGCCTTCCTCTCAGCATATTGGTCTCAAGCTACACAAGACTGAGTAAAACATAGCATCATAATGATGAAACGTTTCGAACAATCTGAATTTTCCAGTCTTGTGAAATATTTTGAAGACATGTTACACAAGAATCAGTATCTTTCAAACCCATACAGCCCCTCAGAACTCATCCGCATTTGCTTAATCAAACTGCCTGAACATTTACGACATATTATTTTAGCAGGATGTTGCAAAGACGACATTGAAGCTTTTCAGGGACTCCTACAAGAATTAGAAATTGACACAGACAGTCGCCGGATGCGAAAACAGGAAAACAATCACTACAGGTCACATCCGTCGCAATTCCGCGATGAAAGAAATAATAACTGGACACAACGAGGCTATTCTCACAACACAAATCGTGACCAAAACAGACACCACCCGTATGACAACCACTGGCAGAGTAATAACAGTTACAGAGAAAGATCGCATTTCCATATTAATGAATGTGACAGAGATAGCCATAGAAACAGACAATATGGGAACCAGAATAATTATTACCAAGGGAGACAGAATAACTTCAGACGCAACGGTCCACCACGCAGTTACGATTCCAGGAGAAATTCTCCACCACATGACAGAGAGAAAAGAAACTATGTAAACTACCGACATAACGACAGACCTGAATTGCATCAGAACTGGCGGGATTCAAACAGGGCAGGGCCTTCTCGTCAGAGTGAATTTGTAGAAGTTAGGTCTCCTAATCCCAATAACGGAGCGCGCCAACAAAGAGACAGACAATGACTCACACAGCAGGCAGCCGCGTGCGCCCGCTGGCTCCGAGAAAAATAACGTAAGACACTAGCCTTGAGAAAAATTTTAGCATTCTTTACCGATGTATACAACATGATAATTGCTTTGAAGTTGAAACTCTGTTCACTAGGAAGAGTAAAGGTTTACACCACATTTCACATGTAAAACCGTTTATTGAAAGATAATCTGCTTTTTAACTTTGTCTTTGCCATATAACTTTTCACTTCACATTTCTAGTATGCTTTGTCAGACTTAAGAAACTGTTAACATGCAACAATGTTTGAAGTTAAATATCCAGTCTAGAACCTAGGGAACATTTTTAAACAGAAGTTACGAATGCATTGTTATAGTGAACAGACGACACAGTGTTGTATTTGTACATTCTTGCTTGTTAGTTGCATGATTACGTAACGACTATCAGGCTTACATACTTAGGACACATACTGGTACTGCTAATGAGATTCTAATGCAACATTTTGGTTTACTTGAAAATACGTTCTGGATTTAAAGTACTTTCAGTGAGATACCAGATGACATAGTGGTTAGTTTATGTGACAGCTACACGATTTTATCACGACGCTACTAATGAGTGACAATTTACAATGTTGCTTTTGCAGTGTTTCTGTTTTATATCTGCACAGTTTTCTGTTTTATTCTGGAAAGTAAAACATGTTTTAGTAGTAACTTTTGTGGTATAGCTACAAGGAGACAGCCTTTTCCATAGCACAACAATACGTTACAGCACAGTACTTTCTTCTTCACGGCAATAAGCGTAATAACTAAGGTATCTATACACAAAGCATTTCACTTTTGTTTATCATGAGGTAAGTACATTGACTTCTGCAGAACTTAGCTTTCGGAGGATGATAACTACGACACTTCCACAGAGATTATGTTGCAACAAGACGCACATTTAGCGCTACAGGACACGTATTTGAGTGATTAATTTTGTACTTAAAACATTTATTTTTAAAGATTTTTGAATTACAAAGAAAATTTTCCGTGATACATTTCATTCCATTGCTGTAATCTGTAACACCTGAGGGTATAATTACATTAATCCTCAGGGGGGTACAAGCCTACTTTGTGTACCATGTGTTTGGCAAGCACAAGGAGCCCTAGCTAATATGGTATTTGCTTATACAACTTGACACATCGGTACCATATTTCTCTAACACAGAATTACACAGCTATCTGATTATTTACCTGAGAGAGACAAACATTTATTTTACTACATCAGTGACAGACGTTTACGTAATTACACCATTGGATAACTTCACACTTACGAAATTGTATGTTGTTTGTACTTTGTGAACTGTTCATATTTTTTCAGAACCATTGTGATACTATGAGAGCTTTGAATGATATATTTGGTATGGGATCACGATTTTTAAAGTACGTTTGAGGCAGATGACACTTTTGACACGAGCAGAGAATTTTTTTTTTAGGTTTTGAAATTATTGGAGAAAGCTACGACGATGTTGAGAGTTGACTGAGGTGTTATGATATTATTACGATGACTATGTGTATTATGCTGTTGCGGTATGTTTATGATCAATAAGCTGATGCTATATGAGTTATTTGAGTATGCTACGTATCTGTTATCATAAAATATTGAAGAAGTGTCGACGAATAAGGTAAGGAATAATGAGTAGTGGTTAGGGACTCACTCTGGTTTGTAAAACAGGTTGTTGGAAACCAAGAATCGTACTTTAAGAGTTATGAAATGTATGTAAATGCGTGAATGTATTACAATGCCGACGAAAACTTTTTGGACACTGTTATATCAATAGGATTTTGTTTCTACAGATTTGTAACGCAAATTCTTGACCTGTGAAATATTTTTATACGAGACTGCCACTGTAGCGGAAACTGTTGTCGTAAATATTTCGGTAAGAAAGGTAAGTGACCTTGACGTAATGCGTCTTGAGCGGCCACCTGTGCCAGCCACCTGGAGAAACAGCCATTAGGTAAAAAAAATGGAGGCCATTAACCTCGCTATTGACATTCCTCTGCAGAAAGCATCGCAAGTACGACACGCTCATTACTTGGAAAGATACTTACATCTGCACACCTGATTATGACAAGCGTATTTCTACGAGAATTGAGAGAATTTCTACTAACTTATGAAATGCCACATGACTATTGAATGATATTTTTATGCTTTGTACATAGTTGCTTATTTCATTTGATATCTGTTTTCCAGCTATGTTGCAGCATTGGTTTTATAAAATAAAATTAAATGCATTTGCTAATGTGAAAACTTTCTGTCAACAGATCTATAAAATCATAATTTTATGATCCACGTCCTTTGAAAAAGGAGCACTTGGAAAGGAAAGAACAATAAGGGATTAATAACAGTAACTGCATACATAATTTTATTTTCAACTACTTGGTAATTTTTTTGGTAAAGTTATCGTGATGCATCACTGTAGTGTCAAGATGTGACATAGGTATTAGACATGGCCATTTTTAGTGCAATATTTTTTCTGCTTGAGCTATGTCATGTTTAGATATGTTTTTGCATTGCTTCTGATGTTTGCCAGGCATAGTGTTACTGAATTTCACTTTGTGTTACTATGCTAAGCCAGTTTACTACTGATTTATTTTTCTTGTTTGCTGCTCATTGCCTTATATTAGTTGTAATTTATGCTGCTTGCTTTGCCTTTTGTATTTTTTATCATTGCTGTTTGTGTTAATTGTTTTGTGCTGCTGCATTGCCTCGTTCCTTAGTTTAGCATCTGAGCTCAGTAGATTTAAGTTAGCTTAAGAGGGGGTAGACTATATAAGAGAATGAGTTGCGATGAATTGGAAGAAATGCATTGAGAAGTTATAAGAAAAAAGTACAGAAAGCAGGTATAGATAGGACCTTTTGGAAATAATGATGAATGAAGGGAGATCTCCAAGCACAAAAAAGGTTTTGTTCGCAAAATACTGCAGTAAAACAAACACTGTCCTTTCCTTTTGTGTTATCCCACTATGTGTTTGTGTATCCTTGTGTATTTGTTTTCTTCCTTTCTCTGTGTAGTTTCATAGAATTTTTTCTTCTTCTAATACTAAGCAACATTCACTATGATGAGGAATACTGTTATCCTCAAATATAATTGGCATTAATAATATGTTATTTACCTTGTAAATATGCTTTAGACATTATTTATTCTGTTTTGTTTTAATGCTCATGTGTAAAGTTGATGTTTCAAAAGTTATTCTGATCTTTTATGTATGAACTTATGTCACAATTCCTGTAACACTGATGTATATGTTTATTTCTATTCTTTTGTAAAGCCCCTATTACCGCAAATGTTATTTGTATTGTTATGTTCTTTACTGATGTGTTTTGTACCTTTGTTATTGTGTTCTTATGTTATAAAATTGTACTTGTCACCAGTTCATCATATTATTAACTTGTAAGTTACATTTCACTGCACACGTTTCTGTTGGTGGTAGTATATGGACAATATGTGAGAAGTAGGGACTGTTAGTGTTTGTATGTGTGTTAATAATTCAGCAAGGGACTGGATAACAGCATTGCTGGTTCTAAGGACAATTCCAAAAACTTTGTGAGTGCACAAGTGGTGGTTATGGACTTGCTATATTATCCGCAAGACTCTTCAATGGTGATTGTGCACCTGCACAGTCACGACGGATGGCTGCTGGCCATCTCTACAAGGACTACAGTGGGTCTGCGTCTTTGATGACCCACCAGTACCATTATTTCTACAAGGACTGCAGTGGGTCTACACCTCTGGTGGCCCACCAATACCGTAATCTCTACCAGGACTGCAGTGGGTCTGCTCTGTGATGACCTACCAAACGATATTCTTCAAAACTTCGATTGACTCCGCTGTGGATTTGCTCTGTTGTGGCCCATTACCTGTCAGCATGTCAAGAGTCAGCACTGTCTTTCCGTTGGAAGGACAACGCTACTTCTTGAAGACTGCATGGAAATCCACTACTTCTGTGTGCAATTTCTTTTACTAATGCGACTTTGTGGAAAAAAAACTGTAATTACTATTATGATGAATGATCAGAACTATCTTTATGGACTGTGAGAAAATTTTAGCTTTTGAGCAACATTGTATCAATAAGTGTGTGCATTTGATTTCTTTGTTGTTGTAATTGTGAAAAAAATTTTAACAAATATGTATTGGCCAGTGCCCAAAAAAAATATTTGTAAAATTTTTTGTGGGTAGCAAGGGGGCTAAGTAAGTAGGCTGTTTAGGTTTTTTTATTGGTAACGCCACCTCTGTGTAAAAAAATCACTGGCTGTGCTGTGTGCAGTCTGTGGCTGCTTTGCATTGTTGTAATACTCAACCATTGTAGTGTTAGGCAGCTGGCTGTGAACAGCGCGTAGCGTTGCGCAGTTGGAGGTGAGCCGCCAGCAGTGGTGGATGTGGGGAGAGAGATGGCGGAGTTTTGAAATTTGTCATGAACTGCTATATATATATACACTCCTGGAAATGGAAAAAAGAACACATTGACACCGGTGTGTCAGACCCACCATACTTGCTCCGGACACTGCGAGAGGGCTGTACAAGCAATGATCACACGCACGACACAGCGGACACACCAGGACCAGCGGTGTTGGCCGTCGAATGGTGCTAGCTGCGCAGCATTTGTGCACCGCCTCCGTCAGTGTCAGTCAGTTTGCCGTGGCATACGGAGCTCCATCGCAGTCTTTAACACTGGTAGCATGCCGCGACAGCGTGGACGTGAACCGTATGTGCAGTTGACGGACTTTGAGCGAGGGCGTATAGTGGGCATGCGGGAGGCCGGGTGGACGTACCGCCGAATTGCTCAACACGTGGGGCGTGAGGTCTCCACAGTACATCGATGTTGTCGCCAGTGGTCGGCGGAAGGTGCACGTGCCCGTCGACCTGGGACCGGACCGCAGCGACGCACGGATGCACGCCAAGACCGTAGGATCCTACGCAGTGCCGTAGGGGACCGCACCGCCACTTCCCAGCAAATTAGCGACACTGTTGCTCCTGGGGTATCGGCGAGGACCATTCGCAACCGTCTCCATGAACCTGGGCTACGGTCCCGCACACAGTTAGGCCGTCTTCCGCTCACGCCCCAACATCGTGCAGCCCGCCTCCAGTGGTGTCGCGACAGGCGTGAATGGAGGGACGAATGGAGACGTGTCGTCTTCAGCGATGAGAGTCGCTTCTGCCTTGGTGCCAATGATGGTCGTATGCGTGTTTGGCGCCGTGCAGGTGAGCGCCACAATCAGGACTGCATACGACCGAGGCACACAGGGCCAACACCCGGCATCATGGTGTGGGGAGCGATCTCCTACACTGGCCGTACACCACTGGTGATCGTCGAGGGGACACTGAATAGTGCACGGTACATCCAAACCGTCATCGAACCCATCGTTCCACCATTCCTAGACCGGCTGTTCCAACAGGACAATGCACGTGCTCTAGAAGGTGTAAGTCAACTACCCTGGCCAGCAAGATCTCCGGATCTGTCCCCCATTGAGCATGTTTGGGACTGGATGAAGCGTCGTCTCACGCGGTCTGCACGTCCAGCACGAACGCTGGTCCAACTGAGGCGCCAGGTGGAAATGGCATGGCAAGCCGTTCCACAGGACTACATCCAGCATCTCTACGATCGTCTCCATGGGAGAATAGCAGCCTGCATTGCTGCGAAAGGTGGATATACACTGTACTAGTGCCGACATTGTGCATGCTCTGTTGCCTGTGTCTATGTGCCTGTGGTTCTGTCAGTGTGATCATGTGATGTATCTGACCCCAGGAATGTGTCAATAAAGTTTCCCCTTCCTGGGACAATGAATTCACGGTGTTCTTATTTCCATTTCCAGGAGTGTATAATGACTATTGAGGTAAATACATTGGTTGTTCTCTATCAAAATCTTTCATTTGCTAACTATGCCTATCAGTAGTTAGTGCCTTCAGTACTCTGAATCTTTTATTTAGCTGGCAGTAGTGGCGCTCGCTGTATTGCAGTAGCTTGAGTAGCGAAGATTTTTGTGAGGTAAGTGATTTGTGAAAGGTATAGTTTAATGTTAGTCAGGGCCCATTCTTTTGTAGGGATTATTGAAAGTCAGATTGCGTTGCGCTAACAAAATATTGTGTGTCAGTTTAAGCACAGTCGTGTAAAATTGTTCAAAGGGGGCGTTTCAATGTATTGCCTAAAACGTGGCCTGACTAACAAACGATTCAGTTCGTCACAGGCTTTGTCCAGGACGAGGCTGCCCGATGGGTTTCCGCGACTGCACAACGTTGTCAGTCGTATGAACAATCCGAAAATGCCTTTTCGGCAAAGTATTCGTCAAAATGCGCTCAAGTGAAATTGAGACAAGAACTCTTTAATCCAGAGTTATACAGTACTAGACAAGGAAACCTAAGAAAGTATTAGACATATTTGACCAATACTCGATTATGGGGTGAACGCATATCAGATAAACATATGTTTCGTATTCTGAAAGGTAAGTTGCTGATTCCCATTATAAAGCAGCTAGTGCCAGTACTTGAATCCAATTTGGAATACTTTTTATCTGTACTAGACGTCACTGATTTAATAAATGAGGCTGCTGTGGCAAGTAATATTGAAAATATTCATAGGAATGGAAATGGAATGCAACACCCTCGAGTCAGCAGTACGGCAACAATCGCGACCGGTCAGCTGAGTCTTGCGTGGAATTTGTTGCCCTCCGCCGGTGCCTCAGACGTCAGGTGCTTGTGGGTATGTAAATACTAACTCTGCAGATCATAAGAGAAGTAGGTGGACTTATGAAAGGCGCCATCAGGGTTACATAAATCGTAGGGTACGCCCCTAGAATAATCACAGTAACCGTAATCATTAGTATTCCAATACTCCAAACACTGCACAATTCAGTATAACATAAAGTAATTCAAACAGCCAGTGGCATTCCAATCAGCAAAATCAGATACCCTTTAATGGAACTCTTACCCGCAACAGAATCCTGAAGTAAATCGCGATATCACTCACTGGTGCAATCAAAATTCCACAGTGAATGTTGTCGACGTCACAAACGAGACTCGCCTTGTAGTTGCTAGTTCAACGAACTAGTGCCGGCCACATTTAACCCCCCGATGTTGGTCATAGGATAGGGTGGGGGCGTTAAATTTGTTTCAGGCTTACAGTACCTGTTGATAACCTGATTACGAGCCAAATTAAAGATCTGGACCCTCATAATGACTTGAAGTATTCAATTAACTGAATGCATGTACTGACAGAAGCTGTAAAATAAGATGTCCATAGGCTTTAGTAATACGAATGCTCTAATTACAGTGAGTATCATTTTCTGCTCAGTTAATAATGTTAAGAAATCGAGAACGTTAATTACCACGTCCCATTAAATTTAAATTTTTTTAGAGGAAATGTTATGGCTGCAAGTACGTCAGAATGTGTACCTAATTCATATGCAGATATTATTAGCGCAGCGGCAAGAGCAGGAATATAGGTGACTAATCCTCCATTTGAGTGAAAACATGCACTTGTGTCAGAGGGGAATACGTAGTATAATCACTGCGACCTTAGGTTAAGTATTGATTAATGGCATCGGAGGCGTTACGACCATTTTAGTATGTAAGTAAAACCAATTTGGTTATGTGTCTATTGGATAAAATGGGATGAAAAATTAACTGCCCTCTACAAAGTATGAAAGCGTTTCGTATAATATGTGGACGAGTGTTTCTAAGAACATCACACGCAACGCGGGTAGCCATCCAAATGCTATAGCCTGACAGTACAATCTACTGAAGGACTAAGTGTTAGTAATCGGAAAGTTTATACAAAAGATCATATTATTAGCCAGTCTGCCAACTGTAGCTAAGATATAACGTAAATGTGTCATCCTATAATTTACGGTTCTTATTTAACCATCATGTACCTGAATCTGGGTCAATGAGTGCTCTGGCTACACTGTACAGTAAGTTTTCTGTCATGTGATTTTAAGTCTGAAGAGCTAAATGCGGTAAGTATTGTTTGACATCTGGAATATAAAGTTACCAATAATTACTATCAAGCGAGCCTAGATAGTGAAGATTTCTAATGATGGACTGACTCTCTTCAAAGTAAATGTCGAAGGAGTATTTTTGAAATGAACAGTCACGAAACAATTTCACTTTCTTGGTTACGTGAGATTCATTCAGTATAGGCTTTTGTGGACACAAGATTATAAAATAAGGCGAGAATAGTTTATTACCTAAATGATTAAAGTAGTTGTTAAGTAAAATATGTTAACCATGTTGCGGTGAATGAGACCATGAATAAAACTAACTGTATTACGAACAAGGTATCACGCAGAATATCACTGCATTGTTAGAATAACCACGTATCAACAGCAAAGGATTTAGTTTATCGTATAAATTACCAAGTCTGAATACGTTTGAATGTGTGTATATGTATACGTTGTTGCAGTAAATTTTGTCACGCGCAATAGCAATCAGGTATCACATAGAACGAATCCAATGGAAGAGACGAAAGTAATGTCATAGAACAAGCACTCTTTGAATGTTTCGATGCATGCTTTATGTATAAATAATTGTATTGCCTGTGTCCAGGACCGAGGAATAATGTAAAACAAGTCTCAAACGAGTGAAATTTTTCCTTTCCTTTGCCAAAGAAGTTACGGCAATAGTGACTTCACTGCATGTCTCCGACATTGAGACTTATTTTTTGCACAAGTTAGGTTAGGTTAGGTTAGTAGTGTTTAACGTCCCGTCGACAACGAGGTCATTAGAGACGGAGCGCAAGCTCTGTTTAGGGAAGGATGGGGAAGGAAATCGGCCGTGCCCTTTCAAAGGAACCATCCCGGCATTTGCCTGAAACGATTTAGGGAAATCACGGAAAACCTAAATCAGGATGGCCGGAGACGGGATTGAACCGTCGTCCTCCAGAATGCGAGTCCAGTGTGCTAACCACTGCGCCACCTCGCTCGGTTTTTGCACAAGTATGCTGCTATTTAGAGCGTAACTAAAATGATAGTGAACCATTGGTAAGTGATGCCAAACATTATTTAGTGATTCTGCTCTGTTAAGAAAAATTGATAGGGACATTATCCGTAAAAACTCCGTGTGTCCGTCAAACGAAAATGAGAATGCAGGCAGTCTGTAAATATGCAAACTGTTGTGTTGAAATGTTAAGGCGTGAGATACGTCCTATATTCTAATCGGATATTTCGTGGTCGAGTTCTAGTAAAATGTACGTAAAGTAATATGTAAATAAGGCAAGGTGGAGAGAAATTACGATTGTAACCATTCCCAATTAACCATTACCAAAATGCTCATGAAATGGTAGCAGTATAACTGGTACAGGCGTACAGTACACTTAATAACAGTAATGCACAGTTTTGTAGCTTTAATACTGTCTGAAGACGTTGAGACGAGTTCTAGTCGTCCACTCGGAATATTATTCCACCTAACAGACGATGTTATAGTAAACGATGCTACGGTAAAGTTCTTACACAAAATTCCTCGAGTGTTTCACGTGATCCGCGAGCTACTACTGACCAGCAACACTGTGGCATCAGGAACGAGCTGGTTTAATTCCAGTTGTTGCCGGTGTCTTAGACATGAAGTCAGTATTCTTGACATGTAAGCTGCTGGATGATGATATCTTTATAATCTAGGAGATAGTGTATAAATACGATGTCACCTATAGCATTAGTTTTGTTATTTCCTTTTTAGTTGCTGTCAAGTGAATCATCTAGTTCAATATCTACGTACAGCACATTTAAACAATGTATATTTACAGTATCAGACCACTCCTATTACCAAATGGTAACACGGCCTCTCTTACACTCATGAAAACCACTTGAAAATCAGTCTGTCTTTTCCACATGAGTCACTAATTTTTGACGTCTTACGCAAAGGGACCTGAAGTATCTTATCCGACTGTCCTGAAAAGCTTGCCTGGAGGCTCCTGGTTCAGACGACGGGTCCATGGTCGTTCCGTTATTGTACCTGCGATTCGTCGTTCCTGATCTCACGTCTTTATCAGAAATTACCACAAACCGATATGAACGAACTGTTTTACCACAAACAAATGATAAACCGACTATTTCTCAAATTTTTCTGTTTATAAAAGATATTCCAAGTAATTTTTTTTGTATCTTTCTACACTCATGCTCATAAATTAAGAATAATGCTGATACATGGTGAAACAACACTCTGATGGGTGGTTTGCGGGTTTAAATCACTTCGGGGTATGACTATGCGGTGCAGCAGTTTACGTACACAGAGGTGTGTTGGTGCGTGGCAGAGTACGGTACAGCGAGTTTTCAGACGTGATAATGATGACTGTGTGTTGTAAATGGCTTAAAGAGCACATACTGATGTTATGAGGGGTAGAATACCAGAGCGACAGGAGGCTGGTCAAACACAGCAGGTCGTAGCCGGGGCCCTCCATCTGCCACAAAGTGTGATCTCAAGATTATGGAAACGATTCCACCAGACAAGAAACGTGTCCAGGCGCTACAGTACGGGATGTCCACAGTGTAAAACACCACAAGAAGACCGATATCTCACCATCAGTGCCCGCAGACGGCCACGGAGTACTGCAGGTAGCCTTCCTCGGGACCTTACCGCAGCCACTGGAACATTTGTTTCCAGACTCACAGTCTGCAGACGACTGAACAGACATGATTTATTCGCTCGGAGACCTGCAAGGTGCATTCCACTGACACCTGGTCACAGGGGAGCCCGTAAAACGTGGTGTCAAGAACACAGTACATGGTCATTGTAACAGTGGTCCCAGGTTATCTTCACAGAGGAATTCAGGTATAGCCTGAACAGTGATTCTCGCCCGGTTTTCATCTGGCGTGTACCAGGAACCAGATACCAACCCCTCGACCTGACCTTGAAAGGGACCTGTATGAAGGTCGTGGTTTGATGGTGTGGGGTGGGATTATGATTGGTGCACGTACACCCCTGCATATTGAAAGGTGGCTACACTGAGTCACAGCGCCAGAGATTGCGCCAAAGATTATTATTCCGCCGCCTCCACTGGCGCAGTAGTAGTTGAGAGGATGTCGAGGGCAGTTGTTTTTCTGTTAATATTTTTATTTAAGCCCCAATGCAATATCTTCGACAGAGGAACTGTAACAGGTCAGGTGTATCGGGACGTCATTTTGCACCAGTACGTCCGCCTTTTCAGAAGTGCACTAGGTCCCACCTTCCTCCTAATGAATGATAAAGCACGGCCCCACGGAGCTGCCATCGTAGAGGAGTACCTTGAAACAGAAGATATCAGGCGAATGGAGTGGCCTGCCTGTTCTCCAGACCTAAAGTCCATCGAGCACGTCTGGGATGCTCTCGGTCAACGTATCGTTGCACGTCTTCAAACCCCTACGATACTTCAGGAGCTCCGACAGGCACTTGTGCAAGAATTGAAGGCTATACCCCAGCACCTACTCGGCCATCTGATCCAGAGTTTGCCAACCCGTTGTGCGGCCTGTGTATGTGTGCATGGTGATCATATCCCCTACTGATGTCGGGGTACATGCGCAGGGAAAAGTGGCGTTTTGTAGCACATGTGTTTCGGGACAGTTTTCTCAACTTATCACCAAAACCGTGGACTTAGAGATCTGTGTCGAGTGTGTTCACGATGTGCCTGAGCTATTAGCTCCAGTTTTGTGTGGTGCCACGTTGGGTGGCACCACATTCTGCAATTACTTAATTTATGAGCATGAGTGTGTTATATACTGAGTGAACAGAGTAAAGTCAGGTGAAATGAGTGAAGCTTATGTACGACGAGTATAAAAGTGACTAAGTATGAAATACGTGTCCTACATAGACACTCACAGTATTAAAAGGAACATTCGATATCACCGAATTTTTATAAAGAAAGTTCCAAGCCTCAATCAAAACGTACAGTGTAACGATATGTCAAACAGTTCATAAAGGTCTGTATGTTTTGTATGCTAAATTCTATTAGGAATCTATAGTTGAATGACCTTTTTTAAACATGGCCAGCGAAGGGAAACTTAATATTAGGGCTGGGCAAACAGTACTCACTTCTCAACGATCTCGAGATTTTCCAATTCGCCGCAGCGTTCGATGCAGGATCGAGCTTCTTCTAACAGTCACGTGACATTTGGCTCTCGTGACGTGAGTGCAAGAGCCAACGAACTAGTCAAATAATAAGCTACTGCTCTGCATAAATGTCACAATTTCGTGAAACAATGCAGGAAACAGAATTAAATTCTACCACTGCACAAAGTCCTATTGCGTTTTAACCAGTTTTCAATAAGCGATCTCACACAGAATGTATGGATATATGCGTGGATATAATAAACTTTTATTTTTAACTAAAGGTAACAGTCAAAGACTACAATGTTGTCCTCCAAAAAATATTGCTTGAGTGAACGCAATATAATGTTTTATTCGATTATGAGATGCGGTAATAATTTGCCAAGTAGACTGCAGATGGACATTTCAGTCCCTGTTCATGTGCCTCAACAACAGATAAATACTTTACCAGATTTTAATCAGTTTGAGAACAAGACGTCAATATTCAGATGAAACCATGAAGACAACTAATCAAGAATTAAATGAAACTTCCTGGCAGATTAAAACTGTGTGCCCGACCGAGACTCGAACTCGGGACCTTTGCCTTTCGCGGGCAAGTGCTCTACCATTTAATCTGCCAGGAAGTTTCATATCAGCGCACACTCCGCTGCAGAGTGAAAATCTCATTCAAGAATTAAATGCCTAGCAAACGAACTGTATCATAATAAATTGACTGTAACTTTTATTGCGAGGATAAAATACAACGGAATGACCAGTCCTGCAGATACTGCCATTGGACTTTGATCAGATCGCGAGACTATCGAAAGCTCGAGGATTACACAAAACCATGGTTATAACATTTTATTTCTTAATCAGATTCCGTTGTTACACGCGACCTGCACCCTACAAGGTATTTCAGTGTGTATTTCACTGTTCTTTTTATTGTTAAAATCCACAGTGTGTTAAAAACAGTTAAGGCAGGTCGTTGTGACACTACCAACAAAAAACACTTGATCGCAGGCCGATCAAAAGATGGAACATATTTCCCGAATTGCCACGTAAACTGTCCTAACTCTTCGAGCCGTGTTCAAACACAGGCCTACTTAATATACATCAGTAATTGCGATAAAAATCCGTAAAATGTTATATCTGAATATTTGTAAGTTGGTTCATTACTTGCTTCCAGACACACACTTTTTTCTTTTGCTTCAGCTAGCCTACTGCCTCCTGCCTTTGTCAATGCTTACGTTCGACGTGGCGTCAAATCGAAAGACTTGCACCCGGAGAACGGTCTACCCGACGGAGGCACTAGTCACACGACATTTACATTGCTTACGTAAGCATTTGTAATTCTCAGTTATAATGATTGCACTGATTATTTTGAGAGTAATAATCACCATTTTCACAGCTGATGAACAGGTGATTCCAGTTTCTGTAAGAACTGGTAAGATTTCTGGAATAACTACTTGGTGATGAACAGTTTCCAAGAATCCACTACATCTCCTGCAAACTTTTTCAGAACCTGCAGCTATTATTTCACTAGGAAGTCCGACGTCCAGGCGCAGATAAAAGAGGCGCACCTGTAATAATTAACATTCACGCAGTCGTGAATTAGAAAATACCAGCCTCTTATGTCGGCAGAGGAGTATAAGCTTATATATCTTCATTCTTAAATAATTTCCTTTTTCTGTGTAGCTGTAATCGGTCAGGGAGGGAGAGTCATAGATTGCGATCGTGGAGTTGGTGATGGATGTCAGTTCCCAGTTAACGAAAGAACGTGGCTCAGACTTCAACCTAAAAGCTTCCATTTGTTGATTCTTAATGAGCAGCAACTCAGCCATGACCCGTCGAACGTGAGAGATCCATAGAGCATGCATATAATTTACGAAGAACGGTATTATAAAACTCGTATGTCTTCGGAAAATCTCTCGCCCTTGCAGCACAGTAACATATCAAAGGTTTTTCGGATTCGCAACACAATCCCAATAAGGATGGGTAACGCTCAGCCAAGCGGAGGCAACAGTCTAATTCAGCAAAAATCACAGCATCAATAGACGCATCCGCGAGATGGGAAACGTTGAGCATCCACTGAAAAATGACAATATTTAATGGGTTGACGTGTGAGGTTGATACACGTAACAACAGTACAGTGATCAGCGAATGGAGCAGGAATTACTTCGACTGCAAGAATGTGATGACACAAAACATCCTGCTTCTAGACGTCGCAGTATAAAAGGTGAATTTCACCAAAGTCTGAAATTTGTTCCTTAACATCCCTCAGGCGCGTCGGTCCTACCAATTCATAGAGATCGCGCCTAAAACTAAAATGAGGCTCTTGTCAAAACCGCGCGACACGAAGCTGAAGTCACCATCCAGGAGAATATTCCGAGGATTCTTACGCAAAAGGTAAGGAAGTTCTTCTCTGAAAAACTTTAATTGCGGCACCATTACACCTGCGCCAGATGTGTGTAAAGCACAACCAGGACAAGAGCAGAAAGACGACAACCATTCCTGCACCCTGAATCGAATCCATCAGTGTTCAAAAAAATTTTCAAATTTGTGGGACTTAACTGCTAAGGTCTTCAGTCCCTAAGCTTACCCACTACTTAACCTAAATTATCCTAAGGACAAACACACACACCCATGCCCGAGGCAGGACACGAACCTCCATCAGTGTTATTGACGGGAATACCTTCATCAGAAAACAGAGCAGTACCCGTAGAATCTGCAAGTGCTACATTAGAAAAAAGGTGTGAAAACCGGGGAAAGGAATGATGGTAAGCAATACTTCCAGCAAGAATATAATATCTGCAATAGAATCATAAATATATTGACGGGGAGCAGCGAGACGCAACTCAGATACAATGGGACTGATGTTAAAACTGATAGCGATGTACGTGTGAGTTATTTACGAAAATGGGACAAACGTGAAGTCCATCTATGCCACAATCCGATCATCACTTCACTGCAAGGCCACAGACGAGACCCAGGGAGAGGGTCTACCCGGCTGTAAGGCAAAAATCGCTTCAGCATCCGGAAGAGTGTGGATATCAAGCACAAGACCTGAATCTGCTCAGGCTGGACCAGGAAAAGTAACCTACTCCGCGAGGGATTATCTGCCTAGGCAGAGATGGAACAACTGGCTCAGCAGGTGACGAGACTGGGGCGACTCCTGCACTACAACACTGAACATCGGAAGCTCCGAAGGATGCGCAACCAAAGCTCCGTCGACAGTGGGGCGTCACTGTTCGTCCGAGCGTGATATCTGTGGGACGGGCAGGTGGGGGGGAGGTGTTGGGTGGAGGCGGTGAGGGAACGGATCAGATACACCCGATTCCTTGTAACAACACCAACGCTATACTATTGTACATATAATAATTTTTTCTTCTGATTTTGGTAAATTAGTGTAATCGATGTTCTGATTTCATTTCTTTTTCTTTTCATGTTATTGTGTTGAGGAAAGTATAAACAATTTTCGATGTGAATATTAATGTTTATGTCAAATTGCAAGCAATATTATAACAAAATGGAAATGTAAGAAATTTTGAAACTGTTGTAAGATGTTAAAGTTGTAATTGTGCGCCTGGTCCATACGTAGGCAATGTATTAGGATATGTGGAGTGCAAAACCTTTGGTGAATACCCTGTCTGTAGGGGAGCGGTAAAAGGTGGATGGCAGGCGAGCGCAGGAAAATGCACACGGGCGCGGCATGGCATAACGGGCTCAGCAGTAATAGTCGGAGTTTGGCTTTGATCTGAGCACTAAATGGAAAAATATTGCGACGCTATGAAGAAGTAAAGTGCCGATACATCAAGAGTCATAGCTGTGATTGTATGTGAGCTCTGCGCCTCGCCATCTCGCCGCCCGCCAACCGCCGCATCGATACGAACAGGTTGAAACTTTTAGTACTGTATTCGTGTGGACCAGTGTTACTTTTGTTCCTTACTGTTCAATAACAACTTAACTTTTACCAGAACTGTCCTATCATTTATTTATCCTCATCACTAACCTAGACAGGGTCCTTTCCACATGTTGTGCAACCCGAGTGTCCCGAAATGAAGATTTAAAGTTTATGTTAATAATAATTACCAGCAGACCTATCTATGTTAGAATGATGTTTAAAGAACTTTGTTGTTAATGAATATATAGGTAGATAATATGGGTCTGACAAAGTTGCAAGATAATGTGGAAATTGGTTTAGTAATGAAGTTTAATTAATTTGAGACAAAAATAATGGTAGTTAAATGAGCAAGAAATAAGACAAAAAGAGTAGTAACTCATATATTGGAAATCTTGAGTGCTTAACGATTTCGATAATCAAAAATTTCAGTACAGTGATCATAACTGTTTCAGGGTCCCCCCCCCCTTTTTCTTTTCTATTCATTTAAATTCTGAAGTGTACTGAACTGATTTGACCAGCGAAGTTAAATTCGATATAAAACCAAAATTATTAGTGTTTTACCTTTTCCAAAATTGACATTGTATGTGTGTTTCGAAAGTGCCATTTCTAGGGTAACCTATGCCCGATATTAATCAGATCAATAGACAGTACGAAGTTTGTAGTAAACATTATAGTGTATTGTTGTGTATTTTTGGTTTGTCCATATTAGTACAGAAAGTGAAATTATTAGTTCAATAGATTTTTCTGGTTCCAAAATTTACCATATTATTCAGTGTTATTACGTGTTGTTTTGTATGAACGTACATCAGCTTGTACTGGGAAGAAACTCAGTTAATGCCTAACTAGGCTGGCGACCGTATTATTAACAATTTGGTAGCATCTGCAGTGTCGTTCCTTGTCCGTCCTAACGTGTAGTTGCACTTCAGACTTGCTTGACGTATCATTGTTGTTACTGAGTGGGTGGAAGTCTGATTTTGCCTCCATTCAGCTACACGCGGTCAACATATATACCAAAATCCTTTCTTATAAGGTGAAGCCCGTCAACTTACCATAGTACAGGCTTTAATAAGTATCGTACGCAGTAGCGTAAAAGGGGCACGAATTGTAATAATATTCAGTAAAGTAAATAGCAGTGAACGTCAAATACAGTGGAGAGGTGTAATTGGCATTCAGTATGGACAAGAACGTAGAAACAGTAGATGTGCTGAGCGAAATGGAAAATGCGGCTGGCAATGACAGGAGTGTACGCAGCCAGATAACAGATGGCGTTAGCGGTAGACAATTGGCGTACATACAATATCACGAACATGTTAACGAACAGATTGAAATGTCGAGATTTCCTAGAACACAGCAAGGAATAAAACAAGAAGTAGAGGGTGACTTTGTAGATAATAGTGGGTATGTGAATGAATCCACTGTCATGTTTGATTCACCAAAGATAAAGAAAGAACCGAAAGAAACTTTTGAAGTAGGATCGGAACACACCGATTCCGTAGAACAAAATAGTGTGAAAAGTTTAAGCATGAACGATTTATTTGATCAATTAACGAAACAAATTGCCGGCCAGAATGATCAGCTTCAAAAACAAGTCGGTAATCAGGTTAGTCAACTTAAAAGACACGTTGATGAGCAGCTTAAAACTCAAAGTAATCAGCTCAAAACTCAAAATGTTCAGCTTAAAACACACGTTGACGAGCAGCTTAAAACACAAGTTGGTCAGATTAAAGCACAGGTCGAAGAACAAGGAATTAAAATCAGTAAACAAATAGAACAGGTAGAACAAAAAGTGGGTAATTTAAGTTCTGTGGTAAATACTATGAAGTTTGGAATTAACACAATTAATAAAAATATGGATACTGTGCAGGTGGAAATTGACAACATTAACAGTAGGTTTGATGTTGAAATTCTCAACATCCAAGAAAAAGTGGAGCCTCTGGTTGAAATAAAAGTAGTCGAAAAGGTTTTCGGTCTTAAAACTGAGATCGTAAACGAATGTCAACACGGAATCTCACAGTTAAAAAAGGCAGTTTCAAACACTGAAAGAGATTTAGGCGAAAAAGTTACCGGATGTGTACAAAAATGTGAACAAAATACTTCGAAAATTCAAGGGAAAATTTTCGATCTTGAGAGTAAAATGAAAGATAGGCCTGGTGTTGTCTATAATGGCACACCACTTACGAAGCTATTGGAAGGTGGGGAACGCTTCGATCCCGCCAAGAAACATAACGGATGGCATCCGTTAGATTTCATCAAAAATTGCGAGAGGATATTTCCTGAACACTTGTCTGATCAGGAAAAGATAAACGTAGTAATTAGTGCCTTAGCAGGTGACGCTAAGCGCTGGGGAATTAATATGAATACCGAACGAATGACGTTCGAAGTATTTAAGCAAAATTTTCTTTACGGAAGAATATTGGTCCGAACGAAAACAGGATCATTTCTGGCGCGAGTTTATCATGTCCTGACACCATATGATCCACGCCAGAGGTAGAACGAAAGCTCGAATTCGCCTGCTCCACACAGCATATACGGGAGGATGCGAGTCTAGTACCCAGTTTGCAGCACCAAAAGAACACTTGACGCAGGAGGAGGTAACAGCGGTGACTCCACACGGGAAACACCTGCGTACTGGGTACGACGTCGATTATATGTTGCAGCACCTGAGGATCGCCACGGTAAGCAGACGTCACAGAACCCATCCTAGGTTTTGACGGGGGAAAGTTGCCCGAGTTTAAACTTAAGTAAGGCTGTGGATTGTCAAACTAGAACACCAGGCGAAACGAGATCTGATCTCGTATGTCGCTGTTCGAGATAATTTTTGAGCACAAACTTCCACTTCGGGCAGTAGAGACGCACAAGTAACATGGACCCAATAACCGCACAGATAAATGTTTCATGAGCACGTAATATTAAATGAGTTGAAAGAAATGTCAGTCACTGTAAATTTACTTTATATTGGTTTATTCTAGTCTATACACATCCTGTAACTGTCTTAAAGAAGTAACCTTCCTTTCAGATGGGTGGAATTAGTTACGTAAATTCAGCCAAAGAGTTTACAGCAAGATCCAGATCACGCTATTTACTTAAACGCAGTTTGGGTATATGCCTCACAATTTACACTATTCATCACTTCCTATCAGTTCAACTATTAATTCTCTATCACATTGAGTCTAAGTTCAGTCTTTCGTTGATAATCAAATTAAGACAATATATTCGTTGATAATAATAAAATTAAGACAATATATTCGGTTATTTTCCTAGCTTGAATTACTTCAAAGATATTTTCAAAGTTCTGATTTACCTCTTTCAGTTTTTAATCATTTCTAGCAAATCGCAAATCTTCAAAATGTAACAAACTTTCTCGTATCTCCTACCAATATTACGTACGACCGCACAAGTTCAGTTACGACACGACAAGGCAAGCGCCGGAAGCACATTAACAATGTATAACTTTAGCTTCTGTATTTCGCAGTGTCCTCATGGAGTACTCACAAGGAGTATTCTTTGAGGCCACTTGTTATACTCCGTGATCTACAAGTCTACTACTTTGCGACCTACTATTATTGTATCTTGAAACTTATGGATTCCATTCTCTTTCAAAACATTAAGTTACTTTGATATCAAGATTACTTTCTGTTTCTTTTTATATTACTTTATTTTCAGTCTACTTGCTACTAGCCTTGCAATGTTAGTACAGAAGGAGTTTGTTTTTCTTTGTATGAAATTTGTATCTTGTGCTTGGGGCTTGTATTGAGATGTTAGGACTAGATTTATATGTTGCATTTCTGCGTCCAAAGGGTGGCGGCGTTACAAAGCTTAAATGATGAACACCTCCTAGGGGCTGTAGACCTTAATATTTGACACATATTTTAACTTAATACCTATTCCTGGGAAAAAGGGAGTTAACCGACAAACAGAAGAACAAGAAAAGGATAAAGAAGTGTGATATAATAACGAATTAACAGTTTCCGAGTTTTTTCCTTTACTTGCACTTGTATTGTGAACCCTTACTTCTTATCAAGTTTCACAATTCTACATCAACCTTCAGTAACCCATAAAATTTGATGAGTGAGTTTGCGTGTATTGAAATACATGACATAAATGGCCGTATCTTTTGATTGTATCAACCTGGAAGCTTAAAGTTTTCACACCGCCAAGAAACAGTAGACCTTAGGATGTTACATAAATTTCAGGCGGATACTTCAACGCATTGCGGAGAAAATCTGTTCTTACAAGCCGTCAGATAGACAACGATCTGGTCAGAGTTCCCTTCCTCCTGACTGAGGTACGGAACCATAAAAACCTCTCCTTTTACACAGTAACTTCGATATGGGAAAAAAAAGTTCGTCCTACCTGAATGCAACCGATTGTACTTGCAACGCTTTGCATAACCAAAACCTTGTTGCGATCTCTCAAGTAGATTTGCAGATGTGATCATACTATAACATGACTAACCAGAACCAATATAAGAACAAGAGTGTTAGTACCACGAAAAACTGAAATTCAACGACAGTAAAAGTGAACTCAAGTGGTAAAGTGTCTTACTGCTCGCAACCGAAGACCCTCCTGTGATACGTGTTACGCGTCACCCTTACCCAGAATGCTATGCAAGACACTACAGCACCTGTGCCTGTGTATTTATGTACGTTCGTGTTGCATTTGATAGCGTAGCCGACGTTATATTGTCAATGGTTCAAGGTGAAAAGCAGTATCGTTTCATGTTTCATCTTCGATGGCTCCAAAGACCTTCTGCTACTAATCGCAAAACTCAAGAGAACTCTTTCCACTGAAAACCTACAAAACAATTTTATACTTTCCGAGGTGTTTGACAGACTTCTGCAATTGATCTGAGGATTAAACATGTATGGAAGGAAGCAGCGGGCATCTTCAGTATTTTTTTGTGTTCATCACATGAGAACTTCGTAAAACGCGCGTTTATTATTGACTCTATTCAGAGGAACTTACTGACATATATTTAGTGCAGATTTTTTGTTACTGTACAATGAATAATTGAAAGTATCGAAACACTCAGTATGCAAATACGCAGTGGATGGATAGCACAGTGCTTCCTACATTCATGTAGCAGCTATGATTGTATGAGTAGACACATTCTGAAGATAGAATAGAGTGTTAGTGAAGCTTAAGAGTAGAGCAGTAAGCAGTTATCGTTCGTAGGTTAAAAACTACTGACGAAGGACGGAATACTGGGGTCACTATTTCGCAGTATTTCTTGTGCAGTACACGTATTACCAAGATTACGTCTATTCCACATATCCTGCAAGGAACACGAGAAAAAAGTCTGAATTTCAGATCGGCAAATAAAATTTATATTTAAACATATTTTTTAATTCCGTTCCATCTGTTATACTGTGTAAACTATCAGTGATATAAATTTTTATTTTCCCCGTTGCATTTCCTCGCACTTTATTGCAACTCGCAATGGTGTATGCATAGCTGCAACGCGGAATTCCGAATTTTGAATTAATCCCTGTTCTGTGTATAGGAAAACCACATCAAATTATCGCTGCTTTGCCTCTTTAACGATAATTAATCACTGTATCCATTGATCCGGTAATTGTATTTACGTAAATATATCAGCGTCGAAATATCTCATTTCAGTTCATACGTCAAATGTTGTGGTTTGCACTCAACACAGTTCTTTCTGAAATATCGAAGTAGAAACTAGGGTAGTTTAAAGAGTTTTTTGTTTAATTTGGTACGCAAATATGATTCCTAACTAAAATTTACCTTCATACGTATAGTTTAGGTGTTACCAATGTAACTGCCAAATTACACACACATTTCCAATTATGTTAAATATACTTAATACATTCTACTTTGAAACCAAAGTACACCATACTTCATTACTTTCGTCCTTCCTTTAAATGGAGAACTCCCTTTTTACTCGTATTTTTGAACAATGGCATACACCTGTTCTAGTCCAAGTTACCCGAAAAATGAGAAATACTTCGTAAACAAAAGTATGTGTTTTATATCCACGCAAACTTTGTTGTGTTACTTTTCCTGAATACCGACCTGTACCTTACCTATAGAAACATATAATCAATTTAATTTTTCCGTCAGCGCTTGTTAAATATGATAGCAAGAGAAAAATGTAATTAACTTTACTTGAAGTTCCGTGTTATTTTATTTTATCCGACAGCTACATATTCGAGTAACAAATATAGCTGTGCCAATCAGTTGTGATTTGAACAGGACTTTCAAAACCAAAATTTCGTAGAGATGTCAAATGCGCGTTTTCTTTTAATTCCATGTGGTAATTGATTTCAGTTTCGATGTTTTAACTGTTAATTAAAATTATTCAGCTGTAACGAGAGTGAATTATCACGATCTCCATAGATTCACCACTGGTAACATGTAAACCGACTTCACCTAAAAACGTAATCTGTAAACAGGACATCTTGTGCACAGTTAACGTTACACTGTAAACCAGAGTATACGCTGCAGGGCAGTTACATAAAATTCATATTCTGAACTGACCTTCAGGGAAACATCGAATACGATTTTGTTAACAATTGACCTGTGTGTTAGACACAACATTGTGATGTGAGCTTGCATAATTCACTGGTAAAATATATGTCTGTGAAAGACTTTACGAAGAAAATGGACTTACATGAAGAAAAAAGCAGTCTTGGTTGCGCTGTCAATTTTTTTTATTATTTCCCAATGACAGGTTTCACCTTTATTTAGGCATTTCGGATTGGCCTACGGAAGAAATATAAAATTTCATGATAGTGTCGTGATGTATATGTTTATTTCTATTCTTTCGTAAAGGCTGTATTACTACGAATGTTATCTGTATTATTATGTTTTTAATGATGTTTTCTGTGCCTTTGTAATTTTATTCTCATGTTATAAAATTGTAATTGACAACAGTTCATCAAATTAAGTAACTTGTAGGTTTCATTTCACTGCACACGTTTCTGTTGGTCATAGTATATGCACAAGATGTGGAAAAAAGGGACTGTTAGTGCTCACATGTGTGTTGATAATTCAGCAAGGGACTGGTTAACAGCATTGCTGGTTTGAAGGACATTTCAAAAATTTTATTTGTGATTGCACAAGTGGTGGTTCATGGACTTTGCTATATTGTCCGCAAGACCCTTCGTTGGTGATTGTGCACCTGCACAGTCGCACCAGATGGCTGCTGGCCGTCTCTACAAGGACTACAGTGGGTCTGCATCTTTGATGGCCCACCAATACTATTATTTCTACGAGGACTTCAGTGGGTCTGCACCTCTGGTGACCCACCAATACCATAATCCCTACCGGGACCACAGTGGGCCTGCTCTGTGATCGTCTACCTACCAATATTCTTCAAGACTTTGACTGACTCTCCTGGGGGTTTGCTCTGTTGTGGCCTATTACCTGTCTGCATGTCAAGAGTCAGCATTGTCTTTCCGTTGGAAGGACAACACTACTTCAAGACTGCATGGAAATCCACTACTTCCGTGTGCATTTTCTTTTAGTGCTCAGACTTTGAGGAAAACACTGCAATTTTACTGTGATGAACGATCAGGACTGTCTTTATGGACTGTGAGAAAATTTTAGCCTTTGACCAACATTTTATCTATAAATGTGTGCATTTGACAAATTTGTTAGAGTTAATATAAAAATTTTTAGCAAATAAGTATTGGCCACTGCCCAAAACAATTTGTAAAATTTTTTGTGGGGAGCAGGGGGGCTAAGTAAGTACGCTGTTTAGGGTTTTATATTGGTAACGCCACGTAGCGCTCTGTATGAAAATCACTGTCTTTGCTGTGTGCAGTATGTGGCTGGTTGGCTTTGTTGGAATATTCGCTATTGTAGTGTTGGGCAGCTGAATGTGAACATCGCGTAGCGTTGCGTAGTTGGAGGTGAGTCGCCAGCAGTGGTGGATGTGGGGAGTGAGACGACGGAGTTTTCAGAGAGGATGATCTTGGACGTGTGTCCATCACAGAGAATAATTTTGTAAGGCTGGATGTCATGAACTGATATATATATATATATATATATATATATATATATATATATATATATATATATATATATATATATATATATATATATATAATGAATTTTGAACACTATTAAGGTAAATTCATTGTTTGTTGTCTATCAAAATCTTTCAGTTGCTAACTATGCCTATCAGTAGTTAGTGCCTTCAGTAGTTAGAATCTTTTATTTAGCTGCCGAACGCTGTATTGCAGTAGTTTGAGTAACGATGATTTTTGTGAGGTAAGTGATTCATGAAAGGTATAGGTTATTGTTGGTCAGAGCCATTCTTTTGTAGGGATTATTGAAAGTCAGATTGCGTTGCGCTAAAAATATTGTGTGTCAGTTTAGTGTTGATCGGAATAAGTAAAGAGCGGAATGTCTGAGTACGTTCATTTCTGCTCAGCTGTTTGAAAATCAAATAATGTAAGAGTTTTATCAGCACAGTAATTCATTAATTTTTTAAGGGGACGTTTCAACGCCAAGAATTACCTACAAAGTGTGAAAGAGATGGGTATGTGGGGTACCACGCATAAAATATCCCAGCACTTAAATGCCCCTTATGAAATCTTTAAAAACACTGCGCGGTGTCCTACAAACTAAAATAAAACAGAAGATGACCAAAAGACATTTATTTAAAAAAATATGTAACCAGCTTTGTCCCTCAATTGACAATCAAAACTAGAAATAAGAGGAAAGCATCAGCCTACCTTATTAGGGCAAGTGGTGCAGTCCAATGCAAACCAAACGCGATCAGGCCTACAATAAATCAATTAACAAACATCATAAACATGGCGGATGGTTATTGCATATTCTGGCTGCACACATCACACTGGATATGAAAACTTACAAGACCCCTTAGACTAGTGCACGCAGCTCTCGGCAGACGGCACCTGCAGGCTGTGACTTATGATAGTGTTCAATAGCTGAATCTTGGCGTAACAGCAACAGTTATTATATATGACTGTTCTAAAAATTGCTTATAAAATGCTTACGTTAGTATCCAGAATAATCGGGCTGCACAAAAATTAAAAAGTATAGTTTATAAAAACACATTGCCATAATGGGAAAGCACAAAAGTATTTAACGGAGCTCTAAGTATGAATTTTGAGTGTGCTAAGCCAACAACATTGTGCATACCCGAATCTACCTAAAACCAGAATCCACGCCGCTCCCCACTCCCCGATGCATGAGATGGTGCCTTCACTACTGACTAACAATGTCAATGCTGTGTCCGTATGGCAAGGAAGTGATACATCTAATACACATCATTGGGACGCTAATAATGCAGATACATACATGAAATATAATCAGTAGCAACATCAACGTTAAAAACTAACTACATGACATCCTGTACAAAACACAGACGTCCTTCCATGCAATAGCTGGCAGAAAGAATCAGTGTTCAGATTCCCCCATTTCCAGACAATAATGAACGTTCTTCTTAAAGAAAGAGTTACATCAGCGCGAGAGCGGCAGTATCAGCTATCCGTTACAAGGAAAATAGTAACAACCAGTAAAGTCAAAAAAATTTAAAAATTAAAAAAATTAATTTATTTTCTATTTATCTAACCATAATGGCCCGTCTTACTAAAAACGTAAAGTGAGCATAATATAGAGCACCCATAATATAGAGTACCCACTGAGTGCAAACAGTAAAAAATACGAATCTTTAAACTTTAAATTTTAGAAATTTAAGAGATAAGCTTTCGAAAAATGTAGTAGATGCACGATTCAATTACGTAGCATCCAGGGTTAAGCTATTGACATTAAACAATGACGTCATAGTGTTAAAATACAATTGATACCTTCCAGACAATTGATCGTTCAGGAGCCGCCGGTCTGTTTTCCATATATGCTCAGCTATTTCCAGTCCCTCCAGGATGTTGGGGTTTTTTACGTTTTGAGCGTTGTGGAGAGTCTTTAAACTTTGCAACGAGGTAGAGAGAGATGGCCATTGGACTTAACATGTTCCACAAAGGCCGGTTTATGTTTAACTTGGAATTTTTATTTAATAGGTGTTCTTGAACTCTGACTTCCAGTGTTCTGCCAGTTTGGCCTACGTACGAAGCGTGACATTCGTCGAAATCGAACAAGTATACGTGTGAACTTAGGTATTATCTCCGGTCGGCTTCCTATTTCGTATGTAAATTGGTATCTCCAGAAAAAACTGCTCGAACGTTTATTAGCCAGAAGAGTTTAGCTGGATTATGAGAAAAGTTGCCCAAAAAAGGTAAGCGTTGATAAGTAATGTCTGCATCAGGCAAGCTGTTAGAGGAACTAATGTGATCTTTACACATTATTGCTTCATAGAGTTTGCTAAAGCAATAATGTGTAAGGATCATAGAGTTAGTTGCCTTCCATGAACCATGGACCTCGCCGTTGGTGGTCAGGCTTGGGTGTTCAGCGATACAGATGGCCGTAACGGGGGAACAACATCAACGGAGTGGTGTCTGTTGAGAGGCTAGACAAATGTGTGTTTAAATGATGATGGCATCCTCTTGGGTAATATATTCCGGAGGTAAAATAATTCCCCATTCGGATCTCTGGACGAGGACTACTAAAGAGGACGTTATCACGAGTAACAAAACTTGCATTCTACGGATGGGAGCGTGGAGTGTCTGATCCTTTAATCGGGCAAGTAGGTTATAAAATTTATAACGGGAAATAGACAGGGTAAATATAGTTGGTGTTAGTGAAGTTAGTGGCAGGAGAAACAGGACTTCTGGTCAGGTTAATACAGGGATATAAATATAAAATCAAATAGGAATAATGCAGTAGTAGGTTTAATAATGAATAAAAAAATAGGAACGCGGGTAACCTAGTGTGAATAGCATAGTGAACGCATTATTGTAACCAAGATAGACACTAAGCCCATATGTAGCACAGTAATACAAATTTATATGCCAACTAGCTCCCCAGATAATGACGAGAGTGAAGAAATGTGTGATGAGATAAAAGAAATTATTCAGATAGTTAAGGGAGATGAAAATTTAATAGTCATGGGGGACTGGGAAAGGAGAAAAAGGAAAGAGGGGATATAGTGGTGCATATGGACTGCGGTAAAGGAATGAAAGAGGAAGCCGCCCGGTGGAATTTTGCACAGAGCACAACTTAATCATAGCTAACACATGATTTGTTATGAAAGAAGATTCTGTACGTGGCATAAACCAGGAGGCAAGGGAAGTTTTCAGACTGGTTATTTAATAGTGAGACAGAAATTTCGAAACCATATTTTTAATTGTAAGACATGTCCAAGAGCACATGTGAACTCTGACCACAATTTATTGATCATGAACAGTAGATTAAAACTGAAGAAACTACAAAAAGGTTAGGAATTTAAGGAATTGGTACTGGATCAACTGAAAGAACCAGTGGGAGCATTAGGGAATGACTGACAAGAACAAGTGAAAGAATTCAGTAGAAGATACTTGGGCAGATATGATACTGAGAGTAGAAATTGACAGAACACTTAAAGGTCTGTGTTGAAACAAGGTCCCGAGAGTTGGTCACATTCTGTTAGAACCACTAATAGTTTAGGAGGATCCAGCCATGACAAAACTCTTCCATCTGGTGGGCAAGATGTATGAGACTTACGAAATACCATCAGCCTTCAAGAAGCATACATCATTTCCAGTTCAGAAGGGAGGAGGTGCAGACAGTTGTAAAAAACTACTGAACTATCAATTGCATAAGTCACAGTTGTAAAACACTAACATGAATTCTTTACAAAAGCGCGGAAAAACTAGTAGAAGCTGGCCTCGGGGAAGATCAGTTTGAATTCAAGAAAAATGTAGGAGCACGCATCACGCAAGGCAAAATTAACGTTACGGCTTCTTATAGAAGTTAGTTTAAGGAAAAGCTAACCTATGTTCATAGCATTTGCAGACTTTGAGGAAGCTTTTGACAATGTTGACTGGAATACTCACTCTCAAATTCTAAAGGTGATAGGAGTAAAATACAGGGAGCGAAAGGCTACTTGCAATTTGTACAGAAACCAGATGGCAGTTATAAGAGCCGAGGGGGATAAAAGGCAAGCAGTGGTTGAGAAGAGGGTTGGGAGCAGTGGTTGGGAAGGAAGTAAGACAGGGTTGAAGCCTATCCCCGATGTTATCCAATAGCAAAACGAGGACAATGGAATGTAGTCGAATTAAATCAGGTGATGCTGAGGAAATTAGGTTAGCAAATGAGACACGGTAGTAGACGAGTGTTGCTATTTGGGGAGCAAAATAACTGATGATGGTCGTAGTACAGAGGATATAAAATGTAGACTGGTGATGGCAAGGAAAGCATTTCTGAAGAAGTTTGTTTGCATCGAGTATAGATTTAGGTGTTAGGTAGTCTTTTCTGAAAGTATTTGTATGGAGTGTACCCATTTATGGAAGAGAAACATGGACGATACATAGTTTAGACAAGAAGAGAACAGAATCTTTCGGAATGTGGTGCTACAGAAGAATGCTAAAGATTATATTGATAGATCACATTACTAATGAGGAGGTACTGAATAGAGTTGGGGAGAAAAGGAACGTGTGGCAAAACATTACTAGAAGAAGGGATCAGTAGGTAGTTCATGTTCTGAGGCATCAAGGGATCACCAATTTGGTATTGGAGAGCAGCGTGGAGGGTAAAAATCATAGAGGGAGACCAAGAGATGAATACACTAAGCAGATTCAGAAGGATGTAGGTTGCAGTAGGTACTGGGAGATGAAGAAGCTTGTGCAGGATAGAGTAGCATGGAGAGCTACATCAAACCAGTCTCTGGACTGAAGACCACAACAACGACAACATGGGTAGATCACGTAACTAATGAGGGGGTACAGAGTAGAACTGGCAAAAAAAAAAAAAATGTGGCACTACCTGACTGGGAGAAGGGATCAGTAGGTAGGACACAGTCTCAAACATGATTACTAGTTTAGTACTGGAGGGATGTGTATAGGATAGAAATCGTAGGTGGAGACGAAGAGATGAATACAATAAGCATATTCAGAAGGGGGCAGGTTGCAGTAGTTGCTGGGAGATGAAGAGGCTTGGCAAGGATAGAGTAGCACGAAGAGCTGCATCAATCCAGTCTGTGGGTTGAAAATGACAACAACAAAAGAATTAGTTGACGATGGAAGCACTCTAGCCGTGGTTAATGTTAATGTGTTTTGAAATTTGTTAATTTCTACGCTTATAGCTGAGTCACTAAGAGAGGTCTCTAGGACCTGTGCAACCATGGCTATAAAAAATCTGAGATTATATTGCGGTGCTGGCATGATGCCACATGAATAAGGGAGTCGCTCGTGGTTGGTTTTCTGAAAATGTCAATATGGACGTTATTATTTACTAGCTGAAGCGGCAGATATAGATAATTTAAATCTCCATCTTGGTAACTCCACCTTGGTCGATTTTCTCCTGGGTGAACATCATTTTTGGATGGACTGCATTCAATTCATAGGTCAACATAACAGTCTCAGAAGCATCACCACTAAGAACAACAATAATATCGTCGACATAGCACCGTAAGATAGGATTTTATGACATGCCAGTGAATTCTTAGAGAAAGATTTACGTTTCAAATGGTTTCCAAAGTTGTCCAATAGACGAACTGGAAAAAGTTTTAAAATGGACTTAACTGAATGGCCACAGACAGGGAGTCATTGTCGCAAGTCAGCTCAATAGAACTTATAATCGAAAGACACTGTATGCATGTTTTTTCTACGTCACACACCCATGCACCTGTTGATGTAGGGAACCCCGTTACGTAACGCAATGACCCATGTTGTTCACGTACACAATGTGATGATAGCTGGAATATTCATGAACTGTTTCACTACTGCTGTGCTTTGTTGTAAGGTTATTCAGATTCAAAGCCCTTAACGTGTTCAGTATAAAAATTTACCTACATGTAACATACAAAATACTTAACACTATTTGCACATTATTAAGATATATATCTTGTGTTCTGTTTCAATGAAATATAACCAGTAATCTATGTGAATTATCTTTGAGATTATAGTTAAATACTACACAAATGAGGACAGGAATGCAGCAGCAGTAAGAGTTTAAGTTTGATCATTATAATAATAATAATAAATATAGTAACTAACCTTAATTTTATTAAAAACCGGAGAGGAATATCACCTTATGCCACACATAGTTTTAATTTTCTTTTACCCAGACAAGTTTTAGCACTTTCTGTGCTATTTTCAGTGGCATATTTGTTCATCTCTTTCTTCAAAAATTACTGTCACATGTTAAGCTCTTGTGTAGGTCATATGAATTTTGGCTCAAAAATATTTACATTTGCACAAGGTAGTGATCATCATGTGTCAAATATTGTAGATCAGTGTATATACAATACATAGTTGAAAAATATATCATTTGTTTGAGGCATTGTATATTGTTCCTTTAAAGTACTTGTAAAGATATTCGCTTTATATTAAATTTGGAAATAGTACAGATTGAAATATGTTTGTTTACATTCCTCACATGATTCTATTACTTATGTATAACGACAGCTTTAATAATTTTTCGAAGTTGTGGTCTTATTCTACTTGCTTCTAGGCAAAGTGGCAAAGTGGCAAAGTACGCATTTCTTTGTCTATTGGGCTTTCCTGTTCCCACACACGCAATTTTTATGGTTTGTCAGTCAAGTACAAAGTGTGTGCCACTATTTCCAGCATTCATTTGTTTCTTTTTGTTAAGGTTTGGGGTGTGACATGTGAATTAAAGTGTTGCTGATGTTTGACAGTTTTTAGTTGTGTGTGTGTGTTTGTGTGTGTGTGTGTGTGGTGCTGTGTGTGTAGTTTAGAGACACAAACAGAGAGAGAGAGAGAGAGAGAGAGAGAGAGAGAGAGAGAGAGAGTATTATGTGACCAACAAATGCTTACTGGGCTCTGTTATTTTTCAGTGTTCTATTCCTTCGTGTCTGGCCCATATAATGTGAGATTGACAGCAATTGGATTTGATTACTATATACCAGATTTGCTGTATTTGTCGGTGTTGGTGGTATATCTGTCCTTGTCTCTTTAGTGTGTTGTCCATCCTGTGGATAACTTGGTTGTTGAAATTTATTATGTGCCATTTACGGCTTGCTTGTTGCTGATTTGTCACGTGCTGTGTTGTATTTGTTGGTGTCTATGTTTTGAGACTATGTGTTAAACGTTTCAGTATTTGGTTGTTTGTTTTGCCTACTAACCTTTCGTCAAAATCATTTTCTTGTATAATTTGCTTTACGGTGTGTAATTCTTGTATGTAGTAGTGATCTCTGTGGGTGGTCTGTTCAGCCTGTTTCGTATGTATTGAAACTGACTTGTTTATTGAAAAGGGTTAGTGGATTGTTTGTGAATAACGGAGGTGATGGTCGTAGGTTTTCTATAAATTGAGAACTCATGTTTGTTTTTTCTATTGCATACAATGACGTCTAGAAAATTGGGTCTTCTGAGATACCATGAATTGGGGCCTCTTTAATACACCCAAAACTCATTGGAATCAAAGAGATAATGGCATATGTACGAAACGGTTAGAGATTGAAGAATTAAATAAAACTAATGAAAAAGAAGAATAAAGAAACGCAAGCACACCCACATGAACACTGAGAAACTATAATACTAGGCAAAACCAAGCATAGCTTGTACATCAAGCTTCCGCGTTCTTAAGTTTTGGCTGAACAAAGTAACTACCTATAAAAATCGAATAACTGAACGAACCGTACCACATGATTAGAAACAACTACATCTGTAAAAGAAATGGATTACTACTTAAAGTAGACTCAAACTTACACAATCTCAAGCACCATACTAAAGCTCCTGTGGACGAGCTCCCAAGAGCAACATTAAGCGACAGATTCCCAGGAATGAGTCTCTTAGCACGTCAGTGAAACAGGGGTCTTCACAGATAACAAAAGCGTTGAGAGCAAACCCTTTTTGCACCGTGCCAACTGAAGCATATCAGCACTTCGACCACAGGAAACAATGCCTCTTTGCGTCACTCTAGGTCTAAGCAAGGGGTGGCTAAATTGCCACAGAAGCTGCCGGAAAGTGTACCCCAACCAAACACTATGAAAGCGTGACACACAGACTCATTCTCCATCAATCAAAGGGACCGAGAAATGGGAAAGAAACAAAGGAATACATTAAAACGTAAAAAAACAAGGGTGTAGAAAGCAGGGGAAACAAGGTACTTAATGAACCCACATATATATGTGTATCAAATACACAAAAGAGGCATTATTACAGAAAATGCGCGAAAGGACACACTCAGCTGCCTTTTATCCTGGCACTATTTACTAAACGTACCGAAAACGTGAGTGCTGTAGATATGGAAAATGATGGTAAATTGAGTAAAACATTATGAAACGGTTCATATAGAGACCGCTGATCTTACTATGTCATATTTTCATTTTTATTTTTTCTATTAGGTCACTGGAGTTCTTTGTTGTTTTCCGTAAGTTTATATATTGTGTGCAGCAATGTGTGCATCCGTTTGGCTATGTATTAGGTTGATGCACTGGTAGAATTTATCAGTGGCTTTATTGGGATCTTTGGTTAGTGATTTTTTTTGTTAAATAAAAGATAACTTACTACAACAAAAGAACTTTATAAATAACCCTTCCCACAAACAGAATACATTCATTGTCTAACATCCCTGTTCCATACCGTCTCTGCATAACTACATTCCTCCCCCTCCTCCTCTCTCTCGCCCCTCTCTCACCCTCTCCCTCCCTCCCTCTCTCTCTCTCTCTCTCTCTCTCTCTCTCTCTCTCTCTGTCTCTCTCTCTCTGTCTGTCTTTCACACAACACGCACACGCACACACAAACCAATCATCTCAAACCTCAACAACACTTTCAGTCATGTGCCACATTCCAAACAAAACCAGTGAAGACCATACAGGTGCAATAACACGTGAAATGGCGGCAGATACTTTGAGCTTGACTGATAAAATATACAAAATACTTGTGTAAAAAAGAAATAACAGTACCAAATGAATTAAGTTATTTAAGACGACTCAAACAATTGGATCAACACAACTACTTCGAAAAACCGTAAGTAATATGCTAAATAACGCTATGTATATCAATTCGCGACTCTCAATCGAAACGGAACGACGAGCAATAGCCCGTCTATTTGCAGACAACAAGCTGTAGAATGTGTAGTGGAATTAAAACTCCCAACATAAAAAAGTAAGCCGCGCGGGTTAGCCCCGCGGTCTGAGGCGTCTTGTCACGGTCCGTGCGGCTCCCTCCGTCAGGGGGTTCGAGTCCTCTCTCGGGCATGTGTGTGTGTGTGTGTGTGTGTGTGTGTGTGTGTGTCTGTGTGATCCTTATCGTAAGTTAGTTTAAGTATGATTAAGTAGTGCGTAAGCTTAGGGACCGATGACCTCAGTAGTTTCATCCCGTAAGTCCTTAACACAAATTTCCAAATACAAAAGTAAGAGCATCATGTGAGGCACGTAAATATATTTACATGTATCTACGTTAATTCCGTATTTAATATGAAACTAATACTTTCAAAAATACTGCAAATGAACAACACGTAGCATCTCAACACAATGACATGCGTCTTAAACATATAAAGTATGGAAACTAATAAAAAATATTTAAAACGTATTGATCGCTTCCTTTTGCAAATGTCAATATTTTCTAGCCAAACTTTATATAACTTACACAAGAAGTTGACATGTAACAACAATTTTTGAGAAAGAAAATAAACAGAAATGCCACTGAAGGTAGAGCATTAAATGCTGAAATACAGATGGATAAAACTCAACTCAAACTTTATCTTTCATAAGGCAGAATTCAGATCCAGTTTTTGTTAGCAAGGCCTGAATTAAATAGAGCTATGACACATAATAGATATTTATTTATTATTATTATTATTAATTTTACTGCTAATGTTATTACTATTATTGCTTCTTTGGGGAAATAACGCTTGAGTTAGGAGATTAAGCCTCATTATCACTTTTTGTTAACACAATCTTTGTTAATTGTTCGTCGTACAGTTTCGACTGCGAATCGCTATATCGCATTATTTAGCATCTTAAATACGGTTTTGTCCCTTTTTTGTGCCCTTCGGTTCAAGGACTTGTTTGATGCAGCTCTGCTCGCTAGTCTATCAGATGTAATTCTTTTTATCTCTATGTAACTACTGCAACTAACATTCACTTAAATACGCTTACTGTACTCGAGCACTGAACTCCATCGGGGTTATTTTGTACCCTACACTTCCTACCATTAGCAAATTGACGGTTCCTTGATGCCTTAGATGTGTCCTGTAGACTGGTGGCTAGATCATACGTAAAATAAATGCGTACTAAATCGAATTAAGGAGAAATAATTTGCAGCACTATCTTTTTATCTGCTGTTGCATTTTGTGGCTCCCAACACATAGTTTCTGTTTGAGATATATGTAAGTTGTTGCTAAAATTTCGCTTAATTATTTTATCCGTTTTACCTCACTAATTTCAAAGAGTATATACCAAATCAAATTTACTTTTACTAATCAACATTATCTTTACTGATTAATGTAGTCATTCGACGAAAGAGGTACTGCCTCATCAGTGATTATAAATACTTGCTTGTGGACCACTTAGTTGGCAGTTCAGGGACCTAGCTAACTAGGTTTGGCCTGGTAAACTCTAAACGGAGATATTTTCCCAGATCAGAGTTCCACAAATTTGATAGTCACCCAATAAATATATCTGCAAATGAAAGTGGCAGTTTAATTCAGTATAGCGTCTTGCATCACCTCTGAGGGAGTTCTCTGTGTGGACTCTATACCACATTTCATTAATTCTCTATGTAAAAAATTACTTTAAAAATTTATTCAGAGTCCATCACATGTTTTACACAATGAACCGTAAAATTACTACTGATTCACCAAAGGTTATTAATCTCAATCAATACACAAAATGTAAAGTGGAAGTAGGTACCAAGGAATAACTGGTGAATTTACACACAATTTTCAGTAACACTGGTGCAAGACTTGACGATCTAAAAAAAAAAAAAAAAAAAAAAAAAAGAGTTCATTTATCAAATAAGTCACAAATTACGATAGGAAAGGACTTTTAAATTATTAAATTCTTATAAAAATTTTACGCCGATAAAAGGCAAGTACACGATAGTAATTTAACGTATACAACGCAATGCTGTATAATACTTCAAGCTCAGCTAAATCACAGGTGAATTTCACTCCATTCATTAAATGGCGCAGAATCTAGCTTGTCTGCGACATATAAAGACAATTCTGTTTACAGAAAGTTCTCAAAATAGAAAAACCAATACGCATGAGTCATGCACACGGGGGGACACTCACATTTAATAACATTAACATTTCCAAAATATATAAAAAACAAATTTTACAAATTTCTGGCAGTTAACTTATGGCAAACATTCACGCTCACCAGGTAGGACTTTTACAACATTCTCCTTTCAAAGCAACAATTTCTACCCGTAATGAAATGGCAAACTTTTGCATGGCAAGAAAGCACACTAATAACCAACTACCTGTATAAAACACATAAGCACGTTCAGTAAACGCCTTAAAATGTATTGAATTGGAAAAACACACAACAGTTTTTTGCTGACTAGAAACAATATGAAAAATCCATTACGGCGTACATTAACAACCTTGCTTGATTATAGTCAAATATACATAAACACAAATTTAAGTAAGTTGCAGCTTCCAGATGAGCAGGAATTCGTTACGCAATAGTCTAGTTCTTACCACGAGGCAAAAGGAATTTTTCTTCTTTCTTAGAGTACCTTTTACACGTGAGTCTAGTAATACGAGTTATGGCAGGCGAGAGAATGGATCAGGTCCTAGTACCTTGCATTTTAAAAAGTACATTCATTGGTGCGTTAGACTTTCACAGACATGGCAGAGGCTAACAGTCGAATTAACCCGTAGGTAAGCTGGGAGGGGAAAGAAGCAATCTGAACCACAGATTTACTGTGACTCTCCCCCTCCCCCACCCCTTAGGTGCTCTCTAATATTACCACCTTCCCACGGGTGGGCAGACGAGAATGAATGGCGGGAAACCCCCAAACAATACGGCTGGTACAATTAACAAGAATAAGTAAACTGAATTCAATTAAACTTTATAAAATATGTTAACAATCAATACTCAACTTCTGTTGCGTTACGACTCCCAAGACTGAACCAACGCAGCACCTCCAAATGCTCTGCCGAGCCGCCAGCTGCCACCCGTTTCAACGGACGCAGGAAGGCGCGCCGATTTTCAGAACGACCTCGCCGGTCGACAGCATACGGCCGAACTGCAGATTAGGCCTATTGCGGACCCACGCTCAGTAAGATTGCTTTCGCGACGAGCAGTTAACGCTCCATACCACGGAGCCGCTGCTCGTGTCGCTTACGCTGATGCCGCGGTCTGCGTGCTGTCCTTCTAGCACCGTCAGAGAAGTCGCTTCTTGATGCCCCCGACTGTCAACTCTCCACGATAACCCATACAGCCACCTCCTAAACCCTCGCGAACAGCCCACCTTTCCCCCTTTCCCGCTAGAGGGAGACACCGAAGCCTTCAATTGTGACAAAGGCGCCACCGCCAGAAAACGGAGGGCGACTACTTCACGCTACGCGCTGCGGCGCGCTTTTCAAAGCTAACTTTACTGCGGCTCACACAACAAACCCATGTTTCAGCCCCACATTTTCGTTCAGTAATTTATTTTGTTTAATCATTTTCTTCTGAAATTAATATAATTATACACTATAGTGGTTTAGATACTGTTGCTGTTGTTGTTGTGGTCTTCAGTCCTGAGGCTGGTTTGATGCAGCTCTCCATGCTACTCTATCCTGTACAAGCTGCTTCATCTCCCAGTAACTACTGCAACCTAAATCCTTCTGAATCTGCTTAGTGAATTCATCTCTTGGTCTCCCTCTACGATTTTTACCCTCCACGCTGCCCTCCAATACTAAATTGGTGATCCCTTGATGCCTCAGAAAAATGTCCTACCAACCGATCCTTTCTACTAGTCAAGTTGTGCCACAAATTTCTCTTCTCCCCAATCCTATTCAATACCTCCTCATTAGTTATCTGATCTACCCATCTAATCTTCAGCATTCTTCTGTAGCACCACATTTCAAAAGCTTGTATTCTCTTCTTGTCCAAACTATTTATCGTCCATGTTTCCAAATACTTTCAGAAATGACTTCCTGACATTTAAATCAATACTCGATGTTAACAAATTTCTTTTCTTCAGAAACGCTTTCCTTCCCATTGCCAGTCTACATTTTATATCCTCTCTACTTCGACCATCATCAGTTATTTTGCTCCCCAAATAGCAAAACTCCTTTACTACTTTAAGTGTCTCATTTCCTAATCTAATTGCCTCAGCATCACCCAACTTAATTCGACTACATTCCATTATCCTCGTTTTACTTTTGTTGATGTTCATCTTATATCCTCCTTTCAAGACACTATCCATTCCGTTCAACTGCTCTTCCCAGTCCTTTGATGTCTCAGACAGAATTACAATGTCATCGGCAAACCTCAAAGTTCTTATTTCTTCTCCATGGATTTTAATACCTACTCCGAATTTTTCTTTTGTTTCCTTCACTGCTTGCTCAATATACAGATTGAATAACATCGAGGAGAGGCTACAACCCTGTCTCACTCCCTTCCCAACCACTGCGTCCCTTTCATGTCCCTCGACTCTTATAACTACCATCTGGTTTCTGTACAAGTTGTAAATAGCCTTTCGCTCCCTGTATTTTACCACTGCCACCTTCAGAATTTGAAAGAGAGTATTCCAATCAACATTGTCAAAAGCTTTCTGTAAGTCTACAAATGCTAGAAACGTAGGCTTGCCTTTCCTTAATCTAGCTTCTAAGATAAGTCGTAGGGTCAGTATTGCCTCACGTGCTCCAATATTTCTACGCAATCCAAACTGATCTTCCCCGAGGTCGGCTTCTACCAGTTTTTCCATTCGTCTGTAAAGAATTCGCGTTAGTATTTTGCAGCCGTGACTTATTAAACTGATAGTTCGGTAATTTTCACATCTGTCAACACCTGCATTCTTTGGAATTGGAATTATTATATTCCTGTTGAAGTCTGAGGGTATTTCTCCTGTCTCATATATCTTGCTCACCAGATAGTAGAGTTTTCTCAGGACTGGCTCTCCCAAGGCTGTCAGTAGTTCTAATGGAATGTTGTCTGCTCCTGGGGCCTTGTTTCGACTCTGGTAACTCAGTGCTCTGTCAAACTCTTCATGCAGTATCACATCTCCCATTTCATCTTCATCTAAATCCTCTTCCATTTCCAAAATATTGTCCTCAAGTACATCGCCCTTGTATAGACCCTCTATATACTCCTTCCACTTTTCTGCTTTCCCTTCTTTGCTTAGAACTGGGTTTCCATCTGAGCTCTTGATATTCATACAAGTGGTTCTCTTTTCTCCAAAGGTCTCTTTAATTTTCCTGTAGGCAGTATCTATCTTACCCCTAGTGACATAAGCCTCTACATCCTTACATTTGTCCTCTAGCCATCCCTGCTTAGCCATTTTGCACTTCCTGTCGTTCTCATTTTTGAGACGTTTGTATTCCTTTTTGCCTGTTTCATTTACTGCATTTTTATATTTTCTCCTTTGATCAATTAAGTTCAATATTTCTTCTGTTACCCAAGGATTTCTACTAGCCCTCGTCTTTTTACCTACTTTATCCTCTGGTGCCTTCACTACTTCATCCCTCAAAGCTACCCATTCTTCTTCTACTGTATTTCTTTGCCCCATTCCTGTCAATTGTTCCCTTATGCTCTCCTTGAAACTCTGTACAACCTCTGGTTCTTTCAGTTTATCCAGGTCCCATCTCCTTAAATTTCCACCTTTTTGCAGTTTCTTCAGTTTTAATCTACAGTTCATAACCAATAGATTGTGGTCAGAGTCCACATCTGCCCCTGGAAACGTCTTACAATTTAAAACCTGGTTCCTAAATCTCTGTCTTACCATTATATAATCTATCTGAAACCTGTCAGTATCTCCAGGCTTCTTCCATGTACGAGGTTTCCTTCTCTTCCTTTTCCTACTACCGAATTCCAGTCACCCATGACTATTAAATATTCGTCTCCCTTCACTATCTGATTAATTTCTTTTATTTCATCATACATTTCTTTAATTTCTTCGTCATCTGCAGAGCTAGTTGGCATATAAACTTGTACTACTGTAGTAGGCGTGGGCTTCGTGTCTATCTTGGCCACAATAATGCGTTCACTGTGTTGTTTGTAGTAGCTTACCCGCACTCCTATTTTTTTATTCATTATTAAACATACTCCTGCATTCCCCCGTTTTGATTTTATATTTATAACCCTGTATTCACCTGACCAAATGTCTTGTTCCTCCTGCCACTGAACTTCACTAATACCCACTATATCTAACTTTAACCTATCCATTTCCCTTTTAAAATTTTCTAACCTACCTGCCCGATTAAGGGATCTGGTGTTATGGTGCTATTTTTTTAAAAAACAGTTTTGATACTATTAGTTTAAAAAAATAGCACCATAACATAAACTACTGTTTGAATGTAATAGACAATGAAGGGATGAATATGAGAGTTATCATAGGAATGACGAAGATCACTGGTAGACCTGTGCTTTTCTCATTCTTGTCGCTTGGCAACTTTGGTGGAGTTACATATCTCAAATGCAGCTGTTCTCAGTGTGCTCGTGCAACAGGTAATAGCCGTGATGTATTATATACTTACTGGGTTTCGATTCTAGTGATGTATTTCCTTCATAAACGAGAATTATACAAACCTGTACATTAATTTTTCTCGTTTTAATTTGGCTTTGCGATGAATTTATTGGACAACTTTTATACTTATGACAGACTTCAGATTTAGCACACTGACATTCAAAGTCACATAGACTTATTTCTCAGTATGTACCCTACCATTTTGGAAAATATAGGGACAGCAATATTTCTTTAGAAAATTTGTTGTGCATAATGGAACCCAGCCTTTTTTTTTCAGAAAGTGAAATTGTAGTACTTACGAACGATGTCCACTATAAAACTTTGCAAAAATCAAGAACATACACTTTTAAACTATGAAAAAACTACAGGAAAGAGGACAGCAAAAGAAAGTGGTGTATGTGTACAATACTTATACCTCATTAAGAGACAGAATGCTGTCTGAACTGAAAAAAAAACGAATTATATGAAACATTAAAGTCATAAAATTATTTATCCGACATTCGAATATCATGCAAAAAGCCAAATGATCAATATGATTTCTGGAATAGGAAATACTTTTCGTCAACTTTCAGTTCTAAATTATTAAATGTAAATTTCCATCAGTATTTGGGAAATTTGATACTTTAAGTAATTCTGGCTCTGAAAGCAGAAAAATCCCTTGATTCGGCTGAATAATTATGGGTTGATTTAATATTTCCATGAAAAACAATCTGTACCACAATTTTAATTTCTTACGAAATACGTAGCTGGTGTTACGTAGATTTGTGTGGTTCTATTGGAAACGTGATGCATATATCTACAGAAAATGACAACTATTAAATATAGAGTTCCTAGGATATTCGTGGATCTAAGCTGAGACATCAAAGTGTCTCCAGAATTACACATCCGGCAGTAAAACAGTTACAGCAAATTGGCATGAATGACTCAGTACTATCCACCTTCTCTTTGGTGGCTCTGACATTTGAGAAAAAGATAAGAATATATTTTTCATAAGAATTCCTATTTTTATAGAGCTGTGGGGTCTATGAGAAAAAATGGATAACTTTTACTGAAATATCTTTCATTTCCTTCTAGTTATTTCATAAAACTCAGTACTTGTAATACAGTAACACTTCCCAAACTAGATTTCTTTAAGTGAAGAGATTACTTTGGAGCAAAATACAATCTTTTATTATTCTCTCAAAAACTTCAGGGTTATGAACATTTGTCTTCATCACCATGTTTGTATCATTTGTAATACAACAAATGGCATTTGGACGAGTTGCCATTTCATATTCTTTTATGAAACGCACAGATAGAAAAAACTCACAGTAAATGTAATACCTAGTTGTCTCACAGCACTTTACATGCTCTTTAAAACGTATTATATGACATTGTTGACATTTGTGTCGCTGTACATTCTGGGATCCTTTGTCTCTAATATTTACAAATCACGAGCAACCCGTCGAGAATTTATTTAAGCGTTAACAATGCAAACACTATAGTTCGCTATCCACTCTCCCACACGCCCCCTCGTATCCAAAATATAGTACCTCCACGTGTCGTTTTATTTGGGTGCACTCCTTGACCCGTCGTAAATCTTTCCAAAGGCGGTTAAACGGTACATGAAACAATACTCTCGCCGATATCTTTCAGCCGAAATGAAGATACTAATTGTGGTGTTTCTTCTTCAATAAAATGCTCCTACTCAGAAAGTAATTAAATTAGCGTCATCGGTCTGAAATAGCTCATATAATAAACAGCAGGAAGGTGGGGTGAAAGACCTAAAAGATGCTGTTCTACAAAACATGCAATAAATAAACTGAGAACTGTGCTTTTTATTTGTAGGACAATTAATGAATATATGCCTACAACGTCATACTGTTCCACGCGGCTGAATGAAGACGAATTCAATAGAAGTGAGAAACCTGTATTTGCACAGCCCTTCGCCAAAGGGGTAAAACCTTCCACTGACATTAACTGTGTGGATTCGTGCATCGCTGGAAAACTTTTCAATAAAAGCTACTTGACGCCAGCTACGTATTTCGTAATAAATAGACGTTGTGGTGCCGAACTTGTTTCCTTTCAGTGAAATGTCAATTCACCCATAATTTTTTGCCGAATTAGGGAATTTTTCCCGTAAAACACATATATATGTAGATAATAACAGGTGTTTCCATTTCCAAAAAAATTATTTATGGTTTATTTCGCCGACAACATCGCCTTCTGCTAGTAAATGTTTAGCGCTATCTCGCAGGATAGAGTCATTCATGCAGATTTGATCTTTACAGTTTCCTAGGGGAGATGCATAGTTACCGAAATATTTCGATGCCTCAGCTTAAATGGCTCATCTAGTTTACTCAGTGATTCATGTATGTGTGTTTGTTACGCCTCATTACACTACGTTGTTACCCCTATACGCTATTGATGTGCTAATGAGATAGCCTGGATGCCTGGAGTATTAACGTAGCTATTGGCTGAGATCCACTTCAGTAATCCCCATTGTCTGCCGCTACGTCCGTTCACCGCCCACTGCATGTTCAGGAATGTATTCTCTAAGCTGTATCATTACCTCCTTTTGACAATTTTTGTCTCGATCATTGCTAAGTGTCTCGTAGTCCTCAGAGAAGCAGTCAGTACACATTATTGCTCCAAACGCCTGTATCATTCTTCACAGCGTTATTTGAAGAAATCACTACATTTGGAAAATTATGCCACTACAGTAGAATCTCGATATCCCGAGTCTTGGAATTACGAGTTTTCCATAAATTACGGCTTCGTAAAAAACAAAGGAAATACTACTAACGACCCTAGTTCCGTTTCCTCTAGCCGCTCACAGTACAGCAACTATCGGACCACTCATTCCTCCCAGTTGCGTCGATGTTAACAGCCTCTCGCATACAGTTCTACTGGTTTTTGATTGTTTAAACAACCAAACGTTTTGTTGAAAGTGGTGTTTTAGATTTGTCAGTGCCGATACATCACAGTGTTACGTTTCGTTTTCTTTGTTGCGTGTTTCCGGGTGTACACCGAAAAAATGTGCTATAACCAATGATAGAAAATTGTGATTTTGAATGTGAAGTCAGAAGTACTGAATCGACTTGAGGAAGGAGAAACGATAGTAAAAACTTTCTCCAGAATACGGAAGCGTCGAAGTTAGTCTTGGTGACAGGTGTATAAACCGGCTGAAACTGGAATAGTTTTTTGATAGGAATGCTGAGAAGAATCTCTTAACCACAAAAAAATCAGAGTTGGAAAAATCAAGAGAGGCGTTGTTCATGTGGTTTATCCTTTTCGGCATCGTTTTATATCTTTTCCCTTATAAAGTTCGATAGTTCACGTTTTCAGTAGTTCGAATTGCTCCCGTCCACATTTTGGGGTAACTCAACATTTAGACAAAATGTATTCACTGCTCAAAAGAAAGTGGTTAGAATAATGTGTGGGGTTCATAGTCACACATCTTGTAGGCATCTTCTTAAAAGATTGGGAATTCTTACAACAGCCTCACAGTATATTTACTCACTAATGAAATTTGTTCTCAACAACATGGACCAGTTTAAAAACAACAGTGACATTCATGATTATAATACCAGAAAAAAGAAAACTTACACTATCCTTTACTCAACCTATCTTTGGCACAGGAAGGGGTAAAATATGCTGCTATAAAAATTTTCGACAAATTACCAAATGAAATAAAATGTCTGACAGACAGCAAGCAATAATAGGTTCTAAAATAAATTGAAATAATATCTCCTTGACAATTAATTCTATACCATAGATGAATACTTGAATGGGTATACATAAATCTATAAACACAGAATTCGCGTTTTGCGCCATTTAAGAGAATGGGGTAAATAATAGAAAGATTAATATTTAACTCTGTAATATATATATATATATATATATATATATATATATATATATATATATATATATATACGGTCACCTAACGTTACCGCTGGATATATTTCGTAAACCACATCAAATACTGACGAGCCGATTCCACAGACCTAATGTGAGGAGAGGGGCTAGTGTCATTGTTTAATACAAACCATCCAAAAAGGCACGGAAGTATGTTTTTTAACACAAACCTACGTTTTTTTAAATGGAACCCCGTTAGTTTTGTTAGCACATCTGAACATATAAACAAATACGTAATCAGTGCCGTTTGATGCATTGTAAAATGTTAATTACATCCCGAGATATTGTAACCTAAAGTTGACGCTTAAAACCTCCAACGTTCAGTTGCGTGTTGTAACAAACACGGGCCACGGTCGGCGAGCAGCATCTGCAGGGACATGTTTACGATGACGACCGTGTTTACGAGTGTGGCTGTAGTGCACTGTTGTGGTTTGGTCTAGCTGTCGCAGTGTCCGCATGTAGCGCTTGCTGCTATTTTATTCTGCATTCGTCTCCGCACGCAGACCAACTATAGTACACCGTGTTACCAGACGTCTGTGATAGTGTAGTGTTGTAGGAACTGTGACCATGGTGTATTCGAACTCTGAAAAGGCGGAGATGATATCTATGGCGAGTGTCGACGAAATGCAGGTGAAGCCTGCAGGGTGTATGCAGAACGGTACCCGGACAGAGAGCATCCAAAGTGCCGCACATTGCAAAACATCTACCGCCAACTGCATGCAACACATATGGTCGTAGCACGCAAACGGGTCCGTAACAGGCCCGTCACAGGAGAAGCGGGTGCAGTTGGTGTGTTAGCTGCTGTTGCCATGAACCCACACATGAGTACACGTGACATTGCGAGAGCCGGTGGACTGAGTCAAAGTAGTGTGATGCGCATACTGCATCGTCACCGCTTTCACCCGTTTCATGTGTCGCTACATCAGCAATTACATGGTGATGACTTTAATCATCGAGTGCAATTCTATCAATGGGCATTAACAGAGAATGCGTTGCAGTTCTACTTGGCCCGCCCGCATCTCGTGGTCGTGCGGTAGCATTCTCGCTTCCCACGCCCGGGTTCCCGGGTTCGATTCCCGGCGGGGTCAGGGATTTTCTCTGCCTCGTGATGGCTGGGTGTTGTGTGATGTCCTTAGGTTAGTTAGGTGTAAGTAGTTCTAAGTTCTAGGGGACTGATGACCATAGATGTTAAGTCCCATAGTGCTCAGAGCCAAGTTCTACTTGTTTACCGATGAAGTGGGTTTCACAAACCACGGGGCAGTGAATCTACGGAACATGCATTACTGGTCCGTGGACAATCCTCGCTGGCTCAGACAGGTAGAGCGACAGCGACCGTGGACTGTAAATGTATGGTGCGGAATCATTGGCGACCACCTCATTGGTCCTCACTTCATTGCAGGGGCCCAAACAGCTGCAACATACATCGCGTTTCTACAGAATGATCTTCCAACGTTGCTCAAAAATGTCCCACTGGAAACGCGTCGACGTATGTGGTATCAGCATGATGGTGCACCTGCACATTCCGCAATTAACACTAGGCTGACCCTTGACAGGATGTTCGACGGGCGTTTCATAGGACGTGGAGGACGCATAAATTGGCCAGCCCGTTCTCCTGATCTTACACCCCTGGACTTTTTTCTGTGGGGTACGTTAAAGGAGAATGTGTACCGTGATGTGCCTACAACCCCAGAGGATATGAAACAACATATTGTGGCAGCCTGCGGTGACATTACACCAGATGTAATGCGGCTTGTACGACATTCATTACGCCACAGATTGCAGTTGTGTGCAGCAAATGATGGCCACCACATTGAACATCTATTGGCCTGACTAGTCGGGACACACTATATGCCAGTCTGTAATTGAAAACGGAAACCACGTGTACCTCACCCCTCATGGTAATGTACATGTGCGTCAGTGGAAAAGACCAATAAAAAGGTGTTAGGAGGTGGACGTAATGCGCTGTTCCAGTCTCTTCTGTACCTAAGGTCCATCACCGTTCCCTTTGGATCCCTACGTAATTCGGTGCTCTCCGATACACACGATCGAACAACGGAGGAGTGGTACTCAAGCGTCAACTTTAGGTTACAATATCTCGGGATGTAATTAAAATTTTACAATGAAAAAAACGGCACTGATTACGTATTTGTTTATATGTTCAGATGTGCTAACAAAACTAACGGGGTTCCATTTAAAAAAACGTAGGTTTGCGTTAAAAAACATACTTCCGTGCATTTTTTAATGGTTTGTATTAACCAATTACACTAGCCCCTCTCCTCACGTTCGATCTGTGGAATCGATTCGTCAGTATTTGATGTGGCTTACGGAATAACGGAATATATCCAGCGGTAATGTTAGGTGACTCACCCTGTGTATATATATATATATATATATATATATATATATATATATATATATATATATATATATATACAGGGTGGTCCATTGATAATGACCGGGCCAAATATTCTCACGAAATAAGCATCAAACAGAAAAACTAAAAAGAACGAAACTCCTTTAGCTTGAAGGGGGAAGCCAGATGGCGCTATGGTTGGCCCGCTAGATGGCGCTACCATAGGTCCAACGGATATCAACTGCGTTTTTCTTTATAGGAACCCCCATTTTGTATTTAATATTCCTATAGTACGTAAAGAAATATGAATGTTTTAGTTGGGCCACTTTCTCACTTTGTGATAGATGGCTCTGTAATAGTCACAAACGTATAAGTACGAGGGCTATTCCGAAAGTAAGGTCCGATCGGTCACGAAATGGAAACGACTATGAAAATCCGATAAAGCTTTGCACAGATGGGTAGTGTCTCTAGTATAACCCCAGTTAGCATAACGTCGCTCTTCTCATTTCTGAGCTCGCAGTGAGTGCGTAAAGATGTCTAGAAAATAGTGTCTGCCGCCAAGTACGGGGGCCTGGTGAGAAATTTCCCCTGAAGCTATGCAGCTAACATTACATAACTGTCGTGCTGTTTCGTCTTCAAGACAATTCTCAGCCGCATTCTGCAGGGGCAATGAAGATGCTCCTGCATCGTTTTCAAATGGAAATGTGAGATTACCCACAATACAGCCCGTAATTGTCTCCCTCTGAGTTTCAGCTCAGGTCACATGAACCGCTGGTTATGAAGACAACATTTCGGCACAAGACAACGAGCCGTAGGCCAGCGTAGAGAATTGGCGGAGAGCACTGGCGGCTGCCTTCTATAGCGAGGGTATGGGAAAGTTGGTACAACGCTACGATACACGTCTAAGTCGGGTCGGCGACTATGGAGATAAGTAGCTGCAAGGTGTATCTAACTGTTGCAAATAAAACATTTTTGAGTTTTACCGTGGTTTCCATTTCGCGACCTATCGGACCTTACTTTCGGAATAGCCCTCGTACATGGTATCACGTAACATTCCGCCAGTGCGGACGGTATTTGCTTCGTGATACTTTACCCGTGCTAAAATGGACCGTTTACCAATTGCGGAAAATGTCGATATCGTGTTGATGTATGGCTATTGTGATCAAAATGCCCAAAGGCGGTGTGCTATGTATGCTGCTCGGTATCCTGGACGACATCATCCGAGTGTCCGGACCGTTCGCCGGATAGTTACGTTATTTAAGGAAACGGTATGTGTTCAGCCACATGTGAAACGTCAGTCACGACCTGCGACAAATGATGATGCCCAAGTAGGTGTTTTAATTTCTGTCGCGGCTAATCCGCACATCAGTAGCTTACAAGTTGCGCGAGAATCGGGAATCTCAAAAACGTCGGTGTTGAGGATGCTACATCAACATCGATTGCACCTTTACCATATTTCTATGCACCAGGAATTGCATGGCGACGACTTTGAACGTCGTGTACAATTCTGCCACTGGGCACAAGAGAAATTACGGGACGATGACAGATTTTTTGCACGTGTTCTGTTTAGCGACGAATCGTCATTCACCAACAGCGGTAACGTAAACCGGCATAATATTTGGGCAACGGAAAGGCCACGATGGCTGCGTCAAGTGTAACATCAGCGACCTTGACGAGTTAATGTATGGTGGGGCATTTTGCGAGGAAGGATAATTGGCCCCCATTTTATCGATGGCAATCTAAATGGTGCAATGAATGCTGATTTCCTACGTAATTTTCTACCGATGTTACTACAAGATGTTTCACTGCATGACAGAATGCCGATGTACTTCCAACATGACCGACGTCCGGCACATAGCTCGCCTGCGATTGAAGAGGTATTGAATAGCATATTTCATTAGAGGTTGATTGGTCATCGAAGTACCATATCATGGCCCGCACGTTCATCGGATCTGACGTCCCCGGACTTCTTTCTGTGTGGAAAGTTGATGGATATTTGCTATCGTGATCCACTGACAACGCCTGACAACATGCGTCAGCGCATTGTCAATGCATGTGCGAACATTACGGAAGGGGAACTACTCGCTGTTGAGAGGAATGAAGTTTCACGTATTGCCAAATGCATTGAGGTTGACGGACATCATTTTGAACATTTATTGCATTAATGTGGTATTTACAGGTAATCACGGTGTAACAGCATGCGTTCTCAGAAATGGGAAGGTAGCCAGAGCCTGTGGGCATCCGGTTTGTGAAGGTGACCGAGATATGAAAAGGTTACCATCAAAATGCTGGATTATCTAGCTTTACTCTTAGTAACTGAGAATTGGGAGATACATTTAAGCTTCGAGGGGCCACTAACAGACTGCGTGGATATGGTGTCTAAGAGGACAGCAAAGGAACGGTTGTTCAAGTCGTGAAATGGCTGTGAAGAGAAACAGAACCCCAACGCGCTCCGCAGTCCGCACCCGGTGCTAACGTGACAATTTCCAAATCCTTTACTGATGGGCTGCTTCTACTGAAGCATTTTTCGAAAGCGTCACCGCACCAGCATTGTCGGTCGTGAGAACAGAATTTTCCCAGGTGCGTGGGAAGTGCGTGAGCTGGTGTTGACATCCGCCAACTATCCGGTTCCAGCCTGACCAAGTCACCAAAATACTTAGTTACTCCAAAATATGAATAAAAATTTTGCTTTAAAAGGCTATTTTCCATATATTCTACTGGCTCACACGTACAATACGATCACGTGCATGACGTAGTACAGGGCTACTGCGTGTATACTTCTGTCACTTCTTTATTTCTGCAGCTTACATAATGGATTTTTAGCAATAATGCAATCCAATAATGATCGGAGGCCGGATTTATGACAACCTTTGTTACATGTTTATGTTCATCAGATTTATGTTTCAAACTTGTTTCCTATAAATGAACGACTGACGATCTTCCCGTACGAGAATAGTTTCTCCTTTATTGAGAGAAAATGATTTTCTCCAATAGATTTAGGCTCCTCATAATTTTCCTTTCCACTCTGTGTGTCCACAGGACTTACCTAAATCTCAATACGAGCACCAATAAAACTGAGTGCCATCTGTCTTACGTCTTGTGTGTAGGGAGACCATCTAAACTATTCGGTTCCCGCAGATGCTCTCTCCAAAAGAGAATGCCGTGCACATATAACTGTATACGTGTATGCTTATCAGAGTTCATTATAGATATCCTCACTCCTTCAACCACCCTTTCACCCTTTTCATCGCATCCAGCTGATACAGCGGCGGTTTTCACAATAGTGTGTTTAGCATGAATGTATTGTAAGGCAGGTTCCGTTACGCTGCCTTCGTAGACGCCGTCCATTCTAGAGACGTGTTAAGTTCTGCAGCTACTACCGAGGCGACTGTTTTGCGATCAAATATTGATGTCTTATACTTGACAGACTCTGTTGACAACTTTGTCCACTCTTTAACGGTTGCTTTTCACAGACGAAGTTAACCCATAATACACAGAAATTCAGGTACTCCTCGGATATTTGCTACTCCTTTCACGGTAGCCCAAACATGCATCGACAGTTTTTTGTTGCTGGAAGTTTGTAACATCTGACGTAACGATGGATCAACAGTGCAACGATATGAGAGGAACGGCGGCTCACAAACTTTCAGGAAACTTGTAGCGCAACGGCAAAACTAAAGACAATTTCACTATGTTACTCGTAAGTCAGCGAGAGCACCCTCCACAAATCTGGGTTTCAAACCAAGATATTCATGTTTATTGTTCACCTGTAATAGAAGGACTCAAAGGATTTGGGACATATGCTTCGTTATTATTCCCCAACAAAAAAATGCCATTAAGGTACGCATTTTAAGCATTACTTATGTCACTCAGTCACACTAGAAATGCTGCAATCTGTGCGTACTGCAGGCTGTTGTAACGCGATATTTTTCATATTATGCAGACGTTATTGAGTATTCTCCAAAGTCACGTGGTGCACATGTAATTAGAAAGTCAACACGCAATAGCGCTCGGTGAATTATCCACGACTACCGTCGTAGCAGTATAACTCTTGCAAGCAGTGTTGTGTCTAACCCAAGTGAAGTACAATGAGTGTCCAACAAGCAATGCAAAACTTTTTTTTTCTGAAGTCAGACTTTTTTTCAGGTTTCCAATACATAATATTATTCCCTATTCCTTTGGCTGCAAAACTCTGTTTTTCAATATAGTCCTGGTTCAGAGCCACAGCCTTGCGTCACCTCATAGGGAAGGCCTCCTTTATGCCTATCTGGTACCACTGTACTACTCGACATCGAAGCCAAGATCTTGTTGCATCAATAACCTCCTCATCCCGCAGAATTCATCCTTCATTGGGACAAACAACTGGAAGTCGGAAGATGCGAGATCCGGGCTATAGGACGGATGAAGAGGCACAGTCCAATGAGGGTCTGTGAGCTCCTCTGGCGTGCTCAGAATTGTGTGAGTCTTTGTGTCGTGATGGAGAAGAAGAAGTTCGTGTGCATGTTTGTGGCGACACTTGCGCTGAAGTCGTTTCTTCAATTTCCTGAGGCTAACTCATTAAACTTCAGAGTTGATCGTTGCACCATGAAGGGCGACTTCAAACATAATAGCTGCTTCAGAGTCCCAGAACCATCGTCATAATTTTATCGGCTCAAGGGTGCGGCTTTGAATTTTTCTTTAGAAAAGAGGTAGTGTGACGCCACTCCATGTATTGCCATTTTGTTTCCGATTCGAAGGGATGAACCTCTTGGTTCATCACTTGTGACGATATTCGACAAAAACTGTCACAATCAGCCGCGTAACGCGGAACAAAATCTGTACATAAGGTCCTTCGCTGCTCTTTGTTGTCTTCCGTCAGGTGGCGAGAGACTCAGCGGGTACATACCTTAGAGTGCTCCAACTGGTCGACAAATGTGCCAGCACTACCAATAGAAACGCCCAACTGTACAGCGACGTGTTTCATTGTGATCCCTCTATCACCTCTAATGAGAGTGTTCTCACGTTCCAACGTTGCAGGAATCGCAGCTTTTTGCGGCCGGCTGGCACTCGTGAGATCGGCGAATAAATGACACCTCTCTGCTTTGAATTCACCTCTGTTACAGGCGCCATTTTGGAGGCTACGAATGAAGTGGTCTCCTGCCGGGACCTCATGAGAATATAGAAGCTAAAGTGGAAATACTGCACGATGTTCCACAAGGAATTGCGCATTTTTCAACTGAAATTGTCCGAGGAAAAGAAACGTGTTGCATTACGTATTGAACGCCCCTTGTATATGCAGTGGATGGGAAAGACACAAAAAAGGCAGCTTGCTCAAAAGACCACATCACGTCAACTTGTAAGCTGATAAATTTTAACTTGTTTCACTGTATTTGTGTACGTAATTTTGCCACAAACTTTGATCGACCATCTGGCATACATATCTGACTGGGCAAGATGGCGCAAAGGTTAAACCGTTGAACAGGCATTTAACAGGACTGCGGTTGAAATCGGCGTCCAGAAAGAGAGTCTCCGGAGAGCGCTCATGAGAAATTATACGTGGTTCCTTTTCAAATGACATGACCGATTCCTTCCCACTCCTAAGAAGAGCTTGTTCTCCATTTCTAAAGACTCCGATACCCATGGATTTATTTATTTATTGTTCCGTGGGACCAAATTAAGGAGATTAGATTAGATTAATACTAGTTCCATGGATCATGAATACGATATTTCGTAATGATGTGGAACGAGTCTCCATGGTCATGGAACGAGTCAATACATAAAATTATAACACGATAGTAGAAACAGATAAAATGAAAAACAAAAAAACATATTCAAGAGACAAGTCGTAACTTTAAATAAAGCAAATCAACAATGTAACACTGGAATTTGCTTAATATTTTAGCTCTTCCAGGAGCTCCTCGACAGAATAGAAGGAGTGAGCCATGAGGAAACTCTTCAGTAGGGACTTAAAAGAGTTTGGGTTACTGCTAAGATTTTTGAGTTCTTGTGGTAGCTGGTTGAAAATGGATGCAGCAGAATACTGCACTCCTTTCTGCACAAAAGTCAAGGAAGTGCCTTCCACATGCAGATTTGATTTCTTCCTAGTATTAACTGAGTGAAAGCTGCTAACTCTTGGGAATAGGCTAATATTGCTAACAACAAACGACATTAAAGAAAATATATATTGTGAGGGCAATGTCAGAATTCCCAGACTATTGAATAGGGGTCGACAAGAGGTTCTCGAACTTTCAGCACGTATAGCTCGAACAACCCGTTTTTGAGCCAAAAATACCCTTTTTGAATCAGAAGAATTACCCCAAAAAATAATACCATACGACATAAGCGTATGAAAATATGCGAAGTAGACTACTTTTCGTGTTGAACAGTCACTTATTTTCAGATACTGTTCTAATGGTAAATAAGGCAGCATTTAGTTTCTGAACAAGATCCGGGACATGGGCTTTCCGCAACAGCTTACTATCTACCGAACGCCTAGGAACTTGAACTGTTCCGTCTCGCTTATAATCTGTCCATTCTGTCTGATCAAAATATCGGTTCTTGTTGAATTGTGAGTTAGAAACTAAAAACTGAGTCTTACTGTGATTTAGCATCAAATTATTTTCTGCAAGCCACGAACTTATTTCATGTACTACATTATTTGATGCTGTTTCAACATTACGCACAAGATCCTTCACTACCAAGCTGGTGTGATCAGCAAACAGAAATATTTTTGAATCACCTGTAATACTAGAAGGCATATCATTTATATAAATAAAAAACAGCAGTGGCCCCAGCACCGACCCTTGGGGAACGCCCCACTTAACAGTGCCCCATTGGGACTGAACATCACGACCACTCTCAATATTGCGGAGAATTACCTTCTGCTTTCTGTTCTTAAAGTAAGAGGCGAACCAGTTGTAAGCTACTCCCCTTACTCAAAAGCCTTCGTTAAATCAAAGAGAAGACCTAGCGTTCGCAACCTTTTATTTAATCCGTCCAAAACCTCACAGAGAAAAGAGAATATAGCATTTTCAGTTGTTAAACCATTTCTAAAACCGAACTGTACATTTGACAGCAAATTATGTGAATTTAAATGCTCCAGTAACCTTGTATAAACAACCTTCTTGATAACTTAAGCATACACCGATGGCATAGAAATAGGTCTAAAATTGTCAACATTATCTCTATCTCCCTTCTTATGAAGTGGCTTCACTACCGAGTACTTTAATCGGTCAGGAAACCGACCACTCCGAAAGGAAAAGTTACAGATATGGCTACGTACTGGGCTAACATGCATAGAACACTTTTTTCTAAGAGCGCTATATGCTTCCCTGTTGGGACTAGGTTTATATTTAGTTCACCTGCTATATTCAGAAAGTGATTATTAAATACTGTACATATATGTGACTTATCAGTAACGCGGACATTCCCACTACGCACTGATTCTATATCCACGACCTGCCTCTGCAGACCAGCCACTTCCTTTACGACTGACCATATGGTTTTAATTTCATCCTGAGACTTAACTATTCTATCTGCATACCACATACTTTTTGCCTTCCTAATAACTTTTTTAAGCACCTTACAATACTGTTTGTAATGGAGTGCTGCATTTAGATTTTGACTGTTTCTAACGTTTTGATATAATTGCCACTTTGTTTTACAAGATGTTCTTATCCCTCTAGTCAGCCACCCAGGCTGCTGTTTGTGCTAGCACCCTGTTTTGAACGTTCTAACGGAAAGCAACGTTCAAAGAGCACGAGAAAAGTCTTGAGAAAAGTATTATATTTATCGACTACTGTATCAGCGCTACAAACATCTTGCCACTCTTGTTTACAAAGGTTGAAACGCGTATGTATTCAGTACAGCTATGGCGAGGCATGACAGAATCTCTGACCAGAGAGTTATTTATCGTTGCTAGTCTGCGCTTGACCGCGCGAGAGTTCAGTGCAGTTGCGAGGCAGTTGTTGTACGTAGCGAGTCGCGAGAGCATGTAGTTCGTTCGTGCTAGTAGCGCACGAGAGACAGTCGGAGTTGTGTGTGAGGAGTCGGCGGGCGTCGACATGGGCCTCTGGTCAAGATTCAGGACGAGGTATATTTTTTTAAATAAGGTAATGAAGCAGCATTGCGTTCATCTGATAATGTAATGCATCTTAAGTGTAATTAATTTGTTCAAGAATCGCCCCAATAATAATTTTGTTTTCAAATCAAGCATTTTAACAAAACAAACATTTTATTGAAAGAAAATTTCCCATGCATTTCCTTAAAGAAAAAATTTACTTAAATTCAAAGAATCATTGCGATGCATTTCCTCCAAGCTATGGCGAAAAATAAGAGTAGATGCAGTTTTACTGAGGTAAGAATTTGAGTTTAATTAGTGAACAGGGCCTAAGATCGACATTTCGGTCTATTTGCGTTTTCCTTGTCACTGAGATGTCATTATCATTGAATTGATTTTCATTTTTTGTGGGGAGCTTACACTTGGGTCAGATAGCTATTTATCATTAATTGTCATTGTCCACAAAATATATTAAATATTTGCTGGAAGGTTACACTTGGCGACATCCGGTCCAGGATCGTATTTCTTTGAGAATTTTCTGAAACAGTCAGATATGTGCTCTTATTTGCTTAAATATAATTAGCATTTGGCGCAACGCTTTTACTAATTTTGTGACTTTCTTTCCTCAGATCACCGGCAATTCGTTGCTCTGTTGTATTTGTGTTTGTTGCTTTTTGCATTGTGCTTATTTCTTTTGTGAATAATTGTGACTATTGTAAAAATGCCGCGAAAGACTGTGATTAGTGTATCGCGAGGTATTATGAACGAAATTACCGACTTAAACAACTTTACTGTTGATTTGACGACAATCGATGACACGGGGCGCCCTATTGTAATGAGCGCTGCCCAGCTTAACACACCCGGTTTAAAAAAATTCAAGTAACGTACATATAAATTTTTCTAATGAAAATGGACAGTGTACTGAAAATACGAGGGATACATTTAATTCCGAAATAGCGACGCATAGTGGACATTCGATAAGCAGACCTTTTTGTGAGTCACAGAATATCCAAATGGATACACAAAACGTGACAATTGCAGATACTCCATCAAACAGCACAGATAATAGAAATGCTAATTTTGGCTCGGATCCAATTATGGCAATGTTGCTACAATTTAGGGAAGATTTCAAACAACAGAGTAAAAAATTAGACAACCTTAATGAAAATAATAAACAGTTTAATGAAAAAAAAAGACAAACTTAGTGAACAGGTCAGACAACAGAATGAAAAACTAGACAATAATAATGAAGATCTCAAACAACTTAGTGAACAGGTCAGACAACAGAGTGAAGATAACAAACAAGATAACGAAAAACTCAAACAATACTTTAATGAAAAATTAGACAGCAATTCGAGACAGCTTAGTGAACAAATTAGAGGCGTTGCCGAACAGTGTCACGATACTAAGGAAGAGTTACGCGAGGAAATTGAGGCTTGTTCAAGAAAAAGTAGCGAAGAAATTAGGTCTGTTGCTCAGGAATTAAGGGAAATGCAAACAGCTGCAACAGAAACACTTAAGGACGAAATTGGCGGAGTCGCTAAACAATGCTCTGAAAAAGCTACACAATACGCGACGAGTTTAAAGCAATGACAGCAGAACTTTCGCGGACAATGGATGCAAAGATAGACGTGAAATTCGAGCAACAGAACACACAGATTGACGAACGTTTTAATCTTCACATACAAAACAGTGATACGCGTTTCCGCAAATTTATTCAGGATCAAAATAAAGTCAAACGTCAAGTCATGGAAACAATCACTGCTCAACGTAAAATGTTTGCGAAGGCAAAAACGTATGTAGACAACAATATTGCTACAGTGTCCGACGAAATTAATACCATCAAACAGTCGAACACGGAATTACGTGACGAAATTTCCGATCTTAAATCGAAAACAGACACATACACAACAGATTTTCAAACAGTGACCGACAGACTCGAACAATTAGAACTAACACAGGATTCCGATGTCGTCAAAGCTGACGTTAAAAAACTGAACGAAACTACACGTAAGTTGCAAAAACAGATTAATACTTCTGACATTAAAACCGATGATCAGGTAAAAATACTGACTGAAAAATATGATGAATTGGCCAGTCGTATTGATGTTATCGAAAGTACTAATGACAGCAAATCAGACGATACTTCACCAGTTTCATTTAATCAAACACCTGAATTTCAAAATCTACAGCAGACAATTAATGAGATCGATTCGTCTAATAACACGTTGCGTAGAAAATTGTCAAGTTTACAGCAAGAAGTAACAGAGATGAAAGATATTTCAGTTAATAACACATCACAGCAGACACCACTTTGCGAACATTTGTCAGACTCACGCAGTGCGTATAATTTAGGTAATCAACAGAGAGTATACGACTTAGATTCAGAACAGACACAGAAAAATAGATTCTCTTACAATCATGAACCTGTTCCGTCATACAGAGACGATAATTTCGATTACAAACATTTTCTGTCAGTGAGAAAATTTAAAGTGTTTAAAAATGACAGAACACAGATTCATCCGCTAGATTGGATACAACAATTTAGCTTTGCTTTTCCACCGACTTGGCCTGTAACGCACAAACTTGAATTCATTTGCAGTTTTTTGGAAGGCGAACCGGCAACTCGTATGAGACCGATCGCGAGACAATGTTATTCAGTAGAAGAATTTCAGAATGCTTTTCTGTCAGTGTACTGGTCGAAGACGACACAGCGCGGAATTAAAGATCAACTTATTAGTTTGCCAAATTATAAGAACTCCAATTTTCCCAGTGTGACGCAATTCTTTGAGCATATGGTCCAACAAAACCAGTATTTAAGTGAACCTTATAGTGAATCTGCACTTATACAAATATGCATTTCTAAGTTGCCACGATCATTAAGAGTGTCACTTTTAACAGGTCAGCAAAAAGAAAATATTTCGGCATTCAGGGATCTGCTGCAGCTTTTAGAAGTGCAGCAATCAGATTATTCTTTCGTAAACAAAATTTTTTCGTATAATAACCAAGGTCAACAAACATACAGCAATTATGATCAGACACGTAATTTCAATAGGAAAGGTAACAGACGCTTTAGGAATGACAATCACCAGAACTTTAATAGCAGACAAAATTTTGGTTATCAATATCGTCAAAATTTTCAGCAACAGGAACCACATTTTAGTAACAACAGAGGTTTTTCACAACAACAGCAACAAAACCAGCCGGTTAGCATACCTAACCAACAATGTAATGCACAAGGTCAACCAGGCTTTAATGTTTCGCCGCGTGTACGTATAGTCCCAGATCCAACAAATAGTAACGCACGGGAGCAAGGAACTAACTATGTACAGAGAAGACAGTATTACAATTCCTGTCGCAATGCACCGTATAGGAATGACTATCACGACAGACGTAAAAATAATGAGGACAATTTTCAGCGTACATCTAACAACAGTCGGTCGTACCAACAGCAAAATTATCTACAAGAACCTATTCTCATGAATGAACCCGACAGTAGGTATCATCCAGAGCGTAACACGTCTGGAAGAAGTAATAGAACAGTTCAAATAGTAGAAATGCCACAGCATCCTCCTGACAATAATAACACGTCAGACAGAATTTGACTAGATACAGTACAGGTCGCATCTTCCAGTAACACAAGCACAACTTTAGACACGCAGAATGTTATTCACGAAAATGTTATTACTTTTGACGACATACGAGACACTCTTTTGCAAGAAAGACCAGTTGTTCAGAAAATCATTTCACATCCTGTCATCGAAATTAAAATAGGTTCAACGAAATTTTCAGCAGTAATCGATTCCGGATCACCTATGTCAGTAATAAATGAAGAAACTTTTAACGAGTGTAACAAAGAGAATACATATCCTACATTACCTTTAGGCAAAACGAAAGTGAAAGGAGCAGTTTCGAGTAAAGGAGTAGACGTTAAATTACAGACACATTTATCATTTTGTATTGCAGGTCACACATTTCACTCTAATTTTTGGATTGTTCCTTTATTGACAACAGACGTTATTTTAGGTACGAATTTTCTGGTACAACACGACTCAGTTATTGATTTTCAAAATTCCTATTTAATGTTAAAGGATGAAAATGTACAACTTGCGTTAGAATTTCAGCACTCATTATCTGCGGAAGAACAAACAATTAACCGCACAGAGGTCATTTCCGCAACACGTAACATAGGCTGTAATTCCACATTGTTCGCAGATACGTACGTACATAACTATAACACTCCGGACGAAGCTGACTACGACGTAATGCAAATGATTTCTGATAAAGTTAAACAAAGCAGTGCAAATACAGACGACGAGCGCACGCAACTACACAAAATTCTTTTACAGCAAGCTCCAGTTTTTGACAACATTCCTGGTACTATGTCCGGAATTATGTATGAATTTCAAGTCAAACAGCACGACACATTTAAAGCAAAACATTATCCCATTCCATATATCCACAGAGAACAAGTTAAAAAAGAATTGCAAGATATGCTCGACCAAGGAATTATTGAACCAGCAGTTAGTCCGTACATAAACCCGCTACATATTGTTAAGAAAAAAGATGGCTCACTTCGCCTCGTACTTGATTCACGTCACATCAATGACATAATTATTAATGAAACAGATCGACCACAGACATTAGAGGAACTTCTACAGAAATTTCACGGTACAGCTATTTATTCCACATTACATTTGAAATCGGGATTTTGGCAAATTCAGCTTCATCCGAACTGCAGAAAGTACACAGGATTTCTCTGTTTTGGTGACTGTTATCAATTTTGTAAATTACCGTTCGGGTTAACTATTTCTTCTGCAGCTTTTATTCGTGGTTTGAACACAATACATCCGACAGAACTTAAGGACAAAATTACGACGTACGTAGACGACATTCTTATCGCAGAAGCTAACTGGTCTGAACACAATATGATTCTTGAACGACTGTTGCAAACTTTTCATGCACAAGGACTTACAGTTAATCTTAGTACATCGCACTTTGGCAAAACTTCTATAAAATTTCTTGGACACGTAATTTCAGCAGGAGGCATTGCGCCAGATCCGGAAAAACTTCAAGCTCTACGTGACATTACTGTTCCTACAACGAAGAAGCAATTACGCAGTTTTTTGGGCTTAATTAACTTTTTTCGCAAATTTATTCATCACTCTGCTTTAGACACACCTAGATTATGCCAATTAACAGGTAAAAATGCTATTTGGTCCTGGGATAAACAAGCACATTCTGAATTCGTGAACCTGAAACATGCTTTGTTGAATGCTCCACTTTTATCGCACCCAGATCTTACCAGAAATTTTTCCATTGCCACCGACAGTTCCAACACCGCTTTAGCCGTACACATTTTTCAGGAAATTGAAGAAGATGGCTCTACAGTAGTCAAAAACATCGCATTTGCAAGTCGCATTCTGTCACCTGCTGAACGAAATTATTCCGTTACAGAACTGGAAACATTATGTGTTGTATGGGCTTTTACGAGATTTCGGCACTTTCCTTATGGCAGACATACCACCGTTTACACAGATCACAGAGCGATACAATTTTTACTTTCGGCTAAATTCACTCACGACAGATTGAGCAGATGGAAGCTTTATTTACAGGAATTTAATTTTACAATAGTTCACATTCCCGGCACACAAAATGTTATAGCAGACGCACTATCTCGTTCTCTCAGCAACAATCAGCAAGACATCGCAACCAACTTCTGCAAAGCAAATTTCAGCGTTATGTACATTCAGCAAGTTGCATTTGAAAATTTTATTTCGTCGTCATTACAGGACATAGCAAAAGAGCAAAGTAAAGGCAATGTGTGGAAATAAATTAAACACCTTTGGCAAGATAAGAATAATGTTACGATTAGAAACCATTACACTGTACGCAATGACATTCTATTTCGCCGCTCTCATCCTGACAGCAACAATTGGTTATTATGCATTCCTGACGAACTGGTTAACAAATTAATCTGGTACACTCATTTAAGTTATGCACATTACGGAGCCAGAAAATGTTTTCTTATACTGAGACAGAACTGTTATTTTACCAACATGGAAAAACGTATACGACGAGTTTTAGCGTCATGTAAAATTTGCCAGAAAGCTAAGTCAGACACAACTTCACATATTCCTCCATTATATCCCATTATACCTGTTAAATTAAGACATATGGCCGCAGTAGACATTTTTGGTCCAATTCCGAGAACTAATAGAGGTTTTTGCTACATCTTTGTCGCTGTTGAACTCACTTCAAAATATGTTACTTTCACTCCGTTACGCAAAGCTACTGCTAAAACTGTTTCGAAAGCATTTGTAAAACATTTTCTATTTCATGTAGGGCATGTGATGAGAGTAATTTCTGTTTATGGATCACAGTTTCGTTCTGCTATATGGACACGCATGTTACGAGCTAGAAACATTTCTCCGATCTATATATCCAGGTACCATGCTTCTTCGAACCCTTGTGAACGATTAATGAAAGAAATTGGTAAACTGTGTAGAATATACTGCCTCAAAAGACATATTGATTGGGATACACACATATTCTCATTCCAAGATGTAATTAATTCCATACCAAATGAATCCACTGTGCTATCTCAGTCTGTTATACTGAAAAATGCTGAACCACCTAACAAAATTAAAGAATTAGTAAACTTTCCTACATCTCGTTGATTACGACACCATGAAATAATTAACATTGCGCTAAACAACATCAAACGTGCCGCAGAGCGCCGGAGAAGACAGCAAAAACAGGTTTGTACACGCCGTGACTTTCACATTGGACAGAAGATATTAGTATGTACACACTATTTATCCAGCAGAATAAAAGGTAAGTGCAGTAAATTTGAACTTCTATACGCAGGTCCATATCGGATTCGCAGCATTCCTCACCCCAATGTTGTACACGTCGAAACTTTGAGAACCAGGAAAAGTAAGGGCAACCACCATGTGTCGAACATTAAACCCTTTATTGAATGAAACCACTTTATGATTTAACGTGCTATGATGCCGTTTACTAATTTTATGACCACTTATACAATTATATTCACGTGATTAATTATTGATGACTATCGTATTTTTTCTTGGCAAATGCCCGGCAAGGTAAGGTTAGCAGGTCGCTCTTCTTGTCGTTACACATCAGACCGTGCGTATTTTTCCAGACAAACTTACGTATTTTATGAATAATTATGCAATTCTATGTAGTGACGTATTAATTTTATCAAATTCTCTCTCCATTAAAGTCTTTAATTCTCGCCTCTATTAACTACACTACATACAAGCTGAACACAACGAACGTCACATTTTGTCTTTCTTATGTATGTACGATTATTTTCATGTTTTGTTTGTATGCACTGTGAAATAGTTAAGGTATAACACACACCAGTTGACTTTGACATTTTTTTGCCCTATGATATCTCAACATCGTGACTGTTTTACATTATTTTTTTTTGCTGCTGCATTGTGATATTCTGTGTACATTTTTGCCTTTGAACACTGTCTATGCTTTTGACATATTACGTTTTCTGTCATGTTATGCTGTATGCTCAAATTATGTTACTATAAACCAGTCATTACTTAATGGGTATATGATTTAAATGCAAGACATTAATCTTTGTTCATCAATTTCAGAAAGAAATGATGCGTGAAAGAAATAAATTAAACAGAAATGGGAATTTCAACTACGGAATAGACGAAAGAAGATACAAAAACCTTATGAGGAAGAGTAAATGGATCAGAATTAACAAGCATTAACAAGAATATACACATCGTAGAATAGCAGTCTTAACTAATTTTTTCTTTCAGAATACAAGGCGATTGATGCAGGCTGTCAGACAGAACTACACATCTTAGTTTTAGTGATGAAATAGGCTAGAGATAAGGAATAGTTGTGTAATGAGTAATGAAGTGATTTTTTGCAGATGATAATGAATGCTGATGAAGAGTAATGATGAAGAATATGCTACTATGAATAATGAAGTTCTTCTTCACAGGTGATGATAATAATGAAGTTACGATAATATGGATAATGAAGTGATGGACAATGAAGTTTTTTCTTTACAGATGAGGATGATGTTGAAGTTTATATATTTATGCTATGTAGTTATTCAAGTATTTGTTGCAGTTTGTTTTGACAGTATGTTTTATATCGTATGGTATGATGACTGAAAGTTTTGGAAAGGACAGCTATGGAACACATTTTTTATACACATTTCACTACCCGTTAATTCGAAGTTCATTACTTTTCAGCATAGTATGCGTTTCTTCTTTCAGCTCAATAATCCATTTTGTATTTTTTTCAGGAGAAGCTTTTCATTATACTTACTAAACCTGTTATTTATTAAACCTGTACTAGTACTTGCATTTTTTTACCCAGTTGTGTCTATCATTTATAAATGTGATCACATATACTTCCATGTTTCATAACCTTGCTACAGCTGACTCATGACGAATGACGTTACACATTTTTCATTTACAGGAACAACCCAGAAGCAAATTTTTTTTCTTTTTCTCTTCTTGCTTTCCCTTATAATTACCCAAAGCAATGCATTGCTAGCAAAAAAAAAATGTATCACCAGTTACAAATAATGCTACCCATTTAAGAGAGTTCTGAATAATACTGAATGATGAACAATGTTTTGTACTATTCAATACTTAATGGCCACTGAGTGCCAATAATTAGTGTAACTATATGAATTATGTTAATACTATACCATTCATTAGCTCCTGTTTCCAATGATGACTTTTGATTTTTTGTAACTGGCCAATGAGTGCCAATAATTAGTGTAACTAAATGAATTATGTTAATACTATGCCATTCATTAGCTCCTGTTTTCAATGATGACTTTTGATGTTTTGTAACAGGCCAATGACTGCCAATAATTAAAAATGTTGTACTATTCAATACTTGCTGGCCACTGAGTGCCAATAATTAGTTTAACTAAATGAATTATGTTAATACTATACCATTCATTAGCTCCTGTTTTCAATGATGACTTTTGATGTTTTGTAACTGGCCAATGAGTGCCAATAATTAGTGTAACTCAATGAATTATGTTAATGCTATGCCAATAATTGACTCTCCATTTCAATGATGACTTCTGATGATTTATGTTCACTATAATCAGTTAATTTTATGAACATTATTCTGTCATACTAAATATGCTTTGTAACTGGCCAAGGACTGCCACTGTTTATTGTAATACGAATACCTATGATGCCACTAATTGCTATATTCAGTTCATTTTATGAACATTATTCTGTAATACTAAATACATGGTACAGAAATGTTCAATAACTGGGCTATGAATGCCGCAAACTACTAATGTAATTCTCCATGCAGACTACCATGTGACTTAATGTCCTTCACCTTCTGAGCTAACTACCCTGAATTACTGCAATATCCATTTGTCCTGTCCATCCTCATGATCATGGAGCACTATATTTGGTTTTTGCACTAATTCTACGTTGGTGTGCCTTATAAGAGCGTGGTGTTGACACGACATGCTGTCCACCACCGTGAGCGATGAAGACGTTATTAGGGTTCCACTGTTTGGTGTACCTGATGTACTGCCAAAATGATAACAGGGAATATTACTACGACATTTCAGTGTCTCGGATACGCCGATAAATACTTCTGGGAAAGAACTGCAAATTGTCTCACTTGGTGTTGTATTTTTGTGGAAAGACATGGACTTTCAGTGCAGCTGCGTGCAACCTAAGTGCTACAACCATGACGCAATCCTTCCTATTCCTTTCCTAATTCTTGTAAAATGAGAAAGTCATATACAGTACGTGTGCACTTCCTCTCATTTGTTAATAAGATCAGTTATCCTGAAATTACTAAAGACTTCTATAGTGCATGTGCACTTTATTACACTCCTTGATTTGTTTGTTTGTTGTAGAAAAATACTACAGAGTACTACAGTGCATGTGCACTTATGTCACTTGTCAACATGATTTTTTACCATTGCGTTTATTTGTTATGAAAATGCTAAAGAGTTTTTCAGTGCGTGTGCACTTTTGTCATTTTTGTAACATGATTTCTACACATTCTATGTACATTTCTTTTGATTTGTTGATGTATTCTGAAGTACAGTATATGTGCACTCTTGTCATTTATATTGTATATACATTTTGTGATTTGATGATTTTTTGCTATGAAAACGTTGAAGAATTCTTCAGTGCATGTGCACTTATGTCATGTGTTAATATGTTTTGTGCTGAACGTCAGTAACTGTGCACTCATGTCATATGTTCTGTACTCATTGTCATTATCTGAAATGTTTTGTCCTCGGTGCATATGCAACACATTTAATTCATGTACTACATCTGTATACTCTGTGATTGTAAAGTTGATTAATCAAGAAAAAATTTGTTGCTCATGGCAAGTCCAAATGACTCACCATCGCTGCCAAATTTTTGCCCCCCCCCAGTGGAGGGTTATGAAACGCGTATGTATTCAGTACAGCGATGGCGAGGCATGACAGAATCTCTGACCAGAGAGTTATTTATCGTTGCTAGTCTGCGCTTGACCGCGCGAGAGTTCAGTGCAGTTGCGAGGCAGTTGTTGTACGTAGCGAGTCGCGAGATCATGTAGTTCGTTCGTGCTAGTAGCGCACGAGAGACAGTCGGAGTTGTGTGTGAGGAGTCGGCGGGCGTCGACATGGGCCTCTGGTCAAGATTCAGGACGAGGTATATTTTTTAAATAAGGTAATGAAGCAGCATTGCGTTCATCTGATAATGTAATGCATCTTAAGTGTAATTAATTTGTTCAAGAATCGCCCCAATAATAATTTTGTTTTCAAATCAAGCATTTTAACAAAACAAACATTTTATTGAAAGAAAATTTCCCATGCATTTCCTTAAAGAAAAAATTTACTTAAATTCAAAGAATCATTGCGATGCATTTCCTCCAAGCTATGGCGAAAAATAAGAGCAGATGCAGTTTTACTGAGGTAAGAATTTGAGTTTAATTAGTGAACAGGGCCTAAGATCGACATTTCGGTCTATTTGCGTTTTCATTGTCACTGAGATTTCATTATCATTGAATTGATTTTCATTTTTTGTGGGGAGCTTACACTTGGGTCAGATAGCTATTTATCATTAATTGTCATTGTCCACAAAATATATTAAATATTTGCTGGGAGGTTACACTTAGCTCTATGTCCATTAGCATTTGAGTAAGAATACTTTCATACACATTTTTGCTGGAAGGTTACAAGGTCTCTACAGCAACTGGATCAGCTTTCCTAAAAAGTTGATAACTATATTTATCATGTGTTGCAGCACAAAAATCTTTTAGAGTTAAAATTTGTGCATCATGATCTGAAAGTCCATTCACCTTTTTGCTAACCGAATGCCCTTCCAGTAATGAGGAATGAACAAAAATGTTGTCTATGGTAGTTCTACTGTTCCCTTGCACTCTCGTTGAAAAGAATACGGTTTGCATAAGATTATATAAATTAAGGAGGTCTACCAGCATCCTTTTCCTTGCACAATTACTTACACAATTAATATTGAAGTCACCACATATAACTAACTTCTTGTATTTCCCATAAAGTGAACCAAGAACCTCCTCTAGCTTTAGCAAAAATGTTGTGAAATCGGAGTCTGGGGATCTATAAATAACAACATTTAGAAGTTTAGCTCCAATAAATTTAACCACATCTGCACAACATTCAAGTACCTTTTCAGTGCAGTACTTTGAAACATCAATTGACTGAAATGGGATGCCTTTTTTCACATACGTGACTACTCCCCCACACCGCAAAGAGCTCCTAGAAAAGCTGCCAGCCAACCTGTATCCTAGTAAAGGAAGCCTCTGAATTATCTCCTTATTTAAGAAGTGTTCAGATATACCAATAATGTCAGAGTCGACATCTATAAGCAGTTTACTAACTTTATCTCTAATACATTGTATATTTTGATGAAATACCACTGAAATGTGACCCATGCCTTCTGTCATCAGCGCACCCCCAAGTCTCATGTTATTACGCCTGACGGCTGTATTAAGATGAGGCTGATCGTGACGCTGAACCAATTCCAGGAAATGCACATTCGTGTTGCCAGTCTGAGTGGCTTTCTTTTCCAGGTCACCATCTATGTCATACTCCCCATCCCTATCAATACTATTACCAGCCCCACCCACAATCACTACCTGATCCTCTTTAGTAAAATCCCTACATAACCCCCCTATGTTAACAGTCACCTGAGCCAATCCTGCATTAGGTTTCACAATGCTGGTGACCTGGTACTCACTCCCCAACACTTCCTCCAACTGCTGGCCTACGCCTCTACCATGAGAACTACCTAACAGCAGAACCTTCTTCTTCCTCTTCGACTTTGCAACTGTCCTAGCCACCGTAACTGCTGAGGTCTGCTGCATACTTCCTACATCTACAGCTACTAGAGATTCCTCTCCACTAGACTCTGACAGTTGGTCATATCTATTGCAAACACCAACAGTAAAACTATCTGAAAATCTTCTTCTCCTAGCAGATCTCTTGCCAACAGCCAGCTCCCATCCCCCAACCCCCTTTTCCCTCCTCATCCTATCTAGCTCCTCCTGTGCGTTTTTCAACTGCACCTGAAGGACACAGATCTTACGCTCCTGCTCCTCTACCAACTTACTCTTGCTACATAACCTGCAGTTCCAGGAGAGGATCTCACCAGAATGCCCACTGGCTTCCCCACTACATTCCCCCCAGTGAAAATACTTCGAACAACTCTCACACCGCAATTCACTACTCACGAACCTACGGCAAAGCCCACACTTCTCACTCATGGTAAAATTTTACAGTTATTGAAACAAGAAAACTACTTTAAGTTCCGCTACTACAATAAGAAGATGTTAAAAAACTGACTACAATAATGACAAACTTACTCCACAAGGGAAGTAACTACTATTATTAACAGTATTAATCAACAACAAATGAGAATATAACAAAAGATTAATACAGAAAGAGAATCAAACGTGTAATGACACAGTAACGAAACTGAGAACAGTTCCCAAAAAGTTCTTCTGAAATTATTTCACCAGAAAACACCAAGAACACCGGTTGAAGACTACTAAAGTTCCTAAATAAACCACTATACACAAACAATTAAGTAGTACTTAGCTTTCGATGCGCCGCTACAACTGCAACTGGTCAGCGCGTAATGTAAACACGGGTAAGAGGTTAAGTTGCTCGATACGAAACACTCACAAATATCAGGTCACAACACAATAAAGGCGGAGGTGAATGAAGAAACGACTAATAAGTCACTTATATAGTAAATATTATCACAAAAACCGTTAAAATATGTATCTGAAACCTAAAAATCTGTAAAAACTCACACGCAGTCACTCGCTTATGACGTCACACCAAAGCCATGGAACTTTGAAACGTGCTGTTATTGTTTTTTCCTACCCACGATTAGCAGCCATCTCTCACTGCAGTCATCGCAGTCATAGGTACTCAAAGGGTAGTTCGTAGGGGGCGGAGGAATAGGAAAGTGGGATGGAAGTGCTAGATCTCGGGATATGGAGTAGTTTTAATACTTTAGAAGATGAATGCCGACTTAAGCAAAAAAAAAAAAAAAAAAAAAAAAATAAGCTGCGACCCTGTTTAAAACCTGTATAATGCCAACCTTTAATCACTTCTTTGAAATAATAACACTTCACTACACTATAGTTCTTCCGTTCCCACAGAGCTAGGGTGGTCCTCATTGCCCCTTGAGTATGTGCGCACTTGCGGAGTTTTCTTCACAAGCTGATACATTCTTACCTCATCACATACATCACCACACATAAACACTCCACTACTTAACGATCTTGATAAGCAGATCACCACAGCTGACGTCAATGTTAATGATTATTGAAAACCACCTCAACTTTATTACGACATATTTATTGTGTTGCGCCCAGTTTCGTTCATAGAACATATTGAGGTTGTTGATTTATGTCGTGACTGCAGCACAACACGGCAACCTGAAGATGCTTTACGAACGAAACTGATCGTAACACAATAAACGTGTAGTAATAAAGTTGAGCTGCTTTTCATTAATCAGGAACTCCTCTACTTATTTCAGACCTAAGGAAAATTAAATTCGGTTTATCGCTATGTACTTCTCATAGTACCTGGCGTCTTCATAAAGGCTTCCTTCTAACGGATATCCCATTATCACATTGTTGAAAAGCAAGCTTCTACATGAAAAATATGTAACTATGTTAGGAATAATAGTACTGATGACTGTGAGCCATTTCTCTAATTGCACCTCTGAGGCTTTCTGAATGAAAACCAGAGTAAATCGTTGTTGACCGATCGTTTTTGTCAATGGCAGTGTATTTTTAATGTTTACTCTGAAAACAAATACAGTTTTTACACCCATTATACTGGTAGCAATATTCTGTCATGAATAAACATCTGACGGGTATTCTTTACTTTAAGCGATCATGCATTGGGTCATTAGTTCATTCCATTGTGATTAGTGTTTCAGTAAGCTGTAGGTTAAGTTGGCAGTTTGTTAGGTTCGATTTGATTCCAGTTCTGAGGCTGCTGCAGAAAGAGTATACTTGAAGCAAACCTTGATGCAGAGTACCTGATGGAGAATTGTTTGGAAAGAATTACTGTACGCTGTGTAAGACTGGTACGGTTACTAGAGCTCAAGCTTCATATAACTGTAAATGACTGTGTAAAGCAGAAAAGTAACGTAGTTTGTGACGAGGCACATTGAAATCCCGCTACTATCATGCGCACTGAACCGAAACTCACATACACCCTATACCGGAATATACGGCTAATAATACGAAAATCGTTTCCATTTTTGTGCGATATACAGTTCGTAATGTGGTATTTCGCTGTCAGTTTTTAGTACCGTTTCACCTGTGAACAGAGCTTGAAAGAATTCAGTTTCTATCTGAAATTTGTTCATCAGTATTGTCAATACACTGTTCATCCATCGCCTTTAATTATTCTTGATGACGTAAAGCTCACTGATTTGTCAAAGATGCAGTCCAAATTGTTACCCGTACCTTATTCTGTGAGATATGAGATCTGCTGTCCTCTTACTATGATACTCCGTAGCGAGAACGTTGATCGATTGACGTATGAATGGCGAGTGAAGCCAGAGATTTCCATGTTATCCATAAAACAATATAATTTTCGCCTTCAATAACCTATTCTGCGGCGTAGCTGCTTCTGTGTAAATTGTGAAAGATCTGACAGATATTTTGATTCGAAGTGGAATACTATGGCCATCCATAATGGTCTGTGGAGAAAGTCAAGATGCTTGTCACAGATTAGGGTGTGGAGAAAGGAAATGTTTGGTACAGTGACCAGAGTTTATTCCGGTATGAAATGTCTTCATCATCAACAGTATTTCACAGAAGAGAGAAACATACCGCTAGTGTACTGAAGTCTGTCCGTAGCTCTACCTACGGATACACAATCGAGGTCACTTTATCAATGACAGGCTGACTAGCAAAGAAGTTCTACATCTCTTTTCAAGAGACACAAGGTATTTCGGCTTAAATATTTCAAAGTAACGTGAAACGATCTGCCCATGACACATTCATGTGGAGGCAAAACTGGAATAATGGCTGAAGAACACATGAAACGTTTTCTACCTTCTGTCCTCGGTGAATGTCTAACATGTGAACAGAGTCAACCTGTGAGATTCCAGGAAAGCTCATACCGATCGTACACTTCTAGATGCGTTTTCCAAACAAAGATGGTATGCTGAAGATTTTGGCACCGAAAACAACAAAATATTACCACCCTTTCATGTTTACTTCTTTCGGCAGTATAAGCTTTATATCGGAAGGACTGCTGGTTTTGTAAGACTATAATGTGACAAACCACAAGTGAAGATACATGATCGTTATTTCCTCATCGAACTTCTGCGCCAGAGCATACGGCTATGTTGCAACAAGCTTGGCGAAAGATAGGTTATAAGACTGTGACACCCATATCATCATTAGAAAATGTAATTAGCGTAGCTTTTGATATTGAACTGCCTGAATGCGGAAGTTATTTTGAGTGTAAAAACATTGCTCTAGTGAGGTGTGCACACTGTTCTCTTCCACTATGTTTTTAACCACTTCATCAAAATCTCGCACCTGCACTATGAGGAGTAATGAAAGCTCTATCAGTTGCGTGGTATAAGTGTGTTTCGCGATATTACTTTAAGCACAAGGTTTTTGGTACTCGTAGTTTAAATTGTAATATACAATGATGTCACTAAATTTCGTACAGTTTCCCTTCCATTGCAATTACATCTTGTTACTTTGTTCCTCTCCATTAAAATGTCACTTGTAGGAGAATGCAAATTTTTTTATGTAAATGACACAGACCGCTGTTTCTTTATGATCGACTGTTATTCTAAGCATGGTTTCGTGTCTTTCCGACCGTTCGAGCTCGAAGGTATCCGTGGTCAGCCAACCCCACGGAGTACCAAGACTCCACCTTCCCTCTATCATATCGCAACCAAGAGACAGTTACGGCCTGCCACTTTTTAGCAGTCTGGCGTCGACCTCGCACTTAACTGTACGATTCTGAAATGAGTTAATTGACGTTCAACAGATTCCCAAGCACAAGTTAGGTGATCTCCAATTTTTTCCAATACTGACACTGTGACACATTTACACTCCTGGAAATTGAAATAAGAACACCGTGAATTCATTGTCCCAGGAAGGGGAAACTTTATTGACACATTCCTGGGGTCAGATACATCACATGATCACACTGACAGAACCACAGGCACATAGACACAGGCAACAGAGCATGCACAATGTCGGCACTAGTACAGTGTATATCCACCTTTCGCAGCAATGCAGGCTGCTATTCTCCCATGGAGACGATCGTAGAGATGCTGGATGTAGTCCTGTGGAACGGCTTGCCATGCCATTTTCACCTGGCGCCTCAGTTGGACACGCGTTCGTGCTGGACGTGCAGACCGCGTGAGACGACGCTTCATCCAGTCCCAAACATGCTCAATGGGGGACAGATCCGGAGACCTTGCTGGCCAGGGTAGTTGACTTACACCTTCTAGAGCACGTTGGGTGGCACGGGATACATGCGGACGTGCATTGTCCTGTTGGAACAGCAAGTTCCCTTGCCGGTCTAGGAATGGTAGAACGATGGGTTCGATGACGGTTTGGATGTACCGTGCACTATTCAGTGTCCCCTCGACGATCACCAGTGGTGTACGGCCAGTGTAGGAGATCGCTCCCCACACCATGATGCTGGGTGTTGGCCCTGTGTGCCTCGGTCGTATGCAGTCCTGATTGTGGCGCTCACCTGCACGGCGCCAAACACGCATACGACCATCATTGGCACCAAGGCAGAAGCGACTCTCATCGCTGAAGACGACACGTCTCCATTCGTCCCTCCATTCACGCCTGTCGCGACACCACTGGAGGCGGGCTGCACGATGTTGGGGCGTGAGCGGAAGACGGCCTAACGGTGTGCGGGACCGTAGCCCAGCTTCATGGAGACGGTTGCGAATGGTCCTCGCCGATACCCCAGGAGCAACAGTGACCCTAATTTGCTGGGAAGTGGCGGTGCGGTCCCCTACGGCACTGCGTAGGATCCTACGGTCTTGGCGTGCATCCGTGCGTCGCTGCGGTCCGGTCCCAGGTCGACGGGCACGTGCACCTTCCGCCGACCACTGGCGACAACATCGATGTACTGTGGAGACCTCACGCCCCACGTGTTGAGCAATTCGGCGGTATGTCCACCCGGCCTCCCGCATGCCCACTATACGCCCTCGCTCAAAGTCCGTCAACTGCACATACGGTTCACGTCCACGCTGTCGCGGCATGCTACCAGTGTTAAAGACTGCGATGGAGCTCCGTATGCCACGGCAAACTGGCTGACACTGACGGCGGCGGTGCACAAATCCTGCGCAGCTAGCGCCATTCGACGGCCAACACCGCGGTTCCTGGTGTGTCCGCTGTGCCGTGCGTGTGATCATTGCTTGTACAGCCCTCTCGCAGTGTCCGGAGCAAGTATGGTGGGTCTGACACACCGGTGTCAATGTGTTCTTTTTTCCATTTCCAGGAGTGTATAATATGTGGCTCCCCTTTAACCCTGTGGTGCATGGATTTCACTGCAGTGGACAACCTTTAATGGTCAATTCTCTGGCGTTTTCTTTCAGTCATGAGGCTGCAAATGCATGCAGGACACAACACCAGTAGGGAGTGCCCACTGCAGTGAACTGTACGCATTTGAAGCCTCTGGCCTGATTGAGAATACCAAAGAAGCGACCTTTAACAGCTGTGCGGCACAGCGTTAATAAGAGTCTTCGTTTTGTTTTCTTTTTTTAAAATTCTTATTACGTTACGTCGGTGACTGTTTGAATGAATCGTGTTTTAGTATTAGTTATTTCGCCGTATAGTCTCATCTCATCGTTTCTCTGGTCAGTGCACTCGAGGATGTAGGTCTAGAGGAAGGATAAGGACACCCATCATGCAACGCCTCCGCAGAAGAAAGACCTCATCTTTGCGCTGCGTCTGCCATAGGGTCCAGCTATATCCGGCTATAGGGGACGGAGATCCCACTCCTCCACCCCCGCCACACCTGACGTAACGCTTGGCGTCGTGACAACTTCGTCCACTCAAATAACACCTCGAGATGGCTCTTTTCTTAGAAACTACTGCCATTGTTACCTATCACTTATGTGTATGTTTTCAGCTTTAGTACTCTGTTACGTTATTTTCTATGCCAGCGTAATTCATAAGGTGATAATGTTTGCTTCTGCAGCATTAGAAAATGGCAAAGTGCCGAAATTGCTGTCACAATAAGTACAGGGTCAAGTCACGTAAAAGAACGGCAGACGGCATCACTATCACTAGCACTGGAGGGCACATAAAGAATGTCGAGGATGCTGGTCGGTGGGGGGGGGGGGGGGGAGCGATAAAAATCATGTAGTCGTTGTCGTAATGCGGAAACGTGGAGATTTGTCCGACATCCAAAACGGCATGACCGCTGGCTTTCGGGTTAAGGATGGAACTCTTCTGAAGCGGTTAAGTCTTAAAAAGTTTGCATGTCACTATGGTTAATGTATGCCGTGCATGGCAAGATAGCACTGCCCGATACGGGTGCCGAAGCAACTGCCGCTCACCACTAGCAGTAGCCGACGGGAGGTGTGTACTTGCAGATAGAAGTACGGGATGTTCAAAAAGTCTCTCCGCAGTGCCGTATGATTGTTAGCCGCGCATGCCGTATGATTGTTCGCCTGCCTGGGTTACTTCCCTTCAAGTGGACTCTCCCAACATTCCTCTGTTTCGTTTATCTCAGCCAGCGTCAGTAAAAACGAATATTCAATAAATTAATAACTTGCATTTCACTGAGTTTCATTTCGGTATATTCACTGCGGCATACGGCACGCGAGGCTAACAGCCATATGGCACTGCGGAGAGACTTTTTGAACACCCCGTACAACTGTTCAGCAACTGACCGTCCAGTTGAATCAAGGAGACGCCAACAGTGTCTCCTCAACGACAGTTCAGCGAACGTTGCTGCGTCTGGGCCCCCTCAGCAGACGCCTGCTTCGTGCATCTACGCTGACTGCTGTTCATCCACGACGTAGGCTGGACTTGACACGTTACTCCCGCAACTAGACGTGCACTGAGTGGCAACAGGGGGCGTTTTCACGTGAATCACGTTTTATCTTCTATCGGACACGTGACCGTTGGTGTGTAAGACCCTGCAACGAGTCCAGCCTGGAGGAGGGAGATTTGTGGTCTGATTCCATTGGTGATCCCATCTCTCTAGAAGGCACAATGTATCTACACAAGTATACAGCTATCCTTAGGGACCACCCCTACACGCAGTTTGTTTACCCTCAGAACGATAGCATCTACCAGCAGGGCAAACCAAATTCACACAGCTTGCAGTGTACAAGCGTGGTTCAAAGAGCACCAGGATGAGTTTATTTGAATGTCAGTTTCTTCTACTCATTGCACTGTATTATAAGATCTTTAATGTATTGTTCCTTGCTGCAAGTAAGTATCTCATTTGAAAATGACTGTCTCTGTAACACGCATTCACAAATCCATGTTACTTCCATCTCAAAATTCATACCATAGCAGCTGATCGCTACGAGACCATCGCACACGTGGGTTATCGGTACTGAAAGACAAAACAATAAACGTTTCCCACTGTAACACAGCAGTGGCCACGCTACTTGACCCCTATACCTCTGAGGTAAGCGGCCAACTTTACTTAGCTCATGGACGAATTCATCAACATCGATTAAAATTAAGCATATCTTAAAATTGTAACTCGCTGTTTAAGTATTTTTATGTTACTAAGCAGGAAAACTACAGCTCATAACGTTAGTTGACGTTTTGTTAGTTCTCAGATGCATATTGTTATAAAATACGACTGATAATCGTGGGCCACACGAATACTTGATTCAGGCTGCATGCAGACGGCAGGCCGCACTTTCACGACCACTGCTCTAGAACAATATCCTAGTGTTTATAGCGTTTTTTCCGTGTCTATTCCATTATTTTGCAAGCAGGTCTGTAGGCTGCGCTAGGCGTTATTTGGAAATTTTACGAGTACTGAGAGTGTCTACACATCGGTGTACTGCATTATTTAGGAGGAGTCTGCATGTCTGTAATGAAATTATATCGGTGTATTAAGAGTTGTTTGCGAGTCTGCAGAGCATTATTCAGGAGTATTTTACAGGTCTGTGGTCTGTGTGGCGTGACCCAAAGCCTGTGTTTTGTATCAGTGTGATAAATACACTCTGTACCTAAATAAATTGCTCTACCCTCTCCAGCAGTCCAGGGCAGGCTGATTATTTTCAAGCCATGTTCCCCCTCCATCCCACCATCTTGTATTACGTATCAGGAGGGATGACAGCACCCTCTGGTGGCAGTATTGTGTACTAGGTCAGCTGGAGTGAGGCAGGTTCGTTTTCCCGCCATTTCCCCCCCCCTCTCCACTATCTTGGTTTATGTCACTGAACAGACGATAGCGCACTCAGGTGGTGGTACTGTGTAGTAGGTCTGGACCTCGTGGTGAACACACTATTTGCCGCCATCTTGGATAACGGTACTCGAGTCATCAGCTGAGGTCATGGCTGCCATCTTGGATTACGTCACGGAATGGATAACAGTGCCCTCTGGTGGTGGTACTGTGTATTAGCTCAGTTGCAGTCTGGATCTTGTGCCGAACACACTGGATGGTGGTGCTACCTCATTCTTTAAATAAAGATTGGTGCATAATTTCGAGAGTTGAGAATTATATTTGCAGAGTCTTTTAGATGGATTATTATTTTGACAATTAACGAGTTGGTTGGCTCTCTGGACATAAATGTATTGCATTATTTACGAATGGTTTGCAGGTCTGTAGGCTGTGCAATGTGTTATTTTGACAGCTTACAATTGAAAGGCGCGTGTGCAGAGCATCTTATATGAGTTAGTTAGAAGTAGTTTGCAGGTCTGTATGCTGTGTGGCATGTCAGAGCGTGTGTTCTGTATCACTGTGCTAAATATACTCCATCGCTAAATAAATTGTTCCAAAGTACATGAAGTAAACTGCTTCCTCCCTCCACCAGCCCAGTGCAGGCTGAGTCCTTTTCTCATCAATCCCTAGGAAGAGGTGGTGGTTGGGTGACTTAGGTTGGTGGAGGTGAGCTTTCTTTCCCACCATTTTCTTAGGTTTGTACCCCAATTGACCTATTTCACAGTCAAAATTCGAACCTGGCGCCAGTTCCTACGAAGAGGTGGCGGTCAGATGACTTAGTTTAGTAGGGGTAGCCCAAGTGACCTATCTTCCAACGATTTTCTTAGATTAGTAGAGGTGTGATGCATTATCTTGTACGAATTTGAACTTCCCGCCATTTTCTGAGGGAGGGGAGAGGAGGGGCGGTAGGTTAGTGGAGGTAGCCCAATTGAGCTATTTTTCTACCAAAACCCGCCGTCTCGGATGACGTCACAGCTGATACCTTAGATGATGCCATGTGCTGTTGCAAACTCTACACGCCACCATCTTGTATGACGTCATCGCCGCCATCTTGGATACATCTGGCCACAATGCAGAGTGGAGTAGAACAGGCTTTGCCCCAGTACTCATGGTACTGCAGTCTGCGTGGTTCCACATCCCTGTCAGTACCTTCCAGAACCTCTCTGACTCTCCTCTTGCACGTCCACACTGCAAAAGTTGACTGCTAAGGCTTCTGGCAGGTGGTCACATTAATGTGACTCTATCGTGTATTTACGGTGCTATAATTGGTAAGGTTATTATAAGAAGACATACAATTTTCAAGAAACTGATAATATCTGCTGCTTTGTCAGGTGTACCTTCACTCTATGCATAGGCTTTCTCATAAGGGAGAGGTGAGAGGAGAGACTGAGGGACAACTGCCCCTTCCTGGAATGTAAGGTAAAGTACAGAAGTTTCACACTGCTGTTCAAGGGAAACAATGCCTTTTCTTTGATGCTGCGTTGATTTCAGTGTTGTCCTACATTCAAGGTGAACGTAAATATTCGCAGATAACTGCGAAATTCTTACCTGTCCTTTCCTCTCACAGTAGTTATTGTGCTCCAGGAAGGGACCATTCCAACACACTGCCTTGCGAACTCATGCGCCTATCTCCAGCATACAATATACATGGCTGAGTATCCCTGACCAAAATCCGGCCCCAATTTCCATAAAGACAGCTTGCCTCCTGCTGCACAGCTTCATCACAACAGTAGTTAATTTTTTGTCAGTGGTCTAGAAGACTCGTTATGGCTTACTGATGCCACATTCAGTTTTACAACTGCACTGCGAGCATAGAAGACACAACAGAACACGATCTTATTATGTCAGAGGTCTGTTCATGCACCAGTAGAAAAAAAATTAGAAAAATAAAAAAAAATCTACTTTCTAACTAGCAGAGACCGAAAAAGTATGATTATGAAGGTCGAAAATATCTCCGATATGTTTCCACATTCATTCTCAAACTTCAAGGGGTGCAACACTGCCCAAAATCATTAATTCGACTGTCCTGTGACACGGCTGCACAATAACGTGTCAAGGCACAGGACAACGCTGTATCAAAGTTGCTCCGACAAACTTCGAGAGGACGAAGAATGTGTCTTGAGGAATAAAATGGCGAGACGAACTCCTGTCCGGAAACGCCATCCAGCGACGCTACAGAGCGTCGAAGTTATAGGCGACGCCGCCTGTATATGTTTGTGTGTATAGAGCAACTCCGTGATGGACTTCAGCAATGATGGAGAGAGGTAAATGTATTGGGGTTGGGTTGTTTGGGGAAGGAGACCAGACAGCGTGGTCATCGGTCTCATCGGATAACGGAAGGATGGGGAAGGAAGTCGACCGTGCCCTTTGAAAGGAACCACTCCGGCATTTGCCTGGAGTGATTTAGGGAAATCACGGAAAACCTAAATCAGAATGGCCGGACGCGGGATTGAACCGTCGTCCTCCCGAATGCGAGTCCAGTGTCTAAGCACTGCGCCACCTCGCTCGGTGGTTCAAATGGCTCTGAGCACTATGGGACTTAACTTCGGAGGTCATCAGTCCCCTAGAACTTAGAACTACTTAAATCTAACTAACCTAAGGACATCACACACATCCATGCCCGAGGCAGGATTCGAACCTGCAACCGTAGCGGTCGCGCGGTTCCAGACTGTAGCGCCTAGAACCGCTCGGCCACTTCGGCCGGCCCTCGCTCGGTGGTAAATGTATTAATTTCAGGCAAGGCACACTGATCCGGAAACAAACGTCTCGAAAGTTACAAGCGAGATAAGAGATGTCTTTCACAGTGGTGAAGATGAACAAGTACCGATAGATTCTCAGGTATACGTTTTAGATCACTGATTTACTTGACCTTTTTTTTTTTCTTGTTTCAGCTCGTACTACCTCCTCTGAAAGTTGTGTACCCTAAAATCTTGGCGATAACAGTACCGGTTCATGTATTCCACCGTCAGAGGTATCAGAAGGACGTTCGCTTCTAGTACCTTTCGAGTCATTCGTTTCAGGACCAGGGTCCCTTGTCTCAAATAGATACATTTATTCTTCTACATCATCCCTGAAAGTTTATCACGCGATAACCCTGCATGTACATACATATACAGGCTCCGCGCCTATAACTTGGACTCTCTGTAGAGTTGTTGTATGACGCTTCTGGAGACAGCTTCTTATCCTCATTTACTTCCTGAAAACTTCGTCTACATCCCATCGAAGATTGTCGGTGTGAATCTCAAACACTGTGTAGATACACAGTAGTTTATTTATGACAGTATGCCGTACCGGTACCTCTGACGCAAAAAAGGCTTTAAAATAACGTTTCCAGACATCTAAATTATTAAGTAACCGGAAGGGACGCTTTTTTTCAGGTCAAGCATATATAATCTTTCAGTGTCGGATGCACGCCAAACCTGATCTGTTGTGGGAATCCGAAATGACGATTCAGGGGTTCACGTGTAGGTGATGCTACGATATAGTGTAAGGCAGGGAGATTGGCTGGTAATTTGGGTCGGATGGGGAGCTACCCCGAATGACGGAGGTGGATAAGACAACCGCTCGCGTTTAGCGGGAGATATGGATTTGAGTCCCGGTTCTGCACAAATTTTCACCTGTTACCATTGATTCATTTTAATGCCCAAATGCGGCTATTGTCAATGAAAAAGCTTTGTGAAAATGCTACTACACAGTACGCAAGACCTTCGCCTCTGATCCAAGTTGCCTGTGTTCTTGCTCTGCGAGGGCTACTCCCTTGGCAGACCTCTAATGTCAACAGTACAAAAGGCACGTCACATCTACTGTAAGCTGACCTGCATCGAAGTCACGCCGATCTGTTTTGACATGGAGCTCCACCCGGCAGCATGGAAACACACGGCATCTGCTCCGCCACGAGAGTCCCAGCCTGCCTCGACACCAGCGTTGTTTTCGCACAATGTCAACAGTGCCACAGTCGGGAGCACTACTTCGCTTCCGCGAATCAGGTGCTGTCCAACCAACAGACAGGTATTACTCCGCCGGGCGTGTACTGAGGACTGCGCCAGGCTGCTCTCCCCGAGGCTCAGTTTGCTGAGACGCTACAGGCAGTTCCGACGCAGAGTTACCACCACGGTCTCCACATGGCAGTTATAGCATCCATCCAATATCAAAATTCCTCACCGCAGCCAATACGACCAGCTTGACATCGCCCAGGGATCTTTGCCTCCTTCAAGGTGGCATTCCATATGACCGGTATTCTCAGTATTGGTTTTCTTGTGTGGAACTTAAACCATCGACTGTTCTCAATACTCACCACCAATTTACGACCTGACTTACTGTGAATTTTCATCAAAAAGTGCTAGTACTAAATGAACTTAGGATGTATCATCCCAACAGTAGCCGACTTCACTGACTGCAGTCATTACGAGTTCTTATATGTTAGTTATTACCTTTCTAGCGTTTGTTCGTGGTCAGGGACAAAATAATCGTACTGTATAACTGACATTAGCCCTGGATACAGTTCGCCTGCAGTTTTTCGGCACAGGTCAAGTAGGACAGTATAGTTGTGTCTTGCAGTTTTCGTGGCGAATGAAACAATCAGTTGCGGAGAGTGAGCTAACACGCAAGACACATCACAGTGATAGAGTAACTTGCGATTGTTTTGAGAGCGTTTCGACATAGTCCAATGATGGACTGGTTTACATTTTACCCAAACTAACTAACAATATCAATTCTGAAAATATATTTCATTTGACTTTAATTATGTTTGCCAACTTCGAGAAATAGAAGACATACGAACAATACATTCACATCATCAGATGTTATTTCTTGTAAACATTGATACAGAGGTCACCAGTTGTATAAGAATTTTCAAAGTACTCGGTATGTTTCATGTTTCTTCACTTCAAGCAGTATTAGTCAGTGCCATTTTTCCAGGCTATTTCTTTTAATAATGAATAGGATTTTCTCAAGCAGCCGAATATCAGAACTGACAGTTGACTCCATATTGTGATGGAATTGTTAATTGACATTGAATGCAACAAGTCCACATCGTACAGGGATTCCTATTAACAATTTATGTTAGCATTTACGGTTGTCAATCTGAATGGGGTGGTCAGTTCACTCCAGTTTCTTAAGATCGCATCCCTTCCTCTGAATTGATAGCGAAAGGAAGAAAGGACGGAACCTCGGACAGTATCGGGCATAGACCTCGCTGAATCGAGTAAATTTTACGCCCGTTTGCTTGATGTGTGCTTCACTTTCCTGAGAATTAAATTCGCAGTCGCGTGAGCTCTCGCGGTGAGCTTCAAAGCCGAACCGCGCAGCAGAAGGGAGCAAAACGTGAATACAGCAAGCCAGGCCGCTCCGTGAAAGCTTCCGGATACGGCCGCAAAAGCGCTGACGTGAATGGCTCTCTTAGATATTTCACGGTGGCGCCTGTCCCAGCACATCACTTGCGGATAAAAGAGCATTGTCGACAAAAGCCGGCTCTGAACGTGACTTTCACTTAACTGCGTGGCAGCTAAATTCATAAAGCACGGACGAAACATAAAATGTGTGATTCAATGACTCATTCAAGCGTATTTTGCTAAAACTCTCCATGCGACTCGCATCCTTGTTCTCTTTCAGGGGCAGAGTTTGTCTCTTGTTTTTTTGTTTGTATATCCCCTCTCTCCTTCTCTCGGTACCTCTGTCTGTTTCTATCTTCTTCTCTCTATCCCTAGCCTTCCCTTCGCCCCCTCCTCTTCCTCCTACGACCCACTTACCCCCAAACACACAACACACGCACATAGACACACACACATACATGGTGAGATGAATTCTGAAAGTGCAGTGCACTGCCTCACCTGTTTGCATTGTCTTTTTTTATTTTTGTAAGGGAGGGGGGGGGGGGGTGCTCGTCAGTCTATACAATACCCTGAAAACCTCCTTAGCAGTTAACAAGCTTTCTTATATTTGGAAGTTAACATTGGCTCAGAAAACAGATAATTATTGCATTATACAAAGGAGTCGTTCGAACGGAAGAGAACTCGAAACAGAGACAAGGAGCCATTCGTGCGTGTTCTTTCCCCTTTCTTATGATTTTTCTACACAATATGAAAATCAGTTCTTTCTCGGGCACGTAGCATAGCCCTACATTAAAAAAATACGTTCACTAATCCACACTTTGTTGTAAGAATGAATGCTGAGGTATGCGTATGTATGCACTTAGTGGAAAAGCAGTTTAGTCCACGATGTGTGAATCCCCATACTTTATTCATCAAGTATTCGAGAATGAGAGTACTTCGTGGCTTTTAACAAACTTGACACATAATTTTCGGCCTTTAAAAAACTTTTCACACTGATAACATTCACAAAATGATCAAAGCAGAAAAGTTCGTCGCATACTACATTTTCACTGTTCAAGGAGTTAAAACTGCTGCAGGAAGAATGACCTTTTTTAATTTATTGCTTCTTCACTACCATATTCACAGTAGATTTCGCAGACAGTATTTACATATACCACTTAATGTACCAGCAAAACTATGTCATTGTACGACAAGTGGTTCAGGAAACATAATGTCATAAGCACTGAGATGCGTGAAAAACTGCTGCATCATGCATGACGTATTAATTTGTTACTTCTTGACTGAAAACTCTAATCGCAACACATTTCACAGACGGTAGCCGCATATGCCACTTAATTACACAGCAAAATTCAGGAAATAAGCCTTCATGCACGCACTGAGCTGCGTGAAAATAAAACTGGTGGGCGAAATTCTCTACAAATGCAGCTCAAATGTGTGTGATGTATGGTAGGAAAATGTATATATGGTAGAAGAAAAGAGAGACTGAACCTGTTTTAGATGAAGATCAGTTTGGCCTTAGGAAAGGCAAAGGCACGAGAGACGCAATTCTGACGTACATAGTGGAAGTAAGACAAAAGAAAAATCTGGGTACGTTCAAAGGATATTTCAACCTAGAAAAAGCGTTCGAGAATAAGGACTGGTGCAAGATGTTCGAAAATCTGAGAAAAATAGGGGTAAGGTATAGGGAAGACCAAGTATAAAATGCTCAGATTAAAATGGGTGTAAGAAAGGAATTAGTCTCTCACCCCTACTGTATAAACTATGTATCAAAGAAGCAACAACAGAAATAATGGTTCAAGACTGGAATAAAAATTTGACGTGGAAGGATGTCTATGGTAAGATTCCCTGATGACACAGCTATCCTCATTGAAAGTGAAGAAGAATAAAGTGAACAGTGTACTGAGTACGGAATATACAATGAAGAGCCGAAGAAAGTGGGGCTCCCTCAAGCGTGCAGAAGTGCCGCAACGCGATCTGGCATGGACTCGACTAATGTCTGAAGTCGTGCTGGAGGGAACGGACGCCATGACTCCCGATGGGCTGTCCATAAATCCGGGGGGTGGAGATATCTTCTTCTGAACAGCACGTTGCAAGGCAACCCATATACTCTCAATAATGTTCATGTCTGGGGAGTTTGAAGGCTAACGGAAGCCTCTAAACTCAGAAGAGTTTTCCTGGAGCCACTCTAGCAATTCTGTGTGGGGGGTCGCATTGTACCGCTGGAATTTTCCAAGTCCATCAGAATGTACGATGGACATGAATGATGCAACTGATCAGAGAGGATGCTTAAGTAGGTGTCACCTGTCAGAGTCGTATCTAGAAGTATCATGAGTCACATATCACTATAACTGCAAACGCCCCACACCTTTAAACAGTCTCCACCAGCTTGAATAGTCCCCTGCTAACATGTAGGGTCCACAGATTCATGAGGTTGTCTCCATACCCGTACACACCCATTCGCTCGATACAAATTGAAACTAGACTCGACTGACGAGGCAACATGTTTCCAGTCATCAACAGTCCTATGTCGGAGTTGAAAGGCCCAGGCGAGGCGTAAAGCTTTGTGTCGTGCAGTCATCTAGGGTACACGAGTGGCCCTTCGGCTCCTAAAGCCCATATCGATGATGTTTCGTTGAATGGTTCGCACGCTGACAGGATTGGTGGCCCAGCATTGAAATACGCAGTAATTTGCAGAAGGGTAGCATTTCTGTCATGCTGAACGATTCTCTTCAATCGTCGTTGGTCCTGTTCTTGCAGGATCTTTTTCCTGTCGCAGCAATGTCGGAGATTTGATGGTTTACCAGATTCTTGATGCTGATGGTACCCTCGTGGAATGGTCGTACGGGAAAATCCCCACTTCATCGCTACCTCGGAAATGCTGAGTCCCGTCGCTCGTGCGCTGACTATAACACCACGTTCAAACTCAGTTAAATCTTGATAACCTGCCATTGTAGCGACAGTAACCGATCTAACAACTGAACCACATACTTGTTGTCTTATACAGGCGGCGCCGACCGCAGCACCGCATTCTGCCAGTTTACAAACCTGTTTATTTACCAGTTTCTTTGGCATTTCATTATAGACTGACAGTAAATCGAAGAAAGGCGAAAGTAATGAGAAGTAGTAGAAATTAGAAGCGCGAGAAAGTTATCAGGATTGACTGTCACGAAGCGGATGGAGGTGAGGAATTTTGCTTCCTTGACAGTAGAATGACTTATGAGGGACGGATCATCATGAAGCCGACTAGCACTGGCAGGAAAGGAGTTCCTGGTCAAGAGCAAGGAGGACAAAAATGGTTCAAATGGCTCTGACCACTATGGGACTTAACATATGTCATCAGTTCCCTAGAACTTAGAACTACTTAAACCTAACTAACCTAAGGGCATCACACACATCCATGCCCGAGGCAGGATTCGAACCTGCTACTGTAGCGGTTGCGCGGTTCCAGACTGAAGCGCCTAGAATCACTCGGCCACATCGGCTGGCACCAGGACGACGTCAAAAGCGGATTAGCACTGGCAAATAGGACTTTCCTGACCAAGACTACCAGTATCAAATGTAGACCTCAATCTCAGGAAAAAGTTTCAGGAAGAAGTTCCTGAGGATGTGCGTTCGGAGCGCAGAATTGTATTGAAACACAGACTTTGAGAAAACCGATACAGAAGAGAATCAGAGAATTTGAGGTGTGGTGCTGCAGAAAAATGTTGAAAATTAGGTGGACTGCTAAGGTAAGGAATGAGGAGGATCTGCACAGAATCGTAGAGAAAAGGAATATATGGAAAATACTCACAAGAAGTTGCTACTCTGAGATGAACAGGTTAGGAAAAGAGAGGAATTCATCGTGCACCGCATCGAACTAGTCAGAACACTGATGAACCAGATAAATTGTAAATATATGTGAAACACATTATTTTTGTGTGTACAAGTGCCATTGACAAAATTGTCAACCTAAAACCCTGAAAGATTTCAACCAAATTTGGTATACGTATTAGTGATAAGTGGCCAGAGATCAGCAAGAGGACGACATCGACAGGGAGAGGATGGAGGAGGGTATTATCATCGATTTGTGGGGGGGGGGGAGGAAGATGTACAGGGAGAGGGGGAGGAGGAAATAGAGAGCGGAGAAGGACATGGACAAAATATGATGGAGGAGGAGATATAAAGGGGAGGAGATGGACAGAGGGGGAACGAACAAATGGACAGATGGATAGATAGAGAGGGAGGAGCAGATGGACAGAGAGTAGGGAAGAGGAGAGGGACAGTTAGGGGCAGGAGGAGATGGACCAAAATTTTAAGGTGGACGAGGTGGACAGAGAGGGGAGAAGGAGGAGACAGAGGAGAAGGAGAAGTCAGACAAATAGATGGCTAGAATAAGTACATACCAGGTCAACAACGGGTACTCGTTTACATATAACAACAACGGCACAAATCGAAATAAAATGATGGTAATTTCTGAGCACCATTATTATTTTCGGACTACTGGTTAATTCACTATCTGTGTGGTAGCGATGACTTATAATAGATGCCATAGGTTTAAAAATTATCGAATACGTTGTAGATATTCAACAACAGCCACCAGGAACAAGTGATGTAGGTCAACCGCTGTTTTCAGATACAAAGGAGACTCACTGTCATTGTTCGTGCAAAAACTGATTGTGTTATTTCAGCATGCAGGAAGCTAACCCCTCGAAAAAATTTCTGCCTGTGTGAACTGCACGGACTAGGACAACAGAAATGTTTCATTACATACGGCTGGAACATTGTGTAATGTGTGGTACCCATGTGACCAAAGTGTTTCTTTGTAAACAGTGATTTCTGTAGCTCATGTTCAAATTTAAATGCCAACTACTGAAGTGTATCAATTGAAGGCAAGGCTCAATATTTATAAATTTAGTCACTATTAAATTCTATGAACTGCCATTTTCTTCTGCGCTGTGTGTCTTCATTTGTAATAATATATTCTTTTACTTCGTAGTCTTTACTGTTTTACAATTTAGGATGAGTATTCATAGTCTTTTATATTTCGTCTAATGGAGGTATTTGGATTACATTTCTCACTCTAAGCGAAATATTCCCTTCTGCAGGGCTACATAGCTATTCTTAACTGTAACTGTGTGATGGTGTTTAATGTATCTAGTTCTTAATATAAAGCTTCAGGAACTATCGAAGAACTTCAGTTTGCCATAAACTGAAGACGCCAAAATTTTTCTTGAATCTGTCTCTCTCCCTCTCTTTCTCTCTTTATATATCACCAAAACACAACACACACACAAACATGTACACATACACGAGGCTACAGCAAACCGTCTCATAATCAGAACTATCGCAGAACGAAGTTGATTCTAGACTTACTTTTCTGTGGTAAATGTGCCTCCATAAGAGTAATCAAGTTTCGTTTATAGTTGTGTCATCTCAATATAAATCGGAAAAATTTAATACTAATCGTATCGCCTTAGCTATATAATAAACGTCAACAATATCTCGATACATTTAACCACAAGAGACAAGCTGTACATAATCGATATCTTTTTCGAAAGGCTCCCCCTGTGTATGCATGTACTACATATATTTCACATAATTTAATAGATTACCCAGATGTTCATATTTGTATCTCACATGTGTCTGTAGTGAATTTCGCTCTGCTGTTTCATCTGAACCTTTAGGGGACTGATTGCCTGTTGTAACACCATGATATTCCTAAGAAGACGTTAATTGTATCTCGATACACACCCGTGTAGCATAACCCTCGACCACGGAACACGCTGACGAAATTGGCTCATTGCTGTGCTCAATCTCGAAACACTGTTAATGTACTGAACACCAAAAATAAGAGACGTAGTGTGCCCCATACTCGTGAAGTCGTGGACGATAACTAGTTTAGACAAGAAGAGAATAGAAGCTTTCGAAATGTGGTGCTACTGAAGATTGCTGAAGATTAGAAAGGTAGATCACGTAACTAATGAAGAGGTACTGAAGAGAATTGTGGAGAAGAGGAATTTGTGGCACAACTTGACTAGAAGAAGGTACCGGTTGGTAGGACACGTTCTGAGGCACCAAGGGACCACAAATTTACTACTGGAGGGTAAAAATGATAGAAGAAATGCATGAGATGAATACACTAAGCAGATTCAGAAGGATGTAGGTTGCTGTAGTTATTCGGAGATGAAGAAGCTTGCACAGGATAGAGTAACATGGACAATGCATCAAACCAATGTCTGGACTGAAGACCACAACAACAATAACAATTTGTCAAGTAGTCTATGTGTACTATATACAGGAAAGAAATATCAACGGGTCGGTTTTGGACGTTTCTACATGTCACCTCTTTTCATCGTCACCACAGTCCCAAAGTATCCTAATCCCAGAGCACTTCTACAGGTAACTGTCTGAATACCCACTGTCGTTCAGGTATACATTTATTCCAGTCCTCAATTAGTCCATGTCCTTCTTCCGTATCTCCCATTCCATCTCCTCCTTCACCCCCTATCTGCTCATCTCCTCTGCCACCTTTCCTGTCTACTTCCTCCATCTTCACTCTCTGCCTTTCTCCCCCTACCTATCTCTCTGTTCACCTCTTCCTTCTCCTCTCTGGCAGTCTGCTCCTATGTCCGCAGCTCGTGGTCACGCGGTAGCGTTCTCGCTTCCCACGGCCGGGTTCCCGGGTTCGATTCCCGCCGGGGTCAGGGATTTTCTCTGCCTCGTGATGACTGGGTGTTGTGTGATGTCCTTAGGTTAGTTAGGTTTAGGTAGTTCTAAGTTCTAGGGGACTGATGACCATAGCTGTTAAGTCCCATAGTGCTCAGAGCCATTCAGTCTGCTCCTACTCCCTGTGTCCATCTGCTCTTTCCTTCTCCCCCTCTAATACCATCTATTCCAATTCTCTCACGGTAATTTATGTCCTTCACCCCTAACTGCGCCCAACCCTTCCTTCCCCCTTCCTATCTTAGATTAGATTAGATTAGATTAGATTAATACTAGTTCCATGGATCATGAATACGATATTTCGTAATGATGTGGAACGAGTCAAATTTTCCAATACATGACATAATTAGGTTAATTTAACAACATACTTAAGTTAATATAACATCTTTATTTTATTGTGTTTTTTTGTTTATCTTTATTTTTATTTATTTTTATTTTTTTATTTTTTTTTTTATTTTTTTTTAATATTTTTTTTGTTTTTTTTCTTAATTTATATCTAAAAATTCCTCTATGGAGTAGAAGGAGTTGTCATTCAGAAATTCTTTTAATTTCTTCTTAAATACTTGTTGGTTATCTGTCAGACTTTTGATGCTATTTGGTAAGTGACCAAAGACTTTAGTGCCAGTATAATTCACCCCTTTCTGTGCCAAAGTTAGATTTAATCTTGAATAGTGAAGATCATCCTTTCTCCTAGTATTGTAGTTATGCACACTGCTATTACTTTTGAATTGGGTTTGGTTGTTAATAACAAATTTCATAAGAGAGTATATATACTGAGAAGCTACTGTGAATATCCCTAGATCCTTAAATAAATGTCTGCAGGATGATCTTGGGTGGACTCCAGCTATTATTCTGATTACACGCTTTTGTGCAATAAATACTTTATTCCTCAGTGATGAATTACCCCAAAATATGATGCCATATGAAAGCAATGAGTGAAAATAGGCGTAGTAAGCTAATTTACTAAGATGTTTATCACCAAAATTTGCAATGACCCTTATTGCATAAGTAGCTGAACTCAAACGTTTCAGCAGATCATCAATGTGTTTCTTCCAATTTAATCTCTCATCAATGGACACACCTAAAAATTTGCAATATTCTACCTTAGCTATATGCTTCTGATTAAGGTCTATATTTATTAATGGCGTCATACCATTCACGGTACGGAACTGTATGTACTGTGTCTTATCAAAATTCAGTGAGAGTCCATTTACAAGGAACCACTTAGTAATTTTCTGAAAGACAGTATTGACAATTTCATCAGTTAATTCTTGTTTGTCAGGTGTGATTACTATACTTGTATCATCAGCAAAGAGAACTAACTTTGCCTCTTCATGAATATAGAATGGCAAGTCATTAATATATAATAAGAACAACAAAGGACCCAAGACTGACCCTTGTGGAACCCCATTCTTGATAGTTCCCCAGTTTGAGGAATGTGCTGATCTTTGCATGTTATGAGAACTACTTATTTCAACTTTCTGCACTCTTCCAGTTAGGTACGAATTAAACCATTTGTGCACTGTCCCACTCATGCCACAATACTTGAGCTTGTCTAGCAGAATTTCATGATTTACACAATCAAAAGCCTTTGAGAGATCACAAAAAATCCCAATGGGTGGTGTTCGGTTATTCAGATCATTCAAAATTTGACTGGTGAAAGCATATATGGCATTTTCTGTTGAAAAACCTTTCAGGAAACCAAACTGACATTTTGTTAGTACTTCATTTTTACAGATATGTGAAGCTACTCTTGAATACATTACTTTCTCAAAAATTTTGGATAAAGCTGTTAGAAGGGAAATTGGACGGTAATTGTTGACATCAGATCTATCCCCCTTTTTATGCAAAGGTATAACAATAGCATATTTCAGTCTATCAGGGAAAATGCCCTGTTCCAGAGAGCTATTACACAGGTGGCTGAGAATCTTACTTATCTGTTGAGAACAAGCTTTTAGTATTTTGCTGGAAATGCCATCAATTCCATGTGAGTTTTTGCTTTTAAGCAAGTTTATTATTTTCCTAATTTCAGAGGGAGAAGTGGGTGAGATTTCAATTGTATCAAATTGCATAGGTATGGCCTCTTCCATTAACAGCCTAGCATCTTCTACTGAACACCTGGATCCTACTATATCCACAACATTTAGAAAATGATTATTAAAAATATTTTCAACTTCTGACTTTTTGTTCGCAAAGTTTTCATTCAATTTGATGGTAATACTGTCTTCCTCTGCTCTTGGTTGACCTGTTTCTCTTTTAATAATATTCCAAATTGCTTTAATTTTATTATCAGAGTTGCTGATTTCAGACATGATACACATACTCCTGGATTTTTTAATAACTTTTCTTAATATAACACAGTAGTTTTTATAATTTTTGATAGTTTCTGGGTCACTACTCTTTCTTGCTGTCAGATACATTTCCCTTTTCCGGTTACAAGATATTTTTATACCCTTAGTAAGCCATGGTTTGTTACAAGGTTTCTTACGAGTATATTTAACTATTTTCTTGGGGAAGCAGTTTTCAAATGCATTTACAAAAATGTCATGAAATAAATTATATTTTAAATTGGCATCAGGTTCACGGTACACCTCATCCCAGTCTAACTGCTGTAGGCTTTCCCTGAAATTTGCAATTGTTAAATCGTTGACTGGACGTACTACTTTGGAGGACTGTTTAGTATTGCTGAATGGAGCTATGTCATATATTGTAACTAGCTGTGCACCATGATCAGAAAGACCATTCTCAACAGGCTGAGCATTTATCTGGTTAAACTTATCTTGGTCTATAAAGAAGTTATCTATCAGTGAGCTGCTATCCTTTACCACCCGAGTAGGAAAATCAATAACGGGTGTCAAATTGAAAGAACCGAGTAATACTTCAAGGTCATTTTTCCTATTACCCTCTTTCAGAGAATCTACATTGAAGTCCCCACAAATAATAATTTGCTTCCCCCTGTCTGACAGATAGCACAACAAGGAGTCCAAATTTTTCAGAAATAGATGAAAATTTCCTGATGGGGACCTATATACAGTTACAATTATAAATGTGCCTTTATTTAATTTAAGCTCACAGGCACATGCTTCTATATGTTTCTCTACACAAAACTTTTTTGTTTCTATACTTTTTGCACAATGATAACTTTTGACATATATGGCAACTCCTCCTTTCTCCATATTTTCTCTCTTTACATGTGCAGAGAGCTTATATCCACTTACATTTACCTTATCCATATTAGTAACAATGTGATGCTCAGACAGGCATAGTATATCTATTTCATTCTCAGCTTCTAAATCTTCTAAACAAACCAGAAGCTCATCTACTTTATTCTTTAAACTCCCAATATTTTGATGAAATATACTTACATTATTTTTAATTATACTTTTATGAGAACCTTTCCTTATTCTAACATTTGCAGTACTCTCCTGTCTGAGTTTCTCATTGTGCTTAGGGCTAGTTCCTATACCAGTGGTCACACGGTGTTCAGAGAGGCAGATTATGTCAACTGGGTTGGGTGACTTTAATTCATCAATGCAATTACCTAGGACTGAGATACAACTTGGTGGAGATAAAATTTCTGGTGATTGGTGAAAATTTATAATTGATAGCTGTGATTGGTGATCCAATGAGCTAGAATTGTGCTGTTTAATTTCTTTCCTAAACTGAAGATTTGTTTCAATCCTGACCTCTCGTAGAACTTGACATCTTTCTGTCTTACCTATCCTAAAAAAGGTGCTGCTCCAACACCTGTAACCACTGGTATTTTACCATTCATGGCAGTGCCTCCCCCCCTTAAATTTCCTGCTATTACCCCAGCCAGTTTCCCCTTCCCTTTCCTGTTGAGATGTAGGCCGTGCCTGGTGTAGTCCCACCTACTGAGATAATCAACAGGAACCACACCAATATGACCCCCGCACCCGACCCAAGCAGCCGTTCCAACTCCAAATTAACTCTCCCAACAGAAGAGTTCAAATGAGGCCGGTCATGGCGTCTCAGGACAGATACGAACTCAACATTGGTGTGTCTCGATGCCGACGCAATCTTTACCAGGTCACACTCTATACTGTACCCAGGATCTCTGTCGATGCTGTTCCCTGGCCCTCCCACAATAACCACGGTGTCTTCCCTGGTAAATCCTTTACAGAGTGAACCTAAATCCTCTGTCACCTGATCCAGACTAGCACTTGGTTTGAAAAAATTTGTGACCTGGTATTCTGGTCCTAATTCCTCCTGCAGAAGTTGGCCTACACCTCTGGCATGAGAACTGCCTAACAACAAAACTTTCTTCCTTTTCGATGACTTTCCTACATTCTTTTTCAATTTCCTATTGAAAGTTTGTTGTGTCCTGTCTACACCTACCTCTGCTTGAGGCTCATCAGTTTCTAACTGAAGCAACAGGTCAAACTTATTTTTGACATTCACCACAAAACTGTCAGACTTAGTTCTAGGCCTGTTCCTTCTGCTACCTGTTGCCACTTCCCACCTCTCTTTGCCCTTCTCCCTCCTTAACCTGTCCAGATCTTCCCTAGCCTGATCTAGCTCAGCCTGAAGGGCAGCAATTTTCCCCTCCTGTTCCACTATCTTCCTATCTCTGCTGCAAATCCTACATAACCACTGATGAGCCTGATCCACTTTCCCAACACCCACGCCACTGCAATCACCCCAATGAAAAAAACTACTACATCCATCACACCAAACCCCGGAACTAACAATTCTACGGCAAGTCAGGCACTTCTCACTCATGGCAAAAATAATACTTTAGCTAGAATAAATCAATTAAATTACCGAAGATCAAAAAAGACGTTACAAGAATTAAGCCTATTCACAAATGTATATAAGCAAGTTTCTGATTTAAAATTCCGCTGTTTTTCTGAGATCTGTATTAAAACAATGAAGGTATACGCTATTTATTATATATTTCACTCGATTGAATGAAAAAAAAGGACAATTAAACGAGGTACTTTAACTTTGATTCTCCAAAAACGTTACGAGAATTAGGCCTATAAACAAATGTATATAGGCGAGTTTTTGATATAAAGTTACGCTGTTTTTCTGAAATCTGTATTAAAACAATGAAGTTATACGCTATTTACGGTAGTTTACTTATTTGTTACCGAGAAACTAGTTAAATTACCGTGAAACAATAAACAAACACGTTTACAAAATTTAAGCCTAAGCGCGACTTCGCGAAGTTACGATCTTTTCGTGTTTTCTGAAAAAATACGCAAAGAAAAGTCAAACCTTTAATGGCAAGACTAAACGATACACTAATGCACGTATTTAATTTGTTGTCTGTGTTCTCCTCCCATCTCCACGTTATCACACTCGTCCCAATAGGAGTCTGGTGGTACTTACAGCTACAGTACTTCCTTCCAGATTGTGACTAATATGTCTACCAAGTTAACGGTAGTTGGAATTGTTTCGGGGCTGTAGGATAAGATTTACACCAACGGCTTTGCCCACATTCGCACTTGTCAAATATGTTTAAGACAGTATTCAAATATGCCACTAAATCTAGCAGAACATTTATAACATTCTGGGACCCAATATTCAGGAGATACGACGTCATCAACACTGTGATGCGTGAAAAAATGCTGTATCATGCATGACGTTTTTAATTAATTAGTTCCTTACTATTAACTCTATCCACAACAAACTTCGCAGAAGGTCGCCACAAATGTCACTGAACGTGCTTGCAAATATTATATCACTGCACAGCACGTAGTTCAGGAGGTACGTTCAAAATGGCTCTGAGCACTATGGGACTCAACTGCTGAGGTCATTAGTCCCCTAGAACTAGTTAAACCTAACTAACCTAAGGACATCACACACATCCATGCCCGAGGCAGGATTCGAACCTGCGACCGTAGCGGTCTCGCGGTTCCAGACTGCAGCGCCAGAACCGCGCGGCCACTTCGGCCGGCAGGAGGTACGTCATAAACATTGAGCTACGTGAAAATAAAACTGCAGGACAAAATTCAACAGATATACAGCTGAAATACGTGTACAAATACATATGACATATGTTAATTATATATAAAAATTATTTCACATTTATTTAACGTATTTCACATGTATTTGTAAACATATCTCACCTATATCACTGGTGAATTTTGTCATGCACAATGTACAATGATATAATATTTGCAAGCACGTTCAGTGACATTTGTGGCGACCTTCTGCGAAATTTGTTGTGGGTGGAGTTAATAGTAAAGAACTAATTAATTAAAAACGTCACGCTTGATACGGCATCTTTTCACGCATCACACATGTTAAAAAACATATTTTCGTGCATTTTTTTATGGTTTGTATTAACCAATTACACTAGCCCCTCTCCTCACGTTCGGTCTGTGCAATCGATTCGTCAGTACTTGATGTGGTTTACGAAATACATCCAGCGGTAATCTTAGGTGACTCACATATATGGTCCACTGATAATGACCGGGCCAAATATCTCACGAAATAAGCTTCAAACGACAAAACTACAAAGAACGAAACTTGTCTAGCTTGAAGGGGCAAACCAGAAAGCTCTATGGTCGGCCCGCTAGATAGCGGTGCCATAGGTCAAACGGACATCAAATGCGTTTTTTTAAAAATAGGAACCCCAATTTTTTATTACATATTCGTGTAGTACGTTAAGAAATATGCATGTTTTAGTTAGATCACTTTTTTCGCTTTGTGGTAGATGGCGCTGTAATAGTCACAAACATATGGCTCACAATCTTAGACGAATAGTTGGTAACATGTAGGTTTTTTTAAATTAAAACACAGAACGTAGGTACGTTTGAACATTTTATTTCGATTGTTCCAATGTGATACATGTACTTTTGTGAACTTATCATTTCTGAGAACGCATGCTGTTATAGCTTGTTATAGCGTGATTACCTGTAAATACCACATTAATGCAATAAATGCTCAAAATGATCTCCGTCAGCCACAATGCATTTGGCAATACGTGTAGCGACATTCCTCTCAACAGCGAGTAGTTCGCCTTCCGTAATGTTCGCACATGCATTGCCAATGCGCTGACGCATGTTGTCAGGTGTTGTCGGTGGATCACGACAGCAAATATCCTTCAGCTTTCCCCACTGAAAGAAATCCGGGCACGTCAGATCCGGTGAACGTGCGGGCCATCGTATGGTGCTTCGACGACCAATCCACCTGTCATGAAATATGCTATTCAGTACCGCTTCAACCGTACGCGAGCTATGTGCCGGACATCCATCACGTTGACAGTACATCGCCATTCTGTCATGCAGTGAAACATCTTGTAGTAACATCGGTAGAACATTACGTAGGAAATCAGGATACGATTTAGATTGCCATCGAACAAATGGGGGCCAGTTATCCTTCCTCCCGTAATGCCGCACCATACATTCACCCGCCAAGGTCGCTGATGTTCCACTTGTCACAGCCATCGTGGATTTTCCGTTGCCCAATAGTGCATATTATGCCGGTTTACGTTACCGCTGTTGGTGAGTGACGCTTCGTCGCTAAAAAGAACGCGTGCAAAAAATCTGTCATCGTCCCGTAATGTCTATTGTGCTCAGTTGCAGAACTGTACCCGACGTTCAAAGTCTTCGCCATGCAATTCCTGGTGCATAGAAATATGCAATCGATGTTGATGTAGCATTCTCAACACCGACGTTTTTGAGATTTTCGATTCTCGCGCAATTTGTCTGCTACTGGTGTGTGGATTAGCCACAACAGCAGCTAAAACACCTACTTGGGCATCACCATTTGTTGCAGGTCGTGGTTGACGTTTCACATGAGGCTGAACACTACCTGTTTCCTTAAATAACGTAACTATCCCGCGAACGGTCCGGACACTTGGATGATGTCGTCCATGATACCGAGGAGCATACATAGCACACACCCGTTGGGCAATTTGATCACAACAGCCATACATCAACACGATATCGACATTTTCCGCAATTGGTAAACGGTCCATTTTAACACGGGTAATGTATCACGAAGCAAATACCGTCCGCACTGGCGGTATGTTAAGTGATACCATGTACTTGTGACTTACAGCGCCATCTATCACAAAGCGAAAAAAGTGGTCCAACTGAAACACTCATATTTCTTTACGTACTACACGAATATGTAATAAAAAATGGGGGTTCCTATTTTTAAAAAAGGCAGGTGATACCCGTTTGACCTATTGCAGTGCCATCTAGCGGGCCAACCATAGCGCAATCTGGGTTCGTTTGATGCTTATTTCGTGAGATATTTGGCCCAGTCACTATCAATGGACCACCCTATATATATATATATATATGCTACCGCTGATTACATTCAATACACCAATAAATGACATTTAGTTTACACCGTAGATAAGGTCTAATACCGTGGGGACGGTTGAGGAAGCAAAGGAATAGTACTACAGTGATACACACGTCATGACTTTTGTTGATGGTTATCGAGATACAATTGTTGGTTGGCTGTTTTGGGTAAGGAGACCAGACAGCGAAGTCATCGGTCTCATCGGATTAGGGAAGGACGGGGAAGGAAGTCGGCCGTGCCCTTTGAAAGGAACCATCCCGGCATTTGCCTGGAGCGATTTAGGGAAATCACGGAAAACCTAAATAAGGTTGGCCGGACGCGGGATTGAACCGTCGTCCTCCCGAATGGGAGTCCAGTGTCTAACCACTGCGCCACCTCGCTCGGTTGAGATACAATAGTATCCAACAAACAATGTTCTGTACATAAACGTTATATACCTATTGATAGGTTTGTTTACCTATTTGCCGACGGACGCCGCATTTGGTACACCTTTGTTTTTTTTTCCTGTATTGACGCGATTTCCGTAGCGATGGGCAAGCATTGCTACATGACATATGAGGTGATTACTGAAACCGGTTGCATAAAAAGTGTTGCAGTATATCTGACTGATTGTTTAATAATGAAGAGATTATTGCCAACTTTGATGCGTATTTCGCAGAATTACCAGAGTAGCATTTTGGAGACAGTTTCACTTTATTGGAGAAACGTTACACCAAAGGCACTGACTCTAAATGGAACTACTTTGAGGCACAGTTTAATATCTTTGCAGAAAAAAATGTTAACCTGCTCTAAAATTCAAAGTACATACGTAAAGAACTCTATCAATGAGTGAGAGCAATTATTACCAGCAAATCGTTTAAACTGTCTGGTCTCATTAATAGTCAGTGCAGCCAACTAATATGAAATGTCAAGTAAGACAGAACACTGAAAAATGTTGAGCTCTCCATATAGATGTAAGTTAAACAACCGCGAAACGTTTTGTAAAAGTTCATGAAGAAGAGCAATAGAAAAGCATTAAAATAAGTTTAGGAACTACAACAACAAAGGAAATGGCTATGTTCATAATTTACTACTTTTCGATAAGCAAGATTAGTGATGCGTAATTCACGAGTACGTGTTACGTGTGTAACATAACAGTAAGAGCACTGGCGAGGCCATTAATCACGTGGTTGCGCAATAACGACCGCTGATACATCCGAGCCTGTATAAACAGCGGCGTAATGGGCGAACACCAAGAGTGAAAAATGACCTCTCTTGTTACAAGGTATCTTCTAGAGTTACAACATGTCTCATCAGGGATGAAGAGTAATTTCAGGCCTCTGGTGGATGCACAACTCGCTATGATCATCGGGGGGCAAATAACTTTATTTCTCGAACATGATGTCAAGTGTACGAGATGAAGCCACAGAGAACTTGCAGGGAGTAGGCGAAATAATTACGATTAACTTCATGCAAACATCTCGTTTCAGGATTTTCAGATTGTTTCGCTCGTGAAATCCTAATAGTGAGTCTTATATAGAAGCATGTCAGTCTCGATGTTCGATTTGTTGGCGTGTTAAATAAGAGCCTGTTACCCACCACTCATATAACTTGCAAAGAAATAACATTCTCAGTTAGTAGATAGTATTCAGTAAAAGGATAAAAAATAACAACCAAATCTCCCAACAAGTGCTCCAACTCACTTACATAACTAATAACTGTTTTGAAACTCTGTAAGGCTCAGTAAGTGACAATTCCACGTATTGCACGTTGACCGCAGACTAGGTACCTTTACATGCAAACCATCCGTTCTACAAGCCAGTAATATTCACACACGAACATGTTCCATAGCAGCAATTCCGTAATACACTACAATACAGTCGTATTATAATATTTTATGAAATGCCGTCAAGGTATTCAAATCAGATTTTTAGCTGTTTATAGTCACATTTCTTTCGTAGTGAATTACAACATCGTATTTTAATTGTTGTGTTTGTGACAAACTAGTTTCATCAGAATTATTATTGAGTGTAATGTTGGAAACAGAAAATAGTATAAACTCTAAATAAAACCCTACCTTAACCGAATAAGGGATTCGGATATTCGCTTGTGTACAAAACTTAAGGACAAGAAACTTTGGCGTAATGTGTCACTGCCAAGTAGCATAGCTCGATGAAACTACAACCATACATAGAAGAAATGCTAAAGTATAGTGCTGAAGCTAACTGAGAGAAATAGCAATGAAACGAACAAAACTGAAACTTCTGTTTAAGGACGAAGGTAAATAAATGAAAAATTTACTCAAACGTACGCTGCTTCAGATCAAATTTCAATCGTGTTGATGGCTAGAAATACATGTTCTCACAACTGTTAGCACGCAAATGTTGGTAATGATATTTCAATATTGAGAAAACGATTGAATGCTCCTACAGAGCAGTAGCAGGAGTAATAATGCCTGACAAAGTTCCATATTCTATATAAATAAACGCATGTAGGTCTTAGGAAGAATATGAAATCGTTGATGGGCTGCCATATCAGAGTAAGAGATTCTTATGACTCGCAAATTTTCTTATGTTCGCAATGAAACAGCTCTCCTTCGGCTGAAGGGAAACATTTTCGTCAGTTGCGGCAGAAATTGACTGTAAGCGAATGGAGGGGATAATATCTCGGTTTTCGTTGGTTAATATCAGCGTTGATTTTAATCGATTGTTGTCGCAAAAAATTGTCTTACTGATGAAAAAACTTACGGAAGTGCGGACCTATATTTTGACAACAGCACTCCTTGTCATTTTCAAGGCACAAGTCTGACGTGAGAGGGCCGTGCAACAAAAACCACTGTAAACAACTGGAGCCACCACAATGGTAAAGGTGACCAAAGTCACACGTCATCGACAGTGAAAAATGCCAGGTGCTTGTAATTAAAGTGCAGCTACTCACAGGGAATCAGTGTGGTATGTAATTACCATATGTCAGCGAAACTTGTTTCTAATGCGTTAATGCGGAACCGACTTATACTGGAAAACAATTTCTTCAAATTTTGATCTCCAGGGGCAAATGTGAATGCAAGAAAGACGTATAAAAATGGTTCAAATAGCTCTAAGCACTATGGGACTTAACATCTGAGGTCATCAGTCCCATAGACTCAGAACTACTTAAACCTAACTAACCTAAGGACATCACACACATCCATGCCCGAGGCAGGATTCCAACCTACGACCGTAGCAGCAGCGCGGTTCCGGACTGAAGCGCCTAGAACCGCTCGGCCACACCGGCCGGCAAAGACGTATAGAAATGCAACGGATTAGAAAGGGGGATACAGGCAAAATAAGTCAAACTAGTAAGAAAGGCGTAATATTGATGTTATTATTAATCGCCGCTTACACAATTTGTTAAATACGAACATTGGAAAAGTCGAGGAGTTGCTGTACAATGCCAGATTTGCACCTGGTGCAGCTACTTTATTTCCAGCGCAAATCCCTACATTAACGCATTAGCATATATGCTAAGTTTTGGTGTCATATGACAATTACAGCCCACTTTGGTTCTCCTTGAGTAGTTGCACTTTAATTATAAAAACACAGTAAATACAAACGGGTGAGCAAGTGGCATTAACTGTGTCCCTCTGTTATTTGACCAAGAAGGTAGCGGTGATATGGGCGGACGCAACTGCTGATACTGCCAACTTGAGGCGCAGGGCGAACTGATTTTGCGCATTCCGGCCATAGCCTAAATTGTCGGAAGCGGATGGATATTGGGTTAGCGTAGCAAAATGTTGTCGTGCTGACAGCGCCCTCTGCCGCTATAGGCATTCTGCCTATCGGCGAATTTGGCGCCTCAAGACGTTGTTGTTGCGATGTGTAATAGCCCAGGCCATACAAGGAAATACTCCGCTGTTGATTGAGTCGTTTACCCACGTCCGCCAAGGAATGGGCGGGGGGGGGGGGGGGGGGGGGCGGCTGACTATGCGGCCTGTATTGCGTGCGGAACAGTCGACTTCCAGGCGGATACAACAACCTCGATCATTGTTACCTGAACTTGGCACTAAGTCGGATGAGGAATGGTATAAGATTCCTGTGAAACCGATAAAGGATCTGTATTGACTCATTGCGAGACAAGTGGAAGCTGCTTTGAATGCCAGTCCGTTTTCTGCACGGTATTATCATGGTAATGAGTTGTGTATATGGTTTTCCCGTATTATTGCCCAACCCGGTACTTCAGTACATTATGGCGTGGCCAGTCTCGCTGCCTGTGTTCTGAAAGTGGCAACCGGTTCTTAGTCGCCGCTATAGCATTCTGCACAGCTTTTCCAGGATGCAAACTGCAGGATGTTTATAAATGAATATCGGGGTTTTAACGCTTTATAATATTTATTATATTAAACTCACAGTTATAAATGATATGTCAAATGAAAGAGCAACTCAAACAGTTTTACCAAGAACCTTATAAATGTTCAATGTGAGCACCATTTGTCACACATAGCCGAGTTCTTCCCAAACGTTGATAAGTGTGTCTTCAGTGATTGTAGCAACAGCTGCTTCAATCCTGTTTCTTAATTCAGAGAGGTCTGCTGGTAGCGGAGGCACGTACACACGATCCTTGATGAAGCCCCAAAGGAAAAAATCGCATGGCGTTAGGTCTTGTGAACGTAGAGGCCATGCAAAGCAAGCATTTCATTGGGCCCCTTGCTGCCTACCCATCGCTTGGCTACAGTGAAGTTCAGCCAACGCGTACTTCGCTATGCCAATGAGGTGCCCAAACACAATTGTTTGAGTTGGTCTTTCATTTGACATATCATTTATAACCGTACCATAATGTAATAACTATTATAAAGCGTTAAAACCCCGATATCATTTATAAACACCGTGTATTACTCTTAACCGCAGTTTGCCAATGTAACGTTAATATCAGCTAATAAAAGCTGTCCAAAATAAGAGGAACCTAAGAACGTTATACTTTCAACATTGATGAACGTATTATTTTCAGCCCTGCTCATGCAATGACTCTTAGAAACTAGATTTATTTTTAACTAGTTTGTAGGAAGAATGAGAGGCAGGAGATGATACAACATGGCTGGCAATATTAAAAGAAGTGGAAACTACGAGTAAATGAAGAGAGTAGCAAGAGACAAAAGGACACAGAGCAACCGTTTGGAGACCTGTCTTCGGGCAGAACACACAAAATAATAACTGTAAATTAATTGGGGCACAACTACTGATGCGTTTATACATTAAATCCTTGTGTTTTTCCCGATTTTTCGCTTCTTGTTCGATAAGTGTGGCATTCCTCTTTTAAGCTACACAGTGGCAGCTAAGAAATAAGTGGTGTGTAACTACACCCACGAGCAACATCAATTCTTTGGCGTAGCCCAACAATTAGGTGCTGAAAGCAGCAGTGTTTTGAAACAGTGCAACACTGTTAAGAATCCCGTAAACTCTTCTACTATATGTACTACATACTATATAATCAGAACAAGGTATACCGGCTGCAGTCTGGTCCAAATTACTGAGTGAAAATCTTTGTAATTCGGGTTATAAACGAATATGTGGCAAAGACAGAATACGTTCCCTTCTCATCTTGTGGAGTTATAAAACTTCCTCCCAAGAGGAGCACATTAATTTTGTATGGACGCACATTTCCGATGATCTGAGCGTTGATCTGGCTGTATCCAAACAATTCTGAATCGCACACAGTGAAGTGGCTGACATGACCTGTGTTTGTTTAACTCACGACGTGCCGTAATTTAACGCTCCTGTGCTAATTACGTGGAGTTGCGTATTACGCTGCCTAATTAGGCTTCACTTATAAATACTGTTGCCTTCAGTTAAATACACACACAATTAAAGTCGCCCTACCAGAACGGTTTACAGCGAAGCTTGCTGCTATTTTTACGCTCCCTGAGGCGCTCATATGTATTTGCTCTCTCCGTCCGCAACGCCCCCTACGGCAGCGCAATTTGCGTCCTCTATGCAAAAATTAATTTGCGCGGTTACGTTGTTTGTATGAATGAGAACTGTACAAAAGGAGAATAGCACAGCAATATCAATTTCACATAGAACCACTACCATCATTATTTTAACATGTTCTAATAACGGAAGTTTCACGATTTAACATTAAAGTTTTCATGCATTTCTTGATGGGTTGTCCAAGGGCTATTCTTTTGTTGGCACTGTGATTTAGGACTGTGTTTGGTGGCGCCTGACGCAATGCAAAATATTTTTATTGATACTGGGGTTTGTTTTTCATGATTGTTTGTAATCCAAGTGCACGTAGGAACTCTGAGATTTTTTATCGTCCCGTTCTTTGTTGCCTGTTTTTCAGTGCATGAACATCGTCTCAAAAGGTAATACTCTGTACTCATCCCTTCTATGTGAAGTCCATTTCGCCGGCCGTGGTGGTCGAGCGGTTCTAGGCGCTACAGTCTGCCCCCGAAACTTCTGAGCGCCGTTGGCTGCACTACCATTTCCTATTTTCTGTTGTTTGTATTGTATGGCTCATATCCGATGGTTTTGAATTAAAGTTGAATTGCTTTAGTGGTGTTTCAAGTCATGTGCCTTCAGCTGCTTTAAATTTAAAGTTACTTGCTTGTAGAATGTTAGATTGTTTGGGGCCATCAGCCTAATTTAAGATAAGGCTTTGTTGTTTGAAATTTATTTTACTCTAAGTTTTATGTCATGGAGCCTTCAGGCGGTTCTAGGCGCTTCAGTCCAGAACCGCGTGACTGCTACGGTTGCAGGTTCGAATCCCGTCTCCTGCGTGGATGTTTCAATCGTTCTAAGTTCTAGGGGACTGATGACCTCATATGTTAAGTCCTATAGCGCTCAGACCCATTTGAACCAGTTAGCCTTCAGCCGACTTTAAATTAAGGCTCTTTGTCTTTAGACCATCAGACTGTTTGGCGCCGTCAGCCTAATTGAAGATAAGACCTTCTGGCTTGTGCTTTTTTATTTAATTTTTACCTTGAGTCTTAAATCATCGGCCTTCAGCCTTCTTTAAATTAAGGTTGTTGCTTTTCAAGTGTTAGAGTTTTGGGCCTTCAGCCAAATTATAGAACTTACATAACGTGAGGCCCTCTGCCTTCTAAATATTATTTTTGGCGTCTGATGTTTGAGTTAATGGCTTCTACCCGTTTTTTTTTTTTAATTAAAGTGGTTGTGACCTTGAGGCATAAGATAGTGTGGTATATTTAGCCGATAACTAAGTTCAAGAATTTGTATTGTAATGTTTGGTCAAATAAATAAAGTTATATGTGTTCGAGTGTAACTGACAGGCCCTCATTTTGGCCCCTTTCCACAATTCCATCGACCTGCCCTGTCCTGCGGATTTAGCAGGGCGTTTCAAGTGGTAAAGTTAAAAAAAAATCCTCTCCAGGTGTCCCTATTACGGCTAATTCGTAGAGAGAAATCGGTGTGTGCAGGTGTAGATATAGAATCAGCCATGTTTTGTTAATCTGAAATCTCTTATAGCAACACTCGTAAATATAACCAAGAGGAAGGCAGAGTTAGTAGTCATGCCTCAAATCCGTAATACTCTCGGCAACTAGGCAATATGTTCGTACTTGTTTCTCCGATAGGGGTTTTCTTGTAAATACGCTACCGAAAAAATTGCAATACCAAGAAGGAGTCGTGAGATGTAAATGAAAGGCGATTGGCTTGTTTCTACAACCGAAAGATGATGTCTGTCCAAATGTCGCTAGTCCCTATGTCTGCAAACCAACCAACCAACCAAACGTCGCGCCAGTTGCGTAAGAGTGGCTCCAGTAACGCCACTATGACAATGCAAATCAGGTTTGCTTGAAATACATGCTGTAACGGTCGTGAGTGTTAGTTACCCTTCAGACTGGACGTGCTGAGCTGATGTTAGTCAAGAATGCCTCTATAGATACAAAGACGCCATTATCCACATCTCAGTTCGAACGGGGTAGTGTAACAGGGCTACAAGCTGTTGTATGTTACTTCTGCGATTCTCCAGAAAGACTTGGTGGGAATGTAGCTACTGAACGGTGATAACGAGTATGTACGGTCGCAAGAAGACCGGTCTCCAGGCTATCTCGTGGCACTACTTAGGGGGAAAGCCAACGTGTTCGGTGTATGGTTCTGGCGCATCGTAGATCTGCAGCGGCAGTTGTGGAGCATTTGGCACCACAGTGACACAACGAACTGTTACGAATCGGTTACATCAAGGACAGCTCCAAGCCAGACGCCCTAAAGCGTGCATTCCACTGAGGCCAAACCACCACCACTGGCGAATTCAGTTGCGTCAAACAAGAGCTCATTGTAGGACAGGGTGTAGTTCTGTTGTGTTTTCTGATGGAATCTAGTTCTGCCTCAGAGCCTGTGACGACCGCGTGTTGGTCAGCAGGACGCCCACGTGTCTGCGTGCTACAAACATTGAACCCCTAAAGTTTCAGGTTTGCGATTTCGTATGACAGCTGGAGCTGTATTATGGTTATCTCAAGCACCTTTATTGCAGATCTGTCTTTTGATTAGACCTGTTGTGCTGCCATTCATGAACGGCTTTCCAGGCAGTGCTTTCCAAAAGGATAGCGTTCGTCCACGTACCACTGTCGTAGCCCAACATGCTCTGGAGAGGATGTTGACTTGGTGTGCTTTATCACCAAATCTGTACCCAATCGAACACAATGGGGCATCATTGGACAACTCCTGCGTCATCCACAAACAACAAAAAATGGTTCAAATGGTTCTAAGCATTAGGGGATTTAACATCTGAGGTCATCAGTCCCCTAGACTTAGGACTAAGTCTAACTAACCTAAAGACGTCACACACATCCATGCCCGAGGGAGGAATGAAACCTGTGACCGTAGCAGGTGCGGTTCCATACTGAAGCACCTAGAACCACTCGACCACAGCGGCCGGCCAAAAACCGCATTAACTGTCCCTTTATTGACCGGTCAAGTGTAATAGACTTGGAACTTCGTCCCACAAATCGAAATCCAGCACTTGTTCAATACAGTTCACTCACATTTGCTTGCTTGCATTCAACAATGTGGCAGTTACACGGGTTATGAATGAGTCAGTGTTTCACATTTGCAATGACTTAGCTCGCGCTTACATTAACCTGTTATCTTCCAATGTTAACCACATAAAAAACGTTACCTAGGCAAATGTATTCTGAAAATTTCATTGCTCTGTATTAATTTTTTTGCAGTGGTTTTTTCCTTCAGTGCATTTTTAATGTTCAGTTTGATTTGTTGCGCTACGTGTTCTTGTAACTGCAGTGGTAGTTACTCTCAGCAGTTCAATGTGAGATCTAACAATCGTTAAGATACTCTTAGTCACGAAGATCAGTTCACAAGCTCGGCAGAGACTCAAATTCTACTTTTGAAATTTTTACTTCTTTATTTCCTACCTCGATGGCTACGCCGTATTTAATACATGATTTTATTACGCACAGTCAACTGAAAAAGGTGGCATTAATATCTGTGTTGGCGTACCCTGGCGCCAGCAAACCATACGCCGTAGAGGTTATGAGAGTACCGACCGAAAAGGCCAACGACAGGACTCGTTGGAAACGCGCCGCCAACGTCCTCTCAGCCGTCAGTATTTAGGATCGCCGCCGCGGACCAAAAGGCCAGATAGCCAGCTAGCTAGTCAGTTAGTTCAGTTCGTTCTAGTTAGTTCAAATTTGTATGCCGTGGAGTTCCAGCTTGTGAGAGAGACGGAGGTCCGCCCCCGGCAGCTGAGCGGTAAGCGCGACAGAATATCAATCCTAAGGGGCTGGGTTCGATTCCCGGCTGTGTCGGAGATTTTATCCGCTCGGGGACTGGGTGTTGTCCTAATCATCATCATTTCACCCCCATCTACGCGCAAGTCGCAGAAAGTGGCATCAAATCGAAAGACTTGCACCCAGCGAACGGCATACCCGCCGGGAGGCCCTAGTCACGCGACATTTACGTTTCTACCGAGACGGAGCCGCAGACATAGCCTCTAGCACAGAGACTGACAGCACATAGCAACATTATAGTGAATATAGCGGACGTCAACAGCATTGAGGCTACGTGGACTATAGAGAAGAGAGCTAGTACCATAGCACATGGAAACTAATATCTACCTTAAATACTGATCAAACGTTTGCGATGTAATATGTTTTGTCTGCTTTCTGCCAAATTAACTTCCTGTGGCACCACACATCCTCAGATTCACGGAATAACTTATATCAAAAATAGCGACTTTAGAACTTTTCCATTCTCTTGCAAAAGTTTCTGTTGACACTCATGTTCCCAGATGTTTATTAGGAATGCAGTAAGCTGATACCACTAAAACGTAGACACAGTAGTAGGAATAACATCATCTGTACTGTGCTAAAAAATTGTTGTTGTTGTGGTCTTCAGTCCAGAGCCTGGTTTGATACAGCTCTCCATGCTAATCTATCCTGTGCATGCTTCTTCATCTCCCAGTACCTACTGCAACCTACATCCTTCTGAATCTGCTTAGTGTATTGATCTCTTGGTCTCCCTCTACGATTTTTACCCTCCACGCTGCCCTCCAATGCTAAATTTGTGATCCCTTGATGCCTCAAAACATGTCCTACCAACCGATCCCTTCTTCTAGTCAAGTTGTGCCACAAACTTCTCTTCTCCCCAATCCTATTCAATACCTCCTCATTAGTTACGTGATCTACCCACCTTATCTTCAGCATTCTTCTGTAGCACCACATTTCGAAAGCTTCTATTCTCTTCTTGTCCACACTAGTTATCGTCCATGTTTCACTTCCATACATGGCTACACTCCATACAAATACTTTCAGAAACGACTTCCTGACACTTAAATCTATACTCGATGTTAACAAATTTCTCTTCTTCAGAAATGTTTTCCTTGCCATTGCCAGTCTCCATTTTATATCCTCTCTACTTCGACCATCATCAGTTATTTTACTCCCTAAATAGCAAAACTCCTTTACTACTTTAAGTGTCTCATTTCCTAATCTAATTCCCTCAGCATCACCCGATTTAATTCGACTACATTCCATTATCCTCGTTTTGCTTATGTTGATGTTCATCTTACATCCTCCTTTCAAGACACTGTCCATTCCGTTCAGCTACTCTTCCAGGTCCTTTGCTGTCTCTGAGAGAATTACAATGTCATCAAATGGTTCAAATGGCTCTGAGCACTATGGGACTCAACTGCTTTGGTCATCAGTCCCCTAGAACTTAGAACTACTTAAACCTAACTAACCTAAGGACATCACACACATCCATGCCCGAGGCAGGATTCGAACCTGCGACCGTAGCAGTCGCACGGTTCCGGACTGCGCGCCTAGAACCGCGAGACCACCGCGGCCGGCTACAATGTCATCGGCGAACCTCAATGTTTTCATTTCCTCTCCACGCATTTTATACCTACTCCAAATTTTTCTTTTGTTTCCTTTACTGCTTGCTCAATTTATAGATTGAATAACTTCGGGGATAGGCTACAACCCTGTCTCACTCTCTTCCCAACCACTGCTTCCCTTTCATGCCCCTCGAGTCTTATAACTGCCATCTGCTTTCTGTACAAATTGTAAATAGCCTTTAGCTCCCTGTATTCCAGTCAACATTGTCAAAAGCTATCTCTAAGTCTATAAATGCTAGAAACGTAGGTTTGCCTTTCCTTAATATATTTTATAAGATAAGTCGTAGGGTCAGTATTGCCTCCCATGTTCCGACATTTCTACGGAATCCAAACTGATCTTCCCCGAGGTTGGCTTCTACCAGTTTTTCCATTCGTCTGTAATGCATTCGTGTTAGTATTTTGTAGCCGTGGGTTATTAAATTGATAGTTCGGTGATTTTCACATCTGTCAACACCTGCTTTCTTTCGGACTGGAATTATTATATTCTTCTTGAAGTCTGAGGGTACTTCATCTGTCTCATACATCTTGCTCACCAAATCGTAGAGTATTGTTAGGGCTGGCTCTCCCAAGGCTATCAGTAGTTCTAATGGAATGTTGTCTACTCCCGGGGCCTTGTTTCGACTCTTAGTGCTCTGTCAAATTCTTCAAGCAGTATCATATATCCCATTTCATCTTCATCTACATCCTTTTCCATAATACTGACCTCAAGAACATCGCCCTTGTATAGATCCTTTATATACTCCTTCCACCTTTCTGCCTTCCCTTCTTTGCTTAGAACTGGGTTGCCATCTGAGCTCTTGATATTCATACAAGTGGTTGTCTTTTCTCAAAAGGTCTCTTTAATTTTCCTGTAGGCAGTATCTATCTTACCCCTAGTGATATGCGCCTCCACATCCTTACCTTTGTCCTCTAGCCATCCCTGTTTAGCCATTTTGCACTTCCAGTATATCTCATTTTTGAGGTTTGTATTCCTTTCTGCCTGCTTCATTTACTGCATTGTTATGTTTTCTCCTTTCATCAATTAAATTCAATATCTCCTCTGTTACCCAAGGATTTCTACTAGCCCTCGTCTGTTTGCCTACTTGATCCTCTGCTGCCTTCACTATTTCATCTCTCAAAGGCCCCATTCTTCTTCTACCGTATTTCTTTCCCCTATTCTTGTCAATCTTTCCCTAATGCTCTCCCTGAAACTCTCTACAACTTCTCGTTCTGTCAGTTTATCCAGGTCCCAACTCCTTAAATTCCCACCTTTTTGCAGTTTCTTCAGTTTTAAAGAGTCATTTTTCGAATCCCCATAATAGTCTGAGTGTGGTTCCGAGGTTCCTCTTTTAAGTTATAAAAGTACGGCTACCCTCAATCTTCAAACAGCCATGTGCCCACTAATGCGAAATAGCTCCGGAGCGCAGAAGTTGATTTCAGGTGTGAGGTGGGCTAATGATGTCACATCGGCATCACATTTCACCACATTATGCCCAAAAGCAGTGTGGGTGTGTCACACGATTGGAAGGACGTCACAGCCCCCTCTCACTCCCATTTCACCCTTTCTTTTGACGACTCATCAATGGAAATCAAATCTGCGCTACGCAGTGTTTAAATCCGACGGTTTTCTTGTCGGTAGTCGAGGGAAAAGTTTCAGACAAACCACCGGTCTGTATTGACACGAAAAGGCATCAAGCGGTTGCATAAATGGCGCCAACGCAATAACACACACCTTTGGGGCGTTGATTCCCACACATTTCTCGGTCGAAAATGACAGTTTGCAGTGCGATGAACAACAGGACTATGTTCTTACGACCTTTGTCAGTGCTGACGCTCTGGACGATTCAACATTTCTCCAAGGAGATCGTGGTCCTGCAACCCCATTTAAGGAGGATTGACAGGGTGACGGACGAAAAGATTGTTCAATGCAGAATTTTTTTCTCCGTATTGGAATATAGTAGACAAATGTGGTTCCCTGCAATGAATAAAGCGTACATTGAAGTTTTTATTTGTAGTTTTTTATTGAAAAATATTAACATCTGCACTGATTAATTGGGATTTTCCAGAGGCGATAGCTCCGAAAGGAGGCGGACCGTCTGTTGTCGCCGTAACTTCGGTTGTGATTATCTTAAACATGAAATTAACATATCACCCTGATCCTTAGAGATGTAATTGCTGTTTGTCCTAGGCATGTGCAAATAATGACGAAATTATAGGTATTTAAAAAAATGGTCGTTCTCGGACGCCACTTTTTTGGCAAAAAAATACTAAATATGAACATAAAAAATCGGCTACGATGAACTGAAGAGAACTTAATTTGCTTCAAGGGAGGCAAAAAAATCATTAAAATCTGACGAAATTTTAACGTGGGTGACGATAAGCGCGCCGAAGAAAACACGGAGAGAAAGGCGTTTAAAGTTTGACAAGTATTTATCACATAAAAGAAAATAAAAAGGTTGAAATTTACGGGATATCACCAATGCCTGGTCCGTAATAACTATCGACCTGGCTAATCGATGGCCGCTTGATCCCACACTGATCTGATAAGCCTCATTTTCGGCCTCAGTGTTCTTTTCGTCTCTGAGCGTCTGTATCTTCACACAGTCGGCGCATTTCATGGCCGATTTTGATTTGAAGAGCATTTGCCACGTGTATTAATGCAGTATGGCCGACATTGAATAGACATGCGCCCAAATTTGAAGTAATATTGATAGTTTCGCTGCGGCTGGATGCTATTTTTTCAGGGATTTTCTCTGCCTCGTGATGGCTGGGTGTTGTGTGCTGTCCTTAGGTTAGTTAGGTTTAAGTAGTTCTAAGTTCTAGGGGACTTATGACCACAGCAGTTGAGTCCCATAGTGCTCAGAGCCATTTGAACCATTTTGATGCTATTTTTGGGGACTATCTCCAAATGAGGTTATTGAAACCGTCTTTCTCATTTTCAGTAAAGCCGCCCATACAACGCTCCAATAAATCAGGTTTACTCAAATCGTTATAAATAGGGGTAGTGCCATCGATAACGATTTGTGTCAATGGCGTTTTGTATTTATAACTTTCCAATTCACCGTTTACTTTAGCATCAAACGTTACTTTTTTGAGTTTGTGCTTAATATCTTGGGGAATAATTATTCAATGTATACACATTCGAATTCCGTAATAAAATAATTTCGAGTTTTTTCGACCGCAGACTTTCGTTCCTCCTTAGCGTGATCGCATCCCTTAGTGACATCGCTCAACCGTAGTTTTTCAGCTGGTACAAAGGGTGGGGCCATTAGAGACTATTTAGTGCCAACAATTGAACTTTATCCGAAGCAGCAAACAGTGTTTATGCTTTTTAAACCCTCGTGGTGTGAGGGGGGGGGGAGGGGAAAGCGGACGGAGGGTGCGACACTGATACATGAATTAGTAAAACGGCGAGGATTCCTCTGAGACCAATCAGTTCGGCAAAACTCTCGCTGCCACTGGCGCACCCTTGTTGAGTAAAAACGCACCAGTACAGAGTCAGTCACTTATTAGTAGCTGCCGGCGTTACTGGCAACCGTTTCGACACCGGGAACCTGAGTGGCACTATTGCGCCGTACTAACGCACTAACGCCTGCTAGGGGAATGCGAAATCCAAGAGAGGCAGAAGGAGCTGCCATTCACACCGGCGCCTAGTAAACAGTGACAGGCTCTCTCTGTACATATATGTTTTTAAAGCGCTAAACAAAAGAGCGCGAGATGCAGTGAGGGTTTCGCCAAACTGGGTGGTCGTAAAGGAGCCCTTCGCCGTTTTATTCATGCATGTGTCCGTGTCGCATCCTATTTCCGAAACCCCACCCTTTACCCGCACTGATGCTGCCACAGGAGGGTCAAAGCAGGAGGGCTGAACAACATCTTTGGTGCTTCAAATCACTTTCAAATTTCGTCGAACGGTTTTTGACGGCTTCTGGTGGTTCCACCCCGTATACCAGAGCAAAAATTATAGCAACGCTACACTGCTAAGAAGGTTGCAGGCCACTGTATCCTTAGAAAACGACTAAATCGTCAGGGGAAGATGGGACATTAGTGTTAAAGGTTGTCAAGGACGTCATCTTGAAGCTCATCGCACTGCAAACTGTCATTTCCGACTGCGAAATGTGTAGGAATCAGTGCCCCAAGGAAACGCGTGATAACATTGGCGCCATTTGTGCCACCGTCTGAGGGCTCTTCGTGTTGATACTGAGCGGTGGTGTCTGAAATGGTTTCTTTTGTTACTCATACGAAAACCGCATGACTTCAACGTTGGATGTAGTGTCACCGCCAGACACCACATTTGCTAGGTGGTAGCCTTTAAATCGGCCGCGGTCCGTTAGTATACGTCGGACCCGCGTGTCGCCACTATCAGTGATTGCGCCGGCCGCTGTGGCCGAGCGGTTCTAGGCGCTTCAGTCTGGAACCGCGTGACCGCTACGGTCGCAGGTTCGACTCCTGCCTCGGGCATGGATGTGTGTGATGTCCTTAGGTTAGTTAGGCTTAAGTAGTTCTAGGGGACTGATGACCTCAGATGTTAAGTCCCATAGTGCTCAGAGCTATTTGAACCATTTTATCAGTGATTGCAGACCGAGCGCAGCCACACAGCAGGTCTAGTCTAGAGAGACTCCCTAGCACTTGCCCCAGTTGTACAGCCGACGTTGCTAGCGTTGGTTCACTGTCTACATACGCTCTCATTTGCAGAGACGATAGTTTAGCATAGCCTTCAGCTACGTCATTTGCTACGACCTAGAAAGGCGCCATATTAAGTTACTATACGTAGTATCTTTAAGAATGTATTCTGAAAAGATAATATTGTGAATCATGTACCGTCAAGAGCGACGTTCATCATTAATGGATTAAAGTTAAGTATCAAACTAATTACGTCCGCTTTCTGAATTCTCATTCCTTGTCATGTTCCAGACCTCGCGTCAGTATAGTTCTTCCCTCCTCACGCCAGCCTGCGTGAGCTAAAACGCGAGCATTTCGGCCTCCACTCGTAACACGGTGTTGGCTCTTCTGCTAACACAAAATTGGGCATCACAGTTCCGACCCCCATCGCTGAGGCGTCAATAGAAGGGGTGAAATGTAGGTAAGAGGTGACGTAACGGCCTTACCATCGCATGATCCGTCCACAGTTGGTCAAAATGGTGGCGAATCTTGGTGCCAGAGTGATATAATTAACGCACCTTACATCTCACGTGAACTTCTGAACTCTGTTTCTTCACAAGTGTGACACCAAGCTGTTGAAGGTTTGCCGGGCCCGAGGGTGTTGTCACGGGCCGCCATGCATCTACGCCTTATTAGAGTCGCAGACCCCTTTGAAACAGTTCCAGGGTTTCGAAAAAACTACCTTATAAATATCTGGCCGAGAGAATAGTGCGGGAATTTAAACTATTAATTGGCTGTCAGATATTAGAAGAATGAGGATATTTGGTCTGCATTCTGAATATGGTCCCCTTAAAAACTGACTTGTGTACACTTGATTCTCCGGAAAAGCAACCAAGGATTAATACCAGAATACATTTTCAGTAAATATATAGACGTAGAAAAAAAATGGTTCAAATGACTCTGAGCACTATGGGACTTAAGATCTGAGGCCATCAGTCCCTAGAACTTAGAATTACTTAAACCTAACTAACCTTAGGCCGTCACACACATCCATGCCCGAGGCGGGATTCGAACCTGCGACCGTAACAGTCGCGTGGTTCTGGACTCAAGCGTATAGAGGTAGACGCACGAATTTTTATGATAAACAGATCGTAAGACATCAACGTTGTACTGCGAAATGCTGCAATTTGTAACGCGGCAAAATGTTGTTATGAAGATAGGCAGTAGATAATGACTTGCCTTCGTATCAGACCAGTCACCCTTTGTTTGCAAAATTGTTGAATTTCAAGCATTAATTTAGAATGTTTGTAGCTAAACAGTAGTAATTAAACAATCCCATCATCTGATGCAAAACAACAGTGTTGCCTTTGTGACTCAAATTAATCGAGCATTAATTTAGCAATAAACCACATTTAAGAAGTACATTACCTGCGCACAAACGAGCGAATGTGTTCCCAAGTGCAAAGTGTCAATGACTATAACAGTATTTGGTGAAAACACCTTTACATTTTCATTTCTGAATAATTTAGCATACTTTGTGCGGATTTACAAGCATTAATTAGTGGCCTCAAAGAACAGTTGAAAGAATCGCTGTTCATGTAGTGATTACCTCGTATCTCACCCGTCCACTTCCGCAGCTTCTTCTTCCACTAGTCACAGGCTCATTTAGCATTACATGAGTTTTACTACAGAGCGATGGGCTTAGACTTGCTATCCGCTGCCTCTTATGATCCAGATCAGCGCTCTGGTGTTTGACGACACTTGCGGACTCTTTGATAACGGTGTAAGCAGTCATGTCCGGCGAGTTAGTGCACTCTTATTTACACACACTTCGTTTTGTAACTAAACCACCATTTTATTTGGTCGCTACAAGCATCCTTATCTTCCGTAAGTACTTTGGTTCAAATGGTTCAAATGGCTCTGAGCACTATGGGACTCAACTGCTGAGGTCATTAGTCCCCTAGAACTTAGAACTAGTTAAACCTAACTAACCTAAGGACATCACACACATCCATGCCCGAGGCAGGATTCGAACCTGCGACCGTAGCGGTCTCGCGGTTCCAGACTGCAGCGCCAGAACCGCGCGGCCACTTCGGCCGGCCCGTGAGTACTTTCTCAAATACTTTTTACAGTGCGACAAAGTGACCACCGAGGTTACTAACGTTAGTGCACAGGGATATATGCATAAAATATATTTGGGTTGACCAATTTCCAGCGTGAAATCTGTTGAAAACTTGTTTCTGAATAGTGATATCGTATTAAGTACAGTACTTGTATCTCAAGCGTTATGGGTATTTTAGATTAGAGGAATCCCTCCAGTGGCCCGCTAGGATGCGGTCTTATTCCAGACAAGGTACCATTTGTCACTGCACTCCGGAGAATGAAAATGTTCATATAGATTAGTAAACTACAGGTGAGTCTATGGAAATGTCCCGGAATTTGCCTTATTTATAAATGTCAGCACAGTACTCGGGACACAAATCTGTCATTGGCAATGATATCCTAAATTCAGAATAGAACGTATTTTGCAGCGATAAGTTGAACGCCGATATTCGGAGCGTGTTTATAGCCATCGACAATACGATAATATCTAGTGAGACTGCTACGGACTCAGAATGCGAAATACTCGTAATTTCGGTGAAGATAAGAGATGTGGCTCAAACAATGGTCATCGGATGATTTTATTTTATGGGCCCCCTGCTTCAGAGCGGTAGTGGCAGAATATATGAGTGCTACGGTCTTACGTGCATATTGCAACTTATCAGCTATAGACTGAGAGACCAAAGTTATTATGGAGCGTACTACGGACAGGTAATCGTGTTACTTGTTCTAAAGGCCATATAAAAAACTACTCTGGCCAGTTTATCAGGCAGCCGACTATGTAAAGGTAATATCTTACACCGGCTGGTGACAATCAGTCCCGAACTTTTCGACTCAGGATAGAACAAGGAATCAGTGATCGTAAGGCCGTTTTAGTTTCACTGAGTACGGCTGGAAATAAGAATATAAAGAAATGTGGGAGTTTATTTCTGCTCAGCAAGAGCGATATGTACAATACGCTTTGGGCAGAAAATTTCGTGGAAACTTGGGAAGGCTGAAAAAGACCTGTCGTGATTCTAAAGTCGTGTTAGAAAGCTCCTACGAAAACAAAGAGAACTTCTCTCCAAATTTCAACGTAGCTGTAGTTTTACAGAAAAAAATAATAACAAAATTACAAAAATTTAAATATTAAAAAAATTAAACGAAGCCAAAATTAGCGTAAGGATAGCCATGCGTGAAGAAGCGTTCAATGAATTCGGTAATGAAATTATATCTACCTGCATGACTGAAAATCCTAAGATTTTTTTCCCCAGCATGCTAGGATAATGGCAGAACATCAAATTGTGTTAACCAGTTTGATGTTGAAATTTCGCAATTTTGGTTGTTTTCTACATCAAACTAAGAAGTTTTGATATAATGTTCAAACAGTAAACGGATCGAAAGCATCTGTCCAGACACACTATAACGATAATGGCATCGAACCGGAGATTGACATTGACATTTCTGAAGTACTGAACGCCTTCTTCCAGAAATATTTCACGGAGAAACATCGCATTGTACTACCTCACTTAAATAGTCTCTCGAACAACAAAATGTCTAATATGGAACTCACTGGATACAATCTCTCGACAGAGGAAATGCAGCTAGGCATGACGGGATACCAATACGATTCTACAAAGAGGACTCGAAAGAATTTGGCCCTCTTCTGGCAGCAGTGAGCCATAGGTCTCAGGAGGATTGATGTATTATTGGTTAACAAAGGTCTTTCGCGTTTTCAAGAAGGGTCATCGAACAGTCGCACAGAACCACGCCTACTGGTGCATATCTCTGACGCAGGCCTGTTGTACAGTTTTGGAACAGGTTTTATGCTCACATATTATGACATACCTAGAAACCTCCACTGTATGAATCATCAAGGGATCCGAAAACAACGACCGCGAGAAACCCAGCTCACTCTGTTCGTCCGTGGCACCCAGAGAACAGCAGCTACTGGCGCCCCAAAAATGGTTCAAATGGCTCTGAGCACTATGGGACTCAACTGCTGAGGTCATTAGTCCCCTAGAACTTAGAACTAGTTAAACCTAACTAACCTAAGGACATCACAAACATCCATGCCCGAGGCAGGATTCGAACCTGCGACCGTAGCGGTCTTGCGGTTCCAGACTGCAGCGCCTTTAACCGCACGACCACTTCGGCCGGTACTGGCGCCCCGGCTAGACACCCTGTTCTTTGTCTACCGTAAGGCGTCGGATACAGTTTTGCACTGTCGCCTATTGAACGAGCGTACAGAATATCAGACGAACTGTGTGACGGGACTGAAGAGGGATGTCTTCGGAGGTAAAACTAAACTTCGGGCGTACGTGAAGGAAGTGTCACAGGTCTGTTACTTTTCACGACATATATAAATGATATGGTAGACAACGTCGGAAGCTCCATGACGATTTTCGTGGATGGTTTTCTCGTATATAGAGAAGTCGTTATGCTAGAAAGTTGTATCGAAACGCGGAAAGATTGAAGAGGATCAACGCTTGGTGCAGGGAGTGCAAATCGACTTTCAACATAAACAAATGGAACGTACTGCTTACACGCAAAAAGAAAGAAGACCCTTTATTTTATGATCATATAACATTACATAACAATTGCAGAAAAATCACTGGAAACAATTACGATACTAAAATCTATAGTAGTAAGAGTACGGAGCAGTTTAAAGAGGAACGACTACATAAATCTAACTTCAGTAAAGGTAGATGCGAGGTAGAGATTCACTTGGAAGAATCCTCAGGAAATGTAGTCCGTCAAAAAAGAAGGTAGCTCACAAAAACCCTGGTTCAATCAAATCTTGCATATCGCTCATCAGTATGGGATCCGTACCATAGAAGAGTCCGCTCTCTTAGTTGAGTGGTCAGCGCTTCTGACAGCCATGCAGTGGGCCTCGGTGCGATCCCCAGCTGGTCCGGAAATTTTTCTCAGCGCGAAGTCTGGATGCTGTGTTGTCGTCATCATCAATTAATCATCATCGACACAGCAAGATTGTAGGGCCCTTAGGCCCCTTATTATGCCAACAGCGACCGTCTGCAAAAAGGTGGACAGTTTGGTACAGGGTAGTTCAGATTACCTCTAAAATAAGAAACGAACATACACATAACGACTACAACCTAATTATTTTAAAAACCATACCATCAAATATTAAGGCCCGCCCCATAATCAGGATTCGAAAGTAACAAATAATTGACTTCAATTCTAGTAGCTGTTATTTAAGAATAACTTGTGCACAACAAGAAGCTTTACATTTCCTTAAACCACTGTTTTAAATTAAAGTACACGGCATCAGCTAAATGGTGCCGCAACGAATCAGGTATAAATTTTCTTCTACGAAATAAACCACTGTAACCGTCCGTACCAAAACAGTTCACCAACGACCACTGCCTTAATTATTGAGCCGAGCCGGCTGGGGTGGCCGAGTGGTTCTAGGTGCTAGTGTCTGGAACCGCGCGTCAGCTACGGTCGCAAGTTCGAATCCTGCCTCGGGCATGGATGTCCTTAGGTTACTTAGGTTTAAGTAGTTCTAAGTTCTAGGGGACTGATGACCTCAGAAGTTGAGTCCCATAGTGCTCAGAGCCATTTGAACCATATTGAGCCGATGGTTCTAATGTGGATTAAATAATTGTCAGTCTCCTTTAATAAACCACGTTGTCATTTAAAACTAAATCTAAATCACTAAAAGAGAGTTTAAATAACTTTATAGAAACAACATGGAACAGCGAAATCCTGCGTTTTACATACAGTCAGCACATCGTTTAATAAACGTAAAATACAACAAAAGATATTAAACTATAATAAAACTAACTCTGTTCCCACTCAAACAGTCATACCACGGATAAGAAGCAGGGTGTATTTCCTAGACTTGCACGTGCACCATTATAACTGCGTAGTAAAGTTTGCCTTTATCCAACCTCATAGAATAACTTTCCACCAGGTAAAACACTTTCCAACGTGAAGCCAAAAACAGGTACCTGGCATCTACAGTACACTACACTTGGTCAGCCACACAATGCCACCGCCCAGAGCGGTTACAACAGCTGATTCAGTTCTACGCAAAGTGCAGTTTACTTCCATAGGGAACGGTGTACAAAAGCATAAGCCCGTGCGATATGGTCAAATAGCACTTCACACTTGGAAAAGTACAAATCCGCTCATATACGAGTTGTTCAATAAGCAATGCAACATTTTTTTCTGAAAATATGTTGGTTTAATTCAGGATTCCAATACACCACATTATTCCCCATTCTTATGGCTACAAAACCTTGTTTTTGAACATAACATCAGTTCAGTGCAACGGCCTCACGTCAACTTAGTGGTAGGCCCTGTATGCCCGCACGGGACTGCCCTGCCGGTAGACGTCAGAGCCAACGGATTGCTGCAATCATTAACTCCCAGTCATCCACGGACTGCTTTCCTCAGAGTGCATACTTCATTGGGCCGAAGAGAAGGAAGTCAGAAGGTGCGAGCTCCGGACAGTATGGTGGATGAGGAAGAACACTCCATTGCGCAAGTTATGTGAGATCCTCTCAGGTGTGCAGACTTGTGTGAGGCCTTGCGTTGTCATGGAGATGAAGAAGTTCATTCTCATCGTTGTGGTGACGATTACGCTGAAGTGGTTTCTTCAGTTCCCTGAGGGTAGCACAACAGACTTTCGAGATGATCGTTCCACCATGACGAAGGACATTAGAGTAACTCGTTCGCAGTCCAGAAGATAGTCGGAGGGGCGGTTATGTGGTGCCACTCCATGGATTTCCGTTTTCTTCCCGGTTCGAGTGGTGAATCCATATTTCATCGCCTGTGGCTATGTTAGACAAAAATTGTCTCGATCAGCCTAGTAAAACGCAAGCAATCCGCACAGATGATCCTTCGGTGCTTATTTTTTATTTTCTGTTAGGCTGCAAAGAACCCAGCGGATACACACCTTTGAGTAATCCCAACTGGTGGATGAGTGTGTGAGCACTGCCAACAAAGACGTAAGGTTAAGCAGCGAGGTGTTGATCACCTCGAGTGAGAGTATCGGCACGTGCCAACAATGCAGGAGGCACAGCTGTTTGTGGCCACTCGGCACATGGTTAGGTTTGTACGACCTATTTGCGATGATGACAGACGCCTCGCCCAACGACTCACCGTGCTTTTGTTCACTGCCGGGTTTCCGTACACGTACCGCAAGTGTCTATAAATACCTTCAATGTTCGGGCTTTCTGCCAACAGAAGCTCAATTACAACTCTCTGTTGGGAACACGCCTCCGTCAGAGACGCCATTTCGAAGGCTGCATGTACTGCCTATCGGATTTTCATGAAATTGTAGGGGCTGGAACGGGATTATTATTATGTTCCACTGCAAACTGCGGATTTTTAACCAAATGTGGTAGAAATACAAAATGTATTGCATTACGTATTATATTTCAGACATCGCACAACACAGCTGTCGTTACATGTGCATCCATAAACACTGCTCGGCCTGAATTGCTGTCTGTCTGCCACAGTAATAGGGCACACTTCAGTGTAATCTCACTGAGACCTTGAACCACTTGCCTTAAAACATCATTAATAGAACACTGGCTATCTGTATTACTGGCTACGCGAACGTGTCGTGTATCCCTTGTCATCCCGTACCATCGCGACAGCTGTTAGATGACCTAAGTTATCTAGGAAAGTTCGTTCACATCGGAGCCTGCAATCACGAATACACCCATAGTGATGGTGTGTTCAGAACTGGGACGCGCTTGGAAAGACTACTTGGACCCATCGCAGTGATTTTGCTGGGCGCACATCTGTCGGCACACCCCTCTTTACTTCCTCCTGGAGGGACCCCGCAACACTCTCCGCGTGCACAGGTGTCTTGGTGAAAACGAAACCGTCTCAAGGCGTAAGGGACGCTGCGTGGCTGCATGGGTATGTGCGGCCGAGGAAACAATACACTATACGATCAAAATTTTATTGACAGCGAATTTTAATGCACATTGGAGGACCAGGCAGATGCCAAAACGGGCGGGGTGTATTGAGTAGTGCGTAGGGCAGCAGTAATAGGAGACTGGGTTCGTCAGGAGAGGTCACGACTTCTGACGTGGACTACTTCTTGAATGTCACATAAAAAAGTCATCGGTAACATTTCAAGTCTCTAAAGCATATAATGAAATAATAAGCGCCGGCCGAGCGGTTCTAGGCGCTACAGTCTAGAACCGCGCGACCGCTACGGTCGCAGGTTCCAATCCTGCCTCGGCCATGGATGTGTGTGATATTCTTAGGTTAGTTCGGTTCAAGTAGTTCTAAGTTCTAGGGGACTGATGACCTCAGAAGTTAAGTCCCGTAGAGCTCAGAGCCATTTCAACATTTTTTTTACCGGTTTCGAGCATTTAGTGCTCTTCTTCAGAAAGTTATACCTATATCATTACTTGGAAGTGTCAACAATAAGATGCATACAGAAAAATGCCATTATCATGTGATTCATAGTGTACGTACAAAAATAGTATGAAGAAGCGAAACAACAAGTGCAGACATCATGTTGGAACAGAAGCTGATTAACTACTGTTCTTAGGTAAGCTACCAGTCTTAGTTGATTAGCGCCGGCCGCGGTGGTCTCGCGGTTCTAGGCGCGCAGTCCGGAACCGTGCGACCGCTACGGTCGCAGGTTCCAATCCTGCCTCGGGAATTGATGTCTGTGATGTCCTTAGGTTAGTTAGGTTTAAGTAGTTCTAAGTTCTAGGGGACTGATAACCACAGCAGTTGAGTCCCATAGTGCTCAGAGCCATTTAGTTGATTAGCTCCTGATCTGAAATGATGTCTGAATTTGTTGTTTCACTTCTTTATACTATTTTTGTATGTATACTATGAATCACATGACAATGGAATTTTACTGTATGCGTCTTACTTTTTACACTCGCAAGTAATGCTATAGGTAAAACTTTCTGAAGTAGGGCTCTAAGTGCCGGAAACCGGTAGAGAAATTAAATTTCTTTAATGCAGAGGGTTGCTTATTATTTCGTTGTATATGACTACAGTAGCTGAGGATGGATAAAATACTACCTTCTAAAGCTACCCAAGTCAACTGTCGGTGATGTGATTGTAAAGTGAAATGCGAAGGAACAACAGTAATTTAACTGAGACCAGAATAGGAGATCCACTACCAGAATTTAAAAGAGCTTTGGAAGACGTAAAATTGGAAGGCAAAAGAGATTGATAGCAAATAGGAATTTCTAATATCACTGGAGGAAGTGGCAACAAAAAGGCTATACAATGAAATAATAAGCAACAAGTTGCATAAAAGAAATTTAATTTCTTTACCGGTTTCCGCCACGTAGAGCCCTTCTCTAGAAGATTATGCGTATCACTTTAGTTTCGAGTGTCAACAGTAAGATGGGTACAGGAAAATGCCATGATGATGTGGTTCATAGTGTCTGTACGAAATTAGTATAAATAAGCGACAAGTGCACTTCTGACTAGTGCGAGAATTGAGATCACTGCGTCGGTTGTGGCTGTCTGAAATCGGTGTATTTTACATATTGTTTGATAATAGACCAACGAATTCAACAGTTTGCCCCCCCCCCCTCCCCCACGCCCACCCAACAGGATCCACGGAACTGCGGCACGTGCGGGAGAGCGCATAATGCCTCCTCTATAGGGACGGCAGCTCCTGGGGCTCCGCCTTTTAATTAGCGAGACGAGTGGACGCCGGTGGCGGCGTTTTCCGAGCGAGCGCCGCCAGCCGCCTACTGCGCCGTGCTTACAGGAGGCAGTCGCGGTGGCGGTGGGCCTGTGCGGAAAATTTGAGTTTTCCCAGCCGCCGCCGTGCCGTCCGCAGTGGTGGGATCCCCGCGTGCCTGCTACCCGCAGTGCAGAAACGTGTCCAGCGGGGACCAGATGCCACAGCAAGCCACGGCCTAGCGCCGCGTGCCCCATCAACTGGGAAATACTGTTGAGGACTCCTCTGCAGCGGTCCTCACGCGGCACACATTCAGCCCATCCTGCCACGTTCTGTGGATACCAGCCAAGCTTATTTCCTGCAGTAGAGATGGCAAGAACGATTAAATCTCGACGCATTTATAACGCTCGCAGAGACAGAAAAGGTTGTTTCAGGAGTCGTCTATAATTTGTGCAAAGCTGTTTCCGTAATTTAACGAGGAACCTATGATTGGTTACTTCCACTTCAGTTCTGAGAAGTGAACATTATGGAGTTATCCTCTTCGATTTTCATCATCCTTCTAGACTCTCTGTGAGCGTAATCCTGAAAGAAAAGTATTCGGAAAATCGTCTGAAATACTAGATTTCCCGTGCTGTTCAGTATAAGACGCTAGTTCTTATTGATGTACCGGTATCTCCCCCTCCTATCACACCCTGTTCTTAAGTGATTTGAACTCCGTTTTAAGAAAAGCTACTCTTCCACGCATCTCAGCGTATTGGGCGTCATATCTCCTGAACAATTATATAAACAGCTAGGTATTTTCAGTTTTTTTATGCATGTTGTGTCCAAAGAGATCGCCTTTGGCGATTTTTCTTCTGGAGTGGAAAGGTGTGAGAAATAGTTACACTTTATTGTGTATTCGCTTGCAAAGAGACTTGGCGTCTCAGTGGGTCCTTGAGTCCTTTGAGGGTGTTGGTTAGGTAGTAGCACTACTGATTGACAGTGACTATTTACATATAACATACCGAATAACTGAAGATTACATCATCTTTTATGGTCCTGTGAGGGTTCAATATTGGCTAGAGACACCTTGTATTTGTGCCAATGTCGTGGTAGGGCTGGCATACACTCGCAAGTTGGCGGACATTTCCCCGGTACTCGTCTAGTTTGTGAAAAAGACGAGTTACCTGATCTTTTATTTTCTCAGCGACGTATTTTTCTCCAGTCAGCTCTTGTATTTCTCTCATCCTGTCCCACCTTGGGGCGCCTAGGCTCCACTTCAAACACCTGTTTTGTGGTGGCTGCAAACTGCGTATATCAGAGTCTCATTGTTGTTCCACAAGATGTCGAGCCGCACAGCAGGGAGGATTGTACCGTTGCCGTATAAAGTTTAATTACGTTGATTGGTTTACGTTTCCTCTCGTGAAAAATGGCGTGAGTGCCCGGATCATCTTCAGAGTATTCAATTCTATCTCGCATGTGTGGGGTAAAACTCATCCTTGTATCCAGTATCACTCCCAGGTATTTCGTGTCATGGTTCATGGTATTGGTTGTACATTGATGGCAAGTCGCGTCCTCAGTTCCGGCCGTTTCTCCGTAAACAGTATTGTTGCAGTTTTCATAGGGGTTATGGTGATTTTATTGTTCTTTGCCCATTTTACGGTGACGACAAATTGTCGCTGTATCCTGTTTACAACTTGTTCAATGTTCCTTACAGAGGCTACGAAGGCCGTGTCATCGGTGTACAGACTGGCGGTGACATAGGTACACTCTGTGGCCTACGTGCATACCGTTGCAGAATGTGTTGCGAATATAATTATTAATAAAGAAGTAATAAATGAAAATGTCATACATGAGAGTGAACTGTCAATTCATAGATAGCAAAAATGTAGTAAGCGATAAGTTTCTTTTCATCATTTTTTGGGCACAAAAGCTTTCGTGAAGATTTGAAATTTTGTGTGGAATTTTTTGCAAGTCTCTCATTGTTGTCTTCCCCAAATACTGGATGGATACGATCTGGGTAACTTGCACGTCGTGAGTTGCACTGCGTAAAGTAGATATATGCATTTTGAGTTAAACCTTTAACATAAGATTATACCTCTTAAGGTTATGATAGGATTTTAAATTTTTAAAAATTCGTTCAACAGTTCTGTGAAATAATGGAAAACAGATTTTTACCTTCCCCTGAAGCTGTTATATGCGACACTTGCAACTGAGATAGTGATTGTGCACATTGCAACGTTTTAGCCCTTCAGAAACACTGAGTTCCTGGTAGGTCAATGTGTGATTTAGTAGGGCTGCAGCTGTAAAGTCGCTAGTTCAAATATTCTTAATAGGTCACATTTTATACTTTTATTTCAATTCCAGGTTCATGGACAAGTGTACATCTACATCTACATTTATACTCGGCAAGCCACCCAACGGTGTGTGGCGGAGGGCACTTTACGTGCCACTGTCATTACCTCCCTTTCCTGTTCCAGTCGTCGCGTATGGTTCGCGGGAAGAACGACTGTCTGAAAGCCTCTGTGCGCGCTCTAATCTCTCTAATTTTACATTCGTGATCTCCTCGGGAGGTATAAGTAGGGGGAAGCAATATATTCGATACCTCATCCAGAAACGCACCCTCTCGAAACCTGGCGAGCAAGCTACACCGCGATGCAGAGCGCCTCTCTTGCAGAGTCTGCCACTTGAGTTTGTTAAACATCTCCGTAACGCTATCCCGGTTACCAAATAACCCTGTGACGAAACGCGCCGCTCTTCTTTGGATCTTCTCTATCTCCTCCGTCAACCCGATCTGGTACGGATCCTACACTGATGAGCAATACTCAAGTATAGGTCGAACGAGTGTTTTGTAAGCCACCTCCTTTGTTGATGGACTACATTTTCTAAGGACTCTCCCAATGAATCTCAACCTGGTACCCGCCTTACCAACAATTAATTTTATATGATCGTTCCACTTCAAATCGTTCCGCACCCATACTCCCAGATATTTTACAGAAGTAACTGCTCCCAGTGTTTGTTCCGCTATCATATAATCATACAATAAAGGATCCTTCTTTCTATGTATTCGCAATACATTACATTTGTCTATGTTAAGGGTCAGTTGCCACTCCATGCGCCAAGTGCCTATCCGCTGCAGATCTTCCTGCATTTCGCTACAATTTTCTAATGCTGCAACTTCTCTGTATACTACAGCATCATCCGCGAAAAGCCGCATGGGACTTCCTACACTATCTACTAGGTCATTTATATATATTGTGAAAAGCAATGGTCCCATAACACTCCCCTGTGGCACGCCAGAGGTCACTTCAACGTCTGTAGACGTCTCTCCATTGATAACAACATGCTGTGTTCTGTTTGCTAAAAACTCTTCAATCCAGCCACACAGCTGGTCTGATATTCCGTAGGCTCTTACTTTGTTTATCAGGCGACAGTGCGGAACTGTATCGAACGCCTTCCGGAAGTCAAGAAAAATAGCATCTACCTGGGAGCCTGTATCTAATATTTTCTGGGTCTCATGAACAAATAAAGCGAGTTGGGTCTCACACGATCGCTGTTTCCGGAATCCATGTTGATTCCTACATGGTAGATTCTGGGTTTCCAAAAACGACATGATACTCGAGCAAAAAACATGTTCTAAAATTCTACAACAGATCGACGTCAGAGGTATAGGTCTATAGTTTTGCGCATCTGCTCGACGACCCATCTTGAAGACTGGGACTACCTGTGCTCTTTTCCAATCATTTGGAACCTTTCGTTCCTCTAGAGACTTGCGGTACACGGCTGTTAGAAGGGGGCAAGTTCTTTCGCGTACTCTGTGTAGAAACGAATTGGTATCCCGTCAGGTCCTGTGGACTTTCCTCTGTTGAGTGATTCCAGTTGCTTTTCTATTCCTTGGACACTTATTTCGATGTCAGCCATTTTTTCGTTTGTGCGAGGATTTAGAGAAGGAACTGCAGTGCGGTCTTCCTCTGTGAAACAGCTTTGGAAAAAGGTGTTTAGTATTTCAGCTTTACGCGTGTCATCCTCTGTTTCAATGCCATCATCATCCCGGAGTGTCCCGGAGTGTCTGGATATGCTGTTTCGAGCCACTTACTGATTTAACGTAAGACCAGAACTTCCTAGGATTTTCTGTCAAGTCGGTACATAGAATTTTACTTTCGAATTCACTGAACGCTTCACACATAGCCCTCCTTACGCTAACTTTGACATCGTTTAGCTTCTGTTTGTCTGAGAGGTTTTGGCTGCGTTTAAACTTAGAGTGAAGCTCTCTTTGCTTTCTCAGTAGTTTCCTAACTTTGTTGTACCACTGTGGGTCATTCCCGTCCCTCACAGTTTTACTCGGCACGTACCTGTCTAAAACGCATTTTACGATTGCCTTGAACATTTTCCATAAACACTCAACATTGTCAGTGTCGGAACAGAAATTTTCGTTTTGATCTGTTAGGTAGTCTGAAATCTGCCTTCTATTACTCTTGCTAAACAGATAAACCTTCCTCCCTTTCTTTTATATTCCTACTAACTTCCATATTCAGGGATGCTGCAACGGCCTTATGATCACTGATTCCCTGTTCTGTACATACAGAGTCGAAAAGTTCGGGTCTGTTTGTTATCAGTAGGTCCAAAATGTTATCTCCACGAGTCGGTTCTCTGTTTAATAGCTCGAGGTAATTTTCGGATAGTGTACTCAGTATAATGTCACTCGATGCTCTGTCCCTACCACCCGTCCTAAACATCTGAGTGTCCCAGTCTATATCTGAGAAAATTTATGTGAAATGTATTCCAAATTTTCTCTCAGTTGTTCTGCCACTAATGCTGCTGAGTCGGGAGGTCGGTAAAAGGAGCCAATTATTAACCTAGCTCGGTTGTTGAGTGTAACCTCCACCCATAATAATTCACAGGAACTATCCACTTCTATTTCACTACAGGATAAACTACTACTAACAGCGACGAACACTCCACCACCGGTTGCATGCAATCTATCCTTTCTAAACACCGTCTGTACCTTTGTAAAAATTTCGGCAGAATTTATCTCTGGCTTCAACCAGCTTTCTGTACCTATAACGATTTCGGCTTCGCTGCTTTCTATCAGCGCTTGAAGTTCCGGTACTTTACCAACGCAGCTTCGACAGTTTACAATTACAATACTGATTGCTGGTTGGTCCCCGCATGTCCTGACTTTGCCCTGCACCCGTTGAGGCTGTTGCCCTTTCTGTACTTGCCCAAGGCCATCTAACCTAAAAAACCGCCCAGCCCACGCCACACAACCCCTGCTACCCGTGTAGCTGCTTGTTGCGTGTAGTGGACTCCTGACCTATCCAGCGGAACCCGAAACCCCACCACCCTATGGCGCAAGTCGAGGAATCTGCAGCCCACACGGTCGCAGAACCGTCTTAGCCTCTGATTCAGACCCTCCACTCGGCTCTGTACCAAAGGTCCGCAGTCAGTCCTGTCGACGGTGCTGCAGATGGTGAGCTCTGCTTTCATCCCGCTAGCGAGACTGGCAGTCTTCACCAAATCAGATAGCCGCCGGAAGCCAGAGAGGATTTCCTCGGATCCATAGCGACACACATCATTGGTGCCGACATGAGCGACCACCTGCAGATGGGTGCACCCTGTACCCTTCATGGCATACGGAAGGACCCTTTCCACATCTGGAATGACTCCCCCCGGTATGCACACGGAGTGCACATTGGTTTTCTTCCCCTCTCTTGCTGCCATATCCCTAAGGGGCCCCATTACGCACCTGACGTTGGAGCTCCCAACTACCAGTAAGCCCACCCTCTGCGACTGCCCGGATCTTGCATACTGAGGGCCAACCTCTGGCACAGGACAAGCAGCCGTGTCAGGCCGAAGATCAGTATCAGTCTGAGACAGAGCCTGAAACCGGTTCGTCAGACAAACTGGAGAGGCCTTCCGTTCAGCCCTCCGGAATGTCTTTCGCCCCCTGCCACACCTTGAGACGACCTCCCACTCTACCACAGGTGAGGGATCAGCCTCAATGCGGGCAGTATCCCGGGCAACCACAGTCGTAGTCCGATCGGGGGATGCGTGGGACGTGCAGGCCGTCCCCGACAAACCCCGATCCGGAACCCCAAAATGATGCCCATTGGCAACAGCCTCAAGCTGTGTGACCGAAGCCAACACTGCCTGAAGCTGGGAGCGAAGGGATGCCAACTCAGCCTGCATCCGACCACAGCAGTTGCAGTCCCTATCCATGCTAAAAACTGTTGTGCAAAGAACGTCTGAACTAATCTACAGAGAGCGCAAACAAATCGACAAAAAATTTAAACGGTTATTAAAATACAAGATTGCCTAGTAAATGCAGTAATGCTGCTACTTGCGCACTGCTGACACACTGCTCGGCGGCGGAAGGAGACTACGCGATTTTACACGATACTACAACTCTCATATACTATAATACACCCGAAATTTATGAATTAAACAATGCAAGTACCAAAAACACGCAAAGAAATTAAGAATTAAACTATGTAACAAATGAGTGAGCTAGGAGTATACGACTTGCTGCTGCAGCTGCTTACTTAATAAATATTCAGTCATAATCTTAATTTATTTGCATTTTCTTATTTTTAATCATGGTTCATAAGAAAATGGAAATAATCAAAATAAATTGAAATTTGTTTCGAAAATGTGGAGCAAGAAATAATCAAGTAAAACAGTTTTTATTTCTAGACATTGAGAAATATTATTGGTGAATATATATTTTTCCATTTAATAAAAGGCATTTTATAAGTATGTATCAAATTATTACACATTTTCTTATGATCAGGTGTTAAAATATCGTTGTTTATACAAAAATGTTACTCACTATTTATTAATACCCTCTCTGTTTTCTAATAAATATGGAATTTAAATTAAAGTCAAATAAAGTTCCACATGTGTTGGAACTGCTTAGTTTAATTTCTTTAATCTCTTTTGCCATGTAGGTCTCTCACTTAGTATGTTAGAATATCACATAAATATTTAATTTCTATCAAGAACATTATTTCTTATTTCTCTGCTGTAATTCCTTTTGATAGAAGTGGCCTCAGATATTGCATTGTCTGGTTTTAAAACGATACTCTTAAGTCCGATTCCCTATGCTGTTTCTTGTAACGATTTAACCTACTGTATAGTTTTTTGAACACTATTGGCTAGGAGAGCGAAATCATCAGTAAACACCAAGTAGTTTTGGATGTTCCAGTTCCAATGATCTTCGTGTTATCCATTTAACATATCTCATTATATGTTCCAGTGCATAATCTAATAGTAATGGCGATAGGCTGTCGGTCTGTCTTAAGCCTTTTTAACTTGACTATTGATTTGGTGTCGGTTAGAGTAAGGTTTATTAGTTTAAATCCTATGAATTAAGTTCTGTCTTCCTCAGAGTGTTTAATACTGAAGATCTATGGAGCAATTATGTGACTTCTTAAAGCCTACAAATGTTACTGAAAGAGGTCTGATCAGTTTCCTGTAATTTATCATAGTTATTTTTAAATTCTCCTAACACCTATTGTAGCTGTATCTTGATTCTTCCTCATACCACCTTGTATGTGCAGTCCAGGGTAGAGATTCCTCTGTAGTTGACCAGATTACACTTATACCCTTCTTCTGTATTGGATGGATGATGGACATGGCCCAGTGTTTGGTGAACTGTTAATTTAACCAAATACTTGCTAGAACCATGTGTTCGGAGGTCCTCACTGTGTCCTAGGACGATTATATATATGCTACTGTTAAAAGATATAAAATACTTTGTCTCAGCTGATTGCTTATAGTCCATCACGTCACTCCATGACTGTAAACGGCCTTGTCGACATTAAAATATTGGACGGAGAATACCGAAATATGTTGCAAGATAGGTGACAAAGTAAACTACACATGGACAAATGGAAGAGTGTAAGGGGCTGGGAGGTGGAAGAGCTAAGCACCAACTGACATTGCCATCTCATTGAACTATCTTCCCCGGGTCCCTCCCCATTCCCACTACCACTTTGTAATGTCATAATTTAGCAGTTTAACACACATATAGGGTACATTCATGGATGTTTCTGCACTTCATATTTCCATGTCAATCAGCCATTACCGTTGAAGAAAGCTGCGTGTTTGACTGTACCAGATTAACTGATACGGGTATCTTTTACATTTTAACAATTTTATCTATTTCTTTTATGTTATGAAATACTCAGTAAAGGAGTTTCTTAACTGCAGCCCCCTGCGATCATTCAAAATTCCACCTTTGATAAGGTTACCAATAATAATCAAAAGTCCCATATAATTTCGGTGCCAACACTCAATGAGAATCTGTACCCAAGTTCGTTACCGGACAGGGAATAGAATTCCGACGTACCATATGAGAAATCTAAAACGCATTAGAGTTGAAATACAGAAGTTGTGCAAACCACGCAAAAAGGTGCTCCACAAATACTGATCTTCATCTAGATGGTTTTAAGCTGTCCATCCCTGATTCCTCTCTTGTGCCATTCTCTTCATAGCAGAGGCGCAGATATTTGGTGGATAGAACCCAGTCTCTGTTGTCCTCTACATTTTTCATCCTGTACGGCTGCCTTTGGTATCATGGAAGTTACTCACTAATCTCGTAACGTGTCAGTCGAGCTGTCCTTTCTTCTTGTCAGTGTTTCGCACATATTCCTCTCCTCACCAGTTCTGCGAAGACCTTCTCTATTCTTACTAGATAGCCCAAGTAATTTTCAGCATTCTTCTGGAACAACACTGAGCCGTGGCTGGCTCGCATTGATGCCTTGTTCTTTGGCATTTGTCGCAACCGAGTGGCGTCTTATATCTCCCTGAGTTACTGTCATAACGAGTTGCTGACTTGCCTCTGTCAGTGGCAGCAGCAGCGCTTATCGATACTAGTACTACTGTACCATCTTTGGTGTGACCGCTATATTTCCGTGTGTGGTGTGTGCGGCAGTCAGTCGGTTGGCACAGAGAAGCGGCGAAGTCTATGCACCGTGAGGTCAGGCCGGGGCCGCTGGTGGCGTGCACACATGGTCAGATTTGTGAGGTGCTAGCTACGAGAGCCACAAGTTCGTCGCCCACCGAAACTGGACACGGATGTTGAGTGATCAGTTAACTGATCAGTTAACCTGTTGTGAAACCTGAACTGCTGTGACATCTCTCTTTTCATTGCCAGTTGTTGCTTACTGGGCCATTCCCACAAGCAGCAATGTATGGTTTGTTGGAGTCACCGAAATTTTGCAGCCGTCTTCCTGTATGGTGTTTAACTATTGAATTGGTTGATAGTTATTAGTGAAGTTCACCAGCGGTATCTTCTGCCTTGTGGCCATTAACATTCTAATTACCTGCCCTGGTCTTTAGTGTAGTTTTCCAGCAGTGTGTTTTTCCTCGCCATGTTGATGCTGTCCGGCATGGCGTGTAGTTCGACAGCCTTTGGTGTTGTTCATATTTTTGAGTGGTTATTGTGTCTTGACTGAATTTAGATGCCAATTTTCAAGACGTAGTGCTGCTGGTATCTTAGTTCTCGCTCAATTTTCCGCTGTCGTACTGTTGGTCGGACGGATGGGAACTGATTAGGTTGTTGGTCGGTCCTTCAGCCGTCCCTGGTTCGGCTTGCCATCCGCTTACTTAGTATTACGCTTGGCTGGCTGTCTCAACTTATGTTAGAGTTACCTCCTCAAGCCGACCCTTAGAGCACTTCTGAGCACCACTGTCCTGTTGTTTTAGATTGTGATTTTCTTTCGTCTCAAGGACTGCGCGAAGCCTCTAGCCGTCTATTAATTTAGTTTGTTTTAATGTTAAGAAAAGCCGCGCGGGTTTAGCCGTGCGGTCTAAGGTGCTGCGTCATGGACTGTGTGGCTAGTCCCGGCGGAGGTTCAAGTCCTCCCTCGGGCATGGGTGTCTGTGTTTGTCCTTAGGATAATTTAGGTTAAGTAGTGTGTAAGCTCAGGGACTGATGACCTTAGCAGTTAAGTCCCATAAGATTTCACACACATTTGAACATTTTTTGTTAAGATAAAGCCTTTAGCCATCTTAAATTAAAACTCTGAACATTCTTGCTTAAACATTTTTTTTAAAAGGTTGTTTTGCCCATTGGAAATCCTTATTATTATCCAGGCCTAAAGCCTTGAGTTGTTCTATGTTCAGTATGTGGCCTTCAGCTGAACCTTACCTGAAATATTTTAAGATCAGGCCTTCAGCCGACTTAAATTAAAATTTGAAAAGTCACTTGTTTAAAACGTTTTAAAATATTCTTCTCTATCTGAAATTCTTGCTATCCAGGCATTAAGCCCTCAGTTTTTCTGTCTCCAGTGTCTGGCCTTCAGCCGAGTTTTTATGTAAAATTTGTAACTAAGGCCTTCAGCCAGATTTATTCCTTAAGGCAATTTTAATCACTTGTGTTCGGGCCTTCAGCCACATTGTTTTTGAATGCTTTTAAGGGCATGTGTGATTAAGTGTTTTAGGGAAATAATGTTTTATTGTTTTGTGCAACTGTCAGTAAATGATTTTGGCCCCTTTCCACAACTATAACCTGATCCGCTCTATACCGCGAAACCAGATTTCGAACACGTTTCAAACGCATGGATTCTCATATATCATGGATTTTCCACACTACGTGATTTACTTCCGTACAATGTTGTCCACAGGGAGTAAATTCTCAAATTTTTCTTCCTATAATTAGAGCCTACCTTTGATAGAAAGATACTTTTTTTTAGGGAGGAATAGTATCCTTATGTATGGTAATCTACTTTTTACACTCTCCTTACATCGTGCGCCCAGTGTTATTTCACTTGCAAAGTAGCAGAATTCCTTCACTTCATCTAGTACGTGGTCATCAATTCCGATGCCAAAGTTTATCGCTAGTCTCATTCCTGCTGCTCCTCGATACTTTCTCAGTCAATATTCTGAAGTCGTTAGTGTGTTCTTTTTATCCTAGCATTAACTGAGGATACCTGTATCATCAGCGAATCTTATCGCTAACTTCTACTCGCTCTGAATTTTAATGTCAGACCTGAAGCTTTATTTTGTTTCCATCATTGATTCTTCGATTTGCAGTTTCAATAGTGGGCACAAAGACCACATCTCTGTCTTATGCTCACGGTTTCATGGAAACGTGGAAGTTAGTTTGAACATTAATGTGGTAAGTATTATTGTTGAAAGTAACTGGATTCCGCCATTATGCACTTTCTCTAACATGGGTATGTGGGTACAGATTTAGAACAACACAAAATATGCATTTCCGAATTACACACCAACAACAAATAAAATCCGCTGTGAAAAAAAGAAATTTATAGATTTTCGTGTAATTGGGGCGCAGCACATGGGTTTTACAAAAACAACTAATAAGAAACGACTAGAAGTGAGGCCTTAGAGACTGTTCAACAGCCCACAAATTTCAGTAGCAAGGAGGAGAGTGAGAAAATTGATGACATTTGGATATCAGCGCTGAAGTAGATGTGTACGAGTCTTTCACCATAAGGTGATAAAAACTGCGGACAACTACAACCGACAACGGCCAATTACTCCCAGGTATTCGAAGCGTGTGATGTCATTCCATTGCGTGGGAGCACGCGTCAGTAGCGAACCAGAGTGTGAATCGGACAATCAAGCTGCGATTCTCCTTGAAGTCCTCTGGAGATAGGGACGAAATGTTGGCCTTTAATGGAAAACTCATATGACCACAATGGCCTGGATTATTTTACTAATTATGACGTTTCCGGCTATGAAAGTTTACATTTTACAATTTCTCGATTGTCGTTGATGGGTCACGTCTTTGTTTTTCTCCATTCAAGATGCTTTGTACATCGTCGCCCAGATATTATGCCGTCATTACAACTTAAAAGACCCTAAATAGTTTGCACGAGAATTCATGTTACATTCTTCCTGGGAAGTGACTAAGACAATTCAAGCACTACATAAAAGTTTTCTTTCTTATCAACTAATTGACTGTTCTTTTAGTAGAGCAGTGATAATGGCGTATTTTTGGCAGTGACATCAGGGCCTCATTTACTCAAAGACTGCAGCCTTGGCTTGACATCACAAACATTTATAATAGAAAAATATCTGTCTTTGATACTGCTGTACAGGTCCCAGTACAAATATTCCCGTGGACAGCAGATACCGGTTAAGCGAACATTCACCTATAAAATTCCGCAGTCCCTCCAAGAAAATTTCCTGCTTGGTTATTTGAAACCCGTGCCACTTCAGCTGACAAAAAGCTAAGAATTACAAATAACTTGGTTTACAGAATTTCGACTGAAGAGATTTAAATTTCATGGGGAAACAGATTTTTTTCATGAACGCAGTATGAATAGATGTTTTTGCTTCCAGCCACATTCCACAGATTCTTCAGCTTTTGAACTTGCGAAGCACCATCTTCAAATAATTCTATTCCTTAATGAGATTCTAAGGAACTGTATTCAGCTTGAATTAAATATTTTAAAATTTATTTTCTGTGACAGTCGTTTCGCTATCTGGCGTTTGCCTTACAAACATGTTTGCTGATACTTACTGCACCACGAATTTCCCGTATTCTCTCCTCATCTAATGGCAGCATCCGCCACCATAGTTGAGTGGGTAGCTTAGGTGGCTGCCCTATTGCCGGTACTGCAGGAGTTTTCCTTTGTAGGAGGACTGGCAACGGATGACCTGACAGTTATGTAACCAATTGAGGAGCTACTCGGGCGAACAATAGCGGCTCCAAAACCTGGAAAATCTGCAAAAAGGGCCGGGATAGCCGTGTGCTGACTATATACCCGCATCCGCTTACTGCAAAGCCGAAGATGACACGGCGGTCAGTAGGCATCTCTCGGGCCTTCACGGTCTGACGAGAAAATAGTACTCTAATGGCAGTACAAACACGGCGCCTCTGCTTCTGCCGGCACTGAGGGAGCGTGTTTAGGTGAAATAGCACCAAAAGCGAAGGGTACTTATAATAGTGCAGCATAGCAGTCTGAAGATCATTATTGCCCATGTCAACAGCATCCAGGAGCCAGTGCCTGCGGACCGTGGTCTGTGCCAGGCAAGTGTTGGTTGCGGCATCAGGGGTCAGGCATGGTGCGCCAGCCGACCTTCTTTTGTACTGGTATGGCTGACACAGGAAGCTGACAGCGTAGGGGCGATTCCGTGTAGTTACAGGATGTGAGGCTGTTGTCGCTGTCAGGCAAGACAGCCACAGTCGAGCAGAGTGTGTAGCTGGAATCAGTCAGCGAAAACGGAAACAACCTGCGAGTTAGAGTTCGAGAGTACCTGTCTGGAGACAGAGCTAGTAGCCTGGTCGAGCAGTGATTCAGCGGTTCTAGAAGACGACCGAGAAAAGTTGTGTCTCGCTGTCAACACGAGGCATCCTCCTGGTTAGAGCAGCGGGCGGTCTTTACAAATGCCCAGAGAACACCGTGTAGCTGGGAGCTTGGAGTTATGACGCTGTGGTTCCTACCCTTCTGAAACCATTACCCAGAATGCCTCAGATATTAGCCATTACTCCCTCCCAGCCATCATTCACTTATTTACTTTTTCTAGCCATTTATGAAGCTATGATGAAACTAAAGAAAATTTTTTATGGAGTGATGAAGCAATTCGCAGTGCATAGTGAATGCTACTACCTACACCCTCTTCTTGGAAAAGACGTTGAGGGTAGTCACTTCCTACAAACATACTTCCTCTGTACCACTCCTATCCTTAGTGACACTTGTTGACACTCACCTTGAACCAAAATTTAGAATCAACCAACTTGAAATGTGTTCACTATTCTTGGTGTTTGTAGATCACTCGATTGCTGAAATCCTTACTTGTGAAATGGCAGAAATTGGAAGACTTCAGGCTGTCAATTTTTAGTGTGAGATCACTAATAATAATGACAATAATAATAAAACTGTATAGGCCCTACAGCAGTGTGGTGGCCATACATAATTACTCCTATGTTGTTCTGTCAATGATTTCGTTTATTGTTACGAAGAGAATAATCAAGCAATTTCTCTTCTCTTGCAGGAACGACGTACCACTCGGAAGCTCATTTTCATGAGATATTTAACAATATGTGATATTTCTGTTTTACAGTCATCGGTGCGTGAGACAAAATGTACGTTTGTTGCGGGTGGACTAGGTGAGGTAGATGTTATACATTCGTTACAAAAACTGTAAGTTTCACCACACTGCGCCATGCATTAATGCCAGTTTTGAAATAAAATATGTAATTATTGGTAACTAACGCAGTCAGTATTGCAATGGAACAAAATAGTGATAATAACAAATATCTGTTAAAAATAATTTAGTTTTGTAACCGAAACCGAATTGCACCTTTTTCTTTCTAGCCCAAAAAAAATTTCATTTTAGCTCTTAGATGGAAATTACCTCCATGTTGCAAACCACTGTGCTAGTGCAAATGTGGTTTCCTTTACAACTGTTGGAAGAAAGTTTGTAGTGGAGAACTGTGCTGTCTCGACATGCTAAACGTCGAGCGTGTGCTGGCGTAGTTAAATAGCCAGTGTTTTAAATTGATAATAAACAATGTGCCCGCCTTTGGGTCTGTAATTTGTGGAAGAGTTCTTTGTATGACTGAAGTATAATTTTGTAAAACACGTTGAGGCTGGTGGTAAGATGAACACCGTAAATCGTTGCTTTGTCTTTGGAAATGTATTTCAGGAATGTTTCATAGTGACTGATGTTGCTTTTCTTTTGTATCTGATATAGAATCTACATTTGGTTAATCGGTCACTGTAGATTGTGTATGTCAGTCTATGTTCCAGTCTATGTCAGCCTATTATCGCGTTTCGTAATCCTAATATTGCGTCGTCAACATTCTTACCAAGGAACAATATTCAGATTCAAGTTACAAATATTTTATCTTTCATTCGATGACTAGACACGCGCCGAGACTATTTTCAGATCAACTAGTCATCGAATGAAAAATCAAATATTCGCAACTTGGACTAGTTTTTCGTTCTATTCATTAACAGAAGTTGCTGACATTCAGATTGTTTCAGGTACGACCACTGTTCCTTTTAAAAAAGCTTCATCATCGGGACATTAAATGTTCCCCCTTATTCTTACTCCTTGCATCAAATCATTGCATTTAATTCTCTTGCTAAACGTAGGACAAATTACCTTCGTTTCACAAGTCGCCAGCTAACTAAAGCACATAGCTTCAATTAGTGATTACAGCAATCTGAGGTCGTATAAGATTTCGAATATACCTTTTATGGTAGATCTAGGCGTTTATCCTTTGTCCTTTGTCCTTTGGATACCTTTTAAACTCAGCGGACGGTTTTGAAGACCGTTAAGTAATTGACAAAACTGTATTAAAAGAAAACAGCGAACAGAGAACACTCACACTGAAGATATAGGTGCTAAGATATTGCTGCTGACTTAGAGAATTATTGACATTAGGCAGTAGACGCGCAGTTGGAGGTGAACGCATCGCAACGTTGCAGGTACTCGTATATTACAGTTTGCCAGAGCAGGCAGAGGGAAGCCTAGTTTATGAACACTTAGCAAAACCGTGGCTGCTAAATGGTTGCACAGGGGACGATTTCTGAACAGGTGTCATGCATGAAGGCATGCGTTGGTGACCACGCCTTCCTGATAAGGGAGGTTATTTTGTTACGAAGTTATGAAACAGAAACAAATAACGACAGGACCACGCACATCCATGTGTAGAACGATCATGTACTAGACTTTTCTGGAATTGAGAGCACTGCATACCGATCTCTTACAGGGCATGTAGTTTGCTGTCATAATATGTTTCAGAAAGTTGAGATAGCTAAGAATTGCAGAAATTGTTAATTGATTATAATTTTCACCACATTGCGGCAACAACATAATATCTAAATGTAAGATTAGATGTATCAGCTACAAAAATAATAGATGTACCAGAGGCAATTTTTTCTTAGACTGAACATGTCGAATTGGGCAGTGACTAAATTATACGTTGTGTTCCAAAGATTTATTGTTAAGACTATACTGAATGTAGAAAATCCTACAAACAGAACTGAGAGATAACGATCTAATGGTCGGATATTAAAATCAAATTTTTAACGGGAAAAACTTTTATTTTATAGCAACAATTCACACTCATAGCAACTGTTCAAAGTAATGACCGCTAGTCGCATAGAAAATAAACCACTGACAGAACAGAAATCTGGATTCAAAATTTGAGCGCCATTACTTGCACCCTTGATTCCTTACAAAATTATAATTGCTGCGCTAGCAGTAATTCCACAGGCTACTCTTCGAAGTGCGCTTTTCTCAGGCGAAGTGATGGTACTAATTGATGACTCACCTCCTATACGAACCACCGCCATATCCGCTAATTCTACGATGCGAACAGTGATTTCTCGAGAGACTATGACACATTTCCGTGGCTTGAACTCATAATTTTCTCAGAGCTTTCTATCCACGCCGATAATTTCTTCCAGTTATGATGATGCCTGTCATGAAACTGGTCTCTGTACATTCGTTGGGCTTCCCTGACAGTACAGCTTGCTGCGTTACATACTGAATGTGTATCGGTAAGTTCCTGTGACTCCACCGCCGCCAAATCACAGACACCTGTATATTATTTTTTTAAGGTACATTCACATGTGAGTAAACATTTTCCGGGATGTTTACCCTGGACATTTATTCGGGAAGAGAGTTGCAGACGTGAGTCTACGCGGTGTACGAACGCCTGAGACTGACGAACGAGCTCTTCGGATTATGGACAAAACTCCAACGAGTACAAGGAAAGCTGCGAGAAGAGAATTCTGGATTAAAATCTCCTGTATTCGTGCGTCCTTCAGCAGGTACAAAGGTTGAATAAGAGATCAGATTGGATTCCTCTAGGAACCGTTGTGACGAGACACAATGAAATAATTATAATCTGCGATTAACATAGTTAACAGTCGCTTATCAATCTGCATTTTACTGCAGATCTTGCTGTTGCGAGACATGTAGACCCAGAAAGCTTGTAAATACACGTGTTGTTAAAACGACCGTAAACTTCCCGTAGCTCAGTTCACACCGAGGCTGCTGTTTACAAGCGTACACAGCCAGCCACAGTGCACGACACAGATAGACAAAGATGAAAGATGTCACCACCACCCCCACCCCCACCCCCCCTCCGCATACTAGTCACCTTTCGCTACAAATTGAAATTTATAGCAGTTGCACGTAAAACCGCTAGTTACAGCTTATTTAACATCAGACATAGGCAAGCCCAATTCGCATCGTTTCTCATTAAGCAGACAGCGCTGTGTTACCTAGACTTCACACCTGCTTTAATTCAGTCCGGTTTCATTTATTTAGTTCAGAGTTTATAATTATACGTATATTCGCACTTTTACTTTAATATTTTCTATTTTACTTTTATTTTTTACGCGAAATTGATGTAAATTGTAATTTGTAGGTAAATAGCATAGTGGGCGCCTATTATTATCCATGACGTACATTGTGGCTAACTGCGTATGCTTGTAAACAGCAGCCTCAGTGCGAATTGAGCTATGGACAGTTTAGGTTCTGTTAAATATATGTTTATATAGATTCTTTCAGCGTTTGTGGGACACTAAAGTAGTTTTCTACAAGCAACTTCGAGCACTTTCCGTACAATACAGAAGCAGCATTCACAGATCACAGTAAACAACTGTAGATTACAAAATGTTTTCGTATCAAGTTCCTCACACGTTTCTTTATGCATCATCTATAGCGCCCATTGATGTACTGCTTGAACTGTTTGTTCCATTTTCATTACGGTAATTATCATTCCGCTCATTTCACATTCAGGGACGTTATCGAACTTTCATTCTACCTATTTAAGGTTTTGAAACATGTGGCTCATTACTTTTCTAGCCTGATGCTCCTACGCCACCTTTCGGTGCCTACCTTGGCCCCCAATTATTGGATGGTTCGTTGGGTTCGAGAGAAAAGGACCAAACTACACGGTCATCAGTCCCCATAATCATTGAAGAGTGAGAATTGGAGAAACCGACTAACACCGCCGACGTTCGACACTTGCTGTTGTTTGCTGCATATACCTGAAGAGTTAAGATGAAAACTGGAGACCACATAATAGACTATGTGTAGTAACTGTGCTACCTAGGAAACAAAATAACGCGTGACCTATTAAACAAGGAAGGCACCACAGACATACTAGAACAGATAAAGAAAGTCTTGTACACCAAAAGTGTACCACCATGAAATATAGACAACTTGACAAACTTATTTCTTAGAACCGTACATATGAAGCCTGATCTTATATAGACTCAACGATTGTGGGAAAGATAGAAGAAATGAAACTGGAAACATTTGACATGTAGTTTTACAGAAAATAACCTTCCATTTAATTAAAAATTTTCCAACCAGTTCTACAAGTTGTGCGAAGGTACAATACAACATCTCTACGTAGTGTAGAAGAGTTTCCTACAATGATTAACAAAGCTACAGATATTCACATACTTTCTGACTCACATCGACGTTTATTGTTCAAAGAGTCTCTGAGATCAGCTGCATTGTAGCCTATGAAACTCACTTGTCTTTCACAGCCCGAGCTCCCTCATCGTTGCTCTACTTCTGGTAGCTACTTCTGGAAAACACATCTTTATTTTACAAACCTGGGATGAAGTATGTTTGCCACTAAAAATTATTAACCACGTCTGGTAAAATTAGATCACGTTGTTGAGATTATGTGTCCCCCGTTTAGGATGGTATATCTAAGGATCGCGATCGAAATGCGGTCTGTCTAACAACAGAGTACAAAAAACCTTCAAGAAAGCCACTAATTCATGATAATCTTGTTCCCAACGTGCTCTTTTCAAATTCGCAATGGTCAAGAGAAAAAAGACACACAGGCGAGCATAATCGTACCTATCTAACGAAGTCTGTTGAAATACTATACAACGCGGGACTTTATTCAGTAAACGACAGGATACTAAAATGCTATTTGGCACAGTTCTACATTGGATTTTCCACTTCTATCATGTTTTCTCATTCAATGTCGACGGTAAGCCTATCCACAAGTATCTAAACGACAAAGGGGAGGCTACGACGTTCGGATTACGGATTTACTTCAAACTTCGTACACTTTTAGTAGTCCATTAACAGACCATAATGTGTAAGTAGCAAGGAGTATTAATTAGATGACATAGGGAAAATCGTAAGAAAAGTATACACTTCACTGATGTACCAGTGCATAGCAACCCTGCGCTTTAGATGGCAGCATCATAGAGTTCAAGCTCCGTAATCGGAGGATCGCTGTATCAAGTGCCACCCATGTTTTTATTTAAATTGACATTTATTCAAAACTAGTCTTTTTCCAAATATCGCATTTGAAAGGCAATATGACACGCGCATTTTGCGTGAACTTTTATTCAATTTCCAATGTTATTTGTTTGTTTGTTAATTTTTATTATCACATTATATTTATAATTATCGACAAGTAAACGACCAAAATGTATGCCTGTTGAATATCTGAAATAGGATAAAGTACCGAGAACTGCTTTGTACCTAGATGCTTCGACCTGTAGTCACAGATTTGAAGGGTAAGGGACAGGCTTGAAAATCTCATGTAAAACATCGACAAATAATATGAATCTTCATGTTTTCGCGGCACAAAGACTGCCCCATAAAATTTCGGGTGTGCAGCCGCATAACTGCCGCTAACTGCGGGAGCATCAGTCACCTCGGCTCTCTCTGAAGATGGTTGGACGGTATTCAGCCGAAATATTAGAAGAAGAAACTGAATTTATGTGGTTGCACGCCCGAAATTTTATGGAACAATCGATAAACAACTTTATTCACTATTGATGCGTTCGGGTGGTCTCGATAGAACGGCTAGCACACGTCGAACTAGGTGCTCCGAGGTGGACGGAGGAACTGTGACAGTGCAAATTAGTGACACGCAAATATTCACTTTATTGCTCTGCTATAATTAACTAAAGTTGTACAGCAACTCGTCGGATGCTCTTGTAGAAAGATACAATCAAGCAGTGACCTACCACGGCTTACTGGATACGTCCTTCCTGGGCGCCACACTGTTAATCACAATAGTAAACACTTGTCCCTATGCGAAGGTTGTAGGCGACTCCACTTGCAGACCAAGTCTCACAGGCTTATCTCCACTGCGAACTTTACCTACGAACCACAACCCTGGAAGTCCGTAGTGGAACCGTCGTACATCATTCCCGCCGCATATCATTGCCCGGAAGTCCATGCCACTGACGGCGGCCCTTGCGGTTGACGGCGAACATCAAACTGCCGCCCGTGACGCCAGGCGGAAACTGTCTCAGCGCGCCGGCTCCGGTTGCGTCCATCGGTGAGGACAAAACAAATAATACAATCAGTTAGAGCACGCCAGAACATAAGGGTGCTACACGATTATTCGTGTAGGATTATATTTTTCATACAGACACGGAAAACATCAATTAAAACAGGTTCTGCTACATCGAATGAATGCAGTTATCCCACATGCAAAAGGAATCTTCAGAGCTATTAATAAAAAACAAAGCTTGTTAACATTTTGAAATATTTTCCTTTCTGGTGACAGTTTGGATGCAAAGCGCGCATAACGCAACGTTTTCGTAAACATCGGTGCCGAAAACTGACGACGGACTACATAATGTATTTTAACAGCGTCTTCACGAGAAGAATTTCTCGCTCGCTGTCAATCAAAAATGAACAAATTTGAAGTATCTTGATGAAATTATTACCTTGGCTATTGAAATAAAAGTTGCATAATATTTGTTACAATAATAAAATTAATAAACAGTCAAGTAACATTAATTCAATGGCTCTGAGCACTATCGGACTTAACTTCTGAGGTCATCAGTCCCCTAGAACTTAGAACTACTTAAACGTAACTAACCTAAGGACATCACACACATCCAAGCCCGAGGCAGGATCCGAACCTGCGACAGTAGCGGTCGTGCGGTTGCGGACTGTAGCGCCTAGAACCGCTCGGCCTTCCCGGCCGGCCATTAATTTAATAATAGTTCATAAAAATACACGCAATATCTACGAAATAATGTGCCTAGTGTTTGCAAAAATTGTAAATTAAAAAAAAAAAAAGAAAAGGGAGAATCGTACAGCAGTGCAGCGTTTATGGAGGTTGAACGCTAACCGAATGGCTCCCACCATCTTGTGCTCAGGGTCGCAACGCACCGGTACATCACTGACGCGTAAAACTGCTCTTAGGATTTTCTCGAAATCGACTAAGTAGTACGTCTTACTATTTACACATTATTTTCTATTAATGGGCTATTAAAAGCGTATAAAGACTGAAGTAAATTCGTGAGCAGACGTTCGTGCCCTCTACTTGTGAGAATACCGTGAAGCAAAATAGCTAGTGCTCCTAAAGTCGTGCTTACTATCGCATTGGCGAGCAATGACACAGTGGCATGGCGTAATCTTTGTTCATCACAGTCCAATCACGTCTGACCTTGAAGCATTGTCACTATTGAAATCAAACTTCCGTTCATTGCTAAAAAATCACTTGCAATGCGATTCCAAACATTTCCATTTGCAGTATCTGTTAAACTACTAATTAAGCCTATACGTTACCGAGAGTCGACCCCCACCAGCGACATGATATGCTCTCGACCAACCATCCCCATGATTGCCCCCGGCCGGCCGAAGTGGCCGTGCGGTTAAAGGCGCTGCAGTCTGGAACCGCAAGACCGCTACGGTCGCAGGTTCGAATCCTGCCTCGGGCATGGATGTTTGTGATGTCCTTAGGTTAGTTAGGTTTAACTAGTTCTAAGTTCTAGGGGACTAATGACCTCAGCAGTTGAGTCCCATAGTGCTCAGAGCCATTTGAACCATTTTGATTGCCCCCGAACAAGGGACAACTGCCACTATCAGTAAACACTTCCCCAACTGTGACGTCGGATACGTCTTCCTACATAAGGTAAGGAAAACACGTTTGCTTGTACTGAATGTGACAAATGCTTATTCACATTCGGATCAGCTATTACGAGAATTTTTTATGTATATTTACATTACAAACAGTACAATTGTTGCCATACTATTTTCTGTCCCTCCCACTTCAGGGACATGTACGAGGTAATTCCTTGTGGCAGTGTTAACTGCATCTTACTTTCCATCTTACTTTCCTTTTCACGAGATGTGTAGCCATACACCAACCTTGTACAAGGCTTGAGCCACGTTGGAAACTTTATGTGCTATAGCTTCGGCCGATGCTGCACCGGTGTTCCCCACGCCATTTTCCCTCGTGCCTTACATTGCCGTAATTACATTCTGCTGCTTCAAAACCATTGAAATCGTCTAGCAATGGAACGGTAAGTTCGATTTATACGCGGTTTGCATCAATGAACTGGTCATTTTCCACTGCATATTTTCAAACCTGATAAACAATAATTTATTCTTCCAGTAACTTATGTTCTGTGGCAACGAGCGTCGGCAGAGAAATGAAATCTCACAGACATGTCCCAAGATGAAATCTGAAAATTTAGTACGCTGATAAGACAGAAAACGAAGAATCTTTTCGCACAGTAGGGGAAACAAACATATGAAAGGCGTTAACTAGAATTCACGATTTAATAAGACAAACTGTGCCTTTTCTTATGTTTAGCACAACGCATTTCCAGATTTCACTCTCGTTTCCCGAAACGTATTGCGCTAAGCATAAGAATATAAGTAACTGGAGCCGTTGTTCATTGTTTGAACTATGAACGACACAGTTGCAGGCTTTCCAAAAACATCGACTATGATGAATGAAATTAAGTGGGGCAGGGAGAGAGGACATGTTTAAAAAATTAGGTAGTAATGTCCATGGCACTACCGGGAGCTCATGAGGGCAGAAACTGTGGGGAAGGGCAGAGACTAAAATATACGCAACAAATAATTCAGGGTATATAGTGCTATGTCTGGTATCAAGAGTTTGACACATGAAAGGACCCATGGTGGAGAGCTTTAAGAGACTAAAATGATCAATAGCTGAAGAGAAAAAGACTTCGCGAGATATACTCCAACAAGAGAACATATACAAATGTAAATATACTATCTTAGTGACATTGACAGCTATGTAGAGGAGGCAAAATAATGCAACATATAACTTTGTTTGTCCCCAATTTCACTTTTAAAAGAAGGAAGCATAATTTGGTATCTTATGTTTAGAGGGGATATCTTCGAAATTGTGATCTATTAGAAATTATTTTCATGTAGACGTTGATATGTAATTCACATTCCAGAGAACTGTATAATTAACAACTTTTGTAATAGTTTGAAATTCTGTAAAATATCCCACCACCATTAACTAATTTTGAAAAATAATAGCGTAAGTCAGAATGTAAATTAAATAAGCTTTCAAGTCACATGCATCCATGTGTAATAAAGCTGACTGTGTGTAAAATGTGTCGCCGGAGTATTTTCAACATATTTATTTCAAATATATGAATTTTTAATATTATTCCAACTATTTACTTTACCTATATTTATTTTAGTTATTTGTTTTTCTCACATACAGTTTTCTCACATAAAAAGCCGTATACGTTCCACGGTTGCACCCGTGCCATCGGGGCCTTTTGGGGTCATCAAATGAACTAATTTCTTGTGCTCGGATACGACGTTCAGATCGGTTGTTGCACATTGCTCACTCCAAGAATTAAAAACAATACACATCTTTCTCCTTCACTGGGAAAGAATACATCTTTCATATATCTTTTGACCATAGTCAATCGTTAGTTAACCAGATTTCGATGCTATCTCGAATTATCGGTCCACGCTCACCATTAGTTTCTTATAAAACAATAAAAAGACGGGTGATCAATTTGAAAAACCGGTCTGAGTGGCGTACCCGAGGACAAGAATCTTATTCACCCGGTGATCCCAAATGGAACATGGCCCATACACAGCTTTCGATGTTGGAAGAACTTCGTTTGAAGATTTCCTAGTTCACTTAAAATATTGTGACGTCAGTCTCCTCTTTAGACAGAATACAGTCAAGCAGCAGTCACTGGTACACAATCACTTCACTTCGCTAAGTCTCACTGATTTACTGAAATATGTCTCACACAAATCAGGATATTTAGAGGAAAACCCGCGATAGTTTGAAATCCTACGGAATTTTATTTTATATTTTGTTTCCGTCCAGTGTGTCACGTGAAGAAATTCCGTACATTTTATGTGCATAATGTAAAATCGTCCTATTTTGAACATTTTTTAACAGATTATCACTACTGTAATGATTTTGTACGATAATAATGAGTTACATATTGTACACTCCTGGAAATTGAAATAAGAACACCGTGAATTCATTGTCCCAGGAAGGGGAAACTTTATTGACACATTCCTGGGGTCAGATACATCACATGATCACACTGACAGAACCACAGGCACATAGACACAGGCAACAGAGCATGCACAATTTCGGCACTAGTACAGTGTATATCCACCTTTCGCAGCAATGCAGGCTGCTATTCTCCCATGGAGACGATCGTAGAGATGCTGGATGTAGTCCTGTGGAACGGCTTGCCATGCCATTTCCACCTGGCGCCTCAGTTGGACCAGCGTTCGTGCTGGACGTGCAGACCGCGTCAGACGACGCTTCATCCAGTCCCAAACATGCTCAATGGGGGACAGATCCGGAGATCTTGCTGGCCAGGGTAGTTGACTTGCACCTTCTAGAGCACGTTGGGTGGCACGGGATACATGCGGACGTGCATTGTCCTGTTGGAACAGCAAGTTCCCTTGCCGGTCTAGGAATGGTAGAACGATGGGTTCGATGACTGTTTGGATGTACCGTGCACTATTCAGTGTCCCCTCGACGATCACCAGTGGTGTACAGCCAGTGTAGGAGATCGCTCCCCACACCATGATGCCGGGTGTTGGCCCTGTGTGCCTCGGTCGTATGCAGTCCTGATTGTGGCGCTCACCTGCACGGCGCCAAACACGCATACGACCATCATTGGCACCAAGGCAGAAGCGACTCTCATCGCTGAAGACGACACGTCTCCATTCGTCCCTCCATTCACGCCTGTCGCCACACCACTGGAGGCGGGCTGCACGATGTTGGGGCGTGAGCGGAAGACGGCCTAACGGTGTGCGGGACCGTAGCCCAGCTTCATGGAGACGGTTGCGAATGGTCCTCGCCGATACCCCAGGAGCATCAGTGTCCCTAATTTGCTGGGAAGTGGCGGTGCGGTCCCCTACGGCACTGCGTAGGATCCTACGGTCTTGGCGTGCATCCGTGCGTCGCTGCGGTCCGGTCCCAGGTCGACGGGCACGTGCACCTTCCGCCGACCACTGGCGACAACATCGATGTACTGTGGAGACCTCACGCCCCACGTGTTGAGCAATTCGGCGGTACGTCCACCCGGCCTCCCACATGCCCACTATACGCCCTCGCTCAAAGTCCGTCAACTGCACATACGGTTCACGTCCACGCTGTCGCGGCATGCTACCAGTGTTAAAGACTGCGATGGAGCTCCGTATGCCACGGCAAACTGGCTGACACTGACGGCGGCGGTGCACAAATGCTGCGCAGCTAGCGCCATTCGACGGCCAACACCGCGGTTCCTCGTGTGTCCGCTGTGCCGTGCGTGTGATCATTGCTTGTACAGCCCTCTCGCAGTGTCCGGAGCAAGTATGGTGGGTCTGACACACCGGTGTCAATGTGTTCTTTTTTCCATTTACAGGAGTGTATGTAATAGGCGAAAAACATGTGTGTGGTTCAAATGGTTCAAATGGCTCTGAGCACTATGGGACTTAACATCTGTGGTCATCAGTCTCCTAGAACTTAGAACTACTTAAACCTAACTAACCTAAGGACATCACACACATCCAAGCCCGAGGCAGGATTCGAACCTGCGACCGTAGCACATGTGTGTGAAATGGTAAACTAAAAAAAAATAACATGAATGTAAAATGTGGAAGTAACAATTTAAAATATAAAACAAACATAATTAAAATAAATAATGAGAGTAATAATGAAAATCTCGATGTTTTAATTACATATGTAGAAACTACTCCAGCAGCGTAATATGTATAGCGTATTTTCCCCAAATAGTGTTTCATAAACCAGCTTCAAATCGATGTATGTGTCTTACAAGCTTCTTCGGTTAACGTCGTAATAAGAGTTTTCACTCTTCAAAATTAATTAATTTCGAATCATTAGAACAGTTGGTTGCACAGTTTCCAAGAACAGTAGTTACGTATCAGCTGTTATATGAAAAAGAATTTTATACGTCAGCGTTTCGAAAATATTTGCTCTAAATCTAATATGCCAAAGTACCTTGCGGGGTGTATTTTATCCCTTAAAAGTGAAACTGGGCACAAACAAAAAAAATACGTATTATATTATTTTGCTCCCTGTACACACTCGCCAAGTTTCGTCAGGATCGTTTACTTCCTTTTGGGAATTTTCCTTGTAAGAACGCTTTACCTCTCACCTCACAACTTAAACGTAATAGTGCGAACAATTTCCCTGACTTCGAAAGTGCACAATATTTAATTTTTAGAACATTTCCAACATGAATTAGGAGAACCTAAGACAAATGTGGCCTAATATTCTCACTGAAACATCTTGAGGAGCTACTTGGCTGAGACACAGCACCTCCGGTCTCGGAAACTGACAAATGACTGGGAGAGTGGTGTGCTGACCACATGCCCCTCCCTTTCCGTATTCAGTGACGCCTATAGGCTGAGGATGGCAGGCGATCGGTCAGTACTGCTGGGTCTTCCGAGGTCTGTTCGAATGGAGCTTTATTTTTCCCTGAACGTGATTTCAGATTGCTCTTTACTTGGGAGTCTAGAGATACTGAAAGAAGTATAAGGTACACGTAAACTTCAGTAGGAAAAAATGTGTAACCAAAAGCATGTCAAAAATAAATAAATGATGTAAGAATATTCGATTTCACATTATCTTACTGTGGAAAAACCATTGACGCACGAACAGACTGCCTCCGTCACATTCACGGAACTTACAGTATCATGTGAAGAACAGGACAAAGTTAGAACTTATTGTACCGACTTATCCATCACAAGACCTATAATTTCCCACTAAGCCAATGTTCACTGCTTTCATCTATATGTAACTATAAGAAATTACGACGGCTGTACTGTAGATGAAACAACATACATACTTCTGTATACGAAAGACGTAAATAAAAATGTGGAAAACAACACTCACTTAGCCATTCTCCCTCCCCCCATTTTTACGAACATACGTAATCATAAGCAAATGTTGTGGGGCGCCTGTCCTCATAGATTTGGAATCACAGCGATTATAGCTGTTTAACCAAAGATGTTTTTAAATGTCATCGCAGACACCCAAATTGATGTTCTGCGTGCATCATCGTTTTGATTCATCTAAAACACGAGTCAGGAGGTGATCGTTACATTGTTACTAAAGTGGTCGGAATAACATGTGACTCATTTACTCATCTAAATGAAAGCTTTCATACTTCAATTACACCTGGCAAAACGTAAATAATGTATTTTTCCTTGTATAAATAATAACAGAACGTAATTGAACAAAAATACGTAAATATTATCGTGAAGGCTACATTGCAAGCATAAGTTTGATATAATATCTCCTACAGATAACTTTAGCGACTCAGTGTTCCCTGCTAAAAATATTACTCTTAAGAAATGTAAATGCATATGTAGATTAGGCTGGGCTATAGATGAATATTCCGTAGAAATCTGTGCAGTAACTGTTATATTGTAAATAGAGGACCCATCCAGTTTGTAACTAATAAATGTTCGTTAAAAGATATTATTGATGTACAAGGGAGAGGATTCGTAGTTGTAATATAAGTGCATAAGAATGAAGACTGATGTCTCATTCGACGATTCAAGAGAAACATCTAATCACAAAAATACTAGAAGTCAATTACTTTATTGTTTATCCAGCCACTGAACATATATTTGTGTATGGACACATCATTTGCTGCAAGTAACGTCATCAACCTGATTAGATTATTGCTGAATGTGCTGCCCAAATACATGAAGATTACACTGTTTGACGATGGGCCGTCTTTTAAGTGCCATTCATTTTGAACGTCCTTGGGGGTCGATGCTTGTGTGTGTATGTCAGAATGAGAACGTTGGTTGATGGGAATTGCTGACATCAGTTTTGTTGGGGAGGCACTGGAGGATGGTAAATGGTCTTCAGCTTTTTATTCCAATGTGGACTGCAGTGGTTCCATCGTATCCTAAATTGGCGATTGCAGATTCAGAAAACGATGTTTCATTTCACCCCAACAATGAGTAAACTAATACTGGACATTTACTGCCGTGTCGATGATAGCAGACGCAAAAGAGAAAGAGAGAGACAAAAAAAAAAAAATACGCTTTCATCCCATGACTGTCGCCACAGTCAGAAGTTTCGCCGACCGTGAGAGCTACAGTTAAAAATGAAGTCGCAGACCATCGTTGGCTGGGGAGCACTGAATATTCAGCCGTCTTATTGGAAAGACATTCCCTCCTAGTGCACAATGACTCCCTCTTTCGCAAGTCGGGTGCCGTGTTTTAAGTGTATTTGTCCAGCGTACGTGCCTGTGGTGATTTTGTGTAGAATTTTATAGGATGTGTTGCTGACAAAGATTTGACAGAGAAGAGAGAGGAAGAAACCAAGTGCCTAAGTGTATCCTACTCTTCTCCAGTAGCACCTAAGAGGCCACCAGCTGTCACCTCCACAGAGTAAGTCTGATGGATCACTATGGACAGTGTCATATTGATCACTCATCGCCTGTGGAGAGCATCGAAATATATTCCAGGAAACTATTGTAAAGTGTTACCATAATGAGCCTCTCTATGGCGGTGATGTACTGATGATGAAAATATTTTGTACCACATGGTGATCTCCATTCGGAAATACGCATATGGTATGGCGCTTTCCGAAGACTGACAGATCGGACGACGTAACATTTTTCTGTAAATCAGTAAATCGGAGTTTTCACTCATAGCAGTACTGAAGCTTACTCTTTACATGAACTTAATTTACGAGATTTTCACTATGAGTTCACGCCATAATGTTTTCGCCAAACTGCGTCCCTTGGACGTACGTTATGCTCTAGATGTGCAGCCGCTGCTGTGATTTTCTAACTAGATGCTACTAACCACCTTTAAGTCCTTCCTTCTCTATTGGTATCTTTTGATTTCTTTACAAGCTGAGGACCGTTTCCATGAATTTGCAAGTCACCCATGACACGATAGTTGTGAACACCATACAATAACGAACTAGTATCGATAATGAACGAAGTAAGGCGGAACTGACAGTCCAATATCACTGGATCGTCCGACATAGCAGTGGTTAAGTACAATACCACAACGGGCACAGATACAAGTACAACATAAAACACCTCTACACATGTTACGGCGTAATGGACAACGAACGACTGCGTTTTACGGATAATACAGAACTGGATTTTGTGTCAAGGTAATGTTGTAATGTAGAGCTCATGTACGATGGGCAACAGAATATGATAACCAATTGTGGCGAATGGTAAGCGAACAGCTTGCCTGTGTTGTTATGGATCAGAGTGGAAGTAAATGGAGGGGCAGCAATTGGTACAGAGTCAGTGAGTAGTTTTGGAAGCCTGGCAGAGAAGAGCCCGAACTTAACTTCATCGTCATCTCAGAAAATATAGTTAACGGTTTTTGCCCACGTCTGTCTTTGCTACCATGCAAGTTACTCCCTAATGTCCTTTCTTCTAGTAAGTGTTCAGCGGTTCAAGAGATTTCTAATCAAAGTAACAACACCCAACTCGAAGAATATGAGTGTCAGTCGCCGCCATTCCTGTTGACAGTCATATTGTTGAGGCCCCCTGTATTTTCCTTAATGTTTGTATCTGGATTTAGAGGTTCTGACGTCATACAGTGATCTGGCACTATGATGTTTATCCACAGTGTGGCAGGAAGTGAACATTCAGAGTACATCGGCAGGCTATCTATGTAAATGCCCAGGAAATATCAACTTCTATTCTTTACCGGTCGTCTCTAGAAGTTTAACGTTTAGATTTTTCGAATTTTTTTCCGCATCCTGTCTCTCTCTAGTGTAAAGTAACACGCACCTCGAACTCCAACCTTCCAGCGTTTTGCTGGAGGCAAAATAAAAAAAAAATGAAAGAAGAGAAAAACTACTATGTATGAAGTATGTTGCGAAGGCTGACTTGCGTAACATACTGATCAAGCTCTTACACACGGTTTAATTACCACATAAACTTATTTCGTCTGAATAGTTCTGACACTAACGGAAATGAAAAAAAATGTTCGTATACTGACGTGTCTCAGCACGTCTTTTGTCGTTGAAATTCATCTATGGAAGCGTGGTGGATGTTTGATGGATGAAACTAGCTTTATATAGCACAAGGGTACTTTAATAATTCTACCCCCTGAATTGTGAAAACCATTTGTCATACGATATTTCCTGTCATTAGCTGACTCAATGGACAAGTTTCAAAAGCCAACAAAGGAATACATAAATAAATAACAAAGTTGACTTGACTGTGTAGTGGCCAAACTGAATAAAGTTGGAGTTGTGTGGTTTTGGGTCTAATCTGCTTAATGGTCACACCAAACCGTTTGTTTTCAGTGATTATATAATGAATATTATTATAGAAACGTTTGACACACGTGTTTCCCATGTCGTCACATGCAATTAATCATTTAAATTTTATATATAGTAATTAACCATAACACAGAATCAAATCTTCATTGAGTGATTTTATCTCTGTTGAGAAACCAGAATAGTGGAACACACAGGGTAGAATATCATGACGGCTTTAAGCAGTAGTAAACATCATATCATCATGAATAATTTCAAAGATGACAACGACGTAACGAAGTCAGACAGGAATATAAATCAAAAAGTAACACATGCATCGAAATATCAATGGTCAATGACCGTAAGTCAAAGTGTGGAAGCAGCTTTCACACGACGTCTCACTGCCAAGTAATAGTGCTCGATGAAATTGGGGCCATACATAGTAACAACTGCTATTCTGTAACACTGAAGGTAGGTGAAAAAAATACACAGCTAGGCGAACAGAAATGATACTTTTATTCAAAGAGAATAATCACACTGAAGTCACCGCGATTTATTATGACGGTCTCCTGGACATTCAAAAAAGCGGGACGTGTTTCTCCACCACAGACGTCAATACATGCTCAGGATGTGCTCCCATGTTGACCACTACGTTGGTAAGGAGTTCTTATGGTAGGACGTTCCATTTCTCGACTAGGGCTGCTGACAATTGCTGGATGGTCGTTTGAGCATTTGGATGTGCTGCTCTACATCAGCGCAACACATCGCACATGTGCTCGATGAGTTTTGAGTAGGGGGCACTGCCAGGACTGTCCATTCGTCTTATATCCTCTCGTTCCAAGAGGTTCCACATCTGCGCAGTTCGATGCGATCGCGAATTGGCATCCGTACAAATAAAATTGGGGCCGAATGTTCCGAAGAAAATACCGCACATATGGAAGGAGTGCAGTTTCGCAGTTACGTTGCCTAGTGACTGTGCAGTGTTCAGAGATTTGAATATCAGTGCACCACTAAAACGATCGTTTTTGATAATGGTCTTGGGTGCATTACTGGTTCTCACGTCTCACCATATCAGGGTACGTAATGCACACACAAACTTTGTCAAACATGATCGTTTTGGTGGTCCAGGTGTCATGTTGCGGGGAGGCGTAATGTTGGATAAGCGTTCTGATCTGAAAATCTTCGTACAGGGTGTACTCACAGGTAAACGCTATTGTCATATACTCATTCTCCATGGGCGTCCTTTCAGAGCTGCATGCTGCCCTATCTTTACTATTATGAATGACAATGCTTGACCTGGTCGAACATTGCATGAAGAAAAGCCCTTTGGAACCAGAGCATATTCGAGAAAATGGACTGGCCTACCATTTTGTCAGACTGAAATGTGGTGACAGTACTCACGACTCCAGAGAGAACCGCATCACAATCTGTAAGCCGTACTGGAAACACTCGCATCGCAGCAGCTGTATGGGTTGACAGTACGAACTACACGAAGGTCCAACATGAGCCACCGCTGCCAACCCACAGGCATCACCTGCGTGGATAGCAATTTGGTGACGTCTCGTTAAATAGTGGAGCACTGAGCTAGAGCAAAGAGTTCTCTTCAGTGCGTCGAGTCGTGTGCACTCTCCAGTTACCGGCGAGTCTATAAGCCGCAGTGTTCGTCCGTCGTCTCCGAGACCTAGGCTCCATAGGCATCGTAGACGAGCCCTCACTCTACGTAGCCATCACTCAGAGAAACAGAGACATGACTGTAATATTTTAGGGGACTTGTAAAGTTGATTATTTTTTCATATCTAACAAACAACTTGAGCCGTGTTTCCGCTCGCGTTGGTGGTATTTGTATATATCCACCCTCAGTTGCAGGTCAGACAGTATCGTTTAGTTGGCATGGTTGCGGTTGTTTTTCTTCTTCTCGTGTTGAGTGGCGCCAGTCGGTTTCGCAAACGTTGCCTGTTCGCTAGTGGCAGCAGCGGCGGTTATCGATATACGGTTGCCCTATCTTTGGGGTGACGTCGTTGTTTTTCCGGGTCTTGTGAGTGTCCCAGCTCAGTTGGGGACTGTGGAGGAGCCATGTTCGCGCAGCGCGGGAACACACCGGGACCGCTGGTGGCGAGCACGAAGTGCCGAATGGAAAAGGCTGTGGACACCAGAGTGCACGATCTCGTTATAATCTGGATCCAGCAAGCTTTAAGATGAGTCCATTTCAATCCAAGTAAATAAACACCCCCCATTGTGATATCTCACGATTCTCCTGTAACTTGGGTTTGAGTTAATGTATGTAGTGTCGCTGAGGCTAAGAGCAGTGCTTGGGGAAGGCGGATCTGATTATCCTTCCTCGACTTCTTATTACTATTTAACTGCGTTCAACTTGTTACAATTTGTTAAGTTCAACCAGCGGTAATTTTTCTTGGCTGGTGGCTGCTAACTACAGTGTACGGTTCCTCGCCTTGCTTCTGGTGTCCGGTAGGGCGCGTAGCTTTGACAGCTTTTCTTGACTGTAGGCCGGTTGGTGATTCTTCTACTCTGGTGGTAGTGGTTCCTTTCTCATCCAGGCGCTCTAAATAGAGCATTCTGGGAACATAGCGCAGACCGCCGGTTCCGCCTTTGGTGTGTTGTACCATTCTTGCATTTGGTTTATTGGACGTCAGGTAGCTTCAGCAAGATTATCATTAGTCAACCGTTATACTGACACTAGTCTGAGTTACCATCTTGTGAAGCGAATGCAAGTCTTGGCTGCCTGTCTGATCGCTCGTGGAGGTGTTTGTTGCCGAATCTTCTCAGAGGTCGATTCCTGGAGCACCGTCTGTTACTGGTCCTTGTGTTTTATTATTGCTTTATTTATTACCATACATTGTAATGCCCACTTCTGGAATACAATGACCTCACATATTAAGTCCCATAGTGCTTAGAGCTATTTGAACCATTTTTTGTTCGATATGATGGTACCCACGGTCTACCAGGATTGTTCCAGTACCACTTATTCCCTTAGATACTTAGTTCGCCATATCCCATTGGATGGTGCATGTTGTAACAGCCCGTAGTCGGTTTGTATGAAGTGCATCGGCTCTCTAACTTCTGCTTCGCTACTTATCGAAATTCATGAAGTAAATACAGGAACATAGCGATATCATTCATACCTCAACCTGCAAGCATAAGATCTTCCTGTATCCTATCCGACAACTTTGTTTAGCAATTTTTTATCAATAATTTCTACACAAATTGCGCGCCGAGAAACTAGTTCACCATCTCATTAAATATTGAATTGGATTGCAATATTGCGACTCACCATGAGGCTCCATTATTAAAATTCCCAAGTATCACGTGCTTCTTTTCTCTTAGGCCCAGTACTCTTTTAAAATGCCTGTATAAATTATTCATGAGTTCAGCATTTGGCCACAATTACGGGATGCTTCAACTCAGGGATGCGAGAAAATGAAATTTAGTTTCTAGCCCGGAGACCATGACCTTTCAAGTCTTGTAACGTAGCAAGTTATTCCAAGAATTTACACCTTACAATGAAGTAAGCGATCTTAGAGTGTGGTCGGTCAAGGAGCCAGGGGAGTACATTCATCTTGCTCCCACACCAGTGCGACTAATGCTGTGGCGGCTGGGGCAAGGTGCTGCTCACCGTGCCATCGATTCGCTTTACGCAACTCCCGATGAACCTAAAGAAATAGTATCAAATATTATTCAGTCTTTTCATAATCCATGTACAAAATTGTATTGATTCTACAACTGTATAACAAAAACTCAGTTAATTACCTTCAGTTCATTCAGAGCGATAGATTTTCACCTAAGAAAGACATTAACTTTTTGGTATTACAGAACAGTGCTAGGGGTTGTAATGTATTCAGTTATATTCTCATCGGAAACTATAGGGAGAAAATGAGTTCATATTAATATTTTTGTACAATTTTCTTTGCTTTAGTAACAGTACAATGTTGTTGTTGTGGTCTTCAGTCCAGAGACTGGTTTGATGCAGGTCTCCATGCTACTCTGTCTTGTGCAAGCCTCTTCATCTCCGAATAACTACTGCAACATACGAAGATATTGCGGAGATATGGCTTAGCCACAGCCTGGGGGATGTTTACAGAATGAGATTTTCACTCTGCAGCGGATTGTGCGCTGATATGAAACTTCCTGGCAGATTAAAACTGTGTGCCGGACCGAGACTCGAACTCGGGACCTTTGCCTTTCTCGGGCAAGTGCTCTGCCAACTGAGCTACCAAAGCACGACTCATGCCCCGTCCTCAAAACTTTACTTCTGCCAGGCTGGGGCTAAGCCATGTCTCCGCAATATCCATTCTTTCAGGAGTGCTAGTTCTGCAGGGTTCGCAGGAGAGCTTCTGTAAAGATTGGAAGGTAGGAGACGAGATACTGGCAAAAGTAAAGCTGTGACGACGGGGCGTGAGTCGTGCTTGGGTAGCTCAGTTGGCAGAGCACTTGCCGCGAAAGGCAAAGGTCCCGAGTTCGAGTCTCGGTCCGGCACACAGTTTTAACCTGCAAGGAAGTTTCATATCAGCGCCCACTCCGCTGCAGAGTGGAAATCTCACTCTACTGCAACATACATCCTTTTGAATCTTCTTGTCTCCCTGTACGATTTTTACCCTTCACGCTTCCCTCCAATACTAAACTGGTGGTCCCTTGTTACCTCAGAACGTGACCTAACAACCGATCCCTCCTTCTAGTCAAGTTGTGCCAAAAATTCCTCTTCTCCCCTATACAATTAAGTACCTCCTTATTAGTTACGTGATCTACCCATCCAATTTTCAGCATTCCTCTGTAGAATCACATTTCGAAAGCTTCTGTTCTCCTCCAGTCTACACCGTTTATCGTCCATGTTTCACTTCCATACGTGGCTGACACTTCAATCTGTACCTGATATTAGCAAATTTCTCTTCTCTAGAAACGCTTTCCTTGCCATTGCCAGTCTAGATTTTATATCTTCTCTAATTCTACCATCAACAGTTATTTTGTTCCCCAAATAGCAAAACTCATTTACTACTTTAAGTGTCTCATTTCCTAATCTAATTCCCTCAGCATCACCTGATTTAATCTGACTACATTCCATTATCCTACTTTTGTTTTCATTTCAAGACACTGTCCATTTCGTTCAGCTGCTCTTCCAGGTCCTTTACGGTCTCCGACAGAATTATAATGCCGTCGGCAAACCTCAAAGTTTTTATTTCTGTTCCGTGGATTTTAATTCTTACTCCAAAATTTTCCTTTGTTTCCTTTATTGCTTGCTCAATGTACAGATTGAATAACATCTGGGATAGGCTACAATCCTCTCTCACTACCATCTCAACCACTGCTTCCTTTTCATGCCCCTCGACTCTTGTAACTGCCAACTGGTTTCTGTAAAAATTGTAAATAGCTTTTGCTCCCTGTGTTTTACCCCTACCACTTTCAGAATTTGAAAGAGTGTATTCCAGTCAACATTTTCGAAAGCAGAAAAGTCTACAAATGCTATAAATGTAGGTTTGCCTTTCCTTAACCTATTTTCTAACGTAAGTAGTGTGGTCAGTATTGCCTCGCGTGTTACAGCATTTCTACGCTATCCAGACTGATCTTCTCCGAGGTAGGTTCTACCAGTTTTTTCCATTCGTCTGTAAAGAATTCGTGTTATTATATTGCAGCCGTGACTTATTAAACTGATAGTTTGGTAATTTTCACATCTGTCAATACCTGTTTTCTTTGGGATTGGAATTATTATATTCTTCTAGAAGTCTGATGGTATTTCGCCTGTCTAGTACATCTTGCTCACCAGATTTTAGAGTTTGTCAGGGCTGGCTCTCCCAAGGCTATCAGCGGCCTTGTTTCTACTTAGTTCTTTCACTAGTTTGTCAAATTCTTCACTCAGTATCGTATCTCACATTTCGTCTTCATCTACGTCCTCTTCCATTTCCATAATATTTCCCTCCAGTACATCGCCCTTATATAGACCCTGTATGTATTCCTTCCATCCTTCTGCTTTTCCTTCTTTGCTTAGGACTGGATTTCCATCTGAGCTCCTGCTAGTCTTTTCTCCAAAGGTCTCTTTAATATTCCTGTAAGCAGTGTCTATCTTACCCCTAGTGATATATGTTTCTTCATCCTTACATTTGACCTGTAGCCATCCCTGCTTAGCCATTTTGGACTTTCTGTCGATCTGATTTTTGACACGTTTATATTCGTCTTCGCCTGCTTCATTTACTGCGTTTTTATATTTTGTCCTTTCATCAATTAAATTCAATATATCTTCAGTTACCCAAGGATTTATAATAGCCCTCTTCTTTTTACCTACTGGATCCTCTGCTGCCTTCACTATTTCATCTCTCAAAGCTACCCATTCTCCCTCTACTGTGTATCTTTACCCTGTTCTTGTCAGTCATTCCCTAATGCTGTCTCTTAACCTCTCCACAACCTCTGGTTCTTTCGGTTTATCCAGTCCCATCTCCTTAAATTCCTGCCTTTTTGCAGTTTCTTCAGTTTTAATCTACAGTTCATAATCAATAAATTGTGGTCAGAGTCCACATCTGTCCCTGGAAACCTCTTAAATTTAGAACTTGGTTCCTAAAACCCTGTGTTAGCATTATATTATCTATCTGAAACCTTCCAGTGTCTCCAGCCTCTATCGCGTATATAACCTTTTTTCATGATTCTTAAACCAAGTGTTAGCTACGATTAAGCTATGCTCTGTGTAAAATTTTGCCAGGCGGCCTCCTCTCCATTCCTTACCCCCATTCCATATTCACCTACTGCTTTTCCTTCTCTTCCCTTTCCTACATTCCAGTTCCAGTCCCCCACAATTATTGAATTTCCCTCTCCCTTAACTATCTGAATAATTTCTTTCATGGCATCATACATTTCTTCAGTCTCTTCATCATCGGCAGAGCTAGTTGTCATATAAACTTTCAATACAGTGGTAGGCGTAGGCGTCGTGTCTATCTTGCCTACAATAATGCTGTTAGTAGTACCTTTCCGGATTCCAATTTTTTATTCATTATTAAACCTATTCCTGAATTACAATTATTTGCTTATTTATTCATAAACCTGTATTCGCCTGACCAGATGTCTTTTCCCCCTGCTACCTAAATTCACTAATTCCCACTATATCTAACTTTAACCTATCCCTTTCCCATTTTAAATGAACCATGGACCTTGCTGTTTGTGTGAAGGCTTGCGTGCCTCAGCCATACAGATAGCCGTACCGTAGGTGCAACCACAACGGAGGGGTATTTGTTGAGAGGCCTGACAAACATGTGGTTCCTGAAGAGGAGCAGTAGCCTTTTCAGTAGCTGCGCGGCCAACAGTCTGGGGGATTGATTGATCTGGCCTTGTAACATCAACCAAAACGGCCTTGCTGTTCTGGTAACGCTAACGGTTAAAAACCAAGGGGAAACTACAGCTGTATTTTTCCCGAGGGCTTGCAGCTTTGGTTTGTGGCTAAATAATAATGGCGTCCTCTTGAGTAAAATATTCTGGAGGTAAAATCGTCACCTATTCGAATCTCCGGGCGGGGACTACTCACGATGAAGTCGCTATCAGGAGAAACAAAACTGGCGTTCTCCAGATCGGAGCGTGGAATGTCATATTCCTTACTCGGGCTGCTAGGTTAGAAAATTTAAAAAACTTACAGTAGTAATCACTTTAGAATATTATTTAATTATTTGTTGTGTGAATGTTGCAGACAGACTGAGAGAGTGTATGGCTGACGCGCTTAAAGTCTGGATTTTTTTAAATTAAAAACTGTGTAAAATGTATGAATGGTAGAGTCATGTGATGTGCGTGCGAAGTGCATGTTTTGATATAAAAGCAGCTAGAAGAAAAGTTAATTTTTAAATCAACAAGTATTTTACTTCTGGGGATATTTCGTACTTTGTTTTTGTTTTTTTTTAAATTAAATTTGGTTCGGTACATTCAAGCTTCTTTTAAAAATTACTTCCTGTAATTCTTTGGGCTGACTTAGAAGTTACCAGGAGTACTGGAGGGTTGGAGCTCATCCGATTGGCTGCCTAAACCATCGGTGAATAGGAATTACGTAGTTCGGACATTTTTTGTGGGGCTTTGTGCTGCAGTCTTGTGTCCGTAAGTGTCGGTCGGGAAACGTCTCATTGTGAAGATCTATTTGGAACCGTGTCACATAAATTATAACTCAGCTGAAGAAAATCTTACGTTCGGTCGGCTCTTTTACCGTGATTGTGATGCGACTACAGCATTAAACGTTTTAATGGAAGTTTGGACCTTTTAAGCAACTTAGTTCGTGAGTTATTTGCATATGAGATTTCTTGTCGTACTTAAAACTCCGCGTGGCCTGTTTCGTGTACCTCTTGGAACATTTGAGCGGACAGTTCACTTTTAGAGCAGGCCGTTGTGGCCGAGTGGTTCTAGGCGCTTCAGTCCCGAACCGCGCTGCTGCTACGGTCGCAGGTTCGATTCCTGTCTCGGGCATGGATGTGTGTGATGTCCTTATGTTAGTTAGGTTTAAGTAGTTCTAAGTCTAGGGGACTGATGACCTCAGATATTAAGTCCCATAGTGCTCAGAGCCTTTCACTTTTAGAAAACCGCTGAACGACTTGATGTAGTAATCTGCAAATAGCTGTTGGTCAGTTACTGAACAGAAGTAAAAATAGCCCCGGTTGGAGTGGTGAGATTCTGGCTCTTTCGTGTGAAAATCTTATAGTGAAATCCGTAACCAGTGGCACCAGTAACAGTTATGGTTGTAAATACGGACTTGACAGCAATTAAAAATTCGTTTAGAGGCAATAAAGCGTAATTAATTGAACTATAATCTTTTTCACACATGTAACTTACAATCACGCACGCCCGAAATTTTCACGAACATACAGATGCTGCCTCCAAGCATGAGTTACACTGCCTTTGTTTGGTAAGTATATAGCCGGTGTTTCTTTAAGGCTGCTTTTTATCGGCCGATCTAGTATCTACCAACACTGAGTGACGCGATTGAACTTCTCGAACGCTGTCGAGGTAGGTGGACTATATTGTTTGAGGTATAAGGTACGAACCTGTCCCACCGCGTATGGTGTATTTAGCGCCCAGGAAACGTAATTTTCAGGTGAAGGTGAGTTCCAAAAGCAGCAGTGTAAACCCCGAAACAGAATGAGTCATGCACGTGCATATATACTTTCGTACTGGGGCGGTAGAAGATGGACTTCATTCAAATACTGTGTGATAAGAACAGTATTCGCAGTGTATCATGGTACAGTTGCATGAGGGGTCACTGAGCTATAACGGGAGCAACGGAATCAGCTTACAGTGGAGATCCGTAGCGGAGTGGGAACAGGGGCAGTTGCCAGGCACTGACAGCGCATGGGATCATATTCCGTATCGACCCAGGCAGTGCTTGGAGGACGGACATGCAGGACCACCTCGCCGTATTTACAACGAGAAGGAAAAGTTAATTAGTGCTCTTTTTTTCCCTTTGCTGTGGGAGTGTGTAAAGAAACTTGTGAACATGTAGCAATAAATAATTCTGTGTTAAATTGAGAAAATGGGGAATAGATTTGGTTGAGTCAGTACTTTCAGATGATAGTAACAGAGGTAAATTTAGTTTTGAAGTGTCTCAAGTCAAAGAAGTGGCTACCCACATTCAGTGTCTGCTAATTTCGGATCAATTAATGAACAGGATGCGATGGGGGCTGATGTTATGTTTGCACCATTTCTTGTGAACTAAAGAAAAAGGGAATCAGGGTTTGTAGCTGATGTTAAAAATATATCAATTTATTTTGTGAGGTAATAAATAGGGAGCAAGCATTTGACCACGACGTCAAATTGGTACCAATTGCTGTTAAAGAAATGAAGGTACAGCCAGTATCAGAGACTTGCAAGCAGAAAGATAGGATTGCAGTATTGTTACGAAGTGTTCTGAAACAAACTGGGAAAACTGACACTAAAATAAATGAAATGGATTCGAATGATGATGATGATGATTAGTGTTTTAGGGCGCACAACAACGGGGTTATCAGTGCCCGTTCCCAAAAGAAATGCTGACGAGTGCAGCTAAGATCTGTTAAACAAGGATCAATTCAGAGCCGATCTTTGCGAGAATTGTAAATGTTCAAATTTCAAGATTGGACACAGCACATCAAAACAGGTAGATAAAAGTAAAAATAAAATAGCAGTACAAAACAGGTAAAAATAATTAACGGTGGCTCAGTGACCACTTACAAATAATTGGTGACCAAACCACTTTACAGCACATCAAGATCTCAATCCCAATATTTTGGGTAGAAGTCCATAGATCACACAGAAACGTAAACCTCTAGCGACACTCTCCTCATTATTAGTTAAAATAGAGGGCAGGTCTGGTGGGAAACTGAAATCTTCCCTCAAACCCGCATATAAAACAAACTCAGATAAAATATGTCGTATCGACAGCTGTGTCCCATATGTCTGACACGTTGGTGGCTCCTCACGACGTAACAGAAAACCATGTGTCAACGGACAATGTCCTATTCTAAGCCGTGTAAGGGCTACTTCCTCAGCTCGTCGTTGTCGGAAGGAGGTGAGCCACGGTCGGACAGAATCCTTCACCGCTCGCAACTTATTATCCCTCACTTACAGCCACTGAGCCTCCTACCAACGCGAGTCACGAATGATGTTATTGCCTGCAGGAGGACGGAACAGCGAGCAGGAGGTGGGATGGAGCAAGCCTCCTTGGCAGCCGCGTCTGCAAGTTCATTTCCAGGAATCCCTACGTGCCCTGGAACCCAGCAGAAAATTACATCCTTGCCCTGCTTTTGCAAGAGCAGGGGTGCGTCCTGCAATTCTTGCACCACCCGATCTGCTGGGTACATCTGTTCAAGAGCGTGTAGAGCACTTCGGGAATCGGAGCAGATTATGAATTTCGTGCCATGATGTCGGCGCATATGCTCTAATGCTTGCAGAATGGCAAAGAGTTCTGCACAGTAAACTGAGGACTGCTCTGGGAGCCCTATCCTACGGACAGTATCGGGAAACACAGCAGAGCAGCTCATAAAATCCCCCTGTTTAGACCCATCCATGTAAACAGTAATAAAATCTGAATGGCGGTCTAAAATCTCAGTAAATTTAATTTTAAAATGGTGGTCCGGGGTACAATACTTTTTGTAAGCAGCCAGATCAAGAAGCAATCTTGGCCTTTGTAGTAGCCAGGGAGATCCCCTACTCCGTCCCTGGTAGAGGACCTAACCTAACCTAACCTAACCTAACCTAACCTTAATGCCCTCCAGGTGTGCTGACTCGAGACTCTCCTTTGCACGGATGCCAAAAGGCTTTGTTGCCTTCGGACGGTGGCGGAAAAGACGTCCCAGTGCAGGCTGTGAAAAGGTGTTGGACGCCAACGAAAGAGGAGTGGACTTGGCCCTGTATGCTTGCCGTACCACGAGGAGAAGACGCCGAATGGACAGCGGAGGCTCTCCAGCCTCGACACATAGACTAGCAACTGGACTCGTGCGATAAGGACCCGTTGAAAGCCTAATACCCTCATGGTGAATCACACCCAACATTTTGAGGTACGAAGGTCTTGCAGATCCATAAGCTTGACATCCGTATTCCAGTCGATGTCGCACAAAGGCCTTATAAAGTTGGAGCAGACGTGCCCTGTCAGCGCCCCAGGACTTAAAACTGACGCATATAAGGACATTTAAAGCCTTGAAACAGCGGACTTTTAGATCCTTTAGATGTGGCAACTATGTGAGCTTCTCATCAAAAATAAGCCCGAGATATTTCACTTTTTCCATAAAGGTGAGAACAGTGTCTCCTAGTTTTAAAACAGGGAGATTAAAAAGAGAACGGGAACGGTTAAAATCTACACAAACAGTCTTCTCCAAAGAGAATTTAAAGCCGGTGGTCTTAGACCATTCCTCCAATCGCAGGTTCGTATAAATGGACTGGGTTCTGAAATAAATAGTAAAATGAATAGGCTGGTTTCTGAAATTAACGAAGGGTTTATTAAACAGTTATCTGAATTTGACGCGAAATGGAAGAATTTTAAAATATCAGACAGGGGGAAATGGATCATAGAATTTTAGGTTCGAGAGTAATATATCCGCCGTCTGCGGATAGGAAACTCTGAGAGTGTGAGTTATAGCGTTTTTATTTAAACGAAAGTCTGTCTTCAAAATTTACAAAACAATATTCGTGAGGTAGGACTGATCCTCCAAGCCTACCAATCATAAACTGTCTGTAGTAACCATACAACTTCACCAAACCAAACCCCGGGCGTCTCGTGAAGAGCGACGCGGAGTCCACGTTGCCGTCACCTGAGTCCGAGGACGAGTAGAGGCCCTGCGAGGATGGCTCCGGTACGCTGGCAGCGGTGGACGATGACGCGGCGGCTACGATGACACCAGTGGGCTCGCTCGGCGTGAACTGCCTCTCCAGGCTCCTGTGCCAGCCTAAATGCTGCTTGGCGCATGGATATGGCTGGCTCTATCTGCAGTCACGTGTCGAGCGCAAGGAAAGAGGTCCGCGGCTGTAGCGACCTCTTGCGGCGCCGTGGACGCCTCCTGGTGGTCTCTGGGAAGCGTCTGTGTTTCCGGGACGACCAGCCAGGCTGACCCCTACTCGGTCGGGGCCCGCTGTACCGGTCTGCTTCGCGGGAAGCGAGAGTTGCAGGCGCTTATTCTGGACACAGTAGAGAGATTCTACTGAAAATGATATGTCACAAACTAATGATAGTTTGAAGTGACAAATTCGTAAAGTAAAAACCAGGACAGTTGCGAAAAGGACTCGCATTATGAGGCTTCTGTACAAACTTAATTACTTATAGAGATAGTAATAATAATTTCTTGTGGCTCAATGGCCTGGTGCAAGTCTTTCTATAGACACCACTTTGGCAACTTGAGTATCCCTAACCAACCCCAGCTATCTAACCAGGTAAAGAGCATTTACAGTTTAATGTGGAATCCGAGCCACGTGTTGATTCTGTCGATGCCTTACACCTCTGAGAGGTGAGACAAACTCAAAACGATTCCGCGACATCTGTATTTCCGTCGCTCGCTTTACCGCTAGGTCACCAGGCCAGACATGTACTAAAATAGTTAATCTATAAATTTGACGAGTGGGTTTGCGAGATTCAAATATATCTTATATGTGGCAGTTTCTTTTTGCTGCATTGACTTAGCAGCTTAAGTGTTTTACACCGCCAAGGGGTCGTAGAAATTCGTATGTGACATAACTTTCAATTTCATACTACTCTTAGCAGTCGGTCAGCAAGACAGGCAGACTGACAACCAAGTACTCCAATAAGGGTTTCGTTTTTACCGGAGATATGGATCCCTAAACATGATTCTAATGGTGTTATTGTAACAATGAAAAGTGAATTAACTAACCATATAGAGAAAATTCCTGAAGAGGGCAAAGAATTCGGGAAACAACGATTACCACACTATTTTGGCAAATAACCTTAAATACGAGAAACGTAAGTGTGAACTTAATAGTGTTCAGGTGAGTGCAAGAATTACTAACCTTCAAAACAATCTAACAGTTTAGCAGAGCTGTAAGTGATAAACTACCTCAGCATTAATGTAGACTAAAATGAGTAGTACGAACGGTAAGTAAAACTAACGGTCATTTAATATGTAACAGTTCTGAAGAATCATCGGAAACTGCATGTGTTATTGACAGACAGTTTTTGAGATCTGATCCCAATAAAAGTGTGCACCTTAAGGAAATTTTGAGAGGCTGTAAAGATGTGTTACCCAGATTATGAAATGATAAATATAAAACTAGTTTTGTTGTGCCAAAATTGTTCGCAGAATCTACTGTGAGTGGAATCTTTATATCAGACAAATATGACAGCATGGAAAGTTTTAACAGGCTTCCTTTGAGGAATATTGAGAAAAAATAAAACACTTGGAAGGTGTGAATAGCTTTTGATCAAGTGAAAAGTATGACCCAACAAACTCTGTTAAGAGTTTTGTACAAAAGTGGGTAAGTACTTTAACTTACATGACTGCTAAGTTAGAAACTGAGCAGATTGATATGGGTATAGAAAAAAACTGCTTTTGTACTAGCGAAATGAAATACTTTCTGGGATCTGAGATGACATAGTAAATTTATTCTTTATCTGGAGAGAGTGGATCATCTACTGAAGAGGAGGAAAATGCAAATAAGGAATAGAGGCCTTCTGTTAGACAAAATGAGAACAGGTTAGAAGTTCACATAAACAGAACAGGGACTGCAGACGTCAAATAATTACAGAGAAAGGCACAGAGGATGAGGAGGAGCTACTGGAAATGGGCATTTTGACAGGGGAAGAAATGACATTAATAGTTACGGTGAGCTGAGTAAGCAGAACAGCATCCCAGATTAGTAACAGAACGCAATGTTAGGTTGATGACTGGGCAGGTGATGAAGACAGCTAAAGCGGTCTGTAAGGGTGCTGACGTTTGCAGACTGCCAAAAGTAGGTTAAACCCACTAGCTAAACAGTTTGTAAGCCACCAGCACACAAAACCTGAAATAAGAGTGCAGTAAGGACATGTGTAGGAGGAAAGTGGAATAAAGTTAGAGCATATAATTGTCAGAGCCAAGTCAGATTAGCGGGAAAGAAACTATATTAACTGTGATTCTAGGAACCAGGTCAATGGGGACCAGAGGTTAAGTAATGATTATTTAATACAGGATCATAATGTAAATGCGCACTGCCATGCTAATGAAAGTCATATAGAGAATTGTGGAGTAAGTACTATAAATGGGAAAACAGAAGCAGAACAGGAAAGTGTACCGGCAGACGCCGAGCCGAGTGGACGCGGCATCAGTGCTAGCAGCAGCAGTTGTCTGATACTCAGTAATTTATTGTAGTTTCTTTTTTTCACGTGCTTATGCAAAGAAGTGAAGTATACCTGTGTATATTATTGCGTAGACTAGTGGTTAGCAAATTAATTTTTTTTCTGTGTAGTTCTTGGTACATAGCCATGTGTGGGGTTGCTTCATAGTGTAATTTCCCCTCCAGCAGAAGCTCCACGGCTCGCCACTAAGTTTAAATCTCGTGCTGCTGCACAGCATATAGCTTAGATCAGTGCATTCCAGTTAGCATACTTATCCTGTGCAGTAGCTTCTTGTAAGCAAAGTTTCTAGTAACAGGTAACTGTAGATGCATCCACTCCAGTAGAGAAATTTATTTCTGATTTAGAGCATGCCGTCTCAGGGTATAGTCAAAAACCTGTAGAAAAGTTTTTAGTGTTTCTTTATTCTCCTAGTTAAATTTTGCGTACATTCCAAACTCAGTAGCGATGTGTGAGATCCTAATCCATTTTTTACCCACTACGATACGGTTAGGGGCTCTACTGGTTATGAGCGGCACAGGGAGAATTGTCTGCTGTCTGTAAAGAGTTGGAAGCTGAGTTGGCTACCCTCAACATACTTCTGGCTAATGAGGCGACATCGGGGCGCTGGTGACTAGACCTGCGAGCACATTTGATGCCGTTGGAATCCCTTGGTGATTCGGATGTCACTGCATCCTCTGAGACGCAATGGAAACCTATGACAGTTTTCGTAGCAGCTGTGGTCAGTTCAGATCGTACCTGCATTATCTGTACACTAGATGTGTTGCGTACCTATTGGGAGCTACCTCATGACTATCATTTTCTTCACGTATGCGATCAGTATTTTACTAGATCCCCTAGAAACCAGAAGTGTTGAACTGTATAGAAAATGAGAAAGAATGTATTAAGCGCTGTATGACATACGCAAGATTTTTGTTCTATGTAGTTATCTTCCTGTGTGTTACGTACAATTAAACAGTATTATGGCAAAATTGAAAATTTCAAACTTTATCTCAGGTTTTACTTGACAATTGTTGATTTGTAATGTGAAACACACGTATATTGTGGTAAAAATAAATAAAACACTACATACTTACCATACAGCAGAAGAAAATGCAATTTCCTCAAGAAAATGTAAAAAAAACGAAAATTAAAACATGTCAAGCTTCGCTTTAATGCTACGTCAAACTTGAATAAACCACGTTTCTGCTATTGTGTGTGTGAGGTCCTATGGGACCAAACTGCTGAGGTCATCGGTCCCTAGTCTTACACACTACTTAAACTAACTTAAACGAACTTGCGCTAATTACAGCACAGACACCCATGGTCGAGGGAGGACTCGAACCTCCGGCGGGAGGGGCCACGCAGTCTGTGACATGGCACCTCAAACCGCTCGGCCACTCCGATATGCGTTTCTGCTATTCATAAACAACTTCCGCATTTATCATTATATGCAGAAATCTCTTGTCTTTGATCATGATTAAGAACATTCTATTGACTGCAAAGTAACAACAATACTTATTTTCTACGATATGTGTTTATCAACTTTACTTGCTTCTAAATTAATTAGTCTGGTTACATAAAATCGCGAAAGTTACGCTACAAACTACTTTTTATTACTTATGAAATGCAATTAATTTCTGTAAAGATATAAAATAAATGATGAACTCACACTGAGCGTGGTACAGTTCTAATTACTTGCAAAACAAAGAACGAAATAAATAAAACAACGAAGAGAAATCGTCGGCGTCCAGTTTTTATCTTACACAATCATTAATGTTTGTTTTCCTATACGTACCACCTGTAAACCTACCATTTACTCCGTCATTTATGTACTGTACGAAAACTATGAACCATAATTTCGGTAGAGCAATATTCCCAGCTATCTCTTCTACATATTTCTGGGTCTGAGCACGTAACTTACTATAGTACCGATTGGAACTTCAACAAGGCAGTACCTAGATCACTGCTGCCCACAGTGATATCTTTCAGCACTAATACTGTCCTATTTACAAACACTGTCAGTCTAAAATGTTTCGAGACTGGACTAACGAAAAATAGAGAAAAGGTAAGACGGTGGTTTCAAAGCCTCAGGTTTACGTAGTCTCCCCTACATACAGACCGTTCACACAAAAGGTGCTTCTGTCGGATGTTGTTCAACACGCGTTTCGCATTCGCACCGTCTTTGGTGATGGCGAATCGTCAGAGAGACATTCAGGACTTCGTCGTTTTGTGGCTTGCTCGTATTGATAACGCCGGTGCTCGACATCCTTGTTGATTTTGATCACAAACGAACTGTTCACATTTTTCATTTCAATCAACTCGATACAGGCGTCCACGCGTCAGTGTTTTCGTGCGGGATTCAAGTTACTCAAGAAAAACTTTGCACACACTTTTCTTCAAAACGTTCCATATCTTGAACACCTGATTTAGAAAAGCATCGTTCGTTGTTTCATTGCGATTTGTGAGTCAACAACCTGACACAGTACAGCCGCACGTCCACTATTTAACGATGCCCGCTCACAATTGACTCGTCGAGTGCCCATCTCTTGTTTGCAGTTGTCAATTCAGGCTGCCCCCGAATTTATTCCTCTGAAGTCACTTATACGCCAGAAATAGTATCAGTCATCCGCCTCGTTAGCTGCGTGGTCGCCAGGGCGATGGTTTGCAAACCGAAGGGGCTCGTGTTCGATTCCCGGGCTAGTGAGAGATTTTCTCCGCTCGGTGTCTGGTTGTTGAATTTCCTTACTTTCGTATCGTTATACTTCTCATTATAGTTCTCACTCGAAAGTCGGTGTTAGGCAGTAGTGGGTTCGCGTTTCTGTAGGCGGAAAGTGAAAGAATGAGCAGGTCGCGCGGCTAACTCCCTACACCTTAGCAGTAAGTACGAGCTGCTACCCAGTGTTGATGATAGCTCTGAACCAGCACGTAATACCTCTTCTCTTGGGCCAGCGGGCGATTTTTCTGCCCAGTCCGGACAAGCTGAGAGCTCAGGCGTTATGCGATTGATGGAGCCCATCAGGAAAATAGCGGACAAGGCAGGAAAGAATGTCAGTGTACACTCTGTATGTCTGTCGAGGGGTCTAGACCGTGATATGGAGGAGGCCCTGCGTGAGGCTATCGAGCGCACTGTGTGAAACCGGCTGCATGTACTGGCACATGTCGGCACGAATGACGCCTGCCGCTTGGTTTCTGAGGACATCATCGGCTCCTGGCTGATTTTGTGAAGGGAAGTAGCCTCGCAAGCGGGCTGCGGGAGAAGCTATTTGTAACATCGTACCCAGGAGTGACCGCGGTCTTCTGGTTTGGAGCAGAGTGTAAGGACTAAACCAGAGGCTTGGACGACTCTGCGAAGGTATCGGATGCGAATTTCTCGACTTCCGCTATCGGGTGCAAAGCTGTAGGGTTCCCCTTAATACGTCAGGCGTGCAGTACAGGCAGGTAGCGGCTACTTGCGTAGCGAAGTAGTGTGGTGTGCATATGGGGCTTATTTTAGGTTAGAAAAACCTTCCCTTCGGATCAAAAACGACGTGCGTGGTCAATTGGCGACATTGTCCTCAGAGAATGTTCGGCGTCGCAGATCACAGATAGAAAAAGTTAATATGATTTTAGTAAACTGCAGGAGCTTCCGAGGAAAGTACCCAGATTTAGTATCACGTACTAGGGGTTACTATGCCCATATAGTATTACGAACAGAAAGTTGGTTGAAACCTGACGTTACTGACCACGAAACCCTAAGTACAGACTGCAATACCTGTCTTAAGGATAGGTTAGTCGCCAATGTTGGCTGCATGGTTATTGCAATAAAGAATTCGATAAAATCTGGCGAGAATTTCACAGATTCCAATCGTGAATTAATTTGGGATAAGTTAAGTAGGTATCAAAGAGGGGTCAAAATTGGTAATGGATCCTTTCATATACCACCTGGGTCAGGAGCTCTAGTGGTAGAATGCTTCAGACAGAACTCGCTGAATATCGTTAAAAGTTTTCCTGATCATGCCGTTGTAAAAGGGGCTGATTTCAAATGGCCAGGTATAGATTGGGAGGGTCATGCCATCAAAATTAGTGCCGGCGACAGGGAATAGTGTGACATTGTTCTGTATGTCTTGCCAGAATATTACTTTCAGCAAATAGTTAGAGAACTAATTTGTTTGGGTTATCTTCTTAGACCACCTGGCAACAAACAGACCTCAACTTAAACAGTTAACTTAGAGGAAGGTATAAGTGATCATAAGGCTGCCATAGGATGTATGACAACGACTCTTACAACGAATGTTGAGAAAGGTGGAAAGATATTATTGCTTAGCAAGATTGACAGGATAAAGATATCAGATTATCTGAGCAGTCAGCATCAAATATTCGGTGATGAGGATGAAGATGTGGAGCACAAATGGAAAAAGAATTCAAAGGCATCGTGCAATATGACCTAGGAAAGTATGTTCCGAGTAAGCTCTTAAGGGATGGGAAAGGCCCACCATGGTTTAATCGCAGTGTGATAAAACTGCTACATACACAAAGGCAACTTCATCTGAGATTCAAGATACGTAAAAACCTCATTGACAACCAAAATCTTAACGAAGCGAAAATTAGCGTAAGGAGAGCAATGGGAGAACCGTTCCATGACTTTGAAAGTAAAACTTTGTCAAACAATCTGAGGTTTGGTCGTATGTGAAATCAGTAATGGGTCAAAATTGTCTATTAATTGACTCAATGACCATACTGCAAACAAAACGAAGGACAACAGAGAGAGGACTAAAATACTGAATTCGTTCTTCCGAAATTGTTTCATCACGGCAGATGGTAATACGATCCCTCCTTTCAATTGTTGTAACCGATTGCGGAACAGAATAACAGCAACACTCGCTTAGTAGTGGAAATGCGTCAGGACCAGATGAGATACCTATTAGAATCTACAAAGATTATGCGAAAGAACATGCTCCACTTCTAGAAGTAATTTAAAGTAGATTGCTTGAACAACGAAGGGTACCTAGTGACTGGAAGAAAGTGCAGGTCATTTCCATTTTTAACAAAGTGCGTAGGACAGACACATACAATTATAGACGTATGTCGTTAACGTCAGTCTGTTGTAGCATTATGGAACATGTTTTATGCTCAAGATTTATGACGTTTTAGGAGGATTAAAATCTCCTCTACAAAAATCAACATGGATTCCACAAACAGAGATCTTGAGAAACTCAGCTCGCTCTGGTACTCCATGAAATCCACAACGGCGTAGACAATGGCGCTTAGGTTGATGCGGTGTTCCTTTACTTTTGACACCGTCCCGCACTGCCATTTAGTGAAAAAAAAAATACGAGCCTGTCGACTACCAGAGCAGATTCTAGACTTCCATGCCGATAGAATTCAACACGTTGCTCTTAACGGGACAATATCGACAGATGTAAAGGTATTTATCCGGGATAACCCAAGGAAGTGTGAAAGGACTGTTAGTGTTCTTACCATGCACTATTCGTGAGCAGAAAGGATTGGAGAGCTCAATTAGTGGTACAAAAAGTACCCTCCAACACACACCAGTAGCTTGCTTGCGGAGTATGATGTACTTGTAGGTGAACGTAGACAGGCAGAAAAAGCTCTTCATAAGGTGGGAGAAACGGGGTCTGATAGTGCGAAGAAGTAACAGAAGTAGAGGAAGATTGTGATTATTTTGAAAATTCTGACAATGTAGAATACATAGTTGTAGAGTCTGATATGATTAGAGAGAGAGGAGGTTTAGAGAAATATATACATTAGTCACTGTCAGATTGATTGGCTGAATCTGCTGCAATTAAGGAAGAAAATGATCCCATTACTAGTGCGTTATTTCCACGGAATGTACAGGATTCGATCAACAAGAAGCAGTGCCAGATTCAGAATATGAAAGTGCTGAAGTAGAAGGAGCACAACGTATAATAAATATTAATGTTCACAGTAAGGAAATTAATTGTTTACTAGATGGTGATTAGGATTTTTGTTCACTGTCACAGAGTTTTGTCAGCAATCTCCCTGATAGCGGAGAAATGGTAATAGGTCCAGTTTTTGGTGGAAACCTTATAGTAACTGCAGGAAAGAGAAAAAAGTTAATCAAAGAAGAAGTTACTTTATCCATAAAAATCGAGGAGATTTCTTATAATATCCAGCTTTGGTGTGCAAACGTTGTTAGGAGCGGATTTCTTGAAATATCACAGATGAAAGCTATATTATAAAAATTATTAAGTGGTCTTTGTGAAAGAAGAGAAATCTGTAACTATTCGTTTCATTGGAGAAGGAAAGTGTGATGTGCCAATATTTTATTGCGTACGAGAAGAAGTCATATTTGGGTATCATGAATATAAAGACACTAGTAATTAACTTTGATCAGGGATGCATGATCTTTGAGACATCAGATATTTGAGAAACACCAGGTAATTCGAGATGTTGACAATATTATCAAATCAAATGGCTCCATGCACTACGGGACTTAATATCTGAGGTCATCAGTCCCCTAGACCTAAACCTAGCTAACCTAAGGACATCACACACATCCATGCCCGAGGCAGGATTCGAACCTGCGACCGCAGCAGCAGCGCGATTCCGGACTGAAGCGCGTAGAACCGCTCGGCCACAGCGCCCGGCTGACAATATTATCACCTTTGTTTCATATTTTACCCTAACTCTTCTTCATTCAGGATTTGTGCTAATGTCTTTCTTTCTTCCCTACCTTGCTTATGTTGTGTATACGGTGTTTGTAGGATATAAAAGTTACTGAAAAATCTTTTTCAAAAAATATGAGATTTAAAGCAAATATTTATATAAGTCGGTATATAAAAATTTATTTACCTGTTAACGAGTGTATGAGTCGTGAGAGTGACGTAAATACGACGACGTAACGCAGAATAAGACCATGTGAAATGAAAATTTGATGTAATACGCTACCATATATTTGTGAGAAAATTTCCGAACGGATGCAGTAATGTTAAGATTGTCAGCGAACGATGTCGTAAGAAATGTTATAGAGAAGATAAACTAGTTGTGTGTGTCATGTCTTATGGAAACTACTGAAGTTATTGTAAATACATTCAACATTCTGCATTTGTTGTGGATATATATGTCATACAAACCTTATGAAACAGAAAATAATTGTGTTAAGATTTAAAGTTTTTCTAAAGATCTCAGTATATACCAATATTTAATGTGAAGTTGAAAGAACGTGAATGAGAAGTAAAATTGCTTACCTAATAATAAGAATTTGCTTTTAACATTAACTTGCTAAGGAATTACTTGAGCTTGAAGTGCATTTGATGATTACATATTTTTATGGAAGCTGGTGCACTACTTTCGTTTTATTAACGGCTAAAAGAAATGTAAATAACAGGAAAAGTAATCTAGAATTACGCGAACACTTTCCTCCTCTACAAAGTGTAGGGAAGAAGGCGTCTTACTCCTGGGTGTCAGGGCACATAGATATTGCGGCGAACGAGATATTGGATGTAGCAGCCAAAGAGGTGTGTTGTGATTCTCAGACACATCAGTGTGCCATTTCTGTACATGCTTTGCTCTCACTGTTGAGGTAGAGATTCATGTGTCGATGGGAAGAAGAGTAGTTGGAAGTGATAGACAGTAAGCTGCGCTTAGTAAAAGTCCACAATCCGGATGTGACGTACCTTCTTCGAGCCACTCAGATGAGATGACAGTAATGCGTATGTGGTATGTCATTTTAGGATTTGTTCAATGTTCGACTTCTTCCCTAAAATTTTAGGGCGACGTTTTTATTCTGTTATCTGGGTGGCTTGCACATTCATGCATTTCAAAATGTGGCTGTGTTCCTATGAATCTATTCGATTTTTTTATTTGTTTTGGTACAGATCACGCCGCACTATTTGCTTATTTAAGAGTATGGCAGGTAGATATTGGGAGTGTTATGCTACAAAAAAACTGGTGCCAGAGGAAGGTTCTGTATCATTGTTCTGAATGTCTTGTCCGAAAAATAATGACTTTGAGCTAATAGTTAGAGAATCAACTGCGGGAGAGGTCTTAGACTAGACCTCCTGGAAGGAGGCAAGGGAGACAGGATATAAATTTCAGAGTATCTGAGCATTCGGCGTCAAGTACTCGGTGACGAAGACAAGAAGTGGAAAGCAAATAGAAAAAATTCAAAGGAATCGTGTAATATTCCCTAGACAAATATGTTCCAAGTAAGGTCCTAAGGGTGGGAAAGACCTACAATGGTTTAATAGCTTCGTTAGAAAAGCGCTACAAAACAAAGAGAACTTTATCTCATTTTCAAGATAAGTAAAACTGCAGCTGAGAAAAAAAGCTGAGCGAAGCGAATGTGAGCGTAAGGAAAGCAATGAGGGAAGCGTTCATTGACTTCAAAAGTAAAACTTTGTCACCCGATCTGAACAAAAACCCTCAGAGGTTTTGGTCGCATGTGAAGTCAGTAACGGGTCAAAACCGTCTGCTTACTCACTCAGTGACCATACTGGCACCGAAACGGAAGGTAACAGAGAGAAGACTGAATTCAGTCTTCTGAAACATTTTCACCACGATAGATCGGAACACGATCCCTCATTCCTGTTGTCATACGAACGTCGAAATGGCAGATATTGCGATAACTGCTCGCGGAATAGAAAACAACTACAATCGCTTTGTAGTGGAAAGGTGTCAGCACCAGATGATATACCTATAAGATTCTACAAAGATTATTCAAAAGAGGTTGCTTCCCTTCTAACAGTAATTTCTCGTTGATCGCTTGAACAACAAAGGGTACCTAGAGATTGAAAGAAAACTCAGGCAGTTCTCGTTCTTAAGAAGGGTCGTACTACAGATGCATACAATTACAGAACTAAGTTGTTGACGTCAATCTGTTGCAAAATTGTGGAACATGCTTGACGCTAAAAATACTGACGATATTGGAGAAGGAAAATCTCCTCCATAAAAATTAGCATGGAACCTGTAAACAGAGATCCTGCGAAACTCAGCTCCTTCTGTTCCTCCATGATATCCACAGTGCCGTAAACAATCGCGCTCAAGTTGAGCCATGTTCCTTGACTTCAGGAAGGCATTTGACACCGTCCCGCACTGCCGTTTAGTGAAAAAATACGTAGTTATCGAGTATCGGAGGGTTTTGCGACTGGATTCAAGACTTTCTTGCGTACATAGGAAAAGAAATCAACTACTGCATGGTTACAGTATTGATGACAAACCGCTGGAAACAGTATCTGACATAAAATATCTAGGGGTAACTACCCAAAGCGACCTTAAGTAAAATGACCACATAAAACAAATAGTTGGAAATACAGATGCCAGATTCATAGAAATAATTTTAAGGAAATGTTAACTCATCCACCAAGAAAGTGGCTTATAATCCGCTTCTTCGATCGTTTCTTGAGTATTATTCACGTATCTGGGATCCCTACGAGATAGAACTGACAGAGGAGATAATATCCAACAAACCGCGGCACATTTCATCATTCGATCCTTCTGTCGGCAAGAGAGAGTTATGGTTATGCTCAACAAACTCCATTGGTGGACGTTGCATGAGAGGCGTTTTGCATCAGGGAGAGATTTACTACTAACATTTCGAGAGAGCACTTTCCGGGAAGAGTCAAACAACACATTACTTGCCACGACATACGTCTCGCGTAACGACCATGAGGAGAAAACTCGAGAAATTAGAGCTAACACAGAGGCTTAGCTGCAGGTAGTCATCCCACGCGTCGTAGGGATCAGTTGGTGTACAAAATGTATCCTCCACCACATGACGGTTGGTGGCTTGCGGAGTATGATGTAGATATGAAGTTACACGACTAGCTCATTTCTGCGTTTTGCCATTGTCAAGTGCACCTGTGAAGATGGTGTAATAGATAAAATATTGTTCCTTCTTTCTACGTTAATCTGTTTCTATGTATGGCACATTATGATTACATCTTAGCTGGGTTGACGTGGTCCGTATTACATCTTGGAGCGTAAATTTCGCGGTTGTCTTTTTGTTATGTTATGATCACGTTATTTATACGTAATTGTATTTGTGTGAGCCTGGAAAAATTATTTTTAACAGATTTTTTGACTGTTCTGGCTCCAACGATGCTGCATGTTGGCAATGAAATTTCTGTTTTGCGGAAAGTCTGTAAATAGTTACAATTTTTCACACATTGTGTTTTGTGGTATCTACATAAATGATATACGTTCTATTGCTTTGTGTTTATGGTGACAATTTACTCTCTTTCTTCTATAATGTCAATAAAATTTTCGAGTTATTTTTATATGTTAAGTATCTGCTTGTTTATAGGGATGTCTTCTCGGTAGTTTCTCTACGAACGCTAATTTATATTTCCACAAAAACTTCCACTGTATATTCATTAGGTATTTGTTGTACAATTTTTAGAAGATTTTCAAATCTTTTCTGCCTTATAGTTTTGGCTCTTTAAGTGCAGGTAACATGTTGATTAGTTGATTTCGCAGTTTCATATATTTTATTGCAATCTAATGACGAATTTCCTATCTACTCGTCCAATATAAACTTGTCGCAGTCATAACAAGAAATTTTCTAGACGCCTGGACTGGAAACATTGGAGGTATTATTTTTTGTTGATAGTTCTTCGGCCTCCAAGTTGCTGTTCGTGACAAATGCTAATTTTATTTTTGTTTTCTTGTACAAGCTGTTAATCTTCTCCTATATTTGGCCTATATGTAGTGCTGTAACACATGTAGATTTATTTGTGATTTTTTTCTTCTCTTTTTAGTGTTACCTCTTTACACGTGCCACCTGTTTTGCATGCTGTCAATATAATTTGAGCACTATTTTGTGGTTGAGGTCATTTCATTGTACTATGAACCACGTCATACCTGTTGAGACATAAGCATAATGTGCCATTCGTAGGCACAGACTAACGTACGGAAGAGCATTGTACCAATTATGCCATCTTCACAGGTACGCCTGATAGTGGTAATACGTCGAAGGAGCTCTTCGTGGAACTTGTATCACTATAAGCAAATAAACAAATAGTGCAGCAGAAACCTGTATCAAAAAGTAAAACTTCGAGGTTCTTCGACCTCATTTATGCCGCAGGCCTATTAGAAAAGAAATTATTCTAGTTTTCCTCTTGTCTTCCTTGTGTTTATTTTATACGTTTAGAACATCTGACCGTCTTAACGCTATCTTACATGACAAACCTGTGGGAATGTGCGACGGTGGTCGTAGTTGGTTCTGTGACAGACGCACGTGCAGTTCCATCTCAGATTGTTTTTGTATCTTTTATGGCATTTTCTACGTTTTAACCACATTCGTTTCTCCTGATTTTCCTATTAGCGTAAATAGCCTCGTCGTTGAGCGCCCCTCACCCAAAAAAAAAAACAAAAAAAAACAAAACACACACACACACACACGCACACACACAATCGATTTCAACGCCAACGGAGAAATACTGATTGAAGGACGAACGTCGAGGGTTAGCAAGCCATAATCACCAGTTCGTACTACGGTACGCTACATTCTTCGCGAGGAAACATAAGAAAAGGGTGTGACAAACGGTTACTTTGGTATTTAGCACTTTCATTCACTGCCTTAATTAAGTACAGTGGTCGTAGGTGACATTAGTATTGGACATCAACCAATGTACAACGAATTATCTCAACGCTTGCAGATATGCTTATGCAACTAATTCACAAAATTGGTTGTCAATGTACAGTATTACGGAATCGCTCTAAGCTAATTGTGAAGGTCTATACCAGAGTGTATTATAAATCTCCTCCACCCCACCCAACCCGGAAAACGGAAACGCTGTTTTTTAAATACAGTGTGTTTTTCCGACAGTGTTTGGTTGCTGTGTGGCACCGTATGTTGTTATAGTGAAACGGTTCAGTTTGTTTCTCGTTCTCGTTTGCAGTAGGTACCAATAGAAAACTTCTTAAGGGATGCACAGCTAGTGTGTTACTGAAATGCTCCGTGAACTCAAATGGGAATCTCTGGAGGAAAGAGCCGTTCTTTCGGCGAAACACTATTGAGAAAGTTTAGAGAATCGGCTTCTACGAAAGACTACAAAACGTTTCTACTGCCACCAACGTTAACTCGCGCTATTACCACGAAGATAAGAGAATTCAGGTCCCTTATGTGAGCATAAGGATTTCCTTCCCTTGCGCCATTTGCTTGTGGAATGCAAGAGGAAATGATAGCAGTGGTGTTCGGTGTCCTGCACCAAGCACTGTATGGTGGTTCGCAAAATGTACATCTAGATGTGGATGAACTTTTATTTGCAATAACGGGTGGAATATTACTCGATAAATCTACAACATCTGTATACAAGACAGTACTTTCATACCTCAGAGGAAGTATCAACCCAGAGAACAATGATATACACTACTCGCCATTAAAATAGCTACACCACGAATATGACGTGCTACAGACGCGAAATTTAACCGACAGGAAGAAGATGCTGTGATATGCAAATAATTAGCTTTTCAGAGCATTCACACAAGGTTGGCGCCGGAGGCTACACCTACAACGTGCTGACATGAGGAAAGTTTCCAACCGATTTCTCATATACAAACAGCAGTTGACCGGCGTTGCAAAAAATGGTTCGAATGGCTCTCAGCACTATGGGACTTAACTGCTGTGGTCATCAGTCCCCTAGAACTTAGAACTACTTAAACCTAACTAACCTAAGGACATCAAACACATCCATGCCCGAGGCAGGATTCGAACCTGCGACCGTAGCAGTCGCGCGGTTCCGGACTGAGCGCCTAGAACCGCTAGACCACCGCGGCCGGCCGGCGTTGCATAGTGAAACGTTCTTGTGATGCCTCGTGTAAGGAGGAGAAATGCGTACCATCACGTTTCCAACTTTGATAAAGGTCGGATTGTAGCCTATCGCGATTGCGGTTTATCGTATCGCGATGTTGCTGCTCGCGTTGGTCAAGATCCAATGACTCTTAGCAGAATATGGAATCGGTGGTTTCAGGAGGGTAATACGGAACGCCGTGCTGGATCCCAACGGCCTCTTATCAATAGCAGTCGAGATGACAGGCATCTTATCCTCATGGCTGTAACGGATCGCGCAGCCACGTCTCGATCCCTGAGTCAAGAGATGGGGACGTTTGCAAGACAATAACCAACATCAGCTCGGAGACCATGGCTGCGGTTAACCTTGACGCTGCATCATAGACAAAAGCGCTTGCGATGGTGTACTCAACGACGAACGTGGGTGCACGAATGGCAAAACGTCATTTTTTCGGATGCATCCAGGTTCTGTTTACAGCATTATGATGGTCGCATCCGCGTGTTTGGCGACATCGCGGTGAACGCACATTTGAAGCTTGTATTCTTCATCGCCATACTGGCGTATCACCAGGTGTGATGGTATGGGGTGCCATTGGTTACCTCGGTCATCTCTTGCTCGCATTGACGGCACTTTGAACAGTGGACGTTACATTTCAGATGTGTTACGACCCGTGGCTCTACCCTTCATTCGATCCCTGCAAAACCCTACATTTCAGCAGGATAATTCACGACCGCATGTTGCAGGTCCTGTACGGGCCTTTCTGGATACAGAAAATGATCGACTGCTGCCCTGGCCAGCACATTCTCCTGATCTATCATCAACTGAAAACGTCTGGTCAATGGTGTCCAAGCAACTGGCTCGTCACAATACGCCAGCCACTACTCTTGATGAACTGTGGTATCGTGTTGAAGCTGCATGGGCAGCTGTGCCTGTATACGCCATCCAAGCTCTGTTTGACTCAATGCCCAGGTGTATCAAGGCCGTTATTACGGCCAGAGGTGGTTATTCTGGGTACTGATTTCTCAGGATCTATACACCCAAATTGCGTGAAAATGTAATCACATGTCAGTTCTAGTATAATGCATTTGTCCAATGAATACCCATTTATCATCTGCATTTCTTATTGGTGTAGCAATTTTAATGGCCAGTAGTGTATATTCTAAGAAAACATCACCGAGAAGAAAACATTGACATGTTGTTTAATGAAAGAGTCCGGAGACGTCTTTGAGATTGTGTAAGAAGATACAATGACAAATCTGTTAAAAAGTAAATAAGTATGGAGAGAACACATCAGAATCGCCTAATGGGTAGAAATCGCATTCCATGATTTAAGATGGCAGATGCCGCAGTAATTAATCACTGGAGAATATTGTAGAAGCATTTGTACACTTCGTGATATATTTGTTTAGTTCAGTGCAAACATGATTCAGAAATGGAGACAGAGACAGAGAGAATTATGAAAACTGTTAGATGAACATTTTATTGTCTGTTGTTGGGGATTTCATACGATTTCCTCACGTTTCCTCGTTAATTATTTTACCAACACACTCTTCCTTTAGTTGACGATAAATTTCTGAGAGCTTCAGCTTCAGATCATTCAGAAATTGTACAATATTTCTGACTATAGTGTTGGTGTTACTGTACTCGTGTTATAGAGTTGTTAAACCAGTAGGTAGTGGGAGCGATAAATTGACTGATTAATTTGCGGAATGACCTGTTAGCAGTTATTATCTTAATATCATGCATTCTGAAAACCAAAATCTGACAAGATCATGGTACAGAAAGATATTGATACATCAATTACAGAGCCTACCACAAAGGGTTTCGTTACTAGAATTAGTAATCACGTGATCTCGTTGCAATGGCGAGCCGCGCGGGATTAGCCAAGCGGTCTATGGCGCTGCAGTCGTGGACTGTGCGGCTGATCCGGCGGAAGTCCTCCCTTGGGCATGGGTGTGTGTGTTTGTCCTTAGGATAATGTAGGGTAAGTATTGTGTAAGCTTAGGGACTGATGACCTTAGCAATTAAGTCCAATAAGATTTCACACACATTTTTTTGAAATGGCGATAGCTATTGTTGCTGTTCGTTAATATTGCTGGTTTCCACACAGAAACATTCTGAAAAACGTGTAAAGTTGTTTTAATAATTAAGAAAAATATTCTATACCTTGCACCGTTTCCGAGTTTATTAGGATTGAAATTAGCCCATCAGGTCGTTTTGCGCGCCAGTTCAAACGGCACATCAGTAGAAGTTGTTCTGACAGCGTGGATGATAGCACAAAATACTGCTTAGTCTCAAGATCAGGTTCATTCTTTAATGCCATCCCATATCCAATTTTTGTATCGCTCTCCTGTTCAGTTTTAGGAACATGGTATCGGCCAGAGATCGCTGTGCCACACCAAAGTCACCAAAGGATATCGATACCACAGACATCAACGACATCTCACTGCAGTCCAGTGGGAGAAGCAGAAGAAGACATGCCCTGTTTCCCAACACAGCAACACCTGTGCAATGAGGTCAGTATAGAGTCGAGCATGGAAGCGCTCCGCCTAGATCGTGACCTCAGCTGAAGCAAGCAACATCGCTGAGTAGGACTAATGTGTTATTCAAGTTTCAGATGGAAACGTACTTTTGTAAATGTTGAATATTATACTTCAAGAGAACAGTGTGTTAATTAGTGCATCAAGTGATGCTTTAATGCCGGCCGAAGTGGCCGTGCGGTTAAAGGCGCTGCAGTCTGGAACCGCAAGACCGCTACGGTCGCAGGTTCGAATCCTGCCTCGGGCATGGATGTTTGTGATGTCCTTAGGTTAGTTAGGTTTAACTAGTTCTAAGTTCTAGGGGACTAATGACCTCAGCAGTTGAGTCCCATAGTGCTCAGAGCCATTTGAACCATTTTTTTGATGCTTTAATAGTCAAGGACATAAATTATCAAGCACTCCTGTGACGAAGGATTGTATCAAGTTAAGTAAATCTTTTTACTCACACGTCTAATAAAGTGAACTAATATTTCATATTTTGTAGTCCAATGAGCTATCTGCCTGTGCAGTACAGGAATCCACATTTACGGCCGAAAGATTGTGGTTTCGTGTGGTCATAACAAGGAATCCAAACAAAGAACTTGTTTGTCGGCGCTGTCTCTTGCACGTAGCTTGAATCTGCTCATGCAATGTCCTGGTTGGCTAACTTCAATGCTAATTATCTGGGAAACGGCGCAACGTATCGAATTTTTCTGTTAGAAATTACTTCTCAGCACAGCCTACCCTGCAACAGCCTCGCAAGCTTTTCACACTGTTTCCGATCAGCCTGTATACCTTCGTCTGCAGCCTCCAGCCCATCGGTTACAATCAAACTTCAATATATTATCTGTTTGGGAATTAGTAAACATAATCAACAATTTCGATTATCTGAAAAACTGACCGCAGTAGCTTCAGGGCATTATAACAATAATTATAATACATATATGTAACAACAAAAATTAAATTACTTGCGGGAACGTAATACTATGTTTCGACAGTGCATTTAAGATACTGAGCAACCATTAAAAATACATTATATGCTTATTGATAAAAACTTACCACAGCAACACACTAATCAAATAACTCAAAATGATAACATAAGTAAAACTTTAAGGTGTCCCATACAATTTAAGTAATAAAACATTATATTAAACAAAAACTCTCCCTTAAAATGAGAGCTCGTAAATTGGTCTCTTAGAGTTAAGTACCCATACAATTGACGTAAGTCCTTAACTAAGATTAAAGCAGTAGCTGGCGTAAACTGTAAGTAGTTTAAACACAACCACTTGTAAATGGCCAAAGTACGAAGGGCGTTTGGAGAGTCCGTGCAGAGTCCGAGAGATGGCACCACCGGCGCGTATCGAGGTCATGTTTAGTTAGTAGCACCCTTTGGAAGAACGCACACCAAGTTTCAGCCATATTGGTCTATTTCTTTGTATTTGGCATTCGTGTGAATCAAAGAAGTCGAGTGATTGTCAAAAATGGACGAAAATGAATTTCGTGTGGTGATTAAACATTATAAAAAGCAAAACACGTCAGGAGACTAAAGAGAAGTGGTTTCAAAATTTTCGGAGTGGCCATATGGGCACAAGTAATGCCGAACCTTCTGGACGCCCTGTGGAGGTTACGAATCCAGAAATCGTTGATAAAATCCATGATATGGTGATGGATGACAGAAGAGTTAAGGTGCGTGAGATTGCTAATGCTGTGGTCATCTCGAATGAACGGGTACATAATATTTTGCATAAACATTTGGACATGAGAAAGCTATCCGCAAGATGGGTTCCGCTATTGCTCACGCTTGACCAAAAACGGAATTGTGTGAAGTGTTGCAAGGAAGGTTTGCAGCTGTTCAGGAAGAACCCACAGGACTTTAAGTGTCTTATACATTACTACAGTCCTGAGACCAAACAACAATCTAAACAATGGGTTACCAAGGGAGAATCTGCACCAAAAAAGGCGAAAACCATTCCTTCGGCCGGAAAGGTTATGGCGAATGTCTTTTGGGATTCGCAAGGGATAATCCTCATCGACTATCTGGAAAAGGGTAAAACTATTACAGGTGCATATTATTCCATCGTTATTGCACTGTTTTAAAACCGAGCTGCAAGAAAAACGCCGGCGATTGGACCGCAAAAAAGTCCTTTGCCATCATGACAATGCACCAGCACACATCAGCAGTTGTGGTCGCAAAATTAATGGAAATTGGATTCCAACTCGTTTCACATACCCCCTATTCTTCAGACTTGGATTCCTCGGACTACTATTTCTTCCCCAATTGGAAGAAATAGCTGGCGGCACAAAGATTTTACTCAAACAAGGAGGTTATTGCAGCAACTCATAGCTATTTTGCAGACTTGGGCAATTCCTATTATCGGAAAGGATAAATAAATTTGAACACCGTTGGACGAAGAGCACAAGTCTAAAAAGAGACTATGTCGAAAAATAAAAACGATTTACCCCAAACAATTAAGTAGTATTTATTTTAGCACGGACTTCTCAAACGCCCCTCTTATAATCAGATGCGCCATGCTCTGGCCGGCCGAAGTGGCCGTGTGGTTAAAGGCGCTGCAGTCTGGAACCGCAAGACCGATACGGTCGCAGGTTCGAATCCTGCCTCGGGCATGGATGTTTGTGATGTCCTTAGGTTAGTTAGGTTTAACTAGTTCTAAGTTCTAGGGGACTAATGACCTCAGCAGTTGAGTCCCATAGTGCTCAGAGCCATTTGAACCATTTGAGCCATGCTCTGACAAAATGTTGCGCTTTAAGAACTCACGCACGATGCATCTGTTAACTGCGGCAAAATGTGATGAACACAGAAACAGCATATTTTTACGAAATAGACAAATTCCCCTTTGGTAACCACATATCAAACTTCGATCTTCCATCGAGAACTAGCTAACGCGGCGTGGCGTCAACGAGTGGTGGTAGGCGTACACATAGCTACAGAGTCCCATAAACATAATACCTAAGATTCGAACGAAATCATATACCTAGAAACATTGCTGGCTGGAATTCAGTCCCAATGTAAAGTAATTTTCTCGCATACTAGTTATACTAGTTTCGGCGCACTGACAGGTTTAGGTACTTGCCAAGGGGGGACATCCAAATTTGCAATACCTGATATAAAGCCTCCATTCTGAGGGTCGATCCAAGAGGATTTAAAAATTTTACGTAATACACTTCAAGGGATTCTGTGAAGTACCATTGAAGAAATTGAAATTCATGCACACAATAAGAAACAGGCATTTATCTTACTAAACGAAAAAACTAGACTTCAGTGAAAAACATTTCTACAAGCTATATAACGATTTGCCATAGCACTGCTATTTTGTTTTATATTTCTGTTTTAAATATTTTAAATGTTTTTATACTCCATAGTAATCTTCTTTTATTGTTATGTATCCACATTTCAGGCACTGAGGCTGCACATCATATTCCGTTATAGTCCAAGTGTACAAAAGACACTTTTTACCACTTTAGTACCTATATTAATAAGCCATGTACTTACAACTGGGCCTGTAATTCAATATTTAGCTAAAAACTGCTTTATACGATATTCATCATCCTAAAAGCGACTGGCGAGATTTATTTGTCACTTATACACTAGTACCGTCGAGTTCTACACCGACCACTTCTGAAGCAGCAGGTACTAGTCGGTTCACTGTTGTTCTTGTGCCCGTGGTGACCGACGGGATCCACCACCAGTAGATCTCTGATACGTCGTCTCCCTTGCCACAGACTTGATTTATCGCTACGCTCCTCAACACCTGTCTATATGAAAACTGCTGGCGTCGTCTACACGCGTCTTCGCTTTGATCACGCATGTAGGACTTCTTTGTTATTCCACTGCTGTCCTTAGGTGCTTGTCTATATATATATTTTAAGACAGAGTTTCATCTAGTTTACGCAAAGCATTCGTACGCTATTCAGCATTCGCCGAATGTGTCGCTTCGCTCGGTGTCTCTGCTCATCACCCCAGGGAATAAATCTTTCTCTACGTTTTTGTAACTTCTATCGTACATGTTGCGATCACTTACTTCTTTTTGTTCCTTATTTCTTCTAAGGAATTCAAAAAAATGGTTGAAATAGCTCTGAGCACTATGGGACTTAACATCTGAGGTCATCAGTCTCCTAGAATGTGGAAATACTTAAACCTAAGGACATCACACACATCCACGCCCGAGGCAGGATTCGAACCTGCGACCGTAGCGTCGCGCGGTTCCGGACTGAAGTGCCTAGAACCGCTCGACCACAGCGGCCGGGTAAGGAATTCACATATCAGAGATACGTGATGATGATCGTCAAGGCTGAGACAGGTTACCTTTAAAACACATTAGATAAAAATATTTTTGCGATTAAGACTGATTATTTCTTTGAAATTCAGAATAGTACAATTAGCAAGCGCATAAGTCGGGAGCAAAACATAACGTTTCAATTCACGGAGGTATGGAGCGAAATGCATCCCTCGTCATACATGTTCCATCCCGGCAATTATTTACTACCGAACCATACTTACGCTAACGACAACTTGGTTTAATAGATTCGCATCGCATGCATGAGACCCAGGACAGGTGATGACAAACGACACGTTGTAAGTGGCGAAACAGCCAGTATGGCAGATTACCAGAGGCGCTACAACACACAGGCCCCTTCCGTTATGATACAATGTCACTGTCGGTGTTTACATATTCTAGCCAGTTGCTGAACGTCTTCTCCGTCTGGAGAATGTTCCCTTCCTGACGCCAAGATCACACAAAAACCTCACAGACTTGAGCAAAGACGTCATTAGAAGGTGAAAGACAAGGACACTCTTTGCCAAACAACGGCAATTGCGACTTACACAAATGGTTAAAATGGCTCTGAACACTATGGGACTTAACTTCTGAGGTCATCAGTCCCATAGAAGTTAGAAATACTTAAACCTAACTAACCTAAGGACGTCACACACATCCATTCCCGAGGCAGGATTCGAAACTGCGACCGTAGCGGTCACGCGGTTCCAGACTGTAGCGCCTAAAACCGCTCGGCCACCCCGGCCGGCGCCTTACACAATAATGTCTTTTATAATCGCAGCTGATGACAAAGAACGTGTCCCATAAGGGTACTAAGTTTATTCCTGATAATTATAGTATGTACAAAAACAACTACTTTAGACTGGCACTTGCACAGCTCTGAAAAACGTGGGGAAAGCATTCGACCTTGCACAGATTACTGGAATCAGCCAGCACGGCGGGAATCTGTAATAAGTCCTTACTTCATCGATTACACCCTTACATGTTCTGTAATTGATGTTCATATGGACCTCCAATTGATGATCCTAGATCGCATGTAGCCGCTTAGGTAAAGAAGTATCTCAATAGAATCTCTGCCACCTGTAACGATGATCCGCCAACTCTTACTGTAAATAAAATTCTAAGAAGAGAATGTGGCCTCTACCAGAAAGAAACAGTACTTCTAATTGAATTGTTGCAATTATCAACTCACAAAAAGTTCACCTTAGAGTATTATAACTAGCACCATAGTCCAAGCTCAGGGGGTAATCCCCTAGAAAATTTGGCAAATCTGACGCTGCTGAATGAAGGAAGCGAGTGTATAGGTGATTAATATCGCCTTTAGAACGAGCATTACAAGTCAGCTTATTTCATATTTCGGTCGATATTAGCGCATTTATTTTGAAGAGCTGTCTACCACCCGCCATGTCTATCTTTCCCAAACAAATGTGATACAGCCTGAAAGGAGTCTACTGGGGCACATTTGTATATGGCCCCAGAAAATGATAATATTAATGTAAACTAAAATGAATCTAGTATATTATAAACGATGTATTTCTCTGTTGATCCCTGACTGGGCACGATTATAGAGCCAAAAATATTGCTACTACTTCTGAGATTGTAGTGTCCAAGTAAGAGAGCGCTTTAGAGGCATATATATATATATATATATATATATATATATATATATATATATATATATAGGCAGCCAGAAAATAAATCCCCTTTAATAACAAAATATGGTAACATTGCACAAGTCTGCCATTTTAAATACCTAGGTGAAACTATACAGTCCTCAGGATTAAACCGAATTGCCAATGAACAAAGAATCACCAAGCTCCAGAAAGCCGGCCGGCCGCGGTGGTCTAGCGGTTCTAGGCGCGCAGTCCGGAACCGCACGACTGCTACGGTCGCAGGTTCGAATCCTGCCTCGGGCATGGGTGTGTGTGATGTCCTTAGGTTAGTTAGGTTTAAGTAGTTCTAAGTTCTAGGGGACTGATGACCACAGATGTTAAGTCCCATAGTGCTCAGAGCCATTTGAACCATTTGAACCAGAAAGCCTACAAGCTAACATGGACGCATTACAACAAGAAGTGCATTTCGACAGACGCAAAATTAAGGCACTATACAACTGTAATTCTTCCAGAAGCAATCTATGCAGCTGAAACAATGGTGATTGATGGTCATTCTAAAATTAAGGAAATAGAAAAGCAGGAAAGAAAAATTCTCAGGAAGATTTACGGTCCAATCAACAAAAATGGCATTTGGATGAAGAGACCACAAAACGAGCTCTATAGAAAGATCAACATAGTAACAGATGAAATCAGAAAGCGCCGAGCCAAATTTTATACACACATCTACAGGATGGAAGACTCCAGAACAGCAAAGAAATTATTCAATATTATAACAAGGAGTAAATGTGGCACGGAATGGCTGAAAGAAGTCCAGAGGGATCTACAGCAGATCAACATAAAAAATCTCGAAGATCGCACCGAGTGCCGGCATAAAATCACAAGTGTGAAGTTTGGGGAAAGAACATCACGTCAGCCTGGTAAAAAATGGACAGAGGAACGGAAGAAGGAGCATTCCGAGAGGATGAGGAGGTTTTGGGAAGCAAAGAAGAAAAACATCTGAAGATGAAATTATGAATTCAAGTTCAATCGCTCTCCTAAAGGGGAACAATCGTTATAATAATAATAATATATATACTCGCTATCATTCAATGTTTTCCATACAAAGCATAATCTTTCAAAAGTAAGTTACAATACAAAGTTCTCCATTAACTGTGCTATGTACTGCAATTGCGGTTTTCGATTACTATTTTCCCATTAGCGCTGTAAGACAATTTGCCGCGCGGTATTATCCGAGCGGTCTTGGGCGGTGCAGTCATGGGCTTTGCGGCTGGTCCCGGCGGAGGTTCGAGTCCTCCCTCGGGCATGGGTGTGTGTGTTTGTCCTTAGGATAATTTAGGTTAAGTATTGTGTAAGCTTAGGGACTGATGACCTTAGCAGTTAAGTCCCATAAGATTTCACACACATTTGAATTTGTAAGATAATTTCTTACTTCACAAGCGCCTATTACTTGCCGAGACCTCCTTGCATCTGATAAAAATCCCTTAAGCTCCAACAACTGTTTGTACAAGAACTTGTTATGCTAAATATCGCGTAGATATATAAAAAGCTTCCACATAACCGATTTCAGCATCTTCAGATGTACTCAATACGCTAAAAGCTTCCTAAAGATAAATAACTATGTGTAGGCATTTTGAACATCATGAAGTTATTTAATGTTAATGACTGTTCAACATATCGCAACATGATAGTGATTATTTATCTAAGCTATCATTGACATCATAATTTTTACACAAACGTAGCAAATGTCACACACTTCCATGGGAACACGTCAGTGTAAAAAATAAATAAATAAATAAATAAAAAATTAAAAAAGCCTCCGTGCAGATGAAGATGTCTCTGAACTACACACATGAAAAAAAGTTTTGCATCACCTCGGTTCCGCGAGTTCTGGAACCTGTACAGAAAATTAGAATAGAGATCAGCATGGGTGCCGCTCGACCACACATTAAATTTTATATAATGTTCTACTGATTCTAAATTTCTGTTACCAGATCATCTCTAGAATACTGTGTGATTCACCTTGTTTCCTTCTTCCAAAAGCGAAATTAATAAGTACATCGACTACAACGTCATTAAAAATAGTGGGCCAGGCATAGAGCAAATAAAGGGCTGGTAGAATTTTGCGGCGACACGGGCCATTGTAGGCGGGCGTCTGTGTCATGTGGCGCTGTGGCGCGCCAGCGGCAGCCTGTCGGGGCTGCTGGCTGCTGGTGCCTCCATGTAGAGCTACCGCTGAAACATCATTTCCGCCCTTTTTATTGATCATGAAAACAACACATTGCATGTTGTACCACCATACAGCGAGACCTTCATAGGTGAGGATCCAGATTGCTGTACACACCAGTACCTCTAACACCCAGTAGCACGTCCTCTTACATTGATGCGTGCCTGTATTCGTCGTGGCATATTATCCACAAGTTCATCAAGGCACTGTTGGTCCAGATTGTCCCATTCCTCAACGGCTTTTCGGCGTAGATCCCTCAGAGTGTTTCGTGTGTTACGTCGTCCATAAACAGGCCCTTTTCAATCTATTCCAGGTATGTTCGACAGGGTTCATGTCGAGAACATGCTGGCCACTCCAGACGAGCGATGTCGTTATCCTGAATGAAGTCATTCACAAGATCTGCACGATGGGGGCGCGAACTGTCGTCTATGAAGACGAATGTCTCGCCAATATGCTGCCGATATGATTTCACAATCTGTCGGAGGATGGCATTCACATAACGTACAGTCGTTACGGTACCTTCCATGCCCACCAGCTGTGTACGTCGGTCCCACATAATACCACCCCAAAACAGCAGGGAACCTCCACCACGCTGCACGCACTGGGCAGTGTGTCTATAAGGCGTTCAGCCTGACCAGGTTGCCTCCAAACACCTCTCCGACGATTGTCTGGTAGAGGGTATATGCGACACACATAGCTGAAGAGAACGTGATGCCAATCCTGAGCGGTCCCTTCGACATGTTGTATGTCCCATGTTTACCGTGCTGCGTGGTGTCTTGCTTGCAAAGATGGACCTCGCCATGGACGTCGGGAGTGAAGCTGCGCATCATGCAGCCTATAGCGCACAGTTTGAGTCATAACACGACGTCCTGTGGGTGCACAAAAAGCGTTATCCACCATGGTAGCGTTACTGTCAGGATTCCTCCGCGCCATAATCTGTAGTTAGCGGTCATCCACTGCATCACCTCGGGTGACCTGAGCGAGGCATGTTATCGACAGTTCCTGCCCCTCTGTATCCGCTCCATGTCCGAACAACATCGCTTTGGTTCACTCCGAAACGCCTGGAAACTTCCCTTGTTGAGAGCCCTTCCTGGCACGAAGTAACAATGCGGACGCGATCGAACCGCGCTGTTGACCGTCTAGGCATGGTTGAACTGCAGACAACACATGCCGTGTACCTCCTTCCTGGTGGATTGACTGCAACTGACTGGCTGTCGGACAACCTCCGTTTAACAGGCGCTGCTCATGAATGGTTGTTCACATCTTTGGGTGGGTTTAGTGATATCTCTCAACAGTCAAACGGATTGTGTCTGTGATACAATAACCACAGTCAACGTCTATCTTCAGGAGTTCTGGGAAACGGGGTGATGCAAAACTTTTTTTGGTGAGTGTATGTTCCCAGCCAATAATTCCAAACTTTTAGATTTTTAGTTAACAAATGACTTCTTCTTACTCTAAACAGCCTCTCGATTTCTTTGAAATACCGCTGATCACGAGGTACAGTGATAGATTGTAGAACTTCTCAAAAGACTAAGACCTGAACGTTTTGCAAGGTGGTTTTTATAAGACTTTAGGAATGAAAGTTTCATTGACTTACTTTTCTTATTTTTCCTCAGTAATGCCTTTAGAAATAGTATCGTGGAGCAACACTGAACTGTTGAAGTTCGTTGCACAGAAACGTATAATAATGCTCTGTAGCAAGTGACTTTTTATGCAGCTGGTCATGCTGACATATTACATTTATCCAATTCTGTTGTAAGCAATCAATCACAATCAAAAGATAATACCGCCATTCATAAAAATTCAAATACAGTGAGATACTTTCTTATAAAAAATCTTTCAATACTTACATGTCAAAGTGAGGAATCTAACGAACTATAAAATTAATTTAAAATTAAACTGTCACCGAAGAAGTAAGATACGGATGTGAGTCTGTGTGTGTGTGTGTGTCTGTGTGTCTGTGTCTGTGCGTGCGTATGAGGGAGAGAGAGAGAGAGAGAGAGAGAGAGAGAGAGAGAGAGAGAGAGAGAGAGAGACAGAGAGACAGAGAGACAGAATCAAGAGGCTGTTGCTGGAGACAAAAATTAAGCGAAAAATTTGTCGTCGGAAACTAGAAAAAAGTTATTCTTGCAGGGATGTGTGGGTGCAGGAAGCTTAGCTGGAAATTCTGTCGACAGTTTATGTAAAACCCCTTCGTAGCAGCACTTGCTGCAAAGACATAGCTTCTAATGGAAAACTACGTCGCTTCGAGTTTTAAGACGACTACATTTGAATTAGAACATGCAAATCACTATATCTGGCCAGCTTCAGTGAAGTAGGTGCTTGAAGATTTGGTAGTTCTGTTTGAAAACTAGGACAGCCTATACCGAGACGCTTTACCAGTGTAGAAACTCTCTTTTTTTTTATTTCTTTGAACTAAAGTATGCCATAAATTGTGCATAATGTCAGAAAATATAGAGGAGTGGATGAGCCAACGGTAAATTACGTAAATTTTTACACCTACAGACATGCTCTGAAGATGAGATTAATAGCAAAAACTCTATTCATCAAATTTTGACAGTGAGGAGCGTCCGATTCACGTATGACGGATACGTTGTGCAGCGTAGTGGAGTGATTCATATGTGACCGCTAATACGTAGATGGACCAAGAGCTTAACGCCCTTCACTAACTTCAGGTTGATTTGTAAGAATCGGTTTAGAGGACATGCAAAGTATTAAGCTTTTGTGTTTTTAATTACACGCGATTGAAGTATTAAATCGAAAGCTTCACACTGTTTGCGACGCTCAAATGGTAAAGGGATCTCCTAAACTACAGTGTTGTTTATATCAGTTATTGGCTTATTAGAGTGAAAGAAATATTGAATAGTTTAATGGAAAACTAAGGGTAACGAAGCATACAGTTTTCGCAGCACTAGGTTTCTTGGATGATGAATATTGTGATGCCACATGTTGTCTCACTATCCATAAATAGCACTTGAATAAGGAAATTCACAATAGCTGCATATTGGATACCTTACTTGCCGCTGATGGATAGAATCGCGAACTAGGTATCCTGAAATAAAACCGTAATATACTTCAAATCACGTGAGGAATCTTACAGAATCTGCGCTATAGGACCGTTTTTAGTTCTCAGTTCAAGCGTTTAGATTCCTCATAACTTAGGTATGGCAGCAAACATTGAACAAACTGAGATAGGCTTTACTAGCATCATTTGCTATCGGTATAGCTCACACGAAAGCCTAAGAGGTGTCTTTAGTGAGAATATTTGGAAGAGAGGCTCAGTTTTACGCTAAAACAACAGGACATGGAGGTCCAACGGTACCGACCGATCGCCGTGTCATCCTCAACCCACAGATGTCACTTGCTGGAGATGTGGAGGTGCATGCTATAGAACACCGCTCTCCGGCCATTGTCGGTTTTCGTAACCGTATCCGCTGCTTCTAAGTCAAGTAGATCCGCAACTGACCTCCCAAATGCTGGGTGCGTCCTGCTTGCCAAAAGGGTATTTCTACGCTAAGCTTTGGGTACATTTGTAATAGGCTACCTTTTATCGAGGAAGACTGTACAACAAGTTTCGTGGCTCCATCGTAAATCGCGCATAGGAACCAGAGAATAAAATTACAGGCCTTCGGCGTGTGACGAGATACGCAGATAATCAGTTTCCTTCCGCCCCTACTCGATTGGAAAGAGGCCGAAATTCGCTAGTATACTCTCGGATTATAACTATATTCAGTTTTCTGTAAATGTAAATACTGAAAAATTTCCTCTCTCGTACAGGAAATAGGTTGATGCTCAGCAGTCCTGTGACGGCGAAATCCATGTATCTCCGACGACAGCATACTACATATTTTCAGGTTCTAGTACTCATTTGGTATTCGAGAAACAAGTTAATAGACTAATTTTATTTCTCTCGAAGGAAACACTGCTGCTGAAAGATGTAAATTGTGCGACTTTCGGTTCTTGCTACAGCAGGGCTTGCGTGGGGGACCTGTAATTATAAGGGACGCGATTTAGCAACAATTTTTGTGCGCTGGAAGGCACTTAGTGTTTGATGTACTTCCATGTAAATGATGAAGTCATCCATTCATAAGCAGGCTTGTCACTTGTTGGTTGTGAATCTTACACAGATTGAGCACACTTACGATTTATTAACAAGTAAATAAATAGGGGCTCAATATGTAAACGATCTGCGAGTGACAGTGTCTCGACCTCAGGGAAGGAGGGCTTAAGGTCCCGTTGACATCGAGGTCATCAGAGACGGAGCACAAGCTCGTAAGGTTGCAGGTTCAAAGGAAGCATCCCGGCAATCGCGTAGAGTGATTTAGGGGTATCACGGAAAATGTAATTCTAGACTGATGGACGCAGGTTTCAACCGTCGTTCTCCCGAATGCCAGTCCACCGTGTTAACCACTGTGCCACTTTGCTCGGTCACGTTTCCCATTTGCTAAGTACATCAAAGGCCGTTGGAACTGCAGTAGGGCGTAGCAGTGCGGAGCGCATACCTACGCGTTTCAGTGATTGACTGTTTGCGCATCTCCTGGCTACTCTATCGACTGCATAATGACGACGGGTCAGGAGGTAGGGCATCGACTGGGTATTGGGATGAGCGGATGCCTTATCGACTTTGCCTGTGTTGGGTTAAGGTACATGTCGTTAGAAAAAGCACTAAGAATCGTACAGCCATCCAGGAAGAAGGGCCGATTAAGTCGCACGGGAAATATTCCGTCCTGTATCAGTCAGAGTAAACTATTTTCGGATATGTGTCCGCCTAATGTGGTGACGGGGTAGCCGCACGGTCTAAGGCGGGCGTCTTGTCATGATCCCCGCGGCTTCCCCCGTCGGAGGTTCGAGTCCTTCCTCGGGCATAGGTGTGTGTGTCATTCTAAGCGTAAATTAGTTTAAGTTAGATTAAGGAGTGGGTAAGCTTAGGGTCCGGTGACCTCAGCAGTTTGATCCCGTAATCCTTACCATAAATTTCAAAAATAAATATATAAATAAATAAATATGTGCCGACATTCGCCAAGGTTGAGAATTCCTGTGAAACTGAGGCCCTGCATAAATCTCCAAGTGTAGCTCTCCATCACAAATGCTACTAACGTGCCAATGATGCCAACGATTTAAAAATCTATAGCAGTGTGTCATTAGTGTTGTTTTAAAATATTTTTAAATTTTCTTGCACATCCCTTCAGCATAAATTGCAGGACATTGAAATTAAGATGAATTCATCATATTAAAAGGACCCAATAATTATTACTGCAACAAACTTTCAGAGATTAGCCGAGCGGTCTAGGGCGCTGCTGTCACGGACTGTGCGGCTGGTCCCGGCAGAGGTTCGAGTCCTCCCACGGGCATGGGTGTGTGTGGTTGTCCTTAGGATAATTTAGGTTAAGTATCGTGTAAGCTTAGGGACTGATGACCTTAGCAGTTAAGTCCCATAAGATTTCACAATCCTTTGAACATTTTTGAAACTTTCAGATTTTCGACAACTTTATAATTTATACGGAATAATTTCTTACCTTCCCCCACGGGGCTGCATGTGGCCTGTTCCATCTGTAGACAAACGTGTCAGATTTTTTGGGAAACTTTTACGATCAGCCTGCAAATGTTTACCTTGTCCAGCATGGAATGTGTTCTACAGCCACTCAGGCCACAAAACTGTACATGTGGGCGAACCCATGAGAACGAAAGGGTATCGTAACCTGTGCTAAACGGAGCTTAATTTTTTAAATTTTTTTTTTTTTTCCTAATTTCGAGACTCTTACTTTCCACAGTAATATACCCTTTGAAAACTTTGTGTAAATTTTGGAATTTAATACATTAAAAATGTAAACGCTTTTAGTGCGAATTTTTCTCGGGGATGGAGTGGCCACCTAATTTCCCCCACCTCCTTATCAATTTTCGCTTACATTGGTGGCCGAATGCCGTCCGAATAAAGAACAAACAGCAAGAGAACTGCAAAAATTCAGCGATTTTGGCCACAAATTGGAAAGTAATATTGCAGCCACAATGATTAAATATAGTTAAATATTGTTGTGTCCATGCATTATAACAGGGGAATGGTCTGATATTGTAGGAAATACGGGTCAAAGATAGAACATTCAGTTTGGGTGAGTGGAAAACGAGATGTTCGATTTTCTAGTAAAAATCACCAAAGGCGAGAAGAGAATTCAGCAAGTCACTATTTTCAGCTTTCCCGTGAAGGTCTATAATAAGGCAGAAAGGGTGAAATTACTAGACGTACGTACTGACTACAGTGTGTATCTGGTGAATGACATTAAATCACTGTACAATAACACAAAATTAAGTACAAAGGAGAATTTTTGACTACGGATTGAAACAAGATATGGTCTGTCATAATTCTTTTTGATATAAAGATTGGTCAGAAACAGTCTCAAAGCGTTGTGAGGGAATTGCTAAAAAACATTTGTTCAGAAAGAAATAGGATGTTACACCGTATCCGAGTTAACTGGCATAAAAGTTAGCCAGTTACGTCGTTGAGTGAACAAATTCAAGCGGCCCGCCAGAGACGGTGTCGCTAAATATATTCTTCGTTTGGTTTCCGAAAACCGAACAAGAGAGCTATACAAAAAGTGGACATGTGGTGGTTGTAAGAATCTAACCGGAGTCAAAAACTCAGCACTGTCGTGCACTATCGTCCACACTATGAGAACAACTGTCACTAATTGTATCTGACGGGCCTCTTGAATATGCACGAGTAACGGTCTGATTGATTAACTACTATGCTAGCTACCTCGGAAGCGGCGTAATGTTTCGAATTTTTCCTTGACAATTATTTCTCAGCACAACCTACCCTACAGCAACCTTACTGTCCTTACTGACCATCCTGCATATATCAAGAACGGAATTCTAAAAACCGTAAGAGGATGAACCTCGAAAGGATCAGATTTATTCAAACTATTTTATTTCGAATTGACAAGGAACTTCTAGCAGTCAGTGAAAGCGCTTTATCAGAACCGAGTAATACTTTACAAAATGCTTTACAAACTTATATAATGGTTATATCCGTAAGGAAAATGGAAGTATTGGCAGTGGAAAGCAAACACACAACAAGGGCAAGAATAGTGGTGATTAATGATAAGACAGTAGAAACTGCCAATATGTTTAAGTGTCCTCGATCACATACATCAATACCCAAAACGAACTCGGATGCGAGTACTAGGGCTACCGCCTCAATCTCACTTCTGCACACCAATTATTACACGGACAGTGTCAGGTAGTGACTCAAACGGGATTCCCTAGACGTAACGGCAGAGCGTTGCTTCTATGGCAGCGGCAGTTATGTTATCAATGACTTCGAAATTACGACGTCATAAACATGGTGCTGTCAGTAAATTCATAGGTCCTAGATGCCAGATAATGGAATATTTAAAAATTAAAGATAGCGGTTGGTGGTAATTTTAAAAGTTAGAGATGAATGATGATGGGAATTGTAAAAGTCAAGGAAGGAGTGGAAAGTTTGTAAAATACAAGATGACACGGGGTTAAGGAAAGAGAAAAAAATCATAAACCAAACGCGAGCGAACTAGTCAAATTGTGTTTTAGATTAGAGATTAGATTAGATTAATTATTCATTCCATAGACCCACACCCTCCTGGGTGTGAAACATGTCAGAAAAACGCATTCAGAAATGTAATTAGAAAAACTTGAGTTTCATTAATTTTAATGCTCTTCAGTCAATAAACAGTAAAATTATGTACATGAATTAAAATTAAACTTCTAATATTTAGAAGTTTAATGCTTACATCTGCTTTCATTAAATCCATCATTCTCACAGTAGCTAGTTAATTGGCTATTACAACCAATTAGTGTCTAAAATTAAATTATTCATTTCAATGATCCTCAGTTAAGAACAGTCAAATTATGTACAAGACTTCAAATTAAACTTCCGCTATTTACAGACGTAACACCTACACCTGCTTTCCATACATCCATCATTCACACAGTAGATAGTTACTTGGCTCTTACAACCAAGTATTGTCAAAAATTAAAGTATAGTAAATTTTCATTAAAATGGTCTACTGCACTTGTTGACAAATTCATGGATGGAATAGAAGGAGTTGGCCACCAAAAATTCTTTCAAATTATGTTTAAATTGTGCCTTGTCTGAAACTAAACTTTTTATGGTGGCTGGTAACTTATTGAAAATATGCGTTGCTGAATACTGGACTCCTTTCTGGACAAGCGTAAGTGATTTTAAGTCTTTATGTATATTGTTCTTATTCCTAGTATTGTACTAAGCAGTTAGTTGGAAAACGAGATGTATTATTTACAACAAACTTCATTAAGGAATAAATATACTGAGAAGCTGCGGTTAGTATGCCCAGTTCTTTGAGTAGGTTTTGGAACATCTCCCTTCCCCTCCCCTCCATTCCAATCAACGCCCAATATTTTATAGGCCATTAAAATGAAATACCCAATCATGAGGTAATCACCTTCAACATGTTCAAAAGTACCTGAACCTTTCAATCTTTTGGGTCATATTCAAAAGCACTTATCTTAAAAACTACGTAAGGGTTGGAACTAGCAGTATTTTTGACTGTGCTCGAAAGTACTCAAACAATCAGAAATTTTTATACCATGTTCAACGGTAAATTACAGTACTTTTATGTACTTTCTGGGGTGCTCTGATTACTTTTGCGAGATATTCTACAAAAAAATATTATGTAAGGGATGTAACTTGCAGTATTTCAAAAGTACTTAATACAATGTTCAAATAGATCCGAATGTTCTGTGTTTCTATGCGCCATTTTCAAACGTACTTACCAAAAAAAAGCTTGCCATGTTTCAAAATGGTTTACAGGCTGCCCAAGAGTAACTGGACTTTCTGAATTTCATTTTTGCTTATCCGCAGTACTGAAAAGCATGTATCCATTATTCATGTAAAGATAGAAATTTGTACTATTTCAAAGTATTTTGCAGGACTCTCGGACGTATCCTAATGTTCTGGTACTTTTTTTGCCATCTTTAACCAAAAATTACATCACTTCGCGGTTTTTCAGAGTAAGTGATGGTGTGCTCAAATGTATATGGGTCCTTGGAATATTTTTTATTTGTGCCATACGCTGAACTATTTTTCAAAATTTACCCATATTTCAGAGTACTCTACAGAGTATCCAAAAGTTACCAAACGCTCAGATTTTTGGCGGCATATTTAACAAAAACCATACGCAAAGAGAATAATTTGTATTTGAGCCGTGGTAAAAATTTGCTGTTTTGAAGAGCGCGCCACAGCGCGTAGTGTGAAGCAGACGCCCTCTTTTTCTGGCGGTGGCGCCGCTGTAGCAATCGCAGCTTTGGTGCCTCCCTCTGGCGGAAAAGGGGAAAGGTTACCTGTTCAAGTGCATTTAAGAGGCGCTATAAGCTCGCCAGTGGCAGGGGGTCAGTTGGAGTGTGGCTGGGTCAGTCTCGCGTCACCAGTTGCTGGTCTGTCTCTCGTTCGCTAGTATGTGTTAGGCCACTAGTCTGCTCGAGTTGTTCAGGCAATGGTCGTTGGCGGGTGGATCGATCGGTTGGTCGGTTGCGCACTGAGACACAAGATGACTTGTGCGTCTTGAGCGTCGGCGCATGTGAGGTCGCCACGTCAGTCCAGTGGGCCGCGCCGTATAGCGAGGGGTAGTGGTTTCGCGGCCGACACGAGAGCAACAGGAGTCAACCCACGACATCGGTCTGGCCGGCGCGAGCTGCGACGCCGTGAGACGGGAGATCGACGCGCCTTCCTGCGTCCGTTCGAGCGGCTGGCAGCGGACGGTCGGGAGAGCGTTTTGGGGGTGCTGCGCCAGGACTTCACCAGACATCGCAGTTTTTTATAAGTTAAGTGATTCGTAATATGTTGTTTCAGTTACTTGTTAAATTCTACTTGTTTTCTTGGTCAGTCTCTCGTCCCCAGCTTGCCCGTCTGTCTCTCATCCGCATTTGTTAGGCAATTAGTGTCTGTCTGTCTGTCGGTTGGTCTGCCGTACGTTAATAGCTGCCTCTGTCATGTTTGTAGGATTCGGTGTTAACGAATTTATTGCTTAAGGTGTAAAGGCCGAATTCCTGAAATATGTTTTTATCTTGCCTATCATCATGAGAGGCGGTATATGTGTAATGTAGAGCATGTTATGTAAGACTGCATTTCATGGGTTTTAATTTAAATGATCATTTGAGTATATAAAGTTGCCACCCTTCCACCGTAAGAGTTTTCGTTTAAAAACAAGTTGCACTTTCGGTGGCAAGTAATTTTTTTTAATGTGTGTGTTTTGTACCATTTCCATCCCTCCTACGGGGTGCATAGTTTATGTGTTTGTGTGAGTTGTTAAAATTTTTAATTTAAAGTAATCTGGTGTGTTGCAGATTTGCACCAGTGTAGTCTTTCAGAGGTTGTTGTGAGCGGTCGTGACTACGGCCGTGTTAAAAGGGAGCGGCAAGGTTCTCAGCCCGAAAGCTCATACTGTCAAAAAAAGAAAATTTTGTTATTTCTGCCTCTGAATAAATTGTAACTTGATATTTAGAGGGTGCTTTCTGATTATAATTTTAAATCTGTTTAAAAAAAGGGGGGCTTTTAGGAATAAATTTCCATTTATTGAAAAAAAATTTAATTTGTTTTCATCAGTTACCCACTGGCAACTACTTCCACGCTCACATAGTGTGATTAAATGTGTTAATGTTATTGATGAATCGCTAGTAAATAAAGTAAATCCTTAGCAAAAGGTCTTGAAAGTAAATTCACGGTTCAGTAGTATTTTAAATTACTTAAATTAATTATAACAAATACATAAAGCAACGTTTATACGTAAATACCAGGTTCGATTTCTTCACCATAGATAGTATAAGGCACAAAGGAGCCTGAAATTAATTATTTTCCACCTCAAAATTGTTCTGTGATGACTGCCAAAAGACAAGCAAAACGCCAGGGAAACCACCAGGCATCAGCAAGATCGAACTCAATGACCGAGCGTTTTGGTTGCACCGGCAAGTCTTGTCTTGCTGACATACACTGCATTAGACTAGTGGCTCCGCGCAATACCACACGCGTGCCACATTGCAAATCTGACACGGACACAATTTCCCATCTCACTTATAGCCAAAAGTGAACTAGTGGAGAGTTACCTAAGTAGACAATGGTATCCCCACGTCAGTAACTCGTCTCTCACTACTCATTCAGCACTCGCAATTATACGCGTATTGTAGGTGCTGAACTTACTAAGGAAAAGAACAGGCAAAACGTCACTACAAAGTTGTAACTGGATGGGGATTTCTTTCCTGTCAATGCATTACTATTTGATGCAAGAACATTAAGTACAACACTATGAAGACTCCGTGTGTTTCTGACTGAAAACGTCTAGTAAAGAGCTCTATTGTACCTAGTCTACTTACGTTACGTGCACGAAATCAACTCAGAAGCACTTTCGAGGAGAAGATGAGCGCTAGTAACACCAGTCTGACTTAACGAAATTTAAAAGATTTGAAGATGCTTGGTCTCGAAAAAACGTTAATGAAGGGTAAAGCAGTATTCAGCACGGAAAGGTCAGGAACACACGCATCAAGTCTCTGAGTCTTAATACTTCGAGATAAATGCAACCCAGAGAGGGTGAAACATCCCCGTTGAACAATTATGCACGACTATCCTTAAACTGACGCACAATATTTTTAGCGCAACGCAATCTGACTTTCAATAATCTCTACAAGAGAATGGCCCTGACTAACATTAACCTGTACTTTTCACAAATCACTTACCTCACAAAAATCATGGTTACTCCCACTACTGCAATACAGCAAGCGCCACTACTGCCAGCTAAATAAAAGATTCAAACTATGGAAGGCACTAACTACTGATAGGGATAGTTAGCAAATGAAAGATATTAATAGAGAACAAACAATGTATTTACCTCGATATCATCATATATATATATATATATATATATATATATATATATATATATATATATATATATATATATATATATAGCAGTTCATGACAAATTTCAAAACTCCGCCATCTCTCTCCCCACATCCACCACTGCTGGCGGCTCACCTCCAACTGCGCAACACTACGCGCTGTTCGCAGCCAGCTGCCTAACACTACAATGGCGAGTATTACAACAATGCAAAGCAGCCACAGACTGCACACAGCACAGCCAGTGATTTTCATACAGAGGTGGCATTACCAATAAAAAAACCTAAACAGCCTACTTACAAGGGTTATACTGAATTTCCTGGCTTAATTGAGAGACCTGTTGTTGAAGCACTATTTCATGCTTGAGGGGCTATCCATCATGAAATGTAGATGGTCACTCTGACACTTAAATTTCAAATTTTGGTTTTATATTCAATTATGATTCTAGACTGCAATTCTAGAGGTGTAAAGTTTTACTAAGGCCTTATAGATTATTCTTTTAATTATAACTTTGAACAACTTTGAACATGACTGACGTTTGCAGCAACCGTATACACAAATTTGAAAAATATGTAAAAATCTGCCAAACGCTTGCATAGTAACACACCGGTGTTACTTATGTTTTAATGTAAGCCTTTTTGAAGAACATCATGTCTTATATTTCAAAGTATGACTTGAGGAACTTAGCTCTTAAATCACTGTACATCTTCATGTAATTACCTTACCTTCTGATGAAGTCATCCTTAGAGGTGACGAAACCTGGTCAAGGTATATAGAAAATCTATGCAACCGGTTGGCAGATTTTTAAATATTTAAAAAAAATAACTTTGAAGGTTAATTAACTTAAGTCCTTAGTATAGTGAGATTAAGGTTGATGTTGAAATCAATCCTACTGTTGAAATTGTTACGGTTATAGGAAGAATAATTCTTGATTTTTGAGACTTTATCTTTATAGATCATGAATTTTCGTTATATGATATAATTAGGGCCGAGAATCTAATCCGTATGTAATAACAAAGTGCAATTGTAGTTAGTACAACTATGATAGCTGCCTACAACGTTCGCCCGTAATGGCGCCCTGCAACTTCACCTTCAGTCTCGATGACAGTTCAAACAGCAAGATGTCGACACATGAGGAAAAAAAAGTCAGAGCTCATAAGCTCATGTTACTCGAAGAGGAGGTTGATGACGTCACTTTGCCAGTAAATTTCATCGCAATTCTGCCCAGGGCCACCGCGGACGTGTCACACTATGAGAAGGTCCTCACATCTCCTATGACCCTCATTTAACCCCTTCTTTTGATGCCCCTGCGATGGAATGAGAATCGCTACGCCCAGCGTTGAAATCATGTGGTTTCCTTACAGGTGGCTGAGGAAAACTTTTCAGACACACCACAGCTAAGAGTCGAATTGAAAAGGCCTCTGCGGGGGGCATAAAGGGCTTTAATGAAACCACCCCTTTCACTTGAACGTTGATTCTCTCATACTTCGCGTCCGAAAACGACAGTTCGCAGTGCGATGAACAACGGCAGACGTTCTTGACAACCTATAACACAGTTGATACCTCCCAGACGATTCAACACTTCACGACCGACATCACCACCCTGCAGCCCCATTGAAAGTGACCTCACCCCTCTGGAGTACAGTGCGTCAGTGATCTTGGCTCTTGTGTACAGGGTGGAACCACTACGAACCGTTCAAAACCATTCTATGAAATTTGAAGGCGATCCAAAGTAGCAAAAGATCTTTATGCTTTTTTAGTGGTCCTGTTTCACACCCACCTATGGCATGATCATATGGGTGCGACATTGACAGATGCCTGAATAAATTTGCAAAGCGTCTAAGACCATCGAGAGCAGTAAAACCTTTGGTGCCACCGACCCACATTTGCCAAGAATTTTAAAAATGTAGAGATGAAACCTGTAAATAAGTCCAATGTGCAGGTAGACAGCCATTTGAAACACCTCTGAGACTAGTTGCCCACCTGCAGGCGCTAGGACTATTTTGCAGGTTTTCCGCTTCCAGGCACATTTTTGGAATAAAAAATGTGAGGGGTTGGGGGTTGGCCGCTAAGGACTTTGCCGTTTTATTCAAGTATATGTCAATGTCACATCCCTCAGTGATCACGCCACAGGATGTGTGAAACAGGAGCGATGAAAAAGCCTAATAACATTTTGATGCTTTGGATCAGCTTCAGATTTCGTCGAATGTTTTTGAACGGTCCTTAGCAGCTCCACCCTGCACACCAGAATAAAAATGGCGGTCGCACAGCACTACAAAGTGGTGAGGTCATTTTCAGTGTGGTTAGAGCGCTGTGATGTCCGTCTAGAAGGATTGAATGTCCCAGGAAGTGACGACAGTTCCCAAGGATGTCAAAAACATCTTCCTGATGTTCATCGAACTGAAGTTTTCGAATACGAAATGTGTGGGATCAACATCCCAAGGAAAGGAGTTGTTTCATTGACTCCCATGAGCTATTGAGAGCTGGCCTTTTCTCTCCCCTGTGTCGAAACGTTGCTGTTTGAAGCGTCGTGAAAATAGAGGGTGACGTTGCAGGGGCCTCACTCTTGCACCATTAGAAGTGTGTGTGTGTGTGTGTGTGTGTGTGTGTGTGTGTGTGTGTGTGTGAATTCCTAAGGGGCCGAACTGCTGAAGTCATTGGTCCCTAGACTTATACACTACTTAAACTAACTTATGCTAAGAACAACATACACACCCATGCCCGAGGGAAGACTCGAACCTCCGGTGGGAAGGGCCGCGCAATCAGTGACATGGCGCTTCTAACGAAGCGGCCACTCCGCACGGAGTACCATTACAGAGGAAAGATGTAGGCACCTTTGAGCCAAATATTAAAACAATACGTCGGAATGGGAGTCAGTCAGAGACTTTCGAAAAAGTGATCCTTTAATTCCGTTGCGTAGCGTAGTTAAAACCGAACGGTCACTAATGCAATGTAACTACCGAATCACTAATGTGTAGTTGCCAGTGATGAACTGTACTGCATACAAAACTCTACAAAACTTCAAAATCCGAAATAAGATCAGCTGCTTCTTTACACTCCTGTTGCATGTCCTCTTCAACAGATGGCAGCATTTTCAGATGTTCATAATTCCCTTTATGAACCGTGCTTGGTTTAAGGCACAACAGACCCTCAAATTAATAAATTCACACAAATAATTCGTTCTACGATATTTGCCTGGTGCGACAGTTTTCTTTCCAATTTCTAAAACGTCTGAAAAATTGCGTCAGCAACAAAAGCGTGAGGTCCGAAAGATCGGCGGCTGAATGAAGGATGCCAAGCGAACACACGGTATCATTTCCCAGTCAAAACTGTGTCCTGAAAATGTCCGCTTGTCCCGTAGATAGAACAGCCCAGGGCAGTTATGTGGTCTGCTGATGAAGAAGACAAGGGATGCTCAAACAGGAACTGTAGTGTCAAAATTTTTAGATTCGGAAGTGATCATAATTTATTCCACTTTCCAGCGGACGTAATAATTTGTGTTTACATACGACTGGATCTTCAGAAACTAAAATGGGAGATGTAAAAACCGAATTACAAACACTGATTATAAAAATCGAATCCCTGTTCTCGGCAAAGCACACTTTAAAATAATTATGGAATAAAGTATGGTCCAACCTCGTGGATCAGCACGTGCCTTATGTAATATACATAAGAAGCGTTGTCATACTAAGTAAAATCGTCTATAAACCGGCCTTTAAGAAAGAATCTTTCGTCTTTTTTTTCATTTTTTGAGTTGTCTGAATTTCCTATGCCCTCTTATGATGAGAATAAAGTCCTAAAATTCCACTGGTCGATTCAGTCAAGTCCACTGACAAAATCCCATTGTTTTGCGTGTGTGTAATTGTCTTACGAGATGGCAAACTCATTCATGGCACACCACAGAATATAATCTTTGGATAATAAAGAGTAGAAGACAACGTTTCAATCCCTTATGAACTGAGTACAGCCTATGTTGGTACGGTTTTCAGGTATATTAGATTTCTTTTTAAACCCGAATAGGGAATTACATTATACCACAGAGACGTTCAACGTAATAAGGCAAGTGTTTCAAAGACTGCATGTTCTGCTGCTCATAATAAACTGAGTCATTTTTATAACTAAAATTATAAAAACCGTATTCGTTGGGTTTACTTCTAAATTAAGAATCGTAAATACGACATGCTATACAGATAGTTACATTGAGAGGCCTTGTTAATCACCCTTGTGCTGTACATTTCAGCTATTGAAATGCCTATGTCCCTTTAAACCACTGTACATCCATTTTGTGTGAGACACAGATTTTAAACGTTTTGACTATGATGTCATAAATGCTCTAGCCTGCATGAAAAAGTATCACGGTCCCTCCATGCGCACCAATTTATCGCTCGATGTACCAACCGACCAAATTGTGGTCTTCCTCACTGCCCGACCAACGTGGCTCAATGATTACAACGCCGCTCAGTTCATATCGCTGGCTGCTGGTTGCTCATGTTAGGTTAGTTGAGGTTGTATCGCTGTAAATACTACTTGGTAAAACAAAAACTCATGAACGTGTATTTTCCTTACTGACTTAGAATTAGCTATACTATATAGGCTGAGAAAAAACTGTGGGCTTGGAAATTCCTCCTTCAGAGGAAAAAATTCATCCGTACGTTTTTACTAAAGGAGCTAGGTTCCGACAATTTACGAAATTATTTATGAATGAACGATAAATGCTTCCCTGAGATGCTAAAGTCACGTTTAATGAAAATATTACCGGTAATCTAATAAGGTCTCTGAGGAGAGACTGGTAGCTATGTTAACGTTTCTCGTGAAGTCACAATTTATCAAGAGTTCTGATTCAATATAGCAGGAGCTTCAGAGTTAGTATGTAATTCTTTCCTTGAAACATACAACGCAGGTAACGTTCCTGCGGAAATATATAATAAATCAAAACAAATAAATCAATGATGATCACGTGAACTTCATGTATTTTTTCATTGACGTAGCACAAAAGGTATCCCATACACGTTTTTCAAACGTATTTCAAATTGTAAATAGTAGATGGCGAGGTTTCAACTGAATTTTTGTTAACACTTCTGATAACGAGGTAAGTATATTTTATGACTAAAAGTTAGTCGACTGTCTGGATTTCGGGTTGTAGATTTTATTTGCGATGCGTATCGGAAATAAAATTTAAAAACCTAGGTATAGATGGTCGACTTACTTTTATTCATAAAATATGTTTCTTTTGCGGCCTCTCTGTGCCACGTGAAACCATTGTGGTTTCGTTAGAAATGAGGCTACTGCCTCATTTGTTGCCTATCTATTGCTATACAGGTGTAAAATATGAAGTATTCCATATTCTGAGATGTGGTATTATGGATGATAGCAAGAAAAAGTGTCTTGTAAACAAGTACTTTAAAATACGTACCTTGAGAGCTATTAGCAGGTGTTCATCTACTCCACTATGAAACACATTTATTCCACTGCAAGCTCCTTGCTAGTATGAACACCATACACAATGTAGTAAACAAAGAATCAAATGGAAACATACAACTGTGTTACGTGAAAAGGTCGAGCTTCTAATGTAATCTACGTGCTATTACATGCCACGTCAGCTTGAGAGGCATCGCTTAAGGTGATCAATATTGTGTCCATTCATAGTATGGCATACTTCTGTCCAATCTCTTACGGAATCACACCATCTCTGAAGAACATCAGGTTGCGCATACAGGCGTTGGGACGCGTTCCTATTGTGCCTGTACATGATTAGTGTTGCTTCCATACGCCAGGGATTTAAAGTGTTCCCACCACGAAAAATTCAAGAGATTAAGATCGGGGAACGAGCTGACCAAGTACTGGCCATTAAATATCAGTGCGAGGTGTTTTCGGACATTTCGGAGGGAATGGGCTAGTGCTCAATCGTGCACAAAAATAATCACATCTCCAACCATTGTAGGAATGGTAACTCTTCTAGCAGAAAAGGCAAATCGTTTGACAGGAACTGAAGGTCAACCTGACCTGTTTTCTGGTATATAAGGTCCCATTATTCTATCGCCAATAATTCCTGCCAGCACATTATTGAAGGTGAACAAGTGTTCATAGCTCTTACGGTATGCATTTTAGAGCCCACGCTCACCGGACTTTTTGTCTTGCTTTGGTCCATAGTGCCACTTCTTAAAATATGGAATTCTTTTTAACACGCTATATTCTTCATAAAACGTATCGGACGAACATTAGAAGTCTTCAAATTTCTCTAGAAAATCTGTCGACAAAGTTCCGTTCCATTCGCTCTCCGTGGAGGAAAATAAATGCTGTTAAAGTACGCTTAACACGACAGTGACAGACAACGAACTTGCGTCGTCGGTTGGCACGACCGTGCTACACACAGCTCATTTTGTTGGGTGAGGTGTAGCGTCGTGGCTGTGAGGAAAGCGGGAGTCTGCCGAGCGCAACAGGCCTACACACGTTACAGTTTGTTTGTCGGTGGGTCGGTAAGTCGGATATTGTACAGCATGACTAAAGCATGTAGGTATTAGCTTTCCAAATGTTATCCAAAAGTATTGACCATGTTAACTGGGTAAATAAGAGGTGTACTTTAACGTTACAGCCTGCCCAACGAAAGAAGGGGCGGAATAAAAAATCTGTGATGAGCAGAGCTTTAAATATTTTTTTTTCCACCATGCCAATGAATACCTGAAGATGCTCTCATCTGTCTAGTGAAACTAGAAACGAAATAAATATTGTGCGATCTGTTGCGGTTTGTCCCTTCATTAGTTATAACTTGTTTTCTGTATCTTGCTACAGAAGATGGGCTTGTGCTCCGCTACTGGTGTGCAGTAATAAAATTTTGAAAATAAATCTTCTAAAATCGTTTACCGTTTCCATCTGTAAAGCTATTCCACTACACCAGTTTCAGTATTATTGATATATTTTCCTCATCTTTTGTGTTAGAAAAGAGCGAAATCACTTCACAGTTCCATCCTGGGACGACAGCTTGTGAGGGACTGAAGCGTTGATTCCCAAGCAGAAGGTTACACCAGAGGTGTATGTACGGGAAGCAATTGTGACTGTGCGAGACAGAGAATGTATCCCAACCATACTGAAAGCTTAGTACCAGGACGTCAAGTTCCCTACACCGAAGGTACCTGCGAAGAGGATCCCGCCTCTTACTAGTTACAGAACCAGGTACGCCTTTGCAGAGGACAGGAACAACGAAGTCTCACCAGAGTATATTAAAAGAAAGTATGAGGACAAATCATTTGAATCGAGAAGTGAAAGCAGCAACTGAGGAATTATTCTTTTCATACAGTGATATGTTCCATTTACCAGGAATATACTCTCTCATATCACACTGGTAAAGCATCAAATTCCGCTGGTGCCGGAAGGCATAATAATAAATCAAAGTGATTACACTAGTATGTCCCTTTCATACGTGAGTCGATATCTCTCTCATCCTTTAACTACTCTAATTACGTTTCAGATTTGTGAAAATATAAGCCCACATTCATTCCACTTATCAGTAATGATGATGTGAATGTCTGAAGTTGAGGAAACCTTTCTTTCAAACCTTCGCATTACATGCGCATTTAAAATATTTGTCACTCTATAACTACATATGGAATATTATGAAATTTAACTTAGTTGATGTTAAGCACAACAGATATCCATAACATAATTGGATGGTGGAAGTATATACATCTTTATAAGATGATTGAATTTACAATAAATTTACATAAAATATTGACGTTTACAGAAGTATATATGTATATAAAATAATTTGAAGTTTATAAGGTGTATTACATCGGACAATAGATTATACATTGACTTTCAAGTGACATCAAGATAATATTTCTTGACACTTGTAAAGAGCAATTATGTGCTTGTATGACTTGATACTGAAATACACTTTTTTCAGTACTACGGTTGCACTCTTACAGTTCTTTGTGGTCTGCAGTATACAGTCCCAATTGCACTCCTACACTTATTTGTACTCTACGATATACATCTCCCATCATGCTCGTACACTTATTTATGGATATGGCGCACAGTTCCTATAGGCTGAGTGGCTGTGTGGACAATAGTCAGTTGTCACAGATCGCAGTGTCCTGTTTTGATGCGGCAAAGGGCGTTAAAAAAGTTCTGCAGAGTCATCTCTATTTTTTTTTTGTACAGGAGGAGAATGAATTTTTTTGTGAACATACTTGGAACATTTAGCTATACATTGAGCCTACTCAATGTAGCATTCATCAACTGAGACCCATCTGGCCCAACGTTCTTTCCAAGATGTAAATGCTCTTTGGTAAAATTCTGGGGATCGACTTCTACACCATCGCTTGACATAGGAAATAAGGCCTTTCTATCAAATGTTTTACCTCGCAGGTGGGCCTTCAGATGACCAAAGAGGTATAAATCAGAAGGAGCCAAGTCCGTACTGTAGGAAGGATGAGGAACAATTTTCCAACCCATTTTCCTGATTTTCTCCTGCATCATAAGAGCTGTATGGGGTTTGCATTATCATTGTATAGTCTGATGAGCTGACCCTGAAGCTGTGAGCTGTGGGTCTTGATGGCACGTTGCAGCTTGTCCAATGACAAACAGTAACGGCGGTCCCGGTTAATTGTGGAGCCAGGTTCCAAAAAGTCAATGAAAATGGCACCACACTGATTCCAGAAGAAGGAGGCTATCACCTTCCGGTCTGCTGTTCGCAAAAGTCTTGGTTTCTTCTTCCGAGGGACATCCGGATGACGCCACTCCATGGATTGGGTGTTATTCTCAGCTGGGTAATGACGCTGCTAAAACTCTGTTTCCACTCTTCAGTAAGGGTCTTTGTGAGACCCTCGCACACATTCTTTCTCATCGTTTTCCCGTCTCTTGCAAATAATCTAGGCACTCAACAGGCACAGATTTTTCTGTACCATAGTGACTGTACCGGTGATATCACACTATCCAGCGACAAACGAGTCACTTCAGCAAGCTGTCGTATCATCACAATTCTGTGATTTTGGATGATTTGATCAATGATCTCCTTATCCACATCATTCACTGCCGTCGAAGGGTCTACCGCATCGTGGATTGTCCAATAAAGAAAAGTCACTTCGTTAATCCTCTGCAACCACCGCTAGATACTGCTCTGGTCCACTGTGTACTCCCCATAAACTGGGAACAATTTCCTGTGAATAAATGTGACAGTCATCGCCGGTCTTGAAGAGGAACTCCATCACCGACTGTTGTCGCAACCGGACATCTACTTCACGGTCCATCATGGCTCACCTGTAAATAAAAAAATAATTTTATATACCAACTTATAGCTAAATGTTCCAAGTCTGTTTACAAAAAATTTCATTCTCCTCCTGCAAAAAATAAATGTTTCAAATGGCTCTGAGCACTATGGGACTTAACATCTGTGGTCATCAGTCCCCTAGAACTTAGAACTACTTAAACCTAACTAACCTAAGGACATCACACACATCCATCCCCGAGACAGGATTCGTACCTGCGACCGTAGTGGTCACGCGGTTCCAAACTGAAGCGTCTAGAACCGCACGGCCACACAGGCCGGCTGCAAAAAAAAAAAAAAAAAATAAAAAAAATAAAAAAAAAAAGTTAGAGACGACTGTGCTACAATTTTGAACGCCATTTGTATGTAATGATATATGATGATGGTTCTAGTTGTAGTGTAACAGGAGAATATGGTACGAGCTTTGCTGGCAGTGTTTCATGGTAGACGATCAGTTAGATATGTTTTTGTACAAACGTGTACCTGCATCATCGATTTGGTAAGTAACAAATCATGGCTTTGCTAGAGATCGTAGGTCCTTGTTCTTGATAATTTGCCCATTTTTCAATTGTATGAAGACCAGCAGCAGTTCTGTGTTGACGTTTACAATTTGACAGTCAGAGTGCTACGTGTTCATACTATTGACTGAGCATTAAGTTAAAGTCTTATGGAGTTTTTGTATGTATTTTGACATATTTGGCTTTTGATATCTCAGGAGTGGATTGTGGAATGGGCTCTTGTTTCTTCTAACCCAAGTCTTTTTTCTTCTCCCTCGTGGTCTTCTCTTCTTTTCTTGCAGCAACTGCTGCTCTTCATACAAGTATTTTCTGTGTTATTTGACTGGGATAGTGCGTGATATCATAATATGTGAGTTGACGGCATGGTAACTCTTTGATCAACATCATCTGTAGCGCTCCAGCTCCTATATCTGCTGTTACATGGATGATTCGTTTTTCGTCGGTTGACGAAGGCTATTGTCCTCAGGGGTGGTTCCTATCTAAAGTAAGGTTTCATTCACACAGATCGCTCTTCACTTCATTCGCCTTCATGCTTCCGCTTTTTGATCCACTCCTCGTATTTTATTACTCGCAAACTATCATGTCATCTGCTACGCGTGATGAGACATCAGTGTCTCCACATTTATCTACACTGTCTCCTTGATGTTTCGTTCTGTCGTCCCACGATCGTTCCACCCCTGGCTCGACTTTCCAACAATGTTGTCCTCTTGCTTTCTCCATATCATTTGTTTACAATATTTTGTTCATAGTTTATACTTCATCTGTGTGATAATGTAATTGTAATTTACATGTCACTCTGAAAAACAAAAACTTTCATAACAGGTTGAATGCAGAATTATTAAACCAGTTTAACTCGATAAGGCCTTTTGCACTTCGTTTTATACTTCACATATATGGTGGTTGTTTCTTCAACTTTTGCATACCATTTAATGATATTAGGTTTCCTCATTTTCGTAATTCATAGTTTATGACTGAAAGCTGTTCATGATGCATGGGTTTAGGGTTTTTAATTTACATGCTGTTAGTATGTTTCCTGCTTGCACTTAATTATTAGCTGTGCATGCTCTCAGCTATATATTATTTAGTTACCTTCCTCTCATGTTTATATACACATCCCTTTCTTTGATTCTCTATTTGACTCCTGTCCACCAACAAAATAGAAATCGATTAGATTTGCGTGTAGTATGTATACTCATTTACAGATTGACTTGTGTCGTCATACATTGTCTCTGGTTTCCTTCCTCAACTGGGGTTTCTGATCCCCCTTAGTCTCCATCTCTCATAACCTTTGTCGTTGTAGTAACCCTACTTTATTTTTCCATTAAGTGCAACATTTCATTTGCACTCCTCTCCCTCAACATATTAATAATAATTAAGATCCTTGCATCTTGAAAAGTACCTTTAGGTACTAGGAATTCTTATCCTTTGCTATGAGATCATAATTCTTTTACACCTTCCGCTGCTATCTGCATAAAAAATATACCCCACACATTGATACTTGTGGCCTTTTGGTCCACCAACCTTCTTCTATGTTAATTCGACAATCCTTACTACCCTTTCATTCAGAGAGCTCTTGACTTTGGTGTTTTAAAATTCGTTTGATTGCACGTCCATTAGACCATTGACAACAATCTTAACGTCTGATGGGTTGTTCTTATCCACATCAATTCTCCATTCTGTGTATATAAATATACAGCCCTTAAACATTACATACCTTTATGAACCCACTCGTTAACGAATATTGCAGCTTCCAAGCTACTTTATCCCATTATGCTTTTAGGATTGTCTGCCTCGCTTTCTTTCAGCTCATTCTTCCACCACTATTTCAAAACACTGCATATGGCCTGTTTTTGCAGTGGTCGACCATTTCATTGTCGTCAAGTACATTATGGAATGTTTTACCTTAAACCCATGGCAATCATTTGTTCTTTTACCAGAATTTATTCTATATTAACTTTTCTACTCATAGCTTACATAACTATTCTTGAGGTGCCTTATATTACGCACACCCAACGACTTTTGTGTTTTGTGCTCGACCAGTTCTACTGCGTTTGCGTAAGCCATGTGGCAGACTTCAGCTGGTTCTTATATGCAAGAAAAAAATTTATGACACTCTGGTTTTTGCTTATTCGACAGGCAATGTGTCTTGATTACTACCTTCTCGCCTATTTTAAATTCTTGAGTACTTGCGTTTCTGTCTTATCTATTTTGCAGATCATACCCACATTGCGAATTTTATGTATTGCTTGTGCTTTGACTTGTCTGTGTTGTTGCCTAAGGCTTCGTAGGAATTTAGTTATTTCTCTTATTTTCTCTGGTGGCTGCTGATTGTTTAGAACAGTTTTATGTGGTAGTTGAGCAATTCATTTATCGTGATTTGGAAGTCTCATAGCTGGATATCCCAAGTGTTGTGCATTTTGTTGCAATATAGATGGCCCCTAAATCTTTCATCGTGTAGTCTGATTGGTCAGAACTAGGGTTATACTTCCAAATATGCGTATCTGATACTATGCCTTTTTAGGTTGGCTCACAATTGACTCAACCCATTGTCTGACAACAGGTTGTTAACCTGTCCCACTTGTTTCAGAAAATCTTATGTCAGGGCTTTACTGACGACGCTTCCTGTCGCTTTTTTTCAAAGATGTGCGCATTAAGTATTTTGAAGTTAGTTCTGTCACCACAAAAATGTATATGCACCCTTTCCTTGTACAGAGAAGAGGCCGCATCAGGTCTGTTGCGTGTAATTGCTTCAGTTTATTAGGTATTAAAGGGTGCATGGGTTCCCTCATTTGGAATGTAACATGTTTAGCCCATTGACAGTCCTTACACTCTGATAGTACCATTCTAATACTCCTTTCCATACTACTGAACTGGAATGACCATTTGTTTTGAGAAAGAATATCCTTGGTCCATGTGTCCATAGCTTTGATGGATGTTCCAGATTTATTTGTTAATTAATTCATTTCATAGACAAACTGTCCATAAGGTATTGCCTACTCTTTGTCGATAACACAAGATGTCAATACGCAGTTTATAATGCTGCCTAATCTCGGTTTCATTCTTATCCTCCCATTTGTGTTTGATCTTTAGGATTTCTGAATCCTTGTCTTGTTCTCTTTTGACACTGTTAAAAACATTAGAAAAAAAATTTCCAAATCGAACTTTTCTCACTTAATAAATTGAGAAATGTTCCTCCTACGAATTTTGTGTTGTGTCGCCTTTGCTACACCTTGGCGAACTTGATGAGGTATCTCCTATTACCTTTGTTGCCCAGGCACATAAATCACAAAAACAATCTAAAATTTTGAAATCCTCATACTGTAGCTAAAGCTGCTAGCTCTGATATGGAGTAGTTTCTTCGCATTTCGGTAAACCCCTGCTTGCAAATGCGATGGTTTTATGAATTGTCTGCTTTCACGTTCAAATTGTTGGTATATGACCACTACCAGTCAATGCAGAAATCCTGCATTAGTTCTGGATGTGATAGAATTGGCGCTACTAACAAGGCTGCCTTTAACTACATATAATTTATATCGGCTTGCCTGTCCCACTGCCAGGGCATGTTTTACCCTGTCAGAGCACATGAGTGCGGTGTGGCCAGGGTGTCTATTGATATTACCTTTTTGTAAAAATTTACAGTGGCTAAAAATCTTCGCTGTGTTCTTCGATTGTAGGGTGTATTACACTGCCTAATTTCTTCTATTTTGTCTGGGTCAGAGGCAGTTAACTTTTGCTGCAATGACACGTCCCCAAAACTGCAACTGTTTCGTCCTAAAGGTGGACTTCTTTATATTTACCGTAACTTGATGATCTTTTAACTTTTGAATGAGTTTACTTTCGGTTTAGTTGTGTTGATCATGGTACCACCATATACTACAGCGATCTGTTACAGAAAACAAGTAGTTCTCAACTTACATCAAATGATGGACGATGTAGTAATAGAATTATTAAAGTTCATGTACAATAGTCCATTACAAATTGTTGGTGAACTTATTGAGGACATACATGTCAAGGCTGACAGTAAACTAAATGTCCTAGACGATATCTCTGATCATGAAAGAGGAGAGCTAGAACACATGTTGCTTAACAATTCAGAGGTATTGACGAAAAAGAAGAAACCACCTGCTTGTGCTGGACTCTAGGCACACAAATACAATAATTATGAGTGAAATAGGGAAACCAGAAAAGTTAAAAATTTTATGCGGTCAAAGTATTTACTTCATTAGATTTGAGATGCAGTTTCTAGCAAATTGAGTTAGCACCAGCAGATGATTCCATCATTTTCGTCAACAATTTGTAATGGACTATTGTACATGGACTCTAATAATTCTATCACCACATCGTCCATCATTTGATGTAAGTTGGGAAATACTTGTTTTTTGTAACATAATGCTGTAGTATATGGTGGTACCATGAAGGATGTATGATCTTTGAGTTTGTTAGTTCTTAATCGCACAGTTTTGGGTGGGAATACCTCTGAATTGTTAAGCAAAATGTGTTCTAGCTCTCTTCTTTCATGATCACAGATATCGTCTAGGACATTTAGTTTTCTGCCAGTCTCAGCATGTATGTCCTCAACATTGCAAGTATTCCTCTGAAGAGGATTTGTTGGTAATTTTATCTTCAAAGGGAATACCAAGATCCCATTTTCCCTGTTTAATATTGCATTTTGATCATTAAGAGAATCTGCCCCTATAATCACCTAGATGGACAATTTTTGAATGATCACGAAACTGGTCTCTAAGTAGTGTCCCAGACACATTGCAATTCCAGTCAGGGTTCTGATCTCAGTTGAGCATCCAATTATGGGTCCCTTGACTTTAGTTTTCCTGATATTTCTAAAGTGGCAGTTTTTGTTTTGCATTACAACAATTAAATAAATATTCCGAAATTGCTGTTAGCTCACTCTCGAGAATCACTTTTACCTCTAAGCTACGCATATAGATAATTTAATGATTGGATGTGTATTTATTGAGGTCTTTGATTCCTTCTCTTTCACTAATGCTTCTTCCAGTGATTTCTACTTCGGCTGCTTTCGGGAATTTGTATGTCTTGTGTATTGTTGCATCAATCTGCATTTTTCTCTTGCCTGTGATGTATAAAATCATGTCTTATGTCAGGTAACTTGCTTCCACTGAAGCGAACACTGTGGCATCTATTTCTTCTTGTGGTCACACCTGTGTTCTTACGAATCTTGCGCTCTCTTGAGAGATTTCTGTCTCCTCCACATTCGGCTTAAACATTTTTATTAGACAATCTAAGCCTGCATCATCCTCTCTTTGTTCTATTATTAATGTAGGAAGATCATCCTTCTCATCACTAGAGTCCAAGGCTGTAATGTCCCAACATGAGATTGTTGGAATAATAGCTGTAGTCATCTAATCACATCTACTAAGCAGAAACAACACTTTTCGCCAATCCTGGCATGTTCATCTAATTATAATTTCTCACCATAATTACTACCATTTTCACCATTATGTCAGGTCCATCTAAATATAACTGCTTATCAGAATCACCACCTCTTCCTAACAGCTTGGCAGGTGTATAATCTAATTGCGACTGGTTATCAGAATTACTACCAGCTAATCAGAATCACTACTATTTTATTATACTGGCTGGGTCGCCATTATCTATCACACTGGCGATTCTTACAGTCTGCACCCCACCACTTGACGTGCAAGGATATTTCTGAGTGTATGTAGAAGTGTTAATGTTCTGGTCCTACCAGGTATGGAGCATGAATAACGGAATTGGTTAGACATCAGAAAAATTATTACTTATTGATACCTGAATTAGTTTATCAAACAAGAAATTTAATTCAATGAGATTAGGTAGCCTACTTTTAGGATAAACAACATTTTCCCTGTACCTTTATATTGTTGTTATTATCATCTTGTTTAGAAAACAATTCAGGATAGGAATGGTCTCCTGATAATAAAATTTAAAAAGTAACACACGAACCTTGATACAAGTATGAGATAGTTATAGGCGACAATGCTTTGTTGCCCAACAAGTTAAAACATATAAGTAAAACGGGAATGGATCCTCCAATATACTATACTTAAACAACGTTAATTAACATAGTTGGATGACTGTTCCTACCTCAAGTTCGGCATTGCAATCTTGCTTGGCTGAGTGTAACACTCGACGAAGAGGCACCCTTGTTACAACATATGTAACATACACACTGCGTGATAGCTATGTCATTTACCTTTTCTGCACAGTGTCTCGTTGGATGTGTGGGATTCCGGACAACTCCGTGCTTTCTGTGTGGCCTGTGAACCTATAACACTGCTTATTTTTAATTGGAGTGTCAGTCATATACTCCTACCGAGTTCTTCTGTTAGGCAAAAGACTGCACAGTGGGCCTGACAGTTCTTTCGAGAACGTGTGAACTAACACGACCCTTCTCAGTCTCTCCACTTGGAGAATATACGAGACTGTCATTTTATTTAAAGCTGATGTATTTAGAGTACACTGTCGTCAACGTGACAACAGAATAAAGTTCTCTCCATGCCCCACGGAACTTGAAGCACTCCGTGCATCAACACGACGTTTGAGAGAGAAATATCTTTCTTGTCTGCAAATTGCATCTTTACTGATATTTCTGCCCTCCCTGTGAAGAGCACTGCCTCCCTCCAAAATTGGAGTCTGTCAACCAAACTATTGCGTACAGAAATTATTTCTCGCACTCTGAGAACATTACTTTCAGTCGTCCACATATATATCATGCACTGTTCACGTGAGTGGCACGTGCTGTTTTAGCTATGTATTTCCTTCTCCGCCTCCGAAAATGTGGCCTACCCTATTAGTGAGAACTGCTCTAATCACATCTTCCTTGGAACACGTGAGGCTGTAAACGTCACGTTGCCCCCGGGGAGAAACAATCTATACAACTCTGTCGAGACCTGTGTAGCATCCCTTGCATTTGTGATATTTATGACCTATCCCTATCCTTAAATACGGGTCTGCAAAGTGGCTTTTAAATAAATATATTACGTCGTGGATCATCGCCTTCTGTCCATTCCAGGTCTACATTCCTACCTAATCGCATGGACATACAGATGGGAAAAAGGATTACTTATTATTGTATTCAGATCAGCCAAGAACACTTTCATTATCATTTCATATGCATTGCGTGTGACGTGTCATTCGAATCGGCTCGTCGAGGAAATGTTCACGGACGGTTTAAAAATGGACTGCCGCCTTACCTGTTGCTCATGGAAAGTGATAGCAATGGTCTGTTACCTTACAGATATTTCATCTGTATCCAAAGATATTGTGTTCTGATGAATTAATTGTAAAAGTGCTCCTCTATTTGGTATCAGCTATCTCAGCAGTATAATTTTAGTATCATTTAAATGTGTAAACTATATCCAAAGCTACTGATTTCTGTTATATTTATTGTAAAAAGAAAGTATCTCTATTATGATATGAATGATTCCAGTGATATGAACTTCATATTATGTGAAAAACGTAACCCACGTCCACGAATGGTATTTAATTATGTACTATATGGTGTATACTCCAGAAGAAAAATAGTAATTCTGTTGTTATGTGAGACTGAATTTTACAGGGAGCATGATACTGAAAATTATGATTCAATATTGCTCATGTGAATACAGCAAAACGAAAAGTTTTATAGTGTGAAGATCCGTAATAAAACGCCTGTCATGTGTAATTATGTGTTTGGAAATAAAGAGATGGTTCAGCCAACCTGGACGCACAGTAAGGCAACGAAAATTTTACAACGACGCAGGTCCCAGCTTAAAAAATTTTCCCATGTGAGAGGGACGTGTAGAAAAAGTGAGAAATATTCCGAACAATCCATTAATTCAGTTTAAAAATGGTTCAAATGGCTCTGAGCACTATAAGACTTAACGTCTGAGGTCACCAGTCCCCTAGAACTTTTAAACCTAACTAACGTAAGGACATCACGCACATCCATGCCCTAGGCAGGATTCGAACCTGCGACCGTAGCAGTCGCGCGGTTATGGACAGAAGCGCCTAGAACTTAGAACTACTTACACCTAACTAACCTAAGAACATCACACACAACCATGCCCGAGGCAGATTTCGACCATAGCGGTCGCGTGGTTCCAGACTGTAGCGCCTAGAACCGCTCGGCCACAGCAATTCAGTTTAAGAAGAAGTTCTTGATCGAGAAGCAGCTAATATTTGAAGTCGATAATGAGACTAGGAGGTGCAATAGCGGCACGTGAGTAGTCTCTCGGTCGCAGGGTTCAAACATGTAAGGCAGGAGGCCGGCCGAAGTGGCCGAGCGGTTAAAGGCGCTACAGTCTGGAGCCGCAAGACCGCTACGGTCGCAGGTTCGAATCCTGCCTCGGGCATGGATGTGTGTGATGTCCTTAGGTTAGTTAGGTTTAAGTAGTTCTAAGTTCTAGGGGACTTGTGACCACAGCAGTTGAGTCCCATAGTGCTCAGAGCCATTTGAACCATTTTGTAAGGCAGGAGAGTCCCATATGTATCAAATATGGAGGGCATCTCATGTTAACCACATGATCAGTCACGCACAGAGCATAGGGAAGAATCTTCGAACCTTATAGTAGTAAAGCTGAGTACAAATGAAACAATGTAAATAGGACCCTCCTCTACTACAGGGGAGAGCACGATGACGCTATCTCCACGACGTTCTTCAGTCCGATTTTGACTTACTTCATTTCGCTAGCCTTGGCTAAACTGGAAAGCGTATTGGACTTACAGAATGTCGACTTAGGACGTCGTAGTTGTTGACTTGTATACAGAGAAATGTGCCAGGGGTACTTCCATGTAATGGAATCACATTGGTACTGAGCCACTTCTACCCTTCTCCCTGAGCACTCCAACTGAGTTCCGTACACCGCATCACCCAAAGCTTGCTTTTCAGCTGAGTTCTGGGAATCAGCAGGCGGCCCGCCAGCAGTTAACTGCATAGAATTCCACTGCATGAGGTAATCTCTTCTGTGACGCTCACAGCAGTCCCTCGTACTCCCTCTCGGGACACGACAAGCTGACAGACAACAGAAGGAGCCCATTACACAACATTCCTTTGCAACGTTGGTGACTTCGTATTATGTCAACGCTGGAACTGCCATCATCTAAAGTGTGAATTAACAAAGTTATCTAAGACCAGGCACCGACGCCACGGACAGACCCAAACTTCCATACGTCGTCAACAATGCATCTACGATCGGTATTCGTACATCCATAATACACAGTGGTCCATTGATAGTGACCGGGCCAAATATCTCACGAAATAAGCATCAAACGAAAAAACTGCAAAGAACAAAACTCGTCTAGTTTGAAGGGGGAAACCAGATGGCGCTATGGTTGGCCCGCTAGATGGCGCTGCCATATGTCAAACGGATATCAACTGAGTTTTTTTTTAATAGGAACCCTCATTTTTATCACATATTCGTGTAGTACGTAAAGAAATATGAATGTTTTAGTTGGACCACTTTTATCGCTTTGTGATAGATGGATAGATGGCACTGTAATAGTCACAAACGTATAAGTACGTGGTATCACCTAACATTCAGCCAGTGCGGACGGTATTTGCTTCGTGCTACATTACCCGTGTTAAAATGGACCGTTTACCAATTGCGCAAAAGGTCGATATCGTGTTGACGTATGGCTATTGTGATCAAAATGCCCAACGGGCGTGTGCTATGCATGCCGCTCGGTATCCTGGACGACATCATCCAAGTGTCCGGACCGTTCGCCGGATAGTTACATTATTTAAGGAAACAGGAAGTGTTGAGCCACATGTGAAACGTCAACAACGACGTGCAACAAATGATGGTTCCCAAGTAGGTGTTTTAGCTGCTGTCGCGGCTAATCTGCACATCAGTAGCAGCCAAATTGCGCGAGAATCGGGAATCTCAAAGACGTCGGTGTTGCGAATGCTACATCAACTTCGACTGCACCCGTGCCATATTTCTATTCACCGGGAATTGCATGGCGACGACTTTGAACGTCGTGTACAGTTTTGCCACTGGGCACAAGAGAAATTACGGGACGATGACAGATTTTTTGCACTCGTTCTATTTAGCGACGAAGCGTCATTCACCAACAGCGGTAACGTAAACCGGCACAATATTTGGGCAACGGAAAGTCCACGATGGCTGCGTCAAGTGTAACATCAGCGACCTTGACGAGTTAATGTATGGTGCGGCATTATGGGAGGAAGGATAATTGGCCCCCATTTTATCGATGGCAATCCAAATGGTGCAATGTATGCTGATTTCCTACGTAATGTTCTACCAATGTTACTACAAGATGTTTCACTGCATGACAGAATTGCGATGTACTTCCAACATGATGGATGTTCAGCACATAGCTCGTGTGCGGTTGAAGCGGTATTCAATACCATTTTCATAACAGATGGATTGGTCGTCGAAGTACTATACCATGGCCCGCACGTTCACCGGATCTGACGTCCCTGGATTTCTTTCTGTGGGGAAAGTTGAAGGATATTTGCTATCGTGATCCACCGACAACGCCTCAAAACATGCGTCAGCGCATTGTCAATGCATGTGCGAACATTACGGAAGGCGAACTACTCGCTGTTGAGAGGAATGTCGTTACACGTGTTGCCAACTGCATTGAGGTTGATGGACATCATTTTGAGCATTTGTTGCATTAATGTGGTATTTACAGGTAATCACGCTGTAACAGTATGCGTTCTCAGAAATGATAAGTTCACAAAGGTGCATGTACCACATTGGAACAACCGAAATAAAATGTTCAAACGTACCTACGTTCTGTATTTTAATTTAAAATACCTACCTGTTACCAACTGTTCGTCTAAAATTGTGAGCCATATGTTTGTGACTATTACAGCGCCATCTATCAAAAAGCGAAAAAAGTGGTCCAACTAAAACATTAATATTTCTTTACGTACTACACGAATATGTAATAAAAATGGGGATTCCTATTTAAAAAAACGCAGTTGATACACGTTTGACCTATGGCAGTGCCATCGAGCGGGCCAACCATAGCGCCATCTCATTTCCCCCTTCAAGCTAGACAAGTTTCTTGTAGTTTTTTCGTTTGACGCTTATTTCGTGAGATATTTGGCTCGGTCACGCTCAATGGACCACCCTGTATATACTACTGTAAAGGGATATAGATAATGGGTATATGGAAATATACGTAGTGAATGTACGGGTACGGATCGTAGACGCATGGTGACGACATATGGAAATTTTGTTTTGGCCATGAGTCGTACACGGATAGCCAAATTGTAACGCGACCCCTCGCTCTAAGCGGGAGATCCGTATTCGAGTCCCGGTCCGGCACAAATATCCATTGCCGTCATTGCGTTCTACAGCTTAACGGTTGTCCATATTCGCAATTGCGAGTACATTTAATGTATTTTATAACGACTGCAGTGGCCACAGTTCCTGTTCCTTTGGACATGCATGCATTTCCAAAGATACTTTTCATTGTCATGCAAATAATACACTTAGATAATCCAATATCGTAACAGCATAATTGTTTTTCGCTGTTAGTTCGGCAGTTGTTTACGAACTAGTGTGAATGGCTCTCTGTCACCTAAGCTGCTATTGCAGTCGGCATGGACGAAAATATTGTCACACGAGAAATTGAATAACTCTGTGATGTAATGGTCGCCGGCACGGTAGCTCAGCGTGTTCGCTTAGAGGGTTAGCTCCCCTCTGTAATAAAAAGAACTGAGTTAATAGATCAACAACGAACTTAAAAGGGTGTCTTACGAAGTCCGCCCTGATCAGATTCAACGAACAAAAACGAACAAAATGAAATTAAAAAAAAAAGGTTATGATGCTGAACTGTTGCATGGAGGGTCCTGAGTTCAAAACTCGCATGGACTCTACGATTTTATTTTCTATATTCAGTTCAAGCACATTCTAGAAGTATCCACAAATATTAAGAATCATTCTATTGGAATGTTCTGTAGCTGTATATATATAGTATGTGTTGTGGCCGGAGGCAGTTCGATCCGCAATCTTGTATGTGCAAGTGCTGAATAAACTTTCGTTAACTGAAGTTAGTGTTCGTCATTCATATAATTACACCATCTTCTACGTGACAATATTATTACACTTTTTGAGCACTATAGAGTTAATTGTTATGAAAGGTTTGACCCATATCAGCTAATTAAAAATAATAAATACCAACAAATAACAGTCCATCTAACAGATCATCTAGAAAAACTAGTGCTTAATCTTAAAAAAGAAGCAGAGACTCTAGCTCCCTTGAACCTACGAAGGAAAGAGGTATGGTGGACATCAGAATGTGACAAATTCCATGAAGATAGTCACCAAGCATGGTTAAAGTTTCAAACACATAAAACTGAAGAAAATGCCATCAACCTAAAAAATTAAAGAAAAAATTTACACAAAATATTAGAAGAATGAAGAAAGGATTCCATAAAGATATTATAAACTCTAATTATCATAAAACCAACTCCAGGAACTACTATAAAATCTTTGGGAAACAACTACTACAATATGAGGCCCCTACAGTAATACTGAAAGATGAAGGTGGAAGAATGACACACAGTAACAAGGAAAATGCAGAAATCATCGTAAAAGCATTTAACAAACTTCTGAATTGCGAGGAACACAAAGAACCGTTACAAATCAACATAAATACCCCAATAAAGACCAAACCTAACAAACTAGACCCTCCAACTTTCCAACAAGTAGAAAAAATTCTTAAAGAACAAAAAAATTATAAGGCATGTGGAGAAGATCAGGTTTTTGTTGAAATGTGGAAATCTGCAAGTGACACAGTCAAGACCCCCTTACACATGGCTCTAACAAAAATTTGGGTAACAGAACGATCCCCAAACATTGGACCACAGCTATCATCCACCCATTACACAAAAATGGAGATAAGAGCAACCCAGACAACTACAGAGGAATCTCTCTCCTAGATTGCACATACAAAATTCTATCCAAAATCCTATATGAAAGAATCAAGGAGCAATTAGAACAGGAATTAGGGGAATATCAGGGAGGTTTCAGACCATGGAGAAGCTGTGCAGGGCAGATTATTAGTTTAAAATTGATTATGGCATACCACAAGAAACGGAACAAACCTCTGGCAATAACATTTGTAGATTTTAAGAAGGCATATGACTGTATCCACAGACATTCAGTATTAAAAATTTTGAGAAATCTAGGACTCCATCCATAACTAATTAAAATAATACAACTCACTCTAACCAACACCAAATCAAAAGTGAAGTTTAGAGGAGAAATTTCGGAACCTTTCCTCATAAATTGAGGCTTAAGACAAGGTGACTGCCTATCACAATTTCTGTTCAACTGTGCATAGGAATACATAATGAGAGAACGGTACAGGGACAATCCAAAGATGATAAGAATTGGAAGTGCAAAAGATGATATTAGCTTAAACTGCTTGGGATTCGCTGATGATCTTACTCTCCTAGCCAACACCGTTCAAGAAGCCAGGCAACAAGTGAAATCACTACAAGAAATAGCAGAGAAAGTAGGCCTTAGAATATCATTTGAAAAAACGGAGATTATGCTAACTGATCCACCACTTGCAAACAAAATTACAATAGGAGAACAGGAAATCAAAATTCTTAATAAATTTAAATCTTTAGGCGAAATAATAACATACAATCTAAATGAGAAGCCATAATGGCAGAATAGAATAAAAAACTGAACTACGCAAATTACATTACCAAAACTACATACAACAAAAAAACCCTATCTATAGATTCAAAATTAAAACACTATAAAACAGTTACACAACCAGAAATAATGTATGCAGCTGAAACTATCTTCAAAACAGCTAATACAGCAGAAATTGATAGAATACTAAAAATAGAAAGAAGAAGAATTAGGACATGTATAAATAAACAGTATAAAATAAATTGGAGAATAGCAACAAATGAAACAGTGTATAAGAAAATAGAACCGGTCATGAGCACGATCAGGAAGAAACGCATCTCATTCTTTGGACATCTGATGAGAACTCCAGAAAACAGAATTAGTAAAAAAATAATACAAAAATTGTGGAATAGCAAGAGCGACATTAAATGGATCACAGAAATTAAGGAAGGTATAAAAGAACTCCAAATTACAGTAGATGACCTAAAAAACAAGACAGAGAAAACCTGAATATTGCAAGACCCACAAACCAGACTACAATTGAAAATCAATAAAAGGAGTACAGGAAGAGTGGTCTCAAATGAAGAAAGAAACAAAATATCTGAAAGAATGAAGAAATATTGGGCAGACAGAAGAGCAAAACACCTTTCATATAAGAATAGAATCTAATAATTATATTACCTAAATATCATATTAAGTTATTGTTGAGCCAAATTGTATCCCTGTGTAACAACTGGTTTACAACTTTGTGTTTTTGACTAGAGTGGTCCAATGAAGGCCATAAAATAAATAATAAAAATATTAATAATAATGTTATGCAATAACATTACCACAAAAAATCTTGACGTTTATTCAATAATTCACTTGAGTGCCGTTGTTTCATTTCATTTTTTATGATGAATAATTGTGGACCACTCTGGATATGATGTAACAGCCGTGTATTTCTTTTTTCCTTTATTACTGTCGTGGAAAGAGCAGGATAGAGATGACATTGAATAGGTATACTGAAAAGCGGGAATCACGATCGAAATATCTGTTAAAGATGATGTGATATCAGAAAAGATGGCAATTTGACATGCTGTTATTCTGACTGCTTCAAACTTCCATTAACATGACTACTACTACACCAAAGGATGGAGCAGCGTTCCCGCGTCAGCGCTTTCCACTGCCATTTACATTTTCTGTGACATTCAAAAATTACTCTTCAGTTTAAACCCCTAAATGATATTTAAGCAATTCTTAAGATTCCAACGTCTGTATAACATCGATATAATCCCACTACTGGCAGAGGATATTACTACTAATTAATTTAACTTTAGTAACAATATTGGCACTAATTACTTATTTAAAGGTCACTCAGTCATCTGACTGTTTTAATGTAGCCTGCTTCGGCTCCTGTGGCAAGCTCTCCATCTCAAAGAAGCACTTAACCAAATTATTACTGTGTCCTTCCCCACAGTTTGTTCCTTCTACGGTTCCATGGAAGTTACTCTCTGATGTCTTAACACGTGTCGCATCGCTCCCTCTCTTATTCTAGACCTGTTTTTCTCAGGTTCCCACCCTCGATAATACTGCAGAGGACTCCTCGTTCCATCACTCCCCTTAACTTTGACCTTTCTTCTCCCAAACCGCAATTCTTCTCGTTTTTCGCGTTTTCCACAGTCCATCATTTACTTCTACACAGTAGTTGCTCCACAAGCACATTCTCAGAAATTTATTTTCCAAATTAAGCCATATTTTTTAGACTTGTTGACTTCCCTTTACGTGAAATGTTCTCTTTCACTGTGCTCGTATGCTTCTTTCGTCTTTGCTTTTTTCACCGCGCACTATTTTGATATGAAGGTGTAATGATTACATCACTTAGTCTACTTCATGAAACCCCAACTTTGATCTTAAGCTGATCCCTAAGGGGTCGTTTCGTTTGAAACTAGTTTGTTTGTGCCGAGCAGTAAATTATTTTATCAGTCTGCCACACCTCAGTACTTTCGTCTTTCTTTGATTTACTCTCAGTCCATATTCTCTGCTCACTAGACTGTTAGTCTGCGCAAAAGGTCATGTATTAATTACTGACTTTCGCTGAGAATAGCAATGTTATCAGCAAATGCTATCTTTCATATCCTGTATCTCTGAAGGTTAATATCATATGCGAATCATTCTATTATATCTTTTATTTTCTTCGATACGCAGTTTGAATAGAACGATAGAAAAACTACGTCATTGCCTTACACCCATTTTCATCAGGGTACTAATCTCTTGGTTTTCTATTCCAATTGTTCTATGTTGGTTATTGTTCCTGTTGTTTATTACCAGTCTTTCCCTGTATATTACACCAATTTTAACCAATATTTCAAACTGGTCTTCAATTTTCTGTGCAATTCTTCGGTGTATCATTCTTGTCGGCAATTGGAAAGCACTACTGTACGGCAGACAGTTCCTGCTTTTATCTTCCGGATAATGTGGGACATTCTCCCGTAACTCCGGTGGTATATGTCCAGTTGCTATAAATGTAAACCGTATTTAATTATAGGTAGTTTGTAAAGGTTGAAAAGAAGACTTTCATAGCCATACATGTAAAGGATATCATAATACATCCAATAAATCCTGTATACTTTACAAAGAGATTACGAGCATCTACTACAAATTATCTTCTCCACTTCTTGTTCTTATTCTTCTTTCTCTTCTTCCACTTCCCCACCCTTTTATATATCTATGTGGGGGTCCTCACCGTCATATAAGTTTTAGCGAAGTTGGTAACAATACATTGTCATTACAATGAAATGAACACCCTTAGCTGCTTGCAGGCGTTGACATACATGAAAATGTGTGCCCCGACCGGGACTCGAACCCGGGATCTCCCACTTACATGGCAGACGCTCTATCCATCTGAGCCACCAAGGGCACAGAGGATAGCGCGACTGCAGGGATTTATCTCTGGCACGCCTCCCGCGAAACCCACATTCTCAACGTATTGTCCCGTGCCAGAGATCCTGCAGTCGCCCTCCTCTGTGCCCTCGGTGGCTCAGATGGATGCCGGCGCGGTAGCTCAGCGTGTTCGGTCAGAGGGCCGAGTGTCTTCTGTAATAAAAAAAAACTGAGTAAAAGAATCGACGAGCAACTTGAACGCATGTCATGTGACGTCCGCCCAGACCGAACGAACCTATCAATACCGAATAAAATTAAAAAAAAAAAAAGATGGATAGAGAGTCTGCCATGTAAGCAGGAGATCCCGGGTTCGAGTCCCAGTCGGCGCACACATTTTCATCTGTCCCCGTTGACGTATGTCAACGCCTGTAAGCAGCTAAGGGTGTTCATTTCATTGTAATTTCATTCTAACGAGCTGCATGGTCACTGATGGTATCTGTTCTTTCGAACATGTCCGAAAGAGCAGATACCATCTTAGTATATAATACTTTGTCAATCACATTTCCGACATTTGATCGTATGTTTTAACATTCATTTACTTAACAGTACGGGAATTTCAGCTTTGATCAGTTATCATGCAAAGTTCAAAGATTACGAATCTCTGACATCTCTGAATGACATGTCATTGTCGAGTTATTGCATCATATATGTGGTATTTGCATTTCTCGCTGACTGTACACAGAAGAGTAGCATTCGCTTTATCAATAAATGAGAGAATCTTATCACTCTAATTGTTATCTACAAACAATGTTGCATTTATATATTCACTGTATTTGTGTAACAGGAGGAGGGGATTAGTGTATAATGTCCCGTCGACAAAAAGGTCATTAGTGACGGAGCACAAGCTCGGGTTAGGGAAGGATGGGGAAGGAAATCGGCCGTGACCTTCCAAAGGAACCATCCCGGCATTTTCCTGAAGTGATCTAGGGAAATCATGGAGAACCTAAGCGGGTTTGAACCGTCGTCCTCCCGAAAGCGAATGCAGTGTGCTGATCACTGCGCCATCTCGCTCGGTTTTTCTGTAACACATTTTAATTTTGTTGCGAATGTGTAATGATGTAGTCAAACTTTACAGCCTATGTAAGGCTCGCGAAGGAAACAACTTTACAGTTCTCTATAGTCGCTGTTAATCTCTGCACCAGCCTGCTCTCCTCTCAGGATGTTTACACAGGATGAATAACAAAAAGCTGCAAAGCAAAGCTTCATGTATTTCTGGGAAGAAATTAATATTACCTAAACAGAATTATTTTAATGAATAATGCTTTATTGACACCTAGTTTTGGTAGGAAGTACCATTTTCAAGCCAACGTAAAAATATGTTAGTGGACTGGATTAATACGTAAATCGTGAAATTTTAATTAGCAGTTGTCTTGATTAAGGAAATTTAAATAAAATCTTTTGTCTTGTTATAACACGCTCTTCACATCAGTTAAAAATCATGCCTGTCACAGCTGTACGACGAGCAACAATCGGTCTAATATTTGCTAATCCTACAAAGATTCTCGTATTATAATGAATTTTGGGTCGACTGAAAAATAGTATTTCTTACCAAAACTAATCATCTATAGAACATTATTGACTAAGCGCTGCTTGTAGTTGTGACATGAATTTTTTCAAATGCATTACAGCTGCGAACCACACCTTACAAAAAAGTTTTATCTCTCTAAAAATAAAGTAATGTTTAGGGACCCACCACATAAAAACAGAAGAAGTCACAGAAAGATATCTTCAGAAGTAAAATGTTACCTATTTAAGGATTCCAAGGCCGAAGAAGTGAGCCGTGAATTGGTCGGAAGAAAGAAGAAAGAGACACGGTGAAGAGACTAAAGCATACAGGCCGCATATGAGGAGGAACTGAGATTGTTTCGAGGTCCCTGGATAGTCTAAGCGGAAGGAAAGAAAATTTTACCTCATAATACTGGTAGAAACAGTCGTAAGCCTACACGAACAGCTGAGAAGGTCGAAAATTTAAGTCGACTGTAGTAGCGTACATCGAAATACGTTGAAACTGCCAAAACTCGTAAAAACAGAAACATATGTCGAAATGTAGATATAATGTGAAATACTTTGACAGCAAAGCTCCAAAACTTCCGAGTATTATCAAAATTTGTCACAGATCACATAAACATATTACTCTATTAGGGGTTACCGTTTATCCGAAGCAACATACTAACTGCAAAAATTGTAGAACGCATAAATCTATGTTTCAACCGTTGATTACGCATGAACTGCGTTTTGGGCACAAATTTTCGCAATGGAAAAAACGCAAGGTATGACATCGTTCACTGCAGATAGTTAACAACGACAACTATACAAAACGAGCAGTACGTTTAATTCCCACAAAAGATGTTACATTACAAAACTTTTAAGTGACATTATGTCACTCATTCGTCACCTTTCGCATACAAAGACTTCTCTGGAAGACGGCTAAATTATGTAATGAGTAAAATAGACGAAACTGTAACCGCTTTACACGCTCAGCAGGCTTATCTTCTACATTACCGTCACAAAGGTCAAAACCACTACCTCAGCTAATGCGCCTCGAAGTAACGAAAATCCGAGGGAAATATGCACATTCTTTTCCATATGAGTCGTTTAAAATAACGTTTAGAGTGTGATCATAACAGCGTGTATCAAGAGATAGCTCTGTTAAATAGAAGCTGATACCGTGTTCTTTGGCTCTCAGAAGGAGTTCTAAACTATTCTGCACTGTCGTGTGGTGAACAAGTTACGAACTTCGGCAATATAGGGCGAGCTTTGTTACTTGTCTGAAGACGTCCTAGCCAGCAGAACTCGGCACGTTGCCGTTAGGGGAACAGAATGATGTGGAAATACTTAACCGAAAGAAGAACTGTGAGGCTGTTGCTGCTCGTTAGTGTTAAAATACTGTCGAATATTTTGCGACGTGATAGTACCCACAGAAAGAAGAAAAAATCCCAATGAACATGGGTCCGGATATACAAACTTTCTGAGATTTGTGCACCTGTTGATAACGGTTGAAAACGGTGTTTAATATTGCAGTCGGTGGTAATACACATAACATGAAAAAAGGCCGTTACACATGGATCCAGAAATGCATACTTTCTGGTATCTGTACAGTTATTCATATATATATATATATATATATATATATATATATATATATATATATATATATATATATATATGGATCAGTACGCTTCCATTGCTAATGTATTGAAGAGAAAAGAAAATGTACTTTCATAGCAGACGTTCAACCTGACGTCCACTCAAGACATTTACTATAGTAGTTGCTGAGTGGGACGTCCGTCTATGGCACTGAAGACCTCTGCCAACCGGCGTAGGGAGTCACGCGCTGTTTCAAATACGCCTGGTTGCTGTTCTATGTGCCGGCGGGCATTGAAAGCGCGATTCTGTAGTTTCTGGACATCATTGATTGGGGTGACGTAGACTAAAACCTTCAACTCCTCCATATATCCGATTTAGCCATGGAGGAGGCCAAGATGTCGGGACGCCGGCCACTGTGGCCGAGCGGTTCTAGGCGCTTCAGTCCGGAACCGCGCGACTGCTACGGTCGCAGGTTCGAATCCTGCCTCAGGCATGGATGTGTGTGCTTAGGTTAGTTAGGCTTAAGTAGTTCTAAGTTCTAGGGGACTGATGACCTCAGATGTTAAGTCCCAAAGTGCTCAGAGCCATTTCAACCATTTTTGATGTCGGGCCTCACCGACCAATCCAACGGTCCCGAAATGTCTGTCAGATGTTCATGCGCAATTCGGAAGAAATGTGCTGGTCTGCCATCTTGCATAAACCACATGTATAGTCTTTGCTAACATGGGATATCCTCCAACAAGTTTGGTAGTAAGTTAACAAGAAATTTATGAAAATTTCCTTTCTTTCTTTCTTGGGGCCTTTGTGCCGCTTTAAAGTGGTGTCAGCCGTGTTACTTTTGATTTGGCAGTGTTAGTTGCAGAGGGTGGCTGGATGCCCTTCCTGCCACCACCCAGAACCCCTGGGATGGCATTAGTGTCTGTGTCCAGAGTAAGCCATGGAATTGTGCGAACGATTTCAAATGTCTGCGAGTCGTGTAACTGTGACGGAACGTGGGGACCAGCCCAGTATTCACTTACCGGGATGTGGAAAACCGGCTAAAAACCAAACCCAGGCTGGCCAGCATACCGGTCCTTGTCGTTAATCCTCAGGGCGGATTCGATCCGGGGCCGGCGCGCCTACCTGAGTCCAGGAAGCAGTGCATTAGCACTCTTGGCTACCCTGGCGGATAAGAAATTAATCAAAATAAGGCCCGGATAATCTTTGTGATTGGATGTATGGTCCTATCGCCAAGAACGCCTGCCCATACGTTGATGGAGAAAGGATGCTGATGTCTTCTTTCTAAGAAACTTCCTGGCGGATTAAAACTGTGTGCCCGACCGAGACTCGAACTCGGGACCTTTGCCTTTCGCGGGCAAGTTCTCTACCATCTGAGCTACCGAAGCACGACTCACGCCCGGTCCTCACAGCTTCACTTCTGCCAGTATCTCGTCTCCTACCTTCCAAACTTTACAGAAGCTCTCCTGCGAACCTTACAGAACTAGCACTCCTGAAAGAAAGGATACTGCGGAGACATGGCTTAGCCACAGCCTGGGGGATGTTTCCAGAATGAGATTTTTACTCTGCAGCCGAGTGTGCGCTGATATGAAACTTCCTGGCAGATTACAACTGTGTGCCCGACCGAGACTCGAACTCGGGACCTTTGCCTTTCGCGGGCAAGTGCTCTACCATCTGAGCTACCGAAGCACGACTCACGCCCGGTCCTCACAGCTGTGAGTCGTGCTTCGGTAGCTCAGATGGTAGAGCACTTGCCCGCGAAAGGCAAAGGTCCCGAGTTCGAGTCTCGGTCGGGCACACAGTTTTAATCTGCCAGAAGTTTCATATCAGCGCACACTCCGCTGCAGAGTGAAAATCTCATTCTTCTTTCTACAAAAGCATAGGGATTTTCATCAGCCCAGACATGATGGTTATCAAAGTTCGCAACGTCAACTCTTACGAAGCATGTCTCGCTGGTAAATAAAATCTTGGATGAAAACGATGGATTTGCAGCAGACTTCTGCAAGAGCCATTGAGAGACCTGCAATATGCCACGGTGGTCTTCTGGTTTTAGTGCCTGGTTGCGTTGAAGATGGTATGGATAGAACAACTGTTCATGTGGTGTTGCCCAGACAAGAGGGTGATTCACGTTTTTTGCGGTTGCCAGTTCTCACACACTGGTCGTAGGTCTTTCGTCCAGTAAATGTTCCACGTGCTCCTCCACCTGAAGTGTGCAGACTGACCGAGGCAAGTTCACTGTTAACTTTGTGAGGTGCTACAGAACCTGTGTGCCTTCGAGACGCCAAAATGTGGGGCGAACAGCTTATGGGATGGTACTCTGCGACGTGGGTATTTTTCAGTTTAGATGGCACGGACTCCCAGGCTGTTCTCATTTGCCAGCAAGTAGCAGAAAATCATATTTCCCCGATCACTTGTGAAGTAGTCCGTTTCCATTGCTAGCATGTAAAAGAGGAAAGAAATCGAACTGAACCACTAGTTTACAGGACAATACAAACATCACAATAACAGCAAACGTTACAATTACGTCATTTTTGTATGAAGATACGACACCACGCTACATACCCAGGGTTGTAAGTAATTTACTGCACGGTAACAAACACTAACAGGACTTAAAGCACATTACCTCTACCACAGCACAAACAACACTATTGTCTGTAGACTACCCTGTCCTCAGACTGATGCGTACACTAGAGTACGTCCATATAGAAAGACATGTACAGTGCTGAAACCTATTCACGGATCGCGAGGCAACGAATGTGTCCAGACAGTTTTTGTCCTCTTAACGTTCATCTTGTATGCTATTAAGGGTGGACGTATTCACAACCAAGCGTTTTCAGCCACTATGAAGAAATGTACAGATCTCAGAAAGTGATATTCGGCAAATCGAATGGGTAATCTCGCCACAGTGGCAAGACGCTTTAGAGCATTGAAATGAATGTTGTTATCCCAAGAAGTGATGCAAAGTTAGGATTCCGACATATTCGTGACGAAAAAGAGGCTGTGAGTTTGAATCCCCTCAGATACATTTTCATTTTTAAATCTTCATGAAAATGACTTTATTAATTATTTTTATTTAGTTACTGTAGTTATATTGATGTTACTCTTAATCCTTTGCTATATCACCTTACTCATCATGTTAACTTTTCTATTCGTCCACCAACTTATAGGGATGCTCTCAAAATGTCGATACCAACCCCTCCCTTTGTGAATTACGGAATCTTTGGCAGCAGCAAGTGACCGCGGACGAGAGCATTTGCCAATTAAATAAAGTGGGCAAAATAAGTTAAAAATTAGCATAGTACGGAGGATGATACAGTTATCACCAATTAGTCTCGTTCTGTCAGTTTAAAAAGTATTTCAGTGTTTGTATATCTTGTTTCGTCAAAGAAAGATAAATCTGTGATTCTCCTCAAATAAATAAAGGAAACTTCATGGTCCATTTCTGAGTGATGGTCCGATGTTTTGATTTTTGAGTCATGTATGTGAAGTGCGTCCTTATTGAAACCCATATCATCACCTACATGCTCAACAATTAAACACTGACTGGAATTATTGTTCGACAATACTCCTCCCACACTATCATTTTGCCTACATTTGTTTATGGTAGAGTCTGCCACGGCGGGCCAAACTTCGCACTGTGTCACTCGGGTTCGCTCGTTCCTTCTCGCAAGTATCCGGAACAGCACGACATTTCATTTATCATTGCCATGCAGCATTTTTTGGTCGGCACAACTGTCTGAGTTCGGCAGAACTGTTTACTCTTCGCTATTTGTTCGTGGCTTGAAGGACGTTCACAGGTCCAGCGTGCATTTGCACAAAAATAGGCAGTCTAGCGATCTATCGTTACAATCCTATAATAGGAATGAGAACGACACAAGAGAGAGAGATGAAAACTCTCATTACGCATAAGCGACGGGTAATGCTAACTTGCTATGAAACGACACTACACTACCATGCAGAGAGAATTTAAACATTTAAATGAGAATGAAAGAGCAAAAAATTACAACGATCGACGGACGGGATTCCTTGTTCTGTACATTAAGAAGTACTTTGTGCTGAATTTGCAGGCATGGAGCACATGAAGGAATTGGTAGTACGAATAGTAAAATTCCTGAAGTCACACCCAATATTCCATTGTTACCTGCAACAGTTTTCAATGGAAATGAACGAAGAGTATGAAGAATTCATATATTACTACAAAGTACGTTCGTTAAGTCACAGGACATGCCTGGAACAAGTTTCCGATTTGAAACTCGCTGTTGTTGAATTTATGAAGAAAAATGGAGTGCAGAAACAAAAATTAGAGAACCCGAAATGGATTGCAGACGTCACACTTTACATGGACTTCACTGCACATCGCCCGCAGTAAGACACTGCAAGGTTAGAAACAACTTATTTCTAACATGATGGGGATGTATTTAAAAAGAAAATCGCGTTGTAGAAGGACACATTCTGCTAAAGGCAGTCCAGCTTCCTGAGCTCACTGGCCTTAAAGGAAGTGCCAGGTCTGAAGAATTCATTGTGACCTTGCAAGAATTAAGAGGACAATTTTGTACAGGTTCTGGGACACTGTCCATCTTAAATGTCTGTCCGAGCTGTTTTCGAGACCGTTTGCCATTACAGTTGAAATCACCCTGCAAATGTGCAAACGTAACTGGCTCTGAGCACTACGCGACTTAACTTCTGAGGTCATCAGTCGCCTAGAACTTAGAAGTAATTAAACCTAACTAACCTAAGGACATCACATACATCCATGCCCGAGGCAGGATTCTAACCTGCGACAGTAGCGGTCGCTCGGTTCCAGACTGTAGCGCCTAGAACCGCACGGCCAGCAAACGTAACTAATTGACATGCAAGGTAATACAGTTTCAATGACAAATCCTTTTACGTTAAAGCTGTCCAAAACGTCTATATTGTTTCCTCGGGTAGAGTTTCCAAGTCTCCACAATGATATTGCAAAAGTCTTATAATATTTCTATTTACATTTTTGTGTGAAACACCTTTTCTCGATTATGTAAAATAAGTCACGTTTAGATGACAACTTGAGCGCGAAACTCTGTGAATTTTTCTGCGTTTGTCCGTGGGCCGACAGTTCGTACCAGATAAAATTTATATTACCTCTACAACGCGCCAAAAACACTTAATACTGAAAACTTGGTTTGTTTGTGATCTGTATTGAGAGAAACGTGAAATATAATACTAAGCTGCGTGCAGTGCGATTGCACTGTCATTTAAATGCGGCACGTTCCCAGTATTTCTCTCTTCTTCCTCCTCGCGCTCATACAGCTTGGTTTGGCTGTAGCTGAAACGTGAAGCGAGGTTGAGAGCTTTGGCATTCGCGCCTGGGCATGGCTCGCCTGCCGAAATCTTGGCCAACCCTGATTTGTGGTGCAATGTAAGTAAAGCCATGTCTCATCTAAGTAAACCACTGGCTGCTTTGACTCTCATGCTGTACTCTGCCGGAAAAACGTAATTTAATATGCCCTTTTTGCAACTATCCTCACCGAACGAGGTAGCACAGAGGTTCTGGCTCTGAGCACTATGGGACTTAACTTTTGAGGTCATCAGTCCCCTAGAACGTAGAACTACTTAAACCTAACTAACCTAAGGACATCACACACATCCATGCCCGAGGCAGGATTCGAACCTGCAGCCGTAGAGTTCGCGCGGTTCAGCGCAGTGGTTAGCACACGGGACTCGCATTCCGGCGGACTACAGTTATAATTTAGGTTTTCCGTAATTTCCCTAAATCGCTTCAGGCAAATGCAGGGATGGTTCTTTCCATCCTCATCCTTCGTCAATCTGATGGCACAGATGACGTTGCTGTCGCCTCCCCCCAAACCAACCAGCCAACCAACTTTCCCTCTCATTCACACATAACAACACTTCCATTTTGACACCTTTTAAATCTAAATCTCATAGATCGAATTATTTTTCTAAGAGTTTCCATGCTACCTTCTAAGTTCACAGTTGTGTCACAGAAACTGTGAAGTTTTCGCAAAGTTTGCAATTCTTTATATTATTCTCAAATGTGTAGAAATTACTGCCAGTTTATGCATTTATCCAATATCGTCAATGGATTACTTACTGTGAGCACCTTGCTTCTTTCTCGACATAGAAACTTGAATTCATCTCTGTTCAGCTTTTATCCCTCCTTCTGTAATTTTCAAACCACCCCCTTGCTCTGCTTCAACAGTTTGGCTTCACATTCCTTCGCCTGCCTCGCCTCGATAAATCCCTTCTCTTCATCATCGTTTGTATATTTAATAATTTTAACCGCAAGCCGTCGAGCCTACCCTTGAAGACATTCTCCGCGCTCAACTTCCATGCTTCCACTGGGACATAACAACGCGCACTGCTTTAATCGGCGAGTGACAGTACCCCGACATGGGACCATGTTAGTTCCTCCTATGGCCACGTTACCATTTCGCTTTAGCGGGTAATATGTGTTCCTGGACCCACCTTTACTGGCACTTTCTCTTGTTTTGGTGCTCACAACACTCTCTCAACATCCGACTTTTTTTTAATGCTGTATAACTATAATAAATAACGAAAAATAGTGTGTGGCTTTTTAGATATAATGAATTAATGAGATTATTTTTTCGGCACTCGGACAAGAACAATAAGCTGGGCTGTGCCTGTAAACGGGTAAGAATTCTTTTATATTAGTTTCACATAAATGAAATAGTCTTTCTCTTGTGGTGTGTTTATGTTTACCAATTAATAATATTATGTCCGATCGCCGTATCCACCTACAAAATTTTGACGGTGTCCATGTTGCGTTAATTGCATCTTCGTAAATTTTCCGGACCACACAAAAGGGCTTCACATCTTCTGATTACATTACTACTTGAAATAATAACTCATACAATCTTTCCGTTAATAAAATAATACTACACTACTGGCCATTAAAATTGGTACACGACGAAGACGACGTGCTACACACGCGAAATTTAACCGACAGGAAGAAGGTGCTGTGATATGCAAATGATTAGCTTTTCAGAGCATTCACACAAGGTTGGCGCCGGTGGCGACACCTACAACGTCCTCACATGAGGAAAGTTTCCCACCCATTTCTCATACACTAACAGCAGTTGACCGGCGTTGCCTGGTGAAACGTTGTTGTGATGTCTCGTGTAAGGAGGAGAAATGCGTACCATCACGTTTCCGACTTTGATAAAGGTCCGATTGCAGCCTATCGCGATTGCGGTTTATCCTATCGCGACATTGCTGCTCGCGTTGGTCGAGATCCAATGACTGTTAGCAGAATATGGAATCGGTGGGTTCAGCAGGGTAATACGGAACCCCTTGCTGGATCCCAACGGCCTCGTATCACTAGCAGTCGAGATGACAGGCATCTTATCCGCATGGCTGTAACGGATCGTGCAGCCACATCTCGATCCCCGAGTCAACAGATGGGGACGTTTGCAAGACAACAACTAACTACACGAACAGTTCGATGACATCTGCAGCAGCATAGACTATCAGCTCCGAGAGCATGGCTGCGGTTACCCTTGACGCTGCATCACAGACAGGAGCGCCTTCGATGGTGTACTCAACGACGAACCTAGGTGCACGAATGGCAAAACGTCATTTTTTCGGATGTATCCAGGTTCTGTTTACAGCATCATGATGGTCGCATCCGTGTTTGGTGACATCGCGGTGAATGCACATTGGAGACGTGTATTCTTCATGGCCATACTGGCGTATCACCCGGCGTGATGGTATGGGGTGCCATTGGTTACACGTCTCGGTCACCTCTTGTTCTCATTGATGGCACTCTGAACAGTGGACGTTACATTACAGATGTGTTACGACCCATGGCTCTACCCTTCATTCGATTCCTGCGAAACCATGCATTTCAGCAGGATAATGCACACCCGCATGTTGCAGGTCCTGTATGGGCCTTTCTGGATACAGAAAACGTTCGACTGCTGGCCTGGCCAGCACATTCTCCAGATCTCTCACCAATTGAAAACGTCTGGTCAATGGTGGCCGAACAACTAGCTCGTCACAATACGCCAGACACTACTCTTGATGAACTGTGGTATCGTGGTGAAGGTGCATGGGCAGCTGCATCTGTACACGCCATCCAAACTCTGTTTGACTCAATACCCAGGCGTATCAAGGCCGTTATTACGGCCAGAGGTGGTTGTTCTGGGTTCTGATTTCTTTCTCGGCATAGAAACTTGAATTCATCTCTATTCAGCTTTTATCCCTCCTTCTGTAATTTTCAAACCATCCCCTTGCTCTGCTTTAACAATTTGGCTTCACATTCCTTCGCCTTCTCTGCCGCCTAGATAAATCCCTTCTCTTCATCTTCGTCAGCGTATTTAATAATTTCAACCGCAAGCCGTCGTGCCTGGCCTTGAAGACATTCTCCGCGCTCAGCTTCCATGCTTCCACTGGGACATAACAACGCGCACTGCTTTAATCGGCGTGTGACTGTACCCTGCCACGTGACCATGTTAGTTCCTCCTACGGCGTTACCACCTCGCTGTAGCAGGTAATATGTGTTCCCGGACCCACCTTCAATGGTAGTTTCTCTTGTTTTGGTGGGTACAAGACTGTTTCAACATCTGACTTTTTAGCACCCTGTATACATGTAATAAGTAATGAAAAATAGAATATGTGGCTTTTTACATATATTAAATTAATGAGACTATTTTTTCGGAACTCCGACAAGCACAATAAGCTGGGCTATGCCTGTAAATGGGTAAAGAATCCTTTTATATCAGTTTCACATAAATGAAATAGTCTTTCTCTTGTGGTATATAAATGCTTACCAATTAATAATATTATGTCCGATCGCCGTACCCACCTACCAAATCTTGACCGTGTCCATGTTGCGTTAATCCGATCTTCGTAAATTTTCTGGAGACCACAAAGAGGCTTTAGTTCTTATTACTTTAGTACTTGAAATAATAACTCATACAATCTTTCATTTAGTAAAATACTATGTTCTTATGTTCGATCTACATAGAAAATACCTCCTATTCACATCGCCCAAAATGGCTACCTCCGTTCACTAGCAGAGAGAAAGTGCTCCCTGGTACTGAGTAACAGGAAAACCTTATTTTTTTAACATCTGAAAATCGAAAATACATGACGGTAGGCACAGGCTCAACGCTGGGCTACCTCTTCACCTTTGTCTTTGCCTTTAGAGAAAACGAAAACATAAAGCAAAAAGTTTATCACAAAAAAATCCCCCCTACTGTATACTGTCGGAAATAGGTATCTTTATTTAGGGAGACAGTATACAGTAGACTTACTTACCTGGGGCTCATTTCGGTCACTAGGTGCAAGTCAATGCAGTTTTAATACCCTTATGCAACCATAAGGGTATCAACAGAGTTTCATTTCTTTGTTAATTGCAAATTCATACACGTAAATACATTCTCATATACTTCTATTACATAACTGCACGTCCGTGTTGTGCTAACGTCTTAGTCTGTTATTCTCATTACACTTTTTAAGCTGCATGAGCAGGGGAAAAATTTTACATTTCTTATTTCTTAAATTGTCCCTTCACCATGGTAAGGGCCGCACTGCAGGACTTGGCATTATCTTCCGTTGTGCATTCTAGTTGGGCTGTCCTCACACAACAATTAGTGGTTATACGGATTTACTCTGACTTTTCCGTCGTACACGTATCACACTCACTGTATTCATTTATCACTTCACACGTGCGAGTGTTTTACTCGTCCATCGCGTTGCACTTCACATACATACATAAATGGTTCTTCTTCAAGAATAACATTTCACATAAAATTGACAATAGTACATACATTTTACATAGACATAGACATTGTCAATTATAAAGTTGACCTACAAATTTACAATTCACATTCACATTTCACATATGGACTCCATGACACGCACTATCTCACACACTAATTGTAAATCAGAAGGAATCTTTCATTTATATTTGGATTATCTGCGCATTTTTAGCTTCACAACTACACACAGAAAACAGTACATATATTTTTCGTAGACATCGACATTGACAATAATATAGTTGACAAATAAATGTCCATTTGACATTCACATTTCATATATGGATTCCATCTTAGGTACCGTCTTACACACTAATAAGTAAATTAGAAGGAATTTACTCTGAATATTTGCATTTTCTTGTCTTGTCTTGCAGGACCGATCTCCTGCGCGTTTTTACCTCCACAAATACACATAGAAAACAGTACATACATTTTTTCGTAGACATCGACATTGACAATACTAAACGTGACAAATAAACGTACAATTCACAGTTCATATATGGGTTCCATGTTAGGTATCGTTTTACACACTAATAAGTAAATTACAAGGAGTCTTGCATTCATTCTGAATTTTTGCATTTTCTTCTCTTGTCTTGTAGGACCGACCTCTTGTGCGTTTTTACCTTCACAACTACACACAGAAAATACGTTCCAGCACTACTCACTACATGAAGAAAAAGGATTTGCTACGGTCTGCTTCAGAGATCAACCTGCTTTTAGAATTGCTACCTGTAGTGCGTCGTTAGTGTACTTATTCTATACTTGACATTTGATAAATCTTCATATTATGTACAATATTTACAAGTGCTTGTTTGTGACCGAGTGTGTGGGATGTTTTATCCGTTGACAATCCTCACTTCATCACTGCTTGTTAATCGTCGTAATATTTCACATTCATGTACACATATTTCAAGCCGTATTTCTGCCTTAACGTGCGACGACATATACATGTTTACCCTCGTAACACGTGACCGGTAATTTGACCGTATTTTTGTCATGTGTAATTCCACACATAATTCATTCCCGCTATAGAAGAAGGTTTTTGTGTTAAAGTACTGCTTTCACTTCTGCGTGTGTCAAGAACTCAGTGTAGAAAATATTATTTTACTGCATTTTGTGTTCATTCCTCATGCGAATCGTATATCATATTTTCATTTATATTCACCATATAGTGGCTCACGCTGTAACAGTTAGTCGCTAAGGAAACATTTTTCGTACTAAGTTGTTTTACATTCTTATGTATGTGTAGCAAATCACTGACCAGTGATGTGCGTTAAAATACCATGAACCTTTTTTACTATTGACTTCACTGTTCCTTCTTTATTCTTCACTACTTGTTCGAGATGTTCGTTTTCACAATTACTTACCGTACATGCATCATCGTACTTCGTTTTCCACACTCATAGAACCATTCATTCTAAGACTTAAAACTATGTAATCTATTCTTTCTTACGTCGCCTTCGTGGCCCTTTCGTAGGTACCCCTGTAATATTCATTTTCATATGCATCGCCATATACCCATATAATTGTCCGTTAACAATCTTTCACATAAATCTCCATGTTTAGCCATGCGTTACATACGGGTTTCTCCCACAAATATAAATAAACTCATATTACTCAAATACACTTTCACTCTCTTCCTAGATTCACTCCATGTACGATATGTCATCACAAACGTAGATTAACTAATTAGTACGTACAACTGAATCTAAAATCTTTCTCTACTTCCAAGTAATATCCAGCAGTGAAATTTCATTTATTTCTCCATATCACTTTTTAAACATACAGTACTTACCTCAGTTTTTTTTTTTAGTTCATGTAATTACGATGTGTGCGTATTGGTTGGTTTTCGTATTTACTTAGCTTATCTCCTACGTGTTGTACGATTCATGTTCACGGTTTTATTTTGTTCCTTACATTTTTCCTATAAGTTACCATGTAATTAATAGCAACTAACGTAAGTGAATTCTGTAATAGCATATTTGCAGGTATGTGTTCTTGGTGTACATTAAGCTAGCTACTTCTAATGCTGTCACCGAGCGAGGTGGCGCAGTGGTTAGCAAAAAATGGTTCAAATGGCTCTGAGCACTATGGGACTTAACAGCTATGGTCATGAGTCCCCTAGAACTTAGAACTACTTAAACCTAACTAACCTAAGGACAACACACAACACCCAGTCATCACGCAGTGGTTAGCACACTGGACTCGTATTCGGGAGGACGACGGTTAAATCCCGCGTCTGGCCATCCTGAATTGGGTTTTCCATGATTTCCCTAAATTGCTCCTGGTAAATGCCGGGATAGTTCCTTTGATAGGGCACGGCCGACTTCCTTCCCCGCCCTTCCCTAATCCGATGAGATCGATGACCTCGCTGTCTGGTATCCTCCCGCGAACAACCCAACCAACCCATCTAATGTTGTCTGCAAAGAAGTGTACTTCTATAAGTACACAGCTGCTCCTCTCTCTAAATCTTGTACGATATGTTATTTTATAGTTTACGTCTCAGTCACACTCATTTTTCTATGTGTATCTTTCATTGTACCTTTCTCATCATCGCTTACTTACCTGCTGTATGTAAGTCGCTTAGCTCTTAGGTTCTTTGCTAATCGCGTTCTTTTAAGTGTACATGTTATTACTTCTCGTTAAAACTTGTCTTAATTCTGTTGCACATAGTCGGATAGGTCATTACCTGTGTATATTCTCTTCTATTTTAAATACTTGTGCTTATTTCTAACTATGTACATTCAATAGCCTATGTTAAGTTCACAAATTTAGGGTATTCTACACTCCTTATAGTTTACTTGCATCAATGCGCTCGTTTTCTTAAAGCTACGTATGCTTAAACTAGTGATATACTCTTAAAATTAGTGCTCTTTACAGTATAGTCTCCAACTTGAGAATAAACGTCTCAATTCGTTTTGTTTGTGTAACTGATTTACGTCATAATAATCAGCTGATAGGCACTCCATTTCGTATCGCTTCTGTTTCGTCCAGTTGGCTGCGCGACGTGAATGCCTATTCGCTTAAATTCTAAAATGGTTACCGTCACGGTGCGCAATGTGTCTTGGCTCATCTTAAAGGGGGTACTGAATCAACCTTGCTTGTTGCATAGATTGCCCCTACGATCAGCTGTTAGCCGCTTCGCGTGTAGTTGTTACTGTACGCACCGCTTTAAACGAGGCTGCGCGTCTCAGTACACTTCATCGTTCATGCCTCTCGCTTAAAGCTCGCGCGCTGTGAATTCCTTCCTTTCCCATCGCTCTTGTTTAGGTTTTTTCGCCTGATGTAGTATAACTACGTCATTTAATGGTTCTCACTCGTTCACTATTGTGTATAGTTGTTTCAGTTCTTATGGGATATTCCGTGTTTGTTTAGGAAATATCAAAAGGTTTCCTTTGCTTCTCTAGATATTTAAGTGTTAAGAAAGTATAATATCAAAATTACAAGGAAAATTTCTGTTCTAGGTTGTGTAACGTCTCTTAGAGAAACACATATTATATGTGGTAAAAAAGGAGAAAAGAATAATTGAACTGGATGATTGTAATTGCGTGGACAACGATTGTGTAAACTTTATGTAATAAAAAGAAACCATTATGCGTCATGTTTTAACTTGTATAGAATTATGTATTTTTTTTTTAAGATAATATCTGTGTCGACGAGTACTGAAACCCCCACAGACGATATTTATTAAATATTAAACAAAGATGAGAATATGTCACAACGAGTATAAATAGTAGTGACCGAATATTAATTTCTCTGTCGTCTTCTTGGAGTTACGTGAGTAGGAAGAGCCTGTGACGTTATATTGTATGCTTGTGCAGCATTCTTTTGCCAAGATTGACAGAACGACGCCATTAGGTACTGATTGTAAAGGTGTGTAATAATTTAATCTGTCTAAATGATTTTAATAGAGTTACTTAGTGAAAACTTGCATTATGATTTGTAATAAGGTTGCCTGGTATTTTATCCCATCCTCTCAAGACATTTTCAGCTATATAAATATTATTCGTGGTGCAGAGCTGCGCTACGAACGAACGAGCCGCTGCCGCGGCGCATTCAAACTGCATTAAATGAAACCAATCATACCGCAAAGAAGCGGACAGGTAATAGTGAACTAAAATTATTTCTTTCAGCTTTCGGAATTTCAGGGCAGAGCATCAGATTTTGTGATGTGTTTTACAGGTGGAGGCGGGCTGCCGATTATATATTATTAACAGTGAAAAAGATAATTTACCTTCATAACATATAAGAAATCTTGCTGTGTGTAGTTCTGGTCTGGCAAACATTACAGTAAAAAGACATTTTTCTCTGATAATAGTGTCATGGTTCAGATGGCTCTGAGCAGTATGGGACTTAACATCTATGGTCATCAGTCCCCTAGAACTTAGAATTACTTAAAGCTAACTAACCTAAGGACATCACACAACACCCAATAGTGTCATGTTCCCGTGTTAGTCGTGGTACTTATTGGTGTTTTACTGTTAAAAAAAATCCACTGCAAAATTTTGATGTTGAACAAACATTGCGTACTGTAACATCAGTATTGATAACGAAATAATTTTCAGTAACCTTTTCAGTAACTGTAAAGTAAGGAAGGTATGTTGAACTTTATAACGAGTTACACTAACGAAACAATGTTCCTTTAATAGAAAGCCAGATCCAGAATAATAAGAACATAATATATTTTGTTTTGTTGAAAATTAATGATCCAAAGAATGTCACACCACAGCATACCTAAAAAGAATTTCAGGGCTCTTTTCGTAGCAACATATTTTATCTCATATATTACTTGTTAAGCGAGCAATAACAAAGCGGAGAGAGCTAGAGAAAGTTGCATGTTAGATATTAGAAGAAAACTGAACATTCCTTATAGGCTAAACAGGATAGTAGAAGATGGAGAGGATACCGGAAATATAAATATTTTACCCCATAGATGGAGAGTAACCGAGCGCCAGTCGGTTTATTCGTCAAAGGGTGACAAACCTCCTACATTCTTGACACATTCATACCAAGTGTGCAGGTGCATTAAAATAATAATGAACAGTTCACTACAAATCTGTCTACCAACAAGAAAGTGCACTGAAAAATTACACCACATATGCTAATGGGTATGTTGATCTGTAATTTTATAACATTAGATTTACTTCCCATCGCCGTTACGGTCTTACAGTTCTCTACCGGTAGCGTGGGTGCATTTTCTTCCCGCGATATCTCTTTAAACAAGCTGTTTGACATCATGCTTGTTCACGCGCCAGTATCCAAAACAACTGGTACATCTGTGTTTCCCACCTTTACCTTTATTGTTGTTTGAATGACTTCACTTACCATGCGTGCTGTTTCTTTCTCTTCAGTGAACAAATCTTCTTTCATTTCTGCTTCCGTATCATACCTTACAAATAGATTACGGATACGCTGTACGTGTAAGCTTGTTTCAGTGTCTACTTCCTCTTTCCTATTCCTGTTCGTGTTACTGTTTATGTGGCTCATATTAGTACTGTGTCACACTGACAGTTCACTACCTTCTTCCTCTAGCCGCGCTCGATTACTATTTCCTAGGCCGGCCGAGGTGGCCGAGCGGTTCTAGGTGCTACAGTCTGGAACCGCGCGAACGCTACGGTCGCAGGTTCGAATCCTGCCTCGGGCATGGATGTGTGTGATGTCCTTAGGTTAGTTAGGTTTAAGTACTTCTAAGTTCTAGGGGACTGATGACCTCAGAAGTTAAGTCCCATAGTGCTCAGAGCCATTTGAACTATTTCCTGGAGGCGGTAAAGGTATAGTTTCATTTTCTGCCATCACTTCTTCTATATATACCGTATGTTCGCGTGCCAGCCAGTTCGTGTCCCGGTTGTTTCGGTTTGACTGTACGGGCTGTCGGTTCTCTCTCGGACCCCTGTGTTGCGTATTCCGATCGTGGTAATTAGCATCTCCTTGTCGCCTAGTGTCAAAGTTTTTTCTTGAATTACTCCTGCCTCACCCTGTGGCCGATGGGTCAACCGATTCTACGGATTTCCGTTGTGGCGTGACGGTGCATACGGATGCCATTCATTCATAGGCACACGACCATTAGTTTCCAAAGCCATTGCCGTTACCGTAGTTGTTCTTCCCATTTGGGTTGTGTTCATTACCGTTACGATAACTATGTATGGCTTGCCCATCCTCATGAATTAGATCTATTGAGTAGAGCGCTGAGAGAAAGTACTCGAGATCATATTCTGGAAAGTTTGCTAATTTTTCCGAAATTTGAAGGCAACTTGTTCTTTAAAATCTTCATTACATCGACATGAGATGTTTAGATATGTTTCAAAATAGTTTCTTAGCCCAACGAATTTTGTATGATAGGATACTGGGTTAAATACCTCTCGTCTTAATCTCTGCTGGATAGCTGTTAACCACCATTACCTAAAAATGCATTTTTGAACTGATCATATGTCTCGTAAAGTTCCGAGATCTCTGTAGCCCACAAAAGGGCGCCACTCTCGGTGTGTCCTACCACATATTTGATCTTTTGAGCTTCTGTTGAAGTCCTACGTAGCACATTCCTAAAGGCTCGTAGAAACACTACTGGGTGCGTTCGCTTTTTTCATTTGAGAATGCAGGGAATTGTCGATGTTTTATTAAACTCTCGTCCATTAATAACGTTGTCCAGCAGGGCGGAACAGCATTTACCTGCGGTGATGACATATCTGTTTCACAGAAGTTTTGCCCGTTGCACGCGTCGCTCGTCGGCATGCTGTCGGGCGGCATGGGTTGGGCGGCGTGGGTTGGGCGGTGTGGGTTGGGCGTTGTTGTCCGCGCCACTGATTTCTGTCACCGGCAGACAGCTGTTAATAGCTCCGCTTACCGCCTCCGGCGATGATATTATCTCAATTTGTTTGCTAACTATTTCGTCCTTTAACCTCTGTTCCACCTCTCTGAGCCGGCCGCCAGGCGCTTTAATCCGGAACCGCGCGAACGCTACGGTCGCAGATTCGAATCGTGCCTTGGGCTTGGATTTGTGTGATGCTCTTAGGTTAGTTACGTTTAAGTAGTTCTAAGTTCTAGGGAAGTGATGACCTCAGATGTTAAGTCCCATAGTGCTCAGAGCCATTTGAACAATTTGAACTACCTGTCTGACATCCTGTTCTATGCGTTTTAAGATTTCTTCTTGCTTGTCTCCCATTACTTCCTTTACCGCTTCCACATAAGCACGCTGTTTGCGCACGCATTTTTCCGCGAACGTTGTGTTTTCATCCTTTGTATTACTCTTTACTGTTTCGTAAAGTTGCTCAATGTCTGAGTTGATTATTTTTTGTTCTAACTTAAGTAATCCTATCTCCACTGTGATTTTCTCTACATTTTCTGTCAAGTGGTCACAGAAAGAATGCAGCTTCGATACTTCTGATTGTACATTGTGTATGTTAACCTGAGTATTCTTTTGCATTACCTGTAAATTATCCTGAGTTTCTCTGATTTCGGATAGCTCCTGTCTCTTTGTGAGTGTTAGTGTTTCATATTTCTCTTCCACAATATATTTTAATTTCTCACTCACGTCGTGAAGTTTGTACTTGTTCGTTAATTTTCCCATCCACTTCCGTGGAGATTTGCGAAATCTCCTGTGTGAACTTCGTATCCAAATTATTGAGTTCCGTGCACAAATTTTGTACATCGCCTGAAATGTGTGTCATGTTTGTATTTACCTTTTCGATCTTGGACTTTACTGTGGCCATGTCTACTTTCATATTAATCATGTCTGTTTGTATTATGTCTAAACTCGCCATCTTTGAAATGATTGTGTTCATGTCTGCTTGTATTGTTTCTAAACTTGACATTTTAGAATTTACTGTGTTCAAATTAGTCTCTAAACCCGACATTTTTGAATTTATGTCTGCTTTCATTGCGTTCATGGCTGTTTGCATTGTTTCTGTTAAGGCTCGAAATAAGGCTTGCATATCTTCCCTATTAACCTCCGGCCTACGCCTACCAGCATCTGCGTCTGTGTTACACATACTCCTTTCTTTTAAAATATTCTCGTGTCTTGAGGCGTCATTAATTTCGTCTATTGTAATCAATGTATTGCTTGTAATGAAATTTTCTGTATTCGCGGGCGTCGAATGCAACAATGGCATGTCGCGCCCAACATCCAAATAATCACCTCCTAACGCTTCTAAACCACTCATTGTTGCGATTTGGAAATGCAAGTCTACTACATTGGCATTTTGATTTTGGAATAACATTTCCTTACTGTTTATTTCCTTATTGTTTTCTCCATGCATTACAGAAATCTTTACGCCTCAGCAGTTATCAAAATTATAATTTTTTTGTTTAGATTTTAGTTCCGCGCTACTTTGCGAGCAATAAAATGCATATACAGCTATTTGCAATTGTATTCTCAATTATTGTTCACTGAATATGCTTTTCGTATTGATAAAGAAATGTCATTCTCTCTAATTAACTGTACCTGCGTTACCCTCTGAAGCTTTACGTTCTGGGTTTTAGAAAATAGGTGCTTGGATTTTCTAATAGGTCTACTGGGAACACATTTTTTTATATGCATTGCGCAGCCGTACCTGATTGTTGTCTTGTAACTGGTGCTTCCTCTATTGTGCTTTGTTGTCCACTCTTACTATTGTTGTCTTCTTCCTTCTAATTTAAATAAATTAATTTTCTTTCAGTTCGTACTCTTTTCAGTTTTACATAATCGTCTCTGTCATGTCATCAGTGTACATGAAACATAAAGAAATTTTTAACATTCATGTACATTCATTGCCTTAACACTACTAATACTCACAGTTTTTCCCACTACGTATCGTGCCTGTCACTTGTCACCACTTTATAATGTAATAAAAAATACATAATAAATAATGAAAAATAGAGTGTGTGCCTTTTAGATATATTGAAATAATGAAATTATTTTTTCGGCACTCAGACAAGTACAATAAGCTGGGCTATGTCTGTAAACGGATAAAGAATTATGTTACACTACTGGCCAATAACATTGCTACGCCACGAAGATGACGTGCTACAGACACGAAATGTAACCGACAGGAAGAAGATGCTGTGATATACAAATGATTAGCTTTTCAAAGCATTCACACAAGGTTGGCGCCGGTGGCGACACCTACTACGTGCCGACATGAGGAACGTTTCCAACCGATTTTTCATACACAAACAGCAGTTAACCGGCGTTGCCTGGTGAAACGTTGTCGTGATGCCTCGTGTAAGGAGGAGAAATGTGTACCATCACGTTTCCGACTTTGATAAAGGTCGGACTGTAGCCTATCGCAATTGCGGTTTATCTTATCGCGACATTGCTGCTCGCGTTGGTCGAGATCCAATGACTGTTAGCAGAATATGGAATCGGTGGGTTCAGGAGGGTAATACGGAACGCCGTGCTGGATCCCAACGGCGTCGAGATGACAGGTTCTTATCCGCATGTCCGTAACGGATCGTGCAGCCACGTCCCGATCCCTTTTGTCAACAGATGGGGACGTTTGTAAGACAACAACCATCTGTACCAACAGTCCGACGACGTTTGCAGCAGCATGGACTATCAGCTCGGAGACCATGGCTGCGGTCACCCTTGACGCTGCATCACAGACAGGAGCGCCTGCGATTGTGTACTCAGCGACGAACCAGGGTGCATGAATGGCGAAAAGTCATTTTTTCGGATGAATCCAGGTTATGTTTACAGCATCATGATGGTCGCATCCGTGTTTGGCGACATCGCGGTTGATGCACATTGGAAACGTGTATTCGTCGTCGCCATACTGGCGTATCACCCGGCGTGATGGTGTTGGGTGTCATTGGCTACACGTCTCGGTCACCTCTTGTTCGCATTGACGCCACTTTGAACAGTGAACGTTACATTTGAGATGTGTTACGAACCATGCCTCTACCCTTCATTCGATCCCTGCGAAACCCTACATTTGAGCAGGTTAATGCACGACCGCATGTTGCAGGTCCTGTACGGACTTTTCTGGATACAGAAAATGTTCGACTGCTGCCCTAGCCAGCACATTCTCCAGATCTCTCACCAATTGAAAACGTCTGGTCAATGGTGGCCGAGCAACTCGCTCGTCGCAATACGCCAGTCACTACTCTTGATGAACTGTGGTTCGTGTTGAAGCTACATGGGCAGCTGTACCTGTACACGCCATCCATGCTCTGTTTGACTCAATGTCCAGGCGTACCAAGGCCGTTATTACGGCCGGAGGTGGTTGTTCTGACCACTTTTTTCTCAGGATCTATGCACCCAAATCGCGTGAAATTGTTATCACATGTCAGTTCTAGTATAATATATTTTTCCAATGAATACGCGTTTATCATCTGCATTTCCTCTTGGTGAAGCAATTTTAATGGTCAGTAGTGAATATTATTTTCACATAAATGAAATAGTCTTTCACTTGTGGTGTATTTATGCTTACCAATTAATAATATTATGTCCGATCGCCGTATCCACCTACAAAATCTTGACCGTGTCCATGTTGGAATAATCGGAGCTTCGTAAATTTTCCAAAGTACACAAGTGGGCTTCAGTTCTTTTTATTAAATTACTACTTAAAGTAATAACTCATACAATCTTTCAGTTAATAAAATAATACTATAGTTTTCTGATCGATGCATATACTCTTCACTTATTCACATCGCCCAAAATGGCTACCTCCGTTCACTAGCAGAGTTCAAGTCCTTCCTCGTACTGAGGAACAGGAAAACATCGTACGATTTTTAACATGTGAAAATCAAAAATACATGACGGTAGGCACAGGCATTGCGTTGGGTTACCTCTTCACCTTTTCTCTTTGCCTTTAAAGAAAACGAAAACCTAAAGTAACAGTGGGTACAACCCTCGCTCAACATCCAACTTTTTTTAGCACCTTGTATATATACGTGAGTTGGTCGGCAACGTCGGAAGTTTTTTGAGGCCGCTTATAACTGATGCTTTTTTATACAAGAAAGTCGCAACCGGAGGTACGTCGAAATAAACAAACATTATGCCGAAATAAACAAAAACCTTCAGGTAATCGGTATTTGGGACAGACACAGAAAACTGTCCGTAAACACAAGCTATTGGGAATTATTGTTTAATTACTAGATTGTCTTTTCAGTTGGTGAATACACTGATTACCGTTAAATATCTAGGAGTAAGGGTCTGGGGTGATCTAAAGCGAAACGGCCGCATTGAAACAAGTGTATCCAAACCTGATGCTCAGTATGAAATGTTGAGAAAATATTGCTCACATATGAGTTTCGTGGGTTACTAAATCCTCAGAGGACTGACTGCAGTCGTTAGTCGGGCACCATTACTAGGTAGTGTTAGTAAAATGGTAGCGAGGCATCGAATAGGAGCAAACCGTTGTATTGCTAGTTATTTTAGCAAGCATGAAAGTATGACGATGAACTCATCCAACATCAGTGGCAGATGCAACCAAAACACCCTTGATATAGCAGTGGTCCTCACTGCTGAAATTCTGTGAGCGTACGTTCCAAGAGGTTTCAGGCCACATATCAGGTTTTCTTACATCTCCTGCCGCTTCTCATGTGTCAGTTGTGTAAAATAGATTTCTAAGGTAGTTGATAACAACAATTCTTGTGTGAATATTGTATATCGATATTTAGCATTGATTTTCTAATTACCAGTTGTTATCTCCCCCTCCTTCCTAATTCTAGTTATTGTTCACAATAAGCAAAGTCTTTTATGAAAAATTTGAGAGGAGCGAACATTGCAATAAACTTTCTAGTTTACTTAGCTTTTCGTGTAGAGTTGCCTCCAGTTCTTCTTGTCTGTCTGATTCTTGAAATTCTCACATTTTAGGTCTTCAGGGTAAAATTGATCTAAATAAATTTGAAGATTGTTGTTACAGAATTTGTGTTGTTACGTTAATATATTTTGTCACATTTTAGTATATCACGCAGTCTTTCGAATTTCAACATTAACAAAGTCGAAATTACATTGTTCGCGGAAAACACAAAAGTACGTCCGATCACACAGGCATAGTAAACAGTATTACAGTGCGTAATTAATAACAGAAATTTTAAGTCTCCAAAATATTCGCAATTTCAAATGTTTCTATAAAAATAATGTTCACTATACATTCAGAGCTAATACTTATCGATTGTAATATCGAAAATCAAGTAATTCATTTTCATAAATTTTAGCTTCTAATATAACATATTGTTCATAAAATTATGTGAAAGTTATCACAAAGCAGCTGAGATAATACTGACCTGTCCCAAATTCGGAAAGTAATACTGGTATCGATAACTACTGTTGAAGAACAGTAATACTAGAGGATAATGTCCCGTTGCACAGCCCATTCTTACTTCTGTTACATAAGACAGAGTTACATACATTGTATATAATCAGTATATGTGCATTCGTGCAGCTGTAATCTGCAACGCGGATTCCGCAGCACCATGTGTGTGTATGGTGTGATACGCTACACCCAACATCCGTCAGGAATGTTTCGGTTTGGAACTACAGGGGATTCGTTCGAAGATGTGGGTGTCAAGAGTATTTCTTATGAGAAGTCGCCGAGCAGCTGGGAATCTAGTACCGAAATGTTGCTTCCAGAATACGAGAATGTTTTTTAAATGTCATAGAATTTTCCATAAGGTTTTGCAATGCTCTAGAGTGTTCCCAAAGTTTTCAGATTCCTCGAGGATCTTCTACAATGTTCCAGGATTTTGAGAATTTTCGCAGGCGTTCAGTGATCCTGTTGCAGAGAGGATACGTTCCAGCTCATATAGGCCGACGGGGAGCATAGTTTTGGAAATCGATTAGAGTGATAGAAATTCGATTCAGTTTCAGTTTCAGTGAAAGCGAATTGCTTAAGTTAGTGGACAGCGTATTTAGCGTAAATTTAGTGTGCTAAGCAACAGGATCACGGAAGTTAAAAGAGAAGGACATCTTGCCAGTGGTGAATTAAAAAGAAGGAAACAGAAAGAAAAGCGAAGAAATTACGCAAATGAAGACTGTGGCGCACGCTTAGCTTCACAAAGGAAGAGAATAAGTAGACTAAAGAAAACTTAACCAATCAACGATGAGAAGAGATGAGATATTCAGCAAGCAGACTGAGAGAAACTGCTGAAGATACATGTTTTTGAAGCAGAGTTACAATGGCAGAAGTTCTTGAATGAGAATGTTCGTATTCGTAAAATAATTATCTAGCTTAGCTTTTTTAATATCTGTATTTCAAAGTTCATTTTTTAATTAAAATTTGATAGGAGCTCGTAGATTTTGTCTGAGAAAGTGAAGATATCTCCGGATGTATATAATTGTATGTGGGAGAAGTTTGACCCACCCACCTTTGCTACCTTTGCTTCTCCCGTTACACACTACAGCGGTTGTGCAGATTTGAGTGAAGTGATCGCTAATGCACTGTGGTGGTCACTATCACATCTCTCATAAGAGTCTCCAGACGCGTATTTTCTGATTTTTCGACCAGATATTTCATTTCCATGATTTGTAGATGAAGTCGACCCATACAAATACTTCTCCTCCTATGTTTTATATGACGCCTAGGATCAAGGGAAGGCTTGTTTCCAGTTACCAATAAGGCGATTTAGACGTCCCAGATATATGAAGCCTTCACGGGTTGTCGTCCGAGTACCGTCGTCGTCGCGTAGCAACGTTTAGATGGAATGCGTCTCCATCATCTTCAGGCGAAGTGTCGGGATATCTCTCTCTCTCTCTCTCTCTCTCATTCTCTCTCTCTCTCTCTCTCTCTCTCTCTCTCGCTCTCTGTAAATGACAGCCTCACCAGCTCACATGAGGATGCCTAAAAAAAGAGGAGTCTTTCTCGTAAGACATTTACTCCAAATATATGGGGTGAAGGTTAAAACTGGTACAAAGCTTGGTTTGCCCGAGCAAGGCAGGAATATAATAACTGGTATTGCTAGTAAAACTAGCGATGTTTCTTCTTGATCCGCGCTCTTGGCACTACATCAATGATGCATTGCCAGTCCCGTGGTGTGAAGATTGGATGGGCATTAATCAGAGCTAGGTTCTTTTTTGGAGACGACGTTGAGCAGATCTGCGGCTGCCCAACCAAAGTCATATGGCTGGTGGGGAAGAGGGGGTTTGGGAACATCAGGGGGGGTAAGGGGGTATGGATGGTAAAGGTACGGATATGTACCATCTCACAGCGACTGCGCTAGCATGTCCATCAGCAGCTTAGCCGCTCGTGAGGTGGTCGTATTTGCTGTGTATGGCAGCCTCAGCAGCGACTTGTGTTGCCTCTTCATCGTCATCTTCTTCCGGTTGCTGTACCACCTCCTCCTTTCCATCAGCAATCTCTGCAGCAGCCTCCCCGGTTTCCTGTATTGCTACAGGTTCCGGAGGGACGTCCGTTTGCGTCGCCACATCCACCCCTGCTTGTCGTCCCACCGTAAGGGTGAAGTTGGGGGCGGGTGTCTTCTTCTGCATCATTCTGTTCTTCCCGCAGCTGTAGAAGCTGCCGGTAACAGCATTGAGTTCCTTCTGCATGGCTGCCCTCTGTGCCTCCACTGCTTTGAGAGCAGCCACTGCGTCTTCGGTGACGGCGCTGGGCGAAACTCCAGCCACGTTGTCTTCTTGGTGGCGCGGTCTGTTTCCCCCTATGGAGCGGGATGGCGTGGCCGCACGCTTTTCACCGTGTGCCGTATTCTTCCTAGTGGCTGTGGATATTTGCTGCTTCAAGTATACGCATCTGCGAGAATTTGCAGCGTGCGCACCACCGCAGTTCACGCACGTGGGAGCAATGTTTCGCTGTTTGTCACAGTCACGCGTGTCAGGCGCCTTGGCACCCTTCAAACACGCGACTGTGTCCCGCATGTCCTGGCGACGTGCCCGATCTTCTGGCAGCGGTAGCACTGCCTCTTGTGCTGCGGTCTGCTTCGCTTCTTCTTATTGCCCCAGCCGTCTCCCGCCAGCGTGAGCAGAAGCTTGGCCACAGCAGCCAGATTGCCTCCCTTTCCGCGTCCGGACATGGCGTTGGGCTAGTGGCGTTGGCGTACGTGAGGGACGGTAACGAAGTGAGCCGCACAGAGTCGAGCACCAGAGTCCATCAGGATATCGTTCACTCTCATCTTATACTCTCACCTCTTTGGGGAAGTGTGTGGGGGAGTCGCTTTTACTCCTCTGTGTACTTGTGTTCTAAACATTCTGCGTGGTGACTGTTTGTTCTATATCGTGTCTCCCTACCACTTTCGCGCAACGACGCTCTGAGCGTGTTTTTTTAGGGAATTGACTAGTTTGAACCTGGGACCTGTTGCTGGTAAGGAGACGTCAGACCACACATGATATGTAGAATTCAGAAGAGTTCAGTGACACTAGCGATGATATTACCAAATACTTAATGATCTCAGCGTCAGCTCCACTGCACTCCCTGTAAAATAATCTTAATACTAACTAAATTTAGTGGAAGGGGTTCAAGGCTTTCCTATTTGTAGTTAGCTGGTAACATAACGTCGAAAAAGCAGTTAAGTTTACCATTGGGAATTTTATTCTATTCACAAAACATCGTTTATAAATTGCACTATTGATAAAAGGAAATGTTTTAATACAGGATGGTAAAAACTAACTGCGTTCAACAAAAATGTGAACGAATATTCCCTGAACGGGTTTCCAAGTTCTACAATGTATCGAAGGATGACCTATGCCATATCACATCTATAATCTAGGTTTAAATTAAGTTTCACAAGAGAGAAAACTATCAAAATGGTCTACAGTGACCCTCAATTATCTTTAATTACTTATCTAACTTGTCGTAAATTACAGTGGTTGATGTGGCTTCTCAATAACTATATAACAGAAAAATCATCGCGTTTCAGATTTTTACTTCAAGTGGCAAATGTGAACACCATGAGCTTTAATTGACGATCGACACTAGTATTACGCAAAAAGGGGGTGTAACAGATGAGGCTTCTGCAGTTCTGAGAGAAGCTTTATGCGCTGTTATGCGGCATCGCGTGCGTTCATTACCTTGTCAGTGTTCGTCAGGGGGGACGGGCAGCACAGCTCCGCTCACCTCGCCGTCTCGGAAGTAACTCTCTCCTAACTTCTCCTTACTACAATTTACCGAAGTTGGTTTAAAAAAAAACTATCTGGCTGTGTTTCCATCTGACCAATCAGGGTCTCAATGTTAACCTTAAGCTCCGCCTACAAAAATTCTGTCTATCCAATGAGAAACGTTATCCTTTTCGTGGTGGGGCAATGCTTTTAAAGTTTGCAACGTAACAGAAACGCGAAAAAGTCTCACACTAAAACTTGCAGCTGGTGTGGTCCTTTAGTATTATCGTAACATCTATACTGTTCTTTTGGAGGGCTCTATCTTTTAACATGGGCTGGGGGGTGGTCCTAACGTAACAGAGACGCGAAAAAGTCTCACGCTAAAACTTGCAGGTGGTGTCGTCCTAGCGGTTAGCTGGCGACGTGGGTGTCCGTCCGTCCCTTATCGTAGGGCCTTCTAGCTTAACACGGTTCTGTTCTCGTTTCTCCCCTCGGAACTGCGTCTGTCTTACAGTGGGAAGGTATGACATGCATTTAGGCATTCTTGTGTTAGTCTGTGGTATTCCATTTGCTCACTCGTTACTCGTATTACTTTGGTTAATTTAATGTCACGATTTATTCGGAGCTATGTGACATACTACTGGATTTGCTTATCATGTCAGGGTTTTCATGGAAGGTGTTGGATTTGCCTGACACCTTACAGTGTGTATGATTTTGTCTGTGATTTTTTTGTATCTGTGAAATACACTCCTGGAAATTGAAATAAGAACACCGTGAATTCATTGTCCCAGGAAGGGGAAACTTTATTGACACATTCCTGGGGTCAGATACATCACATGATCACACTGACAGAACCACAGGCACATAGACACAGGCAACAGAGCATGCACAATGTCGGCACTAGTACAGTGTATATCCACCTTTCGCAGCAATGCAGGCTGCTGTTCTCCCATGGAGACGATCGTAGAGATGCTGGATGTAGTCCTGTGGAACGGCTTGCCATGCCATTTCCACCTGGCGCCTCAGTTGGACCAGCGTTCGTGCTGGACGTGCAGACCGCGTGAGACGACGCTTCATCCAGTCCCAAACATGCTCAATGGGGGACAGATCCGGAGATCTTGCTGGCCAGGGTAGTTGACTTACACCTTCTAGAGCACGTTGGGTGGCACGGGATACATGCGGACGTGCATTGTCCTGTTGGAACAGCAAGTTCCCTTGCCGGTCTAGGAATGGTAGAACGATGGGTTCGATGACGGTTTGGATGTACCGTGCACTATTCAGTGTCCCCTCGACGATCACCAGTGGTGTACGGCCAGTGTAGGAGATCGCTCCCCACACCATGATGCCGGGTGTTGGCCCTGTGTGCCTCGATCGTGTGCAGTCCTGATTGTGGCGCTCACCTGCACGGCGCCAAACACGCATACGACCATCATTGGCACCAAGGCAGAAGCGACTCTCATCGCTGAAGACGACACGTCTCCATTCGTCCCTCCATTCACGCCTGTCGCGACACCACTGGAGGCGGGCTGCACGATGTTGGGGCGTGAGCGGAAGACGGCCTAACGGTGTGCGGGACCGTAGCCCAGCTTCATGGAGACAGTTGGGAATGGTCCTCGCCGATACCCCAGGAGCAACAGTGTCCCTAATTTGCTGGGAAGTGGCGGTGCGGTCCCCTACGGCACTGCGTAGGATCCTACGGTCTTGGCGTGCATCCGTGCGTCGCTGCGGTCCGGTCCCAGGTCGACGGGCACGTGCACCTTCCGCCGACCACTGGCGACAACATCGATGTACTGTGGAGACCTCACGCCCCACGTGTTGAGCAATTCGGCGGTACGTCCACCCGGCCTCCCGCATGCCCACTATACGCCCTCGCTCAAAGTCCGTCAACTGCACATACGGTTCACGTCCACGCTGTCGCGGCATGCTACCAGTGTTAAAGACTGCGATGGGGCTCCGTATGCCACGGCAAACTGGCTGACACTGACGGCGGCGGTGCACAAATGCTGCGCAGCTAGCGCCATTCGACGGCCAACACCGCGGTTCCTGGTGTGTCCGCTGTGCCATGCGTGTGATCATTGCTTGTACAGCCCTCTCGCAGTGTCCGGAGCAAGTATGGTGGGTCTGACACACCGGTGTCAATGTGTTCTTTTTTCCATTTCCAGGAGTGTATGATGAATGTTCTGTATGTGTCTGGTACCTGCCTCAGGTTGGCGAGATGATTGGCGGTATGTGGAAGGGAGCAGGATTAGGGACTGGGTATTCGGATTTTCTCTTCCATATCGGTATATCGTCGGTCGCGGGCTGATATCTCTGCTGGACCGCTCTCCGCTTGCCGCCGCCGGCCGGCCAATCACGCGCCCGCGGAATCGCCCGATGCGCATGGAGCGGCCGCTGGTGGAAGGGGGGGGGGGGGGGACGCGTGCTCGGGGTTCGAGTCCCGGCGTCCGTCTCTGTCTCCTCCGTCCGCGGCCCTTGGTGGAACGGAACGTTCCTCTCTGATTTTAATGACTGCAGGCTCCCAGGCTGTGCTGAGATGGTAGCCACTATCGCGGTTGATTAGGTTGTCGTGTAACCGTATTTCTATGGACTCTTTGATTACTGAGACCCAAAATCCGTTTGTACTGCATATTTTCTTTGTGTCCTCGAATCGAATGTGTGCTTCTCGTCAGAACTATGTTCCGCCACAGCAGATCTGTTGGTCTGACCCAAGCGAACATGCCTGATGTGTTCATTGCGCCGCTGTTAGATGCAACGCTGCTTCTGTCCTATATATTGCATCCCACATCCGCATCCGATCTTGTACACATCTGGTGCCGTCAGACCTAGTGGATCCTTGGTGGAACCGAAAAGGTCTTTCATTTTTCCCACTGCGAGGAAAATGGTCTTCACCTTATGTTTCTTTAGAATTCTCGCGATCTTGGCCGTTGGAGGACCCGCGTATGGGAAGAACGCACTGCCCATTGCTTCGTCTACATTCGGTGTCTCTTCTTGTGGTCGGTCTTCAGAGCTCTCCTTGTTTGTGTCTCACTGTAGGTGTCCTTAATGTGTTGCAATTCTCCTGCCAAACTTGCCTTATCGCAGATGGACCTGGCCCTGTACACTAAGGTACTGAGTACAGAATTGCGTTGCGCAGGGTGTTGGCCGCTGTTGGCATTAAGATATAGGTCCGCGTGTGTTTTCTTTCTGTATACTGCGTTTTTCCCAGCTTGTCTTCCATGTTTCTTGTGATCAGGGTATCCAGAAAGGGTAAGCTTCTATTCTCTTCTATCTCTATGGTAAATTTGATATTTCCATGTATACCATTGAGGCGTTGATGGAACTCCAGCAGTTTGTCCCTCTCATGGGGCCAAACTACAAAAGTATCATCAACGTACCTTTAGAAGGCTTTTGGCTTTTGCTTAGCAGTGTCCAGTGCTAGCTTTTCGAAGTGCTCCATGTATAGGTCGGCTATGCCTGGTGCTAGGGTGTAGCCCATAGCTACACCATCTATCTGTTCGTAGAACTTCCCACCACATTTGAAATAGGTGGTGGTAAGCATATGGCGAAAAAATTTGATGATATCCTCCTCAAAATGTTCCTCGAGTAAAGCGAGGGAGTCTTCTATTGGTACTCGTGTAAATAAGGATGTCACATCGAAGCTGACTAGAATGTCTAGGATGTGGGCTGCAATATATAGGACAGACGCAGCTTTGCATCTCACAGCGGCGCAATGAACACATCAGGCATGTTCGCTTGGGTCAGACCAACAAATCTACTGTGGCGGAACATAGTACTGACGAGAAGCACACCTTCGATTTCGAGGACACAAAAAAAAATATGCAGTACAAACGGATTTTGGGACTCAGTAATCAAAGAGTCCATAGAAATACGGTTACACGACAACCTAATCAGCCGCGACAGTGGCTACCATCTCAGCACAGCCTGGGAGCCTGCAGTCATTAAAATCAGAGAGGAACGTTCCGTTCCACCAAGGGCCGCGGACGGAGCAGACAGAGACGGACGCCGAGACTCGAACCCCGCACACGCGTCCCCTCCCCCCCCCCCCCCCCGCAACCCCCCGCCACCGGCCGCTCCAGGCACATCGGGCGATTCCGCGGGCGCGTGATTGGCCGGCGGCTGGAAGCGGAGAGCGGTCCAGCACAGATATCAGCCAGCGACCGACGATATCCCAATTAAGTCGAAGAGAAAATCCCAATACCCATTCCCTTAATCTCGTTCCCTCCTAATATAACACCAACTCATCTCGCCAAACTCAGGCAAGTACCAGACACAGGCAGAATAATCATCACATATCACAGACACCAAAAAACTACAGAAAAATCACACACACATGTACACAGGGAAGTAAAAGCCGAAAGGCTACAAACTCCCCCTCACACTTCCCCAAACAGGGGAAAGTAAAAGGTGAGAGCACCAGTACGATATCCCGACTGTGAGTGGCAGTCAACGATTGAATATCTGTTCCTCTAACTCGTGCACTGTCAGCCATAGGCCCCACTTGAATTAGTAACAAGTCAGGAGAACCCTTGGCTTTGCTTTTATTAAAACATCGGCGGGATCTCAGTACAGGTCTGCAGTAAGCAATTAAGGCGGGCAGGATATTTTATTTAGCGTCACCCGACTGCATAATTGTGTTTTTCTTCGTTTTGTGGGATGTCGAGCTCCAGTGGTGCCTTGGGGTCGAAGCGGTCTACCGCTGCTGACAAAAGATGCTTCTTGTATTTGCCACAGGCCCCGTCGCCGGTCGTTTCAAGCACCCCTGCTACCGCAGGGCAAGGCTCTGCCCCCCTCCCCCCTCCCCCCTCTAGGTCAGGGAAAATGTAGGCCACGACCTGGAAGCCGGCCGCAGAACCGAAGAGAAAGTTTCCACCGCCTCCGTCCATACCTCCGCGTCCACCAGTGAAATAGGGCCAGGAATGCAGCCAGGCCACCTAACGGTGACAACGACGGCTGTAACTGGCAGTCTCTTGGCAGCAGCCCCCCTCTTCGCTGCGGACATGGCGAGATAAACACCAAATGCTGTAATACACTAAACGCCGACATCAACATACATCGTTAGTACTTGCGATCCCACCCCTCCTCCCCTTGTCCTAAGTCTGCTCCTGCTTGCCAATGCCACCAACAACCTCCCAAATTACATAGCGTCCCTGAGTAAAGGCAAGCAGAAGACCTGTGAGCAGATCGGAATCCTCCCCAAACCAACCGCCACAACCCAGTTCTCCACCCGATCATTATTCCTAAAATCCCCCCGCCCCCCTCAAATTCATCTCGTCCAAACAGCGGCGTGCAAGTAAGGACCAGGGGGATAGACACTCTAAGAGTAAGAAAAGGTTAACCACCCCCACCCCAAACACTCCCACACCCTCTGAAAAGCCTGCGCCCCCGACAGCATTGGTTGTCGTACTGGGAGGGAATCAGGAAACCATCGCCCTGGACGGGAACTGCGTAACCGGGCAGGATTCAGAGGGCTTCGTGCTGGCGAAGAAAACCTTCTGCCAGCCGAGGTTTCTGGCGGCCTGGGGAGTAGAACCCACCCTGAACAGGTCTCTGGTGGTGGCTTATGATCCAGAAACGCCACACAACACAACACAAACACAGAAACACGTCACCCACCACCTCCCTCCGATTGTCGCAGAGTTTCCCCAAAATTACGAGGAGCTCTTCGAGTTATTAAAAATAGAAATCGAGGGAGGCAGTTTCGACGCAAAACCTGCCGGTGGTCACAAAATAAAAATAAAAGTACACACACTAGAAGACTACACCACTGTCAAAACACTTTTCAACAACAAAACATAACACACTACAAATTCCCCACAACAAAAACATGGAAGAAGAATATTGTAATTAGAGACCTCCCAAGACGACTGTCCCCCCAGGCAGTCAAAACAGACTTGACTGCCCAAGGGTACGTTGTCAAGGTGGTCCAGCAGATGGTCAACATAGACAGCAAGTGGCCCCTATTTCAGGCCATGCTGCCAGATATCCCGCAGAACAAATGGGAGATAAAAATGGTCCTGGCTGTGCCTGTCACCATTGAGCCACTTCAGTGCAAAAACAAGATGGTGTCAGGGCCTGAATCATTTCACCCCACACTGAAACTTGGCGGTACGATGCAGAAAGTGCGCCGAGGCCAGCGACACGAGGTCCTGTACACTGAAACGCATGCACCCACAAATAAGGTGCGCACTGTGTGGCAAAAACCACACAGCGGGTAACCAAGGTTGTGAGGTCAACAAACGACACTCAAGCAGGCAAAGGGCGCAAAAGCCGCTTCCCACGCATGCAAACAAAACACCACCAAGCCATCTGGTCACACAAAGAAACAAAACACAACAACATACGCGGACAAGGCCTGGCTAAAACCAAGACCAGACACACCAAGGGCAACATACACAGAAGTTGTTTCTCCTTTGAGAAGACATGAAAACGTAGCCCCATCACCACAACACCAAAAACAGTCACAAGAGCAACACTGGGAAACACAACAAAAACTGCCAGGTCCACCAAGACAGAGGAAGCTCTAGGAAACCTCACACTCAGTCCACACCCTCAGATCAGTTGTTAGGCATTATGGAGGAAATTATGAAGGAGTTCAGGGAGGTCCAGAAGCAGAACACACATATCCTCGTTGCCCTTCAGGCAGCAGTCCAGCAGTCGCTCCCCTCTGCGACTTCCACAGTAGTTTTGGAACCCCATCATCGATCGATGACCAAATATCCAAGGCCTGACAATGTGCGTCTTTACCGCAGACAGCATTGTTAATCAAGAGGTCGAGTTCAGAGAACTCATGAAGGAGTTATCCATCGACATATACATGATGGGGGAAACCCACCTAAAACCGGGAATAAAAGCGACAGTTCCCAACTACGTTAGCTACTGTAAAGACAGGCCAACCCAAGGCGCAGGAATGGCAATATACATAAAAAGAGGGATCCCCCACAGGGCAAATTGAAGGCAAACTCATAATAGTAGGTGACTTCAATGCCTGATTGGAATTCTAGAGTAACCTCCAGACCAGGCGCCAAACTGCAACAACTAGCGCGCATCCACCACCTCGAAGCACGGGGTCTGGTCGAGCCTACACATTTTCCAAAAAATGGAGGCAGGCCCGACATGTTACACATAGCTCTCACTAGGAGGATCGCGGGGTTTGTAGCCACAAGGACAATCAACACAATGTCCTTCGACCACAATCCAGTGATTCTAGGAGTCGATGTGGGAGAATGGGTAGCACTCCCACGATACCAGACTTCTTACAAACGTACAGACTGGGAGAGAAACTGAGAAACTGTCGCCTCTGATATCGACTCGCGCTCCGCCACTTACTGCCAAAACAGTAGAACAAGCGCTACAAGACCTAAGGCTTGACATCTTGCAGGCAGCAGAAGAGGCTACCCCCCACAAAGGGTTGGCCCACCGCCGCAATTACAGCTCCCGAAACATCTGCTAGCTCAAATTCGCCACAAGAACAGGGTGGCAAAAGAGTGGAAGATCACCAGAAACCAGGCCACCAGGAGGCTGCTCAATCGTCTACAGAGAGAGATGAAGGTAGCACTCAATGAACACTGAAACCAGCAATGGCAAAATCGACTCACAGCTCTCAAAGTAGACGATCACACACTATGGCCAGCAACCAAGCAATTCACAAAAAGACGCGCTAGGATACCGCCACTGCATGGTGAGCAGGGACTGACCTACAGCCATGCTGAGAAGGCCAACGCCCTCGCCGACTCCTTCAAAATGCAGTTTCAAGCTGCAGAACCACAGGATGAAGAGCATGAAGTAGTAGTCCGTCGTCAACTGGCTGTCTTCCTCAATTCTGAAGAGGACACACAATATGAACCCACACTTTTCGTCCACGAAGACGTGACAAGAGTAATTAGGTCCCTCCCCACAAAAAGGCGCCAGGACATAACAGTGTCGCCAATCAGTTAGTCAAAAACCTCCCACCCTCGGCGATCATGCACCCCACAAACGTCTTCAACGAGTTTACTCCATGCTGGAAACATGCGGAAGTGGTCGCGATACACAAACCAGGGAAAGACCCTCTATTCCCGCAGCACTACAGGCCGATTAGCCTCTTGCCAACTCTCTGTAAGAACTATGAGCGCCTCCTGCTAGGACCCATACAGGAACATTTTACCAGATAGCAACTTCTGCCGGATATCCAATTCTGATGCCAGCAGAATCACTCTGCCCCACAACAGATAATGAGAGTGGTTGAAGCAGCCACAGAGGGCTTCAATCACAGAGGCAAATGCGAGGTAGTGCTACAAGACATAGCCAAAGCCTTCGACATCTAAGCGTGCACTTGAAATTATATATGAATATTCACTGGGAACCTCTTTTGATTATGCAGCGTCATTTTCGGGAAATGTTTCTTTGGTGTCGAGTACCAGTCTAACAGTCCCATTTGCTTTTGGCACGACTAACAATGGGGAGCAGTAGGGGCTTGTAGAGGGTTCGATCAAACCCCATTTCAACATGCGATCTATTTCCTTTTGAACTTGAGCCTTTAACCTCCAGGGAACAGGATAGAAAGTTCTACTATACGTTTCGTGCGGCTTAACGTAGAGATGGCATATGTATCCCTTAATAACTCCTGGCCTTTCATCAAAAACGTTTTCATACGTTAATAATAATTCATTGAGCTACTTCTTCTGATCTTCGATAATGCAGTCGGATTCATTTAACGTTTCAAACACTAATTGACCGAAATCTTCTTTGACTTGGAACTCACTAATTACTTGCTCTTTAGAATTTTGGGCCGTCCTGATTACTTGCACACTGATCCCACAATTATATTTTCTCGTAAGGCTTTTTTTTTTCAACAACTCCAACTCAATTTCTTGTTTATTAACATTCAACCAAATTTTTCCTGTTTTAAAATCTATTCTGCATCCGTATTGACGTAGGCTGTCGACTCCGATAATGCAATCTACCACCAAATTTTTCACAACAAGGAATGTGCTTAATATTGCTACATTTCCGAATTCCACACCACGTAGAGACTGCACCCTTACATAGGCCGATCGAGCCCCAACGGCGCCTATTATTCTGCAATTTTGAACTGGAAATACTGGTACTCGTCTTATATTTCTGATCCTGTTGAATAGTGCCTCCGAAATAACATTTGTGGTTGCAGCTGTGTCTAAAACCGCCACTATAGGTACGGTCTCCATAATGACTTGCACTTCGGCTACTGCCACCTGTTCCTTATCCTCATCTTGTGGTTCTATGTCCTCGGTCAGTTTACCTACCAGTAATCGTCCATCATTATACGTTAGCATGGGTACACATATCCTGTTGCCCCTTAACCAATTGTTGACCGCTCCTCCGGGGCACGAGTGGGTCCTTACGAGTTTGTTGGATTTTGATTTGTCTGCTGGTTGACATCATCCATCACGTCGGTAATTACCGGTTGATTCGGAGATGTCCGTCCCCACTGATGTTGGCTATTTGAATTCATTCCTCCCGGTTGATTCCAATTTCTATTATTGTTATTATTCCAGGCTTGGGGTCTGAAATTTCTTTCGTTCCCCCACATGGGGTTGTATCTTTTCCCGTTCCTGTTGTTCCTTGAATAGCCCCTCGCAAGATCATTGCCGGGATTACTATTGAGATTTTGAGGGGTTCCTCCATTAATTAACGATCTCTGTTCATTCCTTCTAAGTGTCGATTGATCGCCATTGGTATAACCCATACTTCCACCTTGCCTACCGTTTGGCGGAGGTTGTATCCCCCTATATTGGAATCTGTTATCACGGGCTTTCTGGTTGTTCTCTTCGATAATATCTATATGGTCTAACGTCGTGAGGAACGACTCCTAGTCTTTGTCGTTGCCGTAAATCAATTGATTCCGGATGCTAGTTGGTAGTGTTGCCTTAAGTATGTTTATTATGTCTGGCAAGGGCATAGGTCTGTCCCAGTATCTCGTTTCATTTATATATTTTTCGAAATACGTTTTAAGGCTTCCTTTCGGAAAGGAGAAAGGCTCTGGGTAGAGCACCTCCTGACCCCTTCTGACCAGAACTTTGCTAAAAACGCCTTCTCAAAATCGTCATATGTCGGGCAAACAGAAGTCATGTCCGAGGCCCAGATCGCCCCCGAACCTTGTATATATCCTGTAACAAAACTGATCTTATGCCACGCCGACCAATTTCTGGGTAGCACTCCTCTGAAACTTCGAATAAAAACAATTGGATGGACCCCTCTTTTGTCAGGGTTAAAAATCTGGAATTGCCGATGCTTTATAATTTTTTCTTCGCCTCTATCCGCTGCTCTAATTCGGAAAAACTATCTTGTAACTGCTGCTTAATCTCAGTCTGGACTAATTTCATCTCTTCTTGAGTTTGAGTGACTGTCACTAATTGTGCTTTAATATCGGTTTTCAGATTTTCCTACCCTTCATTAACTGAGGCTAATTTCGTATTCAAATCATTTTGCCCTTCAGTAACTGAGGCAAATTTCGCGTTAATGTCGGTTTCCAAAGTATTCATGCTATCGCTTATCATCTGCATCTGTCTCATGATAATTACCAATGGATCTAATCCCTGCTGTGTACTTGCTGTTACACCTCCAGCCGTGTCTACAGGGCGTTCTATTGCGCTATCTGTAGCCATCGGCCCTACAACACTTCTTACTGCTTCATTATTATCAGTGCTAACAGCTGAAGGCTGATGCGTGCTGCTTTCCTCTGATTGACTCATCCTAAACATTGCCCTAGTTAAAACCATATATATCTAACACTTCTTACTGCTTCATTATTATCAGTGCTAACAGCTGAAGGCTGATGCGTGCTGCTTTGCTCTGCTTGACTCATCCTAAACATTGCCCTAGTTAAAACCATATAAATCTTCATGCTTTTTCTCTGTGCCGAGCGTGCTGTCTTTCGGCTTTATTTGTAGATCCAATTATATCACCTGCGAGTCTTTCCTCTCTTTTCCAAGCGTCAGTTAGGTTAGCTCGTCGTAGTTGACATCAAACAGAGAACAAAATTATTTTAGCAACGTCCAAAAACGTGTCCTGTCACGGATTGGCCATTTTAACATTTTAATGTTCGGATAATAAGTTGCCGTCTCTTTATCTAAGAATAGATGATGAATGCAGCTAGCCGCTATCTCTGTGTAATGTCTTGTCTGTATAGACGTGTATCTGTTGCCTTTAAGATCCTTTCACCTTCACACATAAATCTATAAAGTAAAGTAAGGCCCTCCCAGTTCTTGGCTGATCCGTGACAAGTTCATTCGCTCTCTCTCTTTCTCTCCTTTATCTATGTACAGTTTTTAATATAATATTTCATTACGTGAAATCAGCCAAATAGAATCTTTGGTGGAGTCCTTCGTCTTGGTAATCAGCGGCTGGCTTGCTGTAAGAGATCTTTACATTTATTATTACTGTTAAACACTGCAGTCAGTCGGGAGAATCAATCGTTTGGACAATTTGTTCCTTTTACGAAAGATTGCGAATTCCAGATGTGTACGAAGCCTTTTTGGACGATTTAACACAGACTCAGTGATTGCAGGCTCTCTTCGACACATCTGAAACTTCCCCACTAATTACAAGGCCAACGTGATCATCAAATGATTCAGAAAAAACTCATTCGTTCATTCACTCCAGAACAAAAAAGTCACAAACGTTATTTATGGAGGAAATTGTGTATTAAATCCATCTCCATTACATGTCCAGACCTCCGGTGATTCCACGCCTTAATTATTTTCCTTTTACAGTCTCTTTCTCTCCAAACAAACCGCTAGCGGCACAAATGTTAACTGGCTCGCTTTAGCGAGAAGAAAAGTAGAATGTGTATCTCTCAGAAACACGTCAATCCCTCAACAGATACTCCAGAAGCTGTCCTCGTTACCACTCTAACAACCATGGAGAATGCATATATGCATCTCTGTTACTTCAAAGAATAAACGCACTAGAAAATACTTTGGCGTCGTCGAGCTGTCGCCGCATATATTTCGAGAAAATCAGATCAGATAACTATTCCAAAGTGAATGAATGTGGATGGTTTGATTGAAAATGATTAATTGGTGCGTGGTAGAGGGTATTTTATGTGCGGACATTACATACTCCAGAGTGATATTCGTTTTATCAGTATATATTAACAAGAACATCTGTACAGCGAGCTACGTTAATTTAAGTATTAACTGTATTTTTCTTACTTGTCACTTCTTATTCCGTGTGTTTTTGCTTTTAGGAAGCTTTAATTGTCGAGTGCTAGTAATAGTGTTCCATAGATTTCGTGTTTGTTTAGAATACAGTCAGAGAGAGTCCTTTTAGTCAGCCATAGAGCCAGTAGCGTCAGTGTCGTCGTAACTGCCGTCTGTGTCACGTCTGCTGTGCAGCGACCTACGTTAATTTATTAACTGTATTTTTCTTACTTGTCACTTCTTCTTCCGTGTGTTTTTGCTTTTAGGAAGCTTTAATTGTCGAGTGCTACTAATAGTGTTCCATAGATTTCGTGTTTGTTTTGAATACAGTCAGAGAGAGTCCCTTTAGTCAGCCTCAGTGCCAGTAGAGCTAGTGTTTGTTTTAAATACAGTCCAGAGACAGGTAGTGCTATTTTCATTGTTTTCGACAAGAAGTGTCTAGTAATCACAGATTAGTCAACTATCAGCCGCCTTTAGTGAATTAGCAGTCTAGTTAAAAGTTGATTAACTCTCTGCAGTAAATTGATTTCTTAGGATGTATAGGATGTGTGACTGCTGTGTACGGACGCAGGAGGAGCTGGCCACTGTTCGCGAACAGCTGAACGTGTTGATGGCCGCGGTCAGCCGTCTTGAGGCTGCTGCCTCGGAGTGTAGCGGCAGTGGGGAGTCTGGTGCGTCGCCTGGTACACCCCAGGTATTACATGCTTCACCCACTGTCCCTGCTGTCGAGACATCTTCGTGGGTACCGGGCGCGGTTGGGCCATCCTCTCCCCAAGGGGAGTGGCGGGTTCAGCGGCATTCGCGGTGCACGAGGCGGAGGGTCAATGTGGAGGCTGGCCGTGTGGCATCGCCCGCTCTGCCTGTGAGTGGACATGTGGCTGCTCCTTCGGCAAGGTCCGAGCAGGCACACGGGGGGAGGGGTTTATTAGTTATTGGGAGCTCCAACGTTAGGCGGGTGATGGAGCCCCTTAGCGAAATAGAGGAAAGGTCGGGGAAGAAGGCCAGTGTTCACTCTGTCTGCTTGCCGGGGGGTCTCATCCGAGATGTTGAGGAGGCCCTGCCGGCGGCGATAGAGAGCACTGGGTGCACCCGACTGCAAATAGTTGCTCATGTCGGCACCAATGACTCCTGCCGTCTGGGTTCAGAGGTCATCCTCAGTTCATACAGGCGGTTGGCGGAGTTGGTGAAGGCGGAAAGCCTCGCTCGCGGGGTGGAATCAGAGCTAACTATTTGTAGTATCGTTCCCAGAACCGATGGCGGTCCTCTGGTTTGGAGCAGAGTGGAAGGCTTAAACCAGAGGCTCAGACGATTCTGCGGAGATCTGGGGTGCAAATTTCTCGACCTCCGCTATCGGGTGGAGAAATGTAGGGTCCCCCTGAATAGGTCAGGCGGGCACTACACGCAGGAAGCGGCTCCAAGGGTAGCGGAGTACGTGAGGAGTGCACATGTGGGTTTTTAGGTTAGAGAATTACCTCCCTAGGCCCGACAAGACGCCTCCTGAGACGCGGCAAGGTAGGAGTAGGCAAAATGCAACAGGGAATAACAATATTAATCTGCTAATAGTAAACTGAAGGAGCGTCTATAGAAAGGTCCCAGAACTCCTCTCATTAATAATCGGTCACAATGCCCACATAGTGCTAGGGGCTGAAAGTTGGCTGAAACCACATGTAAACAGTAATGAAATTCTAAATTCAGATTGGAAAGTATACCGCAGAGAGAGGCTGGACAGTGAAGGAGGAGGCGTGTTTATAGCGATAAGAAGTGCAATAGTATCGAAGGAAATTGACGGAGATCCGGAATTTGAAATAATTTGGGTGAAGGTCACGGTTAAAGCAAGCTCAGACATGGTAATTGGATGTCTCTATAGGCCCCCTGGCTCAGCAGCTGTTGTGGCTGAGCACCTGAAGGCTAATTTGGAAAATATTTCCCCACCATCTTATAGTTCTGGGTGGAGATTTTAGTTTGCCGGATATAGACTGGGAGACAAACGTTCATAACGGGTGGCAGGGACAAAGAATCCAGTGAAATTTTTTTAAGTGCTTTATCTGAAAACTACCTTCAGCAGTTAAACAGAGAACAGACTCGTGGCGATAACATATTAGACCTTCTGGTAAAAAACAGACCCGAACAATTTGAAACAGTTAACGCAGAACAGGGAATCAGCGATCATAAAGCGGTTACTGCACCGATGATTTCAGTCGTAAATAGAAATATTAAGAAAGGTAGGAAGATTTTTCTGTTTAGCAAAAGTGGCAAAAAGCAGATTTCAGAGTACCTGACGGCTCAACACAAAAGTTTTGTCTCAAGTACAGATAGTGTTGAGGATCAGTGGACAAAGTTCAAAACCATCGTACAATAGGTGTTAGATGAGTATGTGCCAAGCAAGATCGTACGAGATGGAACAGAGCCGCCGTGGTACAACAACCGAGTTAGAAAACTGCTGTGGAAGCAAAGGGAACTTCACAGCAAACATAAACGTAGCCAAAGCTTGCAGACAAACAAAAATTACGCGAAGCGAAATTTAGTGTGAGGAGGGCTATGCGAGAGGCGTTCAATGAATTCGAAAGTAAAGTTCTATGTGCTGACTTGGCAGAAAATCCTAAGAAATTTTGGTCATATGTCAAAGCGGTAGGTCCAGACACTCTGTGACCAAAATGGTACTGAAACAGAGGATGACAGACTAAAGGCCGAAATACTAAACGTCTTTTTCAAAAGCTGTTTCACAGAGGAAGACTGCACTGTAGTTCCTTCTCTGGAGTGTCGCACAGATGACAAAATGGTAGATATCGAAATAGACGACAGAGGGATAGAGAAACAATTAAAATCGCTCAAAAGAGGAAAGGCCGCTGAACCTGGTGGGATACCAGTTCGATTTTACACAGAGTACGCGAAGGAACTTGGCCCCCTTCTTGCAGCGGTGTACCGTAGGTCTCTAGAAGAGCGTAGCGTTCCAAAGGATTGGAAAAGGGCACAGGTCATCCCCGTTTTCAAGAAGGGACATCGAACAAATGTGCAGAACTATAGACCTATATCTCTAACGTCAATCAGTTGTAAAATTTTGGAACACGTATTATGTTCGAGTATAATGACTTTTCTGGAGACTAGATATCTGCTCTGTAGGAATCAGCACAGGTTTCGAAACAGACGATCGTGTGAAACCCAGCTCGCGCTATTCGTCCACGAGACTCAGAGGGCCTGTCTATACACGGGTTCCCAGGTGGATGCCGTGTTTCTTGACTTCCGCAAGGCGTTCGATACAGTTCCCCACAGTCGTTTAATGTACAAAGTAAGAACATATGGACTATCAGACCAATTGTGTGATTGGATTGAAGAGTTCCTAGATAACAGAACGCAGCATGTCATTCTCAATGGAGAGAAGTCTTCCGAAGTAAGAGTGATTTCAGATGTGTCGCAGGGGAGTGTCGTAGGACCGTTGCTATTCACAATATGCATAAATGACCTTGTGGATGACATCGCAAGTTCACTGAGGCTTTTTGCGGATGATGCTGTGGTATATCGAGAGGTTGTAACAATGGAAAATTGTACTGAAATGCAGGAGGATCTGCAGCGAATTGACGCATGGTGCAGGTAATGTCAATTGAATCTCAATACAGACAAGTGTAATGTGCTGCGAATACATAGAAAGAAAGTTCCCTTATCATTTAGCTACAATATAGCAGGTCAGCAACTGGAAGCAGTTAATTCCATTAATTATCTGGGATTACGCATTAGGACTGATTTAAAATGGAATGATCATATAAAGTTGATCGTCGGTAAAGGTGATGGCAGACTGAGATTCATTGGAAGAATCCTAAGGAAATGCAATCCGAAAACAAAGGAAGTAGGTTACAGTACGCTTGTTCGCCCACTGCTTGAATACTGCTCAGCAGTGTGGGATCCGTACCAGATAGGGTTGATAGAAGAGATAGAGAAGATCCAACGGAGAGCAGCGCGCTTCGTTACAGGATCATTTAGTAATAGCCAAAGCGTTACGGAGATGATAGATAAACTCCAGTGGAAGACTCTGCAGGAGGGACGCTCAGTAGCTAGGTACGGACTTTTGTTGAAGTTTCGAGAACATATCTTCACCGAGGAGTCGAAATGGTTCAAATGGCTCTGAGCACTATACGACTTAACTTCTGAGCTCATCAGTCGCCAAGAAATTAGAACTAATTAAACCTAACCTAAGGATATCACACACATCCATGCCCGGGACAGGATTCGAACCTGCGACCGTAGTGGTCACTCGGCTCCAGACTGTAGCGCTTACAACCGCACGGCCACTCCGGCCGGCACCGAGGAGTCAAGCAGTATATTGCTCCCTCCTACGTGTATCTCGCAAAGAGACCATGAGGATAAAATCAGAGAGATTAGAGCCCACACAGAGGCATTTCGACAATCCTTCGTTCCACGAACAATACGAGACTGGATTAGAAGCGAGAACCGATATACTCAAGGTACCCTCCGCCACACACCGTCAGGTGGCTTGCGGAGTATGGGTGTAGATGTAGATGTAGATGTAGAGTAAGGTAGGACAAATAACCAGTAATACACCAGTGAATGAGTAGCGCTGTCGCATAGCGTTAGCAAACAGCACGCGCCAGTGTGCCGCGGATTACTCGTTATTTCTCCTGTTTTACTGTCCCTGTTAATGTATGTTGATAAAACGAATATCCCACAAGACTATGCTGAGACCGCTCTAGCCAAGAGGCATGTAAAATTTCATTTAAAAATCATTTTATTTTTACAGGAAAACAAACTGGACCTTTCCGCTGGCACGGGGTGTCGTATGAAAGACGTTATGAGCAGAAGATGGGTCCAGCTACATATTACAAAAACAAAACTGTAAATATCTCCCGAAACAACAGAAAAAATACGCCTTCGACTCTTAGAAGACACACCTGGTACATTTCAAGGCTAAAAATTCGACATTCATCTAGAGCGTTGTAAAGTTTTTCTGATTATTCTTTCACGTTAACGAAAGTTCTAGAATACTCTAAAGTACTCTCCAGTATACTAGATTTTCCTGCAGTGTTGTTCAGTGATTATTAATGTTTCGGAAGTTTCTGGAATGTTATAAACAATTCCGAAGTTATCGTTAACGTTTAAATTACTTATGAATGTTCTGGATTGTTCTCGAAGACGTTGGCATGTTTCTGTGTTCTGCAAAGAAATGAATAAGTGAATGACAGAGTACCTTTTTCAGATTAGCGTATTGTTGGAACCTTAAGTGGTCTTAAGAGCGCTCAGAAATATTTTTGAGAATTCATAGTATTTTTTTGAATGACCATTTTTACATTGTTGTCGAATGGTCTCGAGCGATCTCGAATATAATCGCAAAATAAATGGAAACAAAAACCAAGCCAAGCGGTTCTTTGCCAAATAGTGCACAATGATCATATGAGCCTAATTTGAAACTAAATCTGAACTACCGGCCACATTAGTGAGGTGTGCATTGTCAGAGCAGCGACAGTTGATATAACCGAATCCCGTAATGATTATAATCGAAAACACAAAACTGTTGGTGTGATTGCATTCTGATTATTAAGTTGTCCTATCTTGCAATGGGGGCAATGGGGGAAGGATCAGTTAAAGTAATCGTGTAATGAGATTGATTGCGTGACCATCCTCCGCAGCAAGCGCAGAAATATTCGTTTTGTAAATAAAACCGCCTTTTCTTGGTGCACTGTATTTTATTTGTTCCAGATGCGTTTCGCCATCTTCCCTAAAGGCATTATTGGTGTGATAGTTCTACTCGTTTTTGGTTGGCATCTGCGTTTCCCCTCACCTGGTCACGTGCTGGAGGTTACACTATAGCTCTATCTACCAAAGATAAGCACGTTTCTATGTTCCGAGCTTTTTTCTTCCAACTTTTTATCTTGTTCGCCCGTGCTGTTGTAATGCACTATCAGTCTTCTGTCACCAATGATAGATCTTTGATCGAAAACTGATTTAAAGACGTTACCACTGAGTTCACAACATGAGTGAAACAGGATGAGACAGATAGTGAATTCACAGAGGTAACATCTTGAAATCACAGATTTCGATCAAATATCTACAGCAAGTGCCAGAAGAATGACAGTGCATCATAACTACAAGGGCAAACAACGTGAAAAGTGGGACGTCAAAAGCTCGGAACATGAAGACATGCTTATCTGTTCGTAAATAGAGCTATCGTGCGACCTCCAGCATGTGACCAGGGGAGAGGAATCGCGGATGCCACCAAAAACGCGAAGAAGTATCCCACCGATGATGCCTTAAACTGCAAATGGCGAAACGCGTGTTGGGAGAAATAAAATAGAGTGCAGCAAGGAAAGGAAGTTTTCATTTACAAATCAAATAATCGTGTAATGGTGAGACTACTGATTTCTCATTCATTATTGTTCAGTTTATTCAATTTTTGTTTTTCTTGTCTACATAGTCCGTAATTACGTGTTTAATTACTCCTTATGTTGTACAATAAACTGGAAATGTTTTATTTAATGATAAATATACAGGGTGGTCCAAAAGACCGGAAACACCCTCATAAAATTTAAATGGAGTAGCAAACAAGGAAACAGAGTCCCTACACACGAGGAACGGGGAAGGGGGAATCTTTATAGGCTATGCCGCCAATATGGCGGCCATCTTGAAAGCCGCCATCTTGGATTCAACTCCAAAATTTCAAATGGGAATGTGGTCCTGTAACATATCAAACAGATAGAGAATTTCACCAGAAAAACAATGCCGCTGTTATTTTAAACATAGCTGTATTCATTTTCGATTTATAGCCAGTTACATGTTGCAGCGGTGGGGCGCTCGGATGCATGTGTGTTATGTGCCGAAGAGACATTACGCCGATGTTACCCAGTCCTGAGAGACCACCAACAGCCATAGGAATGACTCGATATGTTGTCCATTATGATGGATTGTTAATGCTGTCCTCCGAACCCAGTCCTGATGAACTTTGACCAATACATCTGGCTTAATTTGACCACATGCATCAACAATACGCTGCTTTAGATGATGCAAATCCCGTATTTTCACAGAATAAACCAGTGCTTTGACATGACCCCAAAGATAAAAATCCAAAGGAGTCAAATCTGGTGAACGTGGTGGCCATTCCAAGCACCCCTACGACCAACCCACTTTTGAGGGAACTGCACAGCCAGGTATGCTCGCACATGGTGCCCATAATGTGGTGGGGCTCCATCATGCTGGAAGAATTCCGGAAAAGTCCCGTCCTCCGTTAACAACGAGGGAAACACTTCTTCATCCAATAACCTCAGATAACCGTTGGCTGTTAACGTACCATTAGTAAAAAAAAAAGGTCCAACGACTTTGGTACCCCACACGCCACCCCAGACCATCACTTTTTGTGAGGCGACCGTTTTGGAAGCATCAGTCCAGTGCGGATTTGTGTCGGACCAGTATCTGTAATTCTCCTTGTTCACTTCACCATTGGCTCTGAGCACTATGGGACTTAACATTTATGGTCATCAGTCCCTAGAACTTAGAAATACTTAAACCTAACTACCCTAAGGACAGCACACAACACCCAGTCATCACGAGGCAGAGACTTCACCATTGATAAAGAAATTGGCTTCATCACTGAACAGCACCTGATAGGGGAAACATGGGTTTATCTGCAGCTGCTGTGTCACCAATTCTGCGAACTGTACCGACGGTCTGGGTCATCCTCATTCAGGTGTTGGAGCAGCTGAATTTTGTACGGGTGCCATTTGTGCTACGATAAAATTCGCAGTATGGAGGTACAGCTAACCCCACATTCTTGTGACAGGCGACGAGTACTCCGTTGCGAACTCTTGCTAAATGATGCCTACACGCTCACTGTTATTGCTTCATCGGTGGCGGATTTTGGTCTTCCAGCCTTAGGTTTATCTGCGACAGAACCTGTTGGTCGCAATTTGGCCAAAAGCTTGGCAACTGCGATGTGAGTGATGGGCTGTCTGGTTGGGTGATGACTGTTGAAATCCTCAGCAATGACCTGTGTGCATCTTTCTTCTGATATCAAGATGATTTCAATGCGTTCTTCATGTGTTAAGGACATTTTGTGAACTGTAAATAAGGAAACAATGATTAAAACGTTAGCATGAGTAAACGATACCTAACAGTGAAACACATTTAACATATCAGGCATGGGATAGTCACTTTGCACCGTTTCAGACTCCATTTTATGACTTCTCAGTTCGTAATACTCACGCTGCCGAGCGTCCCAATGCTGCCGCAAGTAATTGGCTATAACCCGAGAATGAATAAAGCTATGTTTAAAATGACAACGGCATTGTTTTTCTGGTGAAATTCTCTATCTGTCTGATATGTCACAGGACCACATTCCCATTTGAAATTTTGGAGTTGAATCCAAGATGGCGGCTTTCAATATGGCCGCCATATTGGTGGCATAGCCTATAAAGTTTCCCCCTTCCCGTTCCTTGTGTGTAGGGACTCTGTTTCCTTGTTTGCTACTCCATTTGAATTTTATGAGGCTGTTTCCGGAATTTTGGACCAACCTGTATATCGCTTTTTTTAATATTTTGAATATGACTGCACTACAGCAACGGCAACAGAACAGCAGGTTAACAGACAGTCAACCAGCTGCAATAAATGGTGGTTTTCAAATAACCTTTGCCATAGTTTCGACGGACTTAAACCCGTCTTCCTCAGAAGGGCAAACAAACTTTACATTAACAGTCAGTCAGTAAAGGGAACTTCACGTGACCTGTGTCAGCAACGGTGTGCATGTCCATGTGTACATGTTAATGCCCATAAATCCAAGGGATTTTCACATAGTAAAACCAATCGCTTAAAATAACAGACCATGTTAATAGTTACAAACTACACATCAGTCGGCATGTAGCGATTGACATGGTCTGTTATTTTAAGAGACTGGTTCTATTGATGTGACGAGCCCTTACTTCTAATGGCTTTTATGTATGGGCATACAGACTGTTCCCGACGCATGTCATTTGGAATTACCTTGGCAGGCCGGTGTGGCCGAGCGGTTCTAGGCGCTTCAGTCTGGAACCGCGCGATCGCTACAGTCGCAGGTTCGAATCCTGACTCGGGCATGGATGTGTGTGATGTGCTTAGGTTAGTTAGGTTTAAGTAGTTCTAAGTTCTAGGGGACTGATGACCTCGGATGTTAAGTCCCATAGTGCTCAGAGCCATTTGAACCATTTTGAATTAGCTTGACTGACTGACTGCTAATATAAAGAGTGTTTGTCCTTCTGAGGAAGACAGGTTTAAATCTCTTGAAACCACGGTAAAGGTTATTTGGACACCACCATTTATTGCAACTGGTTGGCTGTCTTTTACACCTATTATATAGTTTTTATCTTCACAAGCCTCTCGATTGGACTTAAATTATACTTCATTTGTATATATTTTTCTTCATTTGTTACAAAATCAATGCCGTTTGATAACATCTTTACTTACAAGAACGTTTCGTCACAGCTGTAACATACGGTAAATTAATTAATTAAATTAGCTGTTGTTCGTTTTAAACAATTGTTAGGCGATATCAAACAAGAAAAGAAATCTCTTTGTAATGTGATATGACTTCTTGGTGGCGTAGATATCTTGGTAAATCAGAACTGGAAGGTTCAGTTTCTTCACAGCGGATGAAAGAATTCAGTTAATTATTTCTTATCAACAGTTTCATCAAACGTTTCAAAAGCAGAAATGAAGGGAGAGCAGAAATCAAATGAAAGCAGAAGCAATGTGTTTTTGATCTGTACTATCCAGGGTAGTATTTCAATTTCTTCCTCAGTCAATGAAGGGCAGCGTCTATTTAATTTTCATTTTTCACTCCTAAGCCGCTGGAACCTCTCGTTGTATGTGCTGAGTATTTTTCGTCATTTCTAATAAATGTTCAGTGTACACAAACAGCTGTCACAGTATGTGAAGGCAATTACATTAACAGACTAGTAACAGCCATAGAACGCGAGATCATCGGAATCTGAATGTAATAATACACTTTGCATTGACCGTGAGGAGGAGGACAGAAAATTTACTACGACAAAGCCGATACCGCCGACTAATTCGTGTGTGGCGGCATGACATGGCATTCGCGTAATTGCGCTGATTGTTCTGCATTCAGTGCGGGTAATGGCGAGCGCCGAAGCGATCACACACGTGTTCCGAATGCGACGGCGCCAATCGGCAGTCGGTCTCGCTCGATAACGACCGCCGAATGCCCAAGTCCATAAACCTAATTCAGTTTTACGCTCGAGGAAACGCCCGGCGCTTATTTTGCGAGATTTTCGTAAACACTGCCCCGAAGAATATTAATCCGGTGGTCGGACCCCTGGTCGCTGCCAATAATCGCTGTGACACGGCTGTACCCGTCAGGGAGTGTCCGGTGTATTGAGGGAAACGTTGTGATGAGTGGCGCATTGATGGGAAGCGATAATCAAGAGACGTAATATTGGCTGCTTGGCACTGACAACTACTTAACGTTTATATCTGTGGCTATTCTAAATCAAGCCAGTGAAGCGGATATTTGCTTGGGTAGTCACTGGCGTGAAAAATCTGCAGTATAGTGGACTGCTACCTCACAGACACAAGGTTTTTCAGTAAAACTGTGGCACCGCTGTGGGATACAGAATTCGATTTTATTTTCCTCGCCATCTCCCATTCAGTGCACCAGGTACCTACACCGGGCCATATTTGTACTCGTAAACAGGAGACAATTCCAATAACCAATTATAACTTAAGAATTGAAAACTGTATTCTTTTCGAATGATCCTGTTTAGCGTTGAAACTGATAATGCATAACTCAATTATGTGTCACTTATATCATAATTTTGCATGGAGATAAAATTATATCTAACAACTTAAAATGAACTAAGTAAGAGGAAAGCATCCAAGTTTTACGAGGTTAAACGTTCCGAACGTTCGAAGACCAGAAACTCTGTGATTAATAGAGTAGTATGTATGGATTAGCAGAAGAATCTTCCGCTTCCTAATACAATGCGTCCATGAAGTCATGGTGTAGTTATGAACACTCATTGTGGCCAACAGAAACGAAATGAAAGATTGAAACTTGCGGTACAATGGACAGCACCGCAGAGAGTTTCTGTAGAATGATGTTTAATGATGTGCCCGAGCAGTCGATGACACAAAACAACAAACCGTGTAGAAGCAATGTATTACGTCACGTCAGTCGACATATGGAGTGATCTGTGAATTTCTAAATATGAATCCCTGACTTATATTCAACGTCAGTATCGTCGCATCAACAACGAAAAGCCACAAGGCACAAATAAAGTTAACTGGTGGGATAAGCAGCCTGCCAGCAGTTCGTTGGACAAACCATTTTCTGGTGAACATTTGGTATGTGACGAGTCTGTTGAAGCTGTACGGAATATCTAAGGAACCCCAAAAATTGGCGCTGCATGTATTAGAGAAATAAAAAATACGGTTCATAAGACGTACCCTTTTAAGGGTTAAAATAGACTGAAAGATCCATATGAATTTGTTACAGACATTCTTAATGACATCTATGTAATGTACTATTTATGAGCAATGGAATCCAGAAAAAATTAACTTGAATTGGCCTTCCAACTATCAAAAAATAAATACAACAAAAAATCCCTTTCATGGGGGTCCAAAATTACACATTACAAGACAGTGATTAAGCCAGAAGCACTGTATGCAGCAAAAACACTAAACATGAATTTCAAAGGCCAAATGGAGAAACTTGAGCTAAAGGAAAGAAAAATTTTAAGAAAAATAGTAGGAGCAAAATTTCAAGACAATAAGATTATATACATCAAAAATGAAACTCTCTCAAGAAAACTGAAAAACTTTCAGGTACTAAGCGAAAAAGGAGGATAAATTTTTATGGTCATCTCCTCAGAATGAATTCCAACACATCAAACAACAAATTTTTGACTTTTTCCGTAACCAGAAAACGAAATACAACTGGTTTGAGGAAACTGAGGAAAACCTAGTAGAATTAAATATTTCAGAAAATTCACTTATCGATCGAACAGCCAAATTAATTCCTAAAGATGAAAACATAAGTTTCCAAGACAAATCTACGCAGAAGTCCAAGCCCTTCATCTCGGAAGAAAAGAGGAAAAGATGATCAGAAAGAATGAAGAAATGCTGGGCCCTAAGACAAGAACAACACACAAAGAAATGATTGATTCAGCGTACCCCAAGGTGGGTGAAACGAAAGGAGAAGAAGAACTATTTATGAAGAAGGTTGTGTTTAGCGATGAGGCTTATATACAATATCTTCAAAATACGATACGATACAATATTGGAGTGCCTGTGTTACTCAAAATTACGATGCAATGTTCCTTCGGGCATGCATATCCTAAGGAACATTATATCTTAATTCGGAATAACACAGACAATACAATATCGTACTTATCCGCCAAGCGACTTTCAAGTAAAATTCATCCCCTGTATGGGAATATACAAAACAGATGTAATATCACAGATGGTAGACACATAGTTGATGACATATCGAAGTTCGCGTGTTGCCGAGAGACGTGCTCACACAGCCAAATGGCAAAGTGAACGCTTGCGACAAGCGGGAAACGTGGGTTCGAATCTATGTCTGGCACAAATTCTCATTGCCGTCATTCCGTCATATAGCTGATGGCGGTCCCTATTCGCAACTGTGAATGCATTTCATGTATCATGCTTTTGGTCATGTTCAGATCAATGTCAGAATACGGACTCCTCAAAATACTCGTGCCAAACTGAGTACGAACGTAACCCCCCTTGAGGTGAGCGTGTGGTATGAACTGATGCATGATAAAGTCATAGGCCCATTCTTCTTTGCGGAGCAGACTGCGACATCAAGCAGCTACCTTGACATGTTGCAGTAGTATTTAGTGCCGCAATTTCCAAATGATGTCATATTTCAACAAGTCGGAGCTCCTCAACACTGATCTACCAATATGCTGGATACAAAATTGATCCAGCGGTGGATAGGAAGGGCTGATTTTAAGTCATGACCACCATCATCCATGGGCCTAACGCCATTAGACTTTTACTTGTGGTATTACGTGAAGCAGTGTGTGCACAGTGAAAGTAACAAAGGTATTAATCAATTAAATCAGAGAATTAAAGACGCTATTCACTCTGTTACACCAGATGTACTTACCCGTGTGTGAGAAGGACTAGGGCAACATATGAAAGCTTTATCGAACTGAGCTGAAAAGTTATGCATACGTTCAGACTTTTCCTTTGGTTTCCATCTAGTTTCCTATTTCTGTCTTATTTCATTGTTTTTCAGTGACCGATTGAAACAGCACCGTGAATTTATGGGCGCACTGTATTTCAGCCAGTGAAGCATTTTATCTAGGCAGCTGCCATTTTATTCATTCATTTGGTTTCGTTTGTGAAATCTGTATTTTACGCATTGATTTACATTTTAGGCGACGATCCGAACGGGTAGTTCACCCCTAAACGACACAGGCTGGCATTGTTGATCAAACATCATTCATGATTCGAAACACTTGAATTCTGCGGAGTCATGCACGAAATATCGTTTGTCTGGGTTGACGGGATTTTTGTTTTACCATGCCGAATTTCAGATCTTGCTGATGAAGGCTCTTTACTGGGTATTAGTACAGGTAAAATAATTTTTGTAGTCCATTCTTGAGCAATTACGCTTTCCGACCACACTGCATTAAAGACCTATAACAATATGTTTTGTGCTGCTATCGGTAATTTGGATATCATATGGGAATTTATTTGATCAATTCTTGCAGTCGTAACACTGAAGTACCGTTTCTAATACTTGAACTGTAAGATGTTTTTAAAATAATTCGTTTCATGCTTGCAATGCTATTTTCGATGTAATCACCTTCTGCTGATGGAGGGGCAATAACTGCGAAGTCTTCAATCCAATTGTTTAAAGATTTTGGCAGTCGAGGTTTACTGTCGATTCTTCTTTTCATTTACCATACCCTGAGATAAAGGTATTTGTTGTATTACTTCCACAGTATTTTGACCAGGAAAATTTATTTTGGAGCTTAAGAAATCTTTTAGATTTGCTATCCTCTTTCTTATAGTCATAAAAATTTTCCCATCTGCTGTTGCGCTTGTGCTGTGTAAAACGCTAATTTACGTGGAGCACACTCCACCGTAATACAGATGGAAATTTTGAATTTCTTGGACAGCCTTCTTGTGAGGAATGGAGACCGACGCTGCTTCACTTATCATATTTGCAAATTTACTGTAAGTACTACGGCATCCTTCCGACAGGTCAAAAAATGTACTATAACTACTCCCGTTTGCCTTCCTTGCATTACATTAACTTGGAAGCTATAAACTGAGATTTCAATTGGAAAGTGACTGGAGACTATTGGATGTGAGTTAACTTTTCATTCATATGTATCTGTAAGTGATTCTGAACGAACAGATAAATCAACAGCCCATTATTTTGCAGTGTGGCATTAGCAATATTGGTTTAATATAAATAAAGTCACCCATATGTTCCAAAATGGATTCTCTGTAGCTATCATTGATGATTTCACAGTGCTATGCAGAATTATGAACATTGAAGTCTCTGCATATTAAAAAGGGTGATCTAACTGATTACATGATGAGTATCATTTTCTTATGCCCGCCCGGCTTGCTGTGCCATCGAACGCGCTGCTTCCCGAGAGGGAAGGAGTGCCAGTCCCCGGCACGTATCCGCCCGACGGGTTAGTGTCGAGGCCCGGTGTGCCGGCCAGTCTGTGGATGGTTTTTAAGGCGCTTATGCACCTCCCTCGGCGAATGCGAGCTGGTTCTTCTTATTCCGCCTCAGTTACACTATGTCTCCATGTTACACTGTCTTCACGTACGCATAAACCATAATTACTCCACCACTCAAACATTTGGAGTTACACTCGTCTGCTATGAGACGTTTCCGCGGGGGAGGGTGGGAGTGGCGGGGGGGGGGGGGGGGTCCACTGGGTGACGAACCGCTCAACCACCCTGGGTTCGGTGTGGGGCGGCACTAGGGGAGGGTGGGGGTGGACTGCTGAGGCCTGTTGTCGGGTTGTGAACCACTGAGGGCCATGGCAGGACGGACCATCGTTTTTAGGTCCCTGGTTTAATACACAATACACACACACCATTCTCTTATTGTTATTTAATTTGCCGGTGGACAACACACTGAGTTTATAGTTAAAACTTGTGATGATATATGCACTTTTTCTTCTACCGCTTGGAAATTACGTATATTGGTAAAACTGTATACTGTATAGCAAAAGCAATAGATGATCTTATTAATAATGCTACGCCTCCCTTCCCGTCATTTCACTCCATTTTGAATCGCGTTTCACATATTGCAATGATCTTGACTTTTCGAAAAACGTTCATGCTCTAAAGACTCCTTGTTTGAGCTTTCTGAGTAGCCATTCCCCAGCAAAGTTTTGTTTAAATTTACTTCTTTCTTTTTACTACTATAAAACACTTGAAACTCCTTTCGTACAGCTAATGAGACCATCGATTCCGAGTTCCACGATTGGGCTTGTCTTATAAGTGCAGGAACCACGTTCACAAGTGTTTGTCATGCAAGTGTCTTTCTTGGCACATCTGAAGAAGAAATACTGACTAGGCTTGTTTCCTTCTGACGAGGAAATTTATATTGTGGGAAATAAGGATTTGCTGTAGTTGGTCGTAATGGTAGACGGCTGGGAATCGTGGTACAGTAGAAGTTACTGGAAGTTTTGTGTGCTGCTGTAGCTGCTTGTATGTTGTGATCATGTGTTGTGGTTTGTTAGGCTGGGATAAGCTTGCCCGTCTTCTCTTGGCCACTGACCTGTCGCAGCTTTCAAGTAAGGTGTGCGAGTTAGCAGATTCTTAGCCTTCCTGTATGGAACTTCGAGCTCGGCAGAAGTTTTCTTTATTTGTTTCTGCTTCTCATACTCAGGGGATCTCTTATCCACTGATCTGTTAGTCCCTTTTTCATTTTAGCACTCATCGGATGAATGATTGTCACCCCGATTTTTAAAACATTTCTGAGAACGAAATTAATAACATGGTCTAAACCTAGGCAGTTGAAAAATTATCTGAATGATGTTACAAATGGTCGGTCTTAACACCTCATACCGTATACACTTTTCTAATCCGGCAAAAAGAATGACCAAGAATCCCCATTTAAAAGACGCTTAGTTATGCTTCTGATGCAGAGAACTTTCATTCGTGATTCTTCAGCAGTAATGTTCAGCTTCACATTACGAATTACACAGCGCGGGGATAGTCTGTGAACTGCACTGTAGGCCAATAACTGAAGCTGCGAAGTGGTTTACAGCTTGCACGGAAATTAGATCTGTTCTGATTTCGTTCTCCCTATAGATTTGATGTTTGTTATAGGCCTTCGGCAGTCTGGTTCTGCTTGAAAAATGCCATCGAGTGCATGTTGCCAACATTTCCGGCTTTTCACCGTACTTCCGTGTAGAAGAACCCGATGAATCGACTTTGTATCGATTGTGCTTGAATTTCATTTACACAAACCATGTGTCTTTCACTCCGACTCAAGCAGCGCTACTGACCATAGGATGTGTGAAGATTGTTTTTGCATTGGTTTTGTTTTCATTAAGCAAAGCGATATAGCCGGTATCTGGTTCCACAGAGTGTTGCAGGTTATTTATTGTAATGTAATACTTGAAAGTGAAGCCATTTCGTCAGTTTTATTCAGTAACTTCTTTGCTTTTGCCTGCGGCTTATCTTTTCTTTCCCAGCTTATCGTGTAAAAGTTAGTTTTCATCTTACAATTTGTGCCGTCGGCAATCACCTTCTAGGACTCGTCTTCATTCTGGTTATTTAAGGGCATTGCCTCACTTTCTATGGCTTACTACGGCTGCTGCGTTGCCAATTCGTCCCTGTTCAGCCGTAGTTCCGAATGGCCACCTTCACCGTAATGTTCACTGTCCATCACACCAATGTTCACTAACGGGTGTGAAAGATCACAACAAACACTACTGAATACTGCAACGGGCGTTAAATGTTGAAAACTTACTTTACAAAACGAGAAAATAGAGAGCGATGTGGACACTTGTATCAGTTTACGTTGCTAGGTCAGAGATGAATTCCCACAAATATTCTTTACCTTGTGTAAGCATTAGAGATATTTGATTATTGGGAGATAAAAGATATCTTTGCTTAGTGATTTTTTACAGTACACAATAACATGGACTGCAAATTACACGTCTGAGGCTGCAACTTGTGTTGAATACTATTATTTTTTGGATCCTGTCTTTTCTTATATATGAGCTATATGTAAACTGAATGTGTTACAGACACCGACAAAGGTAATCTAACAAGTTGGTTTGTGGCAAGGATAAAGTTTTGATACATCGTTAAATATCTGTATGAAACAAAATAACAAATATGCTGTTCAATTTATTAATTCCTGTATCTTCACCATTTGGTTTCGGCAAGTGGTAGTGTGTAGACGTATTGTTGGATCTGTCGTACCAGCATTGTTAAAAATGTATATATCAACAATACATTAAAAGTGTTATAAAAGGCTATTAGAAAAGCAAAATTTATTCACGCATTTAACACGTCGACTCCTATCTGTTCATCATTTCACTCGCCGCAAAAATCCTGCATTCCGAGGTTCGGAGCAGGAAAGAAGAATGTACATGACATCCGGAAGAGCGATCCTGCGTCGACATTGCCACAATCACGGCTAAAGACAATGGAATTAATATGAAGCCGTACGTAAAACAAATTATGTTTATTGACCTTCAATTTGTTGATACTGAAGGTCTGTTGATACTGGTATCAGTTAAAGTTCACCCAGATTCATAAATTACCTTCAAATTCCTTTCAACTATTCTTTCCAATGAATTTTTCCATTTATTCATGCAATTATTGAACAATTTACATTCCTGCTTCACAGAATCTATTCAATGGCGACCGTTTAAAGGAAAGTGGCGCGCGAAATATGAATAGACCTTTTAGTTGTTGAGCTAAAATTTTTTGAGAGAAATGATTGATATTATTGTTACAAGAAAGTAATGAACCTTTCATTGTATTTGTTACATGTCCACGAGATAGGGAATGACAAGAACACTGGAGGAGCAAATTAAAATTAAATTCTGGGTACCAGTGAGACGAGCTGGGAACGCTGGTTTGAACGGTAAAGGTAGGAAGCTGCAACGCTTTATGCTTCTATTGCCGCACATGGGGCCGCCTCTCTGGCAGTAGATAATCTCTTTTTCTTACAATTAATATCCTTCACAGAAAGTGCATTTTTACAGAAAAGATGAAAATTTGTACAAAGTCATCGTTAGCCGGCCGCGGTGGTCTAGCGGTTCTGGCGCTGCAGTCCGGAACCGCGGGACTGCTACGGTCGCAGGTTCGAATCCTGCCTCGGGCATGGGTGTGTGTGATGTCCTTAGGTTAGTTAGGTTTAAGTAGTTCTAAGTTCTAGGGGACTTATGACCTAAGATGTTGAGTCCCATAGTGCTCAGAGCCATTTTAGCCATCGTTAAAGTGAAAGACATTCAGATTCTATAAGACTGTGCCAGATTATAATCAGGTCCATTATTGAAAACGCAGCTAAAGCTGCTTTAATTGAAAAGTACCGATACATACAAAATTTCTTTTTTGAAAGAAAAAATTATTCATATTCTTTTTTAAACTATTCACAATGGAGTCGACGGAAATGGCCATTGTTGAAAATTCATTGCAAAATGCAATATTCCAAGTTGTCAGAAATCCGAGCTTGGCAACAGTTGAACGTGACGCGCCAACTCGTAACTGGCTGATAGCAATCAAAGCAACGAGGTTGGCGTTCCACTATCAATAAACGATGACACTGCTAATATAACTAATCATGATGTCACTTTTATGACCCTCGATGAGAATTTCTCAGTTCTCACCGGGAAACATTTCTTCAAATAGTGAAACTGAAGGGCGCGACTGCGAAAATTCCTTTGATCACTTGCTAACGACATCGCGAACGCAAGATCAGGAAACAGTTTATAAACAACGTAAATACTGCTTAGACACACAGTTTGATACGACCCATGCTACAAATAACACAACAGTTTACAAAACAACAGGAACTTCGGGAAAGTGGAACACAACAACTTAAGGGTATAGGACAACAGTTTACACAGCAAAATCAGGCATTTATCGATTTCAAGAATATTAGTCAGCAGTTCAGTGAGGTGAACAAAACTATACACACTGAATTATCTGACGAATATCCGGGAAGTTGACAGAGTTAGGTAAACAACTAAAACAAGAAATAATTACCGACATATTCCGTAATATAAATATAACGTAAAAGGTATAGCCGGTGAGTTACAAAACCTCGGTGAAGCATATTCCCAAATTCAGAAGACGCAATCCCAAGTGCATGTGCCAGTAAAAAATGTGACGAAAGCAGTGAGCAAGCTGCGAGATGTGTGCAAAAACTTACCTACAGAAGTACATATGTTAAATCTAAGAGTAGACCAGTTAAATTTAGGGTCAAAATTTGGGAAAAATCAGAGAGGTAACATACGTGCAGATGAAAAGGACACAACTGAAAAAGCTGAAGCGGGGATGCTGGATAAGGGTAGCACACTTGCTAAAAAGGTAGTGCCAAAGTGCAACGTTTATGTAAATACAGTAGGAGCTCTAAGAACGATAGAAAGTCAGTTTCTAGCTAAAATAGGTTCAGGTTTAAAGGCAGCAGAGGAAAGGTAATGAGGCAGTATAGCTAAAACTACTGGCCTCCCGAAACAACATTTGACAGAAAACAGACTCATTCTTTTAGATAAGTTACTTTCACTGGTTACCCACAATATGTGACTAGCCCTTCGAAGGAAAATAGCTAAGGTTGCAGAATGCAACAACACATGCTGGCAGCTGTACCTGTCAAGCAAGCGAAACTGCCCTGCGCTACGCCACAAGTGATCATAATCACGCCTGTCACTGACAATTCAGCGCGTTTTTCAACATTACTTGCAGGTGAGGAATCACTTAGGCATCGAAAATTTACCTGTGAAGGGAAAAGAACAAACCCCATGCTCTTTATCAGAGGATTTCGAAATGTTTTACCTCAAACCTGGACCGAAGCCCAGAAAATTAGGTTGTTCGATGCGCACAGGGTGACGTTCTGCTATGGGCTACGGATATGAACCGTTTGAAAGAGCCTCGCAGGATGATAGGTATTGGTATCAGGCCGTACAAGATAGGCTCAGACGTGAAGTATTCAACACAGATCCATTCAATAGCAAACGTGAAAGCTCAAGGGGCTATTTTGAAAAATATTTGAATAAAACCAGATACTGGACGAACATGGTATCATAAGCAGACGTGCTGAAAATTTTAAAAAGCCGTCTTTCCTACAGGAGAGTAAAACTCATTACCATGCCGGTATATGAAATCGAATACTTTCTACCTGAACTGGACTCTATAAATTTGATACGAGGAGAGACCAGTACAACCCAAGCCTGTTAATTTGCTTATAGTGCCAACAACTGATAACGGATTCATAGTACAACACCTATGGTAACAATAACGGTAATCACAACGGCAATAGCAAACGCTGTGAATGAAAGGACGGATATAAAAGAAATGGACAAAAATTTAATAAACCATCTATAAAGGGCAGGTAGAATGTGGCCAGCCTGTTCAATATGTACGGACAGAAGCTACAGGGAGTAATCAGCCGATCGCTTGGCCAACACAAAACAATACCAGACAGTCGAATAATCCACAAACAGCGGAATTCGGCCAGTAAAATAACGCATACATTAATAATAAGAAGCGAAGGCAAAGAAAATTTCAGTCGAGAGCCTCACAGGATGCTAATTGGCGTAATCAAACACCAACAATCCATATAGTTGAAGTTACGACTAACCCAGAAACTGAAGCCACCGCAAGACCGGAGAACTTGAACCGGTCATGGTAGGCCCCCGTTCTGTGACCAGAGTGGGGGCAGAGCTTCATCGACAAATGCTTTATCAGATACGATCGAGGTAGTCATGTGAAAGACGATGTATATCAAAGTAATGAGGGTACAAAGGAGAACTTGACACAGGGCACGGTACAAGCTACTATTAAAGCCAAAATATTTGACGCTGATGTACGCACTGTGCTTGATGTGGGTGCTACGACTAATTTAATGTCACAAGGGTTCTTTAAAGAACTGAAGAAACATTGGTGTATACCCACACCGCCAGTACACAATTGCAAGGTACAAACTGACCAATTAGGACAGTTTTCTGTACAATGCAAGTTTTTGATAGTAGAGAAATTAATAATTGACTGTTTAATCAGTATGGATACATTTAGGACATATCAAGTACAAACTGATATAGGAAAGATTCAATGTCATTTCACTGTAAATAATCAATTATTTGCAATAGACCTAATCAGGGGAAGTACTGATAGACGTAAAACTGAAGTTACTCACGACTTTGAGATTCAGTTGGTAAATCCAATAGTTGTCTTTGTCAACACATTAAATAACGAATAGTTGGCAACAGAATAGCAAAAGTCGACACAATAAATACGAAGGTAAGTGAATCAGAGTGCTTGTCTCAAAAACAGCAAGTGGAATTTTGGGGACTGATATTTGCTTATGCACATATATCTGAAAAAAGACCTGGCATCATTAAGGATTTTGTGTAAAAAGTGGAAGTATATCCTCACGAAACTTTTTGTTCTACTTCATACTCTATACCATGGTCAAAGAGGGAAGGAGCAAGAAAACAGATTAACATGATGCTTGAATGGGGCATAATACAGCCTTCAAGTCCCCCTTATTGTAGAACTATTTTGGCCATGAGTAAGCGAGATGGCAAGATGCGCATGGTCCTCAATACACGTAACATCAATACGTTCAGACAATTTAGAGGAACAGCTTATGTAATTCCACAATGCTAAATTTCTTACTACAGTCGACCTGAAGTCCTCATATTGGCAAATAAAACTACATGAAGAAAGTCAAAAATATACCACCTTCTTATGTGGGGGCAGGAGCTCCGAATTTCAAGTACTGCCATTTGGACTGAATTTAAGTGCAGGTGTATTTATTTCTGCTCCGGACAAAGTGCTAGGGTTAAGGTAATGGTATACATGGACAGCCTTTGAGTCACCATACCCCCTTGGGCAGAACACTTAAGATTAACTGAACAAGTATTGAGCCTCTTTTCCGATCGTGGAGTAACGGCAAATCTCAAGAAATCTAATTTCGGACAAGTAAAGGTCAAAATTTTAGGACACATAATCTCTTCGGAAGGCATACTGCCAGATCCTCAAAAACTTGAAGCCGTTAGGAACTGTCCTGTTCCTCAAAACATGAGGCAATTATAGGCATACATAGGCCTAATCTCATTTTTCAGGAAATTCGTCCCTAACCAACTTATGAACACTGGTGCTTTACTCAATCTTCCCTGGAAAAATTGACCTTGGTTATGGCACAAGCAATGTCAAACCGATTTCGAAAACATCAAGCAAGCTTTATTAAATGCTAATATTCTATCTCAACCAGACATAAAGAAGGATTTTTGTTTATGCTTCTTAAGATCTGGGTGCACGTGTTTTTAAATTGGTAAAAGAAGAGGAAAAACTCATCTCTAAATTAATTAGCTTCGCCAGCCGCACCTTATCTCAAGCTGAAACTTCATATTCAGTTACAGAGTTGGAGTGTTTGGCTGTAATTTAGACCCTTAAAATTTTTTGAATATTTCCTTTAAGGTAAACAAGCAAAAGTATACTGTGATCAACAGCCCATATCGTTTTTGTTAACTTGTAAATCGCTACACCAACGGATAGACAGGTAGTGTATGTATATTCAGGAATTAGGTTTTGAAATAGTGTGCATAAAAGGGAACCAAGGCATAATAGCTGATGCTCTTTCTCGATTACTACAAGGCTTAAAGGAATTTAACGATCTTTTAGGGCAGGAAGGTCAAATAAGAGCTATGTTGATGGATGACAAAATGCTCCGACCATAAAATGTCCACATGTGCAAACATATGGAGCAATTACAGCAGGAAGACACACGCTGGAGTAAGGTAAGAGCGAAACTAATGCAAAACGGTGATTAAGAGCTGAAAAGGTATTTCATTATTCACAAAGGTGTTCCTGAACAAGAACAATGACATATGTGTTTGCCAGAGGAATACGTGGATGATTTTATCTTATACACACACTGCAAAATGCACTGACAAAATAGGTAAATATTGTTATTTCCCCAACCTTAGACGAAGAGTACTACAGGTGGTATGAAAGTGTATTGCCTGCCAGAAAACAAAACATTCAAATATCTCCACACAGATTGAACTACATCCCACTGTGGCTACAAAAGCTGTAGAAAAGGTATCGCTAGATGTGGCTGGACCCTATCCCAGAGGTAGGGAGGGGGGAGGAAGTATATAGTTGGTCCATATGATATTTTCACGAAATATGTGAAACGGTATTGCTGTACAGAACGTTATAGTCAGCTCAATTATAAGAGGAATCATGGAGGGTTATTTTGCAAGAGCAGGAAAACCAGAAGTCATGTTAACAGATAATGCCTCATATTTTGTTGGATGAAAATGGAAGGAGCTTGTAGATTCCAACCATATATACCTCGTAAACCTATCGAGTGGAATGAATATATCACTCTTTTCTTACAAGTTGTTAACAACCTTACCCATTCATCGACTGGATTTACACCAAATAAGCTGATGTTCAATTGCGAACAAGTAGACGAGTGGAAGAAACCTTTACCCAAGATACCGATACCGAAATTATCACTGGAGGGTAAAATACGACAAGCAGCAATCAAACTTGAAACCTGGGCTAAATATAGGAAAGTAATTTATAACAGAAAGCTGTAACATACAACACAATTTTATGTAGCTCAAAACGTGTTACTTAGAACACATTCCAAGCCCACAAAAATTTGAAAACTGAACCGTAAATGGCGACTGCTATACACCAGACCATACACAATTACTAAAATTCCCTACCCAGGAGCATACAGATTGGTACACACAAACACGAGTACAGACAAGGACTTCTACCGACACCAAGACTTAAGAAAGTTTATATATTGAAGAAGGGCTGTATACCCTCTAAGTTGTATATATGCATCATAATATTAGATTTAGGGTGCTGGAAAGACACATTCCAGAATCTGTGTTGTTAGTTGGTAAAGGAAATTTATGTTTGTGGTTTTTCTTATATGCCAAATGTGTAAACGATAAAATTAGTGGTTTTAACAAGGAACAATTTTACTTTTATGTGTCTAGAGACTACGATACTCCAAATACAACACTTCGCCTTACACCTAGCCCAGTTTCAAACAAGTAAACGAACTTGTGAAACGCACGGTAGCTCGCAATACAATACACAACTCGTCTTGACGCCGGTGGCATCTGAGCGGCCGAGCGCACGCGCATTGGGGAGCCTGCTAGTCAACAAACGACAAGCTCGTGCGCGCCAGGTAGGTACAGCTGGAAATGTTGGAACACCCAAAAGAAACAAGCCTGATAAGCTACAGTCTGGACTAGCATTTGCAAAGACTATTGAATAACCAGGGACGAAAAGAGATCCTATACTATAGCTACGACTATCTACACAATACCCATATACAGAGATAAGCTAAGGCGTTATATACACAGGAAAGGGGTGAGTAAACTGCGAGATATTTACTTCTGCTAAGGTACTATATAATTATATCTATATATGCGCAATATTTACAAATTTAAGAACTGAAAGTTCATGCACTAATTATACTTGATGAACGAGAAAAGTCTTGCTGCAGGTAAACAAGCGAGTACAGTATGAGTAGCAAACTGAATAAGGGGTCGCACTGCGCCTCTAATGCACTTAATCTTTCAGGTTTATAAGATGAGTAGAGATGCACTTGTAACATTAACTAAGTTTGGTGATAGGGCAACTGAACACTGAAGTGAATGAATACATCGTTAAATATGTGGGAAAGGTATTAGTAACCATCAAGCCACTATACAATTACCTATGTAAATTTAGTTTTAAGTTAGTATTAAGTTTCTTTCCATGCAACGATGCACTGACACGTCCGAAAGTGTAGAAAGATATACCTTTGTAGAGTGTTAGGTAACATATAACAACAAGAAAGGACTGCACCTCATGTAAATATAGTTGTAAATTTATGATGCGTATGAATATGAGAGTGTGAAAGTATATGAAGAAGAAAACAGTTGCATTACGTCACGTTAAACTAACATTGAGTACTACCGAATAATCAAGGGGTCGAAACATAACAGCTGTGAGCGTCGACTATCCATGAAACGGTCAACACATGAACTACATTGGAATTCTTATGCACGTTTGTTCAAAAAATGGTTCAAATGACTCTGAGCACTATGGGACTTAACGTCTATGGTCATCAGTCCCCTAGAACTTAGAACTACTGAAACCTAACTAACCTAAGGACAGCACACAACACCCAGCGATCACGAGGCAGAGAAAATCCCTGACCCCGCCGGGAATCGAACCCGGGAACCCGGGCGTGGGAAGCGAGAACGCTACCGCACGACCACGAGATGCGGGCTATGCACGTTTGTTACTAATGTAAACATTGTTTTACGCTCATTATACGTAACATATCGTATTGATGATATAACTCTGTAAATCTTAGCACATGAAATGGTTATCCTTTATATAAAGAACATAACAAATGAATATTTAGCTGCAATTTGAAACACTGAATAAGTATTTGATACGATTGTTGTCGTCAGATTTGAGTTGTGTTTGTAAACAACAAGCTATTTTGTCTATTAACGAGACGTAACTGAGCACGTAAATGCCTTTCCATAGAATTTCCTCAACCCTGTAGTGTGCAGATCCTTCCTGGAGAATGCTAGAGAGTCGAGGCCATGCGCAGTTATGTGAGAGGCACGTAGTATCTATTGAAGCGACTGGCTGCAAAATGTTAAGTGTACGTGTGTTAAAAAATACGTGGGTGCGTGTGTGGTAAACTAAAACTGGCAATACTTCATGTAACACGAATTTTGTGTGCTCGACAACGCTGTAAAAGCAACAAGGAACCTTACTTGTCGGCAGATGTCGGATGTACGGCTGGTCTCCCCACTGAAAAAGAGAGAGCGACGAGGTGAAATAAATTCCTTGGGCCGCTGATATGGAAGCCACTTGTCACCGCATCGAAGATTTCAGAAAGAATCACGCCGCTGAACAATAGCCTCACGAATTTGTGCAGTGAAAGCTACTGTAAACGCACGACACAGACACTCTCGCCTCGTACAGGACATGTGAGCACAAATTGTGACGATAACATATGTTGCGCTACATGCTCACACTTCGCAAGCTAAACACTGTGCAGATGCTAACTGACAACAGTGGTACTATGGGGAGACAGCAAGCACTTCGGTAGAAGAGAAAATTTATATATGTACGTTTTGAAAGAAGCTGACATGCCCATATAAACTGATAACCATTCAGGATAACTCCAATGACAGAAAATAAAGGCTATGCCGGTACCGGCCAGGATTACCAACCCTCAAAACGGGAAATAAGCTCAGATACTATGCACCTCCGAATGACGTCAGTTCACAGTTTCTTTTGTTATATATGAGCTTTATGTAAACTGAATGGGTCATAGACACCGACAAAGGCAAATTAACGAGTTGTTTTGCGGCAAGGATAATGTTTATACATCGTTAAATATCTGTATGAAACGAAATAAGAAGTACGCTCTTCAGTTTATTAATTCGTATATATTCACCATTTGGTTTCGGCAAGTGGTAGTGTGCGGACGTATGCTTGGATCTGTTGTACCAGCATTGTTAAAAATCTGTATATCAACCATACATTAAAAGTGTTATAAAAGGTTATTACAAAAACAAAATTTATTGGCACATTTAAGACGTCCACTCCTGTTTGTTCATCATGTCACTCGCTTCCGAGATCCAGCATTAACAGGTTCGGAGCAGACAAGAAGAATGTACACGATACCCGGAGGAGCGATCCTGCATCAACATCATGAGTGAAGATAATGGAATTAATGTGAAGCCTTTCGTAACACAAATTATGTTTATTGATCTTGAATTTATTGATACTGAAGGCCTGTTGATATTTGGTATTAGTTAAAGTTTACCTAGGCTTGTGTACTGATTCATAAATTACCGTCAGATTTGTTTCAGTTATTCTTTCCAATCAATTTTTCCAATTATTCAAGCAATTATTTACAATTTACACACCCGTCACACAGTACGTATTCAAACTCACATGATGAATATTAAAATGCTTCAGTGTTTATACTGGCACGAAGCTAGCAGTTAAATAATGCATTAACTGATAATATAATAATCCTTCTTCCTGGTTTTCTCTGAATATTTTGCTATCGGGCTCCGTTATACACCTAGCAACTACAGGTTGTTTAAAATAGATGGGCCCGCATCTCGTGGTCGTGCGGTAGCGTTCTCGCTTCCCACGCCCGGGTTCCCGGGTTCGATTCCCGGCGGGGTCAGGGATTTTCTGTGCCTCGTGATGGCTGGGTGTTGTGTGCTGTCCTTAGGTTAGTTAGGTTTAAGTAGTTCTAAGTTCTAGGGGACTTATGACCACAGCAGTTGAGTCCCATAGTGCTCAGAGCCATTTTTTTAAAATAGATGGGAATTTCTAACGTCGGAAAGAAGTAACTTTGAAGCACTGTATGTATTACTGCTAGTTCGATATTATTAGACCACTGAAGCCATATTTCATTAAACACGATTGCCTATTAAATTGGCATATTTTCATTAACTAGCGTCTGCATCGTAGAAAATACAAGGTAAGAGTGATTATAAAATTATGGGAGATAATATTCCTTTTCTTTTTTGTTAATCCCACAAGAAAGAAAGAGGGTGAACGCGAGCATTCCTTTCTGGGATCCGGGATATTCTCAGTGCACCTATTCCCTTTCACGACTTACGAGGTACTACATACTGCACAGTGGTTTGTTTAGAGTGTTTGTGCTGACTGCAGTGCAACACTTAGCACACCGTCCTGAAACGGCGGAAGGACCACTGGAACGTATGTAAGTGTATTTAAAACTTCTTGATAAGAGGCGGGAACGCAGTTGTGTGATTTGTTTTAATTTAGCCGGCCGCGGTGGCCGAGCGGCTCTAGGCGCTTCAGTCCAGAACCGCGAGACCACTACGGTCGCAGGTTCGAATCCTGCCTCGGGCATGGATGTGTGTGATGTCCTTAGGTTAGTTAGGTTTAAGTAGTTCTAAGTTCTAGGGGACTGATGACCTCAGATGTTAAGTCCCATAGTGCTCAGAGCCATTTGAACCATTTTTTGTTTTAATTATAAATAACAGAGCCCCTTGGTGCAAGGACAGCCTTCAATTTCTTCATTGCCTTATTGATTTCGGGGCTACCACCCCCACATCAGATGCACCTTGCACAAATAGCGTATTTCAAAGTCTTCGCTGTGACCCTCTGAGGGTGGCGGACCACGTCATGTGGAACAACTTTCGTTAGGAAAAAATGTTCTATAATGCTTGCCGGCGACGCTATGCGTCCTTTACTAGTCGCTGGCCCTGGGACGACGAGATTTCACCGATCTAGAAGGATCTACTAACCAACTGTTCTGCATACTACCTACCCCTCTTCACAGAGCGATTTTCAAAAAATGTTCAAATGTGTGTGAAATCTTATGGGACTTAACTGCTAAGGTCATCAGTCCCTAAGCTTACACACTACTTAACCTAAATTATCCTAAGGGCAAACACACACACACACACACACACACACACACACACACACACACACATGCCCGAGGGAGGACTCGAACCTCCGCCGGGACCAACCGCACAGTCCATGACTGCAGCGCCTCATACCACTCGGCTAATCACGCGCGGAGCGATTTTCAACATGCATACCTAAGGAAGGGTGTTTCTAAGCGGAGGAAGATATCTTAGAGCAAATCAGGAGCTTTAATTTCACTGGGTCTATTCCCTTTCATGTAGAGGGGACGACTGGAAAACACCAGTTACAGACACACCGCAGAGTACCTACACCCTAGAGTCTGTCAAGAGCATAACCAATACAGAAGGACGCCTAGGGTCCTTCGGAAGCGTCAGCGAATATGATGTATCTAATAAAAATTGTTCTACAGGACATGATTTTTCACCTCCAGATGTTTGACGCGAAGGCTTTGAAACGCACTGATTACAATTAATCAATGTTATCAGTGGCGGTCAAAACGTTTTGGTTTGAGGGAGGTTGCTACCACTCCGATGCGAGTGTATAAGCACCGATATGTAGGGATTACTGTGGCATCTGTGTCTTTCCGAAGTGGGTGCGGTAAATGCGGAAACTTGAACCATGGCGACGTTATTACCAAATGCGTCCAAATAGCACTAACGTTATTCTTTTCTGGCTGCCGAAGAACAAATATCCGTAGACATCCAACAGATCCATCAGAGAATTAAGAATGTGTATGGGGCAGCATGTCTACCTAAAACCCGGCGGGGTCAGGGATTTTCTCTGCCTCGTGATGACTGGGTGTTGTGTGATGTCCTTAGGTTAGTTAGGTTTAAGTAGTTCTAAGTTCTAGGGGACTGATGACCGTAGATGTTAAGTCCCATAGTGCTCAGAGCCTACCTAAAACCACCGTGTGGGATGGTGCGCCAGGGGTGGTGCTGCTGCCTGATGTCAACGCACGTCCACTTATCGCAGATGTAATGCAGAAATTAAGCCAACAGAAGTTGGAGACACTCGAGCATTCACCCTATAGTCTTGCTCTACCCATGCTCTTAGCACACCTTAGGTCACTTAAAAAAGGATTTGAATGGTCGATGATTCCAGTCGGACGAGGATGTCCAGCAGGCAGTTAGGCACTTTTTCACGCACCAGGACACAGTGTTTTACCAAACAGATTGCTTCAACCTGGTGTGTGTCTGTGAGATGTTGCTTCAGTGCTCACAGCAATTTTGCCTACTTGGCATATCGATTCTGGACAGTGCAACCTTCGAATTGAATCTTTTTGAACTCGCCTTATAGGTTTAATTTCCACAGGATCCCAATTTGTTGTCTTCACCGATCAGCAGTATGTGCGAAACAATGTGTATACAACGCCAAACACCTCTACGGTCGGCAGCAGTCGGGTGGCAACGTTACGGTTAGTTTCCTACGCGGTGTGTTTGTGAAAGGTGCCGAGTTTCTGTGGGAAAGGATTTGTCATAGAATCTGTGTGGTACTTATCATCTCCCGATAGAGCATCTGATGAGCTACACCGACATTCACTCGTTATTCTGAAAGTTACTGTTTTGATGTCAAAATTCTTGACGCTGATATTATGAGAAACATGAACTCTCGTTCTTCCAAGAAACATCCTTAAATAGCAAGTGCTACAGATGAGGCCATGTTATACCATGGTAAAATGTCTTTCTGTATATTTTCATACATAGTACTTCTTACACCCTTTCTGCACTAACAACTTTTTTGACAAGAAAAACGTCGTATATGTTCCCTGAAGGTTACGACGTCAATAAACAATATCACATGTTGATGTGGGTGATGCTAACCTGTCAAACATCAGGCCGGTTTGGGATTCGGTGTCGATGTTTTTTCCTTATATCGTGTAATACACTTTTCCTATATTTCAGTACGAACAGGAGAAAAATTAGTGATACGTCGTTTATCATGCACAACTGTCTATGGGTTACGGAATACAAGATATAAGAGTTCGCTCTCAAAGGATTCAGACTTAAGTGTATTGAGAGTTTGCTCTCCGAAGACATTTCTTCATCCAAATGAACTGTTGGCCTTGCTTTGGTACTTGTTCTAACTAGTAATTAAAGTAACAGAAAAAAACGTTAAGCACCTTGAAGAAATATTCGGATGTAAATGCAACTCTGCACACTTACCTACTGTCTGTGAGTATGTAAATAATTAGCGATCTATTACGAGGTGTACCGACCTATATTAAAACGACTGGACGGAAAAGAAATTCTGGTGTGGCGCTGGTGTTATAGCTACGCAGCAGGTCTACAACCAGTCACATCAACCTTTTGTGTGAAATTTAACCAAGGCAAATTTCCATAATTTGAATGCAAGGGACACTGACGTTTACAACAATGAACTAGGAGATGTTGACTTTTCCTTATGTTTTCGAATGCAAGAAATAGCTGATAGGTGGGACGGATGTGCACACAATCTGTAAAGTAGTTGAAAATATTTTCTCATAATATTCAAGGTCTTCTGGCTTAAGACATTGAAAATGTTCACTGATATTTAATGGTATTTATTCCAGGATGTGTCGTAATGCATAAATTCAGCGTTTATATTCCTGAGCCCTTTCTTTCACTTCTTCTCAATGTTAGGTGTCTTTTTTCTTAAATATTTTGATTATTATTCATTCCTTGTGCTATTTCTATCATATGTCTTAAATTATTTCTAAACCTTGTGAATTAAATGTGACAACTGAACAAGCCTGGAAAAAATTGTCAATGTATCTCGTAAATTTAATTTTTATTGTACAGACTAATGGCTGTGTGGTGCAGCAGCGCCCAAGCCCAAATAAAATGATCTTTTCTTATCACTTGTGAGAGACACAGGGCTACAACAGTGTCTTTCATGTTATCGGCCGTGATACAGTATGTAATGGGCATATTGTCAAGGAGCATTGTGAAGGCCTTGGAGAACTCCAGGTTCATGTATGCACAGTGATACAATCACTTTAGAGACTCTGAAAATGGCGTTATTAAGGGTTCTAATGTGGCCAGACGGTCGAATGATGCAATAGTCACGTATGTGGGGCGTTCGGACCTGACTGTGACTCAATGCACGACAGAATGGCGATGTAACGGAAACCATAGGACTGTTGAACTTTCTTTTCGACGCATTCTGGCCCCGCGTATGGAGGCCAGCCTTATTTTGCCCCGGCCGCATTGCAGCCACTCCAAATCCCCACCTGCTATTCCCAGGAACTGCTAATTGACTCAATACAACACAACGAGTCATCCCGTAACATTGGATGGAGGCTAGATAACCTTCGGCTCCTGAGTCACCATCACCAGCGTGGTCTCCGTTAACTTTAAATCACATACGGCTGCTTCTAGGTTGGTGTCGTACCTGGGTAGCATTTGAACTGGGTGTAGTTAACCTAAAGCAGCTTAATACGCTGTTGAGTGGTAGGGATGGGCCAGAACAGTAAGAAAGCACTGTTCACTGTTGAAAACATGCATAATCTTTTATTTAAATAAAAGTCAACAACCTTATGAAAAATGTTAAAAAGTGTGTGAAATCTTATGGGACTTAACTGATAAGGTCATCAGTCCCTAAGATTACACACTACTTAACTTAAATCATCCTAAGGACCAACACACACACCCATGCCCGAGGGAGGACTCGAACCTCCGCCGGGAGCAGCCGCACAGTCCATGCTGCATCGCATAGACCGCTCGGGTAATCCCACGAGGCTAACCTTATGACGTTAGTGAAATAACTTCTAAAAACAAGTAAGAAATTAAACAGCTTGTCGAATATTTTGAGGAAATCAGATTAGCACTTGATGCCAGCAAAAGATCTATTAAGCAATCAAGAAACCAACCAAAGTGTGAAACATTAACAGGTATTTGAAGTTAGGGAAGCTGCATATTAAAAATCAAAATCTTCATATTTACAAAATTTTTCAATTATCTTTTAAGTATAATGTCTTAAATGATTGCAGAAAATTTCGTGACAACAGTAACAACTCCAACAATGCATCATGTCTGTTGATAACATAAATTCAGAACCACGATACAATTCAGCGCCGCAATAGGCGGGATAATCCGACGACAGGGTGGACGGTGTGAATTGGCACCCACGGGTGTGCTGATGAATGGGACAGGTGTTTTACAACTTGAACTACAACAGATTAAGAACTAACCTTACCAAACTAGTAACAGTTCACTGCTTTACAAAGGGCGGTACATATTTCATTATATTGCCATTTAAGAGCCAAGCATAAGTAAATAAAAAATAAACCATCTACCCAATCAGCGAATATGCTGACAAGCAACAAAGAAAGCACTTAACAACTGGGTAACACCCCGATTACAGGAATGAGGAAACCGAAAAAATTTAACTGGCAAGGAGTTACTTGTAGACTAGTAATTATGCAGCAGGAACAGTCATTACACACTATTTTGAAATGAAAGAAAATTCAAACTCACTTGCTCTTAACATGCTTTGCAGTAAGGTACTAGCTATAAGTAGTGAATTGGGCAGCTTTTAACAACGTACACTCCACTATTTCAAATAGCTAAGCCACCGACTCTCAGACGTCAACTTGGTTTAGCAATCTGCCTGTAACAACAGCAGGTAGAAAAGTAAATACATTTTGTAGCAGAATTTACCTCAGAAAATCTCAGGGCTGGCCAACTAACAGCCCCACTAAGATACTTCACAAATACTTAACAAAAATGATTACAGTGAAACACACTCTGATTAAATTAGACTCACCTCTCTAAAATGTTTTACAAATGCTTAACTGAAATAATTAGAATGAAAAGGCGCTCTGATTAAATTAGACTGACTCCAATAAAACGTTTCGCAAGTGCTCAACTAAAATGATTACAGTGAAAAGGCGCTCTGATTACATTAGACTTCACTGTTTCTAAAGGAAGAACAATATACAGTTCAACCCTCTACATGGTGCACGGCAAGCCATTCGAAATGTGACCAATTTAAACAAGTAGTTCTCAATAACGTAACTCCGCTAGTTCTGAGACACAGACCATGCAACTTTCATGTATTTCACAAACAGTTGCGATTAATGTCTGTAATGAAACAGAGTTGCTTTCATTAAGGTAAAATTAAGTTCTGTCAGAGGGAACCCCCATAAACAGCAAACGCAGAAGACCTTCCAGGAAGGAAAAAGTAGTCGCAGTACTATGACTTAAATGGAACAAGGCGGAGAAGCCATAGAAAGTCACACCAAAAATATTTGATGAATCGGTAGCGAAGTGGCACTCAAAATCTCCACAAACTCAGCACAGCCAAATATCTAGAGTCATCAACACCACAGCCAACCAAAAGTCCCATCTTCGCGGGATGAGGTCTGTGCTCAGCAAAAGCCTTTAACTATCGCCTCAGACAGTGGAGGTAAACTGACGTCGCACCCCCACAATAGCTCCTTCCAATTCGACCCAAAAATTCCAACTGTCAACCTTCGTGTCAGTAAAAGCTCCTCTCGTGGAGATCGTGCCCGGCACTGCTCAGCATGCATAGCTGAAGAGTGGATTCGCGTCATTTTCAGTGAAGGATCTCTATTCTGATATATCTCGAATGACAGCCTCTGCAAGAATGATTGGGCGCAGGGTAGGCAATTTTTTAATGATACTGTTTGATTTTTAAATGAAAATCACCTTTCCTTGCTGCACTGCATTTTATTTGTTCCAGACGCATCATGAGTGGTATCTGAAATGAAACAGTTTTTTTTTTGATATGTATTATTTATTAATTACAAAATTGTTCAAGTCTCGTTTTCATGTAAATAAATGATTACTTACAGATCTTCGCGTTTTTGGTTAGCATATGCCTCTCCTCTCATCGGTTCACATGCTGGAGGTCACACTACACCAATGTTTACGAAACATAAGCATGTTTTCAGGTTCCAAACTTTTTTCTTCCCACTTTTCACGTTGTTTGTCCTTATGATGCACTATCAGTCGTCAGTCATTAATTATATAGCTTTCATCAAAAACTATGATTTGGAGATGTATCTGTTGTCAGTTCACTATGTGTCTTATCCTGTTTGGTTTGTCTGCGTACATGCTGAAAACTAAAGTCTATTCATTTCTGTTAGTTTCTCTCTCTCTGTCTGATTCTGTTCGTGATAATAATAATAATAGCACCCAACCCCTTTCCAGTCATTTGTCCATGAACCTGTCCACAAAACAGTTAAACCAAAACTGAAAGCCGGCCGGTGTAGCCGTGCGGTTAAAGGTGCTTCAGTCTGGAACCGCGTGACCGCTACGGTCGCAGGTTCGAATCCTGCCTCGGGCATGGATGTGTGTGATGTCCTTAGGTAAGTTAAGTTTATTAGATCTAAGTTCTAGGCGACTGATGACCTCAGAAGTTAAGTCGCATAGTGCTCAGAGCCATTTGAACCAAAACTGAAATCAGCTGAACACCAAAACTTTCAACTATTCTCTGACAGTTATTACATTCATGTTCAACATTCTACAACTCGCACTGAAAACTACGAACAACACAACTCCACATAAAAAAATCAATGCATATACAGTATGTGATCAAAAGTATTCGGACACCCCCACGAACATACGTTTCTCATGTTAGGTGCATTGTGCCTTCACCTGCTGTCAGCTACTTCATATCAGTGATCGCAGTAGTCATTAGACATCGTGAAAGAACGGAATGGGGCGCTCCGCGGAACTCATGGACTTCGAACGTAATCAGGTGATTGGGTTTTTCTTGTGTCATAGGTCTGTGCACGAGATTTCAACACTGCTAAACATCCCTAGGTCCACTGTTTCCGATGTGATAGTGAAGTGGAAACATGAAGGGTCACGTACAGCACGAAAGTGTACAAGCCGATCTCGTCTATTGACTGACAGACACCGCAGACTGTTGAAGAGGCTCGTAACGTGAAATAAGAAGATATCTATCCGGGCCACCACACAGACATTCCAAACTGCATCAGGATCCATTGCAAGTACTATGACAGGCGGGTCGTAAGAAAACGGGATTTCATGGTCGAGCGGCTGCTCATTAGCCACACATCACGCCGGTAAATGCCAAACGACGCCTTGCTAAGTGTAAGGAGCAATTGAACAGTGGAAAAACGTTGTATGGAGTGACGAATAGCGGTACACAATGAGGCGACCCGATGGCAGGGTGTGGGTATGGCGAATGCCCGGTGAATGTCATCTGTCAGCGTGTGTAGTGCCAACAGTAAAATTGAGAGGCGGTGGTATTATGGTGTGGTGTTTTTCACGGAGGGGACTTGCAACCCTCGTGCGTTTGCGTGGCACTACCACAGCACAGGCCTACATTGATGTTTTAAGCATCTTCTTGTTCCCACTGTTGAAGAGCAATTCGTGGATGGCGATTGCATCTTTTCAACACGATCGAGCACCTGTTCATAATGGACGGCCTGTGGCGGAGTGGTTACACGACAATAAAATCCCTGTAATGGATTGGTCTGCATAGAGTCCTGACCTGAATCCTATAGAACACCTTTGGGATGTTTTGGAACGCCGACCTCGTGCCAGGCCTCGCCGACCGACATCGATACCTCTCCTCAGTGCAACACTGCGTGAAGAGCGGGCTGTCGTTCCCCAAAAGCCTTCCAGCACCTGATGGAACGTATACCTTGGAGAGTGGAAGCTGTCACTAAGGCTAAAGGTTGGCCAACAAAATATTTAAATCCAGCATTACCGATGGAGGGCGCCACGAACTTGTAAGTCATTTTCAACCAGGTGTCCGGATGCTTTTGACCACTATATATTCTCTCTCTCTCTTTCTCTCTCTCTATCTCTCTCTCTCTCACTCACTCTCTCTCTCTCTCTCTCTCTCTCTCTCTCTCTCTATCTCTGCCTCTCTCTCTCTCTCTCTCTCTCTCACACACACACAGGAAAAGAGAGAGAGAGAGAGCGAAACTAAAGGATATGAATAGACAGTAGTTTTCAGTATACACTTAGTCAGTTTGGCAACATGTACCTAAGTGAACCAAACACGATAAGACACATAGTGAACTCAAGATAGATACATCTCGAAATCGCAGTTTTCGATTATATCTCTATAATTAGGACAGAAGACTGCTAGTGCATCATAACAATAAGGGCAAACAACGTGAAAAGTAGGAAGAAAAAAGTTCGGAACATGAAAACATACTTACGTTTTGCTAACAGAGCTGTAGTACGACCTCAAGCTTGTGACCAAATGAGAGGAAAAGCAGACGCCAATTAAAAACGCGAAGAACTATCCCACTGATTAGGCCCTAAATTGAAAATGGAGAACGCGCCTAGAGAAATAAAATATAATGCAGCAAGAAGCCGCAGTTCTTATTTACAAAACAAATATTTCTGTGCTTGTTGCAGAGGACAGCTACGGAATTATTTTAACTAGACACACAGGATCATCCTTTGAAGTATGGGGTGGCAGCTATTGTGTGTAACTTCGGGTCACCTGAGTAGCGATCCAGAGAATGCTGCCGGGACAGCAGTACGTCACATATGTAAGTAGGCTGTTTAGGTTTTTATATTGGTAACGCCATAGCGCTCTGTATGAAAATCACTGGCTGTGCTGTGTGCAGTCTGTGGCTGGTTTGCATTGTTGTTCGCTATTGTAGTGTTGGGCGGTTGGCTTTTATATTGGTAACGCCATAGCGCTCTGTATGAAAATCACTGGCTGTGCTGTGTGCAGTCTGTGGCTGGTTTGCATTGTTGTTCGCTATTGTAGTGTTGGGCGGTTGGCTTTTATATTGGTAACGCCATAGCGCTCTGTATGAAAATCACTGGCTGTGCTGTGTGCAGTCTGTGGCTGGTTTGCATTGTTGTTCGCTATTGTAGTGTTGGGCGGTTGGCTGTTAGCGGCGCGTAGCGTTGCGCAGTTGGAGGTGAGCCACCAGCAGTGGTGGATGTGGGGAGAGAGATGGCAGAGTTTTGAGAGCGGATGATCTGGACGTATGTCCATCAGAGACAGTAAATTTGTAAGACTGGATATCATGGACTGATATATATATTGTGACTTTTGAACACTATTAAGGTAGCTATATTGTTTGTTTTTTATCAAAATCCTTCATTTGCTAACTATGCCTATCAGTAGTTAGTGACTTCAGTAGTTAGAATCTTTTATTTAGCTGGCAGTAGTGGCGCTCGCTGTATTGCAGTAGTTCGAGTAACGAAGATTTTTGTGAGGTAAGTGATTCATGAAAGGTATAGGTTATTGTTAGTCAGGGCCATTCTTTTGTAGGGATTTTTGAAAGTCAGATTGCGTTGCGCTGAAAATATTGTGTGTCAGTTTAAGCACAGTATTTATAATGTTTCTAAGGGGACGTTTCATATGTCGACCCTTAGCCAAGGATACCTCACTGGAATCTTCTGATTTTTTCTTGCAGTTTCTGTAATTAGTGTAGCTATTGTTTATTGCTAGCGCGTAATTATAGAGAGAATTTCCTTTGTATTTGTAGATTTTCATTGTTGTACAGTAAAACAGCTGTGGCTTGCATGTAGATTTGCACCAAGTATTTCGCAGCTGCGCTTGCAATTAACGAGATATTATTTTCAATGCTATGTTAATGTGTTTTCTTATTATGCTCTTCAGATTGTGCTTTTCTGTGTTGTCGTGTGAAATATTGTGACAATAATGGCGTGTGAAAAACGTAATACTAGGCTCCAAAGTAAACTGAGAAATGACAGTGAAGACGAAAGCAGTGTGTTACCGCCACCATGTAATGAATTAAATTATGTTCAAACTAGTAATTTGGTGGTTGTGGATAGGGAAATGGAGCGGGCGGCAAATAATGGTGTAGACAGTGAAACAATTAGTGAACAGGGAAGCATTATCGATCTATCGGTCGGAAACAGCTCGCCTCTGGAATCCGAAATGACAGGACGAAATCTAGCAAATACCGTAGATTCAGGTTTTGGGTCCTCACCGTTTTCTCAAATAACTCAAGACACATTTTCAGCTTGTCAAAATGTGAATGTTGCCGGTGCAAATTCACTGCCGAAAAGCACTGAGGAACATGTTTCAGACACCAGTGCATTGTTATTACAATTAATAGAGCAAATGGGACAAAAGCTTCAAAAGTTAGACACCAGACTTGAACAAACACGTGAAGATTTAACTACTGAGTTACATAACATCGAATCGAAATGTCAAAAAGTCTGTAATGACGTAAAAACACAAATTTGTGAGCATTTTCAACCTATTTTTTCGCGGCATCACAATACATTTCAGAATCACGAAGCAGCCATCAAAGAACTGCAAACTATTGTTCATGAAAATAACGAGACCTTGCATCTACCGACTCGGTTACACTACTTGCAAAAACTCAGGAAAACTTAAAGGACATAGTAGATACTCTGAAAATTGGTTCAGAAAGACACATGGAGGAAATTAGTTCATTATCAGAGAATGTAGTCGAACTTTCGGATCAGCTAAATTATTTATCTACGAAGGTAGATGATAATCTGAATGACACAAGACCGGTAGTCTTTAATAATACAGAAGAGTACGAGCAAATTAGGAAATTCAAACAAAATCAGAATCAAATTAATACGCAACATCAAAGAGAAATCCGGGAAGTACAAGAATTACATATTTCAGAGGACAGTCGCGCTCCAATACGGGAAGAGGGACATAGAAATACGGAACAGCCACAAAATAATAACACAGGGCACTTTGGAAATTATGAAAGAAATTGGCAAGGTACACCGGATTTTGAGATGGAACCGCCGAAACGACGTAACACTGACCGACATGCGACTCGCCGACATGATGATTTTGACTATAAGCTGTTAATCACTACACGTAAATTCAAAACATTTAAGAATTCTGGCAACGACATTCATCCACAAGCATGGCTTCATCGATTCTCTCATTGTTTTCCTCCCAACTGGTCATTGGGGCACAGGTTAGAATTTATGTGTGGCTACTTAGAGAATGAACCAGCTGTGAGAATGCGATCGGTCATTCACGATTGTCACAGTGAAGGAGAATTTTATCATGCCTTCCTCTCAGCATATTGGTCTCAAGCTGCACAAGACCGAGTAAAACATAGCATCACAATGATGAAACATTTCGAACAATCTGAATTTTCCAGTCTTGTGAAATATTTTGAAGACATTTTGCGCAAGAATCAGTACCTGTCAAACCCATACTGCCCCTCAGAACTCATCCGCATTTGCTTAATCAAATTACCTGAACACTTACGACATATTATTTTGGCGGGACGTTGCAAAGACGACACTGAAGCTTTTCAGGGAGTGTTACATGAATTGGAAACTGACACTGACAATCGCGGGACGCGAAAACAGGAACATAACAGTAGTTACAGGTCACATCCGTCACAATGCCGCGATGACAGAAATAATAACTGGACACGACAAGGCTATTCTTACAACGCAAATCGTGACCAAAACAGACACCACCCGTATGAGAACCGTTGGCAGAATAATAGTTACAAAGATCGCATTTCCGTAGTAATGAATATGACAGAGATAACCATAGAAACAGACAATATGGGAACCAAAACAATTATTATCAAGGGAGACAGAATCACTTCAGACACAACGGTCCTCCGCGCAGTTACGACTCAGGGAGAAGTTCTCCACCACGTCACCGACAAGAAATTAATTACAGAAATTACCGACATGACGACAGACGATATAATCGTAACGACAGATCTGAATTTCATCAGAACTGGCGAGATTCCAACAGGGGAGGGCCTTCTCGTCAAGGTGAATTTGTAGAAGTTAGGTCTGCTAATCCTGATAACGACGCGTGTCAACAAAGAGACAGACAATGACTCGCACCGCAGGCAGCCACGTGCGCCGTCCGGCTCAGAGAAAAATAACATTGACGCTAACCTTCAGAAAAATTCCAGTATTCTTTAGCAATGTATACCGCATGATAATTGCTTTCAAGTTGAAACTCTGAGTACTAGGAAGAGTAAAGGATTGCACCACATTTCACACGTAAAACCGTTTATTGAGAGATAAGCTATTTTTTAATTTAGTCTTTGCTATAAAATTTTTCACTTCACGTTATTAGTACTCTTTGTCACAATTAGAAACTGTTAACATGCAACTATGTTTTAAAGTTAACTATCCAGTCAAGAACCTAGGCAACTTATTTAGACAAGTAATTACAAATGCATCGTTATAGTGAACAGAGCACACGGTGTTACTGTGTGTGTTCATTCTTGCTTGTTAGTTGCACGATTATGTAACGACTATAAGGCTTACATACTTAGAACATATACTGCTAATGAGATCTTAATGCAACATTTTGGTTTACTTGAAATTACATTCTTTATTTGAAGTACATTCTGTGAGATTAAAGATGACTTAGCATTTGGTTTCTTTGACAGCTACACGATTATATCATGACGCAACTAATGTGTGACACGATTTACATTGTTGCTTTTATGCTATATCTGTTTTATATCTGCACAGTTTTTCTGAATTCTTCTAGAAAGTAAGCCCGCATCTCGTGGTCGTGCGGTAGCGTTCTCGCTTCCCACGCCCGGGTTCCCGGCGGGGTCAGGGATTTTCTCTGCCTCGTGATGGCTGGGTGTTGTGTGCTGTCCTTAGGTTAGTTAGGTTTAAGTAGTTCTAAGTTCTAGGGGACTTATGACCACAGCAGTTGAGTCCCATAGTGCTCAGAGCCACTTGAACCATTTTTTCTAGAAAGTAAAACATGTTTTAGTAGTAACTTTTGTGGCATAGCTACAATGTGACAGCATTTTTCGTCGCACAACAATACGTTACAGTATAGTACTTTCTTGATCACAGTAATGTACGTAATAACTACGATATCTATACGCATAGCATTTCACTTTTGTTTATCATGAGGTAAGTACATTGACTTCTACAGAACTTTGCTTATGGACGACTCTGATTACTACATTTAGCACATTTTTACCGTTAAGTGGTGACAGAGATTATCTTACAAGACACACAGTTTAGCGCTGCAGTACACGTATTTGAGTGATTAATTTTGTGCTTAAAACATTTATTTTTAAAGATTTTTGATTTACAATGATACAAAGGTTTTCCGTGATACATTTCATTCCATTGCTGTAATCTGTAACACCTGAGGGTATAATTACATTAATCCTCAGGGGACACACGCTTACTTTGTGTACCATGTGTTTGGCAAGCACAATGAGCTCTAGCTAATATGGTATTTGTTTACACAACTTTACACATCGGTACCATATTTCTCTAAAACATAAAATACACAGCTATCTGATCATTTAACTGAAAAAGACAAACATTTATTTTACTACGTCAGTGACACATTTTTACGCAATTACACAGTTGGATAACTTCACACATATGAGATTGTATTTTGTCTGTACTTTGTGAACTGTTCATATTTTTTTCGGAACCATTGTGATACTATGAGAGCTTTGAATGATTTATTTGGTATGGGATCACGATTTTTAAAGTACGATTGAGGTAGATGACACTATTTAAATGAGCAGAGAGTTTTTTTTAGGTTTTGAAATTATTGCAGAAAGCTACGAAGTTTTTGAGATTTGGCTGAGTTTTTATGATGTTATTATTACGATGACAATGTGTATTATGCTGTTGAGGTATGTTTATGATCTATAAGCTGATGCTATATGAGGAATTTGATTATGCTGCGTATTTATTATGATGAAATATTCAAGAAGTGTCGACGAATATGTATATGTATAATAAGGTATGGAATAATGCATAGTGGTTACGGACTCTGACTTGTGAAAAAGGATGTTGGAAACTAAGAATCGTACTTTAAGACTTATGAAATGTGTGTAAATGCGTGAATGTATCACAATGCCGGCAAAAATTTTTTGGACATTGTTATATTTATAAGATTTTGTTTCTACAGTTTTGTAACGCAAATATTTCGACCTGTGAAATTTTATTTGTATCAAACTGTCACTGCAGTGGAAACTGATGTAAATATTTCGGTAAGGAAGGTAGGTCACCTTGACGTAATGCACTGTAAGCACCCAGCTGCGTGACGGTCGCTTGGAAAAAAGTTATTACTATGTGCCTTTCAGAGGCACAGGTGGAGAAAAAAAGAGGCCATTATCCTCGCTATTGATATTTCTTTGTAGAAAGCATCGCAAATAGGACACAATCAAACCTGAAAACATATGATTACACTGTGGAGCTCTTAATTTATGATATTTACTAAAATGCCTAATGAAATGATGAGAAACATTTTACATCTATTGTCTTTCTAGTTGAGAGATTGCTCATTTTGTTTAATATCTAGTTTCTAGATGCACTGCAGCATTGGTTAAAATAAAATTTAATAGATGTACTAATATAGTTATTTTATGCCTACTGATCCAGTAAATAATAATTTTATGATCTACATCCAAAAAAAAACGAGGGAGCACAAAAAAAATTTCCCCTCACAGGAATTGCATACATAATTTTTGTCAATGACTGGGTAACTTTTGAGTAGTGTAAGTTAAGGTGATGCATCACTCTGGTGTTAAGATCTGACATAGGTATTAGACATTTCATATCTTTTCTGTAATATTTTTTCTGCTTGAGCTTTGCCATGTTTGGTATATGTTATAGCATTTGCTGCTGCTGTTTGCCAGGCATAGTGCTATTAAATTTCACTTTGTATTACTCTGTTAAGCCAGTTTTATTACTGATTTCTTTTTCTTTTTGCTGCACATTGGCTCGTATTAGTTGTAATGTTGCATTTGCTCTCCTAATTTAGATATAATGCTGCTTGCTTTGCCAATTTGCATTTTTTTGTCATTCCTGTTTGTGTTAATTTGTTGTGTGTTCCTGCATTGCCTCGTCCCTTAGTATTTATATCTGAGCTCAATAGATTTAAGTTACCTTAAGAGGGGTAGACTATATAAGAAATTAACTATGAAAAATAGGGAAAGAATGCATTGAGAAGTTATACAAAAAAGATTTGGGCAAAAATGATTATTGTACAATGAGAAATATTTACTTAACAGGGTTAAATATGATTTTTTTTTCTGCAGGAGCAAATGTTGAAATAAGAGGAAAGACCTATGGAATGAAGTTTTAGGTTGGACTGCAGTACCAAATGTTACACTGAAAACGAACCGAGTCCTTTCCGTTTCTGTTATTCCGCTATGTGTTTGTGTACCCTTGTGTATTTGTGTTTTTCCTGTCTTTATGTGTTTAGCTAATAAGATTTATTTGTAGAATTTTATCTAGTACTTAGCTACATTCACTATGATGAGGAATACTGTTATCCTCAAATATAATTTGCATTTATAATATGTTATTTACTTTGTAAAGATGTTTGGACATTATTTATTCTGTTTTGCTTTAATGCTCACATGCGAAGTTAATGTTTCGAAAGTTATTCTGACCTTTTATGTATTTACTTATGTCATAATTCCTGTAACACTGATGTATGTGCTTATTTCTAATCGTTTGCAAAGCCTGTATTACTGCAAATGTTATCTGTATTATTAGGTTTTTAATGATGTTTTCTGTACCTTTATGATTGTATTCTCACGTTATAAAATTGTAATTGACACCAGTTCATCAAATTAAGTAACTTGTAAGCATTCATTTCAGTGCACACATTTCTGTTGGTCATAGTATTTGCACAATATGTGAGAAGTTGGGACTGTTAGTGTTTGCACGTGTGTTGATAATTCAGCAAGGGGCTGGTTAACAGCATTGCTGCTTCTAAGGACAGTTCCAAAAACTTTGTGAGTACACAAGTGGTGGTTTATGGACTTGCTATATTGCCTGCAAGACTCTTCGATGGTGACTGTGCACCTGCACAGTTGCAACAAATGGCTGCTGGCCATCTCTACAAGGACTGCAGTGGATCTGCACCTTTGATGACCCACCAATACCAATAATTCTACAAGGACTGCAGTGGGTCTGCAGCTCTGGTGGCCCACCAATACCATACGCTCTACCAGCACTACAGTGGGTCTGCTCTCTGATGACCTACCTACCAATATTCCTAAAAACTTCGACTGACTCTGCTGTGGGTTTGCTCTGTTGTGGCCCATTACCTGTCTGCATGTCAAGAGTCAGCACTGTCTTTCCGTTGGAAGGACAACACTACTTCTTCAAGACTGCATGGAAATCCACTACTTCTGTGTGCATTTTCTTTTACTGCTCAGACTTTGAGAAAAAAACTGCAATTTTACTGTGATGATTGATCGGGACTGCCTTTATGGAGAAATATGTATTGGCCAGTGCCCAAAACAATTTGTAAATTTTTTTGTGGGGAGCATGGGGGCTATGTAAGTAGGCTGTTTAGGTTTTTATATTGGAAAAGCCATAGCGCTCTGTATGAAAATCACTGGCTGTGCTATATGCAGTCTGTGGCTGGTTTTCATTGTTGTTCGCTATTGTAGTGTTGGGCGGTTGGCTGTTAGTGGCGCGTAGCGTTGCGCAGTTGGAGGTGAGCCACCAGCAGTGGTGGTTGTGGGGAGAGAGATGGCAGAGTTTTGAGAGCGGATGATCTGGACGTGTGTCCATCAGTAAATTTGTAAGACTGGATGTCATGAACTGATATATATATATATATATATATATATATATATATATATATATATATATATATATATATATATAATGACTTTTGAACACTATTAAGGTAAATACATTGTTTGTTGTTTATCAAAATCTTTCATTTGCTAACTAGGCCTATCAGTAGTTAGTGACTTCAGTAGTGGCGCTCGCTGTATTGCAGTAGTTCGTAACGAAGATTTTTGTGAGGTAAGTGATTCATGAAAGTTATAGGTTATTGTTAGTTAGGGCCATTCTTTTGTAGGGATTTTTGAAAGTCAGATTGCGTTGCGCTGAAAATATTGTGTCTCAGTTTAGTGTTGATCAGAAAAGGTAAAGAGCGAAATGTCTGAGTACGTTCAGTTCTACTCAGCTGTTTGAAAATCAAATAATGGTAAGAGGTTTATCAGCACAGTAATTCATAAATTTTTCTTAGGGGACGTTTCACATAGATCCCGCATCCTCAAGCGATACCAACCATGAGACACTTTCACTGTTCCATATTTCAACAGGATATCGCCCGTCCCTTCTGGACAGGGATACTGCAATCCAACTGTATCATGTTGACCCTTTCAGACCTGAATTTTTTTTCTGGAGGAAGTAAATTTTTTCTTTATGTGGCAATGGTCTTAGGTGATTTTTTTAAATGACTTTTAGATGCAAGATTTATACAGAAATACGTATCCTTTTTCAAAATATGGCGCATACACTTCACGTAGTTTTATAGACTAAGTTAAGTAATTACAAAATACTCTCTATTGCAAGAAATATTAAAATAATCGTTCAGTAATTACATGCAAAATAACAACAACAATATTCGACTATACAGTGGAATATCGCGAACCGACCACATCCGTGTATTCTGGTGGCAACGAGTTGCTACGCACTGCTACATTTATTTTCTGATATTTTCGTGGATGTGTCCAACAGTTGGCACCACTTCCGCATGATCAAAGGCTGGAGAATCACAAATATGTACCTCATGTTTCCAAAGGGAAAAAATATTTCTGTTGCAGCTAAGGCATAATTAAAGTTAACAAACATAGCTGTACCGGAGAGAGTCTGAAAGGCTTAAGGCTCTTACTTGATCAGCAATCAGTAACCAACAGAAATTGTGTGCGGTAAGCTCGAACATCCATACCAGCGACAGTGTCCAAAACATCGACAGGTATTAACAACAGTTGTAGTATTGTGCGTTGTATGTCAGCAATCGCTTTGAAATCCCTAGCGTACTTATGCCGGAAACTGAGACGCCTCTTTGTTTAAAGAATTCATTATACAAACTTTAAAATCATTAGCGACACTAGTCGGATGCCTGTTAATAATCACTTTTATGTCTTGACACTGCAGATGTGGATACTTATTTACCATAGAAGATGAAACGAGAACGAGGCATTTCGTCGGGCAGGGATCGACGTGTCATTTAAGTAAGTATTTCCAAAAAAAAAGGCAGAAATCTGATATTGGTGATGCCACTTTATTAATAAAACAAAGGCAATGCTGGAAAACGACAGAATTACAGAGTTCTCCATACATTAAGATCAGCGGGCTATAACAGGAATCAAAACGTAGTTTTTGTGGTTTGTAGATTGACGGCTGTTTATTCAGCCATCAAATGGAACCTGCAAAATTACTACCGCTGACTAGAAGAAAACGTCACGTGCCATAACTCGATTTCCCAGAAAATTCGCTCAGTGGAAGAGGAGTCATAATAAGCGAACACGTGTCTCAGCTTATCTATAGATATTCGACCGTTTCCGAGAAAACGACGGTCAACATTTTCCAGGTACTTTATCCGCCTTTTTGCAGGCAACTAGTTCAGCGGAAGTGGTGGCACAGTAGCTATTGTCGTCGCTTCACACTTCGTGCCCCGTGTTCGAAACTCTATCATTACTTTTACTTTTGTTTTTCATTTATCTACCCATTCCCATATGAGGTTACTACATTAATGTTTCACATTGAATATCAAAATAGCGTTGTCCTTAAATTTACTAATTGTATGTCTGGTTAATTAATGTAAAAATAAATTAATGAGAAATGATAATTAAATGGACACCCTAGCTGCAAACAGGCGCTGATGTACTTCATTGGGGACATGTTGAAAATGTGTGCTCCGACCGGGACTCGAACCCGGGATCTCCTGCTTACATGGCAGACGCTCTATCCATCTGAGCCACCATGGGGCGTGGGAGTTTTCATCCTAACTCAGATGTCGGCATGTTAAATTTAATTTTTCTACTCTCATCCTGGCTATTTCGTAATTTAGCCGTAGTTCATGTGGTCCAGTTCTTTCAAGTACTTCTTGGAAGACAATTGGAACACGTACTGTCAGCCTTTTCTAATTTATTTTAGCCACTGTTTTATTCACTCTAATTTTTAGGTAAGCCCACTGTAGTGTGATCGGATCCGCATTCGGCATTGGGCTTTGTTCTACAGTTGCAGGAAGATGTTCTCCATCTCTTATCAACAAGGTTGTAGTCAGTTGGTTCTTGGTATGTCCATTTGAGGAGTTCCACGTAAAGAGACTGCGTTTGTGATGCTTAAACATTGTATTTATCAAGGAAAATTTGTTGTCAGTTGCAGACTGTAGCGAGCGATTGCCTCAGTCATCGCATATTCCAATGCAGTAACACACGAAGGCTTGTAAAGAAAGTAAAGTCAAAGTTTTGCAGATGATTCAGCTACCTCCAATAAAATGTGTCCACAGAACAGTTTCTCACATATTCAGTCATATGATGATAAGATTTCCAATTGGTGGAAAGAACTGAGACTCCCCTCAAATTTTCAGAAATTAGAATATTGCACGTCACAGACTGTGAAATGTATGTTCCTACATGGCGACTTATTACAGTACATGAAAGAAATGTAAGTTATTTACAAACTACGGTATGCACACACTTTATTCAACACGTAAATATCACTACAGATATTCGGATTTAGGTTATGACATGTTCGACATCCTAAGTGATGATGTGGCGCACACGAAGAGCGAAACTCTGCATGACCCGATGAAGCGTCGGAACATGGATGCTGTCGATGACCTCCTGAATGACCGTTTTTAGCTCAGCATTAGTTTTGGAGCTGTTTCTGTAGAAAAATTAGTCGCTTGTGTTCAGATACGGAGAATATGGCCGCCATTGGTGGCACATGCCAGTGGTCTCTGGGTACCCAGGAGCCAGAATGCGGTTCCCAAAGTGCTCCTCCAGGATATCAAACGCTCTCATGCTTCGATGGGTGGTCGAGCTCCATCTTGCATGAACCACAAACCACATAACGTCGAAATCACGGTCACTTTGGATAATGGGGATGAAATCATCTTCCAAAACCTTTATGTACCGATCGGTAGTCACCCTGCCATGAAGGAATACTGCACCGATTACTTCGCGACTGGGCATTGCGCACCGCAAAGATACCCGTTGAGGGTGAAGAGACTTCTCGATCGCGGAATGCGGATTCTCAGTTCCCCAAATGCCCCAATTTTTCTTATTGACGAATCCATTTAAATGAAAGTGGTCTTCGTTGCTAAATCAAACCAAGCTTGCGCATACTAATTCCCATTATGTCCCGCTGCCAACCGTGCAGTTTGGGCGTCCTAACGCAAACCGTTAAGCAATTATAATGATTTTATTTTATAGACCTCAATAATTGTCACCCTGTTTAACTAAACCAGTGAATCACAACTGGAACCAGTCAACTCATACAAATACTTGGGCGTAAATGTGTGTGTAAATATGAAATGTTATGACCATATAGCCTCAATATTAAGTAAATGCTGGTGGCGAACTTTGATTCATCGGCTGGACACAGAGAAGATAGTTAGACTAAAAACGTGACCGATGCTATACTCCTCCTCAAGCGAATGGTACCCATACTAAATAGGACTATCTTGGCGAGATGGACCGTAGACAAAGAACGATAGCACAAATGAGAATAGATCCGTGCACCCCAATGGCAGAGTAACAACCTGAACTGAGAGACTACTGAAAATAGACGCCATGATTCATAAAAAGCAGAATTGCAGTCAATCAAGAACCAGGACGTAATGAAGACTCCAGGAATATACTAGAGCCTCCCACGTTTTGCTCTCCGTGAGGAAAGATAAGAGACATTTAGACCACTTACAGTGAGCAGAGATGCTTTTAGGCAGTTATTTTTGCTGCACTCCTTGCGCGAAAGTAACGCCAAGAAATCCCATTAAGTGGTGCACTTGCGAGGTATTGAACGTCGTACATTTCATTGTAGATGCTGCATCTAGATTTACACACTTTTTATACTAAAGTCAAACGTGGCGAGGAAGAGCTGGACGCGTACATATAATGGTACCTCTGAACTGGCATTTCAAAGAAAGATCAAACTCAAATTCCCCAAACGCATTACAAAAGAGCACCTGCACTGCTTTCCCTAATTTCCGGACCGATACTATATCGATGATCGCAAAAATACATCCATCACCGTGTCTGCATTCATACAAGAATGTATGAGGCTATAAATTTATATACGCCGGCGTTGACAGGTAGCAGTACGAGGTGAAACTTAATCGCTGATCTCTCGAGCCTGTTCGATCGACAAGATAGGCGAGCGACATCCGATAGCCACTTGTAAATTTACCTCCACTCTCGTCATCATGGTGGAAGTGTACAGTAAAGTATCAGGACTAGGTGGAAACTCCACGGCCTAAAAATGAATGTGCTCTTAGATGAAATGTTCAAAAAATGGTTCAAATGGTTCAAATGGCTCTGTGCACTATGGGACTCAACATCTGAGTTCATCAGTTCCCTAGACTTGGAACTTCTTAAACCATCACACACATCCATGACCGGGACAGGATTCTATCCTGCGACCGTAGCGGTCGCGTGGTTCCAGACTGAAGCGCCTAGAACCGCTAGGCCACAGCGGCCGGCTTGAAATCTTCCATTGTGTTCCCCATTCTAGTCAGTGTATTTTTTCCGACGCTGCTCCATAGAACAGAGACTTTTCCTGTAGGGTACTACAGGAAATATTCATCTCCGAGTACTATAAGATGTTCCTCATAATCAAATATGGCACTGGGTGAGGAAACAGTTAAAAACCAGAGAACGAGGAATCTAATGGTGACGGTGGATGGTCCAAATTAGTACTTTTAGTCGATCAGTCTCTTCATTCCCTTAGATTTATCTATTGTATTTTATTATACCTTTATGATTTCAGTCCTCAATCTTAATTCTGGCTTGATAAATATCTCTTGCCAGCTATCCTTTTCCTTTGAGCAGCAGTGAAGAATCAACTAAGACGGCGTGAACTCCTGGAACCTCCTCATCCAGCATCCTTTCAACGACAGTTTCACTAACAATTCATGTAGAAACGTGAGCGCAACCAGTGTCTCCTATGCATTTTGTTCTTTGCCAGAATGAAAAATGCGCCTGTCATAGCACAAAATAGACGAATATGTCCTGGGCAGAGACAGGGATGTAAAAGAAGGGAAGTAGCTTTTCTAATAATCTGCCACCTTCGAAGACATGTAAATCAAAACTTCTTGGCATATACATCATTTTTACTTGTCAGTATTAGTATCCATATCATGTAATACAATCCATCGTGTCAAGTTAAGTAACATGTAGCATTATGTCATGTCATATAACATGACATTTGTCATGTTGTGCAATATGGCACAACGTGTCATTAAAGTGTAGGGTCCATGCTTCCCCTCTTTGGGTACTTCCTGTCATAGATGCGCCCCGCCCTCCCTCAGACGCTTCCTATTCTAGATGTATTCCACTCTCTAGAAGCACATAAACTTGTCTGTTTACTCTTACACACCTCATCGTACATGTAGACTACAGGGGGCTTGCTTCGGGGACGAATTCTACACTCGGAGGAAAAAAATCAACCTCTAATCCATTCAAAAATCCAAAACTGTGTTCAGCGTCCACCACGGGAGATAATTCAGCAAATAAATTTTATCCCCCCACCCAAGAAAAATATTTTTAGCTATATGATGTAATGCATAGTTTATCATGGCTAGCCAGACTTCTGGAATTTTGGGCAAATGATCACGGACTTTGGCATATAAATTGTAAGATGCAGGCTTACCAACATCTCGCTGCGAAGAGAGCTCGCTGCCTTGGGGCAGTAGGTTAAGAATAAAAATACTCGAATACGTCAAATTTTTTGGGTTTATATGCCTTTGAAGCTGGCATATTAGTCGAAAAACCAGTTCCCTTTTATTACACCCCTTATTCTGCCCAGGGCATAGTCGCCTTTTGTGCTGTGATAGGAGCATTTTTCATTCTGGTTCCCAACTTATAGACTTATCATAATTCTGATATTAGACAGCCATAGCCTGGGAATTGACATAGATTTTTGTTGAATCGGGCGACGAGTTACACAGTATAGGTTTTTGTTTTTGTCTTTCGAATCATGTAGTTTGAGTTGGTCATCGTTCGTCTGGCTCCTCTACGGTGTGATTGAAACTGTCCGGTATAGACTACTGTGTCCTCAGAGCATACAGGCCACATCAAGGCCACATGCTCGCAAAATGTTTTACTTTTTATTTTTTATCATATTTCTGTTATTTCTAAAAGTTTGCTATTTTCTTTATGTGTTTTAGTTTTGCGTATTTTTTTATTTTTTAGTTTTGTATTTACACTCATTTTATTCATATAACCATGAGACGTTATACGCAAACATATGAAGAACAACCATAAATATTTAATAGAGTAATAAAGTAACAGGAAACATAAATACGATATTGAACAAAATATTAAATACTGTGCGAAGTTTATGAAAATAGGGACATGTAAACAGTTTATATTACGAAGATAAACTTACTATATGACCATATTACGTAGGATAGGTAAACTCAACTTTCTATATCGCAAGCTGTATATTTTTACTAGCTTTCAGCAGGAGCCACTTATTTATTTACGGATACCTTTGTAGTTACTAGATTATTTTTGTAATTTCTTGCGCTTTCGAGTGCCTACTAGAAACAAGCTTTTATTTTATTAACAGTGTACCGTACAGTACCGCCGTTGCTGTCGACCCTTATATCGACCCTCGGATAGTACAGGCTTTTGTTTGTTTTGGATAGTGTAGCTCAATGTCGTTTAGACCATTAATGAGAGAGCACTTCGAATTTCTGCTGCTAATAAGACGAGTACACCGTTCGTTTGTTGTATATTTTTACTAGCTTCAAACGGGAGCGACTACAGTGATGGATAGGAACTGTGATTGCTGTGTACAGATGCGAGCTGAGTTGGCGACCCTTCGCTCACAGCTCCAGGCTGATTTTGATTCCGTCACACACCTTGAGGCTGCTGCCACGGGGCAAAACTGGGGGTAAGACGCGGGGATGTGAGAGACGTCGAGCACGTACCACGTGTCCCCCTTTCGGTCCACTGCTGTGGCCGCCCCGGGTACTGCCATCATTTAGGTTGGCCCCTCACCCGTAGTCGAGTGGGAGATCATTCCAGAATCTGACAGGTAGCGAAAAACTTTCCGAGGGGCCGATCGTAGGCCCTCCCCAGTTCGTTTGACGAACAGGTTTCGAGCGTTATCTGTGGCTGAAGATGTCTCTGAGCCGGATGCAGTCGTCCACCCTGTTCCAGAGGAAGCTTCTCGGCCCGCAAGGTCTGGGCGTTCACAGAGGGTGGATTTGATGGCAATTGGGAGCTCCAACGTTAGACGCTTAATGGGGCCCCTTAGGAATATCTCTGCCAAGGCGGGGAAGGAAGCCAGTGTGCACTCCGTGTGTATACCGGGGTGGTCATTCTGGTTGTGGAAAGGCTGATTCCGGATGCCATGAAGAGTAGACGGTGCAGCCAACAGCAGGTGATGGCTCAAGTCGGTATCAGTGACGTATGTCGCTTTGGATCGAAGGAGATTCTCTCTGGTTTTGGGCGGCTAGCGGAAATGGTAAAGACTGCCCGGTCTTGCCTGCGAGATTAAGGCGGAGTTCACCATCTCTGTGACCTAGAAGGCTGCAGATTCCTTGACTTGCACCATCGGGTGGTGGGTTTCCGGGTTCTGCTTAATAGTTCAGGAGTCTACTACACACAGGAAGCGGCTACACGGGTAGCGGGGGTTTGTGGAATAGACTGGGCGACTTTTTAGGTTCTACAGCCTCAGGGAACCACAGAAAGGGGGCAGGAGAAACACAGTAAGTTAGTTGTAGAAATGATCGGTATTGTAGTTGTAAATTGTCATAGCTGTGTTGGGAAAGAACCAGATCTTTAATAGAATGCACTGAAGCTCAAATAGTTATAGGTACAGAAAGCTGGCTAAAGCCGGAAATAAACTTAGCAGAATTTTTTTCTAACGATCTAACAGTTTTCAGAAAGAAAAATGGTTCAAATGGCTCTGAGCACTATGGGACTCAACTGCTGTGGTCATAAGTCCCCTAGAACTTAGAACTACTTAAACCTAACTAACCTAAGGACAGCACACAACACCCAGCCATCACGAGGCAGAGAAAATCCCTGACCCCGCCGGGAATCGAACCCGGGAACCCGGGTGTGGGAAGCGAGAACGCTACCGCACGACCACGAGATGCGGGCAGAAAGGATAGATTAAATACAATTGGTGGTGGAGTATTTATTACTGTCAGAAGTAGTTTGCCCCGTAGTGAAATTGAAGTAGATAGTTCCTGCGAAATAGTATGGGCAATCGGACTAAACTTTTAACTGGGTCGTTTTACCAATCCAGCGACTCAGAATATATAGTTGCTGAACAGTTCAAAGAAAACTTGACTCTCATTTCAAATAGGCACCCGGAGCGAATAGAGGTTCAGGGCACTCTCTTGTCCTAGGGGTGGGAAATTGCCCCTAAAGGCGGAAGAATCAGCAATGATCAACGACATGAGGATGCAGAAGGCAATGGAAACCACTGCATTAAAGACACGTAACGTGTATCCACAGGACATGTGGCCTGTAATTGAAGAAGTGTCATGATGATCTCTCCATTGGCAAAAGATTCCGGAATAGTCCCCCATTCGGATCTCCTGGAGGGGACTGCCAAGGGGGAGGTTACTATGAGAAAAAGATTGAATAATCAACGAAAGGATAACGTTCTACGAGTCGGGGCGTGGAATGTCAGAAGCTTGAACGTGGTAGGGAAACTAGAAAATCTGAAAAGGGAAATGCAAAGGCTCAATCTAGATATAGTAGGGGTCAGTGAAGTGAAGTGGAAGGAAGACAAGGATTTCTAGTCAGATGAGTATCGGGTAATATCAACAGCAGCAGAAAATGGTATAACGGGTGTAGGATTCGTTATGAATAGGAAGGTAGGGCAGAGGGTGTGTTACTGTGAACAGTTCAGTGACCGGGTTGTTGTAATCAGAATCGACAGCAGACCAACACCGACAACGATAGTTCAGGTATACATGCCAACGTCACAAGCTGAAGAAGAACAGATAGAGAAAGTGTATGAGGATATTGAAAGGGTAATGCAGTATGTAAAGGGGACGAAAATCTAATAGTCATGGGCGACAGGAATACAGTTGTAGGGGAAGGAGTAGAAGAAAAGGTTGCAGGAGAATATGGGCTTGGGACGAGGAATGAAAGAGGAGAAAGACTAATTGAGTTCTGTAACAAGTTTCAGCTAGTTATAGCGAATACCCTGTTCAAGAATCACAAGAGGAGGAGGTATACATGGAAAAGGCCGGGAGATACAGGAAGATTTCAATTAGATTACATCATGGTCAGACAGAGATTCCGAAATGAAATACTGGATTGTAAGGCGTACCCAGGAGCAGATACAGACTCAGATCACATTATAGTAGTGATGAACAGTAGGCTAAAGTTCAAGACATTAGTCAGGAAGAATCAATACGCAAAGAAGTGGGATACGGAAGTACTAAGGAATGACGAGATACGTTTGAAGTTCTCTAACGCTATAGATACAGCAATAAGTAATAGCGCTGTAGGCAGTACAGTTGAAGAGGAATGGACATCTCTAAAAAGGGCCATCACAGAAGTTGGGAAGGAAAACATAGGTACAAAGAAGGTAGCTGCGAAGAAACCATGGGTAACAGAAGAAATACTTCAGTTGATTGATGAAAGGAGGAAGTACAAACATGTTCCGGAAAATCAGGAATACAGAAGTACAAGTCGCTGAGGAGTGAAATAAAGAGGAAGTGCAGGGAAGCTAAGACGAAATGGCTGCAGGAAAAATGTGAAGACATCGAAAAAGATATGATTGTCGGAAGGACAGACTCAGCATACAGGAAAGTCAAAACAACCTTTGGTGACATTAAAAGCAACGGTGGTAACATTAAGAGTGCAACGGGAATTCCAATGTTAAATGCAGAGGAGAGAGCAGATAGGTGGAAAGAATACATTGAAAGCCTCTATGAGGGTGAAGATTTGTCTGATGTAATAGAAGAAGAAACAGCAGTCGATTTAGAAGAGATAGGGGATCCAGTATTAGAATCGGAATTTAAAAGAGCTTTGGAGGACTTACGGTCAAATAAGGCAGAAGGGATAGATAACATTCCATCAGAATTTCTAAAATCATTGGGGGAAGTGGCAACAAAACGACTATTCACGTTGGTGTGTAGAATATATGAGTCTGGCGACATACCGTCTGACTTTCGGAAAAGCATCATCCACACAATTCCGAAGACGGCAAGATCTGACAAGTGCGAGAATTTTCGCACAATCAGCTTAATAGCTCATGCATCGAATCTGCTTACAAGAATAATAAACAGAAGAATGCAAAAGAAAATTGAGAATGCGCTAGGTGACGATCAGTTTGGCTTTAGGTTCAAATGGCTCTGAGCACTATGGGACTCAACTTCTGTGGTCATTAGTCCCCTAGAACTTAGAACTAGTTAAACCTAACTAACCTACGGACATCACAAACATCCATGCCCGAGGCAGGATTCGAACCTGCGACCGTAGCGGTCTTGCGGTTCCAGACTGCAGCGCCTTTATCCGCACGGCCACTTCGGCCGGCTTTGGCTTTAGGAAAAGTAAAGGGACGAGAGAGGCAATTCTGACGTTACGGCTAATAATGGAAGCAAGGCTAAAGAAAAATCAAGACACTTTGATAGGACTTGTCGACCTGGAAAAAGCGTTCGACAATATAAAATGGTGCAAGCTGTTCGAGATTCTGAAAAAAGTAGGGTTAAACTATAGGGAGAGACGGGTCATATACAATACGTACAACAACCAAGAGGGAATAATAAGAGTGGACGATCAAGAACGAAGTGCTCGTATTACGAAGGGTGTAAGACAAGGCTGTAGCCTTTCGCCCCTACTCTTCAATCTGTACATCGAGGAAGCAATGATGGAAATAAAAGAAAGGTTCAGGAGTGGAATTAAAATACAAGGTGAAAGGATATCAATGATACGATTCGCTGATGACATTGCTATCCTGAGTGAAAGTGAAGAAGAATTAAATGATCTGCTGAACGGAATGAACAGTCTAATGAGTACACAGTATGGTTTGAGAGTAAATCGGAGAAAGACGAAGGTAATGAGAAGTAGTAGAAATGGGAACAGCGAGAAACTTAACATCAGGATTGATGGTCACGAAGTCAATGAAGTTAAGGAATTCTGTTACCTAGGCAGTAAAATAACCAATGACGGACGGAGCAAGGAGGACATCAAAAGCAGACTCGCTATGGCAAAAAAGGCATTTCTGGCCAAGAGAAGTCTACTAATATCAAATACCGGCCTTAATTTGAGGAATAAATTTCTGAGGATGTACGTCTGGAGTACAGCATTGCATGGTTGTGAAACATGGACAGTGGGAAAACCGGAACAGAAGAGAATCGAAGCACTTGAGATGTGCTATAGACGAATGTTGAAAATTAGGTGGACTGATAAGGTAAGGAATGAGGAGGTTCTACGCAGAATCGGAGAGGAAAGGAATATGTGGAAAACACTGATAAGGAGAAGGGACAGGATGATAGGACATCTTCTAAGACATGAGGGAATGACTGCCATGGTACAAGAGGGAGCTGTAGAGGGCAAAAACTGTAGAGGAAGACAAAGATTGGAATACGTCAAGCAAATAATTGAGGACGTAGGTTGCAAATCGTAGTCGCTGGTGACTTTAATCTACCCTCGATGTGTTGAAAAAATTACACGTTTAAACCCGGCGGCAGGCATAAAACGTCATCCGAAATTGTACTGAATTCTTTCTCAGAAAATTATTTTGCACAGTTAGTTCATGAGCCCACTCGAAGCATAAATGGTTGCTAAAGCATACTTGACCTCTTAGCAACAAATAATCCTGGACAAATAGTGAGTATCGTAATGAATACAGGGATTAGCGACCATAAGGCAGAAGCTGCTAGGCTGAATACCGTACCTCCTATAACTATCAAAAAGAAGCGCAAAGAATACATTAAAAAACTGATAAAAATGCTCTTAACGCTTTACTAAGAGAAAATCTGCACTCCTGCCGATCTTATTATGTAAACCTAGAAAAGTTGTGGAATGATTTCAAAGAGATGGTATCGACAGCAGTTGAGATATATATACCACATAAATTAATAAGTGACGGTACTCATCCCCGATGGTACACAAAACGGGTCACATCACTGTTGCAGAAGCAGCGAAAAAAGCATGACAAATTTTATGGTGTCACCGCCAGACACCACGCTTGCTAGGTGGTAGCCTTTAAATCGGCCGCGGTCCATTAGTATACGTCGGACCCGCGTGTCGCCACTGTCAGTGATTGCAGACCGAGCGCCGCCGCACGGCAGGTCTAGAGAGACTTACTAGCACTCGCCCCAGTTGTACAGCCGACTTTGCTAGCGAAGCTACACTGACCAATACGCTCTCATTTGCCGAGACGATAGTTAGCTTAGCCTTCAGCTACGTCATTTGCTACGACCTAGCAAGGCGCCATTCCAGTTTATATTCAGTGTAATGTCTAAACAAGAGCGATGTTCTCCAATTGTGGATTAAAGTTAAGTATTTCAAGAACTACGTTCTTTTCTTTATAGGATAATTACTTGACCTTGTTCCAGACCTCACGCTAATCTGCGTAAGCTTAACGCGTGCCTTTCGGCTACCTCCGAGTGGCTTGGCTATCTTGCTACGCCACTACAAATTTAAAAGAACGAAAATCCCGAAGACTGGCAAAATTTTGCAGAAGTTCGAAATATAGTGCGTACTTCAATGCGAGATGCTTTCAATAAGTTCTACAACGAAACTCTGTCTCGAAATCTGGCAGAAAACCCAAAGAGATCCTGTTCGTTCATAAAACACACCAGTGGCAAGAAGCAATCAATACCTTCACTGCGCAATAATAACGGAGAAGTCACTAAAGCAGAGTTATTAAACGCGAGTTTCCAAAACTCCTTCACCAAAGAAGACGAAGTAAATATTCATGAATTCCAATCAAGATCAACTGACAAGATTATAAACATAGAAATAGATATCCTCGGTGTCGCAAATCAGCATAAATCACTTAATAAAAGCAAGGGTTCCGGTCCAGATTGTATACCAGTCTGGTTCCTCTCAGAGTATGCTGATACATACTTAGCAATTATATACAACCGCTAGCTCACAGAAAGATCCGTACCTAACGACTGGAAAATTGCTCAAGTCACACCAATACCCAAAAAGGAAAGTAGGAGTAATCCGTTGAATTACAGTCCCATAACACTAACGTCGATTTGCAGTTGGGTTTTGGAACATATATTGTATTCGAACATTATGAAGTACCTCGAAGAAAACGATTTATTGACATGTAGTCAGCACGGACTCAGAAAATATCGTTCTTGCGAAACACAACTAGCTTATTATACTCATGAAGTTAATGAGTGCTATCGACAGGGTATGTCAAATTGATTCCATATTTTTAGATTTCCAGAAGGCTTCCGACACCGTTCCTCACAAGCGTCTTCTAACCAAACTGCGCGCCTACGGAGTATCGCCTCAGTTGTGCGACTGCATTCGTGATTTAATGTCAGAAAGATCACAGTTCTTAGTAATAGACGGAAAGTAATCGAGTAAAACAGAAATAGTATCCGGCGCTCCCCAAGGAAGTGTTATAGGACCTCTATTGTTCCTGATCTATATTAATGACATAGGAGAAAATCTCAGTAGCCGTAATAGATTGTTTGCAGATGCTGTCATTTACATAGGGTTTACAATTACAAATACCCTAAATTGGAACGATTACATGGATAATGTTGTGGGTAGAGCCAACCGAATACTGCGACTCATTGGCAGAACACTTAGAAGGTGTAACAGATCTACTAAAAACACTGCTTACACTACGCTTGTCCATCCTATTCTGGAGTATTGCTGTGAAGTGTGGGATCCGCATCATATGGGACTGACGGATGACATCGAAAAAGTACAGCCGGCCGAAGTGGCCGTGCGGTTAAAGGCGCTGCAGTCTGGAACCGCGTGACCGCTACGGTCGCAGGTTCGAATCCTGCCTCGGGCATGGATGTTTGTGATGTCCTTAGGTTAGTTAGGTTTAACTAGTTCTAAGTTCTAGGGGACTAATGACCTCAGCAGTTGAGTCCCATAGTGCTCAGAGCCATTTTTTGAAAAAGTACAAATAAGGTTGGCTCGTTTTGTATTATCGCGAAGTAGGGGAGACAGTGCTACAGGAAATATACGTGAATTGGAATGGCAATTGTCAAAACAAAGGGGTTTTGGTTGCGCGGGATCTTCTCATGAAATTTCAATCACCAGTTTTCTCCTCCGATTGCGAAAACGTTCTGTTGGCACCCACCTACATAGGGAGAAATGATCATCACGATAAAATAAGAGAAATCAGGACTGGCAGAGAAAAATTTAAGTGCTCGTTTTGTCCGCGTGTCATTTGAGAGTGTAACGGTAGAGAGAGAGCTTGAAGGTGGTTCACTGAACCCTCTGCCAGGCACTTTATTGTAAATAGCAATCACGAAGATGTAGATGTAAAATGTAGATGTAGATTCCCGCAACAAAGAATAAATTATTGAAAAGCATACATCTTCATAGTATCTCTTAACTGGGTAAACAGTGAATGTGTTATGGAAGTTCAGTCTAGTACCTTCCGCCGCGGAAGTCGAACACGCGGCAGAACAAATGGACGTGGTCAGCCTATAGAGGATTCCGCCTCCGCGGCGGCTATTCCGCGCAGCGGCTCTCGCGCAGCGAGGGCGCTACCGCTAAGCCACGTGCAGACAGCGGCCAATAGCCGCTCCCTCCAGTTTCGCATATAGGGACCCGCTCTGCCCTAGTCCAGCCAGTCTGGTACTCGCTCTGGATTTCGTTTCTATCTCGGCGGTACTGCGTTCTGGTCGTTGCTCGTTGTTGACATTTGCCTGGCTCTGGTTCCGAGTGGATTTACGTTTGGTGTTGTGGTTTCCACAAGCCTCCGTTGTTTATCTCGTCCTTGTTGTGTCGCTCATAGTCGGTCGTGGTCGGTTGTTGTCAGCTGCCGTTGGTCTGTCGCCCGACTCGTCCTGTGTTTACCCGGTGGTGCGTGCTTCACCGCCTGGCGGCTCCGATCCGCAGCCCAAGACGTTTCTGCTGTTGGTTGTGGTTACTACATTCAGTATTGGCTTTGACTATACATATATTTCACGATTATATTTTTAAAAGGGAAACACATGGAAAAATCTATATTTAACAGAAGAACCTTTACTTACCATGGAGTGTTGGTACTGAATATGGTTGTTACAAAGGACGACATGTATACATGAATAACTCTTATTTGAAATATGGAGTCCCGTGGGAAAGATGGATTACACATTCAGACTAACCATTCATCACAGAGAAAGCAGTCGTTCAATAATTTAATAAGGGAAACAAGATCGAAACTGGGTTACAGGGAATAGCCTCGATGGTCGAATACTTTGACAGAAAATTATTCCCAAACTTATAGAAAAAAATCACGCTAGACTGCAATTAGGGATGATGATAGGAAAACGTCTTTTAATTCTTCCAAAAAGTGGGAGCCACCGAGAATCAATACTAACCATGTGGCTACCCACAACAATAAAAAATCGATAAAATATAACAAAATTCATCACAAGAAATATCACGAAATCGAACAGTAGAACTCGAGAATTTACTTAAGCAGGGAAACTGGTTCTATTGCTAGCACAGAATACTAAAGCACAACCTCACGAACAAAACAAGTGATAACAGCTACCAACCGTGCACAAGGGAAACTCACTCACATCTGTACAGAACACAGTGACTTTTGTTAACACGAATACCTGATGTTAAAACCAAACGCCCTGATCAAATCAGTTACACGATTTATTAAGGTGTCTAGTCACACTCATAGATCCAAGTGCCCTTGTGTCCCGCAGTCACAAAGTTACAGAGCACGAAATAGACACTGGTAAAATTCAAAAAAATCGCAAAAATATTCCCAGTTCCTACCTACGCCAGGTATCTGAAGTTTGTCTAGAATAGCTGCATCGTACTAGGTAATGAATTATGGATCCAGTGAAACTGACACTCACACATTCACAAAAGTACACTACGAACGAAAAACTAGATGTTACCTGTACAACGATTCCAAGAGCAGTGAGACTGCTCATAACTCACCCACAGTCCCTACCACGGACCGGAAGCTGGAGCACAGACAGTATGCATGTTTTATGTGCCATCATAACAAAAGCGACGGGTCACCTCTCACTGGTGTCTCTTCGACCCAGAAATTTTCCCCTTTGCTACACACAAAAGCTGGCTATGCTGTTCCTACGTTCAGAGAAACTTACCCGAAATCTAGTCATATAAAAACCCCAGCAGACGGCGAAAACGCTTCCAAGCGGACAGCCAGAAGGATGGATCAAGGAAAACATATGGTGGCAACACAGATTCATGACGAATGTTTTTCTGTCTCAAATAATTCCAATATGCATCTATCTAATGTGCAAAATGATTTAGAAATGGTTCAAATGGCTCTGAGCACTATGGGACTTAACATCTATGGTCATCAGTCCCCTAGAACTTAGAACTACTTAAACCGAACTAACCTAAGGACACCACACACATCCATGCCCGAGGCAGGATGCGAACCTGCGACCGTAGCAGTCGCGCGGTTCCGGACTGAGCGCCTAGAACCGCGAGACCACCGCGGCCGGCTAAAATGATTTAGACGTGACACACAATTCAGATACAGTAATTTAGTATTGAAATACCACTACGGCTGCAAAATATGTCACTCAAATAACCATCTTTCTCTCAGTTTGAATTTACAAGAGCACCGGCACATAAGCGATGCTGTTCAGAAATGTGAAAGTGGGTATCGATCCTGAAAGTCAATATTGCGACATATGTAGAGACACTTCAAAACACCCTGTCTCCCGAGAGAAAATTGAGGGAGTGGCCTTGCCATGGAAGTATTTTTCTACTAATGAACAAAGGCATAATCAATGAATCAACAGAAAAAGTAAATTTGTTAAGCCGATTACATTCATCAGTTCAAAACTAATTTATATTATAATTAATCTGTAGCGTCAAAATTATGTAGCTGTGGTCTTTTGCAAGTGTGAAAATTAATATGGCCCGTATCGGCCAGCAAAAATTACGCGTGTTACACAAACAGACTGATCTTTCATGATTAGTTAAACAGAAAAATGTTACAGAAACTTAATTAAAATGGTAATAATAAGAATATGTCGACTACAGAACAACACTAGGTACATCAGAATGAACATCAATACATAGTCATAATAATTATGAACTATCTTCGGACCAATAGCCTACAGATAAAATTATTGAAAACAACTCCTCCTCTTTCCTACTACGGAAAGAAGGAAACTGGATGCCCTTTGGAGTATGGGTAGCTAGGACACAAGAGTCCTGTAGTGAAAGGTACTAGACACAAAAAAATTATATTCACTTTATCGACAACATCGTTTTTCAGCACTTGAGCAATGCACACATTTATTAAGAAAAACAATATACAATTGGCATTAGTCACATTACATAATAACATATTCCTGTTTTCAGTTTAATACAACAAAACCCGATCGACAGCGTTTCTTAACTTTAAATTGGCCGAATCCGCCGTTGAAACAGATGCCACAAGTTAACAGGCAATCCAAATCTGACTGGCGTTTTGTTACTGTTTCACCCCATAATCGAAAACACTGACAAAATTCCAAAAAATGTCGCACTTAAATAATAATCTGGCACGAAATTCCATGGGCCACGTAAATTTTTCTCTCCCTAACTTACATCAAACCTTTCCTACAACATGAAACGGGTCCCTCGAAACAGTAGAACAACCATCTTTATTCGGGTCCAGCTCCGACAGTCGCACATGCTTACTGCACTTTCTAAACCAGTCGTAATTAATTATCGACGTTGGGCTACCAGAATCCAGTAATGCACACACTTGTTGTATTCATAAATGTACACAGACAAATGGCAACTGGCTGGCATCTACCTCATACATCTTCCCGCTTTCTATATGACGGAACGGGCTTGTGGCATCAGGTGTCAGCGCCACGCTCCCACGGCACTGGAGTGTGCCTGACGAGGTGTTGTCAACTGCCACACTTAACCAGGCGCGCCACGCGCTCTGATCAACTCTTGGCACTGTTGCCTATTCCACTACTAAATTCATATCCCTCCTGATAGCAGCAGCCTCCCCACGAATCTCCACACTTTACATTCTCAATAGCCGTTACCAGAGGTCGAGGTCCAAAGATGTCTTGGGTCTCTCAGACAACAAAATGCGCGATCAAAATGTCGCAGCCCCCCTCACCCCCACCACTCTCACCACCAACATGCTTGTGAACGTCTGGAATATCCAGACACAGGGCGACACTAGCCAACCACGCACGTTCAGTGGGGTCAAATAAATTTTAGTCCCTTTCTTTTACATTACAAAGATATTCGTCACTTAGCTCTTAGTACTATCGCTCACGTAAGCAGCTCTCGAGAATTTTCCTACGCAGGGAAATCAAGGCTGCTCCTCCTCCTAACACCTTAGCTACGAGTATCATACGTCCCAGACGACATTCTGCCAATGGGTAAAGCATTTGACACACTACCTCATCGACATTGCGACTTGTTCTAGCTTAACGGTTAGCAATAAAGTGACGTAATACAATAAGGGGCCCAGTGGTTCACCAAAAGGGATCACAAGCGTGAGTTGCCCTACCAGATGTTCTTCCCACCTTTCGCTTGCTTCACCGTCTTCTTGCCACTTGAGATTACACAGAAGGCGCTGAACTGAAATAATTTCTTGCTGGGAAAACTAGTGCACATGTCATCTCACGATCGTGGTCAATTTAAGAAATATCATTAACTCTGTTTACTACATGGTCTACCTGAACGTGCTACCCCACTTTTATGCCTGTGAGGGTTCAGCGCCCTCCAGGAGGGCTATACCTTCCCACACAACACCAAATAAGGAGGACCAAGAAGCGCAAGCAACACTCACCTCACCAACCGCCTGCGCTGTCATTTCAACTGACTTATCCAGTGTCCCACGAAGCCGCTGCCGTAGTTCCGCCACGCTCCATTGGTCTGAAAAAAATGGCTCTGATCACTGTGGGACTTAACTTCTGAGGTCATCAGTCCCGTAGAACTTAGAACTACTTAAATCTAACTAACCTAAGGACATCACAAACATCCATGCCCGAGGCAGGATTCGAACCTGCGACCGTAGCGGTCCCGCGGTTGCAGACTGTAGCGCCCAGAACCGCTTTTTTTACCGCTTTTTTTTAACGCTAAGCAATTGCGCCACTTTTTTTTAAATTATTTGCTCTATTATTTGTTTATCGTGGGCAAGTGCTCTACCAACTTTTTTTTATAATAGTATAGCGAGCGGGGCAGGCAGATGGCGGCAAGGAGGGCAGGGGTCAATTAGTCCGAGGCCTGGCCACGGTGCGGCCCTCATACCCGTCATCACTCACATTGATTGTAAAGGAACATTGATTTTTTTATTTTTATTCATTTACCTTTTTTTTCTGGGGAAAGCATCAATATGGGATTGGAGCCAGATCATTCGGTTGATACATAAACGGGTGAAGGTTTCAGAGCTCGGACAGCTATCCAGTACCTGTTCTATTGAATGCAATATGAAGCATATTACCGTACTTGCGACGGTGATCCGCATAGTTTCTAATTTTAATATATTCTGTTTCCATGTGTAACTGAAACTCGCTGTAATCTTCGCCCGTCAGCAGATTGAAGACATGACTTGTATATTGGCCCAACAGCCACATCACGGCATTATTTTTAGTTGGCGGAAAATATTTGACGTCTGGTCTGTGCAGTAAGTTCGTGTCAATGTTATTTTCAGAAGTCCTAGTTATAAGGGCGACTTTTTGACGAACCCATTGCCAATTGCGCATGCGGTGACTGCAAGTATATCTGTGGGGAACAGTATCCACTTGGTTACAATCTGGACAATGGGCTGTGTCGCTTAGCCCAATCGCATGCAGGCGCTCATTTGTGCTGATAATGTTGTTAACCGTTTTGTACCATGTCGACCTGACCAAGGACGGAAGTACACTGCTGCTGATGTTCGCCCACAGGACATCCCAATTGACTCCAGTGTGCTTTTGTTCGATTTTGTTCTTGCCCTCATATTGTTTCCTGTGCTCCAGAATGTCCTTGGCAGTTAAGGGTCGATGTTGGAGAAGGACCTCGCTCAAGTAGCTCTTTTCCCGATAATATGTGCGGATATGGGAGAGCTGGTAGTCGATCGTCTGCACATTGATCGGCGGTTCTACGCTTTTCGGCGCGACTGCCTCAAACAACTTTGCCGTAAGGGTGTCAGAGTAGTTTTGGATTAAGGATGTCATCCGTTTAATGTACAAAGCCATTGCTTTGGCGTTCAGATCGGTCAGACCCATATCGCCATGCAGAGGGTCGAGGGTCACAGTTTTCACGTCAACTCGAAATATTTCCCCCCGCCACAGAAAATTGGTCAACTTGCTCATTATCTGTTTGGCTATGACAGTGGGGATTAGAAAGACCTGTGCCACATAATATGCTCGCGACAGGATACATGTATTTATATTAATCCTCTGAATTTGGTCCATACTGCGATCAACGTTATCTATTAAAGCACCCTTGACTTTGAACGAGACATCCCGCCAATTTTCCGTTATCATCGTTTGTGGAGGGACCGTCAGTATCGTCCCAAGAGATTTGTGTTCGTAACAAATGGTTCAAATGGCTCTGAGCACTATGGGACTTAACATCTATGGTCATCAGTCCCCTAGAACTTAGAACTACTTAAACCTAACTAACCTAAGGACATCACACAACACCCAGCCTTCACGAGGCAGAGAAAATCCCTGACCCCGCCGGGAATCCAACCAGGGAACCCGGGCGTGGGAAGCGAGAACGCTACCGCACGACCACGAGATGCGGGCGTTCCGTAACATGGGTAGTCCATTCTAGGCCGACATCGTCAAGTCCCCTTATACGTAGAAATTTGCTTTTAGTTTCATTCATTTTTGCGCCAGAAGCGGAACAATAGCTTCTGAGGTCTGCCACCAGTTGAATCACATCATCCCTGTTCCTCACGACGATGCCGACATCATCAGCATATGCCCCAACTGCAGTTTTCTTCCCGGCGATCGTCATGCCCGTCATGTGCTCTTGTACTAGCCGCAGCAATGGTTCTAGTGAGATGACAAAGAGCAACATGGAAAGGGGGCTTCCTTGGGGGACACCCCTTGCGATGGTAATTGGTCTTGTGAGCTGGCAGTTGACGGAGATCGTGGCGGCCAGACCAGTGATCATATTGCGCACGACAGCGATGGAGTCATGCCCGAAGCCCATCCTCCGCATCGTTTCGAAGAGGTATTTATGGCTGACACTATCAAATGTTTTATAAAAGTCGACAAAAAGGAGGCCGCAATTAATGGTGCTGGCAGACGACAGAGCGACGATATCTCTATATTGTGCTGTAGTCTGAAATATTGATCGCCTATAAGCACAAGTTTGCTGTTGCCCGATTATGTTTGCGGTCAACGGCATCATTCGATTGTTTAAAGCTCTCGCAATAATCTTATAATCTGAATTAAGAAGAGAAATCGGCCGGAAGTTGTTAATCTTTTTACATCCCTTATTTTTAGGAATCAACACGATTTTACATTCTTTAAGTTCTGATGGTACAAACTTTCCCCGCAGTACGTCGTTAACGGCTTGTGTCAACTTATCACCTATGATAGTCCAATATCGTTGATAAAATTCGACCGGAAGGCCATCAGGGCCCGGCGATTTACTTTTAGGGGAGCCGCGAATTATTTCAAGGACTTCATCCGGACTAAAAGCTGAAAATAAGCTGGTATTGTCGTCGGCAGTAATTGTGGAGGTTGTAAACGCAAATAACTCATCCAAATCGTCCTCTTGCGTTGCTTCTGCCTCATACAGGGCACTGTAATACCTGTGGATTTCTCTGATTATCTCGTTTTGCACAGTGAGGACAGTACCGTTTTCTAATTTAAGTTCGTCCATGAATATCCGTCGTCGGTTCTCGCGATGTTTAATCAGATGATATAACGCAGCCGTTTCGTCCTCGCTAACAGATCTGGCTTTTGACTTAAGTTTAAGACCCTCCAGTTGTTTTCTCTTTAAGCTTAATAATGTCGCTTTAATTTTCTTGATGTCGGACAAGCGCCTGTCTGAGCCATCAGCCTGATCATACAAATCCCTTAAGACCATGTAGTAAAATTCCATTGTACGGTGAACTGCCCGAGATGTCTCTATACTATAAGATATAATTACTTTCCGTAATTTGGGCTTCGCCTTGCGGGTCCACCACTCCAAAACACTCGGAAAGTTGTGTACAGAGCGCAAGCAAAATTCCCAAGCTGTCTTTAATTCGACCTCGAGCTCGTCGTCTGTTAAAAGGCCGACATTCATGCTCCACCGATTCCTAAACCAGTGAGTTGGTTGCCGGTCTAAGTTTATGCAGGCACTCACACTACAGTGATCAGAGAAGCTGACTGGAGTGATTTCCACTTGTAGCAAATTCCTCACTATGTGACTTGATATATAGATTCTATCAATCCTGCTACTGGAATTATGTGAAATGTGCGTGTATTTCACAAGCGTGGGATACTTAACTTCCCACGCGTCCCTCAGTTTCATTTGGGAGACAAGAAAGTTTAATTCAGGGGAATAATTAAAATTGGGGGATTGATCTTTATGGTGCAAGACACAATTAAAATCGCCTGCAATGATCAAGTTTGGAGAGTCTCTCCGCAGTAAGTAAATGATATCCTCCTTGAAAAACTTCGATCTGTCAGCGCGCCGTGCACTTCCAGATGGTGCATACAGATTGATTACACTGACGCCCATGATATTCACGCCTATGCCCCGTCCAGAGTCTAACTTTTCGACATCGGTTAGAGGTATTCCTTCCCTGACTAAAATCGCTGTGCCAGCACTGAATTCGGGAGCGAAATTGATTATTGCAACATAGCCGGTAATGTTAATTTGCCATGTTGCAACCTCTTGTAAAAGGGCAATATCTGTACCAGAGTCAAACAAAAATTGTTTTAATAAAGCAAGTTTTAACTCTGACGTAATCCTATTGATATTAAGGGAGGTGATAGTATAGGCCTGTAGCATATAGGTAATGAGATGTAAAAGTATAACAAAACGATGGCATCGAGCTCAAGAGGGCCGGCTGCAGAATTAAAAAAGGTATAATGTGAGCAGCCATGACAGGATTATTGGATCAAGAAGCGAAATAAAGACCATAACAAGTGATACGCTACGAATCATAGGCCGGTTGTAGCAAAAACGACACAGTGAATGCTGCGAACCATAACCGGATAAAAGGACAGAAAAAACACGAAGAAGCTTTGCAACCTTAGGCGACAGCATGGAACAAACCTTGTACCAGCGGAATTACTACTGTGGAGGATGGGCTTCGCCGAGTTCTTTGCTGTTGTCATCACAGGATCGTTCCCTCACAATTTCATAACTAATATTTCGGGGTACTACATCCGCTTGCGAGGAAGTGGAATTTCCCTCGTTGCGAGGAGCGCAGAGATTTGGCTGTGGATTGAGCCTTCGTCGTGGGGCGTTTTGAGGTCCCGAAGTTTTTGTGGATTCTTTGAGACGCGGTCGTGTCGTTGTCGCAGCACTGCCGCCGGCAGCTGGCAGGTTGGTAAACACTTTCACTTGTTTACTTCCGCCCGGAACTTGTTGTCGGGCGTCAGCTGTAGCGCGTTGTTGACACAACACTTCCTCACTGTGTGCGCATTGTAGCGGCTGTTGTCCTTCGGGCGCGGCACTCAAAATTGGAGGTTCCTGTTCGTGACCCGGCGTCTCAGATTTCGGCATCCCCTCATGTCCATCCGCACTGGCTTCAAAATCGACCCGCATAACATCATCTGGTACTAAATCCTCCGCGATTGATAGTTTTGGTTTCCGGGCTGCAGGAGTCGTGTGAGATACTTCCTCATCTAAATGCTAATCACTACATTCCAGCGGCCTTTTCTTTTGCTGAGATTCACTTTCAAGACAAACTGGCGCAGCAGTTTGCCGTCCTACGAGTGGTGGAAACGCATCAGCGGTTATGGGCGGGGTCTCGGAGGTAGTTGCCTGGGGAGCATCAACATCAGGGCGTGCAGAAGAAACAGAAGTATCTACTGCCATTACCTCGTTAAGTGTTAATCTACGCCGCGGCTGGAGATTATTTTTTAAGACAAAAACTCGGCGGGGGCAGTCCTGGCGAAGATGGCCTAGTTCATTGCAGATATGGCAGGTGGGGGCTTGACCAGAATATACACTCCTGGAAATGGAAAAAAGAACACATTGACACTGGTGTGTCAGACCCACCATACTTGCTCCGGACACTGCGAGAGGGCTGTACCAGCAATGATCACACGCACGGCACAGCGGACACACTAGGAACCGCAGTGTTGGCCGTCGAATGGCGCTAGCTGCGCAGCATTTGTGCACCGCCGCCGTCAGTGTCAGCCAGGTTGCCGTGGCATACGGAGCTCCATCGCAGTCTTTAACACTGGTAGCATGCCGAGACAGCGTGGACGTGAACCGTATGTGCAGCTGACGGACTTTGAGCCAGGGCGTATAGTGGGCATGCGGGAGGCCGGGTGGACGTACCGCCGAATTGCTCAACACGTGGGGCGTGGGGTCTCCACAGTACATCGATGTTGTCGCCAGTGGTCGGCGGAAGGTGCACGTGCCCGTCGACCTGGGACCGGACCACAGCGACGCATGGATGCACGCCAAGACCGTAGGATCCTACGCAGTGCCGTAGGGGACCGCACCGCCACTTCCCAGCAAATTAGGGACACTGTTGCTCCTGGGGTATCGGCGAGGACCATTCGCAACCGTCTCCATGAAGCTGGGCTACGGTCCCGCACACCGTTAGGCTGTCTTCCGCTCACGCCCCAACATCGTGCAGCCCGCCTCCAGTGGTGTCGCGACAGGCGTGAATGGAGGGACGAATGGAGACGTGTCGTCTTCAGCGATGAGAGTCGCTTCTGCCTTGGTGCCAATGATGGTCGTATGCGTGTTTGGCGCCGTGCAGGTGAGCGCCACAATCAGGACTGCATACGACCGAGGCACACAGGGCCAACACCCGGCATCATGGTGTGGGGAGCGATCTCCTACACTGGCCGTACACCACTGGTGATCGTCGAGGGGACACTGAATAGTGCACGGTACATCCAAACCGTCATCGAACCCATCGTTCTACCATTCCTAGACCGGCAAGGGAACTTGCTGTTCCAACAGGACAATGCACGTCCGCATGTATCCCGTGCCACCCAACGTGCTCTAGAAGGTGTAAGTCAACTACCCTGGCCAGCAAGATCTCCGGATCTGTCCCCCATTGAGCATGTTTGGGACTGGATGAAGCGTCGTCTCACGCGGTCTGCACGTCCAGCACGAACGCTGGTCCAACTGAGGCGCCAGGTGGAAATGGCATGGCAAGCCGTTCCACAGGACTACATCCAGCATCTCTACGATCGTCTCCATGGAAGAATATCAGCCTGCATTGCTGCGAAAGGTGGATATACACTGTACTAGTGCCGACATTGTGCATGCTCTGTTGCCTGCGTCTATGTGCCTGTGGTTCTGTCAGTGTGATCATGTGATGTATCTGACCCCAGGAATGTGTCAATAAAGTTTCCCCTTCCTGGGACAATGAATTCACGGTGTTCTTATTTCAATTTCCAGGAGTGTATAATGTGAGCCTTATAACCATCAACCGTGATGTGAGAAGGAATGTTCATTTTTACTTCCATGTCCACAGATCTAATCCCATTGAAACATTGTAATTTGTAGCGAGACGACCACTTTTCGTTGACAATTTCTTTAACCTCACCAAATTTAGAAAGTGCATCTTTAATTTTAGCATTGTCAATCTCTATGGGAAGTTAAGTACTCGAACTGTCTGAATCGAGGTATCGGCACGTGTTACAGTAACCATACTAGTGGTGCCGTCGCGATGAACAAAAGGGACTTGTTTGCCGATTTTTTCAAGAAGTCGATCAACTGCTACTGGACTGAGAAACTTGACAAACACGCAGTAACGATCAGAATCTAGCTGGGTGGTGTGCACAGAATCAGAAGTGATGCCTATTACCTCGGTTAGCCAGTCATGAATCTCGAGGGCGGTCGGTTGAACTCTGCGGGTACCCTTGTCAAAGCCAAAAACCAGGGTGTTTTTCCGGATGGTGGTAGACATGGCGCTGCAGCTGTATCGAATCCGGTCAAGCCCGAATCTCGTACAAGATCGGCAAGTTGCTGACGCAAAGGACGCCCACAAAAAAAAAAAAAGTACAATGCACGTGAATCACTCGGAACACAGAAACACACAACGGCAAACAGTAAACACTGGCAACCACACCGACGGCGCGGAGCAACCAGCTAGCACGTCCGACCGCGGCGACAGTAAAAGCCGGAATGCGAACCGCTCGGCCACCCCGGCCGGCCATTGGTCTGACTCTCCTCTAATGCGGAGCCCATGTTGTAGGTCCTCCTTTCTCACGTTTTCACTTATCAGCCATTTTAAACCGACTCCCTCCTTTTTACTACCACTGAAACAAGGAGTGGTGATAGATTTGGAGCAGGGATCGTCCTCTTGACTTAAAAAATATCGGAAATGACAAATACTGGGCTACCACTAAAGCCACGCTTGAGACAGTTTAACGGACTTTTAGCCATTCATCGGTTTAAATGTTTTTAGACATATAATAAGTTTAAGAACATAGCAAGTGGCTAATTGGTGCAGCACAATATTGGTTCCGATTTACAACGACTGTCAATTTTACCCACAATGTTTTACTTTCACTTTACATTTACCCTCTAAGCACGCCTCAAGACTGTTACATTTCTAGCCAAACCCGCCGTCCGCAGCTCGTGGTCGTGCGGTAGCGTTATCGCTTTCCGCGCCCGGGTTCCCGGGTTTGATTCCCGGCGGGGTCAGGGATTTTCTCTGCTTCGTGATGACTGGGTGTTGTGTGCTGTCCTTAGGTTAGTTAGGTTTAAGTAGTTCTAAGTTCTAGGGGACTGATGACCATAGCTGTGAAGTCCCATAGTGCTCAGAGCCATTTGAACCAAACCCGCCCAAGATTCCGCATAACCTAAACCTTTCACCGCACAACAACGTGAGTTTTATGAGAGATAGCTGACAAATTCTCCAGGAAAGATACTAGATTTTGTTACCGTCAATCTAGGAGTAGCAGTTCGCGTTCCGTACTCCCAAACCTTCGGGACACCAGCTGTAGTGGTTTGTTTGTTCGTCGCTAGACAGCACCGCGCCAGGCCCCGGTGCTCTCTACGATGGTTCGCTCGCGCCCTCCACGAGTCCACCACCCGGTTCCACTCCGGCATGTCACGTGTTGTCTACTGACTTGTCCGCTGCTCGCTGTGCTTCCTCCTCCACCTATCGCGTGCCACTCCACTCATTCATACCCAGCCCTCAATTATAATAGTTATAAAATCTTAAACTATTCTTCTCCAAAATACTGGCAAATTCGGGTACCAGCGATGGAGGTGGATAGTGATGATGTATCCTTCACTCCAAATTAGACCACAAAGGCTCAATATCATTGAGATATGGTGACTGTTGTTGACAAGGGACGTGCGCCAGTTTACTCTCGTGCTCACAAAACCAGTCCTGGATGATGTGAGCTGGGTGAACTGAGACCTTGCCGTCTCGGAACACAGTATCACTACTGGGGAACTAACATTCTATCACGGAATGGACTTAATCAGCAGAAATTTTCACACAATCCTTGACAGTATTGTCACCTTACAGAGTAACCATGAGGCCCATGGCAGTCCAAATCATGACAATTTTTTAATCTCGCAACGTACACTCCGCCAGAACATGGAAGCAAGGTTCATCCGACCAAATGACATTCTTCTATTGCTCCGTTGTCCAGGTTTTATGGTTTCGGTACCATGATTTTCTTTTACGGGCATTTGCACCGTGGATGAGTTTTGAAATTCCATCTCACCTTGGAATTCCGTACTTGCGGAGCTACCTTTATGTTGTTTTGGTACTAATAGCGTTAGCGAGTGTGACAGTTCTGCAGTGATTTTATCAGATTGCGTCCTCTTATTTTTCGTCACAATCTTCTTCAGTAGCCTGTCCGCCACGATCACTCAACACGCACTTTTGTCCGCGTCCTGACACAGCGGATGATGTTTTTCCTCTTTCTCTGTATGCATCATAAATCTTCGATACAGCGCCTCTTGAAACACCCTCCATTCGAGAACTAACAAATCACCCACGTTCGAATGCACTGAACTCCCAGATAATGCACTCACTACTACACATAACGCTATTCTGACCACGACTGACACTTGAAACGTATTGAGGACAATCCACAGATGTCGTATGTGGTCAAATACAATATCACGGTGAAGCGTCCTGGACTCACATTCGGGAGAACGACGGTTCACACCAGCGTCCTGCCATCCTGATTTAGTTTTTCCGTGATATACCCTAATCGCTTCAGGCAAATACCAGGATGGTTCCTTTGAAAAGGCATGGTCGATTTCTTTCCCCATCCTTCTCCATCCTTCCCTTGCCCGATCGGACTGATGACCTCGCTGTTTGGTCTCCTCCCACAGACCAACCAACCAACAACAGTGCAGCCTACAGGCTTAGCTAGCGTCTGCACTTATGTTCAAGCATGCAAATGGCTCTGAGCACTATGGGACCCGACTGCTGAGGTCATTAGTCCCCTAGAACTTAGAACTAGTTAAACCTAACTAACCTAAGGACATCACAAACATCCATGCCCGAGGCAGGATTCGAACCTGCGACCGTAGCGGTCTTGCGGTTCCAGACTGCAGCGCCTTTAACCGCACGGCCACATCGGCCGGCTTCAGGCATGCAACTCTCGTGGTGTTTCCATATGTTTGTCCAACACCCGTACATACTCCGCAAGCCATCGTATGTTGCATGGCAGAGAGTACTTTCCACCAACCATAATTTCCTTTTCTTCGTGTTCCACTCTAAAATGGTGCGGTGTGGAAACGACCGCCCGCATGCTTCTGTTGAAGCCCTGATTTCTCTTACCTTCGTTTCGCAGTCCTTAGACCAGATGTCTGTTCGTGACACATTCGTGACCTTAGAGTCATTCTGCATTATTTCGCTAACGCTGGTTCTGTAAAATTTCCCCACAGTATTTCGCGAAAAGAATTTGTGGTTCCCTCCATTAATTCCTAAATGACTTAGCGGAGCATACTGGCGTGTTGATGGAACCTACCGGTAAAAAATACATCAGATGACTTAAAAAAAATAAGTTGCGCTTGTCGTCTCACGCTAAGACCATTGCGCAGCAAACGTGGGACATTGTCAGAAGTGAGTATATGTTCCGGGTTTCCTGCAGACACAGTGCTTCTGGGGTGCCGATAACAAGGGAATTATAGTGTGGGAGTGGCATGGCACTATAACTGGAAACGTTCTTCAACGCTCAATTACGCGAAGTAGTAGGTTTCTTGTAGGCAGAGCGTCTGAATATTACAAAGATTCAACGTGGTGGTATATGGGCCAAGCGCAATGTCGGCTGCAGCCGTAGTGAATCGGTGCCAACAGTCTGACCAAGGCCACACTGACGTGGATGATGCTCATCGTGAAGGAAGGCCATCGACATCGCACGCGGACTACAGTGTCTACGAAATGGAGGAACTGATTCGCAGCAGTCGTAGAATTTCGACCATGAGGACATTCACACAGCTGTTTTCGAATGTCTACGTGACCAAGGAGCAGGTTTCTATTATCGAGATAGGGAATGTGGTTGGAAGAACGTTCCGATCGTTGTTTACACAGATGTAGTGACTGTGTTGAAAAATAGTGTCATATATCTGCTTCACTTTGAAGTGCAGTGCACCATTCAATATTAGTTACTAGGCCTGCAATAATGTGTAACTTTCTTTTTGTATGAATTTTTTCATCGTGAGAGAAGAGCGATCTGTTTCAATTGTTAAAAACCATTCAAAAGCCAAGATCGCACTAATTATTTTTTGTTCAATACAACCGGTTTGAACAGTCTTATCTGTCATCTTCAGGTCTTAAACATCTTTTTGCAGTAAAACGTGTTCATTTTACGCTGAACCTCATGCGCAATACGTCATGTCGGTAAAACTCAACACATTATAAACGTCTTTCATCCCCAAAAGCCCGCGCGAGGTAGCCATGCGGTCTGAGGCGCCTTGTCACGCTCCGTGCGGCTCCCCCGCGGCGGAGGTTCGACTCTTCCCTCGGGCATGGGTGTGTGTGTTGTCCTTAGTGTAAGTTAGTTTAAGCTAGATTAAGTAGTGTGTAAGCTTAGGGACCTATGACCTCAGCAGTTTGGTCCCTTAGGATCTTACCACAAATTTCCAAATTTTTCCATCCCTAAAATATTTAAAAACGCACAGCAACTTGTCCAAAATGCCATGTCCATATAAATATTGTTTAAAGATGCTTGTTATATGATACCAATGCGTTACACAATAGCGCATCTGTTTACGTAAGCTGGACACATACTAAACAGTGCGGATCAACTTTAACTGGAACAGCAGTCGTACCTTACACGCAGTTTAAAGTGTATTCGCTCTGTTTAGTACGTGACCAGCATATGTAAACAGATGTGCTATTCTGAACCATATCGGTATCATGTAACATGCATCTGTGAGGAATACGTTTTTGGATATGACCTTTTAGACAAGATGCTGCGTGTTTTTAAATATTTCAACGATGACAGACGTTTATAATGTGCTTGAGTTTCATCCATGTAACGTATTGTACATGAGGTTCAGCGTAAAGTGAACATGTTTTACTACAAAAAAATATTTAGGACCTGAAAAAAGTAGTAGAGATGGTTCAAATCGGTTGTCTTGATCAAAAAATATTTCTTTTTAATTCCCCTTGCAGCAGCATGCCACTGAATTGCTTCGATGTCTGCCTTTAATCTGACGTTGTGGGGGGCCTAAACACTCAGCTAGTGATCCAAAATAGGAGGTCTAGCAAGTACCTGGTCTGATTTATAACGAGCTACTCCTTCGCAGAATTTTCCCAGTAAAACTATGTTGGCCATTCATCTTCCCTCCAACCGGCATAACGTAATATTTGTATTTCATGTCACTCTGCAGTCGTTATTCGTAGATATTTCTTCGTCGTCACGGTGTCAAAGAGCACGCCACTAGTACTGTATTCGAGCAAAACTGATTTTCCGATTCAGCCGCATTAAGTTACATTTTTCCACATTTGGAGTAAGCTGCAGTTCATGTTTTCATGATCAAGAAATGAGCGTAGCGTAGCAGATGCTGGAATCCACACAGCCGCTCCAGGCAAGATCCTAGTGGAGGTGCATTGCCGTTGCCTTCCCCTGATCTGTCATGAAGTGTCAAGTGTGTATTTTTATGTCGTATAAGTGTCTAAAAGATTCTTGTACAGTGTAATGTTGAGTTTGTATTGTTAAATGTGAAAGGAAGGGAGAGGACGCAACTCGGCGCCGGCACAAGGTCTAATCCACAGAACGGACCGCCAAGCTTAATGTCCCTATCCGGCGGACAGATCCCCATCAACAGTGGGACACCTCCCGCACAGCATAAGGCACTGCGGGGAAAAATGGTTCAGACGGCTCTGAGCACTATGGCACTTAACATCTGAGGTCATCAGTCCCCTAGACTTAGAACTACTTAAACCAAAGTAACCTAATGACATCACACACATCCATGACCGTGGCAGGATTCGAGCCTGCGACCGTAGCAACAGCGCGGTTAAGGACTGAAGCGCCTAGAGCCGCTCGGTCACAGCGGCCGGCCATTGCGTGGAGATTTGGAATTTCATCCAGGGCACTGGCGCAAGAAAAGTTGTCACAGTCTCACGTCCCCTTACTGGCAAACTCTTGCAGTGAAAATTTCATCTGCCTCCATGACTGGATCGGCTTACATTCGCGACGAGCGCCATCGCACAAGCAAGGGCTAGCGACCTTGTCTACGGAAGCGGTATGCTGTCGTTGTTACCCCGTAAACTCACGAAGTTGTGTACATTGCTACTGAAGCATCCTTTGGTAGCAGACGATTGATGTTACTGAAATACCTTAGCAAATGAGGAGCTGCGAGTGGCAAGCTGCAAGGACTCTGAATACATAACACATAATCCTGAGAAAAGATTTACTAAATGAAAATTTTTGCAACCTATTGTTAGAATTCCTTTTAACACGTAAATTTAACAAGCTAAGGTAAATGCCAGGAGTGGCACACAAATATTGAATACTTGAGGCACTGAAAACCATGAGGTCCTAAAGCATAACAATTTTGAGATTGCAGCATGTTTGCATATTTGCATGTTTGCATGCTCCTGAGTAGGGCACTTGATAAAGAATCAGTAAATCGATATTTTCCAGAAAAGTTTTCTATAAACACACTATGTGACCAAAAGTATCCGGACACCCAAAAACAAACACGTTTTTCATATTAGGTGCATTGTGCTGCCTCCTACTGACATGTACTCCATATCGTTTGGCATTTACCGGCGTGACTTGTGGCTTATGAGCAGCCACTCGACCATGAAATCCAAGTTTTCTCACCTCCCACCTAACTGTCATAGTACTTACAGTGCATCCTGATGCAGTTTGGAATTCCTGTGTGATGGGTTGGATAGGTGTTTGCCTATTACACGTTACGACCCTTTTAAACTGTCCGCGAGCTCTGTCAGTCAAAAGACGAGGTTGTTCTGTACGCTTTTGTTCTGGACGTGTCCCTTCACTTTTCTACTTTACTATCACATCGGAAAGAGTGGACCTAGGGATGTTTAGGAGTGTGGAAATCATAATGCACAGCCTGTGGAGGAGCGGTTACATGACAATAACGTCTCTGTAACGGACTGTCCTGCACGGGGTCCTGATCTGAATCATATGGAGCACCTTTGGGATGTTTTGGAACGCCGACTTTGTGCCAGGCCTCACCGACCGACATCGATAACCCTCCTCAGTGGAGCACTCCGTGAATAATGGGCTGCCATTCCTCAAGAAACCTTCCAGCACGTAATTGAACATATGCCTGAGAGATTGGAAGCTGTCATCAAGACTAAGGTTGGGCCAACACCATTTTGTATTCCGGCATCACCGATGGAGAGCGTCACGAACTTGTAAACCGCTTTCAGCCAGGTTTCCGGATACTTTCGATCACATAGTTTAGGCAAATATCTCCCCGATATATCGATAGTAAAATAGCAATATCGAGTGACCATATCACTATTTTACATTATATTTTTTTCATAATTTTCGTTAAATATTTAAAGCTGTTCTTTTGAAATTGTTTTAGAACGTAATTTTACTATCTCTGTGTGATGGAGTCGTACTGCTTGTTGAGCTTTCATCACATCCAATCTTTCCCTTCGAAGGTGTGATGCAAGTATAGGTGGCACAACAGAAGTCAGATTGTATTGGGGCGTGACGGTGTGAATGGAATAAGATTTCGGATGTGAAGAAATAGCGCAACAGTTTCGTTAAAAACAATTTTAAAGGCAATTAGTGTACCACTTCTTCACAACGGCATTTTTCAAAAACAACTGCTGAAAATGTACAAAAATCTGAATAACATGACTGGTCGTTGCTGCGGGCGGGGACGAGTGAGGGAAAAACCTAACGCAACCGGCGCAACATCACACAATTTTGGCGCATCTGCTAGATCGCTGGCTTTTGCACATATGGATAAACTGGGAAGTCAGCATGAAATGTTCCGGACAAATCCGGTATGTGACGAAACCGAACGACAGAGCCATCAGACACTTTTTATTGTGCCACTTACACGCTGTTACTATTGTTAGCCAACTGGTTATCCTCAAGTGTGAACGTGCGTCGTTTTTCTTTCAGTTCTTGCTCTAAGGAGGATAAGCAGACTGCTAGCTTGTTGATGTAATAATAAATCAATTCCGGCTGGGGTGACCGAGCGGTTCTAGGCGCTACAGTCTGGAACCGGGCGACCGCTACGCTCGCAGGTTGGAATCCTGCCTCGTTTTGCATCACCTCGGTTCCGGGAGTTCGGGAACCTATACAGAAAACTGGAATAGAGATCAACATAAACATCATTTCCGCCTTTTTTATTGATCAAGAAAACCACACATTGCATGTTTTACCCCCTTACAGCGAGACCTTCAGAGGTGGTGGTCCCGATGGCTGTACACATCTGTACGTCTAATGCCCAGTAGCACGTCCTCTTGAACTGATGCATGCCTGTATTCGTCGTGGCATACTATCCACAAGTTCATCAAGGCGTTGTTGGTCCAGGATGTCCCACTCCTCGACGGCGTTTCGGCGTACACCCCTCAGAGTGGTTAGTGGGTCACGTCGTCCATAAAAAGCCCTTTTCAATCTAACCCAGGCATGTTCGATAGAGTTCATGTCTGGAGACCATGCTGGCCATTCTAGTTGACCGACGTCGTTACCCTGAAGGACGTCATTCACAATATGTGCACGATTGGGGCGCGAATTGTCCACGAAGAAGAATGCCTCGCCAATATGCTGCCGATATGGTGGCACTATCGGTTGGAGGATGACATTCATGTATCGTACAGCCGTTACGTCGCCTTCCATGACCACCCACATAATGCCGCCTCAAAAGAGAAAGGACCCTCCACCTTGCTTCACTCGCTGGACAGTGTGTCTAAGGCGTTCAGCCTGACCGGGTTGCCTCCAAACAAGTCTCCGACGATTGTCTGGTTGAAGGCATCGTCGAAGAGAACGTGTTGCCAATCCTGAGCGGTACATCAGTGTGCTGTTGGGCCCATCCGTATCGCACTGCATGGTGTCGTGGTTGCAAAGATTGACCTCGCCATGTACGTCGAGAGTGAAGTTGCGTATCATGCAGCCTATTGCGCAACATTTTGAGACTTAACACGATGTCCTGTGGCTGCACGATAAGCATTTATTCAACATAATGGTCTTGCTGTCAGGGTTCCTCCAAGCCATAATCCGTAGATAGCGGTCATCCACTGTAGTAGTAGCCCTTGGGCGGCCTAAGCGAGGCATGTGGTCGACAGTTCCTGTCTCTATCTCCTCCATGTCCGAACAACATCGCTTTGGTTCACTCCGAAACGCCTGGACACTTCCCTGATTGAGAGCCCATCCTGGCACAAAGTAACAATGCGGACGTATCGATCCGCGGTATTGACCGTTTAGACATGGTTGAACTACAGGCAACACGAGTCGTGTGCAGCCTTCCTGGTGGAATGACTGGAACTGATCAGCTGTCGGCCCCCTCCGTCTAATAGGTGCTGCTCATGCATCGTTGTTTATTGACATCTCTGAACCGTCAAAGAGACTGTGTCTGTGATACAGTATCCACAATCTACATCTATCTTCAGGAGTTTTCGGAACCGGGGTGATGCCAAACTTTTTTTGATGTGTGTATTTCAGTTTCCAAATCGACATATCGGTTTCCCGATGTATTTAAATGTATCAAAGCCCTACTCCTGACATCTTTTGATCTAATGGTGAACAAGCTTTATCTGCACCTGTAGCCTCACACTACATATATGGACCCAAACACTAAGCATATTCTGTCGCTCTACGTTGCTCAGTTGTTATCCAGGGCTGACAACATAGTTTAGTGTCTACATCATGTACATAGTAATAAAACTTCATAGTGGGCAGTGTATCAGCAGTTTTATCTGAACCTCAAGCTGGAGAATTTCCTTAATGGATGATAACGTAGATCACCAAATTGTTGGTTTCTTTGTTCACACGAGTGCCTCTGATGGACTCATTACAACTCATAGGAGCTAAGCCGGAAGAGGACATCTTATACCTTTGCAAACATGTGCTTACCTCGACTTACTTTTTATTCAACGACCAGTACTCTGAGCAGACTGACGGTGTTACTATGGGTAGCCCTGTGTCTCCCATAGTAGCTAACCTTTTTATGGAAGATTTCGAGGACAAAGCACTTCAGATGGCTGTTGTGAAACCCAAATGTTTTTGGAGGTACGTAGATGATACGTTTGTAGTATGGTCGCGTGGGACAGCAACGCTTCCTTCTTTTCTGGAACATCTGAACTCCCTCCATCCAAGCATCTGTTTCACCATGGAGGTAGAGAAAGATGATGAGCTCCCGTTTCTGGATGTTTTGGTTCGTAGAAAAGGAGACGGCTCCTTGGATAACAGTTGTGTTCCTGAAGCCTACGCATACAGACTTGTATTTACAAGCTACGAGCTGTCATCATCCCTCACAGCGCAGCGGTGTATTACGGACGCTAGTGCATAGTGCTAGAGCCATCTCAGATCAGGACAGCTTATTGGCAGAACTTAGCCATCTCCGCTCTGTGTTTGCCCAGAACGAGGACTCTGAGAAGCAGATCCGGAATGCATTTCAACCGGCACGCTCCAAACCTCAAGAACAGCCTGAAGAAGCAGAGAACACCACGGGGTTGGTTTTCCTACAGTATGTCGGTGGCGTTTCTTTTACGATAAGCAGAATTTTCAAGAAATACCGGATTAAATGTGTTTTCCGGCCTCCAGCACGAGTACAATCAATGCTGGGCTCTGTTAAAGACAACCTCAGCCTGAGGAGACCAGGAATATATAAAATCCCGTGCCACTGTGGGAAGTCTTACATTGGCCAGACGTGTCGTATGGTTAAAGACAGATGCGACAAACATAAACGTCACACGAGGTTGGGTCAGCCAGAGAAATCTGCGGTTGCTGAACGCTGCCTTGACACGGGACACGGCATGAACTATGAATAAACCAAGATCCTCTCGTATGCTTCCACATATTGGGACTCCATCATCGAAGAGGAGGTCGAAATACGTATAAGCAGGGACCTAATAAACAGAGACACGGGGTTTCTCCTGAGCAAAGCCTGGGAGCCAGCCTTGGCGGCACTAAGGAATCGTCAGCCGCAGGTTTGCAACTGCACCGAGTCAACGCAGATGGGAAGCCTCAGCGCATATGCTTAATTCGCGAGCCAACACCTCGCGCTCGCGAACGGCGTCCATCGCTCCCTGGCCGCATTTTCCCGCGCCGCGGCGCGCTTCCGCAGACCACGACCCGTTTCTCCAGCAGAGAGCTCTGGTATTGGACGCCGTCTACGATTGGTGTTCGAGGACGTTACGCCCCTGCTGGCGCCTGCGCTTTTATAGACAGCCAACATATAAATTGGCGAGCTTCTCAGCGACGCGACAGTAGCACCTGAAGATGGCGGGCAGTTGTCTCGCTGAAATATTGTGCGGTTTTTACAATATTATCCGGCGTAATTCCCGGGAACCTATCAAGCATATGTTTAATATGTTTTTACGGCAAGCAGTGTGGCTCTGTGGGAGCCAGCACGGTAGCTCATCGTGTTCTGTCAGACGGCTGTCTGTCTTCTGTAATAATAATTAAAAGCCGGCCGAAGTGGCCGTGCGGTTAAAGGCGCTGCAGTCTGGAACCGCAAGACCGCTACGGTCGCAGGTTCGAATCCTGCCTCGGGCATGGATGTTTGTGATGTCCTTAGGTTAGTTAGGTTTAACTAGTTCTAAGTTCTAGGGGACTAATGACCTCAGCAGTTGAGTCCCATAGTGCTCAGAGCCATTTGAACCATTTGAACCAATAATTAAAAAAAAAACATGTGGATTCGATTCCAGATAGATTCAAATTTTCAAGCAAAGATGTATGTTCTACGTGCATTTATGTGAAGCGAAAAATAGTAAAACGTAGAAAAAACTTTAATTTGTGGTATCTTTAATTATGCAATCTTTATTAACAATATTATATAAAAGATCGATAATGAAAAACTGGAAACTGGATTTTTGGGTATGCTATATAGTAATAAAAAAAGACATACGGTACATTTTTCATAAAAATTACTGAATCACTGTTATATATCTTAACTAGCATATATGTGATGACTCTTTTATTTAAATGACGTAGGTATTCAAACCCAGCGGAAAGAAACAAAAGCAGATAATAATCGAAACGAGACTGTACGTTCTTTCGCGCTGCAGCCGTTACTTCTCTTAATTTCAAAAGCTGATGCATTCGCATCGTTTAATTAGAGAAGTATATCTGTCTCGAACATCGAAAAATATGGTGCTCATCTCTTATTTTACATTTCGCGAGAACATGAAAGAAATAATAGCGAGATATACAGGGTGAGTCACCTAACATTACCGCTGGGTATATTTCGTAAACCACATCAAATACTGACGAATCGATTCCACAGACCGAACGTGAGTAGAGGGGCTAGTGTAATTGGTTAATACAAACCATAAAAAAATGCACGGAAGTATGTTTTTAACACAAACCTACGTTTTTTTAAATGGAACCCCGTTAGTTTTGTTAGCACATCTGAACATACTAACAAATACGTAATCAGTGCCGTTTGTTGCATTGTAAAATGTTAATTACATCCGGAGATATTGTAACCTAAAGTTGACGCTTCAGTACCACTCCTCCGCTGTTCGATCGTGTGTATCGGAGAGCAACGAATTACGTAGGGATCCAAAGGGAACGGTGATGGACCTTAGGTACAGAAGAGACTGGAACAGCACATTACGTCCACCTGCTAACACCTTTTTATTGGTCTTTTTCACTGACGCACATGTACATTGCCATGAGGGGTGAGGTACACGTACACACGTGGTTTCCGGTTTCAATTACGGAGTGGAATAGAGTGTGTTCCGACATGTTAGGCCAATAGATGTTCAATGTGGTGGCCATCATTTGCTGCACACAATTGCAATCTCTGGCGTAATGAAAGTCGTACACGCCTCAGTACATCTGGTGTAATGTCGCCGCAGGCTGCCACAATACGTTGTTTCATATCCTCTGGGGTTAACGTACCCCACAGAAAGAAGTCCAGGGGTGTAAGATCAGGAGAACGGGCTGGCCAATTTATGCGTCCTCCACGTCCTATGAAACGCCCGTCGAACATCCTGTCAAGGGTCAGCCTAGTGTTAATTGCGGAATGTGCAGGTGCACCATCATGCTGATACCACATACGTCGACGCGTTTCCAGTGGGACATTTTCGAGCAACGTTGGCAGATCATTCTGTAGAAACGCGATGTATGTTGCAGCTGTTTGGGCCCCTGCAATGAAGTGAGGACCAATGAGGTGGTCGCCAATGATTCCGCACCATACGTTTACAGTCCACGGTCGCTGTCACTCTACCTGTCTGATCCATCGAGGATTGTCCACGGACCAGTAATGCATCTTCCGTAGATTCACTGCCCCGTGGTTTGTGAAACCCGCTTCATCGGTAAACAGGTAGAACTGCAACGCATTCTCTGTTAATGCCCATTGACAGAATTGCACTCGATGATTAAAGTCATCACCATGTAATTGCTGATGTAGCGACACATGAAACGGGTGAAAGCGGTGACGATGCAGTATGCGCATGACACTACTTTGACTCAGTCCACCGGCTCTCGCAATGTCCCGTGTACTCATGTGTGGGTTCATGGCAACAGCAGCTAACACACCAACTGCACCCGCTTCTCCTGTGACGGGCCTGTTACGGACCCGTTTGCGTGCTACGACCATACCTGTTGCATACAGTTGGCGGTAGATGTTTTGCAATGTGCGGCACGTTAGATGCTCTCTGTCCGGGTACCGTTCTGCATACACCCTGCAGACTTCAGCTGCATTTCGTCGACACTCGCCATAGATGAGTATCATCCCCGCCTTTTCAGAGTTCGAATACACCATGGTCACAGTTCCTACAACACTACACTATCACAGACGTCTGGTAACACGGTGTACTACAGTTGGTCTGCGTGCGGAGACGAATGCAGAATAACAATAGCAGCAAGCGCTACACGCGGACACTGCGACGGCTAGACCAAACCACAACAGTGCACTACAGCCACACTCGTAAACACGGTCGTCATCGGAAACATTTCGCTGCAGATGCTGCTCGCCGACCGTGGCCCGTGTTTGTTACAACACGCAACTGAACGTCGGAGGTTTCAAGCGTCAACTTTAGGTTACAATATATCCGGATGTAATTAACATTTTATAATGCAACAAACGACACTGATTACGTATTTGTTTATATGTTCAGATGTGCTAGCAAAACTAACGTGGTTCCATTTTAAAAACGTAGGTTTGTGTTAAAAAAACGTACTTCCGTGGATTTTTGTATGGTTTGTATTAAACAATTACACTAGCCCCTCTCCTCACGTTCGGTCTGTGGAATCGGTTCGTCAGTATTTGATGTGGTTTACGAAATATATCCAGCGGTAACGTTAGGTGACTCACCCTGTATATACTTCTGCTTGTTGATCACAGTGAGACATGCGACAATGACGTCGCTCACGAGTGATTGTCTAGAAACCTAAAATATGCAGGCAGCTGTGTGCATATTGTGCTAGCTGATGCGAATCGCTTTTAACGGCCGAATGCCCCAAACTCGGTCATAAAGCAATGTAACTACGGTTCCTAGATCACGGTTGAAGGTAAACCGCGTTTAAAATGTTTCTGCAGTACACGAGCGTTAATCACTGGTCAGAAAACCGTCGACATCAAACGGTGCATTTGAATACAGTCAACACCCTGTATTTCAATTGAAGGCATCCTGTAGATGCAAGCATGTTAATAGAGATATGAATTTTTACACTTCCCCTTATAAAAATTAGTTTTATAGACAATTGCTGGTGTGTAACGTCATTTTCAGTTGCTCTCACTTTCATCAACAAGCAGATGTGTGTGTCTCGCTACAAGTCCGTTGACTTGTGTTCTCCGGAATGACAAACAAAAGAAGAGCACCAAATTTTTCGACCTACAAGGTAGATTCATATCGCGAATTAGTCGGTGCGAATGCATCACTTCTCGAAAATAAGAGAACTGACGGCTTAAGTGTAAAAGAAGAAATCTACAGTGTTCGTTTCGATCCTTATTTGATTTCGTTTTTTTTCCATTCAGTTCGAATACCCAATTAATACATCTAATTGCCATTGTATTGAAAAATGCATGTCTTGTCATCGCTAACTATGTACAGCATAGAAAAATCCCATTTCATTGCAAATAAAAATTCTTAATTATCACTCTTTTTATAGATGATTGTTAATCAAGTTGGTATAAATAAAAAAACTAAAAATTGTTTTTTTTTCTATCTTATCTAGATTTGAATCCACCTGGTATCAAACACACTGCTCCCATGTGGCGAACAAGCACGCTATCAGTAAGGCATACGGCTTGTTGAAACAAAAAGCTACCTTATTGTAGTATCTTAAACCTGGTTGGACAACTTAGAAGTCGATTTCCTCGGAAATTTTGGGAGCTGCATCGTTCTACTTTTGGAAAGGTATATTTCAGTTTTGAACATCACTTACCAATAATATAAAAAATTACCAAACGCGATTCTATTCTGGTTACTTTGTTAGAGATAAAAAGGCAAAATCTGATTCTACTCCTGGTAAGTTTTATTCATAAATTAATAAACTTTCTGGGTTCATCGCAAGCATAGGTTAAATTAGATGCAGTTTTTGTTCCGTAGACCCAAAAATGACACGATTCTCGGAGGTGTGGAAGACTGTAATATTTCTGGCTTAGTCATCCATCATATTAGGCTCCAAGAAGCTGTTCCGAGAGCAGTGGAGATGCAAGAAGTATATAGATGACGAAATGTGGTGTGAGGTACCTGTGACAGATGTTAGATTCCCGTGAGAAAGACCGCCTGCCTAATGCTACTGCTCTGTGATTGGCTGCTGTGTTCGAAGCAAGGGCGCCAAAACGTTAAAGTATAGTTATCATTATTAGTTAAATACTCATTGGAATGACTTCACTTTTTAATACAAATATCTCTCAACAGCTGACTGTCTATCAGTCATTTTAGAATTATTAAAAATATTTAAATCAAAAACAAAAGACTGACGAAATAGGAGACGAAACACTTCGGAAGCGTTCGGGTCACGCCTTTTCTGGTATGGCGCTCGAAGTGTTTCGGGCTGTTCGTCACTCTGGATTAGGCAGTTAAGAAGAACAGACATGTTGTCTGTCGTAGGATGTGTTTCCAATTTTTATTTAAGTTCCTGTTCGTCACTCTGGATTAGGCAGTCGAGATGTACAGTCATGTTGTATGTAGAAGAATGTGTTTGCCAGTATTCAGTATTATAAGATTCGCTCCAGTAGTCATGAGGCACAGACAGGTGCCACAAATAGTGTAAAGATACATTTTCGTAAACATTGTGTTTGATCATGTACTTTGCTGTATCATAAGGTGTTGTATTGAGATCAGGTAGTCTTCTCGTGTGGCTATATTAAAATACGCGAGTGGCATCCCAAAGAAGTGATACATTATTTCAGAACAGAATCTCGCTAAAAGTCAGTTTCAGCCTCAAGAGACAGAACCTACGACCTGCGTGCAGATTTCTGCGCTGGGGACATCAACTCAAAGACAGCAGGTTAGTGAACTATAACAGAAACTTCGTATTCCGCACAGTGCAGTGGAAACAACTAGGCGCCTCAAGTGTACTGCATGCACAGAACAATTGTGCTCAGTGACACGTCATCTGCAGTAATGCAGAGGAGGTAAAGGAGGATGATCCTTATCAACAGCAACAATCAATTGATTCTTCCCTTCTAGCCGTAACACGTCAGAAAGTATAACATAGAAAACGTAACTAATCTTGACTTTGTAAACAAAATACTGTCAAAACTGAAATCCGACAAACGTTTTTACTTAAGCTGGTCTTGTAGGATACCATACACAATGCCATTTCGTAGCCGACCGCGGTGGCCGTGCGGTTCTAGGCTCTACAGTCCGGAACCGCGGGACTTCTACGGTCGCAGGTTCGAATCCTGCCTCGGGCATGGATGTGTGTGATGTCCGTAGGTTAGTTAGGTTTCATCTACATCTACATCTACATTTATACTCCGCAAGCCACCCAACGGTGTGTGGCGGAGGGCACTTTACGTGCCACTGTCATTACCTCCCTTTCCTGTTCCAGTCGCGTATGGTTCGCGGGAAGAACGACTGTCTGAAAGCCTCCGTGCGCGCTCTAATCTCTCTAATTTTACATTCGTGATCTCCTCGGGAGGTATAAGTAGGGGGAAGCAATATATTCGATACCTCATCCAGAAACGCACCCTCTCGAAACCTGGCGAGCAAGCTACACCGCGATGCAGAGCGCCTCTCTTGCAGAGTCTGCCACTTGAGTTTATTAAACATCTCCGTAACGCTATCACGGTTACCAAATAACCCTGTGACGAAACGCGCCGCTCTTCTTTGGATCTTCTCTATCTCCTCCGTCAACCCGATCTGGTACGGATCCCACACTGATGAGCAATACTTAAGTATAGGTCGAACGAGTGTTTTGTAAGCCACCTCCTTTGTTGATGGACTACATTTTCTAAGGACTCTCCCAATGAATCTCAACCTAGTACCCGCCTTACCAAAAATTAATTTTATATGATCATTTCACTTCAAATCGTCCCGCACGCATACTCCCAGATATTTTACAGAAGTAACTGCTACCAGTGTTTGTTCCGCTATCATATAATCATACAATAACGGATCCTTCTTTCTATGTAATCGCAATACATTACATTTGTCTATGTTAAGGGACAGTTGCCACTCCCTCCACCAAGTGCCTATCCGCTGCAGATCTTCCTGCATTTCGCCACAATTTTCTAATGCTGCAACTTCTCTGTATACTACAGCATCATCCGCGAAAAGCCGCATGGAACTTCCGACACTATCTACCAGGTCATTTATATATATTGTGAAAAGCAATGGTCCCTTAACACTCCCCTGTGGCACGCCAGAGGTTACTTTAACGTCTGTAGACGTCTCTCCATTGATAACAACATGTTGTGTTCTGTTTGCTAAAAACTCTTCAATCCAGGCACACAGCTGGTTTGATATTCCGTAGGCTCTTACTTTGTTTATCAGGCGACAGTGCGGAACTGTATCGAACGCCTTCCGGAAGTCAAGAAAAATAGCATCTACCTGGGAGCCTGTATCTAATATTTTCTGGGTCTCGTGAACAAATAAAGCGAGTTGGGTCTCACACGATCGCTGTTTACGGAATCCATGTTGATTCCTACATAGTAGATTCTGGGTTTCCAAAAACGACATGATACTCGAGCAAAAAACATGTTCTAAAATTCTACAACAGATCGACGTCAGAGATATAGGTCTATAGTTTTACGCATCTGCTCGACGACCCTTCTTGAAGACTGGGACTACCTGTGCTCTTTTCCAATCATTTGGAACCCTCCGTTCCTCTAGAGACTTGCGGTACACGGCTGTTAGAAGGGGGGCAAGTTCTTTCCCGTACTCTGTGTAGAGTCGAACTGGTATCCCGTCAGGTCCAGTGGACTTTCCTCTGTTGAGTGATTCCAGTTGCTTTTCTATTCCTTGGACACTTATTTCGATGTCAGCCATTTTTTCGTTTGTGCGAGGATTTAGAGAAGGAACTGCAGTGCGGTCTTCCTCTGTGAAACAGCTTTGGAAAAAGGTGTTTAGTATTTCAGCTTTACGCGTGTCATCCTCTGTTTCAATGCCATCATCATCCCGGAGTGTCTGGATATGCTGTTTCGAGCCACTTACTGATTTAACGTAAGACCAGAACTTCCTAGGATTTTCTGTCAAGTCGGTACATAGAATTTTACTTTCGAATTCACTGAGTGCTTCACGCATAGCCCTCCTTACGCTAACTTTGACATCGTTTAGCTTCTGTTTGTGTGAGAGGTTTTGGCTGCGTTTAAACTTGGAGTGAAGCTCTCTTTGCTTTCGCAGTAGTTTCCTAACTTTGTTGTTGTACCACGGTGGGTTTTTCCCGTCCCTCACAAATGGTTCAAATGGCTCTGAGCACTATGGGACTCAACTGCTGAGGTCATTAGTCCCCTAGAACTTAGAACTAGTTAAACCTAACTAACCTAAGGACATCACAAACATCCATGCCCGAGGCAGGATTCGAACCTGCGACCGTAGCGGTCTTGCGGTTCCAGACTGCAGCGCCTTTAACCGCACGGCCACTTCGGCCGGCCGTCCCTCACAGTTTTACTCGGCACGTACCTGTCTAAAACGCATTTTACGATTGTCTTGAACTTTTTCCATAAACACTCAACATTGTCAGTGTCGAAACAGAAATTTTCGTTTTGATCTGTTAGGTAGTCTGAAATCTGCCTTCTATTACTCTTGCTAAACAGATAAACCTTCCTCCCTTTTTTATATTCCTATTAACTTCCATATGCAGGGATGCTGCAACGGCCTTATGATCACTGATTCCCTGTCCTGCACATACAGAGTCGAAAAGTTCGGGTCTGTTTTTTATCAGTAGGTCCAAGATGTTATCTCCACGAGTCGGTTCTCTGTTTAATTGCTCGAGGTAATTTTCGGATAGTGCACTCAGTATAGTGTCACTCGATGCTCTGTCCCTACCACCCGTCCTAAACATCTGAGTGTCCCAGTCTATATCTGGTAAATTGAAATCTCCACCTAAGACTATAACATGCTGAGAAAATTTATGTGAAATGTATTCCAAATTTTCTCTCAGTTGTTCTGCCACTAATTATAAGTAGTTCTAAGCTCTATGGGACTGATGACCTGAGATGTTAAGTCCCATAGTGCTCAGAGTCATTTGAACCATTTTTTGCCATTTCATTGCAAATAAAAATTCTGAATTGTCACTGTTTTACAGATGATTGGTAATGAAGATGGTGTAATTTAAAAAATAAAATTATAAACAGCCGACCAGTTGCAATGGATAAAGAATTCTTTACCTAGGTTTCGACAAATGTAAATTTGTCTTCTTCAGAAGGTGACAATTTTACATTAGTAAGGACTAATGTACCATCGCCGTTTTTACAAATGTCGGAATAGATCCATTTGTCAAAATTAAAATATAGCCCTAGAATTAGGGTTTGTCACGTAAATATAAATTAGTACATGGATCTTGCAGAGGTCACAACCGACTAAGTCGGTTGTGAGCTCTGCAAGATCCGTGTACTAATTCTAGGGCTATATTTTAATTTTGATAAATGGATCTATGCCGACATTTGTAAAAACGGCGATGGTACATTAGTCCTTACTAATGTAAAATTGCCACCTTCTGAAGAAGACAAATTTACATTTGTCGAAACCTAGGTAAAGAATTCTTTATCCATTGCAACTGGTCGGCTGTTTATGATTTTATTACGTGGAACCGTTGCTGTTGTGCAGCTATGTTTAAAATACTAATTTAAAAAACTTAAATTCTGTTTTTTCCTATCTTTTCTAGATTTGAATCCACCTGGTATCAAACACACTGCTCCCATGCGGCGAGCAAGCACGCGATCACTAAGCCATACGGGCAGTGAGTCTGGCTCAGTATATGGAAACGCGCCGTCATTTTAATGCGTACTCTTATAAAATCCCAGTCATCTCGCGAAAACTGGCCGTGAGCTGCAGTCAAACATAACTGCAGTCGTCTTCCTCGTTTAACTTTAATTGCGATCGGTGCAACAGAATTTTTCGTTGATCGGAGTTAAATGCTGCCTTAGTGCTGTTGACTTTTCATCGAGGTTCGTCGTGCACTCGGCCGTAATTCGGCGCAACACATAGCGCCTGGCCTGTGGCGGGACACGAAAGAGACGGTTGCTCGTTTACGGGCAAAGAGGTTACATCGCGATGAAAACACCGCATAGCGAAGTTATAAAACAAGATGTCGACTTTTCGCGAACGTACCATCGCAAGGTGCACAAAATTCTAGATTCTTGAACAACGGGGGATTAAAAATTCATCGCCTCATGTTCTCCTAGGACTCCTGGAGCAGTGGAGTGCAGTGGTGCACCTGGTGAGATACTTGTTGCGACATTTGCGGCGGCAGCAGCTGGCCGGCCAGTGGCTGGCGCCTCTGCGCGGCAGAGAGTGCGGCGGCCTCATTTGTATGCCGGGAGGAGAGCCGACCTCCGGGGTGGCCCTGCGCGACGCAGTGCGGCCGGCGGGCGACACGTCCCCTGGCGCCGCAGTCTGCCCCCCCCCCCCCCCCACCCTCTACATTCTACACTCCCGGCGATCAGCTGCTCGCCGAGATACAAGTCGCCGAATTACGCTATGAGTGGAGAACGTGACCGGAAAGGGAAGCCGCCACCTCTCACCAATTCAGATTATCCCGCGTACAGTGCTGCGTATGGCCTTCGCTAGGCAGCTGTCGATAAATTAGACGTCGATGGCTTCCTTGCTGTGAATGATATAATCAAGGAGTTCAGAGACTAAACAGCGAAAAATTTTCTGCTTTCTGTTTTGAGTCATATGTGTTTTTACTGGTTTGTTGGAGTATGCCCCGAATCCCTCTCCTGCGCCATCTTCTTCATCTGTATTGCCAACGTTTCCTCTACATTCTGTTCCATAGTTGCTAAACTGTATGCCGGACCGAGACTCGAACTCGGCTCTTTGCCTTTCACGGGCAAGTGCTCTGCCATCTTTTTTTTTTCATTTTCTTCGTTATTGATCGTTGTGTTTGGTCGTTGCGGACGTCGCAAGACATCCTGTTCAAGTTCGGTGCTTGATCCTTCCACTCAGTTTTTTTTTTTTTATTGCAGAGTCCAACCGGCTGTCTGACCGAACACCCAGAGCTACCGTGCCGGCATCCATCTGAGCAACCAAAGCACGACTCTCGCGCTCTCCTCACAGCTTCACTTCTGCCAGTACCTCGTCTCCTACCTTCCAAACTTTACAGAAGCTCTCCTGCGAACCTTGCAGAACTAGCGCACCTGAAAGAGACTTGGCTTAGCCACAGCCTAGGAGATGTTACCAGAACGAGATTTTCACTCCGCTGCAGAGTGAAGATCTCATTCTGGATTCCTTAGATCTTATCTTACCAGTCAATCCGATTTTCATCATTGTATTGCGCCGTATGCATAAAACTGCGATTCTCTTTTCTACAAAGTTGCATTCACTACCTCGAGAAAATTAAAAAAAAAATAATATTAAGAACTAAACGTTGAAACTGATTATTTCACATAATGTGTTGATACAGAAGGACATGTGGGGCAAATGTTTGTAAAAAGCTTATATTTTGAATGAAAAAAAAGGCCCAATCCATCAATCCCTGGTGGCACTATTTCTCAAAAGATTACACAGTCATCTCTAATATGTCAACACTGGATTTTACAGTTCATTCGTGACTCTTTCTCGAAGACGTTCCTTTTTTTCCTTTTTTTTCTTACGTGAATGTATTGGCATGAATGTGTTCTATGCTGAAGATAGCCTTGATGTTAATTGGAATAAATTTATGGCTAGAATCGAAGTTTACGAGGAACAGGCTGGCCGAGGACGTCTTAATAATAATAGGTGGCCGAAAGAACATTCTGGGGTGATGCTGGTTCGATTGGGAAAATATTCAGCAGTCAGCAACCACCTGTTCGGTTTATTAGTTTATATTTTAAACTATAGTTTATTTTTCAAACTATTATAAACTATGATGCTGTAAACTCCCAGAACAATTTTAATCGTCTTAACAAAGGTCGTGGAAGACTGTGTACTTTTGACTACGCCTTTGGTTGTAGTTCTTCTGTAAAGTTTGAACCAAAGTGTTTGCGAACTGAAACCAATGGTTTGATCTAGGAAGTTTATGGATATATTGCCTATGTCCATTGTGAACTGAATATTTTTACCTTGACTGTTTAAGTTATGAAAAAAAAAGTGTTGAGCTTCCTTGTACTGCCTCACCACAACACAGTACATCACCTACATATTTAAACCAATATTTAATATTTGCAGTCAAAAGTTCTTTATTCGAAAAATTGTTGCTCGTAGTAGACCACGAATATTTCAACTAAAAATAGACCAAGAACGGACCCTATATCCACTTCATTTAGGTGTCTATACAAAGTTCCTTGGAACTGGAAATAGTTCCGCGCTGTGCATTGCAGTTATATCGATATTCTTTCTGTAGAATCTGTCTATACAGTAACGTCTTAGGGTGAGTATCCCGAGAAGGTCAGGCCTATACAAGGCGCTTGCCGCCCCGGTTGGATTCAATTTTCGGCGTCGCATTTCAGCGGTTTGTAATAATGAAACTTGCCGAGCGTGACGCACTGCGGCTGCCGAACTACAAGAGGAAATGGGCGTGCTGGCTGTAGGCTTTACAAGTGTAGTATGCATTAGGCTAAGTGTCAGGATCAGTTACAAACAGTTGTTGGTTGCACTGGTGCACTGGCTGTGGACGCGTGCAGGGTCCACCTTGTTTAACCCTGGCAGATATAAGAAGCAAGCGAATTTTGTCAGCAAACTTCTGAACATTTGTTCAAGATAGGCTTGTGTACTGAGAAGCACGCCTGTGGCTGCGCGAGTTTGCTGGGCTACTTGTTTCGGTAAATTTAGGCGAGGATCGTTGCAGATATTTTTTGCTCTCTGTATGTGACAGCACAAATTGGAGAACTGGAATTTTCTGCAGTTTTCTGAAGGTTTCTTTGTCTCTTAAAGATTTACTAGTTAAAGACTCCTTTTATTTATTCTACCTGATACTGTGAATGCATGCGACTGAGATTGATGGGTCCCTACCCAACACATAATTGTCGACGTTAGTAAAATTATGAATCTTGAATATCTATTCTAGTCAATTACTCTGAGTTTAAGTGAACTTCTTTAGGGCTTTCCTAAATTTTGTGGGTCATTACAAGCAACTAGTTGCCCTACTTAAACTGTAGGTTGCTATTTTATTCTTTTACTGGCGTGTTTTAAGCTCTTACTGGTGTAGTTGTCACATTTTGTAATTCTTTGTGTTCCCAGTGTTTCCGGTTCTATTTTGTTAAAATGGCTCTGAGCACTATGGGACTTAACTTCTGAGGTCATCAGTACCCTAGAACTTATAACTACTTAAACCTAACTAACCTAAGGACCTAAGGACATCACACAAATCCATGCCCGAGGAAGGATTCATATGTCTTGCAGGCCATACACCACCGGGGGAAGGGGGGGGGGTGTCTCTGGTGATTGAAAATCTCCAGTCCCAATTTCAAAGGAGAGACCGACTCCAGCCGCTATCGGGCATGGAAATAATTCAGTGGTGAAAGCTGAAAATTTGTGCCGGACCAGGACTCGAACCTGGACCTCCTGATTAACGCGAGCGGTTGCCTTAACCACCTCGACCATCCGGAAATGCTTTCCGCAGGAGAGTCCGGCCTTGTTTTGCATATCAAGACAGTTTATGCAAAACAGAGCCGGAGCACATATTTTCAGCTTTCACCATATGATTATTTCGATGCCCGATTGCGGCTGGAGTCGATCTCTGCTTTGAAACTTGGACTGGAGAATTGCAATCATGAGACACTCCCCTGGTCCTCACATAAAATTTTTAGGTGTAATCTAATGAGCGCCTTTCTGGATGTTGTAGTAAGGCCTGTGGCCGCGTGCACTTAGCGGAAGTTATGTGGGGCTCCACCTCCAGTACCGTGGGCGGCGGCGACTTCTTGCTGTGTGCATTGTCAGCTTGTTACAAGGGACCTGGCTGCCCCTTTCAACAGTATTTTTTATTGTACATTTTGACAGCTGTGTTATTTGGTGTTTAATTAAATCAATGCAGTCCAGGGCAAAGTAAATAAAAATTTTCAATATTTATGTCCATGACGTTTATTTGATCACCCCCACTTTCGCTCCCACCTCCTCACTCACTACCTTTCAAGCATGTGTGAATGACTAGTCTCAAATCATTCGATTCCACGTGGTTCACATTAGACTTATCCATCACCTCTGTTAATATATCAGCATCTTCTCCTACTAGTATGTTGGAAAACAAATTGCAGACTTCGAAACGTACTAATTTAGGACCATACGGGATAGATCTTTAACCTTATTTACAAGGTCCTTTCAATAAGGTCAGAGATCTATCATACTGCTAAATTAGTACCTTGATGTCATACCAACACTGATCGTCCTGTAGAAATCGAACTACCTTTAGCAGACATTCATGGCCACAAATATAACTGGATAACATTCCAAAGTTGAAAGGATAATTTCACAACTCACTGGAAAAAGTGGAATTTATAGTTTTCTACTAGATTCTGACTAGTCCGCCGTGTTATCAAACACTGCTTACAGCTAGCTGACGTTTCCACGAACTAAAGAGAGACCTCTGTCCACCTACTAAAGGCTCTGAGCACTATGGGACTTAACAGCTATGGTCATCAGTCCCCTAGAACTTAGAACTACTTAAACCTAACTAACCTAAGGACAGCACATAACACCCAGTCATCACGAGGCAGAGAAAATCCCTGACCCCGCCGGGAATCTAACCCGGGAACCCGGGCGCGGGAAGCGAGAACGCTACCGCACGACCACGAGCTGCGGACCACCTACTAAATGCTCTAAGTCGCTCCCTTTCTCACAGAAAAACGGAAAACTACTATACGCCTATTGATTGTTGAGGAGTACTCTTCTCTTTCCCCACTTCATAAGCGTAAAACTTAAAACCTCAGCTCCACCCCACAGGGAACATGACTCTCGACCTACATCCGTGAGGGCTGCCGGCTATTTACAATTTGGCGAGTTACCAGCACCAGACCGCGAAGTTATTTGAACATGCAAACCTTTCCATCAATCAGCCACTAGTCTCGAATGTAGGCTGTTCAGCTGGGCCTTTCCCGCTCAAAGAACTAGTTACCTGCCAACGCTCTGAGAAATTTCTGTTCCACAGAGTGTTAGAAAACACCTGCAATCCTGTGGAAACCACTCACCTTTGAAGACAGCAGAATAGGGCGACACTGGCATCATTTAACTGGGGTAAGACTAGCTCGTTATCTCCAGGTGGGAGAATAGTGTCCGTCGCAATAACGACCACCACTAGCCAAGTGGCGCAGCCAGGATGTGATATGTTACAAATTCTCTGTGGCGGAAACTTCGTGTGCATGAATTTGTTTAGAACCCTGAACTCTGAAAAGCTTGGAAAGGGGTGAGGTCAATAATCGATTATTTTGTTTGCTCTGATTTGAAAGCTTCCGGAGGAAATGCGGAAGATAAAGAAGTCAGAAAGCACTTCTGTCTGTACTGAGAGGTGTTACCAATACATGTTCCCAATTGTGTAGGTGTGAAGGGTTTGGCTGATTATGAAGTGAATGCGAACTGAGCTATTGCGAGCTAACAGTGCATAAAGTGTCATGAAGCAATGCAGAAAATCAGTGAATAATTATAGGTCTTGCATTTATATAGTTGATCACCAAAACAACACACCAATTGAAGACGAAACACTAAAACAGACCATCTGGGTGCGCGGAAGCTAGCAGGTATAGAAAATTTTAATTTGAAAAAAACTTCATGAACCTTCATTTCTGTTTTTAATTTAGGCAGCTTCACAAGTAGCAGCAAAGATTATTATACTTAAACCTTTTTTTCATTTATTATAATGTTGTTCTGCCAAGAACCGATGGAAGATTCAGTTAACGTAAGTTGAGCCTACTTCACCAGGCTCTCCTGAACATTTAAAATCAATAAGCATAAGAGGAAAGACGTCAGTTTCAATGCTTGAGTAATTTTGAATTTAAGAACTGTAAAAGACTTTCATCATAACAGTTTGGAAGGCAGCCGAGTCAGATACAGTTCAGTAATGCAACTAGAACAGAGAACGCTTTACACTGTAAAATAGTCACAAGATACAACTTGTTAATGCAAGCGAACATGAAGCAAAAACAAGCGTGACGTTAAATAACCTGAAAACAGAGAGTTTACCAAAGCAGATAGGTGATTTCATTTTAATGTGTCTCCTCCAATCAGCATCTGGCTAAACATAAGTCTTTAAACAAATAGCTTTAAGCATTGAAGTACTAAAATCATTCTTATTCTGTAGCAGATATGTTAAATGCATTTATAATAACACTGCTAAAGCTTCAAATGTTCAGCTAACTCACATAGTTTAGCGTACAGAACTGCTTTGTAAATTTTTCATTAGCATAACAATGAGTGCAACAGGTAGTGTGAGTGCAATACACTGCTTACATAATACTGTAACTCTTTACAACCACTTGCAGGAGCAATCGCGATATTAGGATTGGTGATTGAAAAAAAAAACGAAAAACAAAAGCTTTTAAAAAACTGAATACTATTTTTTCTAGCAGAATCTGGTTCGGCTAAAGAATTAACCTTTAGTTATACCACAAATATGCCAATGCATTAAACACATGCGATGTTCACCTTTACGAGTGCAACCGAATGTCTTCTTCTTCTAGTTCCATGGTTCATCATTAGGTAACGTGTGATACTTAACGAGTTATGATTAGAAAACTTTAAGTGCGTTAGTAGTGTGTCAAAACACTATTCTCAATAAAATGATGAATATTGTAATGAGATAGTCAATCTTCAATAGTTATACTTACTCACTACAAGGCAGTATTCTTACTTTATAATCATTTCCTGCTTTGAATACCTACAAGCACCCCGTCTTCAGGCCCATCGGGACCATCCGACCGCCGTGTCAACCTCAGTGGGGATGCAGATAGGAGGGGCGCGTGGTCAGCACACCGCTCTCCCGGTCGTTATGATGGTTTTCTTTGACCGGAGCCGCTACTATTCGGTCGAGTAGCTCCTCAATTGGCATCACGAGGCTGAGTGCACCCCGAAAAATGGCAACAGCGCATGGCGGCTGGATGGTTACCCATCCAAGCGCCGGCCACGCCCGACAGTGCTTAACTTCGGTGATCTCACGGCAACCGGTGTATCCACTGCGGCAAGGCCGTTGCCACTTGAATATCTACAAGATAGACGGTAATGGCTATAATGGTGTTGTAACATTACTTCGTAGCTTGCAACGTAAACATTATAGTTCCGAATGTGTAATTTCCAACATCATAAAACGTAGCTTAAATGTATATGGTAATTTTTTGCTTAGTCATTGAATTCTGAAAATCTACGTAGGCCGAACTTCAATACATATTGTACTCAGATTAAAACCACTTTGCGACTGGCAGATTGCAGGGGCGGGAAAACAGCGTTCTCGGCGTGTAGCTACCCGTGTTACACAAGGCTGTGCCGGTAGCTATGAAACTGGCAACCTGGCGAGCATGTGGCGCTCAGAAAAAAACTGTGATTGGCTGGCGCCTGGCACCTACCACTCGACCCGCTGAAACTTCAATCACAAAGTAATTTTAATCGGAGTATGGCTTCATGATAAAATACTGGGGTTGCCCAGAAACTAATGCACCACATTTTCTTCTTCAACAAATCTTTATTGAACACAGTGAGAATTACACACACGAAATAATGGTCTTTTATCTACACACCCTATTTTTCCACGTAATCTCCATCCCATTCTGTGGCCTTCCTCCACCGTGAAACAAGAGGGGAGGGGAGGGGGTGCTGGGTATGCCATTGTCAGTATGAACCTTGTCCTGGTGACGGAGCCAGTGTGAATCAAATGGCTCTGAGCACTATGGGACTTAACATCTATGGTCATCAGTCCCCTAGAACTTAGAACTACTTAAACCTAACTAACCTAAGGACAGCACACAACACCCAGCCATCACGAGGCAGAGAAAATCCCTGACCCCGCCGGGAATCGAACCCGGGAACCCGGGCTTGGGAAGCGAGAACGCTACCGCACGACCACGAGATGCGGGCAGTGTGAATCATCTCCTCATCGTTCTAAAAAGGTCTTCCACGAAGGGCTGTAGGGTGGGTGGGGTAACGCTGTCCAACCCTGTTTTGGGATGTATTCAGGAGTCCTCAGAGTTGTGTAGAGCCGAGCGTTATCATATAGCAGCAAAAAATCTCCTGTGTTGCTGTGGCGCTGAAGTCGCCGAAATCGCGTGCTAGGTTTTGTGAATGTGTTGACATATGCTTCTGAATTAATGAGAATCACACCTTCACCATCTCAGAGCACGATGATCATGACTGTACCTGCCTAAGCAGTTGCTTTGAATTTTTTCTTCTGTTGTGAGTGGGAGGGGTGCCATCACATCGATTGTCGTTTAAATGGTGAACCCAGGTCTCATCATCTGTCACATTCCGGGACAAAGCCTTCGCATCAGCTTCAAAACGTTGCAACAAATCAAGACGTTTTTCCTGTGCGATTTGTGATCCACCGTTAGACGCCGCGGGACCCGTCTTGCACACACTTTTGAATTTCCAAGAGTGCGGTTAATTGCATCCAGGCTTCCTTTCCTGATTGACAGATGCAGCGCCAACTGCCGAGTCGTAGTGCGTCTGTCCTCCAGAATAACGTCATCAGCTCGCTACAACATACCAGGTGTGACAGCCATGGATGGTCTCCCCGATCGCTGCAAATCGTGGAGCTCCGCCGAACCGCCTTCTGATGACGTCACTCTCCGTGCCCAGCGACTAACTCTACTGCCGTCGTCAGCAGCTGCTCCATAGGCTTTGCACAAGCGTTTGAGAACATTCCCCACCGTTTCCTTCTCTGCAGTGAGAAAAGTTGCTTGTAACGTATATCATCTTTTTTTTTTTTTTTTTTTTTTTTTCATCAGTCTACTGACTGGTTCGGTGCGGCCCGCCACGAATTCCTTTCCTGTGCTAACCTCTTCATCTCAGAGTAACACTTGCAACCTACGCCCTCAATTATTTGCTTGACGTATTCCAATCTCTGTCTTCCTCTACAGTTTTTGCCCTCTACAGCTCCCTCTAGTACCATGGAAGTCATTCCCTCATGTCTTAGAAGATGTCCTATCATCCTGTCCCTTCTTCTTATCAGTGTTTTCCACATATTCCTTACCTCTCCGATTCTGCGTAGAGCCTCATCATTCCTTACCTTATCAGTCCACCTAATTTTCAACATTCGTCTATAGCACCACATCTCAAATGCTTCGATTCTCTTCTGTTCCGGTTTTCCCACAGTCCAGGTTTCACTACCATACAATGCTGTACTCCAGACGTACATCCTCAGAAATTTCTTCCTCAAGTTAAGGCCGGTATTTGATATTAGCAGACTTCTCTTGGCCAGAAATGCCTTTTTTGCCATAGCGAGTCTGCTTTTGATGTCCTCCTTGCTCCGTCCGTCATTGGTTATTTTACTGCCTAGGTAGCAGAATTCCTTAACTTCATTGACTTCGTGACCATCAATCCTGATGTTAAGTTTCTCGCTGTTCTCATTTCTACTATTTCTCATTACCTCCATTTTTCTCCGATTTACTCTCAAACCATACTGTGTACTCATTAGACTGCTCATTCCGCTCAGCAGATCATTTAATTCTTCTTCACTTTCACTCAGGATAGCAATGTCATCAGCGAATCGTACCATTGATATCCTTTCACCTTGTATTTTAATTCCACTCCTGAACCTTTCTTTTATTTCCATCATTGCTTCCTCGATGTACAGATTGAAAAGTAGGGGCGAAAGGCTACAGCCTTGTCTTACACCCTTCTTAATACGAGCACTTCGTTCTTGATCGTCCACTCTTATTATTCCCTCTTGGTTGTTGTACATATTGTATATGACCCGTCTTTCCCTATAGCTTACCCCTACTTTTTTCAGAATCTCGAACAGCTTGCACCATTTTATATTGTCGAACGCTTTTTCCAGGTCGACAAATCCTATGAAAGTGTCTTGATTTTTCTTTAGCCTTGCTTCCATTATTAGCCGTAACGTCAGAATTGCCTCTCTCGTCCCTTTACTTTTCCTAAAGCCAAACTGATCGTCACCTAGCGCATTCTCAATTTTCTTTCCCATATCTCCTACAGACGCCATTTTGAAACTTTCCTGCAGGTACGCTGTATTAGGAAGGGACGGAAACTTGACGCGCACGCTGAGGATGCTTCAAATAAGACATACGTAACGTTTCACATTCGTAGCATTGTTTCGGATGAGAAAAAAATTAATGCGGTGCTTTACTTTCTGGGTAACCCTCGTACATACGAATTCTTGTTGCTTCTTACTATGTATGAATTGCATAATCTTAGGTAATTTCCTGAAATTATACACAAGTGGCTCAGTTTATCACATCTGCGAACGTTGCAAATTGTAAATGACGTGAAAAGGCTGCACGCAGGGTGGGGTACACCCTGCGCTGATGGGAAATCGCTCGCTCCACTACAGTCGAGCACAAAAATCATCAAATGATGTTGAATACGCGTATCTACCCTGTAGTTAGACCAGATTAATCCTCCGAAGGTAACATTCTGTAGAAACTAACCACCAGATCTGACACGTTTCTGGCGACTCAAATCGTAATCGTCACTGCGCAACTTGCAGAAATGCAATTTAACTGCGCCACTGCTAAGGGCACGCTGGCAGAATATCAGTCTTAAATCATTGAGGCTTAGGTGTCTGTCAGACTGTCAATCAAAATGTCTTCATAACGCCACCGCCACTCCACGTAGGCGGGGACTGCAACGCATGTTGGTCCTCGATAACGTGCAGAGATGATCACAATCTGTAGCACTGAAACAGTCCGAAATTGTTTCATTAGACATCGATCCAAATTAAGATTATTTTGGTCTTTAATTATCATTCTTAATTATTCCCTTGAATTTTTTAGAAATTTTGGTGATGGAGAAATACGATCGATTGCACCCACCGAATATATTTCGCAAGAACATGGCGTTACAAAAAGACACGCGAAATGCAAAGGTATTAGCACTTACTTGTGTTATAATCCCACTTTTAATTGTAAATTTTCGGTGATTTTCGACGGCTTAACTTATGACTTTCAAGCTGCGTACGCTCTTTTTCGGCGGTAGATGTAGAGATGTATTTGGATTGTGAGCAAGAAATGGTGTGATGACCCTATAAGAAATGAAGGAACGTAATGGTTATAATAAAGACGGAGAGATCTACATGTAAATCCTAACAGTAGTGACTTAACAGCAGCTAGAACATTACCACAGATAAATTTCCAGTGTGACGGAATCTACGAGTGATCGGAAAAATGCAGCTCGAGCAACAGACTGAGAATCGACGAACCACAAGCGCTAAAAACGTGGTAGAGACTTCATTTACAGCTAATTTTAAGGAAAAAAGACTGCCACATTGACGCTGACTGTACACGTATTATTTCAGGAGCTACAAGCAATTAAAACCTAATGATTAATGTAATAAACAAAAATTAAGTAACTGTTATCTGCAAATTTGGACCACAGCCAAACGTATATCATAATATCCGTTACAAAATGTTAACACGTGACCAAGTCAACAGCACCGTACAGGTAATTAAGCAGCCAATAGATGGGCAAAACAATGAAATTAATTAGCTAATCATCCTTACAGCAAATTATCGCAAGCGCACAAAAAAGCAACGTGAGATACGTTTAACGGGATATTAAACTCATTTGTGTATTTAAGAGTATTTAAGGATGTATTAATTTAACTGAATTAATTAAGCAATCTGTGCACGGAACGTAAATTTAAAAGCACCAAGCAAAGACGAGGAACAGGCCTTAAAATATCAAATGTCGCAATTAATGAACGAAAGTATTTTGCAATGTTTCCTTTATAATTCCGTAAAGTAGAATAAATGTAATTAACCAGACTGGAGATAGCTCCTATCACAGTACAAAAAATGTGATTATTTCCTGGGATGAGCTACGGATACAAACGAAGGGAACCAGCTTTTCGACTTACTTGCAATTCAAAGAAATTTAAATCGACACGTCTGCCTGTACTCGCTGTTTTTTTACTTGATGATACTAGCACCCGTGTCACGTAGTATATAACGCGTCATGTCAAGTAAATATGATACATGATTTCATGTAGCGAACATGATGCGTGTCATCACGTCATCTACCACGGCATCTGTCATCCCGCACAATCCCCAGAAATTTTAGCCGACCCACAAAAACTTGTTTAGCTGTTACATGTATGCTCTTCAGCTATATGATATTATACAAGAGTTGTTCAGAAACTAAGGTGAGGTCGTGGTCGAAATGGAAACTACAGTGAAATTGTGATGAAATTTTACACACATGCGTTGGACGGTGTCTCTAGTATTCTTGTTGATCGCTTCACGTCGCTTTTTTCGCTTCTGACCACACAGTGAGCACGTAAAGAAGCCTAGGAAGAAACGTCCCCGGCCAAGATTGAGAGGCTGGTGAGAGACTTCGCCTGATGTCATGCAGCCCACATGACAACTGTCATGCGTTTCCTTTTTCATGGCATTTCCCTACCGAACTCCACAGAAGCGGTGAGGATTCACCTCCAGCATTTTCGACGGGAAGTGACTGCTTACGTACTACACTGCCCGTAATTGGCTCCCGATTAGTTTCATCTCTGCTCACATGCACCGCTGGCTAGGAAAATAATATTTGGGACGCACAATGTGCAGTAAACCAGCGTAGAGAATCGGCGGAAAGTACAGGTGGTTGCTTTCAATGACCATCGTATTCGAAAGTTGGCACAACGATACGACAGATGTCTAAGTGGTCGAGGCCACTATGTAGAGAAGTAGCTGGAAGATACAGCTAACAGTTGCAAACGAAACATTTTCGATTTTCACAGCGGTTTCCATTTCGCTACCGATCGGAACTTACTTTCCGAATAGCCCTCGTATATTGTTAAACATGGCTGGGGAATCTCCTTGATTTTGCGCACAGGATTAGGCACTTGAGCCTATAAATTTCAAGATGCAGCTGTGGTAACACCTTGCAGCTAAGAGAGCTCTCTGAGTTGGGGAAGTAGGGTTAACTTGCCAAAGAGCGCGAATATATCAAGATGTTTTGATTTAAAGGCTTTTTAAGCTATCAGAATAGTCGAAGTGCTAGTTCATTTTGTTCGTTCCCAACTTCCAATGTAGCATATTTTTGACATTAAGCCGCCACAGCTTGGAAACCGATGAGAGTTTTGATGACTCGGGCGACGACGGATTCGGTATAGATTTTTCTTTTTACTGTCTTTCGAACCACGTTGCTTGTATCGTAGCAAGGGGTAGAGGTTTCACAAAACAACAAGACGACTATTAATTACAGATATTTGTCTACCTCCGTAGAACTTTTGATCCGATTCGCACAAGTTTGAAACACAGGCGCGCGTGAAGAGCTCACAAAAACGCGTTTTTGTGCACGTAAAAATCGAATGAAGTTAGATTTTTGAAACGAGTTTTCAATTTAAATGTACGAATGTTTTTTTTTCTTTGTTCATTTGAGTCACTTTACACCGTTTCCGCGCATTCAGTTCACGTCAGAACGAATTTTATGTGCCACATTTATCTCGACTTAAAAACCATCATATCCCAACAACGGATAAAGATAATTGGAAAAAAATTGTTTTAACTTCATCAGTTTACACACTGTCGTGAGAAGTGTGAACCGATCCGTACAAGTCGAAAGTACAGAAGTGGCGCGCTTCGAAAGCGTCCCAGAAAAACAGGTTTTTTGCACATAAAATACAAACGAAGCAACATATTTTTCAAACGGTTAAAACATGTCCCAGACCAAGGTACGATACAGCGCTGCAACGAATTTGAACCATCAGTCTCGATCCCATCCGGAGTTACTTAACGGTAATTGGTCAAACATGTAAAATCCGAACAGTGCACAAACAAATGGTATCATTAGCTGAACATTAATTTCAGCCCAATTAAAACGTTTTGCAAAATGAACGAAACGATTCGCGCAATGTGCATGATCACCAGCTCCGAGTCATCGTTCAGACCTGGGTTAATATAATGTAAGGTAACTGCAGCAGCTATACAAATATACCTGGTTCGTAGCTCTAATAGGAACCGAGCACTAAGATCTCCCCCAAATCGCTTTGTAATGATAAATTCTAAAAGTAACATTAATAATGATTTTTTTTCATCAGAAATGGCGACCGAAGACGTGCGGCATAAGAAGTCACCTTCATTCTGCCAATGGCTCCGTCAAGGAAGGCCGAGGAGCGGACAGACCATGGCATTCTCTTGCCCTTGGGTGAGAAACTTCCCGTAAAAGGCGGAAGAATCAGCAGTTATCAACGTCAATGGAATCAGTTGCATTTAAGACACATAATGTGAATCCTCATTGCATACGGTCTGTAACTGAAGAAGTGTCATGAAGACCTCTTTGTTGACAAAAGATTCCAGACTAGTCCGCCATTCGGATCTACGAGAGGCGCCTGCCAAGAGGGACGTGACCATGAGAAAAATACTGATTCAGCAACTAAAGGATAATGTTCATTGAGTCGGGGAGTGGAAAGTTAGAAGTGGTAGGGAAGCTAGAAAATCTGACGAGGGCGCACAGTGTGAGTCAGTAAAGTGAAACGGGAGAAGACAAGCATTTTTGGTCAGATGAGTATAGGATAATATTAACAGCAGCAAACAATTGTGTAGCGGGTTTAGAATTCACTATGAATAGGATGGTAGAACAGAGAGTAAGTTACTGTGAACAGTTCTGCGATAGGGCTGTTCTCATCATAATGACAGAAAACCAAAAGCGACAACAACAGTGCAGGTACGCATGCAGATATCAGAAGCTGAAGATGGAGAGACAGAGGAACTATATCAAAATATTGAACGGATAATTCAGTAGTTGAGGCGAGATGAAAATCTTGCTGCCATTTCCATCGGTCGGCCAATCACGTACTGCGCTATGCCAGTGAGGTGGCGCACTGTCTTGCTGCCAAATAAATTTCTGAGGCTCCGCTTCCTCCTATTGTGGGAACTGATATAGTTCTAGCACATCATGGTGAGAAACGCCAGGAAATTTGGCCAGGATATGGCACAAAAAACATTCAATTTATGGCAGCGTCGTTGCAACCGTGCGATCTCGTGGAGATTTGCTAACCCTCAGACGCGTACGTAATGTATGTTCACATCGCCAATTACGTGAAATGTGGATCATCACTGATGAAGAAACGATACAGACTCTCTTCTTAGTGATGCATCAGCACTTCGATTGAAAATTTCTCACGTAAACAGTTGCCTGTAGGCATTGGAACTTGTAACAACTGCAGGAGATTAAGGACCTTAATAGTCTTCACACAGACTTCACAGGAATTACTAATTCACTACTAGTCTTCTGACTCGATGTTTTGGGTCCACGCGTGAAAAACTCACACTCGTTCAATATGTTCTTCAGTCACTCTATGTCGTTCCACGTACTTCCCTTTACGCACAGGCACACAAACAAAGCTATTGGAGTAACTCTTTCATTTGATGTATTATTTACAACTGCAACCTGAATGTTAGATGAGAGCAAATCAAGAATTCTTGGCTTCTATTTTTTAGCCGAATTACGCCTGTAAATGTGAAGTCAACATCCATTCACAGCGTTGTACGTTTCTTGGTTCGTGTTGGCGTTATCTGCCGGCAGGTCCGCCGCACGGTGCTGCTGTCACTTGTTAGAAATGGTGGATATGGTTCACATGATAACAGTGTTAGAGCAGCGAAGTGTGATTCGTTTTCTAAGGAGCAAGGGACGAACGCCCATGGAAAACTACAGGGAAACGCAGCCCACATATGGGAAACCTATCTCGCTTTGAGAACTCATAGAGTATAAATATCAATGGAGTGAGCATAGCCTACTGCACATGTTCTCAACATCAAACCAGGCTAAAGTGGCCGACACGAAAGTAGAGTCCTCAATTTCATGGCCGCTGAATGCCGCGAGCAAGGGCTGTGGGCTGTGATTCGCCCGCCTCTCGGCTTTGTTTCCGTGTAGGTACCGTTAGCTGTGCTTAGGTCAGACCAGCTCAAGCTCAGTGTTAGCGTGCTATATCAGTGTTTACATTTGATTTCAGTGTCTTACTGTCATTAGAAAGGTGCCCTGACATGTGTTCGATGGTGAACAACAATACAGGAGCAACAGCCAACTTGTAGTACTCCTCCGGTCGGTGTGCGTAAAGGGCGGAAAGACATTCGTAAACCACCGAAAATTATCATATCGTATGTACTCAAGCTTTTTACTGATCTGGCCGTCAATGAAGAAGTGAGGAATAACTTAAATTTTGCGCAAAGTCATAAACTTACTGCTAAAGCATGTGGTGTCTCCAAGTCAACTGTGGGCCGTATTAGCAAATCTGTGTCATTGGCAGACTGTCCAGACATGAATGAGTGTTTCGATTCTCCAAGAAAGGGATACGAACGTGAACGGAAATCAACCGACTTTGACAATTTTAACAAATAACTCGCGCATAGAACTGTACTTGGATATTACGACAGAGGAGTCTCCAACGCTAAAAAAAAAAAAAATACAGGCAGACCTCCGAGAAAAAATTAGTTACTCGGGCTCAGAGACCGCCGTTCTTCGTCTTCTTCGCTCCCTTGGTTTCCGATTTAAGAAGTGTACTGACGGACGGAAATTCTTAATGGAACGTAAGGACATTCAACAGCAAGAGCAAAGTTTTTGCGTACAATGCACTTCTTGCGTGCTGAAGACACCAGGCCTGTAGTGTACTTGGATGAAACTTGAGTTTCATAGAACTACATCAATAAGTATATATGGTACAACTCCAAAGGAAACAGCTTTTTGAAAGTGCCTACTGATAGAGGGGACCGATTAATCATCTCCCACGCTGGTTCATTAACCAAGGGCTTCATACCAGACACCAAACTTGTTTCTCGTGGTGGTAAAAGTTCTTGCCAATCCGATTACGATTCAGAAATGAATGGAGAAGTTTTTAAGAATTGGTTTATTCGACTGTTGTATGCGCTGGAAGAAGGGTCAATTATAATGATAGATAACGACAGCTACCACTCCATTCAGATAAAAAAGCTCCCAAGTTCAAATTGGCGCAAGGCAAATATTATAGAATGGTTAAAGAGAGAGAATGTTTCAATTTCAGTCGATCTTTATTTATGGAAATATACAGTATAATCAGCTACAAATTTTACATATTCACATACACCTTTACCTTTAACCCAAATAAATACAGACTCATTTTGATTAATTTTTCTTTTGCTACGCGTATACAAGACGAGATGTTGAGTCATAAGCTGATTTACCAAAATTTTTACTACCAATTTCAAACATATGGTAGGTACGATAGGCAATTACATCTCTATCATTAAAACTTTCAAGACCAGGTACACAAACTCCGCTATCACCTCTTACTATGGCAACGGTGAACCATCCATTCCCATGTGAGAAAGTGTCATTTATATCCAAAATAAAATTAAGAGAACTTCCAAGAAATACACAAGGTCCATCGACGAGGGCGTGGGCGGCAACACTCTTCACTGTAATACGATTTTTCTTGTCTCCTGGTGTTGTTGTGAGTTCAATGTTTTCTACGGTTTTGTAGACTGTTGTGCGGATAACGGCCTACGACTCGCACACTGCTGCGCACGGAATGGCCCGGAAGTAATTTGCCTCTGTGCGTGATACGATGTTACCAGAAAATAATTTTGTAGTTTTCTTAACAACTTTCTCTCGGGAAGTTTCTTCGCAGTCCTACAGAACGAAAATTGATCAGCGATTACATTTTTCGCTGTGCATTCGGCACAGTGTCACTCCTCTTATAAATTTTATTGTTTATCTCAGAATACTTTTATATTTCCGAAATAAAAGACGCAGCATATGCATCTGTAAACCTTGAGGATGTTCATTTTTTTCAGTCCAATTACATTAATGATTCTGTTACTACCACAGGTTGAAGTAAAAGAATATTTTCCTGCAAAATTTCTTGTAACGTTAGTTTTCTTTTTTTCCTAGCAGCAAGTGAGAACTTTCTTTTGGAAAGTACTCCAGCATATTCTAGACTAAAATTAGAATTGTCCAATTTTTTTTTTAATTTTATGAAAGTTTGAAATGGTCACTATAAAAAAACTGGCAATGTTGTAAGACGACGAGATGACCTTGAAGCCCTATTTTCGTGCCTGCCACTTTAGTCATGTGGTAATGAGACATCGCTGCTTGTCTGCAATGTTGGTAACAGCGAAACTTTAATATTACACGTATTCACATGTTTTTACAAATGTTTCTACACGTCTCAGTAGTATTAACAGCCATTGTTCAGTATTATTGTTGCTACAGATGTAAAGAGAAGTACGTGAAAGGAGGACCAATTACAGTACTTCTCATAGGTAAGTACAGCAAATCTCTAATAGTGAATATCACATTCATGTGAGGCGCTTTACATGTTTAAAAATATCGAGACGTGGTATTATAATGTCTTGCATTGTAGAGCTAATCTGTGATTTTTTTTTGCCATGTGTTTATGAGAGAAATGTTAAATAAATTTGCAAGTGCGTTTAAGCTGCCAGTAAGTGTTAACATATTCCTGCTATGTTCATCTGAAGATAAAATTTATGTAAGACAATGTAATTAATTTCCTCCACTTTATTCTGGTCCTCAAACCCTTGTGTGTATCTAAGAACTTCTGCATGAGACGGTTGCATTCATTATATAATTTTGTATTCTAGTTTCCCGAAAGATGAACAGAGAGTCAAAATATGGCTACACAAAATTAAAAGAAAGAATGTTGTCCCTGCAAAATATTGTTGGCTGTCAAATAATTAAAGCAGGTGATGTAAATTGCTTATTTACAGTAACAATTTCACTGCTACAAATGCTTTCCCACCCCCTCTCCTTCCTATGATGTATCGGAGCCCAATACAGTGTCATTGTGATTTAATTAATTAGAACGGAATTCGACAACATGAATAAGTGCAATAGAAAACCTGCCACTTCCTTGCATCTGAAAAAACGTAAGTGAAACTGAGCTATGATACTGTGGCGAAAAAGCACAATACCCTTGCTCTTCACAGCTTCAAATCAATTTCAGTTCTAGGTATAAAATTAAGATGTCTATAAAACGCATCTACAAAGTTTCAGGACATTTCTGAAGGTGATCTATCTGTTCTAGCGAAGTTATAACACTGAAAATACGCTAAGCACTATACGGACTAATATGCGACGTCCCAATACCACGTGACCTGAGCAGCGGATGTTGATGTCAGATTTCTCCTTTTGAGCATCCGAATGCTCAGTCCATAGATATTTATACTCAATGTGAGTACTGTGTGGTGCTGTGAGTTCGACAAATGCCGTGATATCCTGCATGACAGTGACCGCTCGGGAAGGCCGCATTCGTCACTGATTGACGACAACATTTCCACGAGGATGCAAAGGTAAAAGCGGATCGGCGTGTGTACATCACGGCCATTGAGAACTTGGCATGTCGCATGGGACTGCGTGGATGCAAAGGTAAAAGCAGATCAGTGTGTGTACATCACAGCCATTGAGAGCTTAGCATATCGCATGGGACTGCGTGGATGCAAAGGTAAATGCGGATCAGCGTGTGTACATCATGGCCATTGAGAGCTTGGTATATCGGATGGGACTGCGTGGATGTAAAGGTGAAAGCGGATCAGCGTGTGTACATCATGGCCATTGAGAGCTTGGTATATCGGATGGGACTGCGTGGATGTAAAGGTGAAAGCGGATCAGCGTGTGTACATCACGGCCATTGAGAGTTTGGCATATCGCATAGGACTGCAGCTATTTACAACTAACGATGAAGGCAAGACAGCAGTCCGACGGTGGCACCATTTTCAGCTGGACGAATTCTACCAAGGTACATCTCAAATTTAGTGCTTATATGGGACGAATGTGTGAAGCAGTGTGGGGGCTATGTGGAAAAGTTGTGTCAGAAAAGTAGAATAGGATGTATATTTGTCATTATCTGTATGTACCTCACATTGACTAATAAAAGCTAGGTGCAAAGACTTTCCGATTGGCATCGTAAATGTGACTAAGCTTTACAATCTGTACATTCATTTTGAAACATCCTATATTTAGGATTAAAGTGGTACGAATGTGAAACGTGATCGATGAACAGTTCGGGTATGAAGAGAACAGAATCTACTGACGTGTGGCGACACAGAAGAATGCTGAAGATTTGGATGTAGATTGTAAAGGGTGGTCAAAAATAAGTGTGAAAAGCTTGTAAGGATATTGCGGGGTGGTTTATGTTAAGAAATAATTCTTAAGAAAAAAATTCGATACGTTGTGCTGTATCCTAGTTAATTAGCATTGAAGTTAGTCAGTAAGGCCGTTGAGCTTCCAAATTCAAGCGGCCCGCAACAGGCAGTGTCACCAAACGTGTTCTTCGTTTGCTTTCCTAAAACCGAAAAAGAGGTGATACAAAAATTGGCCATGGGACAGTATGAGGATCGAGCTCGAGCCGATTTCTCGTGCCCTGTTATCAACGCTATGAGAACAACTGGTAATAATTTTATCTGGCAGGCCGGTTGAATTTGTGGGTACAACGGTCGAATGGCTAACTTCAACGCTAATTAACTCGAAAAGGGCCCAAAGTATGGAATTATCTTATTTACATTTATTTCTCAGCACAATCTCCTCCGCAACACTATTGCAAGTTTTTCAGACTGTTTCTGATCACACTATATAAGAAATGAGGAGCTACTAAATAGAAATCTGGAAAAAATAAATTAAATAGGTGGTTTTCTGAGGTGTTACTACCTCGATATCGTAATGGAGGGTAGTGTGGGGGGCCTAAGTTGTTGTGAAGGACAAAGATGTCATCACAGTAAGCGGGTTCCAATGGATCTTAGTTGCCATGGGTAGAGGAGGAGATGGAGAACAGTGTTTAGCACCCCGTCGACAACAAGGTCACTGGAGACGGAGCTGAAGCTCGGATTAGTGAAGGATGGAGAAGGAAAGCTTCCGCGGGTTTGAACCGCTGGCCTCGCGAATGCGAGACCAGTGTGCTAACCACTGCGCTAGCTCGCTCAGTCAGAACTGAAGAGGCTCCGCGGGATAGATTACCACTGAGAGCTGCACAAACCAGTCCTCGCACTGAAAACCACAAGGACAACAAAAAGACATAAATTTAGACAACACTCTCCTTGGAGCGCAGCGATGTGCTGCTGTACTTTGGTTAAAACAACAGTGGAGATCGCAATAACATTTATCTATTGTGACTGGTTTCGGCTTATGTTGAAGCCGTCCTCAGATTTTTCGGGCCCCCTATGGCTGGTGATGGCGGTTTCTCGGTTTTTCACGTGATACCACAGTCATACACTGTCTACGATCACGGTATTACTTGAAAAACCGAGTAGCCGGAAGCACCCGCCATAGGTGACCCAAAAAATCTGACGATGGCTTCAACAAAAGCCGAAACCAGTCATAATAAACCAATGTTGTAGCGATCTCAGCTGTTGTTGACAGTTCCACTTAAGCGATACAGAGGCAACCTACTTTCGTTTAGTATACCAGTGGTTGTAGCACGCTGTATGTCACACAGTTTCGTTAGTGTCATGATGGACACACCCTGTACAATGTTTAAATCCGTTGGAAAATTCTACAAATACTTGACAGTCCTTTGTTAAATAAATTAGTCAAAAGTTACGGCATACCTATGAATGATTCACAAATATGGAACCACATAAGCTATTTAGGCACTCTGCTATCAATGCACACTGTAACGGTCGTTTTCATCGCATGAGGAAGCCAGAAAACTAAACATATCTCAGTCCATGATTATATTATGCCGCTTTGATGGCACTATGTCTCATGCTGTTGGATGATAAGTGCGAAGAAAACGTCTTGAGAATTGGACGTCTGAATGGGTCCATAGATGTTAGACATACACGAGAGGAATATGATACTCATGGAAGCGGTTAGAAAAAGTGATCGGACTTCTCGCATCGTTTTTGAATAATCCTAGGTACAGTATCTCAATGGAAGATCCCCAGCAAACAGGTACGATGATTAAGACATACGGATGAAGGCAGTTGCTCAGTAGGACTGTGATAGGCTCATTGTTCCTGAAAGAAAAGAGTAATAGCAATAATTATTTTTAGCTATAGAGCATTGGGAGGGATACGGAAAATGAATGACGGAATCACATTTAACTGCCTGGGATAGGGTTCACCGAACCACCTTCACAATTCTATCATTCCAATCTCGTATAGCACACGGAAAGAACGGACACCGATATCTTTCCGTACGAGCTCTTATTTCCATTATTTTATCGTGGTAATCGTTTCTCCCTATGTGGGTCGGTGTCAAGAAAATATTTTTGCATTCGGAGGAGGAAGTTGGTGATCGGAAATTCGTGAGAAGATTCCGTAGCAACTAATAATGATCTTCTTTTAATGATGTCCAACCAAACTCCTGTATCATTTCTGTGACACTCTCTCCCATATTTCGCAATAATACACAACGTGCTGCCCTTACTTGAACTTTTTCGATGTATTGCGTCAGACCTATCTTGTAAGGATCCCACACCGCACAGCAGTATTCTCAAAGAGGACAGACAAGCGAGTGTAGGCAGTCTCCTCAGTAGATCTGTTACATTTTCTAAGTGTCCTGCCAATAAAACGCAGTCTTTGGTTAGCCTTTTCCACAATATTTTCTATATGTTACTGCCAATTAAGTTGTTCGTAGTTGTAATTCCTAGATATTTAGTTGAATTCACGGCCTTTAGACTGATTTGTCGTGTAACCGAAGTTTAAGGAATTCCTTTAGCACTCATGTGGATGACCTCACACTTTTCGTTATTTAGGGTCAACTGCCAATTTTCGCACCATTCAGATATCTTTTATAAATCGTTTTGCAATTTTTTTATCTTCTGATGACTTTATTAGTCGATAAACGACAGCGTCATCTGCAAACAACCTAAGACGGCTGCTCAGATTATTTCCAAAATCGTTTATATAGGTATGGAAAAGCAAAGGGCCTATAACACTACCTTGGGGAAAGCCAGATATCACTTCTGTTTTTCTCGTTGAATTTTCGTCAATTACCACGATCTGTGACCTCTCTGACAGGAAATCACAAATCCAGTCACATAACTGAGACGATATTCTAGAAGCACGCAATTTCACTGCAAGCCGTTTGTGGGGTACAGTGTCAAAAGCCTTCCGGAAATCCAGAAATACGGAATCGATCCGGAATCCCTCGTCAATAGCACTCAACACTTCATGCAAGTAAAGAGCTAGTTTTGTTTCACAAGAACGATGTTTTGTAGTCCGCTGTTGACTGTGTGTCAATAGACCGTTTCCTTCGAGGCAATTCATAATGTTCAAACACAATATATGTTCCAAAATCCTGCTGTATTTCTACGTTAATGATATTGTTGATGTGGTCTTCAGTCCAAAGACTGGTCTGATGCAGCTCTCCATGCTACTCTATCCTGAGCAAGCTTCTTCATCTCCCAGTACCTACTGCAACCTACATCCTTCGGAATCTCTTCATCTCTTGGTCTCCCTCTGCGATTTTTACCCTCCACGCTGCCCTCCAATACTAAATTGGTGATCCCTTGATGCCTCAGAAAATTTCATTGTCATCTACATTCTCTTCCATTTCTATATGTAGAGGAAAAGGGGTTATTTTTAGGAAATATGGGGCGAAATTGTGATTTAGTGTGTTTCAGTGCACGATGCGCCAGCCTCACAGCAGACGGCGGACGAAGGCTGGCTGGCGCGTTATGCAGGTGACACAGTTTTTCAACGAGCGTCGGTATGTGTGTACGTGCGCGGCAGCCATCAACAGTCAGAATGCAGCTTAGCAGAATTACGCAGGCGCGGGCCGTGTGTAGCGCGGTTGCGTTAGCCAACTCATTGAGAACGTGCTAATAAACACGGCGCCACGTAACTGGCGGATTCAGCAGTGGTCTGTACTATTTAAGGGCATCAGAGGTGGGCGTCGGCATCGGTTCGACCGACTAGGCGTTTGGTCGCTGTTACGTCGTCAGTGACACTGTCCCCAAGGACCGGCTAGCGGAGGGCACTGCCCGCTGCTGCACTGGCGACTCCCGGCGTCGTCACGAGCCGCAGCGTCTGCAGGAGGCGAGGTGGGCCAGGCCTCCTGCTGCTAACCTCCTACTACCTGTGCAGCCGCTCACTGAGCACGGCGTAGCGTTCCCCGGGCTGCGTGCATCAGCACGTCTCCACCAAGACACGAGCGGTGCGGCTGAGCTACCGGAAAATGTATTGGAAGAACCAACAATAAAGAGGAAGCTTGCTAAATACAGCCACCTTCTTCTACCCAGCCATGTCCTACAACCCCGACTACATCACCCGCTCTGGTCATCCTATTAAAAGAGGAGTCAGTCGGGCAACCTGCGCATCACACACTCATGTTACAATTGGTGACAGTAGTGGTCTTCTCCTTGGATTTGGAGGAAATTGTGGCTGATAATCGATGAGGATATGTGGCACCTGAGAAGGGCAACAATGGATCAGCATGTCCTGCAATATGACAAGTAAGTGCCAATTTTTCGTTTGGTGGTTTGTCTGTACCTGTAGCATGCTCCATCTTCCCTTCCTGTACTTCTTTCTGGGCTACCTGTAGTCTTAATTCGACAGCTGGTAGTGATGGAGCAGTCTGTGTCAGCCGAGGTGGCTATTCAGCAGCTACTTGAGCGTATGTCGGAATTAGAGCTTGCTCGGTCTAAAGAAGCGAGGAAAGAACGGTTTCCTGTTAATGCAGTCATTCCTTACACGCTGCGTCTTTAGTCATCCCTTTCTCGAGAAGAGCTGGGGAGGACGTTATGATTTTTTTTTAGAACCTTAGTATGGCTGCTAAATTGGGAAATTCGGGTGTAGAAACACTTTTGCATGTGGCTAAGTTGAAAGTAACTGGGGATGCCAGACCGGAAAAATACATCTAGATATTATCGGGAACAATTGAACAGAATGTATCAAAGGAATGGGGAATCAATAGAAGCTTTTGTAGATAGAATTCGAAAAATTAATGTTAATACCAACGAGCTAACGGATTCCGATAGGGTTAATGAAGCCATTCTGCAGGAAGCTGAGCAGAGGGCACTAGACGCATTTTTGTGGGGATACAACCCGAAACCTCCCGCAAGATTAGGATGGAATTCCCTAAGACTCTCAATCAGGCAGTCGGAATCGCTGTGGCGTTAGAGGAAGTTGAAGCAGTAGCAAAGACGCAGGACAGGAAAGCAGTGTTTAATGCAGAAATAAAATGTTTCAGATGTGGTCGGATGGGCCACATTAGACGCGATTACAAGAAAGTGCAGTGCAGGAAATGCCGACGTTGGCGTCATCGGGAGCGTAATTGCAATGCGTCCTCGCAGAAACATGATAGGAAACCGCAAGGTGGGCCTCACCCCCCTCAGTTAAACAGGGCACAGGGTGGTGTGTCCACTGCGCAACACCCCCGGTAAGGATTAATGTTAGTGAGGAATCAGTGGCAGACTTTTTACTGACCAGCTTGGTGAGGGGCAGACTGTGCAAATTTTTATTGGATACCGAGTCTCAGGTATCCGTGGCGAGTAGAAATGTACTCGGTAAAGTAGAATTCAAACCACCATGCTGGGCGTTAAGTGGCGTGGGTGGGGGACAGCTGAAGTCTCCCGGTTCAGCGGTGTTAAACTTCCGAGTGGAAATGAGGAACTTCCAGTTGAAGGTAGAAGATCTTCCAGTTGTTGGCAGCAGCTATGATGTCATACTCGGATTGGATTTCCTGGTTGCGCATCACGCAAAAGTTAACTTGGAATGGCGTACAGTAGAACTGGACGGAATACAATTTCGCCTAGGTTCTGCGGCCGAAAAAGCATTACTGTCGCAAGGAACCCCCCAGACGCCGGGTGGGCCACCTAAACTGCGTACAGGGTGCCTTAGGGTTAACTCGCGGGATACTATACCGAAGGGTACAGGGAAAATAATCTGGTCAGATGTTGGAGCTAGCGTGCCGGAAAAGTCGTTGTGTGTCGTTGATCCTTTGTCTGAGAATGAGCCGCTGGATAAAATGAAGTGTTTTACGCGCCCTAGCGTGTCCTACGTGCTGGAGATAGAAGGAAGAAAGTTTGTGTCTGTCAGTATTGATAATTTTGGCCTTGAAGACATGGATTTAGCACAGGGTACCGTAATAGAGAATCTGGATATAAAAGGGGAAGAGGACCTGGATAAGAATTTCGCAGCAGATTACACAATGTCGGGAGAGTCTGTCAGCTGGTCCGCACTGAGGGGTTAAGTAGCACATTTAGAAGGGCAAGACAGAGAAGTCATGGAGAACCTTTTGACGGAGTATAAAGAGTTATTTAATTCTAATGGTCCAGTGCCCACCACGCCGTTAGTTCAGCATTACATCCCCACTGGGACTGAAGCGTCGGTGTATAAACGTCCATATTGTGTTCCAAAAAGTATACAGCCTGTCATGGAAGAATTTATTAATCAACAGCCTAGGTATGGGATAATAGAAACCAGTAGTAGTCCCTGGTCCGCTCCTGTCGTAATAGTGGGCAAAGAATCAATGCCTAATATCACTGAAACTCTGGATAATTTGGGTCAGTGTCGGTACTTCACGACCTTGGATCTTCGAAGCGGGTACCACCAGTTCGAGGTCGCCCCGGAAGACCGACTGAAGACTGCTTCTTCAACACCTACAGGTCATTTTCAGTATCGGTGAATGCCTTTCGGACTCAAAACTGCTCCAGCAACCTTCCAACGGTTACAAAATAGCGTGTTACGAGGGCTGAAACCTAATCAGTGTATGGTATATTTTGACGAGATAATTGTTTTCTCAAACGACGTGCAAGAACATGTGCGCCGTTTGTGCGAAGTTTTCGATCGTCAGAAAGCAGAGCGGTTAACTCTTCATATGGAAAAATGTCATTTTTTGTTGCAAGAAGTCCGTTATTTAGGTCGTATTATAGGACAGGAGGGTGTCCGCACGGATCCAAAACTTGCAGAGGCGGTAATGAATTTTCCGACACCTACAAAAGTAAAAGAGTTGCAGTCTTATTTAGGTCTCGCCAATTTTTACAGGAGGTATATTCCAAAACTTGCGGAAATTGCAAGGCCCCTCACGCAGTTGTTGAAGAAGGGAGTAAAATTTCACTGGTTAGCGGAATGTGAAGAGGCTTTTCAAAAGTTAAAACATTTGTTAACATGTAGTCCGGTTAAGGCTTTTCCAGATTTTAGTAAACAGTTTATATTATCTTGTGACTCTAGCAATTTAGCCTTGGGTATTTTATTATCTCAGGAAATAGATGGACAGGAACACCCGATAGCATTTGCTTCCAGACAGCTAAACAATGCAGAAAAAAATCACTCAACAACCGAGAAGGAATTATTGGCATTAATTTTCGGAATAACCTATTTCCGGTGTTATTTGTACGGACGACGTTTCAAGGTGATTACTGACCATGCAGCACTGAAGTGGTTGTTAGGGCTTAAAGACCCAACGAGTACGGTTCAATATCCCGTCCGGCCACCCTGATTTAGGTTTGCCGTGATTTCCCTAAATCGCTCGAGACAAATGCCGGGATGGTTCCTTTCAAAGGGCACTTCCTTCCCCGACCTTCCCTAATCCGATGAGACCGATGACCTCGCTGTCTGGTCTCCTTCCCAAAACAACCCAACCCAACCCAACGAGTAGATTAACTAAGTGGGCTTTGTGTCTTAGTGAGTACGATTTTGAAGTTATTCATCGACCGGGTAAATCGCACGGAAACGCGGATTGTCTGAGTCGTAACGTATGCGCCATGGAATGCACAGGAAGAAATGAGAACGAATGGAAGGAGGCACAAACGTCCGACTCAGATTGTCAACGATTTACCTCGCAGCGACAGTTCGTCGTGGAAGACGGGAAATTGTAACGTAAAACTGGGAATGGTCCACGCGTAGTCGTACCAGAAATGTTGCGAAGCGAAATTTTAAGGCAAGCACATGATTCAATGTTTTCTGGTCATTCGGGTCGAAGAGCAACGGAAAGGAGGGTAGCACAGAGTTATTGGTGGTCAACGCGTAGGCAAGATGTCGATCAGTACGTGAAGAATTGCATTCCGTGTGCTCAATGGGCGGAATTAAGTCATCAGAAAATTGTGTTGCAACGACTACCGGAAGCGGATAGACCTCTTCAATTACTTGGCTTAGACGTCCTGGGAACGTTTGTGCAAACACCAGCAGGTAATCGCTATGTTTTAACAATAATAGACCATTTTTCGCGCTATGTGTCTTGGGCAGTTACCCCCTGACGAGCGAGCCGAAACGGTGGCTCACGCCGTGATACATCAATGGATATTGAAATTCGGAACTCCGGAAACTATAATTACAGATCAAGGGACAAACTTTATGTCCAATTTGATGAAACAGTTATGCAAGTTGCTGCATGTAAAGGAATTGAGATTGAGTGCGTTACACCCACAGGCTAATGGCCGGACCGAGAGAGTTCATCGTAGAATAGCTAAGATGTTAAGTTATTATGTAAATTTGCAACACAACAACTGGAATACCCTACTGGCGTTTGTAACCGCGGCGTATAACTCAAAAGTGAATGAAAGTACAGGATTGTCTCCTTATGAAGCACTGTTCGGTCGGAAGACGCCATCTCCGTTTGAATTGCTCAAGACCCCACCAGAAACCGATATTTTGGCTGTTAAGGATCTATCCACAAAGTTGAAAACAATCTGGCGGCAGGTGAAAAAATTAACACTAAAGCGGTAGAGAGAAAGGACAAAGTTCACAATAGAAAGGCGGCTTTACCCAAATATCATGTAGGACAATGGGTGGTGATGACTAATCCGTATGTGCCAAAAGACGAAACGAAAAACTTTGTATCCCGTTATCAAGGTCCTTTCGAGGTGATCAGGATGACATTGCCAGTGAATGTAAAATTACAGCTTCCAACTCGCCCTACTATTGTGCATGTGAGCCGATTTAGGCCTTTCAAGGGGAATTTTGAGGAACTTCCTTCATTGTCTGCAGTAAATTCTAGTGGAGAGAAAGATGACTCTAAAAAAAAGAATAAGAAAGGAGTAGACAAACAAGAGAACCAAGTTAATTGTGGAAGCCATCAGACATGCTATTATGCTCTTAGGCCACGCGTAAAAAGGAAGAGCTAATGTGAGTTGCTTTTCTTTTGTTTCTCAGGAAGCGTGACGTTCTGGTAAGACCAGCAGTTCCAGCGTCATCGGTTGCGCTAAAGAGGGAAGAGGGAAGGTGTGCACTATCTCTCAGCATAGTTATTCTGTTTTGCTGTTGCAACTTAGCTGAAGCCTTGAAGGTACGTCCTATATCAAGTGGTTTGTTGTTCTCGCGACAAGTGGAAGTAATTATGTCCGGACATAAATGGACCATAAGGGTGGACTGTAATACTTGGGCAGTTGAAGACGAAATCTTTAAATTAGAGGATACATTTAATGAACTTCATTCCATGGTGGCTTATCAGTTAAAGTTTAATGAGACATAGGGGGAATATCAGCTACTACGATCAGCTTTTGCTCGCTTACAAGCTCAGTTGCGGCAAACTGCAGGGTTAATCCCGCACCTCCGTAGGAAAAGAGGATGGTTAGACGCAGGTGGCCGTATTGTAAGAACTGTTTTTAGGACCGCTGACGCGGAAGATATTAAAAGTATTAATGAAACGCTACGGCAGGTACAGGATAATGTGGATAGTAATCAGGGAATGCTACATCTTCACACAACCCAATTAGAGAGTTTGAAGAAAGATGTAGTTAATAATACGCACCAATTGCGAGCTTTGGCCGCGACCTTGATGTCCCACATTAAGGCCACAGCCGAAACAACCAATAAAGACTTGGGTGTAATCAAGTACCGGTTCGATGACATCGATTCACAGCTGATAATCGCTAAGCTGCTTGCTGATAGTACTACGGAAGCACGCATAGAAGCCACGGCACTACAGGAGGCTTTGTTGCACGCAATGCGCGGGCACCTAACCCCCGTACTGTTACCTTCGGAACAACTTCGGGAAGGATTACGGAAAGTTCAATCGGAATTTCCCGCATCCCTGGATGTAATGACGACATTAACAGACGAACACCTATCTCTGTACTACAAAATGGCCACTGTAACCAGTACGCGGACAGGTACCCTGCCGAGAATTCAAATCATAATACCATTAACATTTAAGGATTGTAGATTTGAATGTTAAGCCATATCCAGTGACGTGGGAAATTTTGCAGAAATTCGTACAATTAACCGTACGGGAAATACTGTTAGTGGCACGTAACAGAGAAGCTCATGCGTTCCTCACTGCACATGACTTGCTGCATTGTCGAACGGGTCCATTTACCATATGTCCCGCGAAATTGTTACACACTGTTCCCAAATCTTGTGAGTATACTCTATTCCGCTCTCAAGAACCAGTTGCAGAGTGCCCTAAGGAAATTATACCAGGACGGTGCAGTTCTCTCAGCAAGTGGGCCCACATTGGGTATTTTCAGTAATTGAAAACACAGTCGTTATTTCCGTTTGTTACGAGCAGGGTATGCAAGGGAGCACGCCAAGAATAGAATTGCAGGGGCAGGGACTGTTAATTAATGGCACACAGTGTGACATTTCAGGGCCAATTTTTCCGTTTACCAGCCGTGATTACTTGAGCTACAATCATGAACATAACACGCACATTGATCTATGTACCCGACCAACCGGTGCAATTTGTCAAGAAAGAATATATCACTCTTTTGAATAGCACATTAAACCCGACTTTGCTCGCCTCTTTGGACCGAATGCTAGCAGCTTAGGATGGACGTATAACTATGGAACATCTTCTTCAACGAGTGCATGATTACCGTAATGAGTATAAACAATGCTTACTAGTTATTAAATCATCAGCCACCGCCACCTGTATTTTTATCTTTGTTGTGGGATTAGTGTACTATCGGCTCAAGAGGAAGGTAGCCCAAATCCCGCCCCTTCCAACCTTTAACATCAGACAAAATCCCTGAACAGTTGTGAGGGACTACAGCTAAACACCGAGCAATGTTTATGAACGAGAATTAGACTGAGGATAGAAGTGAATGAACACAGTGTAAATAGTGAATCAATCGCATTTTATGGTGTTTGTGAAGTGAACTGTAGTTTTGACTTTTTGGTCGAATTCGGGGATGAATTCTTTTCGTACGAGGCAGGAATTGTTGTGGACAAGGGGTTATTTTTAGGAAATATGGTGCGAAATTGTGATTTAGTGTGTTTCAATGCGCGATGAGCCAGTCTCACGACAGACGGCGTACGAAGGCTGGCCGGCGCATTATGCAGGTGACACAATTTTGCAACGAGCGTCGGTATGTGTGAGAGTGTGCAGCAGCCATCAACAGCCAGAACGCAGCATTAGCAGAATTACGCAGGTGCAGGCCATGTGTGACGCAGTTGCATTAGCCAACTCATCGAGAATGTTCTAATAAACATGGCGCAGCATAACCTGTGGATTCAGCAGCGGTCTGCACTATTTATGGGCATCAGAGGTGGGCGACGGCATCGGTTCGACTGATTGGGCGTTCAGTCGCTGTTACGTCGCCTGTGACGCTGTCCCCGAGGACCAGCCGGCAGAGGGCGTTGCCCGCTGCTGCACCGGCGTCGTCACGAGCCACAGCGTCTGCAGGAGGCGAGGTGAGCCGGGCATCACGCTGCTAACCTCCTACCGCCTGCGCAGCCGCTGACCGAACACGGCGTCGCGTTCCCCGGGCGGCGTGCATCAGCACGTCTCCACCACGACGCAAGCAGTGGGGCTGAGCTACCAGAAAATGTATTGGAAGAACCTACAATAAAGAGAACATTGCTAAAAACAGCCACCTTTTTCTACCCAGCCACGTCCTATGACCCTGACCACGTCACCCGCTCCGGTCATCCTATTACATATAACATTGTCCTCAAGAACATCGCCCTTGTATAGACCCTCTAAACACTCCTTCCACCTTTCTGCTTTCCCTTCTTTTCTTAGAACTGGGTTTCCATCTGAGCTGTTGATATTCATGCAAGTGGTTCTCTTTTCTCTGGAGGTCTGGTTAATTTTCTTGTAGGCAATATTTATCTTACCCCTAGTGATATGCGCCTCTACATCCTTACATTTGTCCTCTAGCCATCCCTGCTTAGCCATTTTGTACTTTCTGTCGATCTCATTTTTGAGACGTTTGTATTTCTTTTTGCCTGCTTCATTTACTGCACTTTTATATTTTCTCCTTTCATCAATTAAATTCATTGTCTCTTCTGTTACCCGAGGATTTCTATTAGCCCTCGTCTTTTTACCTACTTGATCCTCTGCTACCTTCACTATTTCATCTCTCAAAGCTACCCATTCTTCTTCTACTGTATTTCTTTCCCCCAACTTGTGAATCGTTCCGTAATGCTCTCCCTGAAACTCTCTACAACCTGTGGTTCTTTCAGTTTATCCAGGTCCCATCTCCTCAAATTCCCACCTTATTGCAATTTCTTCAGTTTTAATCTGCAGTTCATAACCAATAGATTGTGGTCAGAGTCTACATCTGCCCCTGGACATGTCTCACGTCAATGATATGGGCCTGTAATTAAGTGGATTACTCCTACTACCTTTCTTGAATATTGGTGTTACCATTTCAGCTTTCTAGTCTTTGGGTAAGGAACTTTCGCCGAGCGAACGGTTGAATTTGAAAGTTCTTCACCGATTGCTTCGAAATTTTGACATAGTGTTGCATTCGAATATGTGGGTGCTTTTATGCTGTATTTTTTAAATGTATATAATATACAGATGAAATGTAATAAAAAAGAGGAAATATTATTACCAAAATTCCCGAAAAGTATGTGACCGACTTACTTCATATTTTTACACAATGCTCTAATAAATATTAGGGTGGACAGAGACTATATATTTTAATAATAATAGTGAAACGTGATTAGCAAACCGAAAAGTTGGGTTTATGGCTTACCAGCTTATGATTTATGTACTACTACAGAGTCTGAATTTGCAACAACAGTAAACAAGGGCCAACTTCAGAAAGAAGGACGGGAGTAAAGAGATGGACACAGGGTTGGGAGGAAATGGTCATAGAAAGCAAAATGGAGGAGATGGCCAAAGAGAGGGGGCGAGGGGAAAGAAGAGTAGGAGAGAGAGGCGGAGGAGATGATGGACAGAGATCCGGGGAGAGAGAGGGGGCGTCTGAAGATGGAGAGAAATGTTGGGAAGATGACGTGATTGGCGGAGAGAGGAAGATGGGGGAGGAGAGGGACAAAGAAAGGGCAGGGAGAAGATGAACAGAAGCATGGGAAGACGGAAATGAGAACGTATATATAATTCCCACACATTCAAGAAACGTATGCTTTTTGTTTTGTTTCTATTCCATTGAACCAGACTGAGCCCCAGAAATGCATGGCTGTGGACACCTAGTCAAAAAAATAATGAAAAAATAATAAAGATAGAATAAAAAATAGTATTTTGAACTGAATAGATATATAAAGACAATACTGCATCTTCGTATTTGAACACAAATTTTGCAAAACATTAAAGCGATTGACAACTTGTAACCACACAGAGCCCACTGTTAACTGCAATTTTAAAAATTTTTTACACAAAATAAATGCATAGGAATTTCGAGGGATAGAATATTATCTCAATAATGGTTACTATCTTTCTACACACGATACCCTCTATAATTAAACTTAGCATCAAGTTGCAGTAAATTTAACTAGATTGATATACAGGATTACTCATAATATCTCCGACGTTTGAGAAGATGACTTTGCAAAAACTGCAACCCATACAAGAAATATACACACATTAGTGGATACAGCATCTTTTCAAGTTTCTGAGATTCAGATTCTCAATGTAAGCATCCTTTGCAAACCGGCAAATGTCAATATGGGCAGAAGAGCAAGTGCGTAGGATCGTGTAGCCTATGCGCCGGTGACAACTAACTCGATGTGACCATACGGACCGGATGATTTCTTTGCATGTTCTGATATACCTACTCCCAAGTGGTGAGCTCTGCAACTACGTCACGACACGTATTCTGAATCTAAAGGTATTGACACTCTACCTTCTGGTATTTGCAGTTTTGTCACAGTCGTCCTTGAGGTACTTGTGAATAGCCCTGTATAATGACATTAAATACTGGTGTGTTTTCGCTGATCTCAGACTTGCCATTTTAATAACGTACATGAGACACGTTATCCTTCGCTCATGTAATTCCTAGTCAAAAACTTTAAATATGAGCTTGAAATCTGCTGTATCTTAATTCATATAACCTATCATATTCATGTGAATGGATGTAATGTTCTTCTGCGGTGTTTTCCTAAAGACATAATCGATTTTTGAAAGTTTTTTTCATAACGACATTAATGTTGTTTCTGTCTCTCGCGTATGAATTGAAGCGTATTATCACGCAGTATAAATACACCGATGATCCAAAGAAAGTGGTACAGCTACCTAATAGCGTGTAGGCCCCCGCAAGCAAGCAGAAGTGCCGCAACACCACGTGGTAAGGATTCGACTGATGTCTGAAGTAGTGCTGAAGGGAAATGACACCATGAATCCTGCAGGGCTGTCCATAAATCAGTAAGAGTATAAGGCGGTGGAGATCTCTTTTGAACAGTACGTTGCAAGGTATCCCCAAATATGTTCCCTAATGTTCATGTCTGGTGTGTTTGTTGGCCAGCTGAAGTGTTTAAACTCAGAAGAGTGTTCCTGGAGCCACTCTGTAGCAATTCTGGACGTGTGGAGTGTCACATTGTCCTGCTGGAACTGCCCAAGTCTCTCGGAATGCATAATGGCCCCTGTTCACAGTTATATCTGTCAGAGTCATATCACTCCAACTGCTCTCACATTTATTTTTCATTCAGAGATTGAGATTCATGGATAGTCCTGTCTACAGAAAAACAGAGGCTTCATTTACCAAATAAGGACTGCTTGCAACGGAAAAAAACTTTGACATCTGGTCTTCTATCATACGTTCTGTGCGGTGTTCTTCGTATTTACCCTTTTTCGAATATGATCTTGACACATCCAGCTGCCAAATTCCAGTCTAGTAATAAGCTCGGTCAGTGCTATTGGAAATTTCAGATTTAATCGTCTCATTGAATCTCAGCAGCCTCTTTATATTTGTATAGAAACCACTGGATCTAAAATTCCACGAGAAGAATACACTGGATGTTCCTATCTATGCCCTCAGATAAAAGTCAGTGAAGTCTTCGAACTATCTAAAAGAGTTTCAATTTTTACGACGGAGTCTGTAACTGTAGAAGCAATCAAGTTTCAATCTTCAGCTTCCTTGTTAAAGGTGTTAATCGTCTCCGACTGCTAGAGTTTCCTTAAAAACATAAAACTTCGGAGATGGAATTTAAAAAAAGACCGGTTTACATTTGATGTACTGGCAGATGTTTGCTGTAAACGTGGAGGGCAGGCTTTCCCACACTGGCTCCCATTGTAATGGAGAAGTTGACGTCTTAGCGAAATAGTCTGCATCTATAGAAAATGTTATCGATTTGGAATTGCCATCTAGGTCCTCAGACGACTTACATGAAGTCAATAGGCATGAAAAACAGCAATGGCGTGAGATTTGTAATATGTCCCAACAAACGCATAGTGGCTATTACGCAGTATTACAGCCTCAAATTTCTACGAAACTACTGTGCACGAAGACGCATTTCCAGCATCGTTCAACTCCTTTTTAACCTTGCGTCTTTTCTTCTACACCCATACAGAATCAACACTTATGAGTCCTCTGCATGTGAATGCGATTCTGAGTCAGAGATTGTCGTTAACCACATGCTGGTATCGTGTCTCCTATTTGACAGTGATTAATAGGAATTTTGAAGACTTTGATGAGGATGTGTTACCTCCCCCCTCAAACAGCTTCTTCTCTTTGGTTACTGAATACAATCGCCTTTATAAAGTGATTGGTAATTTCCTTAAGAGTACAGGGCAAAATGTTTAAGTTTCAGTAATATGAATGTCATCATTTTTTTGTCTTTCTTACGGTTAAATCACAGAGATGGTGTGATTTGGTAACGATAAAACTTCTAGTTAAAATGGTGCATCAGAAGACTACTAAAAACTAGATTTGTGTATCACGTAACTGACGAGGATGTACTGAATAGAACTGGGGAGAAAAGAAATTCGTAGCAAAACTGATAACAAGAATGAATCCATTGGTAGCATACAATCTGTGGTGTTAAGGGATCGCCAATTTAGTATTGGACGGAAATGTGAGAGAAAAAGTCCAACAAGAGGTGAATGCAGTAAGTAGATTCAGAAGCGCGTAAGATGCAGTAATTACTCGGAGACAGAGAGACTTGCACAGGATAGGTTAGCATAGAGAGCTGCATCAAACCAGTCTTAGGATGGAAGAGTTAAACAACAATACGTAAATATGTATTTTAGATGTCTAATTAGAGCTCTGGATGTCAAATAAAACAAGAACACAATAGGTGATCATGGACACAGTTTGTGACGACATGAAGAGATAGAATGGAATAGGAAAATGTTAGGAATAACGGTTCGTCTACGAGAATGTCATTAGCACTCTTACATAAGGAAAAGTGGGGGGGGGGGGGCAAACCTAAGCGTTATTTTCAAATGAACCATTAAAAAATTACGTTTATTCAATTTAGCGAGACGCTTGAAACAGGAAATTCCGTTTCTCTCGCGTATAATTTCTTAACTCTTGCACCTAACTCAGCTGTTGATAAAGAGTACTCTGCATGATGTAATGAAATCTACTGACAGCAAGGTACGCGGGCACGAGTTTTTATTTCCTCGCAACGTCCACTAGCACACTTCCCGCTTCATGTATGGGCAGCGGCGTATTTGAGCACCTGCGCGGTCCCGCGTATATTTTTGCATAAATGCCCGCGCTTGGAAACTGCATCAACATACATATGCGCCCAGCCAAATCCGAGTGTTGCCCTTCGGCACGCGCGAACGCACAAACGCAGAAACGCGCTGTGGGATCGATCACAACAGCCGGTGGACCACGTATGAGCTTGAACGCGGGCCACGCACCCCACCGCCGTTGGGGTCGCTGAAAAATCCCTCGCTTATCGCCGCTCCGCAGCACTCTGGTTCAGCGTATCGGCCCCGTTCAGCGCATGGTGTGCGCTGCGTGGGCCATCAGCAGTTTATTTTGCGCCCCATTTTAACTAAATACACAACAGAAATGAAAAATAATAAAAGTTTAAATTTGTTCTGCTAAAGAAAGGAAGAAAGAAAGGGCATTTTATTCATTTATTTCTACTTTTATTTCATCAGTCAGTATAAGAGACTTCATACTTCCTCTTACCTCTGACCAGCGACCCTTTGTGAGCCAAAATTAAAAATTTTATACAACTTTATCAATTGTGTGTGTGTGTGTGTGTGTGTGTGTGTGTGTGTGTTCTCTTAAACCAGTGGGTTGATTTGCGATTATTTATTTCCTGGAAAGAAGTACAGGTAGTTTCCACAGGGTTGATGACGCCCGACATCTAAACTATTCTACACAGCTGTTACGTTAAAGTAGGCAGGGGGATATGGGTATGCCGAACAAAGAGGGCAGGAAATGGATAGTGAGGTAGACGAGCATGAGATGGACAGAGAAACGTGGAGGATAAAATAGAGAAATTGAGTTGGGAGTAGGAGCTTTTGGAGAGAGGAAGGAGAAGAATATGGACAGACGGTGAATGTGGAAGAGGAAAGGGGATGAAAGGGCAGTGAGGATTTGGGCAGACGGAGAGGGAAAGTAGGAGATTGAAAAATAGGGGGAAGAGAAGATGGACAGAGAGGGGGGAGCAGTAGGTGGAAAGAAAGAGAGGCAGAGGAGAGGGACATAAGTAGTGTGATGAGGAGATTGACAGAGAGAGGAGGCGCGAGTAGATGGATGCAGAGTGTGGAGAACATGAGATTGAGGTGGGGCAAAGGATGAGACGGACAAAGGGCGAGGGAGAGATGAATTGAAACAGGTGAAAGATAGAGAAGGGGATTGACAGAAAGTGGTGAGAGAGAGGAGATGTGTGCAATACATGCGCCATTACCGTACAAAGGCAAAGAGTTAAAAGACATTGGTTTGATGTGGCTTTCCTTTCCAGTGACAACCTCTTCATCTCAGAGTAGCATTTGCAATCTATGTCAAATCTCTGTTTTCCTCTAAAGATTTCACCATCTATATTGCCCTCCACTAACATGGAATTTATTCCATGATGTCTTAACAGATGTTCCCTTTATCAATATTTTCCATACATTCCTTTCCTCGACGATTCTCCAGACAACCTATTCATTCCTTAAGTTATTAGTCCACCTAATTCTCAAAATTCTTCTGTAGTGCCACATTTCAAATTCTTCGATTCTCTTCTTTCCCGGTTTTCCCACAGTCCAGGTTTTAAAATCATGCAATTATGTGCTACAAACGTACATTCTCAGCAATTTTAAGGCCAATGTTTGAGACTGGTAGATTTCTCTTGGGCAGGAAAGGCCTTTTTTCCAGTGTTAGCCCGCTTTTTATGTCCTCCTTTTTCCATCCGTCATGTTTATTTTGCTGCCTAGGTACCAGAACTCTTTAACTTCATCTACTTCATGATCATTAATCCTGATTTCAAGTCTCTCGCTATTCCTTATTTCTGCTACTTCTCATTAATTTCGTCTTTCTTCGATTTACTCTCGTTTCATATTCTGTACTCATTATACTGTTCATTCCATTCAGCATTTCACATAATTCTTCTTCACTTTCGCACAGGATAGCAATGTCAGCAACGAAACTTATCACTGACATCCTTTCACCTTAAATTTTAATTTCACTCCAGAACGTTTTATTCCCATCATTGCTTCTTTGCAGTACAGATTGAACAGCTATGGCGAAAGACTCCTTCCCTGTCTTACACACTTTTAATCCCAGAATTTCGTTCTTTGTCTTTCACTCTTACTGTTCCCTCTTGGATCTTGTACATATTTTGTACTTATCATCTGTCCGCATAGCTTATCCCTATTTTTAACAGAATTTCGAACAGCTTGCACCATTTGACTCTGTCGACAGTTTTTTCCACGTAGACAAATCTATTGAACGAGTATTAATTTTTATTTAGTCTTGATTGCATTATCAACCACAATGTCAGAATTGCCTACCTGGTGCCTTTACTTCTCCTAAAGTCAAACATATCGTCATATAATTTTCCTTTCCATTTTTCTGTATATTATTCTTGTCATCAACTTGGATGCACGAGTCGTTAAGCTGACTGTGCAACATTTCTTGAGTTGCCGATTCTTGGAATCTTTGGAATTGTATGGATGATCTTTTTCCGAAACTCAGATGGTATGTCACTAGACTCATGCATTCTACATACTGACGTGAATACTCGTTTTGTTGCCATTTTCTCCAATGAGTTTAGAAATTCTGATGGAATGTTATCTATCCCTTCTGCTTACTCGATCTGAAGTCTTGCAATGCTCTCTTATATTCTGATTGTAATACTGCATCTATTCTAAATCAACTACTGTTTCTTCTTCTATCACATAGACAAATCTCCCCCCTCATAGAGGCCTTCAGTATACTCTTTGTTCCACCTATTTGCTCTCTCCTCTGTATTTAACAGTGGAATTCCCGATGCAGTCTTAATGTAACCACCCTTCCATTTAATTTCTATTGATGAGCGATTTCCGACATTCATTTCTTTTCGCTTTCTACAGATTTTTCATGTATCAGTTTCGCCTTAGACAACCTGCACTTCCTATTTATATCTCTTCTAAGTGACTTGCATTTCTGTATTGCCGAATTTCCCTGAAACATCTGATTTCGGAGTCTCTGTCTGACTATGCTATAATCCAACTAAAATCTTCCGTGTCTCCGGGCCTTTTCCTTGTATACCCACTTTTCTTGTGGTTCTTGAACAGAGTATCCCTAATACCAGCTGAAATTTATTGACGAATTCAATACAGTCATTCTCCTCTTTCATTTCTAGTACCAAGCCCATAATCTCCCGTAACCTTTGCTTCTACTCCTTCCCCTACAACCGCATCCCAAACCGCCACGACTATTAGATTTTCATCCCCCTTTGCGTACTGGGTTGTCCGTTCAGTATCATTATGTATTTCTCTATGTCTTCATCTTCCGCTTGTGACGTCCTGAACTATTGTTGTCGTTATTGGTAGCTGTCGGTTCTGATGTGAATAATCTATCACTGTAATGTTCGCAGTAACTCACTCCCTGCCGTACCCTGCTGTTCGTAACGGATTCTACTCCTGTTACAGCATTTTCCATTGCTTTTTGATAGTACCCTATACTCATCTGACCAAAAATCCTAGCCTTCTTTCTATTTGACTTCACTGACGCCCATTGTATCTACACTTACCTTTAGCATTTCCATTGTCAGAATTTCTAGCTTCCTTGCTTCGTTGAAACATCTGACATTCCACGCCCCGAGTCGCAGAACTTTATCCTTTCGTTGACGATTCTATCTTTTTCTCATGGTCATCTGAGCCTTGACATTACTCTCCCGGAGATCGGAATGGGGGACAAGTCCGTAATCTTTTGTCAATGAAGAAATCATTATGTCACCTTTTTAATTACTGGCCACATGTCTTGCGGATACATATAATGTGTCTTTGACGCGGATGTTCCCATTGCCTTCTGCATTTTCATGCCCTTGCTCATTGCTGAAACTTCCACGTTTGGGAGCAGTTTCCCAACCGAAGGGCAGGAGTGTGCCCAGTACCTCTGTTGGTTGCTCCGCCCTCTTTGACAAAGTCGTTGTCTGAATGAGGGTGACGTCTGACGCTGGAAGTCTTCGGCTGCCAATGCTGATGGTTTTTATTCATTGTTCAAGTGGTAGCGGGTTTCTCTCTCCGGGAGAGTAACGTCAAGGCGGAGTTGACCATGATGTTTTGATTACTTATCAAAGAGGCTGTACCTTGTGCGCGGGTAAAAGACTTGTAGTAAAAATAAAAATGCCCAATAGTTTTGGAAATTGAGTGTAGCTGTGAAGTTGAAAACTGTGTTAGTTGTAGGGCAACATACTGGCAGGTTCAGCCTCACTGGAGAAGTCGAAACAGAGGCGACTGGAAAAAAGGCTTGAAATGTGAGGAAAGGTGAAGGGAGGCATAGCAGCTCTGGCACCTACACCCGCCATACAGATCTATTACTATAATATACTGTGCCACCTCAAAGTTTGCATTTGACATACAATGATGGATACTGTTTCGTTGGCTACACTGTACTTGTGATTCAAAAACTTCCATTACGCAATTTCTGACAGTTTTCCATTACCTCTCTTAAATGTAAATAAATAAAAGTGTCTCTATCACTTTATTTTTCAAATAAAGCTATCACATAATTATTTTTATGTAAGCAAATCGAAGGAATTTTCGATATCGGAGCAAAGATACACAGAAAATAGTCGATTGACAACGAGTGATATCGCTAAACGCGATATACAGTTTCATAATCAATGACGATGGATGCTGAAACTTTCTGGCAGATTAAACTGTGAGCCGGGCCGAGACTGGAACTTGGGACCTTTGCCTTTCGCTGGCGAGTGCTCTACCGACTGAACTACCCAAGCACGACCGACGCCCAGACCTTACAGCTTCAGTTCCTCCAGTATCTCATCTCCTACCCTCCAAACTTCACAGAAGCTCTCGTGCGGAACTTGCAGAACTAGAACGCCTGGAAGAAAGGATATTGCGGAGACAGGAGTGCTAGTTCTGCAAGATTCGCAGCAGAGCTTCTGTGAAGTTTGGAAGGTTGGAGACGAGGTACTGGCGGAACTGAAGCTGTAAGGATGGAGTGTCGGTCGTGCTCGGGTAGTTCAGTTGGTAGAGCACTCGCCAGGGAAAGGCAAATGTCCCGAGTTCGACTCTCGGGCCGACACACAGTTTTAATCTGCCAGGAAGTTTTGTAACAGAACACACTCCGCTGCACAGTGCATATCTCATTCTGTTCACGATGGATGCTAATGGCAGTGTACATATGAACTAAATTTAAAGGAGTTACCATAGTAACTGCAAATACACTGATGAACAGTAATTGCATAACAAAGAACATCTTCAACAATGGAACACTAAGTACTGATAATACGGTTTTGAAAATGAGTATAAGATTAAAAAACATTAAACAGGTACTGTAATTTATATCTTTTCAACCACTGAAATAGTCATCACCAGAGCACGCCGTCTAACGATAGGACTCCATCCTCAGATTTATGCAGTGAAATACTTCGAATCATAGCCGCATGTGCTTTTTATAACAACTCTTTGCATTCGTAAATCGTTTTGCATTGCAAAAATATGTGTTTTAGTAATAGTTTCAGTTGCTTTAGCGTCTCATGAAAAGCTTGCATTCGATTAGTGTGGTCTGCATTCACACCTGTGCTTTGATGGGTAAACCTAAAAATTTTAGCAAAAAAATAGCATTATGTTGGCACCGTTTTATAAGCACCAGAAATTTTAGCTCCACTCCGATTCCTTAACACAATGGAAAGCACTTCCGTATAAATCGCACGCCAAAGTACGTTGTTTATATACTCGGAAGACAGCAACACAATAGCGCCACTACCACCTGATTTTAATATGCTGTATTGATTTTGGCTCCGACGGTGTTTAAGTTCGTGTTGTTTCTCATTTGTTGTTACTTTGTTATCGTGCAACCATAAAATGTATACGTGAAGCTTAACAGTTGGTTGGGCAGCTATAAATGAAGTGCAGAAGTATCAATATTTTGAAAAAGTGCGTTGTAGGGACATCCGCTCTACAGGGTGTTACAAAAAGGTAAGGCCAAACTTTCAGGAAACATTCCTCACACACAAAGAAAGAAAATATGTTATGTGGACATGTGTCCGGAAACGCTTACTTTCCATGTTAGAGCTCATTTTATTACTTCTCTTCAAATCACATTAATCATGGAATGGAAACACACAGCAACAGAACGTACCAGCGTGACTTCAAACACTTTGTTACAGGAAATGTTCAAAATGTCCTCCGTTAGCGAGGATACATGCATCCACCCTCCGTCGCATGGAATCCCTGATGCGCTGATGCAGCCCTGGAGACTGGCGTATTGTATCACAGCCGTCCACAATACGAGCACGAAGAGTCTCTACATTTCGTACCGGGGTTGCGTAGACGAGAGCTTTCAAATGCCCCCATAAATGAAAGTCAAGAGGGTTGAGGTCAGGAGAGCGTGGAGGCCATGGAATTGGTCCGCCGCTACCAATCCATCGGTCACCGAATCTGTTGTTGAGAAGCGTACGAACACTTCGTCTGAAATGTGCAGGAGCTCCATCGTGCATGAACCACATGTTGTGTCGTACTTGTAAAGGCACATGTTCTAGCAGCACAGGTAGAGTATCCCGTATGAAATCATGGTGGTGAATCGAGATGTACAGTACATACTGACGAAACTAAAATGAGCTCTAACATGGAAATTAAGCGTTTCCGGACACATGTCCACATAACATCTTTTCTTTATTTGTGTGTGAGGAATGTTTCCTGAAAGTTTGGCCGTACCTTTTTGTAACACCCAGTCACATATGACTGAAACGCAGAGATGCCCGGAACGACGCCTGCATACAAGGTTATTTGGGCAGCTCGTACACAATGTGGTCAAAGGTATCCGGACACCTGGCTGAAAATGACTTACAAGTTCGTGGCACCCTCCATCGGTAATGCCGGAATTCAATTTTGTGTTGGCTCACCCTTAGCCTTGATGACAGCTTCCACTCTCCTAGGCATACGTTCAATCAGGTGCTGGGAGGTTTCTTGGGGAATGGCAGCCCATTCTTCACGGAGTGCTGCACTGATGAGAAGTATCGATGTCGGTCGGTGAGGCCGGGCAAGACGTCGGCGTTCCAAAACATCCCAAAGGTGTTCGAGAGGATTCAGGTCAGGACACTGCGCAGGTCAGTGCATTACAGGGATGTTACTGTCATGTAACTACTCCGCCACAGGCCTTGCATTATGAACAGGTGCTCGATCGTGTTGGAAGATGCATTCGCCATCCCCGAATTGCTCTTCAACAGTGGGAAGCGAGAAGGTGCTTCAAACATCAGTGTAGGCCTGTGCTGTGCTAGTGCCACGCAAAACAACAAGGGGCGCAAGCCCCCTCCATGTAAAACACAACCACGCCCTAGCGCCACCTCCCGTTTGCACTACGCAAGCTGGCAGATGACGTTCACAGGGCATTCGCCATACCCACACCCTGCCTATGGATCGCCACATTGTGTACCGTGACCAGTCACTCCACACAACGTTTTACCACTGTTTAATCATCCAATGTTTACGCTCCTTACACCAAGCGATTCGTCGTTCAGCATTTACCGGCGTGATGTGTGGCTTACGAACTGTCGGTACAGATAAGCCCTCACCACAAGCTCCTCAGTCAAGACCAATTCCGGTGCAAAGTCACACTCCGGACGACTGTCGCGAGTGCAATCCACTCATAACAAGAGTCGAGATCAGCATCCTATCCACATCAGAGTCTGAATCAGAAAACCATTTCTCTGCTCCCCACCTTCCATCAAACCTCGGTTAACTCCACTAAAGCACTTATCCAACCACCCATAGAATGGTTTCGTGTCAATCACAAGACTCCATGAGTTCCTCTTTTATGGAGAAGCAGCCAGTCTCTTACTCATAAATTCCCGTGCAGAGAGAAGAAGTTGTGCTTCCGGCTCGTTTTTCACACAGCCAAACTAGGCAGCATGTTTTGAATTTATGTTTTGCCTTAAAGTGAACCATTTATCACAGAGATCATTATCTGAATAGGCCGAATGTTACGGCGTATCTGACTGAGGGCCTCAGCTAAACGAAGAGACTTGCTTTTGTGGCCCAATATTGACCATTTCAAAGCCACCATAAATGTTGCTTTCCAATCTGAAATTCTTTTGAAGGCCTGAGGCTTCCACAAAAACTCAGCAGGCAGAGGGCTGACGTCACCTTATGGCTCTCTCGATAGCGTTGAGCCCATGATGAACATGGAAACACGAATTTTTACGGTCGCCATGCCTTCCACAAAGACTTGGCCAGGTGGCCTATATTTCTCATCTGTCCCTGCCCCTGCCATGGGTCGAGGCGCCTAACAAGTAGATCCAGGTAGGCAGTTTTCTCATCTCTTCAGTGAAAAGTAATGTCTGCACACCAGTGTGAAAAACTCTAGGACCACCGTTTTGTCCCTGCTGTCCCTGGTAAGTGCTTAAAGATGTTCCTTTTCTCAATAGCTGCCCATGGCTTCCAAGCCCGAAACGTCTACTGAAAGATTTACTCTTACATGATCGAACTACCTGCTTGTTCTCAACTCCAGAAAATGCTATTCCAAGGAGAGTCACCATTAAGATTCCGCCTTCATTAACAATATACGTGCTCCCATCAGTGTCTGCTCATGTTGATAACTTCCTGTTGCCTCAAAAAAATGATGTCTTGGGTGTACATTCAACGTTAAAGAGAAGTCTTGCACATGAAAAATAGTGAGAGAGTGACTCATCCTCTCTAACATGGAACTATGTGACTGCTTTGGTTTTGGTGCACAGGAAATACAGTTCATCGGGGAAAAGTAGAAGCCAAAGTGCGTTATGTTCTGGAACCACCCATGGAAAGGTATGACAAAATTTGTCGCAGCAAATGCCTGTCTTCTGCTGAGCCACCGCTGAGATGGTACTTGTCCATATCTGGTACTCCACATTCTGCACATAGATGCGAGTCCGCCGCATGTATCTTGTGCAGGCATGATTATAGGATCTGTTTACCATTGGCCCTGATGTACCGTTTTGATCGGACGTCTGTGTATAGTGTATCTGCAAGTATCGTCCGACACACCCAACTAACGTGAGAGTTCTTGGCCTCTCGGTGCATGAATCTGTTGTAGGAAACCATACATCTTCCCAACCTTCGCCTGCTTCATCGGCATTACTGTAATACAGACATAACTGTGTTTAATATAAAAGTGACTAAGTATTATAAAGGTGGAGCATGTCTTGTATCATTAGTGGATGCAAAAGGAATGGGGTGAGCTAACGACCCCTGCAGTAAACCCATCAGACTTTCCAGGCAGCGGCGCCACATCTTTATGTGCGAACTGACAAACAGAGCCACCGCTCTGTCATGGATGTGGGCTAAACGAAGATCTCCCTTGTCTGGAGGAAGAATCAGTGATTCATAACTGACTTTGAAGAGCATGCCTTTACTGACGTAGACTCCAAATGCCGCTAGTATACATCGAGCCATCACTAATTGTATTGGAATACATGTGCTACGTGTGGAATTTTCGATGCTAGGAAAATATTGACGAATTGTGTCCTTTGAAGAATCTCGAGAGTCAGCTGACTAAAGCTAGAGATCTGGATCTGAATTTGTTGTAATAAGCGGTGTTAAATAAGGGCCGCAGTGCGCCATATGTTGTGAAACTCTAATCAGAGGCATTCGATAGTACCACTAAGCTGTGGGGGTCGACACGGGTCATTCCCTCTCCTAGGTTCATTGTGACCAATTTGGTGACGCTTAGACAGCAGCCAGAAGCCATACCATATGTGGCAATCCTTTCTATTGCGATGGTTGCATCGTCAAGGTTGCGGAGCACAAGAAACAGGTCGTCTGCTTATGCTGTATGGCTAAATGTGAGGCCACGTAAGATTAGTCCAGTGACGCATTGAGGGGGGCCACAGAAAAATGATTCCATTGCCGGAGCATAGAGAAAGATCGCCAGGGGACAGCCTTGATTTTGGAATCGGGAGGGACTGCGTAGGGTACCTGTTTACGAGCACCTATGAATTGCTGTGGGTACTGCATGTGTTGGAGAAGATACTTCAGACACATGTGATACTCTAGATCAAAACGTTGGCTAAAATCTAGTAGTGGCAGCACTCCCGGGATGCGGCGTGCCGTCGCTAGGGCTGCGTGAATATTATTGATACCCCATAGGGAAGACTCATCTGGTAGGGTGACGTGAGGCAAGGTCAATTGTATATGGTTTGCTAAGAGTCTGTGACGCAATTGGAGAATGTCAGCGGGCAGTTGTCATGTATTCGAGTTCCACCTGTCAGTTTGTGAACAGGTATATCATTCCTTGCCGCACAGGATTAGCCGAGCGGTCTTAGGCGCTGCAGTCATGGACTGTGCGGCTGGTCCCGGCGGAGGTTCGAGTCCTCCCTCGGGCATGGGTGTGTGTGTTTGTCCTTAGGGTAATTTAGATTAAGTAGCTTGTAAGTGTAGGGACCGATGAGCTTAGCAGTTAAGTCCCATAAGATTTCACACACATTTGAACATTTGATATCATTTCTTCAATTAAGGATATGGGGAGTGGCACCATGGGAGACACAAGCTTCCGACAGATGTCCATCAACCTGGGGGCCAGTAAGTAGTGAAAAGTTCTATAAAACTACCCAGAGAGCCCGGAGTACCCAGGAGACTTGTTCGATGCTCCTTTACCTGTGGCACCGAAAACTTCGTCTTCCGTAATTTCGTGCAATAATTCAGTTTTTGAACCCTGTTGAACAGTGGGATAAACCAATCGTGAGACTCCCCTCACTGTCTTTGGGTCAGAAAACAAAGCAGAGTGAAGTCTTGCGTAATGGTCGATGAAGGTTGCACCAATATCGCGTTGTGTGGTGAGGCCAGTATCAGCGCAAATCATCACAGTTTACGTTCTCGAATAGTGCATATCATCACAGTTTATGTGCTCGAATGGTGGGCCGTTCCGTTCCTATTCTGTCATGTGTTTACGCTCAGACGATCGTCACTTCGAGCATTCGGCGCATACGGGCTACAATCTGTGCTTTCGCATGACGAGCTGTCATCCTTCGCCTGTAAGCAGCGGACTTATGACCATACATAATCAAGGTTTCCCGCAGGGGCGGCTCGGTGCAGTTTAGCCACCAACTGATCGATGTAGGATACGTTGGGAGACGGCGGACGCACGAACTCTTTGTGTCTGCGATGGCGTGCTGACACTGGAGAAGCGAGATGAGCAAGACTTAACTTGCAGGGATGTCGGCTACGCCACACCCGTTGGCGATGAAGGATGACGGCAGATATATAGGCCTCGTGATCAGAAAAGGCTACAGACCACACCACAGTGTCGCTCACCGTTGCCGCAACAGAACGGGAGACGCAAATCCTATCAGTGCGACTAGATGAGTGACCCGTGAAATAAATTAATCCTGGTCGATCTCCTTGGACACGTTCCCATGTATCTATCAGCTGGAGATTGCTGATGAGTGTCCCAAGTTTGAGTCATGGTGAATGGCTTGGCAGCCGACTTTTACGTGGCTGGACCCTGTTGAAGTCGCCCTCTAACACCAAGTCGTCGTGCCTACCCTGAAAAAGCAGTGCTACTCTATCCGTGAAAAGGAGTGATCTGTCACGAACGCAGTTCATTGCGGGAGAGTCATACACATTGATAAACTGGACGCCTAGCACCGTTACGGCCATTCCTCTGTTCCTCTACTGTTGGGGAGATATTGTACTCTGGCCTCCTCGAGGACCTCCCTGAGGAGAACTGCTGTGGCCGAGCGGTTCTAGGCGCTTCAGTCCGGAACCACGCTGCTGCTACGATCGCAGGTTCGAATCCTGCCTCGGGCAGGTTAGTTAGGTTAAATTAGTTCTAAGTCTAGGTGACTGATGACCTCATATGTTAAGAAGTAGAGCCATTTGAACGATTTTGAACTGTTAGTTGGCGAGGCGTGGGACACATGAGCTGTATAAGCGTACATACCAGGGAAGTCATCGACGAAGATCTCTTGGAGAAAGGCAACGTCAATGTCTGTTGCATTTGGTTGTACTGGAGCAGCGACAACTTCGTATATGTTCCAATGCTGTTAACACTGATGGTCGCTAACAGACCTCCTGCAATGAGGGCCGCCGTCAGCGTCGTCGTAAATGTTATGGCTTGTCTCCTGAAAGCTTTACCTGTGCCGTCATCTGCTGCTACTCCAGAGGGACCGAGGTGTGTGAGGAGACACGCGTTTCCTCATGCACAACAGCGGACATAGAATAATTTTCAGTGTTTTCCACTCAAGATCCGTAAGTTAACTGTGGCTGCAGTAGGACACTTGCGATCTGGTTGCAGAAGGGTGAATCCGCAGCTGTTTCTTAATGTGTGCTAATGGAGGGTTGTGTTCTTGTGATCCGTTTGTGCGAGAGAGGAGAAACAGTTATGTCGAAGTCACGAGAGCAACAAGTGAGGGCGACCCTGTGCCATCCATTTTTTCCATATCGCTGGCCGTCCGGTTGTCAACCGGAGAAGTCGTCTCAAGAGCATGACGTCGGTTTTTATGTGTCCTCGGTGACCTTTGTTTTCAGACGAGGCTTTCTGTTTCTAAATGAGTGTACAGTTCGTGCACCGCATCCCCCTCAGGGAGAAAAGTGGAGGTTGGTACAATCCTAATGTCGAGTTCCATTCTTTCGTCCAACTCTCCCTGTGGAGTGTGTTGGCGACCTCCTTCAATTTGTGTCGATTCTGTAATGGTGTCGGTATATCCTGGACGTGCCACAGGTGTGCTGTGTACCGGTCCCTGTCCTGCAAGCGGTCTTCCGTCTGCCATGACAGTCGACTGTGTCACCCCTCCATAGCTGATGGGGAGGACCGTTATCGTAGAGAATGGCGCAGTTTCACCTGACGGGTTTTGTGTAACCCGACGTTGAATACCCACCACAAGTATATGGCCCTCTTGGCCGCAACCAGAACAACTACGAGGCTGTCCATCGTACGTCACAATTGCTCGACTGACATCTATAACTAGGTAGACGGCACCTGTTTTCTCGGCCGGAGTGGCCGAGCGGCTCTAGGCGCTACAGTCTGGAACCGCGCGACCGCTATGGTCGCAGGTTCGAATCCTCCCTCGGGCATGGATGTGTGTGATGTCCTTAGGTTAGTTAGGTTTAAGTAGTTCTGAATTCTAGGAGACTGATGACCTCAGAAGTCAAGTTCCCTAGTGCTCAGAGCCATTTGAGCACCTTTTTTGCGTTAACTCAATTTTAACTAGCACGGCGTTGATGACCGGGTACGTCTCGAAGGTGTTCCATTTTTCTGCCATGTGGCTAATTACAGTCCCATATGGTTGGAAAACAGCAGTGACAACGTCCGGGAGCACTTCGATCGGGAGTTCGAAGACTTATAGTGTGCGGAATACTAGTCTTGCATGGTCAACGGTAACCACTCTTATATAACCATCGGTGTGTTTGAACTTGACTGTTTGTAGATCTAAGCACAACGGCGTGATATGTCGCGTCATCGACCATCTTTACGTAGAAGACGCTATTTGTGGTGAGTAAGTGGATACCGACGATGCACTGTGCTGCTGTCTGAAGCAGGGATGAAGCATTCGATTTCAAAGGATTGTGGTCTTCTATGGTCTGGGTGGAAACTGATCTTGATGGTCTTTTCTGTAGGTATGAGCCATAGCCACTCAGTGTCAACAGACGCGAGTACTAGTTCCGGTGAGGAGGTAAGCAAACTGCACACGCTCGCAACTCTGTGGATGGTACACAAACAAGACGACCTCGCCTCTCACTTGCCAAAGGCAGACTTACCATCAGTAGTTTATTCGAGCACAGCTCATGCCCAGACTCAAACTTCCATATGTCGTCAAACTCTACCCGTACATCTATTATGTACGGCTAGACATTTTACTTGTAACTTTCCTCCCGGCGTTTGCAGATACATGCGATAATGCAGTGCTTGTGTTATTACGAATTAAGGTGCAATGTTCAAAAAATGGTTCAAATGGCTCTGAGCTCTATGGGATTTAACATCTGAAGTCATCAGTCCCCTAGAACTTAGAATTACTTAAACCTAACTAACCTAAGGACATCACACACAGCCATGCCCGAGGCAGGATTCGAACCTGTGCCGTAGCGGTCGCGCGGTTCCAGACTGTAGCGCCTAGAACCACTCGGCCATCCCGGCCGGCGTGCAATGTTCCTTTGGACATGCATACACCACTAGATCCTAGTCAACAGCATTTGCGTTCGATACTGTAAAAATATTGCACTTACGTGTACGTGCGTGTGTGTGTGTGTGTGTGTGTGTGTGTGTGTGTGTGTGTGTTTGTGTGTGTGTGTGTGTGTGTGTCAGTAGACGATAACAGAAACCATGCTTATCACAACCTGGGCCTGTAATTCCCTCAAAACTAGTAATAATTTAACACATATAATTTTGTAATATTCTGGCCGGAGAGCTATGACCGTTATAACGAAATAAACGACCATAGCCAAGCAGTATTCCAATGAAATAGAAAGAGAAAAAGAGATTGGTAACTTAAATAAGCCAAGGTAACTCTTACAATAATTGTTCTGGGAAACACATAAGTCACTCCGCTGTAGCAAAACAGAAAGCTGAAAGGGATTTGTTTTAAAATGTTCTCACCAGAGTAATTTTGTTCGGTGCTCCGGTCTCAGCGCACTGAATAAAGTAGACAGCCACTATATTCTGTGTGCAGCTCCCATCAATCTGCCACTAACCCGACCCATTAGACTATAGCAGACTATAGCAGGCCCCCTTAAATGCTGCAGTACGATTTTATCTTTTCCAATGAGCCTGGAGATGGAAACTTAGAATCCCGTGCCTCAACCTGACAGAAATCAGACAAGGATATCAGGCTTCATATACAACGCAACAAAAATCATTACTGTATATCTATAGAGGCACTTACTCTCGTTTGCCAACTGTTTTGCAGCTAATTAAACTTAACACGACTGAGTGAGGTTAAAACACATACTCGCCGAGACTGCTCACATAGAGTTCTTATGCAGAATAACTAGGACGAGTCCATGAATAATTAAAATAAAAAAAGATAAAACAAATCTAAAGACTAAAAAAACTGTCCAGGTGCGAATAGGTCTCGCGCTCTGAGAGTTTCGTACAAAATTATGTATATATACAGTTTATCCACCCTGGGAATCAAGAATCTAGAAGATTTTTTCCTTTTATCCACACTGATGCTATCGAGATATCGGGCCTGAGAATTCTAGAACTTTCGGGTATGTTTTAAGCTGGACGTCGAGTAACGAATAATAAAACAATTTTTAGTGTTTTATAAACAAAAATTATCCTATTTTTGCTTTACGTGTACTGTGAAACTCTGTTTCTTCCAATTACAACGATTCTAGGTTCACGGTAAGCACCGTATAGGGACAGTAAAAAATGGGATAGTACACATTGAGTGATATAATTAATCATCGTAACAGCTAGAACAATTAATAAGGTAATAAGTAAAACTGCCATCAACCAGCTACACGTTTGAGATAGTCTGCTGTTTCTTGCGCTCAACCGCTCAGCTGCCTTACCCAACCAGTTATAGGAGGACCTACAGCTGAACATGGATCCTGAACCACACTGATATCGGTATTTTTCACAGTTACAAATATTAACACACTTAAAACAACTGTTATATTACATATAATAATGCTAGTGCTGATTGGTGATCGAACTGACACCTTTGGATTCGTAGTCTGGAACCTAACCATCCGTTTTATAAATAAGATGGGTACAACGTCATCTCCAAACTTAAGCGACACCTGACGTTGCCGGTATTTCGATGGGTGACCACCCAGCACGTCACTTGCTGCTGGTAATTTTCCCTTTGCCTTTCTGGCAAATAGCAGGGTTGTGGTGGCGTGAAGTTCCTGACCATCAGACATTTCTCCAATGTCCTGAATTAAATTCCAAAGGTCTCTATAGTGTCTCATGGAGTCAGGGCGTGCGACACCGGCCCCCTTGGTGCTGTTGGAGAGGACTAGGCTGTTTGCCGGCATTCTCTCCTTTCTCTCATTATCACACAATGCAAACATTTGACCACACTACACATACATTCGTTATAACCATCCACACACACCAGATACAGTACACACTGAGATGAAAGAAGTCATGGGACACCTCCTAGTATTGCGTTGGGCCGCGCGGGAAAACACTTTATTAATAATTATAATACAAAGTAATATCACCAGTTACAGTTACATTCTGAGCAAGTACACCACGTCCTTTCATCCATACATGCATTTTCTCATCATTAGATACTTTTGTACATGAGCGAGTATACAGAGTAAAAGGCATATTACTATGAACATAACTGGGTCTACTTTGCGTGTTCGGGTCGATTCCACAGTGCCAAGTCTTGTAGGCGATGATTACGTAAGTTGCTGATAACGGACATAGACTCTGCGCGCACCAGCGATGAGAAATTACATGTAGCGGCAAGGTGACGCTACGTGGCAATATGTGTCTGCCGAGGGACGCACCGAGATAGTCCGCACAATTGCGATAAACATCGTGTCCTGGTGGTCCAGTGATTAACGCAAGCCACGCAGGATTAGCCGAGCGGTCTCAGGCGCTGGAGTCATGGACTGTGCGGCTGGTCCCGGCGGAGGTTCGAGTCCTCCCTCGGGCATGGGTGTGTGTGTTTGTCCGTAGGATAATTTAGTTTAAGTAGTGTGTAAGCTTAGGGACTGATGACCTTAGCAGTTAAGTCCCATAAGATTTCACATTTGAACATTTTATCGTGTTGGATCTCCTTTTTCTCATCGTAGTACAGCAACTCGACGTGGTATAGATTCTAAATGTCGTTTGAAGTTCCCTGCAGAAATATTGAGTAATTCTATCTCCTTAACTGTACTTAACTGAAAAGGCGTTGCCGGTGCAGGATTTTGTGCACTAATTTACCTCTCGATTATGTCCCATAAATAATCAATGGGGTTCATGTCGGGCGACCTGGGTAGCCAGATCATTTGCTCGTATTATGCAGAATGTTCTTCAAACCAATCGCGAAGAATTGTGGTCCTGTGATGTAACAATGACGTTCGACCTCCTGCGGGAACCTCAGACTATCAAGCATGGCATGGACGTGGACTGCGGGTAGGTGACGGCATGTGGCAATGTGGGTCCCCCGAGGGACGCACCCACACAGTCCGCGCAACTGCGATGAACATCGTGTCCGGGTGGTCCAATGGTTAACGCTACTGCATAGTAAGCAGGAGAGACTGGACTCGAATTCCGGTCCAGCTCACATTTTCACTCGGTGCAGCTGATACCGCTTAAAGTCCTGATGGAGGTTCCTCCCCTTTCCTTTCCTTGCTCCCCTCCCCACCATCAATTTACATAACATATATGACAGCTGCGGATTTTGCATGGTGGCTGTCAGACATCTCGCATTTACATAACACTCAGACTCATCGTATTTGTAAAAAAAATTATCCAGTATTTCTCTTCCTGGCATCTCATTGAACATAACAGAATGACTCACGACCTTTACTCTTGACCAAGTGCAATCAAAATTAGTTACAGGGTCACATTCCTGCTGCCCTGTTTTTGTGAAAGACATATAACCGAAAAACCAACACAAGTTGATTTTTTTTTTTTGTTATTCTGTGTGTAGTTCCGACGTTAGCACCACCTTCTGGCTAACCTGATGGTCTTTTGTATCCCAACTGGAAGGCGGCGCGTGGGTCTGCTCCTGAGATCTGCAAATTAGGCCCAAAGAAGGAAGTGAGTAGGAACAGATGAAGTAAAACACTTTGGTACTGCAAGTAAAATTAAAGCACCTTTACTGGTATATAAACATGTACAAACACATTACTTAACTTTTGGTACAGATGAGCACAAAGGTGCGAAGCCGTTCATATATCAAAGCTAACAGTTACTAGAAGTTACAAAGGCAAAGTCTGTAATAGCAAGCCCCCCAACAAGTAGAAGCTAAGCTGCTAGGTCGTCTGCTCTTGATGAAATGGGCAGAAAGCAGAGCTGCCCTTGTTGAGGTCCACATCGTCGGCTAGAGGGCGCTGTGGTCGGCGTAGTTCGTCCGCTCTCGTGGTGCCAACCTACGAGCGTGCGCCTAGGCTACGGCATCGGAACTATCGATACCACAGATGGTGTCTAACACTTGCAAAACTCTTCCCAGAGATAAATTTAATGTTGAATTTAGACACTTAAAAACAAAAGTTTTATGTTGTATACTAAATTAGCACAGTATAAAGTGCACTGTGCACCTATTGCTAGTCTCAAAAAAGTCATTTGACTTATTTGAACTTTTAACTTTCCCACTATAATTCAAGACAGTGGAAGTCGAGCTCGTGATACGTCCAGTACTGAGGTACACGAATAGCTCCCATGCTTTGTCTCTCCCCTTACATAATTATCAGTGAGAACCGCATGTTCTGAATCAAATAAGATGCCTTCATTGTCCATTACATTACAATGCCGAGTGAAAATATTCTCGCAGTTCATCCCTTGGCAGGCGGTATAACCCCGTCATGATAAACTGATTACGTGCTCTGCACGTGGTATGTAGCCGTGGTATAACTCAAATTATCTAATTACATGCATTCAATGTATTTTGCCTGAGTGAGATCTCTAGGAAAGGAGCCAAATAACAATTTCTAAAGAATGTCTTACAATATTTCACTTCGAAACTGTTAAAATAGAGAGATACATACGTAGTGGAGTTGTTTGTGTGTGTGTTTGTGTTTGTGTGTGTGTGTGTGTGTGTGTGTGTGTGTGTGTGTGTGTGCGTGTGCGTGTGTGTGCGTGCGTGTGTACGTGTGTGCGCGCGAGCGCACAGCTGAAATCGTTTCTTTCAGCATACATTCTCCACGTCAGTAGCGTCGTTCGAAAGGCAGACGTTTCACAGGCAGTTAATATGAAAGCATCAAGATAAAAACATGTCAGCTTGGAATACCCATAGATTCTGCACAAGTGTCGGATATTCGGTAAGCAAATTAAAACTTAGTCAGTCACCATTACTGTTCAATGCAGCTGTAATTACGATTTGCAATTTACAAACTCATTAGACGGGATGAATTTTAAATTTCCAGTAATTAACTTTCTCTGAAATAACTTTGCAGAAGGGTTAAAACGCTATAAATGCCTCTTTTTAACTACTGCAATGCGGAAATATATCAATGCTTCTTCAGTGATTTTAATTTTATAAATAAAAAATTACCTTTCTGTTTATTTTACTATCTTGCAGCTTAAAACATTCCAAGCCGCATCTTCAAGTAAATGATGACTACCACTCTTTCGGCTAACTCACTCCTTCAATTACCTCACTATTTAATGTTTTATCAAAAAATATTTAAAAAAAAACAATGTATTATCTACCTATCAGGAGCTATTTCATTAAAATTGATTTTTTTTGTTTTAGTAATCATGACGAGAAATGGTATTGTTTTCTGTACTACTGAGGGAGATCATATTCAGTATGGCAAGTGGTGATGGGGCATTACAGCTATGTATTACTATTAAGTTGCTATTCTTCTAGGCCTCACAGAAATCCGTTGTGTCGACCGTACGTGACGTTCGAGGTACACGGATGGTCAAGCTCTTACGTGTAACTTTGAGTGTGATACCAGCTCGTAGAGAAAACCCTTAGAAGCTTCCGCCAGAAAGAAAAAACCGGTTGAGATTATTTATACTGTTAATCGAGTTTCGGCTTGCATACTCAGCTTCAGGCAATAAGTATAGTCGTAAAGGATGTAGGATATTGTTAAGATGGAATGCCGTTTCTATGGAGGGGAGGGGGGAGTTGGAGACTTTGTGGAAGAGAAGAGCTAGCTTTGCACTTTTAAGTATGGATGGTATATACGACACAACATTACAGCCGGATAAGTGTGCTCAAGAAAATTCTTCACGCGTAAAAGTAATGTTTTTTAATATGTTGTTGTTGTGGTCTTCAGTCCTGAGACTGGTTTGATGCAGCTCTCCATGCTACTTTATCCCGTGCAGGCTTCTTCCTCTCGCAGTACCTACTACAGTCTACATCCTTCTGAATCCGCTTAGTGTATTCATCTCTTGGTCTCCCTCTACGATTTTTACCCTCCACGCTGCCCTCCAATACTAAATTGGTGATCCCTCGATGTCTCGGAGTATGTCTTACCAACCGATCCCTTCTTCTAGTCAAGTTGTGCCACAAGCTCCTCTCCTCCCTAATTCTATTCAATACCTCTTCATTAGTTATGTGATCTACCCATCTAATCTTCAGCATTCTTCTGTAGCATCATATTTCGGAAAGCTTCTATTCTCTTCTTGTCCAAACAATTTATCGTCCATGTTTCACTTCCATACATGGCTACACTCCATACAAATACTTTCAGAAACGACTTCCTGACACTTAAATCTATACTCGATGTTAGCAAATTTCTCTTCTTCGGAAACGCATTCCTTGCCGTTGCCAGTCTACACTTTATACCCTCTCTACTTCGACCATCAGGAGTTATTTTGCTCCCCAAATAGCAAAACTCCTTTACTACTTTAAGTGTCTCACTCCTAATCTAATTCCCTCAGCACCACCCGACTTAATTCGTCTATATTCCATTATCCTCGTTTTGCTTTTGTTGATGTTCGTCTTATATCCTCCTTTCAAGACACTGTCCATTCCGTTCAACTGCTCTTCCAAGTCCTTTTCTGTCTCTGACAGAATTACGATGTCATCGGCGAACCTCAAAATTTTATTTCTTCTCCGTGGATTTTAATACCAACTCCGAACTTTTCTTTTGTTTCCTTTATTGCTTGTTCAATATACAGATTGAATAACATAAGGGATAGGCTACAACCCTGCCTCACTCCCTTCCCAACCACTGCTTCCCTTTCATACCCCTCGACTCTTATAACTTCCATCTGGTTTCTGTACAAATTGTAAATAGCCTTTCGCTCCCTGTATTTTACCCTTGCCACCTTCAGAATTTGAAAGAGAGTATTCCAATCAACACTGTCAAAAACTTTCTCTAAGTCTAGAAATGCTAGAAACGTAGGTTTGCCTTTCCTTAATCTTTCTTCTAAGATATGTCGTAGGGTCAGTATTGCCTCACGTGTTCCAACATTTCTACGGAATCCAAACTGATCTTCCCCGAGTTCGGCTTCTAACAGGTTTTCCATTCGTCTGTAAAGAATTCGCGTTAGTATTTTGCAGTTGTGACTTATTAAACTGATAGTTCGGTAATTTACACATCTGTCAACGCCTGCTTTCTTTGGGATTGGAATTATTATATTCTTCTTGAAGTCTGAGGGTATTTCGTCTGTCTCATACATCTTGCTCACCAGAAGGCAAAGTTTTGTCATGACTGGCTCTCCCATGGCTGTCAGTAGTTCTAGTGGAATGTTGTCTACTCCGGGAACCTTGTTTCGACTCAGGCCTTTCAGTGCTCTGTCAAACTCTTCACGCAGTATCGTATCTCCCATTTCATCGTCATCTACATCCTCTTCCATTTCCGTAATATTGTCCTCAAGTACATCGCCCTTGTATAGACCCTCTATATACTCCCTCCACCTTTCTGGTTTCCCTTCTTTGCTTAGAACTGGGTTTCCATCAAAGCTCTTGATATTCATACAAGTGGTTCTCCCTTCTTCAAAGGTCTCTTTAATTTTCCTATAGGCAGTATCTATCTTACCCCTAGTGAGATAAGCCTCTACATCCTTACATTTGTCCTCTAGCCATCCCTGCTGAGCCATTTTTCACTGCCTGGCAATATCATTTTTGAGACGTTTGTATTCCTTTTTGCCTGCTTCATTTACTGAAGTTTTATATGTTCTCCTTTCATCAATTAAATTCAATATTTCTTCTGTTACCCAAGGGGCCGGCCGAAGTGGCCGTGCGGTTCTAGGCGCTGCAGTCTGGAACTGCGAGACCGCTACGGTCGCAGGTTCGAATCCTGCCTCGGGCATGGATATGTGTGATGTCCTTAGGTTAGTTATGTTTAACTTGTTCTAAGTTCTAGGGGACTAATGACCTCGGACGTTCAGTCCCATAGTGGTCAGAGCCATTTGAACCATTTGTTTTACCCATGGGTTTCTACTAGCCCTCGTCTTTTTACCTATTTGATCCTCTGCTGCCTTCACTATTTCATCCCTCAAAGCTACCCATTCTTTTCCTACTGTATTTCTTTCCCCCATTCCTGTCAATTGTTCCCTTATGCTCTCCCTGAAATTCTGTACAACCCCTGGTTTAGTCAGTTTATCCACGTCCCATCTCCTTAAATTCCCACCTTTTGGCAGTTTCTTCAGTTTTAATCTACCGTTCATAACCAATAGATTGTGGTCAGAGTCCACATCTGCCCCTGGAAATGTCTTACAGTTTAAAACCTGGTTCCTAAATCTCTGTCTTACCATTATATAATCTATCTGAAACCTTCTAGTATCTCCAGGGTTCTTCCACGTATACAACCTTCTTTCATGATTCTTGAACCAAGTGTTAGCTATGATTAAGTTATGCTCTGTGCAAAATTCTGCCAGGCGGCTTCCTCTTTCATTTCGTAGCCCCAATCCATATTCACCTACTACGTTTCCTACTCTTCCTTTTCCTACTGTCGAATTCCAGTCACCCATGACTATTAGATTTTCGAATCCCTTCACTACCTGAATAATTTCTTTTATCTCATCATACATTTCATCAGTTTCTTCGTCATCTGCAGAGCTAGTTGGCATATAAACTTGTACTACTGTAGTAGGCGTGGGCTTCGTGTCTATCTTGGCCACAATAATGCGTTCGCTATGCTGTTTGTAGTAGCTTACCCGCACTCCTATTTTTTTTTATTCATTATTAAACCTACTCCAGCATTACCCCTATTTGATTTTGTGTTTATAAACCTGTATTCACCTGTCTAAAAGTCTTGTTTCTCCTGCCACCGAACTTCACTAATTCCCACTATATCTAACTTTAACCTATCCATTTCCCTTTTTAAATTTTCTAATCTACCTGCCCGATTAAGGGATCTGACATTCCACGCTCCGATCCGTATAACGCCAGTTTTCTTTCTCCTGATAACAACGTCCTCTTGAGTAGTGCCCGCCCGGAGATCCGAATGGGGGACTATTTTACCTCCGGGATATTTTACCCAAGAGGACGCCATCATCATTTAATCATACAGTAAAGCTACATGCCCTCGGGAATAATTACGGCTCTATAACTTCCACTTGCTTTCAGCCATACGCAGTACCAGAACAACAAGGCCATTTTGGTTAGTGTTACAAGCCAGATCAGTCAATCATCCAGACTGTTGCCCCTGCAACTACTGAAAAGGCTGCTGCCCCTCTTCAGGAACCACACGTTTGTCTGGCCTCTCAACAGATACACCTTCGTTGTGGTTGCACCTACGGTACGGCTATCTGTATCGTTGGGCACGTAAGCCTCTCCATCAACGGCAAGGTCTATGGTTCATTATAAAATTTGTAAAAAGTGTTAAAACTATATAGGGAGTAAATGCAAGGCGCAAAGGATAGAAACACAGAGATATGGCCGTAGGATTGGTTCAGTTATTTAAGAAAACTTATGTTGCAGATTTTAAACTATCCACAATTTTGGAAGTGACTACGTAAACAGAAAGTGACAAATCACGTTTATATGCAAGCCAGAGTAATATGTAACTGTGAAGGAGACATAGTATGACACCAGAAAATTAGAAAACATTGTAATATCGAAATAAAGTACATTCGAAACAAAGTGGAGAGGTGAGAAAAACAGCACAAAACACGAGGCGAAGTGAATAATGCATTTAGACGAAGCTTGTAAGAGGAGAAGCAGTAACCTGAATCTTTTAACTGAGCATTAAATATAATCACTCTGCCAGTTTTTAATGATTATGAGGGATTAAGCCTCCGCTCTTAGTCTACAAATGGACTACACTTATTTCAACTTAAACGTTCTCAGAAACCATAGACTTCAAGTGACACCAGGTACGTCCATTTCAGTCAATATAGATGCTCAAGCGTTTCCTTAGTACCCAATAAGAAAATTTAGCACTGTAAAGTAATTCCTCTCCCTCCCACCACCCCCCCTCCACCGGTCAGTATTCACTTTATAATGTAATTCCCTCCCCCTGCTCGATGTTCTCCTTCTAATGTCCTTCTAATGCCTTGTCTTTGAAGTCCAAAATATATTGGCCGCAAAAGTTTGTGGCAGCAAAATCGCTAGAACATTCGCAGTCTAAGCTTTTATTTGGAAGCATGAAATATTCCTAGCAAACAGCGATGCAAGAATCCATTAGTATGATTCACAATTTGTATCACCCAAAAAAAACTACCTTTCAGAAATTTGAAATATCGTCAACTACGTTTGTACTCTGCAGCAGAAGAAAAAATCTCGCATCTCTACATACAGTTTAGAGTCCCTATGAAATTGGTAGTGAAGACATAAGAATTTCTGAAAGTTCGTAAGGATCTTAGACTACATAAGGAATGACGAGGAGTTAGATATTCTGAAACCGGAAGAAATTAAACAGAAGGAGATTACGTTATTAGATGGTTACGTCGTCCACAACATGTGTAATACGAAGTGCGTTAAATACAGAAGACGAAGGAACACAAGTATGCATTAAAACCTTTGGCGAGGTAGCACCTTATTGCCACTAATTTATAACTTGTAGTTCAAAGAAACTACGAATGAGCAGAAAGACAATTTCAAAACCGGGATGGGGGAATGACAAGTTAACAGATGAGGTTATCCTCGAGTCTGGATGAAAGTAGGCTTAGATGACATGTTAACTGTAGTCAAAAAGTTAGTTAGCTAACAATATCGCTTGAAGAGAAACTAGACAAGGGGGAAATATTGTGCGAAGTAGAAGAGCGTTACCGGTAATCTTACGAAAGAAGGCGAGGAAAGAAGGCGAGGAAAACACATGAAGTTGTATGAAGAAAAGATCATACCTAGAAAGCAAGGCAAAAAAAAAATGGTACTGGAAGGTATCAGAAATGGTGCTCTGTAAGGAATGAGGAACGAAACAATTGCGCGTAGCTCATATTTTCTTCGAGAAAAACTAAAATGCAGTTCTTTGAAAGCTGCTGCAATTGCAGACAAATATGAAACAATAAGTTGTACTGCTTCTTGCCTGCTTCTTTCTTAATGTTTTCACATCGGAGTTTTTAACAAGTACTTCTAAAACAAATCAGTCAGATAAAAAGCTTAGCTAAACAGCTTCACAAATTTATGATTTAATGTAAAGCGGTGGCAATTCACACACACGGTTTAAGATTTGAAATGTTACATATTAATGAGATGTAAATTGAACGTATCGATTGTCTGGTAAGCCGACATGAGCAAAATGACCCACACAGAGCCACCCGTAATCCAGTGGCTGCCGTACGTGCAACGCACTGAGCTGCTAAAACGCATAGCCATGATGCGAGGTTTCTGTTCCCGCTATCTGGCACTGCTGCAAGACTTGGTGAAGTTTGCTGCTGTGCAAACATATATTTTCTGCAATTCTCGTGAAACTACCTTTGTTCCTAGGAACAAAGTCAACAGCTTAAAGTAAAATGTCGCCTAGTTCGTGTCCCTATCATTTTGATCTCTGTTGTAGCTGACATTGAACTGAAACTAATATATAACTTTTTTGCGGCTTATCACCACTCCTAAAATTACAGCCAATTCGCAGTTACGTCAGCACTGCTAACAATTTTGTAAACCAGGTAGATTGGTGCTGTAAAAAGTAGCAGTTATTTCCAAATGGATTGTTTCCTACGTCATATTCAACGTGAAATGTCGACTCTAGTTAGTATTTAAACTGAACAGCTTATTTCACGCATGACTCGTAAGGATTCTTGTAGTGGGTACCACTGCAAATAGACGTAATCCTTAAACATAAGTGAAGCCTCGGTGATTTGCGTAATGTTAAGACTCTCAGGTTATTTAAAATGGTAATGAAAACTCCCTTCTGAATTTCTTCCACTCCTTCACAGGGGGAATTTACCTTTCAGTATACAATCATCTCTGTCGATTTCACAGCCTCTGAATATATTTAAATCTGTTATTTTGGCACATTTCTTCTCATTTACCAACAAGTTTCACCTAAAAAAATACATTAAGATTAGTTAACATAAAAAGAAAATCTAATACAACTTCAGGAAAGCAGGCTACAGCAACACTGAATATATATACGAACTGAGAATGATTCGGAACAAGAGTAGCTGAAGCAAGATGTTGCGTGCTGAAATAAGCATTAGCAGCTCTCTGCAAAAGAAAAATTGGACAATGAAATCAAAGATGCAGTAAAACTACTTTAAAGAAACCATGAAAGAGAATATTTCAGCGTAAGAGCATCAGATATTATGAGAAAAAAGCTGAAATAGCAAAGGGATTGTATCTGGTGAAACTAATGGGAAATTTGTTTACCACAGAAACGTCATGCTGCAATGGGAAGTATTAGGCATCAATACCAATTTTTACAAACAAGGAATATTTCACGCTCCAGAAAATCAAGCAGTTATACCTACCCTTTCCCAAATAATTTACAGTTGTTGCCTATATTAAATATTGCTACAGTTAAGTTACAGAGCTGTTGTACTAAGTAAGCTTTATAACGTAGTAAGGAAGCCTTGTATACTTCATCAAGTGAATGTTGTTGTTAAGACTAGCGTCTCTAATATACACCTCTTCATATTATTTTTTATGGCTAGATTCCGGTCAAACTCAGAGCATCAGGTCATCAGAAACGTATTCAACTGTGTATTAAACAATTCCTAGACCTAATCACTCTTGAAATGTTTCTATTCAAGTACATGTGTTGAACATGTCCTCTCTCTTGCAATATGAACACTATTGCACTGGGAACAAACAATGAACCTAGTTTAGGTGCACTGAGTGGATTAAGTACTTTGGTTATTCCAAGCACATTAATGTTTACATTGCAACACACAATATGTGTTTGTTATATTATAGTCAAACAGAACATTTCAAGAATGATTCTGTTTCTCAGTTTGAAACACACAGTGGAATACAGTGGAACCATTTTATGACAAAAAGATAGGCCAAATTTGAGCCAAATCCATAGCCAAATTAAATAATAAATAAGCCTGCGTATTATATGAACGTAATGTATGAAATCGGTCCAAAACTGCCTACACAAAATATTTCTGAATGTTGTTGCTAAATGAGAAGTTAATTCCCCAAATAAGAGAAATGCATACTTTCAAAGATTGTAATACTGGCTGAGATCAGAGTGAACAAGTAGCAAATCAGGCGCTTTGCAGGAAGTGAAGAAAGGGAAGAAATGAAAAAATTAAAAATTAAGTATTATTTGAAATAAACCGACAACTCAAAATAATGTCCAAGAAACTGACTTCTAGTTTAACATATCATCTTATTAACAATTCTGCTTGTTACAAAAGTATTGGCGATTCTTGTACTATCGTAGAAGTAATAGAAGCTCCATCTGAACAGCAGAGGGAAAATTTCAACTTCAATCGATATCGTGAGCTGAATAAAGGATATTAAATCATCTGTTTTAAAGTAACAGTGCCATTTTTATTAATGCAGTACATAAATTGTATGTACGATTCATGAAGAACACACTGAAAGCAAATCCAGAACATGTTATTGAAAAGAAAAATAATGAATTTCGATGAATTACAGAATATATGTTGATTATATAGCAATTAGAGGACGGAAACGAATTTAATTTAGAAATGAATACAGAAGTTATAGATTTCGTCAATGCATTTGAGAAATGTAATAAGTTACAGCTGTAGTCAGTAATAGATTACAACGAATATCCAAACAAATTAATGAAGTTGTAAAAAGCAAGTACAAGGACCCAATGGTCATGGTGAACATAGGAAGGAGATATGCAGAGCAAATTTCAACAAAAGAAGTGTATTGCAATGCCACCTACTATGAGCTTTTTAGATAGCATCTTATTTAATCACATTAGTAACAAGGTAACGAAACAAAAAGTTTCAAACTTTTACTGTATGCTTAGTACTTAAAGAATCAGCAGAGCATGTTGTCATTTTAAGTAGTTATGATATCAAAATTTATAAATGTAAAGCAAAGATATGTTGTTATGCAGCAAATATCAAGTACAAAGTAAACTTATGTCATGGCATTGCATCATATATAGGGCATGAAATTTGGATGCAAAGATATAAAAAATGGTTCAAATGGATCTGAGCACTATGGGACTTAACATCTGAGGTCATCAGTCCCCTAGAACGTAGAACTACTTAAACCTAACTAACCTAAGGACATCGCACACATCCATGCCCGAGGCAGGATTCGAACCTGCGACCGTAGCGGTCGCACGGTTCCAGACTGAAGCGCCTAGAACCGCTCGGCCACACCAGCCGGCAGATATAAAATGCAGTGAATCGAATACAGACAGATGAAACGAAATTTCTGAGAAGTACAAGAGGTCATGCTAGAACAGAACATACGAGCAAAAATAATACTGGAAGCTAGAGAAAATAAATAAGTACCAGAACAGTCGCCATTAGTACATACAAAGAATGGATAATAAAGGACCTCGGAAATTAGTTTTAGATGATAAACAATATAGCAGGAGAAACTTGAGTGGATGAAGGAAGAGGTGGAAGAAATTTGCGAAAGGTGAATTGTTTTAAAAACTGAAAAATGAAAGAATATAACGAAATCCATCAGTCACAAAATGTGCCATTACACATTCTCCATAACGATATTTCAGTTTCAAAATGAACAGAAGAGGGGATTAATAAGAGAACTATTGCACGATCATTAAAACATTAAAACAATTTACGCCACCGAAGGAAAACAGAATTGTGTACGCCAGAACACATAGTGAAACTGTAGGACTGTGGTCAACGACCACATACTGTTCAGAAAATATGAATATACTACAGACGCAATTTTAAAATGTGAATCAAAATGAAACAGAACCGGATTACTATCCTATAATTCGTGGGTAATTCTTTCCAAGATTTTAAACAAAAATTAAAGAAGAACTATTGAGTAGCATTTACAGTCTATACATTCCATGTACTTTACTATACTGTGATGTATAAATTCGGTATATCAAAACTAAATGTAACCCAGAATAGCAGTAATGAGAATACCGAGTAATTAACTACGACTACGCTGATTATTGAATACCTTCAGTTAATGAAACCACTGCCGATAAATAACCACAAAACTGTTTCAGATTAATAATTTCTACTTTTTAACTAAATCACTTTCATTATGACTTGAAAATATTAATTTTATGTCCCATTATATTCACAGGTTTTCGCAGGCTGAAGCTTTGTCAAATAAAATCCAATATTTTCTCCCTTTTCAATATATCTCCACAGGCATATATTTCCACAGATATCAGTGCTCGCCAGAAGGACACACGAGCATACAAGGAACAAGAACAGGGAGAGTGAGAAACGAAGGGATACATCGCTACTTATGGGAAAAGGAAAAAAAAAAAAATGTCGCAAAATATCTTTAGGAATCTAATTATTCCAATATTAACACTACATGTTAAATATTGGTTAAAGTATATGAGCAAAATGTTTTTGTTCTTAAAACATTTTAAGTTACGACTTAGGGTCTTCTAAGAGTGATAGATGGTCTTAAATACCGTATTTCATTGTTAAAGTTAGATGATCTTAACGTTTTGCTCACCTATACATATACATTACTGCTGTCATGAGCCAACACAATGCAGCTCACAAATTAAGTTTCAGTATTTCGTTTCAGAAGGAAATAAACTAAATGAACTTTAACAAATTGCTCAGCTGTGTATATTGAGCTAACCTCTGTGATAGTCCAACCCGTTGCTCATAATATTCCATGGCTAATGCTATGTAAGCTTACACATTTTTGGTCATTAAATGATTCAGTTATACTTACACGGAAAATGTCTTAAATACTTCGATTTATATTCCATTGGGCCTAAGAATTCGCTCATTAAGTCCGTCGACGTAATCATAATTAAGAATTACGTAATTAAGAATCGAAACATAAACATCAATTTGTCATTTTTGCACACAGTGAACAAATAATTTTAATTTTTTGATTACCTTTTTTTTCCTTGCTTTTTATTGTCGTTTTATTTCTCGGAATAGACACCACACATAAGTTGTCAACACGTGTTACGCTCAGGGGGCAGAAAAACTCGCTTTAGCCGGCGCTAGTGGATATGCGTCAGACGAGCGCACTGCGTCCTTAAACAGCGGCGTCTGCCGGCGCGCGCTGTGGCGCGTCGCTTCACAAAAGCGTCTTTGTTCGTCGGCAGGGGAAAGACGTCGCCTGCCGTGTGGCTTTCAGCGCAACATTACTGTACGTGTGGTTGCCAGCCCGCCAGGGTCGCCACCGCTCGTGTGACAATACACACCGCGCGATCGCCTGTGCATGACACTCTGCCCTCTCAAAGCCTGTTGCTGCTTTGTGCGATCCAGAACAAACTCACCTGCGGTATTAACAGAAACTGACTACCTGGATAAAGTCGTTAATCCGGTAAAATTTAATCCCTGCTCAAAGTGCGACGATACTTGCCACAGAGAACTGCAGTGACAAACGTCAAACGATGATGGTATTGCTTGTAGCAAATTTGAAATTTGAACTGAAACTAGATGATGTTGATTCGTATCATTACAAATAAGTAACAGAATCGATTTTCACGTTCGCTTACATCGACGCTGATTACGAAATAACATGGATAATTTTAATAAGGATACATTGGCGAGCTGTTTGCAATTAATACGGTGGCGCATACGCTCTTCACTGTCCCCAAGTAAGAGACTGACAGAAAAGAGGATAACTTTAACTTTCTTTTGCACTCCTGACTCACCCTCTCTCACAATCTGCTCCCCCCCCCCCTCTTACTTTCCGCTCTTTCCTTTTAACGCTCCCTATCCACTTATCGCTATCTTTCTCTCTTACCTCGGTCCCCTGTACCCTCGAATTACACTCTCCCTCCCCTTCTCCCTCTGCCTGTGCCTCACTCTCAATTTCTCCCTCTCTCTTCCCTCTGCCTCTTCCTGCCTTTCCCATGTCTCTCTCCCACACTAATTCCCACAGCCACTCATTTCTCCTTCGTTCTCTGTCTTTAGAATACTTGAATGCTTACAATGTGATAATGAAATGTATTAAAATTTTACTTGCTACTACGCCATAACTAACTGTTTCACTTGGAAATTATATCGTTTCGCTCCAGTTGATAACGACACGTTCAACATGGAGACAAGATGACAATTTCAAGAGAACTTCTAGAAAATCGACGTAATTATGTTGCCTGATGTCACTTTTGTGTCACGCTGTATATCTAAAGGCAGTAGAGTCCAAACACTCTTTGAGCTCATCATCGCTGTGTGTTTTGATATTAAATCTATAAAACCGTCGTGTCTGTACATCGAAAAAATTTGCCAAAATTTGATTGCGGGTGACGTAGCGAGTGTAACAGAATATAATAAGACTGTTTTTTAAAACCTTGTCTATTTGTCTAGTTGAACACGCTAATCTCTAAGACTACTAGACGAATTTTCATGGCGTTTTCACTGATAACTTGAGGGTATATTTGAGCAACATATAGCCTTTATTTCATCCATGTCAGATCACGGTAAAAAATATATTTTAGGATTTTGCTCAGCTCAGTAGTTTGGATGATTAACTTAGTGACGCAATCATCACGGTGTAGTAGACTAAAGATGGCGCTTCTAGTAATAGATGGTGCTGTTAGCTTTGTATCTCATTATCAGAAGCATTTCAAGAAGTTTACGTAAGTGACAGAATCACGTCCCACAGTATTATCCTCACGAATGCAAACTAACGTTGAATTTATTTGTCTAGGATTTATGGATTTACTGATTTCTCTCCGTGTTTTGAACACTAAAAGAAATTGCTTCTTTCGATGGTTTTCATGTACATTTGATTTTTTGGCTAAGAAAAACGATTTTATTGAGCTTCCTTTGTGAATTGAATGTCTGCTTATTGCATCTTCGTCTTGTTTCGTTTACGAATGAAAGCGCCAAGAAAACGGTCGAGTCCTTCTCAATACATTAAAATGACTAAAGGACTGAGGACTATGCGATCACCAGAACCCTATGACGATCATGAATGAGATTTGGTGCAGCGCGAGAACGTTAGGTGTTAACTCACTATTTGTAAACTCTTTACGAAAGTGAGGCACGACGTAATTCTGATCGAGAGCGTCATGCATTATTTCGCTCCTTACTACATACTGTAAACAAGTGCGTATATTTTTAATTCAGGAAAACAGCGATTTTAGCAATTTAATTGTATACCTGTTCAGAGCTGACGAGTTTTGAATTATTTCATAATCAGCTCAAATGGAAGAAAGCGTGAACAGAAAAGAAGAACACGTTACATTCTCGTCCAGCAATCCAGACCAAATTTGCTGTAATATAAGGTGCAAATTCTCCTGTAATTTCTGTTATGGAAATAAAAGGTGAATTCAGTTGGTCCAGAGCAAAATGTGCTCATTTTCAACACCAGCATGTGCGTTGAAACAAGAAAAATGTAGACCTCAATGGTAAGCTGAAAGTGATGAATTTGCACAGAGTATGTCTATGAGAATACAGGGCAGATTTAGTGTACGAAATTTTATTCCTTCAGTAAGTACTTTAATTGTTGAGACGGTTAAATGAGAAAAAGGTAAATTATTCGAATGCACGGTGTCTGTTCCTTCGAAGGAACAGACACCACACAGATCCCGCAGCTGTGAAACACTGTATGTAAATTGAAGGGGGATGACGGCTATCAGTTGTAGAGGAACTTTCAGCGGAATCAGCGGCGACGAGCGAAAATGCGTTCCGAACGGGATCTCGAACCCCGGATCTCCTGCGTACTAGACAGGTGTGGTAGCCACTGCGCCATCCGGGACACATTGCTATCGCAACTGCATGGACTATCTTGGTACGCCTTAAGGCGATACACACTCCCACCGAATGCCACCTATCCGCAGTCCCTGTCCATTATACTGCTTTTAGCTACTTAGAGATTCCGACAGAAGGTCGAAGGTAATTTGTGCATTCGCACTGAAGAAAGTGGATCAATTGACCAGGTAGGCTTATAAATTATTTGAATGCATGGTGTAAATGTACAAATTACTTCCGACCTTCTGTGGAAATCTCTAAGTAGTGAACAGAAGTATAATGAAGTTAAAATCTTCTGGGTTATTAGGCCGCGTCATGTTTTTGCAGTGTTCTAGCAGTAGTGGACACCAAACGATCCTGAGGAGGATCCATGCAGAGGGGTCGAAACGTCGAACATTTTAGAAGAAACATGACGCGGCCTAATAACCCAGAAGATTTTAACTTCAGTGACAACGACCACGAAAGCCTGCAGACGTACATAGAAGTATAATGGCCAGGTACTCAGACAGTTGGCGCTAGTGGGAGTGTGGTTCGGCAGTGACACATAACGAGATAGTCTGTGCGGTGGCGATAACGCTCTGTCCCGGCTGACGGAGTATTACCGCACCTGCCTAGAAAGCAGGAGATCCCGGGTTCGAATCCCGATCCGGTACACATTTTCGCTCGACGAAGCTGATTTGGTTGGAAGTCCCGTTGCCGCTGCTGGCAGTATTCCCTCTTTTAAAAGATAAATTAATAATCATCCTGAGCATTTTAGTATTGTGAACAAATTTAGTGCCTCATCCTTACTACAGATGCACAGGTCACTTCATTACCGCAATGACACTCGGTTATAATTGTGAACTCGTGCAGGAGTTTATCCGAGATAAAACTGTCATGACGATAATGACAGACACTCAGTACAACACTGCAATTACAGTAACACAACTGTATTGTCTCCCCATAGGAGGTGGCGCAATGGTTAGCGCGATGGACTCGCATTTGGGGTGACGATGGTGCAAACGGATTAATATTTTCCGTGATTTCCCTAAACCCCACAAGGTGAATGCCTGGGGGTTTCCTTTGGAAGGTCACGGCCGATTTTCTTCCCGATCCTTGAAACGAACCGAGTTTTTGCTCCCTTTCTAACGACCTCGTTATCGACGAAAATTAAACCATAGTCTTAATGGCTCTTTTTGTATTGCCAAGATTTAAGTAACGCACTGGAGCTGCCTATTATATGCAACACTTTGTAGGTCACTGGTCATCAATATTTTTAGCTCAAGAGCCAATATTGACTTTCGTTTCGTTCTTATTATTAATTGGTAACCTACATAAATAGGTATGCCTCCAATAGACGAACTATAAGTGAGCACGTGATAAGTAGGCCGTCAGCTCCCAAGTACTGATCGTTAAAACTCTGCACCATTCAGAACCATTCGTGTCGACTGTACACAGTGTCAGATTGTTGCCACCAACAGCGATCAGTTGTGACACTGTTATTGCCCGACGAAATGGTGTTTTGTTTTGTGTGTCAGCTGATGATTAATTGAAAATAACAGTAACTGTATTCAATGAAAATTCATTGTGCAATGTGAGACACAGTCACATATATTTCGAATGTCATTTTTCTTTCACTCATTGCGTATTACTGCAATAGTCTTGCTACAAATGTGAGCCGTATTTGATTATGACCATCCTCATGATGCGTATTCACGAATCCATGTTACTGTCATTTCAAGTTTATACCATGACAGCTGATCAGTATGAGGCACACTTATGTTCTGCACTGCAATAAAAACAGGTAAACATTCCCCCTGTCGTTTCCCTTCTCACAGCTTCACCGCTGAGGTGACTATCTTACTTTTCGCTCGTCTTCTATAGTTCTACCTCTATGTTTTTGACTCAACAAAGGAGTCAGACACAGCGAGCAATTTCAAGTAGTAACTATTGATTTTTATCGGCTTTGAATTTACATAAATTCTTCTCCTTCAGAAACTATTAAACATTGACACTTATAAATGGAAATGTATATTCGAAGCAGGTAAAGAATAAGTACTTACCATTCACGGCTGTCGTTTGTACCTGACGCCTTCGTCTAATAAAATATTGTGCAGTTGTCGACAATGATCAGTCATGTTTATGATACCGAATTCTCCATTACAGGGAATAAGACTTTGAATCACAGCACCCCGGTTTGACAAAAATTAGATTTTGATGAATGTATTCATGGGAGTCGAGTGTTGGCGCTAAGTGAAATAACTTTTGTAGCAGTATGTGCCAACGATCGGATTCGCCCTTAACAGAATTTCACAGAATGACTGCCACCATGTTTCCGTGTGCAGAAAATAACCTAAACTGATGATCAGTTTTCAATACATTGAAAGGAAGACTACAATGTGCCTGACTAAGGCCATTCCATCTTGTCAATGTAAAAATAAAGTTAAACTGTAATGCGTAGTCTTACAATGTTCATCCCACTTGACAGCTGTTCTTTAAGGTTGAGGGAACGGAGGGAACTAATTAGTAACTTGATAATTTTTTATCACTAGCAAAGAGTCTAGGATATGCGTAATTTGTCGCTGAAGTTGACTTCACAGTATTTTTATGCAAGATCTGGCAGTTCTCTCATTAAAAAAAATATCTTACTTCATTCAAATGCCCAAATAAACTTTATTCTAATAGCGTTACTATCAAACTTTTAAAATTTTAAAAAGCAGACGAGCCCTTTAATATCTCATACTCTTCCTGTGTCAAAGACTATGTAAAGAAGCTACAGATTAGTTCTTGAAACTGGATTTTTATTAAAAATAATTGTAAAGTGAACTTAAGTATAGAAATACGCTCGTGGTCTGCGTTCTCCCTTCCCGAGCACGGGGTCCCGGGTTCGATTCCCGGCGGGGTCAAGGATTTTTCCTGCCTCGAGATGACTGGGTGTTGTTGTGTCGTCCTCATCATCATTCATCCCCATTACGGTCGGAGGAAGGCAATGGCAAACCACCTCCACTAGGACCTTGCCTAGTACGGCGGTGCCGGTCTCCCGCATCGTTCCCCTACGCTCCGTCACGGAGTATGGGATTACATCATCATCATCACTTAATACGACTTTTACGAAAATTTTTGTCTATTTCGTCTGTACTTGCGTCGTTTGGACTGCATGAAAACCTCATTGCGTCTTCCAAATTACTGGACAGCCGATTATAACTATTTATTTCTAAAGTAGTTCATTTTTTTAAAAAATATAATCTAAAGAAATGTAAATTGAAATAAACAGTGTTAAAATAAACAATTTATAACCTCGTATATTTTTCACAATTACTAGGCAAGTATCTCCAAATTACATGTATTCCTGCTTTTCATGATGTTTTGTAATTGTGCTTTAAGTTGTTTGTCGTTTTGAAGATCGATTATTTCATCACATCGAATGAGAAACTGGCAGAATAATTAGAGATCATTATGTTCAACATGACAAGGATTCTCTAGAAGAATGAAAGACAGTTAAATACATCTGATGTTTACGAATCAGCTTTTTAATTCTTACAAATCTTATTTCATGTAGGACAACATATCTTGGTAAATATTTGTATTGATAGTTAAATCTGATCGGAACATGGCGACAGCGGAGAATCAGACAACTTTTTTTCTTCAAGTTCGCTGATATGCAAATGCTGTTTGACTTTAAATACAAGTATTTTATTTTTCAGTTGACCAATTATCTTGTTCACTCCTTCCAATTCTAAATTCAGTCTGTTGAATTCTTGCGTAATATCGGACAACTGTAAGTGCCCACCATTCGTCATTGACAAGCTCATCAAATATGGCCACTTTGTTGTGAGAATAAAATGATTTCTGATTTGAAATTGACAAATCATTTCAGAACTTCTCCTTTCCTTAGCTATCTGGCAGCAGTATGAATGACAATAATATCGCTAGAAGCTTGCAATTCCTCCCGTAGTTTTTTAAATTTTCGGTGATTAAGTTCACTTGTACGAATGAAATTTATAGCGCTTTCGATATTATTCATAACATCCTTCGATCTGCTGCATGATATCTGTCATGTCAAACTTTCTTGTCGTAGTTAACAGCAAATAGCAAGTAAATTTCATAAATCCCATTGTCTATTTATCTAAGTTATCAAACCAGTGTTTACGCCCGCCATTGACGGACAGCTGCCTGTGCGAGTGGATTTTAAATGGCTCATAGACAATCCATTTTTCCGGCAAAATCATTAACTGCATCCATAAAATCACAGCCTTCTGTGTGACCTCTCATGATTACAACTACTAAGAAGTCAAGTAATGAAAAGTGAGCCATCGAATCTATATGTGTACTGGAATAACATGCGAGACTAAAGTATTTTCATATTTTAGTTATTTACTTTATTGTATTAGTTACTACCTCAAACATACACAGAATGTCCCAGAAATGTTGCGACATAGTTCTAGGGGCGGTGGGGCACACCACAAGGATTGAGAATTGCATAGAAACGCATAGCTGCAGGTTTCTGGGGTCGAAGATCTGGAAGGAAACAAGGGAGTGATTCATTTGTTGGAAATGATGAGTACGTGTGGTGTATGACACGAATGCAGCTCTAATGCTATAACAGATGCTCGACGTTTGAAGCATCAGAGACCACACATGTCTGACACCAAAAGACCATTCACTGCCGAACACTCTCGAACACATGTGGAATTTCTTTGATTGTAGCAGCTGCCCAGATGAGTCTTGCGACGAGCGCCATTTCAGACTCCACAGCATCGCGATGCGTGAGGAATTCCATGGTACCCCACGGAATGAAATCGAAGCTTGATAAATCCAGTGAGCGTGGGGGCCAGGGAAGCGGTCCAATCAATTGCCCCTGGAATGACTGCTCAGATGCCTACGAACAGCCAGACCAAAACGAGCAGGCGCCTCATCGTGTTTGAACCGCATGTTGCGCCTCATGTTTGCTGCAACATATTCGAACAAGCTGGTAAGGACCTGTTCCAGAAAGATAGGACGATCTGCGGCGGTCAGGCGGGATGTTAACACGTACTAAGCAGTCCAAGCGACTAAGCAGTCGCCGACCAAACCTGACCACTCGTTAATTGCGAAGCGATGTTGTACCGCTAGGTGCCGTACACCGTGAAGTTTTTCTGGTACCCATAAGTGCTCATTGTGGTGATTAAAACGCCATCCCTGTTCAATGTGGCAACAAAGTTGTACAAAGCATAAACTGGGAAATGCACATCCCGGCCATTTCGTTGTAGTAACCACTGTGCGAAACGCAGACGTACGTGATCGCCGTCGCGATACCATAACTTCACCTTTCGGAGATGAAAGACGTGTAACGCTTCGGCGTTCAAAATACTCTTCACCCTGCGACAGGACGTTCTCGCCTCCATCAGTATGAAGGGAACTGAATGTACAGTGTGGTATATGGAACCATTCAGATGGGAAGATTGTCAAGCAGTTTGGACAACAGACCAAAATAAAGTTGCTAAGACACTATCATATGTAATGTATCCCTTATGAAGGCATATGAGGTAATCTTGTAAGGTGCGCATCAATCCCCCTGCGTGATTTTGTCACTATAAAATTTGTCAATCCAATTTTGTGAAATGATTCCACTGGAATGCTTGATATTTCTGCATCTTCATAATGGCAGAGGGTAACTGAAGAAGCACGCATGGAAATAAGTATAACAAAAAGTGACATAATACACTCCTGGAAATGGAAAAAAGAACACATTGACACCGGTGTGTCAGACCCACCATACTTGCTCCGGACACTGCGAGAGGGCTGTACAAGCAATGATCACACGCACGGCACAGCGGACACACCAGGAACCGCGGTGTTGGCCGTCGAATGGCGCTAGCTGCGCAGCATTTGTGCACCGCCGCCGTCAGTGTCAGCCGGTTTGCCGTGGCATACGGAGCTCCATCGCAGTCTTTAACACTGGTAGCATGCCGCGACAGCGTGGACGTGAACCGTATGTGCAGTTGACGGACTTTGAGCGAGGGCGTATAGTGGGCATGCGGGAGGCCGGGTGGACGTACCGCCGAATTGCTCAACACGTGGGGCGTGAGGTCTCCACAGTACATCGATGTTGTCGCCAGTGGTCGGCGGAAGGTGCACGTGCCCGTCGACCTGGGACCGGACCGCAGCGTCGCACGGATGCACGCCAAGACCGTAGGATCCTACGCAGTGCCGTAGGGGACCGCACCGCCACTTCCCAGCAAATTAGCGACACTGTTGCTCCTGGGGTATCGGCGAGGACCATTCGCAACCGTCTCCATGAAGATGGGCTACGGTCCCGCACACCGTTAGGCCGTTTTCCGCTCACGCCCCAACATCGTGCAGACCGCCTCCAGTGCTGTCGCGACAGGCGTCAATGGAGGGACGAATGGAGACGTGTCGTCTTCAGCGATGAGATTCGCTTCTGCCTTGGTGCCAATGATGGTCGTATGCGTGTTTGCCGCCGTGCAGGTGAGCGCCACAATCAGGACTGCATACGACCGAGGCACACAGGGCCAACAGCCGGCATCATGGTGTGGGGAGCGATCTCCTACACTGGCCGTACACCACTGGTGATCGTCGAGGGGACACTGAATAGTGCACGGTACATCCAAACCGTCATCGAACCCATTGTTCTACCATTCCTAGACCGGCAAGGGAACTTGCTGTTCCAACAGGACAATGCACGTCCGCATGTATCCCGTGCCACCCAATGTGCTCTAGAAGGTGTAAGTCAACTACCCTGGCCAGCAAGATCTCCGGATCTGTCCCCCATTGAGCATGTTTGGGACTGGATGAAGCGTCGTCTCACGCGGTCTGCACGTCCAGCACGAACGCTGGTCCAACTGAGGCGCCAGGTGGAAATGGCATGGCAAGCCGTTCCACAGGACTACATCCAGCATCACTACGATCGTCTGCATGGGAGAATAGCAGCCTGCATTGCTGCAAAAGGTGGATATACACTGTACTAGTGCCGACATTGTGCATGCTCTGTTGCCTGTGTCTAATGTGCCTGTGGTTCTGTCAGTGTGATCATGTGATGTATCTGACCCCAGGAATGTGTCAATAAAGTTTCCCCTTCCTGGGACAATGAATTCACGGTGTTCTTATTTCAATTTCCAGGAGTGTAAAAATCAGCAGGGAAAATGAAAAAAGTGAAGGATCTAAGATGTAATGGAAAAATGATTAAAGAAGTAGATGATTTTAAACGTCTAGGAAGTAAGCTAATCAGGAAAGTAAACATCAAGGCAGAAATTTAGCAGTGGATAGAACATTGCTCACAATTTTGTTATTCTGTATCAAACACAGTTACAAATTGGAAAATATCTGCCAAAACAAAGATCACAATATTATCTACCAATTTTGACCTGTGGCTCAGAATGTTGATCCTAGACAAAGAAACATTTGAAGAGAATACAAATTGCATAGATGCACTTTCTACGAGGGCTCCTGGATAAGATGAGGAGGGCAAGATAAGAAATAAGACAACATGAAACACGCTTCAGATCAATTCCCTAAGAGGGTTTGAAATGGTTTGGTCATGTTAAGAGAATGGGACAGAAAGACTACCAAGAAAAGCTCAAAAATGGACAGAATATGGAACAAGCCCAACAGGAATACCATGAACAAGATAAAGAGACCAGGTGAAAGATGACATGAATCAAAGAGAACTGCAATAGGAGAAAATGCTGAATGGTAGACTGTGGAAGAAAACGAAAGTTCAGAAGAGGGTTTATGAACAACCTGCATAAATATACATGTTCCATAAAAAAAAAAGAGTAATGGAAGAAGAAGATTCATCATAGTTATTATGCTGTTGAAAATCAGTTAAACAGTTCCATGTAATTCTAAGATTTTTCATTACAAAATATGCTCACTGGACGCTTCATATTTGGTATGGTTTAGGTCATAGCACTGGTGTATTTCATATATAGCTAACATATGGATTTGTTTTTAAACCTTGAAGGGAAACTGTATGTCCCTCCATTCAAATACGACCGAACTCCTCGATCGTGGCCTTCCCTCACTAGCCCTTCCACTTCTTACTGACCCATACTCGCGCACATTTCTATGAACACGTGCAAAGAAATTGTGGTTTGGGTGATGTCTGTCTGGGAAGCGTTCTCAATCAGTTCGTGCAACAGCTAGTCCATAACACTCAACTATTCCATACATTAAGCGTATATATGCTCCTCGTATGCTGGCTAGCGCTATATAAGAGGAAATCCTCACGTTCCCCTCCATTACTCTCGTATACAGCACCATCTACCGGCGTACGACGACGTTTGCAGCCAGGGGTTGCTATGCAATTTTCAGTCCTTATGATGTACCCTTCTCCCCAAGAAGTTTGTGGCAACATCTCTGGAACACTTTATATTTTGAAATATCATCTGTGTGGCGGCGACAAGTACATTCCAGAAGCATACGGTTTTTTATTTCAGCCCATCTTTCTTTACTGTTTGACAGTCTTTGAAACAAAATTTGAGAGACTCTTATCATACATTGATGCACTAATCTAGAATCAGAGATGGTTTCATATTTTTCTAAGAATATTACACTCCTGGAAATGGAAAAAAGAACACATTGACACCGGTGTGTCAGACCCACCATACTTGCTCCGGACACTGCGAGAGGGCTGTACAAGCAATGATCACACGCACGGCACAGCGGACACACCAGGAACCGCGGTGTTGGCCGTCGAATGGCGCTAGCTGCGCAGCATTTGTGCACCGCCGCCGTCAGTGTCAGCCAGTTTGCAGTGGCATACGGAGCTCCATCGCAGTCTTTAACACTGGTAGCATGCCGCGACAGCGTGGACGTGAACCGTATGTGCAGTTGACGGACTTTGAGCGAGGGCGTATAGTGGGCATGCGGGAGGCCGGGTGGACGTACCGCCGAATTGCTCAACACGTGGGGCGTGAGGTCTCCACAGTACATCGATGTTGTCGCCAGTGGTCGGCGGAAGGTGCACGTGCCCGTCGACCTGGGACCGGACCGCAGCGTCGCACGGATGCACGCCAAGACCGTAGGATCCTACGCAGTGCCGTAGGGGACCGCACCGCCACTTCCCAGCAAATTAGGGACACTGTTGCTCCTGGGGTATCGGCGAGGACCATTCGCAACCGTCTCCATGAAGCTGGGCTACGGTCCCGCACACCGTTAGGCCGTCTTCCGCTCACGCACGTCCAGCACGAACGCTGGTCCAACTGAGGCGCCAGGTGGACATGGCATGGCAAGCCGTTCCACAGGACTACATCCAGCATCTCTACGATCGTCTCCATGGGAGAATAGCAGCCTGCATTGCTGCGAAAGGTGGATATACACTGTACTAGTGCCGACATTGTGCATGCTCTGTTGCCTGTGTCTATGTGCCTGTGGTTCTGTCAGTGTGATCATGTGATGTATCTGACCCCAGGAACGTGTCAATCAAGTTTCCCCTTCCTGGGACAATGAATTCACGGTGTTCTTATTTCAATTTCCAGGAGTGTATATGCTTCTTATGACTCCCCGTGACAGCCTCATTGTGTCCAACTGCTACTATAATTTTTTGTTGACGACGAATTGTTGACTACATGAGCAACGCATTCCTTTGCTTCATGTAAATCTTAAGGAGAAGCTACTTTACATGAATTGTCATTACAAGCACCGTTTCCTGTCACATTTATCAAACCTACAAAACAAAACTCTTGTTGTCATTTTCCGTAGAAAATCTCTCCCAATAATTACACGGCACTGCATGATTAAGAGTTCACTTTTTCGAAACCTCTGATTGCCTACCATTGCAAAGCATTAGTTTGAAGTTTGGTTCAAAGGTGATTAAAACCTACCTATGTAATTCTGCAAAAGCGTGGCGCTCTGCGACGTCATCCTCTAGCGACCCTTTAAACCGCAATGTGTATTGGACCCATGACAAAAGAAGGCCAAAGCTAGGACGTTCATGTGAGCTGTAACGATGTTACATTGCCACCAGATTTCACCATAATTCTGCCCAACGCCAACGTGGACTTGTCATACGGTAAGAATGTCGTCACAGCCCCTGTTACCCAAATTTTACCCCTTCTTTCGACTTCTCTGCGATGAAGGTAGGAACAGTGACACCCAGCGTTAAAATCACGCGGCTTTCGTATGGACGGCAGAGGAAAACATTTCAGACACACCGCCGAACAGAATCGATACTAAAAGGCCCGTGGTGGTGGCATAGAGGGCGTCAGAGGACCCATATCTTTCCCTGGGGCGTTGATTCCCACGCAAAACAACCATGTTTGAGTCAGCCGACTCTCTCGGATATTTCAACCTTCTTCTATGTACACTGTGCACCTATCGCGTACTAGCTGGAGACACTAGGGACAGTTCACAACAATTCGACAAAATCTGAAAGTGGTGCGATGCAGCAAAGGATACTTACGCTTTTTCAATCCTCCTGTTTTCCACTCTTCTGTGACGTCATCATGGGAAAGTGCAACATTAACATGTGCGTCAATAAATCGGCAGAAGTTCCTTCTAAGTCCCCTCCCCCCCCCCCCCTCCCACCTCCCCAGTTCGGCAACAGTGTCAGCGCACCCACGGATTTTTGCTGAGCACGTCAGAAATGTATCTTCAGAAAAAGCGACACCAGATCAGCCCGGCAGCTATTGTAGCGCCTGAGTTTTAGGCAACCCCTTCGACACCTGTTGGGTGAGGATTGCCTTAGTTTCTGGCAGGTAGATTAGTAGGTTACCGAACAAACTTCAAAATTGCATGCGAAGCACCGAGGGTGTTGCAGAACTGCAAGGTCACAGAGGGATCATTTGTCTTTTTTTTTTTCACGCGCATTTTAATGTTGCACTCTTGCATGATCACGCCACAAGAGGGAGGAAAGGAGGTACGGTTTTCAACTGTCCCTAGTGGTTCCAACCTGTGTACCAGAGCAAAAATCACGGTCGTACTGCACTCCGAAGAGGTGCGACAACGGTCAGTGGAGGTGCCTCCCAACAATGTCTTTAGAGGAAGGTTAAAAACCTCCGTTGGTATCAGCAGTGTTGAAGATTGTCAACAACATTTTCCTGTTGCTCATCACACTGTGAACAGCTTTTTTCAGCCTCGAAATATATATGAATCAATGTCCCAGAGAAAGGAGTGGTTTCACTGACACCCATTTTACCACCCACTGATGCCTCTTAGTGTCGATTCTGAGCGTAGGTGTGTCGTGATATCAACGCTGGGTGTTGCAGTTCTGGCCTCTATCGCAGAGACGTCAAAGCTGTGACGATCTCCTCATCGTGTGACACTTCCACACTGGCGTTGAGCAGAACTGTGATAAAATTTGGTGCCAATGTGACACCATTACCTACCTTAAAGCTCACAATAACTTCTGTTTGAAGGGTAGTCGAGTCAGAGGTGGACGTTGAAGGGCCTACACCTCTGAAACATTACAGAGGAATCTTGTAGGCATCTTAGAGCCAAATTTCATACTTATGCGTTGCAGTGGAAATTGTAGTCCTTTAATTTTGTTGCGCAGTTTACTTTTGCTGGTACACCAGACGTTATTTATCCTAATGAAGATAAACACAACACGGACAAGTACCAATACATATGCAAAACGAAGAATGCTCATGAGTACCGACACTTAGTAGGTGACTGACAATGACAGGTATGACACACTTGAGAGAGTGGTGAGGCAGGCACACGAAACGTTCACCTCCGTTTTTGGTGTCTTCCTCCCGCGCTTCTCCCTAGGTTTGTCCGGAATGTCGACTAGTTTTTGTGGTGAGGAATCGAACTCAGATGATGTAAAAGCACTCTTGTAACCTAGAGAACTCTACTGCCGTAAGAAAAATCGGAAAACCTACCTTGCAAGCTATTTAGCACTTCGTAAAGCTAGGATTCGTACTCGAGGATTCGGATTAGATATTTCAGATGAACAGTTAACGGAAGAAATGAAAAATGCAAGAATAAAGGAATGTAGCAGTTCAAATACTCATATACTTTAATTCACTTAGATACATTCAAAAAATTTGAAAAGTGCGTTTCGTAACACGAGTGAATCTGAAGTTAAATACAAGCAGAAAAACAAAGGAAAAACGTACAAGGACAAACAACGTCAGCAATAAGGGAAGTGAGACGTAGTTTTAGTCGCACTGTAGTTGCAATAACTACAACGCACTGGATAAACTTCTTGACCATGCTAAGATGTTTACGTGGCTTATAAAGTAATTGCTCGCTTTTGTTACTGATAATATTATTCTATATTACACACGCGAAAACTTTGGCAGCAATTCCACAGCACTGACTGTCACATGACAGCACGAAACACTTCATACTGATTGTGATTTGTTTCAGACTGCTGCCAGCCTCAGCAGTATAATATTTGATAAACAGTTGCTTGTTGATGTGTTGTTGGTTTTACTATCCGTGCGAATGACTTTAATTTAAAATAGTATTTATACTTATATATATATATATATATATATATATATATATATATATATATATATATGCACTACTGAGTACTGCTGTGTGCAGTGGTATCGCTGTCTATGTCTCAGCCACACAGTGTGACGATAATAAGCTTCCACAGGGGGGCGGGTGTAGGTCTGGTCACTTTAGTAATACACGTACGATAACTCGTTAATGACCAGATGCAATTACTCTGATCGTATTATCCAACAATATTTGTATCTAGTCAGCTCAAGTAACCTCTCACGATCTTCTGTACGATTTATGTTTTCGAGGGTAATGGTAGGACGTTAACATTTGGTAAATTATTTATACTTCCTACTCATGGACACAATGTCTGTCGCCTCTCCGGAGAAATTTTCTAATACTGCAGATCCTAACTTTTACGGATCAGAGAACAAACTCTTCTTATTAATGAGCGATATTTAAGTCTAATCTCGTCAAAGAATCGTAATCTAGATTCAATGTCTTTTCCATTACCGTGGTTCTCAGACGTCACAAACTCTATAACAGATCACTAAAGAGTGCAACTCACACAATAACGGCTCCGTGTTTACGTAATGCTAAATTATTTAAAGAAGATTCTCTCCTAATTCTCATAACATTTTAGGCTACTATGACGTAATCTTTCGCTATAATTTTTAGTCAAAATACTCCTCCTTGACCAAGATCCTTCGGTCTGACATAAATTTTCAGGTTTCGTAAGGATGTTACACGTCGTGATAATTTCTTGTAATGAAAATGTCAATCAATTCTTCAGACTAAATGGTATTGCTTCAGTTCGTTAGGTTAACACTTTGTTTCAAGTAAGTACTTTCTAAATAAAATCATCAATTCTGGTATAGTATATGAATTTCTAACTATAAATATTTCACAATAATTATATAGTGTTACAGAAGACCACTCATTATGATCCATATTTGTGTATTGTGTTTGCGGCCGAATACTAACACAGGCTGACTTCCTTTTTACAAAGAGAACGTGTTTCATGTCGATAATAATATGAGATCACGTTGTTATTATTTAAATGAAACATGCTCTGTTTGTAAAAATGAAGCCAGTATCCGTAATTTCATATTTTATTAATAGGCACAGGAAACGGACGCAGTGAAGATGGCTTCTCCTCCCTTTGCGTGGCTGTCGGGTGCGTGCTTCTTAGTTTGCAGCGCCACGATTAACCTCCAAGGACTTAAGATTATTTCGACGCAATATATGGCAATAACAGTTGGAAATGTTTTCGTAAGTGAACTAAAATAATTCCAATATGGCTATGGGGCAAAATGACCCACCTAAATTTGGACACTTCAGCCCATATGCCCAACGTGCCTTCCTGTCTCTTTGTAAGTAATAAATCTTGTTAAGCTTAATATGTCCAAAGTATCCGAAAGTAGATTTCATCCAATGCAACGTTTACGTTATCAAATTGTGTCCTGTATTGATTTCAAACCAGCAACATCTACGCGAAGTTGGACTCTTTTTCTTTCTTCTTGCAAAACTCATAACTTGTTTGTGTTCACGTATTCAACTAAAACAAATGAAGTATAAATTTGAAATGTCTGCGTAAGGGCCGCAGAGAGACATATATTTCCAAGTATCAAATCTAAATTTATTTTCGAATGTAGACGTATTTTTACTGATCGTTGTTCTCCAGTTTGGTTTTTGGGATGGTTCGAAATTATAAAAAGAAAACTGAAACATGCAATGTTTCTCAAGTAAATGAGATTGGCAGTGGCAAAGTGCGAACAACAAGGCTCTCGAAACAGAAAGCACGTTAAGGAGAAAACAGTTGCTATGATCAGACAAAATCACGTGATAAAGCTTCTTAAATAAAGCGATGAAAGATAGTTGGCATTCCTAACTAAGTGCTTCGAGACGAAGAAGATGAGGATGATGACGATGAAGTCTTTTTTTTCTTTTTTTTCCTCATTCGTCTGAATGACTTGAAGCAGCCAGCCACGAATTCCTATCCTCTCCCAACCTTTTCGTCTCTGAGTAGCAATTGCAATCTATGTCCGCAGTTCTTTGTTCAATGTATTCAATTATCTGTCTCCCTCTACAGTTTTTACTCTCTGCATCTTTCTTTAGTACCGTGGAAGTTATTACTGATATTTTAACAGATGTCCTGTCATCCTGTTCCTTCTTCTCGTCAGTGTTTTCCACATATTCATTTCCTTGCCGATTCCGCAGGGTACCTCCTCACTCCTTACCTTATCAGTCGACCTAATTTTCTCACTTCTGATGTTTCTCATTACTTTCATCTTTCTTCGATTTACTTTCACTCCTTATTATGTACTCATCTGACTGTTCGTTACATTCAGCACATTCTATAATTCTTCTTAACTTTCACCCAGGATAGCAGTGTCCCCACCGAATCTTATCATTGATATCCTATCACCTTGAATTTCAGTCTCATTTTCGAACTTTCGCGGGCAAGTCCTCTACCGACTGAGCTACCCAAGCACAACACATGGTCCGTCCTCACAGCTTTAATTCGGCCAATACCTCGTCTCCTACATTCCATACTCCACAGAAGCTCTCCTGCGACTAATTTTCAACATTCGTCGGTCGCACTACATCTCAAATGCTGCGAGTCTCTTCTGTTCCGGTTTTCCCACAGTCCGTGTTTCACTACCATACAGTGCTGTGCGGGGATTAAAGTTTAGTGATTGTCTTGCAACAAATGGTTAGAAATTGACACTGAAAGGGAAAAGAAGAATAAACAGAGGGAGAGGAAGCGGTGAAAGCGGAGGAGATTAAAAGGGAGAGTGGGTAAGATGAAACTGACAGAGGGAAGAAGGAGGAGAAGATGGACAGATAGGAGGAGGACGATTAGATGGACAGAGAGGGGGAAAGGAGGAGATGGACTAAAAGAAGTTCGGAATAAACACATAATTGGAGAACAACAGATACACAGTTAAGTTATAAAATCATGTGGGTCAGCTTGTCCAAACTGCTGGACCACCTAGCCTCGTGGGTGGGATGGGTCGGTCGAGATGGTACTACTGTACTAAATATTGTTTTACGAATAGACAAATAGTGAGAGACTTCAGTTACATAATTCTGAAGGAGCTGAAGCAATGTACCAACATTTACACATAAATGGATGCTTTTAAAATACAAGCTGGTGACTTGCTGTCAAAAGGATGAATGTTATACTCTTGTGTTAGGTGTAAGAAGTCTGTAACATGCGCATATAGAATTACCGATCAATGTCGTTGACGTTCGTATTTTGCAGGATTACAAAGCACATTGAAATCCGTTCCGCTTTCGCAGTACAGAGCAGATCAGGATAACGTTGTGGAGAGGGGCCAAGATCAGTTACTTTTAGTTAAACAAGAACACAAAACTTTATTGATCTAAAACACAATGCACAGTTTTCTCTTTAAAAACAATAAGGATCAATTCATGGCTGAGGGCCCAAGAAACTTCTCAATAATAAAGTTTAAATAATTCCTTTTAAGGTACAAGAATTTAGACAAATAGCTGAAGGCCTTACTTAAGTAAAATTAAAATATCTTCTCGGCTCAATGCCCAAATAATATTCCAGATGACCAAAGGAAATTCTTTAAAAGGCAAGCATTTACAAATTTCGGCTAAAGGCCGTATTAAGAATAATTTGAAATAATTCCTCGGCTGAGGGCGATAATATTTCAAAATAATAAAAGGCAACCTTTAAAGACAAGCATTTACACAGGACAACAGAAAGCCATCTTAAGAAAAGTTGAAATATCTTCACGGCTGCAGACCCAAACAATTATTCAAAATAGTTAAAGACAAACCTTAAGATAAGCATTTACACAGTACGGCTGAAAACCATTTTAAGAACTCAAGATAACTAAATAGAAACCTTAAATATAGGAATGTTGACAGTACAGCTAAAAGCCACAAATTTTAAAACAAACGTGGCCGACGGCCTAAACACGGAGCAAACAAGAAATTTAAATAAAACACAGCTGAAGGACTAATTTCAATCAATTAAAACAGCATCAGTACACTAGAGAAGGCCAAGCACAGCTCTTACAAAATTACAGAAAAAGGGGGAAAACACAAATTAGAACAATGACAAGTGGTGTCCAGAAAATACTCCAAGATCGGTCCTGAGAAGATCCCTTAAGGGTGTAGTGAAGTGGGACAGGCAGCCAAGGCTTAAGGTCAGATAGAAGGCAGCACGACCTACCGACACTCTGACCGATTTCCAACCGTCAGATCCAACTGCACAAATAAGAGAAAATACCGGCCTATAACGAGTAAACCAAGATACCTGCAACTTCGGACATGGCCTCACCAAGATCAAGGCATCAAACACCACTTAAGGCCATTTAAAAAGAATACAGAAAACACAAGTCACAACTGTCAAATCACTACGGAAGAAGGCTGCGTGTTCCAGGCGACAACACACACCACTGGTTATCACACGCGTCAACGGCTGAGGAAGACGAAAAAACAATCCACAACGAAGAAATCGTAACAGACGAGTTTTAAGAACAGGCAGATAATTACTGAACTTGAGGATCCTGCTTCGGAGGAAAGCGAACAGTCTCTGACATAGCTAGCGCCTCCAAATGCAATAGCGCATGCCCGCCTTCAAACGCCCCGGCCTGGCTTCGCGCTGTGGAGACTACGTCGCTGCCCAGTTCCAACGAACCAACAAGATCCAACCACATACAGACTCGGAAAATGGTGTTCATCCTGAGGATCCAAGACGTCGTCGAGGGAGACGACCGGCCGAGCAAACCAACGGCATCCCACTTTCCGCAACAGCGGCCCCGGTGAATACTAACACCATACGGACCCGACCGTTGCTGGCTGCCAACTCTTCCCCGACTCATACTGGTGTCGGTCCTCAGCAGATCACTTGTCGCCATCTGACGACCAGCCGACCGACCGACCACCGACCCTCCGTCTGCGTCGAGCAAGGTCCCGGGGCGTACTTGCGCAGTGCGGACCTGCCTGCTACCGACTGCCAACTCGTCCAACAGCCGAGTAACGACGAACCAGACTCAGTCCACAACGCAAAGGGGACTGAGACTCAGAGCCGACTGACTAACAGGCGACTGTCTGCCTTCCGAGTGACTCTCCGACTCACTGCACCGATCGTTCCTGTCAGAGCAGAACCGGGAAATACTCGCGGTCGCTCCACAGATAGTAACACGAACCTACTATCGCTAATGCTGGTGCTGCCAGTCACGGATAGCGTAGGATAGTGGCGCCAGAAGACATTAACAGAAAATAAATAAAAAAATATTCTCGCCGTTTCAGAATTGCAGGAAGGACAGGTCACAATCGTGAGACACGCACGGCTCACACATCCTAGACTTAACCGCCATGATGTTCTCAGGAGAAAAGAAATTTCTCTAAAGAAATTAGAAAAAAAAAGACTGGTGTGAAGTGCAGCTTCCTTTATACACTCCTGGAAATTAAAATAAGAACACCGTGAATTCATTGTCCCAGCAAGGGGAAACTTTATTGACACATTCCTGGGGTCAGATACATCACATGATCACACTGACAGAACCACAGGCACATAGACACAGGCAACAGAGCATGCACAATGTCGGCACTAGTACAGTGTATATCCACCTTTCGCAGCAATGCAGGCTGCTATTCTCCCATGGAGACGAATCGTAGAGATGCTGGATGTAGTCCTGTGGAACGGCTTGCCATGCCATTTCCACCTGGCGCCTCAGTTGGACCAGCGTTCGTGCTGGACGTGCAGACCGCGTGAGACGACGCTTCATCCAGCCCCAAACATGCTCAATGGGGGACAGATCCGGAGATCTTGCTGGCCAGGGTAGTTGACTTACACCTTCTAGAGCACGTTGGGTGGCACGGGATACATGCGGACGTGCATTGTCCTGTTGGAACAGCAAGTTCCCTTGCCGGTCTAGGAATGGTAGAACGATGGGTTCGATGACGGTTTGGATGTACCGTGCACTATTCAGTGTCCCCTCGACGATCACCAGTGGTGTACGGCCAGTGTAGGAGATCGCTCTCCACACCATGATGCCGGGTGTTGGCCCTGTGTGCCTCGGTCGTATGCAGTCCTGATTGTGGCGCTCACCTGCACGGCGCCAAACACGCATACGACCATCATTGGCACCAAGACAGAAGCGACTCTCATCGCTGAAGACGACACGTCTCCATTCGTCCCTCCATTCACGCCTGTCGCGACACCACTGGAGGCGGGCTGCACGATGTTGGGGCGTGAGCGGAAGACGGCCTAACGGTGTGCGGGACCGTAGCCCAGCTTCATGGAGACGGTTGCGAATGGTCCTCGCCGATACCCCAGGAGCAACAGTGTCCCTAATTTGCTGGGAAGTGGCGGTGCGGTCCCCTACGGCACTGCGTAGGATCCTACGGTCTTGGCGTGCATCCGTGCGTCGCTGCGGTCCGGTCCCATGTCGACGGGCACGTGCACCTTCCGCCGGCCACTGGCGACAACATCGATGTACTGTGGAGACCTCACGCCCCACGTGTTTAGCAATTCGGCGGTACGTCCACCCGGCCTCCCGCATGCCCACTATACGCCCTCGCTCAAAGTCCGTCAACTGCACATACGGTTCACGTCCACGCTGTCGCGGCATGCTACCAGTGTTAAAGACTGCGATGGAGCTCCGTATGCCACGGGAAACCGGCTGACACTGACGGCGGCGGTGCACAAATGCTGCGCAGCTAGCGCCATTCGACGGCCAACACCGCGGTTCCTGGTGTGTCCGCTGTGCCGTGCGTGTGATCATTGCTTGTACAGCCCTCTCGCAGTGTCCGGAGCAAGTATGGTGGGTCTGACACACCGGTGTCAATGTGTTCTTTTTTCCATTTCCAGGAGTGTACATATGTTCAAAAATGTTCAAATGCGTGTGAAATCTTATGGGACTTAACTGCTGAAGTCATCAGTCCCTAAGCTTACACACTACTTAACCTAAATTATTCTAAGGACAAACACACACACCCATGCCTGAGGGAAGACTCGAACCGCGGCCGGGACCAGCCGCACAGTCCATGACTGCAGCGCCTTAGTCCCCTCGGCTAATCCCGCACGGCTTTACTCGACACCTTGAAACCCTGAAAACAACAGGTGCAAAGTGAACAGATAAGTTTCATCTTCTTAGAATTCCACAAAAAATAGTTCAAATCGCTCTGAGCACTATGGGACTTAACTTCCGAGGTCATCAGTCCCCTAGAACTTAGAACTACTTAAACCTAACTAACCCAAGGACATCACACACATTCATGCCCGAGGCAGGATTCGAACTGGCTCGGTGAATGTTTGACTAATAGAATCCACTGTATTGTACTGGACAGTGTATCTTCTACTAAAACGTCAATACTATCGTGTGTGTCCTAAGGAAGCTTAATAAATATGTTTCCAGTACACATAAACCGTGTATGATTATCACCATTGTTCGCTGATGATGATGATGCATACTGCGCTGTACATTCGTTGATTCACCAAAAGAAACTGAAGATAAGAAGATAACAGTTCTACATTGTGTAGTGACTGGTGACTTGCTTCAAACGTGGATTTACGATAGATAGTACCTACAATAAAGACGAGCAAGAACTAGATAGTATCCGATTCAAGGATCAGTGGTAGACATCCTGTGAATAGCACACCCCTTATATACAACATCTGTATATTTCGTAACAGAACATATTTCCTGATAATGAAAGGTGAATGAACGATGTAGATTTGTATGGAAGGGTTTACGTGAAGGAAATCGCATAGTAGACGATATTGCCACCAATTCAAGGGTCTTATTCCTGTGTCTGGTGTCGTTATAAATCGAATCGAATTCGGAGATGCTTTATAGATTTGTAACTAGTCCGAATAGCCAAGGCGAAAGTGTAACACAAATTCCAACGGCGCCTTAATTAGAATCGTTGGTTGAAAACACTATGCATTCTCCCTAAAGCCTGTTGAGGCACGCGCCTTAATTAGAATCGTTGGTTGAAAACACTATGCATTCTCCCTAAAGCCTGTTGAGGCACTTTAAATTACTTAAAGTCGCAGAACGCTGTGCTACGTTTATACTATCACTGTTATACGAGGGGTGTTCCTCACTGGTCTGCATTTTATCTATTCGCATCATCGAACAATTATTACACTTACACTTATGTAGTACTGTGGTCTAACCGTAGATGGCAAAACCTTCACTATTAGGGCAATCCCTCCGCAGAACGGCCCGTTTTACCAACTGCTGTCATGCAGAGAACAACATTGAGTGTAATCATCAACGACAGCGCTGGACGACGCGTTCTCTATGGAAGGATGGTGTAAACACTGCAGATGTTCACGGACAGTAGTACTCCATCACGAAAAGTGCTTTTGCAACACGATAACAATCCTCCTGCTACGGGTCAGAAAACGACGGCTGCCATCGCTGAAACAGGTATCCATTTCCCCTGCCTTGGTCTCTACAGATTATGCAGAACCTCCTAGAACAATTTTTTGGAATCTGTTGCATCCACTGCAGGACAGGTGCCCCCATATCCTCACTCTGAAAAACGATGCCCACGTTTCTTCATAGACCCGAATACGAGGTAATCGGGAGGGGTGAAGTCAGGAGAACAAAAAATGGTTCAAATGGCTCTGAGCACTATGGGACTCAACTGCTGTGGTCATAAGTCCCCTAGAACTTAGAACTACTTAAACCTAACTAACCTAAGGACATCACACACACCCATGCCCGAGGCAGGATTCGAACCGGCGACCGTAGCAGCAGCGCGGCTCCGGACTGGAGCGCCTAGAACCGCACGGTCACCACGGCCGGCTCAGGAGAACACAGTGGCAGCACTTGGAGCCCCATTTTAGCGATGGCAGCCGCGGTTTTCCAACTCATAGGGGGACGGGCTATGTCAGGTTCCAAGTGCACCTTTCGTGACGGTCCACTCTTTTCACACACTGCCACTGTTCGCCTGTTAATATCCACAGTGTCTCCCCCCCCCCCCCACCCCACCCTCCAGCCCCACCATCCAAAATGTGTCATCCAGCACTGTTATCCATGATCACGCTCCATGTTTTCTGCACACATAACGACAGCAATCGGAAAATTATTTACAGTGTGAGGGGATTAAAGTTTAGTGATTATCTTACAACAAACGGATAGACCAAGCTACTATACACTTGTAGCTGTAATAAATCAAACGGCGCACCATGAATGATTGAAAAGAATTACGTGTAAATCAATAGGGAAAGCTCCTCGTGTGTCTCATACAGTTCCCGAGAATAAGATGAGAGACATCAGAGTCCTTTCAGAGCCATGCAGTCAATTTTCCCTCGATGAACACACCTACCGAATAAGACATAAAATCGAAAACTTTGGTATGAAGTACTCTCCTCCATACACTGTACAGTACCTTGTGAAGGGATAGATGTAGGTGCAGATCTAAATTTTACTTCAATGAAATGGTCACTCGCTATCCGATACTGTCATCGAAACAATTTATCGCTTTCAACGTTGATAGCTCCAGTTCTGGAGAAGTTCTCTATTTTAAGTGATAGCTCGGTATGCATATGCAAAAGTTCCATTTACCACAACATCTTCTCATTGGACACCTGTTCCAGTGGACGAATTCTATCAGTAAATCAGCTTTCCTGACAGAATTTCGCCAGCCACGTAAATTCCTATACACTCTGATTCGATACTGATAAATTTTGGGGTAATTTTAACACTGTTTGCTCAACTTTTATTTTCATTTGCTTTACTTCTCTCCATTAGATATTTCCTTGAAGATAAACTCAATTGCTTGGAAAAGCATTCCGAAACACTGAAGGAGCTGAAGCAACGTACCATATGCACTGAAATGTCAGACTTGGATGATCGTCATTATATCACAGAGCATTTTACGTGGGGAGCCAGAGCCACAAGCGAAACACGTAAATGCATAACTGTCTACGCAGTAGCATGCGTCAGTACGCCAGTGACATTTGTGTCAAACGCTGCCCACAGAGCTTTCCACTTTTATGAAATCCTGTACCTAAATAAATATTACTACATTTGTTTTGTTTAATGGCTGGAGGGGAACGCAATTTGCATTACGTCCGTAAATATACAGAACCGTATTATTTAATTGTGATTTAGATAACAGCCAACATGCAGTGAGACACACAAGCGGTACATTTTCATAGCGGATTCCTACAAACTTTGCGCCGCGTAGTTGTTAATTGACGTACTGACTTCTCACTCTCTATGTCACAGTGTTTTAAAAGGTTTTCTTCTCGAGACTATGGAAAAAAGGCTTTTGTGAGCAAGCAGCTATGAGACCTACGAGTAAAGTTACATCAATAGTGATCCCAAATAAACGTCATATGTACAGTGCCATAAACTATAGACTCGGAAAACTGGCCATGTGTACGGTACTACCCACCAGTAAAAATATTTGCCGTTGCCTAAGTCGCACTTTTATTCTACAATACTGAACAAGGCTCTAGGCAGCAACTGTGTATATGTTTCCAGACAACAAAGTACACAGTCATTTAGTTGTCGATTTCATTTTTTACTTTTAGACTAAACCCCGGTTTCAATACCATGAAGGTATCTTCTAGAAAGAACAAGAAGTTACTCGGATTGCATTACGTAAAACATGTTGCATTCGTCACGAACTGAGGCACTCTCATCACATACATACAATATGATTAAAACCCATGGAATCTCTTATTAAACAGACTAACTTCAAAACTTTCGCATATTCAATAGCCAAATGTGTCTCTTACAGTTTTGTGGATTTTTAATCATATTGCCTGTATGTGACGACAGCGCCTCAGCTCGTGATGGTGGAAAACGTTGTACGCAATGTAATCGAAGTAACTCCTTGTTCTTCCGAAAAAGATTCCATTAGCGGTATTGAAAACCAAGATTAACTCTGAAAAATAAATAAAAATGGCTGTACGCTTTGTTAGTTGGAAAATTTATTTTGGCTACTGACAGTCAGTTTCGGTGTCCAACAGGCCATCCCCTGGTGCGAAGTCGGCTAACTCAGTTCAGTTCTCATACAACCTGGGTAAGCGGGGTTCACGACTGATCACCTGGGTATGCCCTGATGATAGTACCTGCTATGGAAACCAGTAGTCATTAGACAAAAAATGTGCGACTCTAGGCAGAAGTATTTTTTCTTATTGTGTTGGTCGTTGTTCTGGTTCAAATGGTTCAAATGGCTCTGAGCACTATGGGACTTAACATCTGAGGTCATCAGTCCCGTAGAACTTAGAACTACTTAAACCTAACTAACCTAAGGACATCACACACATCCATGCCCGAGACAGGATTCGAACCTGCGACCGTAGCAGTCGCGCGGTTCCGGACTGAAGCGCCTAGAACCGCTCGGCCACCACGGCCGGCCGTCGTTGTTCTAATCGACGGTATATCGGAAATATGTACACATATCAAAAAAGGTTTAGCATCACCTCAGTTCCGAGAGTTTCAGAACCAGTACTAAAAATTCGAATAGAGATCAACATAAACATCATTTCCGCCCCTTTTATTGCTCATGAAAACCAAATATTGGATGTTGTACCACCATATAGCGAGACCTTCAGGTGGTGGTCCAGATTGCTATACACAAAGGTACGTCTAATACCCAGTAACACGTCCTCCTGCATTGGTGCACGCCTGTATTCATCTTGGCATACTATCCACAAGTCATCAAGACACTGTTGGTCCAGATTGTCCCACTCCTCAACGGCGATTCGACATAGATCCCTCAGAGTGATTGGTGTCTCACGTCGTCCATAAAGAGCCCTTTTAAATCTATCCCAGGCATGTTTGATGGGCTTCCTGTCCGGAGAACATGCTGGTCACTCTAGTCGAGCGATGTCGTTATCCTGAAGGAAGTTATTCACAATATGAGCACGATGAGCGCGAGTCGTCGCCCATGAAAACGAATGCCTCGCCAATATGCTGCCAATATGCTTGCGCTATCGGTCGGAGGATGACATTCAGGTATCGTACAGCCATTACGGTGCGTTCTATGACCACCAGCGGCGTACGTCGGCCTCACGAATGCCACCCCAAAACAGCAGGGAACCTCCACCTAGCTGCACTCGCTCGACAGTGTGTCTAAGGCGTTCAGCCAGATCAGGTTGCCTCCAAACACGTCTCCGACGATTGTCTGGCTGCAGGCATATGCGACACTCATCGGGGAAGAGAACGTGATGCGAATTCTTAGCGTTCGATTCGCCATGTTGTTGGGTCTATCTGTAAAGCACTGCATGGTGTCGTGGTTGCAAAGATGGACCTCTCCATGAACGTCGGGAGTGAAGTTGCGTATCATGCGCACAGTTTGAGTCGTAACATGATGTCCTGTGGCTGCACGAAAAGCATTATGCAACATGGTGGCGTAGCTGTCAGGGTTCCTCCGAACCATAATCCGTAGGTAGCGATCATACACTGCAGTAGTAGCCGTTGGGCGGCCTGAGCGAGGCATGTCATCGACAGTTCCTGTCTCTCTGTATCTCCTCCATGTCCGACCAACATCGCTTTGTTTCACTCCGAGATGACTGGACACTTCCGTTGTTGAGAGACTTTCCTGGCACAAAGTAAAAATGCGGACGCGATCGAATCGCGGTATTGACAATCTAGGCATGGTTGAACTAAGACAACACGAGCCGTGTACCTCCTTCCTGGTGGAAAGACTGGAACTGATCGGCTGTTGGAATCCTCCGTCTAAAAGGCGCTGCCCATGCATGGTTGTTTACATCTTTGTAGGGAGGGGGGTTTAGTGACATCTCAGCACAGTTAAACGGACTGTGTCTGTGATACAATATCCACAGTCGACGTCTATCTTCAGGAGTTCCTAGAATCGGGATGATGCAAAACTTTTTTTGATGTGAGTAATTTGCTGTACATCCTAATGAAAGACGTTACGCAAGAGGAATACCTGATAGAGAAATACCTAATTATGAAGTCATTTTCGTTTGTAGAATCCGCTGCCGTTGCCGGGTCCTCAGTGTGGCTGAACCTCGGGTGGAGGACTATGGTTAAATTCCCATTACTGTCAGAGATTATTCCGTGGTGAGAAGAGTGGAACGCTGTGAACTCAGTCTCCTCGAGCCAGCTGAGGAGCTGCTTGAATGAGAAGTAGCATCTCCCAAGTTCCAAAAAAGCTTGCGAGAACGGTGTGCTGACCCCATGTCCTTACATACAGCATCCGCAAGACATCATACGGCAGAGAATGACCACCACCAAATGTTCAAATGTGTGTGAATTTCTAAGGGACCAAACTACTGAGGTCATCGGTCCATAGACTTACACACTACTTAAACTAACTTATGCTAAGAACAACGCACACACTCCCATGCCCGAGGGAGGACTCGAACCTCCGGTGGGAGGGGTCGCGCAATCCGCGACATGACCCCCAGACCGCGCGGCCACTCCGCGCGGCTGACCACAACCGCCCCAAGGGAAGGTCGAGGCACGTTCGTTGTGACGCAACCCGAGCGGTGCAGGCCTGGCGAGGCACCGCAATGACACACTCGATCCACACCCTGCAGTATTTCTCAGATGATTTTACAAAATATATTCGGTAGAAATAAAAATTAAATTTCTACTTTACTTGTAGTTTTATATACCAGCTCCTTGGTGAAATGACCATAACTCCGTTAATTGTTATGCACTCAAGAGCCAAAGAAACTGGTACACCTGCCTGATATCGTGTAGGGCCCCCGTGAGCTCGCAGAAGTGCAGCAACACGATGTGACCTGGACTGGACTAATTTCTGAAGTAGTGCTGGACGGAATTGAAACCATGAATCCTGCGGACCTCTCCATAAACCCGTAAGAGTACGACGGGGTGGATATCTCTTCTGGGTAACACGTTGCAAGAGGCATCCCAGATATGCTCCATAATGTTCGTGTTTGGGAGGTTTAGTATCCATCAGAAGAGTTTAAACTCAGAGGAGTGATCCTGGAGCCACTCTGTAGCAATTCTGGACGTATCGGGTATCGCATTACCCTGCTGGAATTGGCCAAGTCCGTCGGAATGCGCAACGGACATGAATGGATGCAGGTGATCAGACAGGATGCTTACGTACGTGACTCCTGTCAGAGTCGTATCTAGACGTATCAGGGGTCCCATATCACTCCAACTGCACACTCCTCACACCATTATAGAGCCTTGACCAGCTTTAACAGTTTCCTGCTGACATACAGGTTCGATGGATTCATGGGGTTGTCTCCATATCCGTACACGTCCGCCCGCTCGATACAACTGAAACGAGACTCGTCCGACTAGGCAACATGGTTCCAGTCACCAACAGCCCAATGTCGGTCCTGATCCGTGAAGGCGATGGGTAAAGCTTTGTGTCGCGCATCATCAAGGATACACGAGTTGGCCTTCGGCTCCGAAAGCCCATATCGATGATGTTTCGTTGAATGGTTCGCCCTCGGTGACACTTGTAGATGGCCCGACATTGAAATCTGCGGCAATTTGCGGAAGGGTGACACATCTGTCACGTTGAAAGATTGTCTTCAGTCGTCGTTGGTCCCGTTCTTGCCGAATCTTTTTCCGGCCGCAGCGATGTCGGAGATTTGATGTTTTACCGGATTCCTGATATTCACGGTACACTCGTGAAATGGCCGTACGGGAAAATCCCCACTTCATCGCCATCTCGGAGATGCTGTGTCCTATTCGTCATGCGCCGGCTATAGCACCGCGTTCAAACTCGCTAAAAATCTTGATAACCTGCCATTGTAGCAGCAATAACCGATCTAACAACTCTGGCAGACACTTGTCCTATATAGGCACTGCCGACCGCAGCGCCGTATTCTGCCTGCTTACACATCTCTGTATTTGAATACGTACGCCAATACCAGCGACCGCTAAGGTCACAGGTTCGAATCCTGCCTCGGGCATGGATATGTGTGATGTCATTAGGTTAGTTAGGTTTAAGTAGTTCTAAGTTCTAGGGCTCTGATGACCTCAGATGTTCAGTCCCATAATGCTGAGGGCCATTTGAACCAGCCTATACCAGTTTCTTTGCCGCTTCAGTGTAGGTATTGTGATATTTAGTAAGTAACTAAATATTTAGAAACGTTGCAATGAAAAATAGGGATCGCAACGATTTTTATTTTAGTGAATTTTACGCGATATGTTGCCATGAATGAAATTTGGCAAAGATATTGAAATTTTATTTTAGACTGTTGGCTTTTTCTTTAGGTTTTACGGGTGGTTGGTTTGGACAATTCGCATTAGGTAGACAATAAGTATGTACAGGGTGGTCACAAACAGTCTGATAAGCTTGTAAGGGTGTTGCAGAGTTTCTGAGTTAATTAGCATCGAAGTTAGCCAGTCACACTGTTCGGTGTGCAAAATTCAAGTGGCACGTCTAATAAAATTATCGTCAGTTCTTCCCATAACGAAGATGATAACGCATGAGACTGCTCAGCCTTTGTCTCGGGCTCGATCTCACTACTGCACCATGTCCAATTTTTGTATCAGTCTGTTGTTCTGATTTATGAAACCAAACGAAGGACACATCGGGTTGCTTAAATTTGCCTGCACATTATCCTGACTGGCTGACTTCAAAGATAAATAACTCAGAACGGGGGCAGTAGGCCTATACTGATTTTTTTCCTAACAATTAAGCCTCAATACAATCTACCTGCAACATTCTCACAAGCTTTTAAATATTTTTCCGTCTACCCTGTATAGAGGGTAACACTTTTTTCAGTATGGATTAATCTTTTGAGTATGTGTATGGAATAGAATCATTATCAAGATTTTAATTCAGTTATTATCTTCGCCTGTTTAAAGTCCTTGTTATTCTGCACCCATTGAAGTATAGTTAACCCCTACGTAGTAATATAAAACTGTAGTAAAGAGGCATGAATCGATTTGGATATATAGGTAGTAATATTTCTATGAATAAAGCATTCTCATGTGAACAAAATGCAACATCCCGCACTTCCTGTACACACATTGTATCAGTTTTTTTAATGCTAACACATATTAGGATCTCTCAAATTAATCTTGTTGTTGATATGGCTTTCTGCTTAATGTACCTTCGTGCCTGGATAAGTGTCGTGCGGCGCCTGGAGTATCCCATCCACTCTGCTAGAGTGTGGTGAGCTCTCAGACAACAAACTCCAAACACATAAAGTGGAACTCGCAAGTGAGTTCCCCGCATGTGGAGGCTAATGAAGCTGTTACGCGAGCGAGACTGGCGACCCACTCAGTGCACGAGCGGAGGGGGCTCTGCAGGGGACATCACGTAATGGGAAACCACGACAGTCCATAACGACTACTACTTACTACGTACGGCCTGTACTAAAAAGGGTGTACACAAATTCGTCCGATAGTTTATAGGGTTAGATTCTTTATCATCAATTTCGTGAATATGTTAAGGTTCGCCTCATTTGGCGAAGAATGTCGCGAAGAAGCGTAATTATTTTCTATGTTTCCTGAAATGTCATCAAGTTAAGATACTGACTTTCTTCGTTGCATGCTGTTTAAACAGGCGCTCAACAAAATTGGAGAATCAGTGGTATCTGGCAAGCAGGTGCTGCTATATTTGGAATTAATATTTCCCAGCATAAATATGCCATAGGAGTATTTACCAAGTAAAAAAAAAATCTGTGCTTTTCGTCAGCATACTGATTAAAGTTCTTCACGATCCTTGAACCGTCACAATACTCTTTTGTACATACTTCACATCATGTAGGGCCCCCGCGAGCACGTAGAAGTGCCGCAGCACGACGTGGCATGGACTCGACTAATGTCTGAAGTAGTGCTGGAGGGAATTGACACCATGAATCCTGTATGACTGCCCATAAATCCGTAAGAGTACGAGGGGGATGGAGCTGTCTTCTGAACAGCACTTTGCAAGGCATCCCAGGTATGCTCGATAATGTTCATGTCTTGGGAGTTTGGTGGCCGCCGGCCGCTGTGGCAGAGCGGTTCTAGGCACTTCAGTCTGGAACAGCGCTGCTGCTACGGTTGCAGGTTCGAATCCTGTCTCGGGCTTGGATGTCTTCAGGTTTAAGTATTCTAAGTCTAGGGGACTGATGACCTTAGATCTTAAGTCCCATAGTACTTAGAGCCATTTTTTTGTTTTGTGGCCAGCGGAAGTTTCTAAACTCAAAAGAGTGTTTCTGGAGCCACTCTGTAGCAATTCTGGAAGTCTGGGGTGTCACATTGTACTGTTGGAATTTCCCAAGACCGTCGGAATACACGACGTGAATGGATGCAGGTGATTAGACAGGATGCTTACGTGCGTGATTCCTGTCAGTGTCGTATCTAGACGTATCAGGGGTCCCATATCACTCCAACTGGACCCCCTCCACCCCTCCTGTACCCGCACACATAGTCTTACAGCTTGAACAGTCCCCTGCTGACATGAAGGGTCCGTAAATTCATTAGGTTGTCTCTACACCCGAACACTTTCCTCCGCTCGATAGAATTTGAAACGAGACCCGGCCGACCAATTAATATGTTTCCACTCATTAACAATCCAGTGTCGGTGATGCCGGGCCTAGGTGAGGCGTAAAGCTTTGTTTTGTGCAGTCATCAAGGGTACACGAATGGGCCTTCGGCTCCAAAGGCCCATTGCAGCACCTCCTTTTCTTTTCTCCCAGTAACTCACCGAAAAATCTTAAAACAAGCTTTAAATAAAAATGTAATTCTAGCATTACTGAGGATGAGGAACCGGGAAATATGGATCACCCATAAGCTTCACCTTAAGTTTGCATTTATTGCAACACAACCAGTTAAAACACCAACATCGGAGTGAAAACAAGACTCCCTAAGAAATTACAAAATTTTCGTAGCCAAACGAAAAATCTTGCCCACTAGTTTCATATCCGTTCTAACTCCACATACCTCACAAAAACACAATGGCATGTCTGTTCTAAAGCCACAAACCTCAAAAAACCTCAGTGGCACGTAGATAATTCATACACATTATAAAAATATGTGTATGTCGGTATGTGTTTGAGTGTATGTATGTATTTATGTGTGTGTGTGTGTGTGTGTGTGTGTGTGTGTGTGTGTGTGTGTTAGTGTGAGCATGTACGTTCCACTTCTCCTCCTAAATCACTGGACCGATTTCAACGAAACTTAGTAAATGTATACTTTATTGTCAGTCAAGAGTGGCTGCCGGGGTAAGAACCACGTATCTTTCAAAGGGCTGAGGAAGGGGACGAAGAAGGAACGTAGCCCATGACGCGTAGATTCCCATATTTCATTCATTCAGTATTTAAGAATAAGAGCATTTAGCGAATTGTAATAAACTTTACACATAACTTCAAACCTTTATGAAACTTTTTCTCACTGGCAACCGCTACAAATGATGAAACCAAAATTGTTTATCGCTTACTGTTTTTACACTGTACGTGTAGTAAAAATACTGCATGACATTTTGACTTATTACGTCTCTACTACCAACTGTTTCCGCGTTACCTTTTACAGACAAGTTGCACATATAGCCTTTCATTTAATGTAATTGCAAAATTATACCATTTTTCGACACATAGTTCACGAGATTCGACGTAATAAGAGTTAGATACTTGAAAACTGCCGCATCATACATGACGTTAAAATTTATTACTTCTCTGCTAACAACTCTATTCGAAATGAATTTCGTAGGTAGTATCCACTTGTGCCGCTCAATGTGCCTCAATATTGTATAATTGTACAGCACATAGTTCAGGAAATACTTGACATCAGCTATGAGATGGGTGAATAACTGCTGCATCATGTATGACGTTTAAACTTATTGCTTCGTTGCTACTAACTCCTTTTGCAATGCATTTTGCAGACAGTATCTATACATGCCGCTGAATGTACCTACAAAATTATATCGTTCTACGCCACAAATTTCAGCAGATATGACGTCATAAACCTTAAGCACGAGGCCAGACGCTGTTTGGTGCGGGGCTTGACGTACAGCTAAAGGTGATGAAGTTAAAACTGGCCCGCCTCTCCTCTGAACGTGAATGCAGTAACGAAATAAACAGCTACAACTGTGGTGTCACCGCCAGACACCACACTTGCTAGGTGGTAGCCTTTAAATCGGCCGCGGTCCGGTAGTATACGTCGTACCCGCGTGTCGCCACTATCAGTGATTGCAGACCGAGCGCCGCCACACGGCAGGTCTAGAGAGACTTCCTAGCGCTCGCCCCAGTTGTACAGCCGACTTTGCTAGCGATGGTTCACTGACAAAATACGCTCTCATTTGCCGAGACGATAGTTAGCATAGCCTTCAGCTACGTCATTTTCTACGACCTAACAAAGCGCCATTACCAGTTACTATTGATGCTGTAAAACATGTACCGTCAAGAGCGACGTTCACCTATAATGGATTAAAGTTAAGTATTCCAGAAGCTACGTACGTTTTTTACTAGTCTCATTTCCGTGTCCTGTTCCAGACCTCACGCCAGCCTGCGTGAGCTTAAACGCGTGCCTTTCGGCTTCCTCCTAGTAGGTTGGCTGTCTTGCCAATCCACAACAAGTGGCGACGAGGCCACACCGCGTTCGTAACTATACTGCCCTGATTTACTTGTGTAATGGCTTCGCCACAATCTCCAGATGTACTGTCCGAATTTTATCGCTTACAGAATCAGCAGACGCAGGCCTTACTGGATGCCCTTGGACAGCTCGTCCAGGGTCAACGTGCAATGCAAAACGATGCGGCAGCCGCCGCTCCACCGCTCACGCAGCCACAACACGCAGTTGCACCACCTTTTCGTCTTTTGATGTGGCACTGGAAAGCTGGACGGAGTGGTCACGCCAATTTGGATTCCATCTCGCCGCCTACAGAATTCAAGGTATTGAGTGGCAGCCTTATCTCCTTTCGTCCGTCGGCGCCCACGCGTACCGTGTGATAGTCAAATTATTTCCCCAATGTTACGTAGCAACTCTGTCCTACGACGAAATTTTGTCTGCATTAGATGCATATTTCAAAGAATCAGTCAATGTAGTTGCGAAACGGTATACCTTCTTTCGTACAAAATGTAGGGCAAGTCAGACTAATTGGGAGTGGGTTGCAACCTTGCAAGGCCTTACTAGGGATTGTGCTTTTCAATGTCAATGTGGACTCCCTTATTCAGATGCAATTTCACAGAACGTTTCATATAAGGGAACAGATTTTGAAACTAGTCAATCCCTCCCTTCAACAAGTGATGGACATATTGGATCGGCAGGACACACTTGACTTTGCTCAGGAATCATTTGAAACTTCGCCACCCGTGTGTCAGGTTATCCGGCCCGCCGGGCAAGCTGCACGGAACAGTAAACAGTCCTCGTGCCCGGCCGTGCCAAAGCCGCCGAGCCCTCAGCCACGTGTGCCGTGCAGGCAAGCAAATGCAGTGCTAAAATCATGCCCGCAGTGTGCTACTAGACATTTGCGTGAGAATTGCCCATCCCGACAGGCTATTTATTTTTCTGTAATAAAAAAGGACATGTTCAGCGTGTTTTTGCCAGAAAAAGCTCAGATTGGACACTCACAACCATTCTAGGCCCTTTGCCTCGCGCCGGAATCGGAATCGAACCAAGGATACTCCGGCTCGTGAAACTTCGCCCATGGAAATTCATGTAGTTCATTCCACTCTGCCCAGTGCCACTCTCTCTAACAGTGACTGTCTTCGTCCCACAAATAGTGTGCGTCGACATCGACGGAAATCCCGTCATGTCACAAGTGATTTTGTACCAGTGTCAGTTCACGTTGCACGAGACAGTTGCACTTGTCGTCAGCAGGACAATAAACTTTTTGTAGACTTGGACATTAACGCTAAGTGATACCATTCCAGCTCGATACCGGAGCTGCAGTTTCACTGATCAATCAAGACACGTACAAACAGCTGGGCACACCTCCGTTGCGTGCCGCAAATGTTAAGCTAACTACATATTCAGGTCACGGGCTCCCTGTGTTAGGACAGTGCAGCCTTCTTGCAACATACAAAGGACAAACATAACTTGTGTCATTTTATGTCCTTCGTTCTTCTTCTGCAGTTAACTTTTTTGGTTTCGATTTATTTAAGTTGTTTAACTTGTCTATAGTAAATCAGGTCCTCTCAGTGAACCAGACTGTGCCTTCAGCCAGTGTTTCTCGTCTATGTGAAGAATTTGCAGACATTTTTGCACCGGGCCTTGGCTGCGCTAAGAACTATAAAGCACATTTGGAACTGAAAGTAAACGCGCAACCGAAATTTTTCAGAGCGCGCAATGTTCCCCACGCATTGCATGATGAGGTCGCCCAAACATTACACGAATTTGAATCACAAGGTGTAATTGAACGTGTGCAGGCTTCTCTCTGGGCATGACCGTTAGTAATTTTGCAAAAACCTTCCGGAAAATTGAGACTTTGTGTGGACTTCAAGGCAACAGTGAATCCCCAACTCGTGACTGCAACTTTTCCTTTACCCCGCCCGGAAGATCTTTTTGACAAACTGTGCCCGGGTAAATATTTTTCGAAGTTGGACCTAGCAGATGCGTACTTGCAAATACCGGTGGACGAAGAATCCCAGCGCGTTTTGGTGGTTAACACGCATCTTGGTTTGTACCGATTCAAACGACTGCCATTCGGGCGTGCATCCGCCCCTGCATTGTTTCAGCAATATCTACAAACTGTTTATGCGTCGGTCCCTACTGCAGCAAACTATCTGAACGATATTGTGATCTCCGGAAAGACGGAAGAAGAACATTTAGCCAATCTCAGAAAATTATTTCAGGTCTTGCGACAAAATGGTCTTCACTTGCGGAAGGATAAATGTGTGTTTTTTGCTCGTGACTTACCCTATCTGGGACATGTCCTCAATGCCCAAGGCATACATCCCAGTCCAGAGCACTTCCGTGCCATACAAGACTTGTCTTCGCCGCAGAATTTGAAGCAGCTACAGAGTGTGCTGGGAAAAATAAATTACTATCATAAATATGTGCCACATGCCTCTTCCATTTCAGCTCCGCTTCATCGCTTACGCCGTAAAGGTGTTCCGTTCGTCTGGACGACGGAATGCGAACGCGCCTTTCGCCAGTTGAAGTCGGCGTTGCTTTCCAATACTTGCCTTACGCCGTTCGATCCCCGGAAGCCCCTTTTGTTGATGGTGGATGCATCGGATTTCGGGATCGGTGCTGTGCTTGCGCACAAAGATGGTTCGCTCGATCGCCCTATTGCCTTTGCGTCCAAATTGCTCTCGTCTGCGCAAAGAAATTATTCACAGATCGAGAAAGAAGCATTGGCTCTCGTATTTGGTGTTACAAAGTTTCATGATTTCTTGTATGGTCGTCACTTTACCATCATCACAGACCACAAACCTTTGACATCGCTTTTTCATCCGAACAAGCCTGTACCTCCGCGTACAGCGCAGAAATTCATTCACTGGTCTATTTTCCTCTCGCAGTACCGCTACGATATCTTGTATCGATCCACTGCTAAGCACGGAAACGCCGATGCGTTGTCCCGTTTGCCTGTTGCTGAGGATAGAGCATTCGATTCCTCCGAACTTGCTTGCATGTTCATTGATGCGGAAACCGATGACGTGGTCGAATCGTTTCCGATTGATTTTCGTCGTGTAGCTACAGCCACAGCTGGTGACCCTGTCCTTGCTACCGTTCTGCGTTTTGTTGCTACGCAATGGCCCATGTCAAAGTCACGGATCGCGGATCCGTTGGTTCGCCAATTTTTTGCTCACAAGGAGAGACTTTTTGTACGACGTGTTGTTTTGCTGTTGCGTTCTGATAATGATCAGTCCAGGGTCGTGGTCCCACGTTCGTTACAGTCCTCTGTCTTACGGCTTCTCCACCAAGGACATTGGGGTATGGTGCGAACGAAACGACTTGCTCGTCAACACTGTATTTGGTTCGGAATCGATGCTGCGATTACGAATATGTGCTCTTCTTGTATGGCGTGTGCCGAACAACAATCCGCACCGCCGCGGAAATTCCTTGCATGGCCAAAAGCCACTTTCCCTTGGCAACGCTTACACATAGATTTTGCTGGTCCATTCTGGAATGCTCGATGGTTGGTTCTGGTCGATTCATTCAGTAATTTTCCTTTTCTTGTCCGGATGTCTTCCACGACGTCATCTGCCACCATCCAAGCGTTATCTGCTATCTTTTGCATTGAAGCTCTTCCGCAGACTATTGTTTCCGACAATGGCCCACAATTCATGTCCGCAGAATTTCAGTCATTCTGCAAGGCCAATGGTATTCAACATCTGACGTCCGAGCCGTTTTCGCCACAGTCAAACGGTGCCGCTGAACGATTGGTCAGGACTTTCAAGTCACAGATGTTGAAGCTGAAAGAGTCGCATTCTCGGGAGGACGCGTTATTGCTCTTTTTGTCCTCGTATAGCTCTCAGCCTCGAGATGGTCGCTCGCCGGCTGAGTTGCTTCACGGTCGTCCTCATCGCACTTTGATGTCTTTGCTACATCCGCCGCATCAGGTTCCTGTGCAGCGGCAGACACCTGCTTTTGCTCCAGGCGACGTGGTCTACTATCGCAGCTATCGACGTTCACAGCGTTGGCTCGAAGGGCGCATTCTTCGCTGCCTCGGCCGCGCGATGTATCTGGTTTTGGGGGCCTCTGGTGAGGTGCGTCGGCATCTCAATCAGCTGCGCCTCTGTCGTCGCACGGGATCTGCCGCTCCCTGTCTGCTTTCAGCGACGGTGCCGTCCGGTCAGCGCCCTGGGGACCCATCTACTGGCTCGCCTCAGCCCCAGGTGTTACCGACGCTGCCGTCCATTTGCCCCATGGCGACGCACCGCTGCCGCCGCCGCCGCCTGTTCTCCCGCCGGCGACGCCCGCAGTGGACGCGTCACTGCAACCGCCGGGCGCCTCCCTGGGTCCCGCGCCGCCGATCGCTTCCCGTGACCAGTTGTCCTCCGCCATGGAACTCTTGCCCGCTCCGGACCATATGTCGCCTTCGCCCGTCGGGTCCCCCGGCCCGTTGGAGCTCGACCCTTCGTCTCCTCCTCTCTCTCTACGGGCGCATACACCGCATGTTGGTGTGCACCCTGGAGCTGGTTTTCAGGCGTTTCCTAGCTCCCCTCGGTCCGAATGGCAGGGTGCGGGTGGCACAGCCTCGCCTGTTGTTAGGCTCCCCACCTCGTCACATACGTCAACATGGGGTCCTCCCACGGCGGGCGGAAGCCTTATGCCACAACTGTCCGCCGATTTCTGGGGGAGGAATGTGGTGTCACCGGCAGACACCACACTTGCTAGGTGGTAGCCTTTAAATCGGCCGCGGTCCGGTAGTATATGTCGTACCCGCGTGTCGCCACTATCAGTGATTGCAGACCGAGCGCCGCCACACGGCAGATCTAGAGAGACTTCCTAGCGCTCGCCCCAGTTGTACAGCCGACTTTGCTAGCGATGGTTCACTGACAAAATACGCTCTCATTTGCCGAGACGATTGTTAGCATAGCCTTCAGCTACGTCATTTGCTACGACCTAGCAAGGCGCCATTACCAGTTACTATTGATGCTGTAAAACATGTACCGTCAAGAGCGACGTTCACCTATTATGGATTAAAGTTAAGTATTCCAGAATCTACGTACGTTTTTTACTAGTCTCATTTCCGTGTCCTGTTCCAGACCTCACGCCAGCCTGCGTGAGCTTAAACGCGTGCCTTTCGGCTTCCTCCTAGTGGGTTGGCTGTCTTGCCAATCCACAACAACAACAATGGGCGGTTTTATGAAGTTATCGGTTGTCAGCAGTATTCATCAGTGAATCACCTCTTTCCGGTCTGCTGAATGACTTTGTCGATAGAAGAAAGAATTTAAATTGTTGAAATTGTAGAAGCATATGCGAAAACACGTTCGATTAAGGAAACTCGCAAAGTTTTCGGGGTCAGATATCCGGATAGAGGACTGCCAGTAATGAGAGCAATACGGAGTCTGTATTAAAATTGGCTCATCTATGGATCTGTGAAAAATGTGAAACGAGAAATAATTCCTTCGCTTCGCACACCAGAAGTTATTGGAGACATTCGCCGAAGGAATATTCAGCGCCCAAGGAGGTCTACACTTAAACTGGCCCAACAAGTGCATATAAGTAGGAGATACTGAGAAGTCTTAATCTGAAGCCATATCACGTGACGGTTGTGCAGTGGTTACGGGAGGGTGACAGATAGAAGCTTGGAGATTGCTGCACTAGGCTTTTGAATACATCGTGAGCGATGAAGCATGGTTTCATCTTTCCTGACATGTGAATTCACAGAACACGAGAAACTGGGCAACAGAGAGTCGTAACATTATGCGTCAGCGACCACTCCATGATTAAGAAATCGGCATTGGTGCGGTGTAACAGGAACATGTATCATTGGACCGATATGCTCTGACAATATCATCAACACGGTTGTATAGATGGAAATTTGTTATATAGGTTTGCCCAATTCACTGAATATGAAAGACAATACTGCTTCTTCCAGCAACGTGGGGCAACGTGACTCACGTCTAAGTCATCCATGGAATGAGTCCAGGACGTCTTCACTGAGAAACGAACTGCCAGCAAACATTTATGACCATCATTTTCGTCGGATCTAACAACTTCTGATTTTTCCTGAGGTAGCTCTTGAAGAACAAGGTTTAAGAAACATATCCACACACAATACAAGAACTGAAAGACATCAGCAGTGAAGTTGCCACCATCGATTTCTGAACTGCCGGGTGTATCTGAATATGCTTACACGTGCACAGCTGTGTACTGATGTTGCAAGAGGTCACGTACAAAATTTATAAATGTATTTTTCATTGTAAATAAATGGTAGGTCCACTTCAGCTCTTCGTTTCTGTAATTTCTCTGCATTTCCTTTATATCCAATCAGCTTCGCAGTTTCCTAAGTGCTCATTGCCAGACATCGAGCCGCAGCACTCTTCCCTTTTTCAAAGTCGTTTATGTCAGAGGACGTCCCCATATGCGGCCCATATTGTCGCTAGAAGTGGCCGAGCGGTTCTAGGCGCTACAGTCTGGAACCGCGCGACCGCTACGGCGCAGGTTAGAATCCTGCCTCGGGCATGAATGTGTGTGATTTCCTTAGGTTAGTTAGGTTTAAATAGTTCTAAGTTCTAGGGGACTGATGACTCAGCAGTTAAGTCCCATAGTGCTCAGAGCCATTTTTTGTCGCTAGAATGGTTCGCTATACGTCCCTCTTTCGCTACTTGACAGGGCCGCATGACTAACAAGCGAACGTAGGATCGTCTAAATATTTTTAAAGACGTGCGTAAGAGACGTAACGAGTAAACCATTGAAAGAAATACTTTTTGTGACGTTTGCTAATTGCATACGATATTTACCTTCCAAGTAACAAACATTGTTCAGTGTAATGGCCATCGCTATTCACTCCAGCTTGGAACCATATCCACGTCTACATCTACATAGATACGTCGCAAGTCACCGTATGGTGCGTGGCGGAGGGTACATGTATCGTTACTAGTCATTTCATTTCCTATATATACAAAGACAGTAACTTGTTCTCGAAAGAACAGTTATTGTTGATGACCGTGCAGCTTTTCCCTGAAATAAATGATGACTAACTGACAACCTCAGCTGCTGACAGGTGTTGTTGTTATACCTCGATGTGGACAGCTGAAAATGCGTGCCCCGACCGGGACTCGAACCCGGGTTCGAGTCCCGGTCGGGGCACGCATTTTCAGCTGTCCACATCGAGGTATAACAACAACACCTGTCAGCAGCTGAGGTTGTCAGTTAGTCATCATTTATTTCAGGGAAAAGCTGCACGGTCATCAACAATAACTGTTCTTTCGAGAACAAGTTACTGTCTTTGTATATATAGTTAAAGGCTACCCAGCCATTGTCTGTGCGAATGCGCACAGGTTGCCCAAACTCTTACGGGAATCGCCAACGCGTGCGCGAGTAATGAGAGGATGGGCAAATGTCTATAAGGTACAATACATATGTAGAATTGTGGACAGTTGGGAATGTGAGTCTCACGGGAAGCGTGCAAGGGATAAGTCCCTGCAGTCGCGCTATTCATCTGTGTCCTCGGTGGCTCAGATGGATAGAGCGTTTGCCATGTAAGCAGGAGGTCCCGGGTTCGAGTCCCGGTCGGGGCACGCATTTTCAGCTGTCCACATCGAGGTATAACAACAACACCTGTCAGCAGCTGAGGTTGTCAGTTAGTCATCATTTATTTCATTTCCTGTTTCACTCGCAAATAGAGCGAGGGAAAAACAACTTCTATATGCCTCCAGATGAGCCCCAGTTTCTCGCATCTTATCTTCGTGGCCCTTACGCGCAGTGTATGTTGGTGGCTGTAGAATCATGTGGCAGTTAGTTTCAAATTCCGATTCTCTAAATTTTCTCAATAGAGCTTCTCCAAAAGAACTTCGCATTCTGTCCAGGGATTCCCATGAAGAGATCCCGAAGCATCTACGTAACACTTACGTGTTGTTCGAACCTACCGGTAATAAATCTAGCAGTTCTCTTCTGAATTACTTCGATGTCTTCCTTCATTCCGACCTGGTACAGATCCCAAACACTCGAGTCGTACTCAAGAGCACGCCGCAAAAGCGTCCTATATGCAGTCTCCATAACAGACGAACCGCTCTTTTCCAAAACTCTCCCAATAACCGGATTTGAATATTCGCCTTCCATAACGCAGTTCTCACATGCTCGTTCCATTTCATATTACTTCGCAACGATAGGCCCAGATATTTGAAAGAATTGACTGTGCCAAAGGGGACACTAGTAATACAGTAACCGAGAATTACAGGTTCTGTATCCCGTGGGTCTGCTTCTGAAATCCGACAAAGAGGCCGAATGAATGGAAGTGAGTAGGAGCAGGGGAGGTAAATCACGTCGGTACTGCAAGTAAAGCAAAAGAGGTTTTTACTGGTGCATGAATATATATAAAGGAATACGTATCTTTGGTACAGGTGAGCACATAGGTGCGAAGCCAAAGTCCAGACAAGAAAGTCTCAGTAGCAAGCTAAACTAAAGCGACGGTCCGCGGCCGTCTGCTCTTCATGAACTGGTCGAAACTGCAGCGGCGCTCGTAGAGCTGCACAGCGACGGCTAGAGGGCGCTGTCGTCGGTTTAGATCGTCCGCTCTCGTAGTGCCAACTTACGCTGTGGCATCGGAACTATCGATACCACAACAGGCTTGTTGCTCCTACTCATCCGCATATATTTTTCCACAATTAGAGATAGCTGCCATTAGTTACTGTATACCACAGCATCGTCATCAAACAGCCGCAGATTGCTGCGCACACTGTCCGCCAGATCATCTATGTATATAGAGAACAACAGCTGTCCGATCACACTTCCCTGGGGCACTCCTTACGAAACTCCTGTCTCTGATGAACACTTGCCGGTTATTACTTAAAAAGTCTTCGAGCCATTTATTTCACATACTTACACCTTCGTTAAAAGCATGCAATGGGGCACCGTTCAAATGCTTTCCGGAAATTTAGAAATATGGACTCCATCTGATGGAATCTGACGTTGCTCTATTACTGCCCGAAATATTTCAGGTATGATTCTGGCTACCTCCTTCGCTATGCTAATCTTCGCCTTAAAGATCGCACATTGCTCCCAGCGTTCTCTTCCATGGCAACAGAAACGTCTTCAGGAGCTTGTGGCGCAATTGGCCGCCGGCCTCGTCCAGAGTCTCTTCCCCAATCGCCAATTAATTCTAACTCCAGAACATGTTCTTCAACCGCAGTACGGAATGAAAAGCTCACTGTATTCCTTTAATGCGTTGGTGGTCGGGAAGAACAACAGCATCTTTGCTGTTGTTTTGATAAAACATATTTACGAGTAAAGCCCGCATTACCTTTTCCAAACAGAGTTGAATGTCTGCAATAGTAATACACACTGGTGCTTGAGTGTCAACCCAACGTCACCGTACCACTACTGGCACCTAACGGCGAGTCATGACACTAACACTACTAACACATAACACAAGCCCTGCAGCGCAGCCTGAACGTCACTCCTGTAAAACTGAGTGCCCTTTAGCTAAAGAGTTTTCTGTGTATGCTGGTTCAAGTAGCAAAATTTTAATTAAACCCACCTTGTACTTTCCTCGCAAAGTCACGTGGGCGAAACTACACCCATTCAATCTCCCTGTGGGCACAAGTCATTGTATTAGTTTCGCATCGGTGAAAATTATTAATACGCCACCCTCGACATCGCCTTGCGAATATACTCGTACAAATTGTCGCATCCGTACATTATGATTTCTCCCGTGTGGCTCAAAAACCTGTTCATACACCCTTCGTATTGTACAGTTGGCCAATTCCATAATTGGCATAAAAGTCTTCTGAGTATGGTACCGGGTCATAATGTAAACAATTATTCTGGAGAAACCAAAGTTTCGCAAAAAATAACAGAGGGTTTATCTGTGTCTACTGAGCAGTATACGCAGAAGAAGGCCACTATAATCTTGGATGGAACACTGGTTTCTCCAGTGCAGTTGTTTACATTATGATGCGGTGTGCTACTCAGGAAACTTTTATTTCAAATGACTCTGGCAGCGGAGGCCTACGCAGTTATATGATTCCCTAATTTCTTACTACGAGATGGTAACCAGATATTGGCAACTCCGGATAAATTCGCTACTTTAACATTTAGTGGAATGAAGTGAGCTCGATGCTCCGAATCAGACTGTGTCAATGAACCAGTAGGACCCTGTGCAAATTATAGTCTTCAGCCATTTGACGCTGCCATGAAAACCATCGTCATCTTCTTCAAGACCATCAGCGTAACAACAGTATGTAGAAGTGTCTGAAAGTAGCGAAGTGTGATTTTTCTCATATTAATACAGCTGATTTTTACAACTGTACTCTGGCAGCTTTGTCATTTTGCTAATCCACTGTCACCTGGCACAGGGCGCTATTGATGTTTCCTGAATATTTTCCGTGAATCACTGAAAGACTATACTGACAATAATGAATGCATGAAGCGAATATTTTGTTTCCCTGCCAGTTTGAATTGTACCAAGTTGTAAATGTCCTCTTCCTATAAACCGACTTCTTAAACATTTCTTTTTTTGTTTACTATTTCACATACAAAACAAGTACTTTGAAAATATGTGATCTACAAATTCTTGTCCATGCTGCCAGGGTATAATATTTAGACTGTTTATCATAGTAGTATAAATAGTTCATGTAGAAACGATTTTCTTAATGCAGTCTCAAAATTTGCAAGTCACTAAGGCGTCATGCACTTCGATATTCGACCCCGCTAATTTTCCTTCCGAAAATTTAGTGTTTCAAAAGTTACTGATATTCAAAACAATCATGTCGTAAAATATTCCAATTTTAAAATGTAACCATTTCTAAAATGCAGTGTTATTACATTGCACCTACAATTTCTCTGACTCCAGAAACGTATAACATGTTATCTGGTAACATACTTCAACTAAAAAATTAGAGTTCCCAGAAAATTGGAATTCAAGAAAAACTGGGTATCATAAAATTAAATCGTTATTTGTACCTATTTAAAGACATTCAGCTATTTGTTGGTGCAACGACTTTGCCGCAGTAGATACACCGGTTCTCGTCAGATCATCGACGTTAAGCGCTGCCGTGCGTGGCCTCCACTTGGATGGGTGACCATCCGGGCCACAATGTGTTGTTGCCATTTTTCGGGGTGCACTGAGCCTCGTGATGCCAATAGAGGAACTATTCAACCGAATAGTAGCGGCTCCGGTGAAAGAAAACCATCATAACGACCGAGAGAGTGGTGTGCCGACCACACGCCCCTCCATCCGCATCCTCAGTTGAGGATGACACGGCGCTACTTGTTACTAGAATAATGTGCTTAATGTGAATCTATATTTTAGCCGTTTCTGTCTCTTTTGTGGTTAAATAAAATGTGATATTTTTTAACATCCTCTTATTTCTGACCTCGACGGGTCTTTAAAACAGCGCAAAGAGCCAGACAACAAGCTGCAGGTTACATTAAAAGAGCGAAGTTCCTTTCTTTGTCAATCCGAGTAGATAAAACTGCAACAAAAGTTAAAGTCCCTTGGACCAGCCCAGTGTCAGTGGCACGCGCAGTGCGGTTAGCATGGGCGGAATAGTATGTTTATAGTTTCCTGGCACACCTGTAACGCTGCGGGTAGTGCAGTACAGTAGATTTAAGTAGTAAAACAAAGTAGTTACAGTAGAGTCAATAACGAAAGGTAGAAGTAGCTTGCCCATTAGTTATCCGTTACATCAGTACTTGTAACAGCTGCATGTTAAATGATAATTGTACAACGTAGGACCCAATAATAACTTAGGTGGCGACTTGTGTTGAGATGTTGAGATGTTAAGAGTAAAGATTTCAAAAAATATATTAATAATCAGACTATGACCATATGCTTTTCCGTATTGGTTACTTATCTCTGTAAGTATGAAGTGTACTTTTGTTAGGCTGCTCGAAGTCTATGGAGTCACCGGCCTGTGTTGTCAAATCTATATAATTCACTGGGAGTAAGCTCATCTTCGTGAGTGTGTTTGTTAATAAAAAATATGAAAAAATGGGAAGTAAATTTGACAGTGTTATGCAAAATTATTTGCTGTTTGAAGCACCTAATGGTCATCAGGAGATTAGATGTAGTAGAAGGTCAAGGTGACTTATGAGTCATCGAAATAGATCGGTAGAGCTCCAAGTTTCCGTTAAACACTTAAAGTAACTTATATTGAAAGATTTGGTCCATTAATAATAGGCCTTCAGACATACGAGTATTCGATTGTTTTACTGCCGTATTATTAAAATAAAAAAATAGTTAAATTTTCTTTGCATGTTTAAGAAGAATACTGAATTAATAATTTTTATTTTGTGCTGTTGTATTGTATGTATCTGAGTGCCTTTTTGATACAGTATTCGAACGTTGTCTCATCTATTGTGTATCTTCGTGTATGAATATTGATATAAAACACATACTTGAATCAGTTTTAATCAAAATATGGCAGTTCAATACGTAAAAGCAAACGCTGGTGTGTTGATATGTTATTCCATTTTCGTGTGTAATTTCAGTAAATATCACGCAGCTGTTGTTGCAGTACCGGTATTTCTCTTCTTGCTAGGTTTAGTGTGAAATTTCAAATTAACTACACATGGAGAAATTTGTATCTTATGAGCGGGTCATTACTACCGTGTCGTTACACAAGTTCGTCTGAACATTATGTAATTCACAGTTTAGTTCGTCCACATGGAGTACGATTTCTCTTTTCTTTTTTAGCATTTTGATACCATTTATCAGTTTTGTAGTACTTAGGTAACTGCTTAAAAGTTTCCGAAAACATCAGGTACACAATAATTAATTCGGTTAGGGGGTACATTACATCGGAACACTTGTTCTGAGGAATATGTAGGCGGGACCTAATCGAGAGGTCAGTTCATGCACGAAATCCTGCACCGGTAACACTTTCGCTATTATGGTCGGGTGTTGACGCAGCATGACTCATTATTTCTCCAGCAGACTTGCAGGAGTTGAGTCCATGACAAGTCGAGTTGCAGCACTTTTTTTTTTCTGAGTCATCCGTCTTCTGACTAGTTTGATGCGGCCCGCCACGAATTCATATCCTGTGCCAACCTCTTCATCTCAGAGAAGCACTTACAACCTACGGCCTCAATTATTTTCTGGATGTATTCCAGTCTCCTTTTCTCAACAGTTTCTAAATTCTATAGCTCCCTCTAGTACCATGGACGTTAATCCGTCGCGTCTTAACTGATATACTACCATCCTGTCCTTCTTGTCAGCGTTTTCCTTGTATATCCTTCCTCGCCGATTCTTCAGAGAACCTCCTCCCTCCTTACCTTATCAGTCCACCTTATTTTCAACATTCTTCTGTAGCAAGACATCTCAAATGCTTCGATTCCATTCCGTTCTGGTTTTTTCGCAGTCCATGTTTCAATACCATATAATGCTATGCTCCAAACATACATTCTCAGCCGGCCGGAGTGGCCGAGCGGTTCTACGCGCTTCAGTCCGGAACCGCGCGACCGCTACGGTCGCAGGCTCGAATGCTGCCTCGGGCATAGATGTGTGTGATGTCCTTAGGTTAGTTAGGTTTAAGTACACTCCTGGAAATGGAAAAAAGAACACATTGACACCGGTGTGTCAGACCCACCATACTTGCTCCGGACACTGCGAGAGGGCTGTACAAGCAATGATCACACGCACGGCACAGCGGACACACCAGGAACCGCGGTGTTGGCCGTCGAATGGCGCTAGCTGCGCAGCATTTGTGCACCGCCGCCGTCAGTGTCAGCCAGTTTGCCGTGGCATACGGAGCTCCATCGCAGTCTTTAACACTGGTAGCATGCCGCGACAGCGTGGACGTGAACCGTATGTGCAGTTGACGGACTTTGAGCGAGGGCGTATAGTGGGTATGCGGGAGGCCGGGTGGACGTACCGCCGAATTGCTCAACACGTGGGGCGTGAGGTCTCCACAGTACATCGATGTTGTCGCCAGTGGTCGGCGGAAGGTGCACGTGCCCGTCGACCTGGGACCGGACCGCAGCGACGCACGGATGCACGCCAAGACCGTAGGATCCTACGCAGTGCCGTAGGGGACCGCACCGCCACTTCCCAGCAAATAAGGGACACTGTTGCTCCTGGGGTATCGGCGAGGACCATTCGCAACCGTCTCCATGAAGCTGGGCTACGGTCCCGCACACCGTTAGGCCGTCTTCCGCTCACGCCCCAACATCGTGCAGCCCGCCTCCAGTGGTGTCGCGACAGGCGTGAATGGAGGGACGAATGGAGACGTGTCGTCTTCAGCGATGAGAGTCGCTTCTGCCTTGGTGCCAATGATGGTCGTATGCGTGTTTGGCGCCGTGCAGGTGAGCGCCACAATCAGGACTGCATACGACCGAGGCACACAGGGCCAACACCCGGCATCATGGTGTGGGGAGCGATCTCCTACACTGGCCGTACACCACTGGTGATCGTCGAGGGGACACTGAATAGTGCACGGTACATCCAAACCGTCATCGAACCCATCGTTCTACCATTCCTAGACCGGCAAGGGAACTTGCTGTTCCAATAGGACAATGCACGTCCGCATGTATCCCGTGCCACCCAACGTGCTCTAGAAGGTGTAAGTCAACTACCCTGGCCAGCAAGATCTCCGGATCTGTCCCCCATTGAGCATGTTTGGGACTGGATGAAGCGTCGTCTCAAGCGGTCTGCACGTCCAGCACGAACGCTGGTCCAACTGAGGCGCCAGGTGGAAATGGCATGGCAAGCCGTTCCACAGGACTACATCCAGCATCTCTACGATCGTCTCCATGGGAGAATAGCAGCCTGCATTGCTGCGAAAGGTGGATATACACTGTACTAGTGCCGACATTGTGCATGCTCTGTTGCCTGTGTCTATGTGCCTGTGGTTCTGTCAGTGTGATCATGTGATGTATCTGACCCCAGGAATGTGTCAATAAAGTTTCCCCTTCCTGGGACAATGAATTCACGGTGTTCTTATTTCAATTTCCAGGAGTGTAGTTGTAAGTTCTAGGAAACTGATGACCTCAGAAGTCCCATAGTGCTCAGTGTCATTTGAACCATACATTCTCAGAAATGTCTTCCTCAAACTAAGGCCTATGTTTCATGCGAGTAGATTTCTCTTAGTCAGGAATGCCTTATGTCCTCCCTGCTCAGTCCTTCATGGATTATTTTGCTGCCTATCTAACAGAAAGCCTTAATTTCATTCATTTCGGTATCACTAGTTCTGACGTTAAGGTTCATGTTGTTCTTATTTCTGCTACTTCTGATTACTTTCATCTTTCTTCAGTTTAGTCCCAGTTCATATTCTGTACTCATTAGAGCGTTCTTCTATCACATCGTTAGACAAGTCTCCACCCTCACAGGAGCCTTGAATGTACTCTTTCCACGAACCAGCTCTCTTCTCTGCATTTAACAGTGGATTTCCCATGGCACTCTTAATGTTACCGCCCTTGTTTTTAATTTCACCTAAGGTTGCTTTGACTTCTTTATACGCTGAATGAGTCCTTCCGACAATTATTTCTTTTGCGATTTCTTCACATTCTTCATTCAGCCATTTCGCTTTACTTTTCCTGCACTGCCTATTTACTTCATTCCTAAGTGGCGTGCATTTCTGTATTCCTGAATTTCCCTGAACATTTTTGCACTTCCTTCTTTCATCGAACAAGTGCAGTCTTTCTTCTGATACCCATGATTTCTTCGTAGTTATCTTCTTTGCACCTATTTTTTCTCATCCTTTTTTTAGAGATGTCCATTCTCGTTCAACGGAAATGCCTACTGAGCTATACCTTATCGCAGTATCTGTATCTTCAGGGAACTTCAAGCGTATCTCTTCATTCCTTAGTATTCCTGTATCCCGCTTCATTATGCATTGATTGTTCCCGACTAACCTGTTAAACGGCCACCTAGTCTTCATCACTACTAAATTGTGATCTCCAGGGTACACCTTACAATACGGTATTTGATTTGCCTGACCATGATGTGACCTAACTGGAATCTTTCCGTACCTGCCGGTTTTTTCCTGGTATACCGCATCCTCTTGTGACTCTTGAACACAGTATTCGCTATTACTAGCTGAAATTTATTCACAAATGTTCAAATGTGTTTGAAATCTTATGGGACTTAACTGCTAAGGTCATCAGTCCCTAAGCTTACACACTACTTAACCTAAATTATCCTAAGGACAAACACGCAAACCCATGCCCGAAGGAGGACTCGAACCTCCGCCGGGATCAGCCGCACAGTTCATGACTGCAGCGCCTCAGACCGCTCGGCTAATCCCGCGCAGCTGAAATTTACTCCAGAACTCAAATATTATTTCTTATCCCTCATTCTTGGTACAAGGTGCATATTCTTCTGTAACCGTTTCTTCTACTCCTTCCCCTACAATTTCATTCCATTTCCCTTTACGTACTGAATTACCGGTTCAATATCCTCGTATACAACTTCTGTATCTTAATCTTCGGTTTTCCGATGTTGGTATGTATAACTGAACTATTATCGTCGGCTTTGCTTTGCTGCCGATTTTGATGAGAACAAACCTAACACTGAGCCACTGACATTAACTCACTCTCTGGTCTATCTTTCTATTCATAACGAATCCTACCCCCGTTTAACATTCTGTACTGCTGTTGGTATTACCCTATACTCAACTGCCCAGTAGTACTTTTCTTCTTTCCACTTCACTTCACTGAGGCCCACTATACCTAGTGTAAGCCTTTGCGTTTTCCTTTTCACATTATCTAGGTTTCCTGCCACGTTAAAACTTCTGTCAGTCCGCAGGAGATACCAAAAACGTTATTCATTCGTTGGTTATTCAGCCTTTTTCTCGTAGTCATATCCACCTCGGCACTCCCCTCCCGGAGGTCCGAGTAGAAGACTAGTACAAAATCATATGCCAATGGAGAGATCGTCATGACACTTTTTCATTTGGAGTCCACTCTTTCTGTGGAGATACACATTACGTGTCTTTAATGCAGTGGTTTCCATTGATTTCTGCATCCTCAGTCCGTTGATCGTTGCTGATACTTCCGCCTTCATGGGCAGTCTCCCACCCTTCTCCCGAGGGTCAGAGTGTGCTCTGAACGTCTGACCGCTTCTCCGCCCTGTTTCACAAGGCCGTTGGCTCCCGAGGGTCAGAGTGTGCTCTGAACGTCTGACCGCTTCTCCGCCCTGTTTCACAAGGCCGTTGGCAGAATGAGGGTGACTTTTTTATACCGGAAGTCCTCGGCCATCATTGCTGAATATTCATGTTCAAAATGTAAGCGGTGGCTTGGTTTGAACCCAATATGGAGGCGGTTGATTAGCAACTAGCAGCAAGAAAGTAGTCTCAATTAAGACTGGTGCCCAGTTGCCCGCCGCTTGTAACATCGTCCTCACGGTCTTCATTAGTCGGCGGCCTGGACGTCCTCATTGGTGTCGATGTTCAAAGCACTGGTCACGGCGCCTGCAGGAACCTCCGAGGCAGTAGCTCCGGTAGTATAGGTAAGTTGCGATACTACACTCTCCCTTCGAGTCTTCTAATTCTCTAGCAGTACCTATTGCATTCTACGACGTCCAAGTTCATTTTGATAACCCAGCAGTGCTTCCTCGCACTCTCCAACGTACGCATGTAAGACTTCATCCGTACACAGTCACATAGAGTCACATAGAGTCACGAACTGTAGCTACGTCAAAGTAGTAGTAGTTTCGACCACTGAGCTCGGATGTCAGGGAAGGAAATCAGCGCCCGACGGTCGCAATAATTCATCCGTCGACGGAGCGGCAGCATTCCGCGGATTAAAACGAGGCCATCGCTGCGGGGGACAGCAGTCTCCAATTTATGGCGCGACCCCGGAGAGCGGCATAAATTGCGCGTGGGCGGGAAGGGCGCGACGCCGTCCCGGTTTGGCGCCGGGTGGCGTCGCCCGGCGTCGCTGGATTTAGTGCTGGCCTGATGCACCGGCCGCAGTTAGGCGACGCCAGCGATTTGGCCGATGAAGCCGCTTACGGCGCTCGCTGAGCGCCGTTCCCGCGTTGTTGGCCCGCACACAGGAGCGGGGCTTGTCCACGTCCACCATGAGCAGCCTTTCTTATGATTACATTGTCAAATCCACAGTATCACCTGCGATGGAACATACACTGCGTGAAAAAGATTCAGTGTACCTGGAAAGACGTCGATTTTGACCCGATGACGGAATACACCAACTGGTGGGGGGGGGGGGGGGCGGGGGGGGGGGAGGTAGTAGATCAACTGATAAATGTTTCAAAGTCGTTCGCCAACAGATAGCGTATCGGCATGGTTACCAGAGCGCCATTCCCTCAACCCTTTAATGGCAAACGCTCCCAGCCAGAAAGCTCAATGTAGTGCAAACGTGTGAAACAAGCAGACAACCATTCCATGCAGACTAACTCGTGCTTCCTACAGCCAACTGTGCGAGTTTGAATCGGGTGAAATTTTGGTCTTCTGAGTGCGGGGATGCTCCTTTCGGGGAACTGCCACACAAGTAGGACGCGCTGTGTCAGTTGTGCAGCGATGCTGGTATCTGTGGCCTCGTGAAGCTTCTCACACTGGTAGACGAAGTTCTGGTCGTCCACACAGCGCAGACACACACCAGGGTCGTCGTATTTTCAGGGCAGCAGTGGCAACGTACAACCTTCTCAGACGTGTCAACACCAATGGCGAGCATTTGTGGAAACAGATTCTGCCTGCACGCGAGCGACTGTCGTTTGTGCATACGACACAGACCTAGTAAACGCTGTCTGGTAGAGCTCAGTCGTCCAAGACACGCTGCTCCTCTCCCAAGCCTAACCGTCTGCGGTGCAATAAGCTGCAACTCCCGTTCACCTTTGGTGTTTCTGGAGGAGACACTAACCAGCGGTCGGTACGTTTAGAAAGTTGTTATATCCCTTATTTTGCCGTTTTTGCAACTGGAAGTTGATATGTTATTCCAACATACTGTCCAAAAGACGCAACTACCTCTACTAGATGTGCAGTAACTTCCCTGGCCATCACTACTTCTTGACTTGCCTCCAATCGAGCAGATGCGATATGATGGGACGCGAAGTGACTCGTGCGACTCGTCAACCAGCACATCTTACAGAACTACGTGAAACGATGGAGCATGCGTGGCGAAACCTATGCCAGGATAGTATTCGCCGTATGTGCGATGGAGTGGACGCCAGAGTCAGCACCCAAATGGCCACCCACGGAGGCTACAGCGGGTGCTGACGTGAGTGTTTCAGCACTGGTCGATACATGATACCTGAGCACCGCTTGTGCTGTTGATATATAAATGTAATCATTTCATGTACTCCATACCGACTACTGTAACAATAAATCTTCAGTGAATTGGAAACCTCTAAAAAGGTGTACTATTTTTTTTCCGGTGGTATGTTTCCAACCACATCTTCCGACAGTAGAAAAAATAGTGAACAAGAAGGACGAGTGAGCCTTGGCGCTCCTTACTGGCGCGCCGGTCTCTTGGATGTCCATTATCGATCCTTCGATGTTTCTTATCTTTGCTTGCCTTGTTGTTTTCCGCATTCACGGGGCGAGTGGCAGTTGACGTTTGCTCCGGCTACCTGCTGAGACACCGCGAGGCACTAGATGGGAAGCAACCACGTATATGTGGAGTTGGTTGTACGCGGTCTGCCGATTCAGGATGGAGGATATGTGTTGGCTGCCTGCCTGTCTGCTCTCCTGATTTTGCTCTCCGTGCCTTGCGACCGCCTTGCTTGGGTTGCTGCCTGGTGTATCCTACACGAGCCATACCGGACGTCCAGCAGAAGTCAAGCAGCCTTGTGTTTCTTTTAATTTCGGTGGCCTCTTAAGTGTGGCCTTAGCGTTTACACTGTCTTTGGGGAGAGCTAATTCTTTTAATTTTAAATAGTTTGGGTTCCCTGTCCTTTATAATCATTTAGGGGGTTTTATTTGAATTTTCTCTTTGGGGTTCCTTCCTTATGCCTGGTTAAATGTTTACTTGTATAGCGGGAAGTGACTCCTTGTTAAAACTCGGAGAAGGTGTTTGATGTTATTGCCGCCTCCAGCATTCGTCTTTTCAATTAAGTGTTGTCATCCCTTCGAACGACCTGGTGTCACTCCTCGTTAATTAATGCTGGTTAACGTGTACTTAATTTTGAATTGACCATTGGAATTAATATTTCGGAGCGTAGTATAGCACTAAGGCAACCTCATTGTATACCACCTTGTGCCCCGGTCTAGTACCTTAATTTTCAGTGGTACGAGTTAGCTCCACTACCAGTTTTACTGATGTGCTTCCTCCAAAATCTTGTATAAGTTTGCCCCATGTGTGTCTGGGAAAACAGAGATGAGCCTTAGTGTGACTTCAGTGCTCATCAGTTAATGGAATCTTCATTTTGGCTTGGCTTCCACTGAAGAGTTTGAGTGGAGCGTAGTATGTTTGATTTGTTATTCTTTTAATTACTGTAAGTCTGTTAATTTAATGAGGAGCAAGACATTTAAAGACTGTTGGTATTAACTCCGCTAGTTGCTGGGTGTTGTTAATTCGTTCCAAATGGCCTACTACTTATTCAGTGGCAAGGCTGTTGATTAGTTGGTTACTGTGAGTACAAATTCACGCTACTTATTTGTTGCCGAAATTGTTAGAGTGTCTGTGTCGTGATTCAATCACTAGCTACGTGTTTGAGCTGAATTGATATAAAACTTACATTGCTTCCTTAAAATTTGTTGCCAGCAGAAACCCTTACGAGAACTAAGTTTTGTCACTGCTTATGTTAACTTTTACTGGGAGTAATATTTCATGCAGTTAAATTTTGTCTTATAATGTGTATTTCTCTGATATAATAAACGAGTGGTAAAAGAAAAAAACAAAGGGGCCTGGTCCTTCCTTTTGTGTCCGGTTTGTAACACGTATCAACGAGATTATCGTGATCTTAATAGAGTGTAAAACTATAACAAACCCTTGCAACAGCTGTGCTTTGCAGTGGGTACGAAATCTTTATAATGTAAGATATTTTATTTTTAACTGTTACCCAGTGTATTGTCCAAATGACTAATACACTGAAAAAAATTCTGTCACGCCATGTAGCACTGGTCCAATATTTACGAAACTTCTTGAAGGTGTCCACCAATGACGTGTTGATGATTAAGGGAGGTGGACCAGGGAAGAATTAGTTTCCGAGAAAATTCTTTTATTGGCTTATAATATCCCTTACAGAGTCCATTTTTAAGATTCTTTCGCAAAAATTGTGCCGTAAATGCCAGAACATGCTAAAGCCTCGATTTACTGCATGTGCTCGAGTGCTACCGGTGTAATACTATAATAGTTAACGACGGAATGGATTTCCTGTTAGTTTCGGATAGTATGACAGAATGTATTATTATCAACTAAAGTACTTTTCTCAACAATATTTCTCTTCGTAATACCATTTGTTCGAGATAAACACTATGAAAGCACGTGCCTCTCTCGCGTCTCCTTAACTTGCCAATTCGCTTGATATTTATACGAAGTAAATGGCTCTTGCTTGAAGACGACAAACAAACATATTTCTACGGATAGAAGAGGTCCGAAAAGTAATGCCAGTCGTGGAAAAGGGTTGCGATTGTTAAGCGGAAACCAGTTAATTGATGTAATTCGTCAAATCGATAGTGTTTTGACATTGCCGAAAAAAAGAACAACTGTACAGTTGTCGATTAAAGGTTTGTTCAATTTCAGTATTGAATAATGCAAGTTGAAACTTTAAATGCTTGTTTTTTTTCAGAACGACGGTTTTCAAGTTGACGGGAGCTATAATTCAAGGCATATACATGCAGTTACATTATACGTTATTTCTAACTTATGAGTCGGCGTTTTCCTGTTTTAGCTCGTAGGATTTTTGCGAAATGCCTTAATTAACATTTTTGGTGCACGTTTTTATAACGATTTTTTGTCAAAAAAATCAACTTTTACTTCAGATGCCGCCATTTTTTTTTTCAAAAACTTTCTTTTCCAACTCGCTAGGTACTACGATACGTAATATCATCAGTTTCAAGGCAATTTTTGAAATTTTCTTGTTAGTTGAAAATTTCCGCATTCAGAGCTCCCGCCAACCGCCCTCGCACTCCGAGAAGCCTTTTGTTGATGTCGTGTAGTGCCGTCTGGGTGCAAGTTTCTTACTTAAAGAAGTACAAAATACAATCTGAAGTGTGCACATTAAAGGTTTAAAGTCAGTTTTGTAATTTATTATTTTGTCGAGGAAAAGCTCATGAACATCGGTTCCAAAATAGTGCATGAACCTCGTTTATCCCCTTATACTTTCATTTAATTCAGAAATGATGTAAATCATCGTCTGTATCAGGAATATGTAGTTCACGGCACTGTCGAATTATCACCCCAGCTGGTAATTGGCAGCAGTGCTGGTCACGTATTCCATGCCTTGTCGGTGGGTCTGAGAGTCTGCTAGTTTGCCACACGCAATGCCACGCCATGGCTGGAGCGATGGTGTGTGACAACAGGGAGTGATTCGGCACTGAGTGAAGGAAGTGGCATCAGCCTGCGACTTGCACCAGAGGCCGTGGACAGCAGCTGACAACATTTAGCATATGGCGCCAGGCGATGCATGGCGCGCCGATTGGTCTTTTTTCTGACACAGTGGAACTGACTCAAGAAATGGTTGGTGGTAGTGACCCCATGTATCTTGCGGACAGGGTGTCTACTGTCTTCGTCAGGACGTGGAGCCTCAGTGGAAAGGAAGTAGTATCAACCGAGACGAGGGCGCTATAGTGATGAGCGTATTAAATTAGAATCTGTATTTTAGTCTTTATTGAGTTAAGTAAAAATTTTATCTATCCTTAGTGATGAAGTATACTGATTTGATGTCCGCATTTATTGTGGCTAAGGTCAGCAGTGGGTAGCCGTGGCAAGTGTGTTCTGTTATTTATTTTATGTTCTCTTTTTATCTGTATCGTATTAGTTCACGATGTCGACTTTTGGACGAACATATACTGGGGTATTGTATTTCGGCCTAAAATTTGATCATTGCTTGCTCTTGTTCGTCATCCTTTTGTCTTCGAATTATTACTTCTAGTGTATTGTTTTGTGTACCACCCTACTGTAAAGTTGAAGGAATTAAATGTGACAAATAATTTTACTGTGTGCTCTCCTGCGTTAGGATCTATGTTTGACACTTTGGTAATTACAGTATTTATTCCTTTGTTTATGTCGTCTTGCGCATGCGCTCCAAGTTGTTAAATTTTATTAATAAGTAAATAAAAAATTGTCAAGGATTTACGCCCACACCACCCCCAGGCACTGTCTACTCATACCGTGTCAGGCGTGATCCATACGAGAGCTTACGTTTTCTTCACAATCGGGCGAGCATTCAGCCTCCCTTCGACAATTACCAAATCAGTGGTATCCAGCATCCCCCCACAGCATGATTCCATGAGTTAAATAGTTATGAGTCTAGAGAATCGCTATTTCCCCTGACTTTCAGCGTCGGTCTCACTGTCACAAACATAAGGGACGCTCATTGATGAATATTACAGAACGCCACTCATTGTACCATCAGAGTCTGGTTCCACACAGTGCTAGTCTCTGTAATTGGTATGGCGTAAACGGCAAACGACGCGTGGTAGCTCAAAATCTCAACCCAGCTTTCCCTTAATTCTTCCCGACGGTTCGTAGTGCCCTCTGCACACATTTCAGCTATTATCACATCTGTTCTTCATTGCCAGTCGAGCAACCATCTCGAGCCATATACATTGTGCAAGGACCAACGCCTACTCTTCTTGTCACAGTGTTGCCATGAATCCACCTAGACAGCACTTGGTCTGTAGTCTCTGCACTACTGTGTACTGTGTGTGTCGTCTGCATGTAAGATGCTTCTTGTCTCACTCCAACGATTCGACTTTACCAAAGACCGATATCTTTTTTTTTCATCAGCCTACTGACTGGTTTGATACGGCCCGCCCCGAATTCCTTTCCTGTGCTAACCTCTTCATCTCAGAGTAGCACTTGCAACCTACGTTCTCAATTATTTGCTTGACGTATTCCAATCTCTGTCTTCCTCTACAGTTTTTGCCCTCTACAGCTCCCTCTAGTACCATGGAAGTCATTCCATCATGTCTTAGCAGATGTCCTACCATCCTGTCCCTTCTCCTTATCAGTGTTTTCCACAAATTCCTTTCCTCTCCGATTCAGCGTAGAACCTCCTCATTCCTTACCTTATCAGTCCACCTAATTTTCAACATACCTCTGTAGCACCACGTCTCAAATGCTTCGATTCTCTTCTGTTCCGGTTTTCCCACGGTCCATGTTTCACTACCATACAATGCTGTACTCCAGACGTACATCCTCAGATATTTCTTCCTCAAATTAAGGCCGGTATTTGATATTAGTAGACTTCTCTTGGCCAGAAATGCCTTTTTTGCCATAGCAAGTCTGCTTTTGATGTCCTCCTTGCTCCGTCCGTCATTGGTTATTTTACTGCCTAGGTAGCAGAATTCCTTAACTCCATTGACTTAGTGACCATCAATCCTGATGTTAAGTTTCTCGCTGTTCTTATTTCTACTACTTCTCATTACCTTAGTCTTTCTCCGATTTACTCTCAACCCATATTGTGTACTCATTAGACTGTTCATTCCGTTCAGCAGATCATTTAATTCTTCTTCACTTTCACTCAGGATAGCAATGTCATCAGCGAATCGTATCATTGATATCCTTTCACCTTGTATTTTTATTCCACTCCTGAACCTTTCTTTTATTTCCATCATTGCTTCCTCGATGTACAGATTGAAGAGTAGCGGCGAAAGTCTACAGCCTTGTCTTACACCCTTCTTAATACGAGCACTTCGTTCTTGATCGTCCACTCTTATTATTCCCTCTTGGTTGTTGTACATATTGTATATGACCCGTCTCTCCTTATAGCTTACCCCTACTTTTTTCAGAATCTCGAACAGCTTGCACCATTTTATATTGTCGAACGCTTTTTCCAGGTCGACAAATCCTATGAAAGTGTCTTCATTTTTCTTTAGCCTTGCTTCCATTATTAGCCGTAACGACAGAATTGCCACTCTCGTCCCTTTACTTTTCCTAAAGCCAAACTGATCGTCACCTAGCGCATTCTCAATTTTCTTTTCCATTCTTCCGTATATTATTCTTGTAATCAGCTTCGATGCATGAGCTGTTAAGCCGATTATGCGAAAATTCTCGCACTTGTCAGCTCTTGCCGTCTTCGGAATTGTGTGGATGATGCTTTTCCGAAAGTCAGATGGTATATCGCCAGACTCATATATTCTACACACCAACGTGAATAGTCGTTTTGTTGCCACTTCCCCCAATGATTTTAGAAATTCTGATGAAATGTTATCTATCCCTTCTGCCTTATTTGACCGTAAGTCCTCCAAGGCTCTTTTAAATTCCGATTCTAATACTGGATCCCCATTCTCTTCTAAATCGATTCCTGTTTCTTCTTCTATCACATCAGACAAATCTTCGCCCTCATAGAGGCTTTCAATGTATTCTTTCCACCTATCTGCTCTCTCCTCTGCATTTAACAGTGGAATTCCCGTTGCACTCTTAATGTTACCACCGTTGCTTTTAATGTCACCAAAGGTTGTTTTGACTTTCCTGTATGCTGAGTCTGTCCTTCCGACAATCATATCTTTTTCGATGTCTTCACATTTTTCCTGCAGCCATTTCGTCTTAGCTTCCCTGCACTTCCTATTTATTTCATTCCTCAGCGACTTGTATTTCTGTACTCCTAATTTTCCCGGAACATGTTTGTACTTCCTCCTTTCATCAATCAACTGAAGTATTTCTTCTGTTACCCATGGTTTCTTCGCAGCTACCTTCTTTGTACCTATGTTTTCCTTCCCAACTTCTGTGATGGCCCTTTTTAGTGATGTCCATTCCTCTTCAACTGTACTGCCTACTGCGCTATTTCTTATTGCTGTATCTATAGCGTTAGAGAACTTCAAACGTATCTCATCATTCCTTAGTACTTCCGTATCCCACTTCTTTGCGTATTGATTCTTCCTGACTAATGTCTTGAACTTCAGCCTACTCTTCATCACTACTATATTGTGATCTGAGTCTATATCTGCTCCTGGGTACGCTTTACAATCCAGTATCTGATTTGATTTCGGAATCTCTGTCTGACCATGATGTAATCTCATTGAAATCTTCCCGTATCTCCCGACCTTTTGAAAGTATACCTCCTCCTCTTGTGATTCCTGAACAGGGTATTCGCTATTACTAGCTGAAACTTGTTAAAGAACTCAATTAGTCTTTCTCCTCTTTCATTCTTTGTCCCAAGCCCATATTCTCCTGTAAACTTTTCTTCTACTCCTTCCCCTACAACTGCATTCCAGTCGCCCATGACTATTAGATTTTCGTCCCCCTTTACATACTGCATTACCGTTTCAATATCCTCATACACTTTCTCTATCTGTTCATCTTCAGCTTGCGACGTCGGCATGTATACCTGAACACTCGTTGTCGGTGTTGGTCTTGTGTCAATTCTGATTAGAACAACCCGGTCACTGAACTGTTCACAGTAACACACCCTCTGCCCTACCTCCTATTCATAACGAATCCTACACCTGTTATACCATTTTCTGCTGCTGTTGATATTACCCGATACTCATCTGACCATAAATCCTTGTCTTCCTTCCATTTCACTTCACTGACCCTTACTATATCTAGATTGAGCCTTTGCATTTCCCTTTTCAGATTTTCTAGTTTCCCTATCACGTTCAAGCTTCTGACATTCCACGCCCCGACTCGTAGAAGGTCATCCTTTCGTTGATTATTCAATATTTTTCTCATGGTAACCTCCCCCTTGGCAGTCCTCTCCCGGAGATCCGAATGGGGGACTATTCCGGAATCTTTTGCCAATGGAGAGATCATCATGACACTTCTTCAAATACAGGCCACATGTCCTGTGGATACACGTTACGTGTCTTTAATGCAGTGGTTTCCATTGCCTTCTGCATCCTCATGTCGTTGATCATTGCTGATTCTTCGCCTTTAGGGGCAATTTCCCACCCCTGGGACAAGAGTGCCCTGAACCTCTATACGCTTCTCCGCCCTCTTTGACAAGGCCGTTGGCAGAATGAGGCTGACTTCTTATGCCGGAAGTCTTTGGCCGCCAATGCTGATTATTTATCAAAATTTAGGCAGTGGCGGGGATCGAACCCGGGACCGAAGACGTTTTGATTATGAATCAAAGACGCTACCCCTAGACCACGGGTACCTCAAAGACCAAAAGATGGCGCTAAGTTGCACGTGCATCCCTGTTGCGCTCTCGACGTGAACAGATGTGGTACGGTACACACACACAATAGTCATCATATCTTCTTCTGTAAAGACGGGTTTATTTCTGTACTGAAAATAACTTACATATAAATGAAATTTTAATGAATGTATCACATGAGCACAGATATTCTTTAGTGTCAGCTTGGTAGCGTTCAGTTAAGGTTTCCGTGGTGTAGCACCTAACACTTTTGTCAGTGTATATTTTCCTCTCGCATTAATGTGACTACCACCTGTTTTCAACGGCAAAGTGCAATGAGCACTCACAGACAGCAGGCGGCAGCATTAGCAGTGGAGGGTATTTAAAACTGTTGGGGGATGCGGAAAACAGTACATTTGTTGTAATTCGGAAACGGAGAGATTAATCGGACTTCCAAAAGGGCATGATCACTGGCTTTCAGTCCAGGGGTGGGAGTTTGTAAACTCTTCGATTGCCGCTGTGGTTACAGTACACCGTACGCGGCAAAATTCCGCTATCCAAAACAGGCACGGAGGCAACTGTGGCGCACCAGAGGCCGTGTGTGACAGTGGTGAACGATTGCTGTGAAGAATTGTACGGGCGAACTGACGCGCAACCGTTGAGCAACTGAGCGCCCAGATGAAACAAGGGGCTACTAGCCGCGTTTCCTCAGCCAACGTTCAATGAAAACTACTGCGTATGGGCCTCTGCAGCAGGCGCCAGGTTCATTCATCCATGCTTAGCCTTCTTTATCAGCCAGTACGGCAAAGAGAAGTCTAATGAGTGGCGATAAGTGCCCTTTCCAGATGAATCACGTTTTATGCTCCACTGAACAGATGACCATTGTCTTGTACATAGTGAAGCGTCTGTTTCAGTTACATCTACATCTACCTAACTACGTATATACTCCGCTAGCCACCAAACGGTATGTGGTGGAGAGCACTATTCGCGCCAAAGTCATATTTTCCGTCCACAGTTCCACCCACGGATCTTGCGAGGGAAAAACGACTGCCTGAACGCCTCAGTACGAGCTCTAATTTCTCTTATCTCTGAATGGTGATCATTGCGCGATATGAAAATTGGTGGTAATAATAAATGCTCTACATCCTCGGCGAAGATCGGATTTTGGAATTTAGTGAGCAGCCCCTTCCGTTTAGCCCGTCGTCTATCTGCAAGTGTGTCCTAACTCAAACTTTCTATGTGATTTGCAACGCTCTGGCGATGGCTAAATGTACCAGTCACGAATCTTGTCGCTCTACTTTGGACCTTCTCAATCTCTTGAATCAGACCCAACTGGTAAGGGTCCCATACAGACGAACAATACTCCAAGACTAAAGTATTGTAAGCAATTTCCTTTGTTGGAGGACTGCATCGTTTCAGGATTCTACTTGGTTCAAATGGCTCTGAGCACTATGCGATTTAACTTATGAGGTCATCAATCGCCTAGAACTTAGAACTAATTGAACCTAACTAACCTAAGGACATCACACACATCCATGTCCGAGGCAGGATTCGAACCTGCGACCGTAGCGGTCACGCGGTTCCAGACTGAAGCGCCTAGAACCGCACGGCCACACCGGCCGGCAGGATTCTACTAATAAACCGCAATCTAGAGTTCGCCTTACCCGTTACTTGTGTAATCTCATCATTCCATTTGATATCATTTCGAATAGTCACACTCAGGTACTTCATCGATGTTACCGCTTCCAGAGACTGGGCATTTATTTTGCACTCGTACATTCATGGCGATTTTCGCTTTGTTATACGCAGTAGGTTACAGTTACTAGTATTGGGAGATAACTGCCAGTCATTATAATACGCATTTATTTTCTACAAATCCTCATTGTTTGTTCACAACTTTCGTGTGATACTACTTTCCTATTGACTACAGCATCATCGGCAAACAGTCTAATGCCGCTCTCAGTACCATCAACCAGATAGTTTATGTAAATCGTAAAAAGCAGCGGACCTATTAGGCTGCCCTGGGAGACACCTGATGTTACGCTTGTTTCTGTTGAAGTCTCCCCATTTAGGACGACGTACTGCCCTCTGTCTGTTAGAAAACTTTCTATCCAACCGCATATGTCATCGGATAGACTGTAAGCGCAAACTTTATGGCCCGGAAAAGATTTCGTGGCATTGCCTGAGTGACCGCATCATTCTGGAAGCATAGTGGATGAACACCACTATCTATCAATCTTCGGGAGCTATATTCACCCCTGCATGCAGTTTGTTTTCCTTCTGAACGATGGCATCTACCAGCAGGACAATGCAAACGCATCACACAGCTTGCAGTCTAAGTGAGTGGTTCAACGAGCATCAGGATCAGTTTACCGTACTCCCTTCGATACCAGACTCCCCGTATTTAAATCCAATCGAGATTTTGTGGGATCACCTCGATCGAACTCTTCGCGCCATGGATCCTCAACCGAGAAGCCTAGCCTAGATGGCGACAGCAATGGAGTTCTAATTGCAGCACATCCCTATTGACACCTTCCCTAACTTCCATGAATCTCATTCTCAAAGCCTCGCAGTGGAACACACTGCAAAAGGTGATCGTTCAAGCTTTTAAAGGTGGTCACATTAACTTAACTGTACAATATATTATTAAGCAGTCAGTTCAACAATGATCAGTCTGCTAGCCCATACCTCTCTGCCTTTCGTTACGTCCACCTATCATGCATTTAGAGTCAGACAAAAGGTCAAGGGCGGAATTTCTGTTCAGTACATTTACATCATTACAGCTTGCGTGGAGTGCTGAAAGTAACTGATACGGGTGTGACATATCCGTCACCGCGCCAAGGAAGCGGTAGTAGTAATACTCACCCTGGATATCATGGACAGCTACTAGCCATCCAACAGTTAGTTCACAACCGAATAAAATTACCAACCGGCCACCCATAGGGACTGCATTCCCAAACTGTTCTCCACACTTGCAGAATCTTGATCAGACCCGCGATCTTCTATGCCAATGTACCATTGTGATGCCTGACCCTCAAGGAGTAGTAATAAAACTTTATTAGTTCTTAAACTCAACAACATGAACGTTGTTTTGTACTATCACGAAATAGTGGAGAGGGTGTTGTGGATATGTTACTGGAGTTGGGCTGGTAGGAATTAAAACAGTCATTTTTACAATAGCACATTGTCTGAATTTTATAGTATCTGCATAGTTCGGTGCAATGTTCCTTTGTACATGGATGCATTCTGAGGAACAGACACTGCTCACGATTGACAGCCGTATTCAATTCCCAAACTGCAAATAGTATTGTACACAAGCTCTACGATTTGCTAGTAACATATGAAAATTTGTGTCGAACTTGTCTCGAACTCGGATCTCCCACTTTCGGCAAACAGTCGCCCTAACCGTTTTGGCTATTTGAGCATACTCACGACCAGATCCAAATATCTATATGTCCTAGAGTCTACATCCCTTTGTATTCACATACACAGGGAGAGACGTCATTTGTGCTCATCAGATTGCCTTACTTCGGCATGAAATACAGTATGGTATTGTCTGTATTTTACAGTGTTTGTATATATATCTTACAATGTCTGTGTAGTTCGATGCAATGCTATATAAATATACAACTCCTCCGCTCCCTCTAACCATATCTTCCTCTTCCTCCCCTCTGTCCTACCCATCCACTGTCCATTTTCTCCTCCTTTTACACCTGCCCACTCTCTCTCTCTGTCCTACTCATCGTGTCTCTACCGATCTGGCCAGTCCCTCCTTCCCAACACACCCAACACATCATCCACACTTTATCCACCCCCCCCCCCCCCCATTTATCTGCTCAACTATACCCATCCACCCAACTATCCTCCGCAAGACATGTCGATACTACCCACACTACACAACTTTTATCTCAGTCCTTAAAGAGCTCCTGCTCTCTGGGACCCTCCCCAACTGCCTCTCTCTCCCCATACATCGCCTTCTGCTGCCCCGTAACTTAACAAACAAAACACGTTTAATTGTCTTCAGTGTAATCACTATTAGCTTCAACACACTTCTGAAATAGGTTGTAAAGCTGTCGGAGAGTGTCAGCAATGTTTCTTGAGAAGTCACTCAAAGAACCGTGGTCACATGTTGTTGAGTGTCTGCATCATTACAGATGAAACAATGCGATCCAGAGACCACGCGATGGTCAACGGTATTGTGTTGTTCGTCTTATCCGCCTCCAAAACAAAGTAGAGCGCAAAATTTAAGAATGAGACGAAGTTGATTGCCTTTTTTGAGAAAAGCTGCTTAATCCATCATGAATTTCCATCCGACAGATGAACCTTGTATTTTCACGGTATTTAAGTTCCCCCATCATCTTCATTTTCAGACAGGACACGTAATAATGACATGGTAATTAATGTAAATTGTGGTTGTTGTTGTGGTCTTCAGTCCTGAGACTGGTTTGATGCAGCTCTCCATGCTACTCTATCCTGTGCAAGCTTCTTCATCTCCCAGTACTTACTGCAACCTACGTCCTTCTGAATCTGCTTAGTATATTCATCTCTTGGTCTCCCTCTATGATACACTCCTGGAAATGGAAAAAAGAACACATTGACACCGGTGTGTCAGACCCACCATACTTGCTCCGGACACTGCGAGAGGGCTGTACAAGCAATGATCACACGCACGGCACAGCGGACACACCAGGAACCGCGGTGTTGGCCGTCGAATGACGCTAGCTGCGCAGCATTTATGCACCGCCGCCGTCAGTGTCAGCCAGTTTGCCGTGGCATACGGAGCTCCATCGCAGTCTTTAACACTGGTAGCATGCCGCGACAGCGTGGACGTGAACCGTATGTGCAGTTGACGGACTTTGAGCGAGGGCGTATAGTGGGCATGCGGGAGGCCGGGTGGACGTACCGCCGAATTGCTCAACACGTGGGGCGTGAGGTCTCCACAGTACATCGATGTTGTCGCCAGTGGTCGGCGGAAGGTGCACGTGCCCCTCGACCTGGGACCGGACCGCAGCGACGCACGGATGCACGCCAAGACCGTAGGATCCTACGCAGTGCCGTAGGGGACCGCACCGCCACTTCCCAGCAAATTAGGGACACTGTTGCTCCTGGGGTATCGGCGAGGACCATTCGCAACCGTCTCCATGAAGCTGGGCTACGGTCCCGCACACCGTTAGGCCGTCTTCCGCTCACACCCCAACATCGTGCAGCCCGCCTCCAGTGGTGTCGCGACAGGCGTGAATGGAGGGACGAATGGAGACGTGTCGTCTTCAGCGATGAGAGTCGCTTCTGCCTTGGTGCCAATGATGGTCGTATGCGTGTTTGGCGCCGTGCAGGTGAGCGCCACAATCAGGACTGCATACGACCGAGGCACACAGGGCCAACACCTGGCATCATGGTGTGGGGAGCGATCTCCTACACTGGCCGTACACCACTGGTGATCGTCGAGGGGACACTGAATAGTGCACGGTACATCCAAACCGTCATCAAACCCATCGTTCTACCATTCCTAGACCGGCAAGGGAACTTGCTGTTCCAACAGGACAATGCACGTCCGCATGTATCCCGTGCCACCCAACGTGCTCTAGAAGGTGTAAGTCAACTACCCTGGCCAGCAAGATCTCCGGATCTGTCCCCCATTGAGCATGTTTGGGACTGGATGAAGCGTCGTCTCACGCGGTCTGCACGTCCAGCACGAACGCTGGTCCAACTGAGGCGCCATGTGGAAATGGCATGGCAAGCCGTTCCACAGGACTACATCCAGCATCTCTACGATCGTCTCCATGGGAGAATAGCAGCCTGCATTGCTGCGAAAGGTGGATATACTCTGTACTAGTGCCGACATTGTGCATGCTCTGTTGCCTGTGTCTATGTGCTTGTGGTTCTGTCAGTGTGATCATGTGATGTACCTGACCCCAGGAATGTGTCAATAAAGTTTCCCCTTCCTGGGACAATGAATTCACGGTGTTCTTATTTCAATTTCCAGGAGTGTATTTACCCTCCACAGTGCCCTCCAATGCTAAATTTCTGATCCCTTGATGCCTCGGAACATGTCCTACCAACCGGTCCCTTCTTCCTGTCAAGTTGTGCTACAAACTCCTCTTCTCCCCAATGCTATTCAATACTTCCTCATTAGTTATGTGATCTACCCATCTAATCTTCAGCATTCTTCTGTAGCACCACATTTCGAAAGCTTCTATTCTCTTCTTGTCCAAACTATATACCGTCCATGTTTCACTTCCATACATGGCTGCACTCCATACAAATACTTTCAGAATCGACTTCCTGACACTTAAATCTGTACTCGATGTTAACAAAGTTCTCTTCTTCAGAAACGCTTTTCTTGCCATTGCCTGTCTACATTTTATATCCTCTCTACTTCGACCATCATCAGTTATTTTGCTCCCCAAATAGCAAAACTCCTTTACTACTTTAAGTGTCTCATTTCCTAATCTAATTCCCTCAGCATCACCCGACTTAATAATGCTACATTCCATTATCCTTGTTTTGCTTTTGTTGATGTTCATCTTATATCCTCCTTTCAAGACACTGTCCATTCCATTCAACTGCTCTTCCAAGTCCTTTGCTGTCTCTGACGGAATTACAATGTCATCGACGAACGTCAAGGTTTTATTTCTCCTTCCTGTATTTTAATTCCTACTCCGAATTTTTCTTTTGTTTCCTTCACTGCTTGCTCAATATACAGATTGAATAACATCGGGGAGAGGCTACAACCCTGTCTCACTCCCATCCCAACCACTGCTACCCCTTTCATGTCCCTCGACTCTTATAAATGCCGTCTGGTTTCTGTACAAATTGTAAATAGCCTTTCACTCCCTATATTTTACCCCTGCCACCTTCAGAATTTGGAAGAGAGTATTCCAGTCAACATTGTCAAAAGCTTTCTCTAAGTCTACAAATGCTAGAAACGTAGGTTTGCCTTTCCTTAATCTTTCTTCTAAGATAAGTCGTAAGGTCAGTATTGCCTCACGTGTTCCAATATTTTTACGGAATCCAAACTGATCTTCCCCAAGGTTGGCTTCTACTAGTTTTTCCATTCATCTGTAAAGTATTCGCGTTAGGATTTTGCAGCTGTGGCTTATTAAACTGATTGTTCGGTAATTTTCATATCTGTCAACACCTGATTTCTTTGGGATTGGAATTATTATATTCTTCTTGAAGTCTGAGGGTATTTCGCCTGTCTCATACATCTTGCTCACCAGATGGTAGAGTTTTGTCAGGACTGGCTCTCCCGAGGCCGTCAGTAGTTCTAATGGAATGTTGTCTACTCCCGGGGCCTTGCTTCGACTCAGGTCTTTCAGTGCTGTGTCAAACTCTTCACGCAGTATTGTATCTCCCATTTCGTCTTCATCTGCATTCTCTTCCATTTCTAGAATATTGTCCTCAAATACGTCGCCCTTGTATAGACCCTCTATATATACTCCTTCCACATTTTTGCTTTCCCTTCTTTGCTTAGAACTGGGTTTCCATCTGAGCTCTTTATATTCATACAAGTGGTTCTCTTTTCTCCAAAGGTCTCTTTAGTTTTACTGTAGGCAGTCTCTATCTGAACCCTAGTGAGATAAGCCTCTACATCCTTACATTTGTCCTCTAGCCATGCCTGCTTAGCCATTTTGCACTCCCTGTCGATCTCATTTTTGAGACGTTTGTATTCCTTTTTGCCTGCTTCATTTAGTGCATTTTTATATTTTCTCCTTTCATCAATTAAATTCAATATTTCTTCTGTTACCCAAGGATTTCTACTAGCCCTCGACCTTTTACCTACTTGATCCTCTGCTGCCTTCACTACTTCATCCCTCACAGCTACCCATTCTTCTTCTACTGCATTTCTTTCCCCCATTTGTGACAATTGTTCCCTTATGCTCTCCCTGAAACTCTGTACAACCTCTGGTTTAATCAGTTTGTCCAGAGCCCATCTCCTTAAATTCCCACCTTTTTGCAGTTTCTTCAGTTTTAATCTACAGCTCATAACCAATAGATTGTGGTCAGAGTCCACATCTGCCCCTGGAAATGTCTTACAATTTAATACCTGGTTCCTAAATCTCTGTCTTACCATTATACAGGGTGAGTCACCTAACATTACCGCTGGATATATTTCGTAAACCACATCAAATACTGACGAATCGATTCCACAGACCGAACGTGAGGAGAGGGGCTAGTGTAATTGGTTAATACAAACCATAAAAAATGCACGGAACTATGTATTTTAACACAAACCTACGTTTTTTTAAATGGAACCCCGTTAGTTTTGTTAGCACAGCTGAACATATAAACAAATACGTAATCAGTACCGTTTGTTGCATTGTAAAATGTTAATTACACCCGGAGATATTGCAACCTAAAGTTGACGCTTCAGTACCACTGCTCCGCTGTTCGATCGTGTGTATCGGAGAGCACCGAATTACGTAGGGATCGAAAGGGAACGGTGATGGACCTTTGGTACAGAAGAGACTGGAACAGCACATTACCACATTCTAACACCTTTTTATTGGTATTTTTCACTGACGCACATGTACATTACCATGAGGGGTGAGGTAAACGTACACTCGTGGTTTCTGTTTTCAATTACGGAGTGGAGTAGAGTGTGTCCCGACATGTCAGGCCAATAGATGTTCAATGTGGTGGCCATCATTGGCTGCACACAATTGCAATCCCTGGCGTAATGAATGTCGTACACGCCGCAGTACATCTGGTGTAAAGTCGCCGCAGGCTGCCACAATACGTTGTTTCATATCCTCTGGGGTTGTAGGCACGTCACGGTACACATTCTCCTTTAACGTACCCCACAGAAAGAGGTCAAGAGGTGTAAGATCAGGAGAACGGGCTGGCCAATTTATGCGTCCTCCACGTCCTATGAAACGCCCGTCGAACATCCTGTCGAGGGTCAGCCTAGTGTTAATTTCGGAATGTGCAGGTGCACCATCATGCTGATACCACATACGTCGACGCGTTCCCAGTGGGACACACTCTATTCCACTTCGTAATTGAAAACGGAAACCACGTGTGTACGTTTACCTCACCCCTCATGGTAATGTACATGTGCGTCAGTGAAAAAGACCAATAAAAAGGTGTTAGCATGTGGACGTAATGTGCTGCTCCAGTCTCTTCTGTACCTAAGGTCCATCACCGTTCCCTTTGGATCCCTACGTAATTCGATGCTCTCCGAGATACACGATCGAACAGCGGAGGAGTGGTACTCAAGCGTCAACTTTAGCTTACGATATCTCCGGATGTAATTAACATTTTACAATGCAACAAACGGCACTGATTACGTATTTGTTTATATTTTCAGATGTGCTAACAAACCTAACGGGGTTCCATTAAAAAAAACGTATGTTTGTGTTAAAAAACATACTTCCGTGCATTTTTTGATGGTTTGTATTAACAAATTACACTAGCCCCTCTCCTCACGTTCGGTCTGTGGAATCGATTCGTCAGTATTTGATGTGGTTTACGAAATATATCCAGCGGTAACGTTAGGTGACTCACCCTGTATAATCTACTCTATGCAAAATTCTACCAGACGGCTTCCTCTTTCATTTCTTAGCCCCAATCCATATTCACCTACTATGTTTCCTTCTCTCCCTTTTCCTGCGTCTATATCTGTTTCTCCGTGGGTCGACTTCAACGGCGTAAGGGGTCGCTTGTGGCGAGGAGGCGCGGACCGCGGTTCTGGGCGAGCCTTTAAGCAACGCGCAAGCGCTAAGCTGGGCCTCGCTTATGGGAGGAGGACAAGAGGAGAAGGCCGGTGCTCAGAGTTAGAGACCGGCAGTTTCAGGTTTGCCACGGTCTGCAAGATACACAAAGGAGAGAGAGAAGCAGAATGTTACTGGGTTAACTGGCCGTGGTGTTGGATGTGCAAACCGCACGGCTCTGAAAGCTAAAGTTTCGATCTCAGCGCGACGCATTGTTTTGAACGCTAAAGTCAAGTTAAGTTTATTCATGTCTTCTGAACTCTTAAATTCACTTGGTGAATATTACGCCGGGTTCCAATGGCGAACGGCTGGCCGTCATATTGAACCTCTGATTAAAGCTCGAACTTGCAAGTTGGTCTCGGCGAAGACTTACGTTCCAGCGCGCGCTCCGTCAGTGTTAACCGCGTTGTCTTTGCTGTCGAACTGTTGACCTTGACCGTCACTTTAAATTTCTTTGTTTATTTTCATTTTTTTAAAATCATTACAGTCAGTTGCAGCCATTTGCTCGAGTGGGCGGGGCAGTGGTGTTAAATATTGCGTAATTAAATTTTTTATTATGTGTGCGGTAATTAAGCCCCTCTCTGTTCCAGAAGCCCTCTAGTATTTATGAAGCATTTAATTAATTTGGCACGCGCCATGACATGCTGGTAAACGACACAAGTTGTTGTTGAAAGCTGTGCTTCGACCAGATGTGACAGCAGACGCCAGTTTAGTGAAAATGTGCCCCCGAATGGTTATTTGTACAACTGGGATCAAGCGGCATGATGGATGTCCAGTCAGTAAACGATTATATTTATAAATATTGTTATTCTTCTGGATACGTCATTTTTCAAATTAATACTTTTCAAGCCAAGCTCTGGATCAATAATTCGTTAACTGGCAAAGTTCACCCATTAGCACAACGTAAAATTTGGCTGAGTGCCGCATATTATTGGCTAATGTTTGTAGTGAGTGTCGAGTTTATTTAAAAAATTGGTGTTTTGATTACAAGTACTGAATGCCGCTTGAGGTGCTGGTTAAACTATCGAACTTTTGCTTAATGTAGCTAAGAACTTTCTTATTGTGTACCTGATTTGTTCAGTTTATTTTGTATACATTTTGCTAGTTGTTTAAATTCTTAACTGTTATGGGCTTCAGTCTGGTGGCCTTCCTAACATTTAAAATGCCGAATCAAAAAAACCGTCAGCCGTCTAAATTTCCAGTTGATATTTTATTAAGTAACCAGTTTCAGCGCTACATTGCGCCATCTTCAGACATCCTGACCGATACGTAGAGAGAATCCCACCTCTGGCCCAGTCAAACTAGGGTTCAGAATTTAGTGATTGGTGCCACTTTGACTGGACCAGAGGCCCGATTCATTCTACAAGTCGATTAGTTGGTCTGAAGGTGGTGTAATGAAGGGCTGAAACTGGTTACTCAATAAAATAGAAACTGGACACTTAGACTGCCGCATCTGTTTTGATTCGACATTTTATACTGAATAACCGAAGTCCCGCTGCCACCTGTACAAAGACGGACTTAAAGTAACTTCTTAATACCTGCATTAAAAGTTGTGCACAACTACTCATTAATTGCTTGAGTGCCATAAGCCGGTAACGCTGTTTGGGTGTGTGTTTTGAACGTCCAATGCGAAAGCCGTTTCCATACCAATGTTGCAAAGGAATACTTTAGCATTTTGTGTTTGACAGTGGCTCAAACATCTCCTTGATTAACCGGTGGTATCCCATTTCAGTAAATAGATAATGATACAAGTTTTGTGACTTGACATAGGAATTTATAATAAAAATATTTTAATTCAGGGATGATGCGTCATATTGAACTTGAGGAATAGAAGTGGAAAATAAGATATTATAGTTCCGTGGAAAATGAGGTTTAGGAACCTTCTACGGTGTGTCGTGTACTGCGAGAGTCTTTCATTTGTAATGTGACAGTTGTCTTATTCTACAGCCTTACGTTCATCGGGAATTGTTTAATCTTTTAATATTGTACTGAATCTACAACTAGTTAGGGATTTTAAGTGGCGCATAAAAGCATCCGTTACAAGAAAATATAAAAATGTTAATTTTGAATTTTGATGAAGTGCTTACTAGTTTCGACGTGGAGTACTACTTCTGTTGTATGGTTACGAAGTTTGCTGTTCTGATTTGGACTTGAGCTGAATTAGATACATTCTTGAAATAGGACTAAGAGCATTTTACGCTACTGACAGTTTATTTACTCGGTGAAGTGAAATTACTCGTTGCCTTTGGATAATTTTTCGTGTAATATCACAGTTACGATGTTTTCCCCTCGACTTCTGATGTCAGTGAGACAATTCAGGGTTTACTAAGGATCAGCAGAACAGTATTAATTACAGAAATATCTGCTGAAATCCTATTTTGTGTGAATTCTGTCTGTGTTGGTGACTACATCTCAAAGCACACAGGTGTGCTCGAGACAGTCGGTTGGTCGAATACCTGCACCCGAAGAATATAAGCGTGTAGGATAAGAGAACCGCCACAGTGGCGACGCTCCTATAGGTAGAAATTTCGTTCATATGAAGAGGGAGGTGGTAAATAAAGAGTGTAGTCGGCGACTGGTGGCGACGCGGATGGAAGGCGGGCTAAACAGCGCCGTGTGTTTCGGCGGCGCGGGTGGTCAAGCGAAGGTCCGAGCGCCGCAACAGCAAAGTGGACGAGCCGAAAGCGGTCCAGGGACGCCGTCGCCAAGCCGGCGAGAACAGCCGTGATCGCATGGTGACCCCCGGCGGGTTGTCCAACCTTAAGCAGACCGGCACCTAACCTAGGATACTCGTGCTACCTTAAACCACAACAGGTCCAGTCACTGGCCACCATCGCGGACGTCACAGACGGGAGATGCCGTTGCGGGCAGCTGTGGCCAGCAGAAGCGTAAGGAGCATCGTGTCGCGCCGAGGGACGACGGCGAACAGGCACCGAGGAGCTGGTGGCAGTTCGGTCCTCTGTGAGCCCGTCAGCAGCCCTAGAAACCAAGCCGGCAGCTGTCATCACCATCGACACGGCACGCTGTACAGCTTTCTACGTTGACATATTCCTTGGCAATAAAGTAGGTCATCGTGTACAAAGACATAGAGTATGGAACTGCACCGAGGTAAGAAATGAGCTTTGCAGGGAAGTGCTAAGCGATGAATGTGCCGGAGATCTTGAAATTGCGGATACTTTATTCAAGACTTGTGGATACTAAACGGTCCCGTAATGACCAAAGAATTATACAGGATTGGTAGTGATCCCTTTCTTTGGGAGACTCTACTGGAAGGTACTAACAAATCTGGTAGAAAAGGAAACAAGTCTCAAGCGGCAAGAAGAGCAAGCGGTAATGGGCATCTTCTATATATATATAGGGTGGTCCATTGCTAGTGACTGGGACAAATATCTCACGAAATAAGGATCGAACGAAAAAACTACAAAGAACAAAACTCGTCTAGCTTAAAGGGGGTGGCCCGCTACATGGCATTGCCATAGGTCAAACGGAAATACAACTGCGTTTTTTAAATAGGAACCCCCAACTTTTTATTACATATTCCCTTACTACGTAAAAAAATATGAATGTTTTAGTTGGACCACTTTTTTCGCTTTGTGATAGATGGCGCTGTAATTATCACAAACGTGGTATCACGTAACATTCCGCCAGTGCAGACGGTATTTGCTTCGTGATACATTATCCGTGTTAAAATGGACCGTTTACCAACTGTGGAAAAGGTCGATATCTTGTTAATGTATGGCTATTGTGATCAAAATGCCCAACGGGTGAGTCCTATGTATGCTGCTCGGTATCCTGGACGACATCATCCAAGTGTCCGGACCGTTCGCCGGATAGTTACGTTATTTAAGAAAACAGGAAGTCTTCAGCCACATGAGAAACGTCAACCACGACCTGCAACAAATGATGATGCGCAAGTAGGTGTTTCAGCTGCTGTCGCGGCTAATCTGGACATCAGTAGCAGAGAAATTGCGCGAGAACCGCGAATCTCAAAAACGTCGGTGTAGAGAATGCTACATCAACATCGATTGGACCCGTACCAAATTTCTATGCACCAGGAATTGCATGGCGACGACTTTGAACGTCGTGTACAGTTCTGCCACTGGACACAAGAGAAATTACGGGACGATGACAGATTTTTTGCACGCGTTCTATTTAGCGAAGAAGCGTCATTCACCAACAGCGCTAACGTAAACCGGCATAATATGCACTATTGGGCAACTGGAAATCCACGATGGCTGCGACAAGTGGAACATCAGCGACCTTGGCGGGTTAATGTATGGTGCGGCATTATGGGAGGAAGGATAATTGGCCCCCATTTTATCGATGGCAATCTAAATGGTGCAATGTATGCTGATTTCCTACATAATGTTCAACCGATGTTACTACAAGATGTTTCACTGCATGACAGAATGGCAATGTACTTCCAACATGATGGATGTCTGGGACATAGCTCGCGTGCGGTTGAAGCGGTATTGAATAGCATATTTCATGACAGGTGGACTGGTCATCGAAGCACCATACCATGGCACGCACGTTCACCAGATCTCACGTCCCTGGATTTCTTTCTGTGGGGAAAGTTGAAGGATATTTGCCATCGTGATCCACCGACAACGCCTGACAACATGCGTCAGCGCATTGTCATGCATGTGCGAGCATTACGGAAGGTGAACTACTGGCTGCTGAGAGGAATGTCGTTACACATATTGCCAAATGCATTCAGGTTGACGGACATAATTTTGAGCATTTATTGCATTAATGTGGTATTTACAGGTAATCACGCTATAACAGCATGCGTTCTCAGAAATGATAAGTTCACAAAGGTACATGTATTACGTTGGAACAACCGAAATAAAATGTTCAATCGTACCTACGTTCTGTATTTTAATTTTAAAAACCTACCTGTTACCAACTGTTCGTCTAAAATAGTGAGCCATTTGTATGTGACTATTAAAGTGCCATCTATCGCAAAGCGACAAAAGTGGTCCAACTAAAACATTCATATTTCTTTACGTACTACACGAATATGTAATAAAAAATGGGGGTTCCTATTTTAAAAAAATTATGCAGTTGATAATCGTTTGACCTATGACAGCGCGATCTAGCGGGCCAACTGTAGCCCCATCTGGTTTCCCGTTTCAAGCTAGACAAGTTTCGTTCTTTGTAGGTTTTCCGTTTGACGCTAATTTCGTGAGATATTTGGATGTGAATAACCACAATGCTTGGACTGGAGACATAGAGAAGGCGTATGGTTATGTGGGAAAAGATGAAAGAAATACATTTGGTTCAATGACTGATAAAGGCTGCTATCAAATTATATCAAAAAATTGCGGTCTGGACCGCTCCACCATACTCCACACCTATAAATCCCTCATCCGCCCTTTCCTGTGTTACGCCCATCTGGCCTGGATCTCCGCCCCCCCCCCACCCACCTTTTACAAATCCCTTCAGATCCTTGAACGCCATGCTCTCCGCCTCGCCTATCACATCCGTCTCCCCTCCCCCACGCGGATCCTGTACGACCTCATCCCGTTCCCTCACCTCCTCCTTTTCCTTGAAAGGATACGGATCCTCTACACCTCCCGTAAACTCGATCCTCCTCACCTGCTTGTCTCCCCCATCCTCTCCCACCCCCGCCCACTGCCGCGCCTGTATTCCCACGTCCCACCTGCTCTCCATCTCTCCACCCTCCTTACCTTCTCCCAAGGTGGCTTCTGCCAATTCCCCCTCCCTGATGATGCCCTCCTTCCCTCCATCTACCTGTCCTACCAACTTTGATCCTCCCTCCCTCTTCCTGTGTTTGTTCCTTTGGGCACCCTCCCTCCCTTCTCTCCTTCTCTCCCCCTTTCCTCCCTCCTCCCTTTCTCCCCACTCCTCCCCTGGACTTCCCCTCCCTCGTCCCTCTACTCCTCCTCCCATTTCCTCTGCCATTGGCATCTTTGTTCTCCTCTCCCCCCCCCTCACCCCCTCTTGGCAGGTCCCCGGACTCGCACACATTCTGTGGACATTCGCGTGCTGGAGATCATCGCCATCCGTGTCTCGTGTGTGCCGTCGTGTTTTGTGTTCAGTGTTAACCGTCATGCTCCATCGTTCACGTGTACCATCAAAGTCATCAGTGCTTGTGCGTTGTGTCATCAGTTTGTATTGTGGATTGTCATCGAGTGTGAATGGCTTCATGTTTTTTTATGTTCATGTGTCTATTGTTTTTTCCCAACCATTTTGTTCCACCTCATGTGTCTTCTCTGTTTTACCATTGTAATATCTTGGGCTGAAGAGCGGCGTAATGTGCTGCTGCCAGCCTACCTGTTTTTATACAGGTATTAAAATCACAATAAAGAAAAAAAATATATCAAAATAAAACAGCGACAGTAAGGACTGGGAATAGTCGGACTGTAGAATTGAAGGTGACTAACAGTCTGCGGCAGGGATGTGAGCTGCAGCAGATCCTCTCTAAGCTGTATCTACGAGTACTCCTACAGATTTGGCATGGAAGATGCCAGGTTAAAGGACTGGAGGTAGGGAACAGCAAAATATTTAGCACGTACTTTGCAAATGACCGGATTATACAAGATGAAGATGAAGTTGATCTAAGATTTATGATAATAAAACGTAAAAAGTAATGTAATTAAAGTGGGCTGAAGCTGATTATGAAGAAGTGGGAGTACCTGGCCATTGGAACAAAACAGTAAATAATTTGGAGGTAGATAGAAAAGTTATTGTAGATACGGGAAAGCAAAATACCTTAGGAATATTATTTAACAAATAGCGCACAAGTAATAATGAAATCACAAGCAATAAAATACGTGCTCTAACAGAGGCAATGAACCCTGATCTCTGGAACAAACACATAAGTACAACAACGAAGAAGTAGTAGTGTAGCTTTGTATGGAGCAAAAGCCTGGGACGTAAGCATAAAATAAATGAACTGGTTGCCACTGGAATAGGTTACTTAATATTGCTGTACTACAGCGGATACGATAAGAAATGACATAATCCGACAATGGACATAAGTGGGCAGGGACGTCTCCGACTACATCCAACAAAAACGGTTAGCATGAACGGCCATTAATGAAGACAAAATACCATATAGGATACGACGATGGATACCATCCTAGCGGAAGAAAAGGGGTCGCCCAAGGCAGAACTGACAAAATGATGTGAAGAAGGCAATGTAAACGAGGGAAATGATCGTTGAGGAATGTCAGGACAGAAAAAGGAGACCGAGGGCGAAGAAGCGGTGGTAGCCTTAGATTATCCGCAAGAATAGGAGAAGTTTACGAGGGCAGAAATAGATTATAAATGGTAGTTAATGTAACGATATATGGTGACAGTTGTGAGACCTCAGGGGAGACTGTGGATAGCAGAAGTGGAGTAGAGTTAACGAGTGAGGATTCAGTGGGCTCCAGAAATGAAGTATCTGCAATCAGTAAGTCAAGTGAGTCATATGAAGGGGCTACGAGTATGCCCTTAGGAGTCCGCACAGTTAGCTGTGCAGTCTAACGAACAGCTTTCCGGGCAGTAAGGCGTGCCGGTTCCAGGCACGAATTCGCCCGGCGGATTACTGTCGAGGTCCGTTATGCCGGCCAGTCTGTGGATGGTATTTAGGGCGGTTTTCCATCTGCCTCGGCGAATGCGGGCTGGTTCCCCTCATTCCGCCCCAGTTACACAATGTCGGCGATTGCTGCGCAAACACTTTCTCCACGTACGCGTACACCATAATTATTCTACCACGCAAACATTGGGGTCACACTCGTCTGGTATGAGACGTTCCTCCTGGGTCCACTGGGGGGCCAAACCGCACAATAACGCTGGGTTCGGTGTGCGGCGACGGTGGGGTGAGTGGACTGCTGTAGCCTATAGTGGGGTTGTGAACCACTGAGGACTACGGCGGGGACGGAGCCTCTCCGTCGTTTCTAGGTCCCCAGTTCCATACAATATAATACAATGCCCTGAGACATATGTACACAGGATCAGAAAGTAAGCTAAAATATAAGTTAGATACTAAACTGAAAACATGTGAAAATGAGATGTCATCCAAATTCGAATCTAGTATCCCAATGCACAAGGCTCAAAGTTGGAGTCTACGATTATGACCTGAAACTTCATAATAAGGAATTAATAACTAAACTATAATGTAATATTTGAAAATTAGAAGATCAAGAGAGAAGTAATTTTAAAACCTGACGTAGCGATCCAGATTCGGAAAATCGAAGAAGAGGTCATAATCGAATTTAATTTGGTACGACCTATGACTGAAGCAAATCAATCAGAAGTATTCAGTAGATGTCACGAGGAACTGACCGAAGTGTTTGATCAGAAAAGGCAAAGAAAAGTTAAAAGATTATAATTTTATCAATGCAGTGGAAGTCCCTGTAGTTCGATCTGTAGTAACTAAACAGAAACGGATAGTTTTACAACCTTGGATAAATGTACGATTTTATATTTCCAAGTAGGTATACCAAGATATATGACAGTGAAAAATCTAGTCATTAGAAGTTTGCCATTAACACGGGGGTGAAATTTTAAGTACTGTAGTGGAAGATTGAGTTCATAAGGAGACCCTAGTGTGTCTTCAGGTGTCAAGTCTTGTGGTAATAGGCACGTGAGAAACAAAGATTATGTGAGAGGTAGCTTAAGTAATAATTAAATAGCGTATAACTTAGTAGCTGTAAAGTGAATAAAGTTAGGTTCTGGAGGAATAAATATGATGCCATTCAATAGTGTCAGTGAGATTTGGTTACCAAGATGAGTTGAGTCTTTATTTGTACTAGTCTTGAAAGTGAGATTTAATTTTTAATTCCAGTTGACTCTTTAATTGTGGCAATATTGTCAGTCAGACTTGAGTATCAAAGTGAGATAAATGCTTATTTCTTTTTATTTGGAATAAAGTTATATGTAGCAAATGTAATAACATCAACCACGTAAATATGAGGTAACGGAGAAGTATATCGTCAGCGATTCAACGAGTTTAACCCCGTCTGAAGAATACTTGTAAAAGTATTTCGGCATACCGTCTGAAAAAAGGCAATTCTTGTGGGAGGGCCTACTGGGTTCATTCACCGTTAGTTGGGAATAAGTTAGTAACTAGCCAAGATGAAGAAGAATTGCTGGTGACAACCACGTGATGAGACGATTTAAAAGACTCCGTTACTAATTAATAAAAGGTGGTGTGACAAATAAACTTAGCACGCTTGTGTGCATAACTTTGTTCTGCAAGTTGTACCTAATTATAATCTAAGTGTCCGCAGCTCGTGGTCGTGCGATAGCGTTCTTGCTTCCCGCGCCCCGGTTCCCGGGTTCGATTCCCGGCGAGGTCAGGGATTTTCTCTGCCTCGTGATGACTGGGTGTTGTGTGATGTCCTTAGGTTAGTTAGGTTTAAGCAGTTCTAAGTTCTAGGGGACTGATGACCATAGATGTTAAGTCCCATAGTGCTCAGAGCCATTTGGATCATTTTTTTTATAATATAAGTGAACGATACAACGTTCTCACGATATGTATGAATTGCTGTTGATTCAGAGTGAAGAATGTGGTGGAATGATTTTTGGAAGTGACTAATTCCAATAAACGCAAAATAACCACTGACTACAGGGATCTTGAACATGCAATGTTACAAGTAACTATAGCAACCAATGAATGCGTGTGACCTGGTTGACCACTTTGTATTGATTGGAGATGTGTGAACTGTGCTATATGTATATATCTGTTCTAGTCTAATGGATCGAGGTATAGAAAAAAATGTAGTTAAAAGGCTAGGATAAAACATATAATACTAGGAGTGAAAAAATGAGGGGGGGGGGGGGCTTCCTACTTTACTCTGCTATTCAAAGTTGATTGACTACTTCATGTGGATACGTTATTGTGGACACTATTCTCACACGTTGATTTGAAAATTGAAGAAATATGGACTAAATGTCATTTATGGGAATCGTTGTTAAGTAAAGTGTTGTGACTTGGCAAGACAGCCAAACCACTATGAGAGGAAGCCGAAGGCACGCGTTTAAGCTCACGCAGGCTGGCGTGAGATATGGAACAGTTAATGGAATAGAAACTAGCAAAAAAAGGTACGTAGCTTCTGGAATACTAATTTCAATCCATAATTGGTGAACATCGGTCTGACGGTACATGCATCACAAGATAAATAGCAAATGATAATGGCGCCTTGCTAGGTCGTAGCAAATGACGTAGCTGAAGGCTATGCTAACTATCGTCTCGGCAAATGAGAGCGTAATTTGTCAGTGAACCATCGCTAGCAAAGTCGGCTGTACAACTGGGTCGAGTGCTAGGAAGTCTCTCTAGACCTGCCGTGTGGCGGCGCTCGGTCTGCAATCACTGACAGTGGGGACACGCGGGTCCGACGTATACTAATGGATCGCGGCCGATTTAAAGGCTACCACCTAGCAAGTGTGGTGTCTGGCGGTGACATCACATAAAATGGTTTTGTCGTGTTGTAGAAGTAAATGTTAAGTGACAAGCTAATATTTGATGGTGTTCGGTTTGTGGGGCGCTCAACTGCGCGGTCATCAGCCCCGTACACTCCACTGTATTACACAGTCCAAAGGTAGCTCTTGACACGTATGATAAGATGATGATGAAATGATGACAACACAAAGCTTTATTGGGAAGTGTGTCCTGACAAAAAAGAGATTATCGATGTAAATGTAAAAAATTTTGTGAGGGAAAAACCGAAAATGATCGGTCTTTGTTGCAGAGACTAGGCTGTCACCCTGAGTTAAACCTCGTCTAGGCGTCAAGGGATGTAAGGGATCGATTATTGCGACTGTAGTAATTTACTCTGTAAGCCAACTCCACTCCCTTCTCACCTGGTGGCGATGTCTGATAAAAATCCAGCTGACGGTGCAACCACAGTCCAAAATGGAGGGGAGTTGGGTAGTTGTACGGCTAATTCTTCTGAAAAAGTGTTGAACAAAGCACGACATCCGCCATTTGACACCGCTTTCAACCTTGCAACTGCCAACTGCCGACCAACAGCGGACAGCCGGGCGAGAATTGCCATGCATCAAAGAGCTCGTAATCACAACAGCCGAAGGATGAACTCATATAAAATATTATAAAATAGAAAGGAGTCCTGTAATATGTATGATTTTGTCTGGTATTAATCTATACAGCGCCAAGCCAGGGCCGGCCGCTGTGGTCGAGCGGTTCTAGGCGCTTCAGTCCGGCACCGCGCGGCTGCTACGGTCGCAGGTTCGAGTCCTGCCTCGGGCACGGATGTGTCTGCTGTCCTTAGGGTAATTAGGTTTAAGTAGTTCTGAGTCTAGGGGGCTGAAGACCTCAGATGTTAAGTCCCATAGTGCTCAGAGCCATTTGAGCCAGGTTGTGTATTTATTCTTGAACACTGTACTGATAACTAGTTAGGGATTTTAACTGGCGTATTAATGTATTCTTTACAAGGACATATAACGATGTAGATCTTGAATTTTGATGGAAATATGATCTATTTCTGTTGAATGGTCACGAAGTATGCTGCTGTGAACTGGAGTTGAGCTTACTTAGAAACAATCTTGAAACAGGATTGAGAGCAGTTTACGCGAATAGTAGTATACTGGCTCGATGTCAGTGAAATTACCCTTTGGTTAGTCAGAGTTCAGTGCAGCAAGTCAGGGCTTTTTAACGATTAGTAGAATTGTATTAATTACGGGGATTTCCATCAAAGCCCTATTTTGTATTACTTCTCCCTGAGGCTACATCTCGATGCACTCAAATTTCCCTAGGCCAGTCGGTTGATCGAACACCTGCACCCGAGGAATAAAAGCCTCTAGAACAGGAGAACCGCGACAGGGGCTGAAGCTGACAGACATGTATAGAACCCAAACAGCGGGGAAGGGATGACAGCCGCCTTCGGAACATAACAGCTCTGCACCTGAGGCCAGTGACCCATCTCGTCTGAATACAGGTGTTATGTGTGTTCACTGAGCCGGAACTGGACAAAAGAAACGGTCGTTAGAGTATGGAGCAGCAGCATTCCACACGCATTCCAAGCAACGTAAGGCAATCCCCTACTCCCGACCTAGTTCAAGCGTCCCCAAGACTATCAGCCATTATTAATTTAATCTTTAGCTGTTTATGAAGTCTATTTTTCAATGATATGAAGGTTCGATGTGGCCCACCATGAATTCCCCTCCCATACCACCCTCTTCATCTCAATCTAACACTTACACACTGCGTCCTCAATTATTTGTTCGATTTGTTCCAATCTCAGTCTCCCCCTAAAGCTTTTATCCTCTAATATCAAAGTAGTTATTCCCTGATATCCTTAACACACATCTTGCCATCCTGTCTCTTCTTCTTGGCCTTGCTTTCCATGCGTGCCTATCTTCTGCAGCGACCCATGCCATTTCTTATATGTCTGTCACCTAACTTTCAACATTCTTCTGTAGCACCACATCATAAACTCTTCGATTATCATCTGTTCCAATTTTCCCATAGTCCACAATTTACTACCATGCAATGCTTCTTCATATTAAGATCTACGTTTGATACCAGTAGAATTCGTTTGACAAGGAACACACTCTTTGCCTGTGCTCGTCTGCCTCTTACGTCCAATTTCCTTCGCCTATCATAGGTTATTTTGCTTCGTCTACTTCATGACCACCAATTAAGTTGTTAAGCTTCTCCCTACCCTCATTTCTGCAACTTCTAGTTACTTTCGTCTTTATCCAGTTTACTCTCAGTCCATATTCTGTACTCAAGAGACTATTCATTTCATTCAACAGATCCTGTCATTCTTCTTCATGTTCGCTAAAGATAGCAATGCCATTAGCGAATCTTATCTCTGATACCCTTTCATATACATTTTAATCACACTCTTGAAACTTTAGTTGTATCGTTGTTTTTCGATGAGTAGATTGAATAGTGGGGTCGAGAGACGGCATCTCTGTCACACTCTTTTTGGTCCTCCATTGTTATTTTTTCCTCTTGGCTCTTACACGTTTCGTCTTATCAAGCACATCATCAGAACTGCCTCTGTGGTGCAATTACCTTTCTAAAGCATAACTGATCGTCAAACAAGAGATCCTCGAGTTTCTTTTACATTATTGTCCACAAATGTTCTTGTTAGCAACTTGGATGCATGAGCTGTTAAGCTGATTGTGCTATAATTCGCGTTTTTTCCTGTTTTTGCTATGTTCGGAACTGTGTCGATGATTTTTGTCAGGGTCTGATGGTTCGTCACCAGTTCCATAAACATCAACTTAACTAGCAATTTAGCTGCCATTCGATATGATTTTAGAATTCGCAATGGAATTTTATATATCTCTTTTGTCTTTTTTAATCCCAATTCTTCCAAAGATCTTTTTAATTCTAATACGGGATTCCCTAACGAAAAATGGTTCCTGTGGCTCTGAGCACTATGGGACTTAACATCCCGGGTCATCAGTCCCCTAGAACTACCTAAAATTAACTACCCTAAGGACATCACGCACTTCCATGCCCGAGGCAGGATTCGAATCTGCGACCGTGGCAGTCATGCGGTTCCGGACTGAAGCGCCTAGAACCGCTCGGCCACAACGGCCGGCTATTCCCTATCTCTTCCAAATTGACTCCAGTTTCTTCTTCTATCGTGTCATCAGACAAGAGACCTTCAGTCTACCATGTCACTGTTCTCTCCTTTCATTTTAACAGTGGTAATCACATTGCACTCTTAATGTTACCACCTGTACTTTTAATTTCATCGAAAGTGGTTTTGACTTTCCAATTTCCTTCACAATTTTCCGTTGTCTTTCCACCATGGCTGTCCTGCACTTCTTACTTACTTCATTCTTCTTTAGTTTCTTCATTAGTTTAGATGATTCCTGTCTTTCCCTAAACATTTATGTGCTTCTTTCATCGATAAATTGAAGAAATTTCTCCGTTAGCCAACGTTTCTTCGTAGTTACCTTCCTTGTACCTCTGTTTGACTGTCTAATATCGGTGATTGTCCTCTTCAGAGGCGTCCACTCCTATTCAACGGAACTGCCTGCTACGGTTTTCCTTATCGCAGTTTGTACATCCTTAGAGAACTTCAAGGCGTCCCATCACTCCTCAGTATTTCAGTATTACACTTCCTTCCCCACTGGTTCTCCCCGACGATTCTCTTAAACCTCAGTCTGTTTATCATTACTAAATTGTGATCTGAGACTATATCTGCTCCTGAGTACGCCTTACATTCCAATATCTGATTTCCGAATCTCTGCTTGACCATCATGTAATCTAACTGAAATATTCCCGTATCTTCCTGCCTTTTCGAAATATACCTCCTTCTCTTGAGATTTTTGAACATAATATTCGCTAGTACTATCTGAAATTTATTCCAGAATTCAATTAGGCTTTCTCCTCTCCTCTCATTTTCCATAAGCATTTCCACTACTCCTTCCCCTACAACTGCATTCCACTTCCCCATGACGTTTAGATTTTCATCTCCCTTTACGTACTGTATTAGCCTTTCAATATTCTCATATACATTCTCTCTCTCTCTCTGCATCTCCAGCTTGCGACATCGGGATATCTACCTGCGCTCTCCTTGTCGGTGTAGGTTTGCTACAGATTCTGATGAAAATAATCCTATCACTGAACCATTCACAGTAACGCACTCTCTGCCCAGCCTCCCTACTCATAACGAATCCTATTTGCATTGGACCATTTACTGCTGCTTTGGTGTTACCTTGCACTCATCTGACCAGATAGCCTTGTCTTCTTATCATTTCATTTCACTGATGTTCACTTTATCTAGTTTGAGCCTTTCCCTTTGCAGAGTTTCTAACTTCTCTACCACATTCAAATTTCTGACACTCCGCCGGCCGCTGTGGCCGAGCGGTTCTAGGCGCTTCAGTCTGGAACCGTGCTGCTGCTACGGCCGCAGGTTCGAATCCTGCCTCGGGCATGGATGTGTATGATGTCCTTAGGTTAGTTAGGTTTAAGTAGTTCTACTTCTAGGGGACTGATGACCTCAGATGTTGAGTGCCATAGTCCTTAGAGCCATTTGAACCATTTCTGACACTCCACGCTCCGACACATACAACTTTATCCCTCCGCTGGTTATTCCATCATTTGCGAACGGTCACCTACTCATCGGCAGTCGTCTCCCAGAGATGCGAAAATTCACGTCCCATTGTTTTTTTTTTTCAATTGCTGGCCGCATATTTTGTGAGTACGCATTATGTGACCTTAATGCAGTGACTTCTAGTGCCTTTTTCATCCTCACGTCTTGAGTCACTGCTGATTCTTCCGTCTTTAAGGGACTTTCCCACCGCAAGGGCAGCAGAGTGGCTTGAACCTCCTCCGGCGTCTCAGATAAGGCCGTTGGCAGACCGAAGGAGACTTCTTATGCCAGAAGCCTTCGGTCATGCAAAGCGAGGGGCGCAGTGATTAGCAGAGTGGACTCGCATTCAGGAGGCCGACGGTCCAAACCCGCGTACGGCCATCCAGATTTACGTTTTCCGTTATTTCCGTAAGTTGCTCCAGGTAAATGTCGTTATGGTTCCTTTGAAAAGACACGGCCGAGTTCCTTCCTCATCCTTGACACCATCTAAGTTTGTGCTCCGTCTCTCGTGACCTCTATGGCGACGGGACGTTAAACCAAATCTTCCTTCCTTCTTTCCTTCCTTCAGTCGCCATTAGCGAGGGCATTTTTTTTTTCAAAATTTCTGCTGTGACTAAGCTTCAGTAGTAGTTAAATGCGCTATTCTTAGACCTTACACCACGGGTTCATCAAGATGTTATCTCGTTCATGAATGTGTTAAAATTTTCTATGTAGCTCCCTCCAAATCCCTAGTAAAAATATTGATTTGTAGTAAAAACTAGCTTTGGTGCAGCACGGGAGTAGATGGTACGTGACGACGGAGAGATCATGGTAAGCTGCCTTGCTGACAATATGGGTCCATGACTTCGTGGGTTTTGCGCCAGACTCGAACCCTTCCATCAGATCTTATCAACTGAAATCGGAACTCATCTGACCAGGCGACGATTTTCCAGTCGTTTAGAGTCCAACCAATATGGTCACAAGCGTAGGAGAGGCATTGCAGACGATGTTGTGCTGTTAGCAACGGTCCCCAGTTCGAGTCTCGGTCCGGCACACAGTTTAAATCTGCCAGGAAGTTTCATATCAGCGCACACTCCGCTGCAGAGTGAAAATCTAATTCTGGAAGCATCCCCCCCAGGCTGTGGCTAAGCCATGTCTCCGCAATATCCTTTCTTCCAGGAGAGCTAGTTCTGCAAGGTTCACTGGAGGGCTTCTGTGAACTTTGGAAAGTGGGAGACGAGGTACTGGCGGAAGCAAAGCTGTGAGGACGAGGCGTGAGTCGTGCTTGGGTAGCTCAACTGAGGACATAGGTTGCAAGTGTTACTCTGAGATAAAGAGGTTGGCACAAGAGAGGCATTTTTCATTCACCAGAAGACTGGTGACTGATAAAAAAAAGTTACTCGTAATTGTAATCCGTAGGTATTAAGTTATATTTACAGCCTTTAGACTTTTGTGTTTAGCCTGTAATGGTAATTTAACTGAGTCCGCCGGCCGAAGTGGCCGTGCGGTTAAAGGCGCTGCAGTCTGGAACCGAAAGACCGCTACGGTCGCAGGTTCGAATCCTGCCTCGGGCATGGATGCTTGTGATGTCCTTAGGTTAGTTAGGTTTAACTAGTTCTAAGTTCTAGGGGACTAATGACCTCAGCAGTTGAGTCCCATAGTGCTCAGAGCCATTTGAACCATTTTTTTAACTGAGTCCTTTAAGTACTACTTATTAGGATAACTTCACACTTTTCATTATTTAGAGTCAATTACCACTTTTCGCATCAATACAGATAACTTGTCTAAACCGGTGTGCAATATTTTTATCATCTAATGATTTTATAAGGCAGTAAATGACAGCATCATGTTCAAAAAATCTATGAGGGCAGCTCAGATTGTCTTGTAAAACGTTTATGTACATCCGGAACTTCAGAGGGTCTGTAACACTTCTTTGGTAACACCAGATTATTACTTGTGTTTTAGTCGATGACTTCCCGTCATTTACCAGGAACTATGATCCTTCTGACAGGAAAAAATCTAATCCAGTCGCACAACTGAGACGACACTTCATAGGTAACCAAATGGATTAGAAGTCGCTTGTGAGAAACGGTGTCAAAAGCCTTCTGTAAATCTAAAAATATGGAATCAATTTGACGTCCAATGTCGATGGCACTCATTACTTCAAAAAAATGGTTCAAATGGCTCTGAGCACTATGGGACTTAACATCTATGGTCTTCTAAACCTAACTAACCTAAGGACATCACACAACACCCAGTCATCACGAGGCAGAGGAAATCCCTGACCCCGCCGGGAATCGAACCCGGGTACCCGGGCGCGGGAAGCGAGAACGCTACCGCACGACCACGAGTTGCGGACTCTCATTACTTCGTGAGGATAAAGAGCTAGTTGACTTTCACGAGAATGATATTTTTTGAATACGTGTTGTTTGTTTGTCAATAAATCGTTTTCTTCGACATAGCTCATAATGTTCGAACACAATATATGTTTCAAAATCCTACTGCAACTCGACGACAACGATATGGATCTATTTCTTTTCTTGGGTATTGGTGTGATCTGTGAAACTGTCCAGTCCTTAGGTACGGACCTTCCGACGAGCTAGATGTTGTATATGACTGTTAAATTGGAGCTACTGTATCAGCACGTTCTGAAAGGTACCTCACTGGTACACATTCTACACCGGAGGATTGATTTAAGTTGCTTAGCTACACCGGGGATATCTACTTCAAGTTACTGATGTTGGCAGTTATTGTCATCCGTAACATTTCCATTGCTATCACGTTGTAGAGGTACTTCTTTCGTCTTGCCACTGGCATACATTACATATGACGAGAATCTCTTGGAGTTTTATGCATGATTTCGAGACAAAGTTTCGTTGTAGAAGCTATTAAAAGCATCTCGCATTGAAGTTCGCGAAAAATTTTACACCTTCTATAAATCTTGGAGATTTGTCGACTCTTTTAAATTTGGCATGATCTTTTCGTTTCTTCTGCAACACTTTTCTTAATTGTTTTGTGTACCATGGTGGATCAATACCATCTCTTATTAATTTATCTGATATATATCTTTCAATTGCCGTCGAAACTGTTTCTCTAAATTCAAACAACATCTGGTCTACATGTACACAGACTGGAGGGTGTGGAGACTGTCTCTTAGGAAAACGTCAGGCGAATTTTTATTTGCTTTTGTAAATAGGCGTATTTTCGGTTTATTTTTGGTGGGTTTGGATGTTACAATTTTTAGTCTCGCTTCAACAACCTTGTGGTCACTAATCCTTGTATCCCTCCCTAATGATGCTCCAAATCTGCTCAGGATTATTTGTTGCAAAGAGGTCAAGTATGTTTTCACATCAATTTACACTTCGAGTAGGCTCCTGAACTAACTGCTGAAATAGTTTTCTGAAAAAGCATTCATAACGATTTCGGACGACGTTTTATGCCTACCACCGACTTTAGTTTCGTTGACATATTGAGGTTAGATTGAAGTCATCACCAACTGTAATTATATGAATCGGGTACCTATTTAAAATTAGACTCAAGTTTTATTCGAACTTTTTTTATGTGAAGACAAGAAACACCGCTATGGCTGGAGAAAGATTATTAAAAGCACGAACGGTTACACGTCATTTTAGGCACATCCCCATACGATAAAAACTGGGACTAGAATGGAAATATTTTACATTTTTTTCGTTTTATAGGGACTTCGTGAAAAATGTTACGTGGAGTAGAATAAACCCACACATTAGGTACTGCATCTGCAACATTATTTAACGCTTTTCTTGAAGCCCATCCCTGTCATTCACGTCACTGGTAAAATTGAAACCCGCTTGAAATATTTGTCAAAAATATAAGACGGGTATCGCAAAAAAAATAAATAAATAAAATAAAACGAATATTTAGCGCAGAGAGAGATTAAAATAATCGCTTCAAAGCGTGTGAAATTGTATATAAGCACCAATAAAACCATACCTAAATGCCAGGTGGAGGCGATCTGAACTCGGCCATAAGGAACCATGAACTAGCTAAAGCCCTATGCAAGCAGCCACGGGGAAAACACCCCAGCGAGATGGCGCTAGACAAAGTGGGGCTACTGCAGCGACTGGCCAAACGTGGAAGAGGGGGAGATTCTGTACATGAAACAAATTACATTTTAATTCTGAAATCGATATAAAACATAGACGATGTGTGGATAGAAAACTAATGCTTTTAATCCCGTACGATATAGACGACCAATATTTAAATGTATTGTATTCCACGTGATGTGAGAACCAATGGAGAATTTACAAACAGTAAAAGTTTTTACCCGCAGCAAAATACGTTGTAGGAAATTCGAACAATAGGCTACCTGGAAAGGCAGTGTTTGAACTGTTCTGCAAGTGTGCCATCTCAGTCGGGGGCGGGGGGGGGGGGGGGGAGGTTCGGTAAATGGAACCAATTATTAACTTATTCCTGTTGCTAAATATAACCTCTACCCATGCTAAATCACAGTGTTCAACAATGAATCGCGGTCCTGCACTATCCACAAAGAACAGCACTTGTGTATAAGGTAGCGAACTGGAAAGGGGTTCAATTGTTACAATGATCTGTGGAGGCACAGCGGTGTTATTCCCAACGTCACTGGGTGGGGAGGCATAACTTATGACTACAAGTCTCGCGTGGTGGTGACTGAGGGAACTCTGACAGCATTACGGTACATTCTGTGTCCTCAGCTGTTACGTCCCATGCTGCATTACCGTGGCACCATTTTTCAGCTGGACAACGCTCTTCCACATATGGAATGTATCTTTATGAACAGTCTGTGTGACTTTGAGTTACTCCCACAGCCATTAACATTCCACAGGACTTGTGTGGGACAAGCTCGGACATCAACTGCCACCTTGTGCCGTTACCGAGGATACCAAGGACACCTTGCCTCAGGTGAGAATACGACAGATTTATGATGACCTTCCCAACTGAATCAGTGCATGGATCCAGGCTATACGAAGGTGCAACGCCATAATGTCAAAAGGCTTGTTTCTACGTCTGAAAGAAGATGTCTTTACAAATTATGAGCCAGTCGCTCTAAACACACGCTGTAACGGTCGTGAGCATCACTTACTTAGGTTTCGAGAGGGTGCGTTTCTGGATGAGGTATCGAATATATTGCTTCCCCCTACTTATACCTGCCGAGGAGATCACGAATATAAAATTAGAGAGATTAGAGCGCGCACGGAGGCTTTCAGACAGTCGTTCTTCCCGCGAACCATACGCGACTGGAACAGGAGAGGGAGGTAATGACAGTGGCACGTAAAGTGCCCTCCGCCACACACCGTTGGGTGGCTTGCGGAGTATAAATGTAGATGTAGATGTAGATGTAGAATGGACTTCATAAAAAGCATTAATCAAGAATGTCTTTAAGGCTACATTATCAACAACTCACTCAGTTTGAACGAGGTTGTGTAATAGGGCTAAAAGAAGTTGGATGTTCCTTCTGCGATACTGGAGGAAGACTTCGCAGGAATGTGACTGCTGATCATGATTGCCGTCAGCGGTGGTCACGAGAATATACTGTTACAAGAAGAACGGCCTCCGGACTGTTACGTGGCACTGCCGAGATGAAATACCATAGTGTTCAGCATATTACTCTTGCACACCATACTGCATCTGTAGTAGCAATTTCAGCAGCAGTTGGCACCACAGTGATACAACGAACTGTTACAAATTGAAACTTCCTGGCTGATTAAAACTGTGTACCTGACCGAGACTCGAACTCGTGACTTTTGCCTTTCGCGGGCAAGTGCTCTACCGACTGAGCTACCCAAGCACGGCTCACGCCCCGTCCTCACAGCTTTAATTCCGCCAGTACCTCGTCTCCTACCTTCCAAACTTCACAGAAGCTCTCCTGCGAAACTTGCAGAACTAGCACTCCTGGAAGAAAGGAGATTGCGGAGACATGGCTTAGCCACAGCCTGGGGGATGTATGTAGAATGAAATTATCACTCTACAGCGGAGTGTGCGCTGATATGAAACTTCCTGGCAGATTAAAACTGTGTGCCGGACCGAGACTCGAACTCGCCACCTTTGGCTTTCGCGGGCAAGTTTCGCAGGAGAGCTTCTGTGAAGTTTGGAAGGTAGGAGACGAGGTACTGGCGGAATTAAAGCTGTGAGGACGGGGCGTGAGTCGTGCTTGGGTAGCTCAGTCGGTAGAGCGCTTGCCCGCGAAAGGCAAGGGTCCCGAGTTCGAGTCTCGGTCCGGCACACAGTTTTAATCTGCCAGGAAGTTTCATATCAGCGCACACTCCGCTGTAGAGTGATAATTTCATTCTTGTTACTTCAATGACAGCTCCGTCGCAGAACCCTGTGGCGTACATTTCCCTGACCCCAGACCACCACCACTTACGACTTCAGTGTTGTCAAGCGGGAGCTCATTGCACGGCAGGGTGGAGGTCTGTTGTATATTCTGATGCAAGCTGTTTCTTTCTCGGTACTAATGATGGCCGTGTGTTGGTTAGGAGGAGAACACTTTGTAAGTAGGCTGTTTAGGTTTTTTTATTGGTAGCGCCACCTCTGTATGAAAATCACTGGCTGTGCTGTGTGCAGTCTGTGGCTGCTTTGCATTGTTGTCTGCCATTGTAGTGTTGAGCAGCGGCAGCTGGATGTGAACAGCGCGTAGCGTTGCGCAGTTGGAGGTGAGCCGCCAGCAGTGGTGGATGTGGGGAGAGAGATGGCGGAGTTTTGAAATTTGTCATGAACTGCTATATATATATATATATATATATATATATATATATATATATATGATATTAAGGTAAATACATTGTTTGTTCTCTATTAATATCTTTCATTTGCTATCTCTATCAGTAGTTAGTAGCTTCCATAGTTTGAATCTTTTATTTAGCTGGCTGTAGTGGCGCTTGCTGTATTGCAGTAGTGGGAGTAACCAAGATTTTTGTGAGGTAAGCGATTTGTGAAACGCATAGGTTAATGTTAGTCAGGGCCATTCTTTTTGTAGAGATTTTTGAAAGTCAGATTGCGTTGCGCTAAAAAAATATTGTGTATCAGTTTAAGGACAGTCATGTATAATTGTTAAAAAGGGGACGTTTCAACTTGAGGACATAGTAATGCCACTTCCTAAGAAGAAAAATAAAAATCAAAAATTGGCTCCCAATACCCCAAAGATTTCCCTCAAAGTCCCAAATTCCCAGAAAAGTCAAGAAGCGAACGAAGTTCCATTTATCACTATTATTAGGACAATAACAAATAATTAAATCAGGATTCTAAGACTTGACAATTTAGCAATCTACGAAAGAAAAGTTAAATTTCAGTAAAATTATAATCAAAGTCATAATAAATCGCAAAATTAGCATAAATTAACATTCGCAAAGTATGACCAACGATCCCAAAGAATGCTCCGTGTGAGTACTCTTTGGGAATCTTGAATAATGACTAAGTATAATTCAATGCATTGTCACTACGTTACGAGAGTTAGCCGAAGCAGGTCATGTATTTGAATGCTCGTACGTGTAGGCGCTTGGATTGTTTTGGAGATTGAATAATTGCGATCTATTCTGACGCAGTGATACGATCTTTTGACTCCAAATATCACGGCTTTAGAATTCGAACAGAGGACTTTTACCTACTAGAATAAAGTGAATTTTAACTAGATAATTGAACTAAACATTACTTAGACACTGATTTAGGCAACGAACACTGATGGCCAGTGGTTTGCCGGCCGCGGTGGTCTAGCGGTTCTGGCGCTGCAGTCCGGAACCGCGGGACTGCTACGGTCGCAGGTTCGAATCCTGCCTCGGGCATGGATGTGTGTGATGTCCTTAGGTTAGTTAGGTTTAAGTAGTTCTAAGTTCTAGGGGACTTATGACCTAAGATGTTGAGTCCCATAGTGCTCAGAGCCATTTGAACCATTTTTTTGGAGCCAGTGGTTTATGGAACTTCAGTGATAGGTCCGAAACATATAATTTAAATCCCCCCCAAGACCTGGGAAAGTTTTCTTCTCAAGGTCCGGTTAGGAAGTGACTGATATTGTGCAATAAAACACCCTCTCGTGCCAAGTCGTGCATTTGTGATATAAAATACTGACACGAAACTCCCGAGTAATAATTACGCGCAGCGATAATATTTGACTGTAGCGCTCGGCGCTTGTGTAGAATCTTTGACTCAAATAACAAGCCCACTGTTACGATTCCTTAAATACTTGAAATTACGACCAGCTTGTAAGGAATTTCTTGTGGATGTGACTGTATTGGTTTTATCATGAATATTTCATCATTAATCAGTTAAACATCGATTACGAACGATTAATTACGATTCTTGGTGAAATAAATATCTCACGCACGTCGACATTTCGGTTCAGCACTGTTATTTTGTGTAACGTCGTCTTCGTAACTTGACAACGATCTCAACACTCTACCGACTGTCGCTGAGTTTTAGCCGAGGCCAAGTACAAATCAAACCAAACCATCAAGAAGAAGAGCCCTTATAACCTGCACCTAACTTGCCTGAATGCTAGACGTACTGGACCTACACCTGAAGATACGGTTAGGGGGATGGTTACGTATGGTAGCAGGAGCTCTTCCGTGTTCATACCACGCAGCCTGACTGTAAAATTGTACGTCAACCTGGTGATCCACCTGCTGTGCTACCATTAAAGAACAGCATTTCAAGGGGTGTTTTCCAACAGTATAACTATCGCCCACTTGCCGCAGTTGTAACCCAACATGCTGTGTGGAAAGTCGACATATTACGTTGGCCTGAAAGATCATCAGATCTGCCTCCAATCGCGCACATATGGGGCATATTCGGATGACAACTCCAGTGTCATCCACAAACAGCTTTCATTAACCATCCCTCTATTTACCGACCAAATACCACAGGCATGGAATTCCGTCCCACAAACTGACATCTCGCGTCTGCAAAACACTATGCCTCCATGTTTGCATATTTGCATTCAACCGTGAGGCAGCTACGAAAGTTATTAATGCACCAGCATTTCACATTTTCAATGGTTTATCTCATGCTTAGATGTCCTTGTGATCAGTGTTAGTCGCCAAATTCCGTTGCTTAGACTAATGTATCCCCAAAATTTCATTACTCTACATTATTTTCCGCTATTTCGATTTTTATTTCGTCAGTACAGATAGAGAGTTTATGTAAAGAAGAGACTAATCACTAATATCTGTGTACCAGAAAGCCACTATCTGTACGCGCACCTGAAATGGAGCCCTGAAACTACCATAATTACTTAACTCTTTATTTTCAAATTAAATACAACGTACGGAGTATGAATGATACAAAAAGACCATTCCATTTCCCACCTTGGCTATAGTAAATTCAATGCGATATATATATATATATATATATATATATATATATATATATATATATATATATATATATATATATATATATATATCACATGTTCGAGTGATTTCGGTGATGTTCCGTTTGCCACCCCTATCGTCATAATTTACACCGTAGCTGTACCCTGATATGGGCCTATCATTTAAATGTGTAACAGGGTGGCGATGTAAAATTGCGGGTACCTGAAAATGGCACATCACTAAATTCATCTGTTTGTGTGTTTCAAATAACAGCGACTGTATAACAGCCAAGTTACATCTTAGAGTGGTCTATTAATAAATCTATAGCTGTAGAACCCGATGATGAAAAACACACGTTACGAGAACAGCATTAACACAATATGTAGTGCCTGTACAAGCTGTAACTCACGAACTGGCATTTGAGAATGAAAATTTTCTTAATGAAACGTAGTAATTATCAATGATCATAATAATAATTGTTATCTGAAAAATCCCAACGGAATTATATGTAAAAAGCAGATTATGCATCAAAGGTAATGCAGCGATTCGTTTTAGAGCAACTACAGAGCGTAATTCGTATCAGTGCAGACATTTTCATTAATGACTGAGGACAGTCTACTGAACAGCATTACATGTGTATTAACTTCGTTTCCAGACGAATAATTATTGTTATTAGGTTGGCTGTTGCCTCCAGGTAAATATGGAAAGACCAAGCTATTAATGCTTGATTTCTCCTAGGCAGCACGTCAGGTGTTAAAATGCGGACACGTGGACGCAAAATGTTTAGCCTAGATTGACACTTCTGATCCACTTCATGGTGCTGCTACGACCTTGCAGAAAACATCAGGTCGCAAATTTGATGTCTTGTTGGTGGGAATACTATTCAACCCAGAGAAAAAACAATCAACTCAGTGACATGTGTAGCTATTTAGGTACCACATACAACAATACCTGCACTTATTTCTGTACAACCCGTAATCTGGAAAATTTACGTAATTTCGAGCCTTAGTAGACTTACTAATTAATTATAAATCTATGACTAGTGGACAAAAACTAACCATTAAGACTAGTTGAAATTACGTTAAAGATTTTTAAATCAGTAAGCAGTTATTGTATTAACTGTAATTAAGAACCACTGAAATATTTGGAGTAGCAGATTGACTATACTGGGTGTCACAAGAGGAATAGTTAATATTCAGGGTATGACACGAACGATCTTTGGAAACAAAAAAGTCTAGCAAACATGGGGCTAAAATACGTACCTTAAGAGAGCACTTCATGATCTTCGGTACTCTGAAACCTCTTCTACTGCATGTTCTTTGTTTTCCGTATTTTGAGAAGAGGTAGAATGGCGTAAAACGAGAAAAATGGTGTCTAGTAAACATATGTTACAAAATGCATACCCCAAGAGCTATGAGCAGTTGTTCAGTAGAATAGATGTGTATAGGGCAGGCGCTGAGGTCATTGGTCTCCGTTGGTCCTGGCAGGTATCCTTCAAAGATAATAGTCATGAGGTAATTACTTTTCCTTGGTGGTTCCGTTTATTAATTATTATTGACTTAGCGACCATTTCGAAGTCTGGCATATTAAAAATATAATTATCGAGTTGAACTTTGTAATACTCGATCTGTTTCATGACAATTGCGTTAATGATTTTCGATAACTATGGCTTGCACGAGTAATTTTCCTATCTTCACCTCGGAGAACGTATTTGTTTGGAAAATGAACTCAAATACCTTAAAGATAAATTGGCTCGACGAACATTTTTTTCATTCTGTTATTTTCTAATGTGTGACAGCCTGCTGAACTATTTTCATATTGTAAACTATTAAAAAGCTTTATTCTGTTTAGTTTTGGGGTGTATGTGGCCACCCTTACGCTAATATCAGATGAATGTAGCAAGCGTAGTGTCCTGAAGAGGGAAAATCGGGTCAGCCTTGTCAGAACTTTTTTAGTGTCCGTTCCACTTCTCTCCACAAGGGTCAGGATCAGATTAGACTGGCGCTCTGCACATATCGCTGACTTCTCCTCCTCTCCAACGCCGACAATAAACTTTCAGCGGACTGCGAGAATCTTGCGTGATGCGGGACAATTTTTGTCAGCTCTGCGAATCTCAGACAAGCATTTAGGTTGTCTTACATTATTTGAACAGGAGGTAGTCTATTGGCACGCCAGAGACAGACGTGTAGACTCTGCTTATGCAGGACCTACGTTCCCGCCGGTATGGTTTTTGAAAACTTATCTTTATGCAAGCTTATCGCTTTTCTGTCAGTAAGACCATCTCATTCGTGTGGCTCGGTTACAGTATTACCACGCTGAATTTCCTCATTTTCCTTGATAAAATGTCTATAGTTGGACATTGCAATAAGACCTATTAGTTCTAATCTCTTTCATCTGTGTACTTTCTTTCTATTATATTGGAGGGAAAGCGATACTGACAGACCGAAGGCCGCATTATCGTTTAGAACCATCACTTATGGAATGCTCTTTTTAATACAAAATTTTAACTGTAAGTTATGTAATACTTAAAATGCTAAAGTAAGCTACGCTTGAGTCGTGTAGGCAGCAGCCGTCTTCAACGTTACGAGAGAGGAAAGGGATATGTGGCAGACTCTTTGTGGATTACACGGCTTGCTGGTAATTGGTAATTCATAGGGAATCAGTGACAAGCTTTTCAGGGTCGTGTATTTCCGCTGATGGTTGTGAGAAAGGACTCCAGCCGTGCGTGCTTCGATTGTTTGATCGGTTGCAGCAGTATGTGATGTGGTCGCTGCACTCTGATCACTCTTTTCCCGTCGGACTGGGATTTCTGACAGCGGGTACGCCGGGACCCTGCAGCCGCCTTCTGTCTATTAATGTGTTCAGGCTGCTTATGGATTTCACCTGGCTCTCTACATTTCACATACACGTATTCACGACTCCTTTCTCTCAACGATATCTATTCAGCAGCCTCTCAGATAGTTTACAATCCTGAAGGAAAACAACTCACCAGTCGCAGAGGGTATTCAAATTAATCGATAGATCCAGAATGAGATTTTCACTCTGCAGCGGAGTGTGCGCTGATATGAAACTTCCTGGCAGATTAAAGGTTCGCAGGAGAGCTTCTGTAAAGTTTGGAAGGTAGGAGACGAGATACTGGCAGAAGTAAAGCTGTGAGGACCGGGCGTGAGTCGTGCTTCGGTAGCTCAGATGGTAGAGCACTTGCCCGCGAAAGGCAAAGGTCCCGAGTTCGAGTCTCGGTCGGGCACACAGTTTTAATCTGCCAGGAAGTTTCATAATCGATAGATATTTACGAATTTTACTGGGTGCTTATAATTAAAGTGCAGCTACTCACAGAGATCCAGTATGGTATGTAACTATCGAATGGCAACGAGACTTGGCATGTATGCCAATGCGTTAATGCAGAACCGGTCTACACTGAAAAAAATTAGTTCCAGTTTTGGCCCGAGGTGCAAATCTGACACTTTACCTTGTTTGTATCACAATGTGACAAGCCGTAACCGGAATGAACAATATGGTTATAGAAAAGAGAGACTGTGGCGCTGTACACTATTTTTATGACGGTCTAACAGCAACGCTTTCATTTGACTTTCTGTAAGATGAGTGAACGGTATGGCTTTCGAGAAGAGAGATTGTGAACTGCTAGTGAAACTGTTTCATGTGCATGGCAGGGATTACAGAGTTGCACTGAGAGAATATCGGTGACTGAAAGGACAGAGGACAGGCCCGATATCAGTAAATAGTTCAAAAAAAGATGATACTGAAATTCGAAAATACAGGTTTGCTTTTTGTGGCACCTCGAAGAGGAGGGCGTCCTGTCACGGTGGAAGTTGTTGACGAGGTTTCTGTTGCTATAACTGCCATGCTGCACGTGCACAGACGGCTGCGGTGGCCGAGCGGTTCTAGGCGCTTCAGTCCGGAACCGCGCGACTGCTACGATCGCACGTTCGAATCCTGCCTCGGGCATGGATGTGCGTGATGTCCTTAGGTTAGTTAGGTTTATGTAGTTCTAAGTTCTAGGGGACTGATGACCTCAGATGTTAAGTCCCATAGTGCTCAGAGCCATTTGAACCATTTTTTTTTTTTTTTTTTTTTTAACACGTGCGCCAGGTAATGCTAGTTCTCGTGTAGTGTCAGGAGAACTGTACATCCATTGGAAAGTTTTGCAGTCTGTTTCACACTGGTACCCGTACAAGATCCAGATAATGTAGTAACTGAAACCTCATGATCCACGCAACGTTCTGAATTTGCCCTTCTGTTTCTGGGATGGATCGAAGTTGATGACATGTGGCCAAGCAATATTCTATGGAATAATGAGGCACATTTTACACTACGGGGTGCAGCGAATGCACAGAACTACCGAATTTAGGGTGCTTCTAAAAGGCTTGTTACGCACAAAGAACCATTACATTCAGCGTATGACTGTGTGGTGTCCATTCAGAAGCACCTTTATTCTCGGTCCGTTCTTCTTTGAAGAGAAAACAACCAGAGGGCCTGACAGGTGTAGCGTGACGTCTACACGTTATCGAGACTTCCGTGCACAGCATTTACTCCATATTTGGACGTGGAAAACAATGTTTTCATACACGATGGGGTAAAATCTCTCGTGACAATCGCCCAGTGACTTGATGCAACTTTCCACGAACGTGTCATCTTCAGAGGTTTTCAGATACATGGCCTACAGGATCATTTAGTTTCAATCCATGTGACCTTTTGGGTGTGGGAATATCAAAAAGAATACGTTTACCAGGAAAACGTTCTGTCCTTGCCTGATCTGAAGGCCAGTGTGCAGGATCTCTTGCCTCACATTCCACCGGAACTGCCGCGAACAATTGTTGGTCACTTCGTTTTACGGATGCAGCGTCTCTTCGACGTCTCCGGTGTTTATATTGAAAATATTATGTGAGGGCCTAATAATAAAATCAACATTATGCTTTATTCTTTCTTGTTTGGCCTTTTCTGCCGTAGTCGATTTCCTAGGAAAATATTTCTCTACGCCTTTCTCGCATTCACAGCGCCAGATTCGCATCTGGTGGCCAAAAGCGAAACTAAATTTTTTTCCAGAGTATCGCTTTCTACATTTTCGCTTTTCACGCAATAAAACTACTAACTGTATTCGTGATACATTTTTCAAGCAGTATTCAATTATACCACTGAATGTACCATTAAATCTTTGACTTTGTACAACACACATTTAGGAGATGTGACATCATAAACTCTGAAATGCCTGAAACACTGCCGCATTATGGGCGATGTTGTAATCTATTACTCCTTTACTATTAACTCTATTTGCAACAGATTTGGCAAACATTATCCACATATACCACTCGATGTAGGAACAAAATAATATCATTGTGCGATACACAGTTCAGAAGATATGACGTCATAAACATTGAACTGCAATTACTAGGGACACAAAGCTGAAGGGCGAAATTCGCTAGAGATACAGGTCAAATATGTATACAATTATGTATTAATTATGTTAAAAATGTGTGACATGTGCGTATGCGGGCAAAGCCACGGGTAGGAAACTTATACTAAACCTCTTGGATGGATTTCAACCAAACTTGGTGAATATCTCACTTACCTTCTGGAAAGAGAAACAGCGGCGCTAAAAACTAGCAACCTAATGTTGGGATGGAGAGAGAAGGAGGAGGATTAGTTGGACAGAGAAAGGGAAGGACATGGACACAGAAAGGACAGATGATGGACAGAAGATGGACAGAGAGAGGGGAGGAGGGGATGGAAGAGATTGCTGGAGAGGAGGAAACGGAGGAAGAAATGGAAACTCAGGAAGTGTTAATAATCTCGGAACAGAGGGAGTCTTACTTTCTCATGTCCCTGGAAGACTTGCGAGAGTGTTTCAGAGAAAACGTAACGATATGTCCAGCCAGAGTCATATAGACTAACGCACAGGCCTATGAATTACAGCTGTTGTTAGGGAATTCTGAAACGACAGAGTGCAAGACAGAAGTTCTGGCCTCACAAACGCTTCTCCAGACATTGGGAGCGTTCTGGATTTACTCAGTTTCTTTACCGAAAGTGTTAGTCATGAAATGTTACGATGCTTGAATTGACATGAGAGGAGCAGGTGCACAAAGAGAGTGCAGAAGGAGATTGACTGATAGTGATTGGAATAAATACATAAGCGGGCAAGACCGGGCCCTCAGCTAGTTTTGAAATAAAATAATCGGCAGAAATAACTTTTTTATTTAAATTTCTATAGAATCAGCCGTGCAACGTATAGTGACGCTTCATTATAAAAATATACATTTCAGTTTATACGAAGGACAAAATGAAGAGTTGTGCAGGATTACAGACCGATACTTTAATGTCTCCCTAAGTAACGCGACATTCTGCTCGAGGAATACTATTCACAAAATTTAAAGGACAGCCATTTAAAAGTGACTGCAGAACGATTCTACTGTGGTCAGCATGAATTTCGGGTAATGCTCATGAAGACAGAACTAAGATACCTAAATTAGGGCTCATACGGAGGCATATTGACAGTCGTTCCTTCCTCGCTCTGTTTGCAAGTGTAAAGGGAAAGGGAAGGAGATTGCCCTCCTCTACAAACCGTATAGTGGCTTGCGGAGTATGTACGTACATGTAGAAGTAGATTATAGGCTCCTTCAACATCCTATAACCTCGAACATCATAAGGTTGCTGAAAAATAAAAAAGAAATCGTCTCCAAAGAGATAAAAAGAGAGTGATAAACAAGATGCAACCACACATTGAATAATGAAAACCGTGTGATATGCTCCAAGATATTTTCATTGAAAGAACCCAATAAATTACGCTAGGTGGTGAATTTTTAACGAAAGCGAATGTACTGTCAGGTGTACACAATATACAGTACACAAACGATTTGGTAGAACGACCAACACTAAAAGATTGTCGCCACATGTTAGTGAGTACACGCAGAAAGACTCAGAATGCAATTCCTGTCGATCTAATGAAATGCGTTTAGCTGTAATTGTGAATAAATATTGGGTACTGTACATAAGAAAGAGAAGGAGCGCGATAATGTCCCATTACAAGTTTTAGTGGGAAACGCTCAGAGCCTGTCATATCGTTTCGATATCTAGGACATGTGCTAAGAAATGGTGAGCTCAATAGTAAGAAAGTGGTACTTACATATGTTGCGGGATTCTGAAAATACACCATTCATTTGTAAAGTAAAATAGTATAGCAGCAGTTACGCCTAATTCTAGAGTGTTTCCAAATAGGCAAAACTGTGTCGCACAGAGAAGTGTATTTAGTTTCATAGTAAGATCTGGTAAGACCTGAAGGAAGTTGGTATAGCACCTCAGTATCACCTAGCAAACAAAGTACAAGCAGGAGGAATACCACACTAGGTTGTGAGTGAAGAGTTTGTAGCAAATGGAACACAGTATGCCATTCTCAACAGAAACAAATTTCGGACTTAAAAATAATGTGAGATGTACATCAAGGGTGTTTTACAGTACCATTACAGTCAATGTACAGGGTAGGCAACTAAGACAGGTCACCTCAAATATGGTGAGAATAAATAAATATATCGAGTTCTGATGTTTCCCAAGCTGTAGCAGGTAATATGGTGAATCTCCTGGAATTCCCAAGTAATGTTTGTTTCTTATAGTCGCCGAATTACCGAACGACAAATGGTTCAAATGGCTCTGAGCACTATGGGACTCAACATCTTAGGTCATAAGTCCCCTAGAACTTAGAACTACTTAAACCTAACTAACCTAAGGACATCACACACACCCATGCCCGAGGCAGGATTCGAACCTGCGACCGTAGCAGTCCCGCGGTTCCGGACTGCAGCGCCAGAACCACTAGACCACCGCGGCCGGCTACCGTACGACACCGACCATTTTTTCTAAAGGAACATTTACTTTTTCTGTGGCATTTGAAATAAGTCTAGAAGAGAACTTCAGTGACACAACATGCACGGGACTTTATCAAATAGTATCAAGTAAACAGTCCCGTAAACCAGGAGGAGGGGTTTCAGGAACGTCTGCGCTATTAAATCAGATGTAAGCAAATAGAAAACTCAGGTATGGTTCTTGTGTTTGTCTGTGTGCTTCAAGCCCGTCAGTCTGTGTTCTGCTGGTGTAACATTCATACAACTTACTCGTAAAGCTATTGAGACGTTAGAGCTGTACACGACAGGCGAAATAGTGAATATCGTTTGTGGCGAATGTCGCCAAACTATAGGAGCAGCGGTGTGGCTATAACTTGCAGAGCAGCCTTATCGTGCCAAGCACTCACGATCTGTTCTTACGAACATTATGAAAAAAAAAAAAAAAAAAAAAAAAAAACGTTTTAGAAACTGGAAGTGTGGAGAATAAAATACGACAAGGAAAAAGAAGAGCAACTGGTGAAAGAAATGAAAAGAAGAGCAACAGATAAAAGAAGTGAAAACACTTTAGTAGCAGTAACACGCAATACAGATGTCACTAAGAGGCATCTTTCCCTAAATCGCCCCAGGGAAATGCCTGAATGGTTCCTTTGAAAGGGCCGACCGACTTCCTTCCCCGTCCTTCCCTAATCCGATGAGACCAATGAACTCGCTGTGTGGTCTCCTTTCCCAATACAACCCTACCCATTCCTGTCAGAAACAACTAAGAGGCATCTTGAAAGTGCGATAGGGCTCAAACAAACGAAAGCTCTGTGAGCACTGCAATGCATAGCATTTCACCCTCTTCGCGTTTCGCTGAGTCGGCAGCTTCAAGGCAATTACTTCCAAAATTGATTACAGTCCTCCGAATGTTATCTACATAAAGTGAGAAATGATGCAACACATCTATGGAAAATTTTGTTTAAGGAAGAAGCGTCGTCTACAAACCATGAGGAAGTCATTCTTCGCAATGAGGACGTTATCCGCAGAAGTGACGAGAAAAAGAGTATGTGGAAATTTCTGACAAGGGAGTGGATAATAGGGCGTATATTTGGGCATCATGGAACAACTTCCATGGAGCTTCAAGGAGTTGTAAAGGGTAAAAGGTCCAGTAAAAGACAGGCATTGGAATATGTACCGTCCGTCCAAAATATTTCGAGACTGATTTTATTCCTGGAATATAAGCGACGTCACTCAGTAACTACTGTGGCAGCCTAAACTAACAACTGTAAAAAACAGACGCATGTTCGACCAGTCAGCTGCGAACAGGCAGTGTTAAGTAATGAACGTGTGGCCATGTTGTGTCAATACTGTTGTGTTGCAAGTCACAGTTGAGTAACATCTCTAAATCAAATATTCAGTACATTCTCTAGAATCTTTCGAAGAAGGGAAAAGTGAGTGCAACATTAGTACTGCATGTCCTGACTTCTGACCAAAAACAACAGCGTTTTGATACCTGGCGTGACTTGGGTGTAACGCAAAGCCAGGGCAGTTCTTTTCTGGAAAAAATTTGCGTGCGTAATGAGTCATGGTATTATCAATATGAAACTGCTACAAACCGGCAAAACACCTAAATTCGTATGAAGGTTCAATGTTTTGACGACGTAAAGAATTCAAGCCAATAAGCCGCGCAAGTTGAAGTACATCCCACGGATGAAGAGTTTAAAAAAAAATGGTTCAAATGGCTCTGAGCACTATGGGACTCAACTGCTGAGGTCATTAGTCCCCTAGAACTTAGAACTAGTTAAACCTAACTAACCTAAGGACATCACAAACATCCATGCCCGAGGCAGGATTCGAACCTGCGACCGTAGCGGTCTTGCGGTTCCAGACTGCAGCGCCTTTAACCGCACGGCCACTTCGGCCGGCGAAGAGTTTCACATATTTGTATGATTGTTCTGTGCGTTGTACTCAACTGGAACGAGTGAATTCGAGCAAATAATTGAGAAGACTTGGTGAAACGGCTAGTATGAGATGGAGAGGTTGGCACAGTGGAGTTTCGTGACGGGCAGCGTCAGAATGACGACCCAAAAGTAAGGGTTAGAGGAAGGGGGTAGGAGGTAGGGGGCAAATATTACAATCGTATGACGTTCTACATAAAACTACGCACAAAGCTTTCAGCTAACAGAGCCCCCGAGTGACAAGTTCCCAGTTTAGGGTCAGCCCTACACTCCATTGATCGCTTATTTCTAGGTCATGCAGTAAGTAAAGTAGAAGTCCTGTAGTAGTAATGATTGTGCATCTAGCCAGACGGAAATTTCCAGTTTGGTAATTCCTTGTCTTAATTGAGTCGAGACATTTGTTTACGCAAGGATTGAGCAAATAAGTGTACAGCTATATCACAGAGGGGACGGATAATTTCTTCAACGTGCAACGCTAAACGCTGCTCGCAGCAGAACCGCGGTACACAGACGTTAGCGCTGTCCAGAGGCGCTACGTCGATTAGTGGCGGAGATCGATAGTCGGCGGCAGTAATTTGTTTCTGGCGGCCCCGTGTCGCTGTCATCGGTAAACGGGGCGGACGCAAACACAAACACATTTGGCCAAATTGGTGGGCGGTTGCTAATTCCTGGCGGAATACGAATTAAATGCGGGGAGGTGCGGGGTGCGTGCAACAACACCACCGTCAGAGCCGGCCGAAGACAATCGATTGCGAGTCGCGGTTGAAACATGGCCCCCATCAGCCCCGTGCGATCCTCCGGGGCCTGTTCGAATCCGATACTGGTGGTGCGGAAGGAGGGGCTACATCGCCATTACAGCTGCGCTAGCGTGAGCGCATGTTGTAGGAGAAACTATTTCTTATAGTTGGAGGATAGAAAATGTTCAGAGTAGCGGCGTGCAAGAGTGACAATTTTAGCAGCAGTCTGTCCCTGACAATTATGTTTTTTTTTAATTTAGGGAAGCTGAATGACATCTGCAACATCATTTTAATCCTATGCTGACTTTCTTGCCTAAGCAGCATGCATGAAGATAAGTCAAAAACTGTCCGCAGTGTTGACATACCCCTTCTTCATACTGACCTCTGTCCTCGCTTATTTTATTTTTATGATATTGTGACCCTACTATGAAAATTTGGTCCTATTTCCTCCATATGTCTATCTTTTATTGCACGTAGGTCATTCCCATTCCATTACACGTTTGCACGAAAGAGAAACAACGCGCGGTGGTCCGGTTTTTGTGTTCCTAAGATGTATCAAGTGCCGCAGTCCATCAAAGACGTTCGGAACATACAAAACGGATGACTACGAATGGACTGCAAAATTCAAAAATGGTCGTACAATTGTTGTGTATGTTGAAGGGGCTGGACGACGCTCCACTGCCACAAATGATGACAACATTTAGCGTGTCACATGTAGTTCTGATAGCCAGACGAGTGACTATTGATGTGGCACGTCATTTGCGAATTAGCCGTTTCTGTGCCCACAGAATCATCCAAAACGCGCCTGGATTTCTAACAGTGTTGCATACGTAAACCTCTTGGACAGCTGCCAAAAACATTTGGATCGCTATTGTAACGAATGTGGGAAACACAATTGCACACCATGAAAACTGATGCTTACCTTTTTTGGGGGGAGAGGGGCGGGGGAGGGGGCGGGGAGGGAGGGAGGGTGTCGCACGAGGCCCAATAATGGAAAATTACCAGGAGAGTGTCACCAAAATAAATGCGCGTGTTACACTGAGATTCTTACTAACAGGCTGAAGCCTGCAATTCGAAGCAAACGCCGAGGACTACTGTCGAAAGTTGTTGCGTAGCTTCACGACAATACCCGCCCACATACCGCTGCCCCACTGTTGAAACGCTCCGGTGTGAGATCATATGGGACTTAACTGCTAAGGTCATCAGTCCCTAAGCTTACACACTACTTAACCTAAATTATCCTAAGGACAAACACACACACACACACACACACACACACACTTGCCCGAGGGAGGACTCGAACCTCCGCCGGGACCAGCCGCACAGTCCATGACTGCAGCGCCTGAGACCGCTCGGCTAATCCCGCGCGGCTTGAAACGCTCCGGAAACCCAAGTTTAAAATAATGGCTCATCCTCCGTATAATCCTCATCTTGCCCCTTCGGACTACTGTCTGTTTGGCCCACTCACAGAGGCATTAAGGGGTAGTCGTTCACCTCGGATCAGCGACTCCGTGCATGCGTGACTCGTTGCTCAGCCCAAAAGCCTTTTTCTTTCTAAGGTCACCAGGAAGCTTATTCAGAGGTAATGAGGAAGATTGTTCAAGGATGGACCAAGCGGGCCGAAAAGCAAGGGGACTATAGTAAAAAATGATTTTAACGAACTTCTCCTATTTGTATTGCAATGAAAAGTATAGCTACAACGGGGAAAATTTTTAACTTATCCTTGTATGATTGCCTTCCTATTATTATGACAACCAACCACTTGTTAAGGAGTGTTATGTTTTCTTTTGCTTGTGGATGATCGGATGGCTCTACCATTTCCGGATCCGCAAACTCTTCCACAGTACTGACAGATGTTAACATCAACCACTGCATGCCATCGAGTGTTCATACGTTCATTCTTGCTTGGCACTTATCCACTTCATGTTATCGACGTGCTTGTTCGAAGTGCCATGAGCCTTCACGAACAAGTCAACACCAAGCTTGTCTATTAGACTCTATGACCTCCACTTTTCGATGGCGACGAGGACGTAGCCGAAAGGAGGCTCCAGGAGGTTCGGATCCGCCTATAACGTAAATGAGATTACACATGACCTAGTTTCTGTGTAGTGAAAGAGAAAGATATTTTGATTTACAGTCATGCGACAAAAACGTATACACCTTATCGACAGTTAACAATGGAATTGACAGATTAAACTACCGCTATATAAATATCGTCTTTCGTTCATCCATACTTTAGTCAAGATCAATTACCGCACATTCTTGGGCCTACTTAAGCTCAGTTGTTTTGTTAATCACTTCATTTCTTCGTTGTAGTCGAGTTTCATGTAAGTGTTGCCGTTTACTGCTGTTCCGCTATGTAACGCTGTGACATTAATTTAAAATCAGTGTATAAAAATACACCTGGATTTGTCTACGTCACCCAAAAATTGCGTTAATAAATAAAAATATCACCCAGACGTTGATCGTTGCATTTGTTTGTAACAGTACTTATCTTGATTCGAGGAATATTTATTTCTCCGGCTGATAGTATTTAATTTTAATGCTGGTTAGCATAAGATTTCGACAGAATGCGCAGTTACGCGATATCTTCATTAGAAGGCGGCTAGCGATCGAAATTTTGTACTATGTTTCTGCGTACAAAGGTGACTCACTTACGGAATGGCGATATATCACTTCTTCATTACCCAAGAACGATCTCTACTGTGAAGTGTCTTATTCGTAATATCCTTGAAACAGTGAGTCCAACAGTCACAACTCTCTGTATTTGTAAGTAAACGTCATATGAACTACGTTAGCACTGTGGACTCTATAACCATATGATGATGGATAAATACAAACTATTTTATGTGGTCTCATACATTAGAAGTATAGCTGAAGTCAACGCGTGAATAGTGTTAAGATCCCCCAAAACTATAACTCATGATATTTCTGTATTACGTTTTATTTCATCAACAAATTTGGTTGCTATCGTTTCAAGTTGATTGTAAAAACAATAATTTATAAAGATGTTGATCACTTAAGGAAGTTGAAGAATTTTATTGAAATGAAAGATTCCTTAATAAAATTTTAGACAGAACTGAGCAACTTGGGATGCTTTGACGTACTGAAGGATTTAGGTCTCACATAAGTCGTAAATTTAAATACAAGACTGGAGTAGGAGAAAGACAGCTTTTGTCAAAAGAGGTTCGAACCCATTAAACTTATAAGTTTTCAACCAAACATTAATATTCTTCTGCTCTGTGATAGAACAGTGACCTGAGTTTTCATAGCAAAGACGTAATACATAATTCGTTTGGCAAAATATATATATATATATATATATATATATATATATATATATATATATATATATATGTGTGTGTGTGTGTGTGTGTGTGTGTGTGTGCGTGAGGATGTATATTTTACCTTTAAAAAGAGAAGTTTTTCTTGTTGAATTTTAAAGACCAAATAATTATTTTTCCGAATAAATGAAGAAGATCGGTCTTTACGAGGCTCTTTTCAATAAATCAGCCCCCCCCCCCCCCCAACCGTTTGGAAATAAACCTGGTTATATCCTCGATAGTGATTAATCATTTCTGTATGTTGCGCTTCGCGCTGTCTTTCTAAGTACGTTGTACACCCCTACGTTGAGCGTACTTGGTTTGCTTAGGGAGATAAAACTCTGGACCACACGACCAGTTCATCGACGTTAATGACTGCTTCTTGTAGCATCACTTTTCATAGCATTTCATTTTCCGAGAGCAGTGTTTTTGTATCCGGGTATTACCACTGTATGTGAAGGAATCTCGTCAGACAGCGTCGATGATAGTTCTCCAAGCAAATTACAGGCCTCCTGCACGTGTTCTAGGTATTTCAAAATCAAACATTCAGTTGATGAGCAATTTATTAGTGTGTGTACTGCTTAGTGACAGTACTGAGGTAATGAATAGAAAACAGTTTTCTATGCGTCCAAACTTTGTGCTGGTACATTTGACCTACAATGAATTTCAACATCAACGTTTGTACATTCCATTAAGTTTCAAATCAGCGCACGATCAAATCCAATAGGTTGTGACTAAGCCATTTCCCTACAGTATCATTGTGCCCAAGAGTGCTTCTGCAAAGGACTTACGAGAATTTCTGTGAACCAGAATGAATTTTCACTCTGCAGCCGAGTGGACAGTGATCTGAAACTTTCCGGCAGATTAAAACTGCGTGCCGAACCAGTGCTCGAACCTGGGACGATTTGGAAGGTAGGAGATACGGTACTGGAGCAAGTACGAGTAAAACTGTGAGGACGGGCCGTTAAGTCAGGTTTAGATAGCTCAGCTGGTAGAGCACTCGTCCACGAAAGGCACAACTCTCAGTTTCGAGTCCTGGTCCGGCACACAGTTTTAATATGCCAGGGAGTTTCAATGTCTGCGAAGTTGAGAAGGTAGCAGATGAAGTACTGGCGGAAGTCAAGCTGTGGATCGGGTCGTGGGTCGTTTCTGGATAGCTGAGTTTGTATATAAAAAGATGTTTAGAGTGCATCGAAAAATATCCAGACGCTGTCACAGCAGCCTTGCTGAAAGTGACAGAATATACGGGCCTCGATTCAATGTCTAATGTAACGATCGGCCCTCAACTAAAACATTTAAGGCAGTTTCACATGGAACTAAGTTACATGAGACTCAAGCGAAGAAACCCTTCAGATGCAAACCATCGTTTGATTGTGGCTGGGCTGATGCAGAATATGAGACGAATCAAAATAAAAATAGAGAACAAATACCCAGACAAATACTGGAAGGTCAGTTTGGAAAAAACCTAGACAGATATATCTCGTCAAGTTTAATAAAGGAATCCGATTACAGAGTGGTGAACAACATAATATGCACGAATGACGAACTCAATCGGTTTATACAAACAAGTCAAAAATGCTTCTGCGTGGACAAGTTATCTCAAAGATTCACGTGTGATGGCTGGCTAATAATATATAAAAATATTGACAGAAAAATGGATTTAATTAAAAGAGCTGATTGTAAATACTTAGAAATCTCCGAACTGCTTAATCCCTATGAGGCAGCTTAACCAAATGTGATAATGTCATTGTGTAGCTTTATGGGAATCACGTCACCTATATTATCAACAAAGGCAATGACAGCTTGCAGGAATTCCAAACGTACGGTGGTTAGAATAGAAGTGAAGCTACTTACAGCCGTCACCGACCAAGGTGGAACTATGGTTAGCACACTGGACTCGCATTCAGGAGGACGACGGTTCAAGCCAGCGTCCAGCCATCCCGATTTAGATTTTTCAGGATTTTCGTAAATCGCTTCAGGTAATGCCGGAATGGTTCCTTTGAAAAGGACACAGCCGAATTCCTTCGCCATCCTTCCTTAATCTGATGAGATCGAACCTCTGGCTGTTTGGTCCCCCCCCCCCCCCCCAATCAAACAATCGACCAATTCATGGAGGCCCAGTTTAAGCCTTAATTATCGCATGGTAGCAGAACTTGATAGATATGTCAATATGTTAATGCGGAACCGATTTACCTGGAAAAAATTTAGTTCCAATTTTCATCGGCAGGTGCAAATCTGCTGCTGTACAGCATCTCGTCAACGACTCCGGTGGTCACACTGAACAAACTGTGTAAGCGGCAGTTAATAATAAATTCAAAATGATGCCTTACTCACTTGTTTGACCTTTTCTGTCCACGTCCACTTTCCTATCCATTATATGAAGAAACAATTCTTTAAGTCTCTCTTCTATTGACAGCGCCAGACTTGTTCCTGTTAGCCATGATTGGAACTAATTATCCTCCAACGTAAATCGGTTTCGCATTAACGCATTAGAATATCTACCAAGCCGGCCGGTGTGGCCGTGCGGTTCTAGACGCTTCAGTCTGGAACCGCGTGTCCGCTACGGTCGCAGATTCGAATCCTGCTTCGGGCATGGATGTGTGTGATGTCCTTAGGTTAGTTAGGTTTAAGTAGTTCGAAGTTCTAGGGGACTGATGACCACAGATGTTAAGTCCCATAGTGCTCGGAGCCATTTTTATCTACCAAGTTTCGCTGCCGTACGGTAATTACAGGTTACCCTGGACATCTGTGAGTAGCTGCACTTTACTTATAACCACCTTGTATATTGAAAAGGAAGAGTACAGAGCTTAATCACTGAAAGCTCTTAAAAGAGCAGTCTCGAAATATATTGAACATCCTCTTCCAAAAGTAAGGTACAGGATGAGTGCCAGAGTTTTTGCTAGGAAACGAAGGAACTATGGAGATGCTGGCAACAAATAAGACGCAGCTGCTTTGGGCCACATATGAAGGGGATTTCGTAGTCTGAAGCCACTATAGTAGCCATAAAAGCCTCAACAGAATCTTGAATGTCAACCCCCTGGCTGTCCCCACTCCCCCCCACCCCACCCCCAGCTTTTTATTTATTTATTATTTTATTTTGTTTTCGTCCTAAGTCTTCTGACTTGTTTCATGTGACCCGCCACGAATTGCGTCCTGTGTCAGCCTTTTCCTAACAGGCTATCGTTTGTAGCATTCGCTACGTCTTCAGTTATTTTCTGAATGTCCTCCAATGTCTATCTAACTCTACCGTTTTTACGCTCTACAACTCCTTCTAGTACCATGAAGTGATTCAGTGATGTCTTAACAAATATCCTATCATTGTGTCCCTTCTTCTTTTCAGTGTTTCCCATATATTTCTTTCCTATTGTATTCGCGGACAATCTCCTCATCCCACCTTATTTTCAACGTTCTTCTGTAGCACCACATCTCAGACGCTTCTATTCTTTTCTGTTCCGTCACCCACAGTCCACGTCTCATTGCCATACAATGCTCTGTTCCAGACGTACATTATCAGAAATTTCTTCCTTAAATTAAGGCCTACGTTCGACACTAACAGATTTCTCTTGGCTAGGAATGCTCTTTTTACCAGTGCTAGTTTGCTTTTTCTATCATCGTTGCTCCGCCCATCACAGGTTTTTTTGCTGCCTATGTAGCAGAATTCTTCGTCTACTTCGTGATCCCCAATTCTTATGTTAAGTATCTCGCTATTCTCATTCCTACTGCTTCTTGCTGCTTTCGTCTTTCGTCAATTTACTCTTTATCCGTTATTTGCACTCATTACATTGTTCATTCCAACAGACCCTGTAATTTTTCTTCACTTTCACTGAGGATAGCAATGTCACAGCGAATCTCATCATTCTGAATTTTAATTATAATATTGAAACCTTTTTTTTTTTTTTATTTCCGTCATTACTTCTCCGATGTATAGAGTGAACAGTAGGGGCGAAAAACTTCATACCTGTCATACACCATTCACAATCTTGGTCTTCCATTCTTACTGCTCCCTCCTGGTTCTCGTACAGGCTGCATGTTACCCGGCTTTCACGGTCGTGTATCCCTATTTTTATCAGAATTTCGAACATCTAGCACCATTTTACATCATCGAACGCTTTCTCCAGGTCGACAAATCCTATCATGCGTCTCGATTTTCTTCAGTCTTGTTGCCACTATCACTTGCAACGTCCGAGCAGCCTTCCTCGTGTCTTTACCTCCACTAAAGCCAAGCTGATCGTCCTCTATTTTTTCCATAGTTCTACATACTATTCTTGTCAGCGAATTGGATGCATGAGCTTTTAAGCTCATTATGCGATAATTTTCGCTCTTGCCGGCTCTTGCTATCTTCGGAATTGTGTAGGTGGTGTTTTTTACAGAAGTCTAATGGTATGTAACCAGTCTTAGACACCAACGTGAACAGTTGTTTTGTTGCGACTTCTCCCAATGATTTTACAAATTCCGATATAATGTTATCCATCCCTTCTGCCTTATTTGATGTTAAGTCGTCGAAAGCTCTTTTAAATTCTATTTCTAACACTGGATCCTCTATGTCTTCCCTATCGATTCTGTCTCTTCTTCTATCACGACAAAAAACTAGTTTCTCCCTCGTAGCGGATTACAATGTACTCGTTCCATCTATCCGCTCTCTCATCTGCATTTAACAGTAGAATTCAGGTTGCACTCGTAATGTTACAGTCTTTGCTTTTAATTTTACAGAAGGTGAACTTTTCTGTATGCTGAGTCAGTCCTTCCGAGAATCGTTCCTTTTTGCTACATGTTTTTTATGCAGCCATTTCGCTTGGATTCACTGCAACTTCCTATTTATTTCATGCCAAGTGACTTGTATATATGTATTCCAGAATCTCTCTGAACAGTTTTGTGGTTCCTTCTTTCCTTGATCAACTGAAGTACTTCTTCCGTTGCCAATAGTTTCTTCTCACTTACCTTCCTGGTAACTACGTTTCTCTTTCCAACTTCCGTGATTGCCGTCCTTAGAGATATCCATTCCTCTTCAGCTGAACTGCCTGCTGAGGTATTCATTATCGCAGTATCTGTAGTCTCAGAGCACTTCAAGCATGTCTGTGTCTTCAATCTTTAGTACTTCTCTATCCAACTTCGTTGAGTGTTGATTCTTCCTGAGTACTCTCTTTAACTTCAGCGTACTCTTCATCATTAGAAAATTGTGTTCTGAGTCCATATCCGCTGACAGTTATGATCCAGTATCTGATTTTGGAATGTCTGACTGACAGTGATGTAATCTGACCTCAGTCTTCCCGTATCTCCTGGCCTTTTCCACATATACCTCTTCGTCTTGTGATTTTCGAACAGAGTACTCGGTATTCCTATTTGTAATTTACTGAGGAACTCCTATCCCCTTCCTCATTCTTACTACTGAGCCCAGTTTCCCCAGTAACCCTTTCTTCTACTCATTTCCATACAACCGTAATCCCCTACGACTATTAGATCTTCATGATCCTTTATGTATGAATTACTTATTCAGTATTTTCAGATACTTTGTCTATCTTTGGCTTCCGACGTCGGCAAGTACACCTGGACAATCTTTGTCGGTGTTGGTTTGCTGTCGTTCTGATGAGAACAACGATATCAGTGCAATGTTCACAGAAACTCATTCTCTTCCCTAGCTTCCTAACGTATTCTACTGTTCAGATGTTTTTTTTTTTTTTTTTTTTTTGTATAAATCTTCGATATTATGCCTCTTGAAACACCAAAGTTTCCGTCTCTCTTGGTAACGGAAGCTTCCATCATAGGAGCACTCTGATATACCAGTCCGACAATTGGGACAGCCCTCCAGAAGGCATGGACGTATACGACAGCCACTAGGCGGCGCCCCTGTAACCTGCGAATGCTGCTGTCGCCACCACAGCACTGTGCACAGGCCACACCTGCCACGCCAGCCTATTGGCGCTCACGAGGGCCCTATAAAGCTGGCAGCTTGGGGTTTCAGAAGTCATCTAGTTCACCCCCACCCTGAGATAACTTGGCTTGGTCCTCGACCGTCGCCTCACCTGGACCCCTCCTCTCCTGACTATCCAGCAGAAAGCCCTTTCCCGTCTCTGTCTCCTGAAACTTCTGTTTGACCAGACAATGGGGGTTGCATCCTTCCACCATCCTCATCCGTCCTATCCTCTGTTATGCCAGCGTTACAGCGTTACCTGGATCTCCGCCCCCCCCCCCCCCCCGCTTTTATAAGGCCCTCCAAATCAAATCCTAGAACGCCAAGCACTCTGCCTTGCCTTCCAAATCCGCCTTTCTTCCCCCACACAACTCCTGCATGACCTCATCCTCTTCCCCCAACTCCTTCTTTTCCTCCAATATATCTGCATCCTTTACACTGTCCACAGGCTTGATCCCCCCCACCCTCTGGTTTCCTCCATCCTCTCCACCCCCCACCCACTGCCGCACCTCTATTCCTCCACCTCCACACCCTCCATCTCCTTCATATGGGCAATTTCCAGCATCTTCTCCTCCTCGATGTTGAACTTTGCTGTGACATCTATCCTTCCTATCAACTGTAGCCTGCCCTTGCTCCCCCCCCCCTCCCCTGCCCCCCCCCCATTTCTCTTCCTTCTCCCAGAGCAGATTTTCCTCCTTCCCCCCATGAATCTCTGCACCCCCTCCTCGACTGTTTCCCTCCCACACCTTCCCCTCACCGGCTCCCTTCGGCGCGGCCCCTGCCTGTCTACCCCTCTTCCCCCCTCTAGCACTGCCCTCCATCTCTTTCTTCCCTTCTCCATCGTCTCCATCCCCATGGCCGATATTCTGAGTTTGTGCATCGTCGTCGGTGTGCTATGTCAGTGTTGTGTTTCTTGCTGTTCTCCTGTGACGTCAAGAGCTTTCATTTTAATCATGTGCTGGACTTGTACATAGTTTTGCTGTCAGTGATTGTTATGTGCTACGCTGCCCATCGCTATTTTTATGCTCTGGCCGTACTTCGACTTGTGTTTCTCTTAATCCTCACAGTGTGTGGTTTTTAGATTTTTATTAACATTTTTACAGTCACCCTCTTTTTTACGCTATCTTACATTTTTCCCATTTTTATATGTCTGTTTCGTCGTATTTCCTCCTTTATGTTGTTTTAAAAGTCTCCATGTTCTGTGCTTACTGTTTGTCACTCGTCTGAAGAGCGGCGCCTATGGTGCTCCGAGCCTGCCCCATCTGAGACATTGAAATACAATGAAAAAAAAGTTTCAGAAGTCTGTCATGTTCTGACTGCGATCTTGTACTGTTTGTCTTACCCATCGTTGTTCGGTTCTTGATCTTGCTACGTCTAGGCTCTCGATTTGTTTCACTTTTCGCACTTGACGTTGTGCCGTACCCGTCTACAGCGTGTCGTCTTTGTTGTAGTCCATAGCTGTTGTCTTTCTGTGGCGACTCACCGTCGACGCCCTCGGCTGGTCGGCCTGCGTCTCATGGTAGTGTCCGATTCCGGCTAATAGAAGTACCAATAGTTTGCTCTGGCATCTGCAGTTATGATCAAGGATGCATTTCTCACGGTGTTTCCATATTTTCTTCCAACCTCCGCGTGCCTGTTATAGTAATGGAAATCCCAGGGTCATTTGAAGTGTTGGCAGCAGAGCCAACACCGTGTTGCTAGAGGAGGCCGAAATACACGCGTTTAAGCTCACACAGACTGGCGTGAGGTCTGGAACAATTAAAGGAGTTTAGTCTAATAAGAAAAGAACGTAGTTCTTGCAATACTTAACTTTAATCCATAATTGGTGTACATCGGTCTGACGGTACAGGCATCACAAGTTAAATCTATTGATAATGGCGCCTTGCTAGGTCGTAGCAAATGACGTAGCTGAAGGCTATGCTAACTATCGTCTCGGCAAATGAGAGCGTATTTGTCAGTGTAGCATCGCTAGCAAAGTCGGCTGTACAACTGGGGCGAGTGCTAGGACGTCTCTCTAGACCTGCCGTGTGGCGGCGCTCGGTCTGCAATCACTGACAGTGGCGACACGCGGGTCCGACGTATACTAGCGGACCGCGGCCGATTTAAAGGCTACCACCTAGCAAGTGTGGTGTCTGGCGGTGACACCACATCATTTAACTGTGTTTTAGTTACTGGGCTGAAACAAATGGATCAGTGGTAGAGAGACTGTGGTGGGAGTGATTCAGTGCATGTTACATTGAGCTAATCGTCATTGGGGTAGCAGCGTCGGACAGCTTAGTTATGTGCAAGGGGACAGGAATGGCTTGCCGAGGTAGTGGGTCCGAAGATAGAAGAGGGGATTTCTGGTTTCCAGGTTGGTCAGGACTGGACATTCAGCGTTAGTTGTAATGACTATCGAGCCACTGAACTCCGAAGTGTGTGTTTGGAGAACTCTGAAGCGGAGGACAAGTGTTCTAGATGAGCGCGGCACTGAAGAGTCCCTCATAAAGTTTAGCACTGAAGTCTCTCACATTACAATTCATCCCTAAGTTTCTCTAAAGTTTTTCTTGGCTATGCTTGCAAATTTGATTAACCAACTTAGGTTTTGTATTCCGCCCATCGAATTATTTGGTAAAAACTTGTGTTCTTGTTTCGTAACATACTAATTTGCCAGTTTGGAAATAAATTGTGTGGTATCTTGGCATGAAAGTCTATCTCCAATTCTGTTCTCGTCCGTAACAGAAGGAAACAAAGAAACGTATGAAGAACACCTTTACCTTCTATCAATCGATTAAAAAATTTACCACGGTTCACATGATCGATATAGCTGTTTATTTTACATACTAAACGAAAGGCTTGCTGTAAATTGTTAATTACCTATTTGTTACTTCAAAAGTGGTTCACCAATAGAAAAACGTTCCATTCACTTAATTCAGATGCATCTGTATTTTACAGACAGTACAGAATGAGATGATAGGAAGGGACCGTCCTTCCACACACTTCACATCACGTGTCCATCGGACTGGCAAAACGAACCTTGAGCGAGACAATAACTCCGTCGAACCAGCGTACTTTCCGTATTAAGCAAGCGACCAGTTGCTTTAACTTTTACTGTCGTTTTAAGAAATTATTGATTGCATTCATATTGTAGAGGATGAACCAGAAATCAACCTACAAACTTTCAGATGATGTTCTAGGATACCTTCTTACTTTGGTGTAAGGGACTCGCGGTGTCTGGCGGCTCATTACACAGTTATTTCATTTCGTTTGGTTTCTTACGTCGATCAGTTTCGTATCTGTGCTACTCTGAAAATAGTGCGAAACCGTGCAAATGTCGACGGTATGCGCTCTGTGTGTTGCGTCCATTCGCCATGGCAGCTGCTGTTGACAACAGTAATACTCTAGTTACATCGTTGCCCTCAGGTATACATTCAGTACTCCTCTGTTCTGTCTACGGCTTTGTTTTCCAGCAATGTTAGTTGGGCGTTAACAGTGATACACAGAGGTGCTATGGATAGTTTTACTGTTGAAGAGTTGGTGGAGATCCATCTTGTATACAAGTTCATTGAATGCAGTGGAAGACTGGTACAACGACGCTATGATGGGCTATTCCCGCACCGACGTCAGTCACATCACACAACTCTTGCATCTCCGTGCGAGGCTGGAAGGTGCTAACTGTGTGAGGTATGGTAGAACACACGACATGGAAGAGATGGTGTTAACCGAATTTGTTACAATCCTAACTTTAGTAGTCGGCTATTCTGAGGGTCTCATATGAACAACATCGGTCCCGTATCATCCACAGAACATGCAGTCATTACAGTTAGCGGGCTTCCCACGTCATGTTATTTTTGCTATTTGCAAATTGGTTCCTCGTGTGCCGTGCGGATACATAGTTGCGCGATTCAGTATCAATAGATCTCTCTCGTTGGCTGGATCAGCCGCGTTAGAGTGAGGGCAATTTTCCGCTACCATAAGGAAGCGCACTGATGATAAGGTCGATTTAAGCGCGACCGCTGGAGCAGTTGCTCTCTCTGTGATCGGGTGTCTGGCAGTTTGTGTGGCGCAGGTGGAAAGAAAGTATATGAATGCGTGGTGTCCGTCGGACATGTCCGAAAGAAATACGACGCATTCATATACTTTGATTGGCCTGGCTGGAAATAGATTCACCTTCTTCAGTGCGGATACACAGGCACGTCCGACTTCCTGTGAGAATCTCAGAGAGCGAACATGGAAGAAACATACAGGCACTGCCGATGGATGGCGCTTCATGGGGACGTGGATCGGGCATGGTGGTGATTAGTTGCTAAAGGACCAAACTGCTGAGGTCACCGGTGCCTAGGCTTGCACACTACGTAATCTAACTTAAACTAACTTATGCTAAGGACAAAACACACATACACCCATTCCCGAGGGATAACTTGAACCTCCGACGGGGGCAGTCCGTTCGGGAAACCAGCTTCGCTTAGTTTGCCTATAAGGCCGTTGTCCCAAACACGGTCGAAAGCTTTTCGATTTCCAGGAACACGGCCGCCGCGACTTTGTTCATGTTGCCGTGTATTATATGTTCGACTACGCGGAGAAGTAGTTGTGTTGTCGAGTGGTGATTCCTAAAGCCGAATTGCTCTGGTCTTAGGGTGGCATTGGCGATATTGGCGATACAGTGCCTGTGGGGTTGTAATGGTTAGTATTTCTGCCTATCAAATCTTCTCCTAACTGCTAACCCTCATTTATTCTGGGCTCGAGATACTACCAGTTTTGCGATAATGAATCGTACATTCAGTTTAATTTGACTGGATTACATTAAGCCAATACAATCTCCGAAGAAATGAATACCGGTCCAAACTAGAATGTCATTCAGTGATAACCTGTTTATCTAAGACTATTGATAGATCTTTCAACATCCATTGTGTTTGATGCAGCCAAGATATGTGTCTTATACAGGGTGTTACAAAAATGTACGGCCAAACCTTCAGGAAACATTCCTCACACACAAATAATGAAAAGATGTTATGTGGATAAGTGTCCGGAAACGCTTAATTTCCATGTTAGAGCTCATTTTAGTTTCGTCAGTATGTACTGTACTTCCTCGATTCACCGCCAGTTGGACCAATTGAAGGAAGGTAATGTTGACTTCGGTGCTTGTGTTGACATGCGACTCATTGCTCTACAGTACTAGCATCAAGCACATCAGTAAATAGCATCAACAGGTTAGTGTTCATCACGAACGTGGTTTTGCAGTCAGTGCAATGTCTACAAATGCGGATTTGGCAGATGCCCATTTGCTGTATGGATTAGCACGGAGCAATAGCCGTGGCTCGGTACGTTTGTATCGAGACAGATATCCAGAACGAAGGTGTCCCGACAGGAAGAGGTTCGAAGCAATTGATCGGCGTCTTAGGGAGCACGGAACATTCCAGCCTATGACTCGCGACTGGGGAAGACCTAGAACGACGAGGACACCTGCAATGGACGAGGCAATTCTTCGTCAGCGTCAGAGAAGTTGCTGCTGTACAAGGTAACATTGACCACGTCACTGTATCGAGAGTGATACGGGCGAACCAGTTGTTTCCGTACCATGTACAGCGTGTGCACTCACTATCAGCAGCTGATTGGCCTCCACGGGTACACTTCTGCGAATGGTTCATCCAACAATGTGTCAATCCTTATTTCAGTGCAAATGTTCTCTTTACGGATGAGGCTTGATTCCAACGTGATCCAATTGTAAATTTTCACAATCAACATGTGTGGGCTGACGAGAATCCACACGCAATTGTGCAATCACGTCATCAACACAGATTTTCTGTGAACGTTTTGGCAGGCATTGTTGGTGATGTCTTGATTGGGCCCCATGTTCTTCCACCTATGCTCAATGGAGCACGTTATCATGATTTCATACGAGATACTCTACCTGTGCTGCTAGAACATGTGCCTTTACAAGTACGACACAACATGTGGTTCAAGCACGATGGAGCTCCTGCACATTTCAGTCGAAGTGTTCGTACGCTTCTCAACAACAGATTCGGTGACCGATGGATTGGTAGAGGTGGACCAATTCCATGGCCTCCACGCTCTCCTGACCTCAACCCTCTTGACTTTCATTTATGGGGGCATTTGAAAGCTCTTGTCTACGCAACCCCGGTACCAAATGTAGAGACTCTTCGTGCTTCTATTGTGGACAGCTGTGATACAATACGCCATTCTCCAGGGCTGCATCAGCGCATCAGGGATTCCATGCGACGGAGGGTGGATGCATGTATCCTCGCCAACGGAGGACATTTTGAACATTTCCTGTAACAAAGTGTTTGAAGTCACGCTGGTACGTTCTGTTGCTGTGTGTTTCCATTCCATGATTAATGTGATTTGAAGAGAAGTAATAAAATGAACTCTAACATGGAAAGTAAGCGTTTCCGGACACATGTCCAGATAACATATTTCCTTTCTTTGTGTGTGAGGAATGTTTCCTGAAAGTTTGACAGTACCTTTTTGTAACATCCTGTATAACGTTGGGAGACTGATCTGGCTTGATGGCTTAATGTAATCTACCCAAATTAACCTGAAGATGCTATTCATTATCGAGAAACCCGTTATACCGTGATCCCACAATAAATTTTAACAGCTACAAGTGCAATGTACATTTTTAGAATATTTTACCATAAAATTTTCAAAAATATTTGAACTATGTTTGGATTAAACTGCGGTTGCCCACATAGGAAACTTATGTGACTGGATATATTGATCTGACAGGATCATTTTGAAAATGCTAGGAGAATATTCTGTGAGTCTCTATGTGGCTTACAATCCACCATCTGTTAGAAAGTCACTTTTAGTTTTGTTGACACTGACAGTAATATAATCGTACCAGAATGGAAATAAGTGCAGGAATATTTCGCAATTTTTGAAAATGATTGGGAGTGTCATAAAAGGTGGCCACTCAATAACGAGGGCCCTTTCAGTTCTTCGTGGATCTCCAAAATACGATTACAGTGCGTTTGCCGCTTGTTTGGTCAGGCTGTCGATCAGTGTGCTGATTGCAAAATGCGGGAAAAATTTATCTTTGACAGTGTGAGAATGCTGTGGTGTCTTCTTAGAGGCTACTGTAGTTGAAACCTAATCTTCGAATAGGAACACGGGGCGGCAGATTTGATTTGTACCACTCACAGAGACATTTTACTGTTCTTCTTGGCTGGTCTTCGTTCGGTATGCCAAGTGCACTGACCTTTTGCCATTTCCAGCATCAACCAGTTACTCAAACCTTTGTGTAATGAAGCTTTCGAACGGCACACCTCCACGTAACATGTTGAGATGCATTTAGTTTCGTTTCAAATGAGCTTCACAGAGTTATCAGGTTTTTAATTTCTTGTGCTGAATAACAGGACTTTGTTCGATTTAGTATTTATTCTACATCTGATTACGGGCATCCTAAGCGTCAAGTTATTGACATACGTCTTATCTAATCTTAAAAGAGGTACTTATTACATATGGAATAATATTTTTCTAATAAGGTTTGGGCATACTATACAGATAGCATTATAGCATTTACTCATTAAGTTAGTTTATTCCACTGTGTGCCTTTGTAACTGATTCCGTATTCAATTACAGTTTCAGTCAATTTAATCTGCCCACAAACATTCATTAATTTATTTCACATTTTTCTGGATCTATAACTTCACATGTGGTGCGGCATCCATATTACAATTTAGAATGAAACCGCTTGTCAATCTCATCTAACCTGTACACCCTGAACTCATCTTTAGTAAGCTGACTTGTCGTAAGATAAGTCAGATGCTGATGCATCTTTCTCAGAGATCTTCAGTCGGCGCAGACGAACAGCCTGGTCTCATTGGTATTAGCAACACAGAGATTAGTAGGTTGTTAAGCAATAATGAGCAACCGATATTAAGGTAGATTTCCTGGATTAACAGAACCCATCAGATGCTATCTGTTCCGCTATGAAGTTCACGTTTCATGTAGTGATTTTGCCCCTGTTTCTGTGGTTTTGCCTAAGCATACTCCCTTAAAATTGCTGCTTCCGTTCGGGGATATGTTTCAGGGCATAAGAAATTACTGTATTTTAAACTTTCCTGAATACGCAGTTTCTAGTTCACGAGATGGAGGCACCTTACAAGAAAAAACCGCAAAATTGGAAAGAAGAAAGACGTGGTAGAAAAACAAGAATGAGATACCTTTAGGTGGGTGCTTTACAGAGCAACCAAAAGAGAACGCCAAGAAAACCAGAAGTGAAGAGGAAACACCATAATCACCAGGGTTATTGGATGTTTCCGTTATTTGTCATGCTCTCGCTGACGATAATAACGAATTCCAGTTTACTGGTGCATTTGAAGTTACTCCCCACAAGCCGTGAAGAACCTAATGAGAGATATGTCCGTGGAAAAAGTTAAGGCAAACAGTTATGGGACAGGCGCGTCGTGTGTTCTACTTGAAATCAAGCCATTTGCGAGTAGGACTCCCACAATGAAACCTCCATGCAACGCACATTACGTATATAGGTACTTCGAAACAAGCCATGTGAGCACAAAATTTATTTTTGGCCAATGCTTGACTTTTACCATTGCGACCCAATCAGCATAAACGCAGAACTATTGATTGTTTTAATGTTAAGTTTGGCGGTGGATAACAGATGACAAAAGAAATATTTTTTTGTCTGATGTAAAGACAGATTTACAATTTTCGTAATTTTTCCTTTGGTTATATTGTGGAGCCTTTCTTTTTGCCAAATTTCAAGAATGTAGGCCAAAGGGAAGCATCTATAGGTTTTGACGAGTGATAGTTTGCATATTAAAACATCTAACATAAATTGCCATATCTTTTGATCGCATTGACTTAGAAGATATGATGTTTTTCGCATCGAGGGACCATAGGCCTCAGTATGCGACATAAATTTCAACTTGAGACGTCAACCTGTTCATGAGAAAAGGGTTTCTAACCGTCGAACAGACAGACCGACAGACGGGCAGACAAACAGCCGGACAACAAAGTTATACTATAAGGGTTCCGTTTTTACCGATTGAGATACGGAACCCTGATGAACTTTCTATAAATTCTTGCAATAAGAAAATACAAGTGATAACACATTCTATTTTATTTTTTAGGTACATTGCAATATTCTAATTTCGTAACAGGAACTGGCAGATAATGTAAACAGTGATTATTTTCACTCCTCTGGGTATTTAAAGTTTCCTTCTCAAGTGAACAATTTCGCGACTACTGCGGATAATAACCCCGCCGTCTAGGACAGTGCGTGCACTCGCATTTTTGTGATATTTGAAATTAACTTCGTTGTACTGTCTCTTTACATACATGTAAACTGATTAAGTACAGTAACAGTAGAGAAACTAAAACAATCTTTCGTGCAGTTGGTTGTAGGTTACTTATTACGAATGTGTCGAAATCATTTTTGCTTAAGTTTGCACTATCCACCACCTTCAATTTTTATAAGGTCTAAATCAACTACCACATTGTAAGTAGATACATATACAGGTACGAACGTCCATGGTAATACCCGAATAAAATAAGTATGTAAACGGGAAAAATTTTAGTCTCTTGGTTGGTCGTATTTTTGTATTTGAATCGTATAATGCAACAAATTTTAGTCTCTTGGTTGGTCGTATTTTTGTATTTGAATCGTATAATGCAACATGGATTAATTAATCTGGTATAATAACTATCACGCGAATAAGCCGTTCCACGAGGATCAAATGTTTTTCATTGATAAGTTTCTTGGAAATCTACTAACGTTAATAATCAAACGACTATAGAGTCAGCTTCATTAACTACCGGCATTCCAATGAAAGAAAACTGATCACAAAAAACAACAAATAAGAGTTACACGATGATCAGTATTTACGATCCCTGCCCATAGGGGTTTAATGCCACTGTGGCATCTGTAGGCCTATTACACACACAAAAAAATCCCTTTTAGCCTTTAAATAGGCCTAACTGTTAACGCTACCATTTAATTTGGGCGGACGTAATTTCAAAGGCTCGGTTTTATCGCATTCAGGGTGGTTGGTGCAGAGTTATGTGATACAGTGCGCGGCAATATTATTTAGTCTCGAAATAGGAAAATGTTCAAAGTTAAAAACGAAATGGGAAAGCGGGAATCGTGTAACCGCTCCCCGCCTCGAGGTTAAAGTTGCCTAATGAATATTCAATGTAGCTGACGTCCGAGCCAAGTTTCGCTGTGGATATTACAGTCATGCCGAATGCCACCCGTAGAATGGGAACGAAATGGAAACGTTTCCCGGAGAATTCATGTTACGGCGGCCGTAACTCTCAAGCGCCGGTGACCGGAATTAATGATATTCTTGTGAAGAAGAGGAACAACACCGTCAATCACTTCCTGCTCCGGTCTAACTCCGCACTGATTCCTCGTCCAACAACAAAACATTTGCTGGCCGACCGGAAATAATTTCACAACGACTGGCTTTAACCCTGTGACCCCTGCGGTGAATTTCGTGTCGTTAATCTACTCCAGTTATCCAACCGGGTAAATCCGAACCACATGTCGTTCGTGGCAGCTCCTCATGTTGTAGGGAGGTTAAGACTAGCCTAAAGTCGGACCGAAAATAACTGTGGCCCCACCGGGATTCGCTCCTGTGCCCGTTCATTTTCCGGGCAAGCGTTTTACTGCTTTCTTAAATCTCATTTGTTCGTTATCGTTAACTGCATTTGTTCGGGGCAGACGTTCTAGACACTAGATCAAGTTCATCATTGATCAGTTCACTTAGCGTTTTTTTTTTCTTTTTTTCCCCCCTAAGGGCAGCTAACCCTCTAACCGGACACGCTCAGCTACCGTGCCGGCACTGCGAGATCTAGGGACATGTTACCTTGCATTCAGATAATACAGAGATCATTTGCAAGAAAACACCAACTCGAAATCATATTTTAGGGGGACAAAAGCAACTTGCAAGATATCTGCCCTAGCAGTCGATCCCGCTTCACGATTTGGCCATAATTCTAATAGAACGCACTTATGACCTTCCGGTTCTACAGCTTTTTAATTTCGCGTGCATAGATTGTTTGTCAATCACACTGCTTTACTGCAGCTTCTTAATATCCGAGCACGATGCTCTACTTGCTTGCAGCCGGCCGCTGTGGCCGAGCGCAGTTTCGAATCCTGCCTCGGGCATGGATGTATGTGATGTCCTTAGGTTAGTTAGGTTTAAGTAGTTCTAAGTCTAGGGCTGACATCGAAATAAGTGTCCAAGGAATAGAAAAGGAACTGGAATCACTCAACAGAGGAAAGTCCACTGGACCTGACGGGATACCAATTCGATTCTACACAGAGTACGCGAAAGAACTTGCCCCCCTTCTAACAGCCGTGTACCGCAAGTCTCTAGAGGAACGGAAGGTTCCAAATGAGTGGAAAAGAGCACAGGTAGTCCCAGTCTTCAAGAAGGGTCGTCGAGCAGATGCGGAAAACTATAGACCTATATCTCTGACGTCGATCTGTCGTAGAATTTTAGAACATGTTTTTTGCTCGAGTATCATGTCGTTTTTGGAAACCCAGAATCTACTATGTAGGAATCAACATGGATTCCGGAAACAGCGATCGTGTGAGACCCAACTCGCTTTATTTGTTCATGAGACCCAGAAAATATTAGATACAGGCTCCCAGGTAGATGCTATTTTTCTTGACTTCTGGAAGGCGTTCGATACAGTTCCGCACTGTCGCCTGATAAACAAAGTAAGAGCCTACGGAATATCAGACCAGCTGTGTGGCTAGATTGAAGAGTTTTTAGCAAACAGAACACAGCACGTTGTTATCAATGGAGAGACGTCTACAGACGTTAAAGTAACCTCTGGCGTGCCACAGGGGAGTGTTATGGGACCATTGCTTTTCACAGTATATATAAATGACCTAGCAGATAGTGTCGGAAGTCCCATGCGGCTTTTCGCGGATGATGCTGTAGTATAGAGAGAAGTTGCAGCATTAGAAAATTGTAGCGAAATGCAGGAAGATCTGCAGCGGATAGGCACTTGGTGCAGGGAGTGGTAACTGACCCTTAACATAGACAAATGTAATGTATTGCGAATACATAGAAAGAAGGATCCTTTATTGTATGATTATATGATAGCGGAACAAACACTAGTAGCAGTTACTTCTGTAAAATATCTGGGAGTATGCGTGCAGAACACTAGTAGCAGTTACTTCTGTAAAATATCTGGGAGTATGCGTGCAGAACGATTTGAAGTGGAACGATCATATAAAATTAATTGTTGGTAAGGCGGGTACCAGGTTGAGATTCATTGGGAGAGTCCTTAGAAAATGTAGTCCATCAACAAAGGAGGTGGCTTACAAAACACTCGTTCGACCTATACTTGAGTATTGCTCATCAGTGTGGGATCCGTACCAGATCGGGTTGACGGAGGAGATAGAGAAGATCCAAAGAAGAGCGGCGCGTTTCGTCACAGGGTTATTTGGTAACCGTGATAGCGTTACGGAGATGTTTAACAAACTCAAGTGGCAGACTCTGCAAGAGAGGCGCTCTGCATCGCGGTGTAGCTTGCTCGCCAGGTTTCGAGAGGATGCGTTTCTGGATGAGGTATCGAATATATTGCTTCCCCCTACTTATACCTCCCGAGGAGGTCACGAATGTAAAATTAGAGAGATTAGAGCGCGCACGGAGGCTTTCAGACAGTCGTTCTTCCCGCGAACCATACGCGACTGGAACAGGAAAGGGAGGTAATGACAGTGGCACGTAAAGTGCCCTCCGCCACACACCGTTGGGTGGCTTGCGGAGTACAAATGTAGATGTAGATGTAGATGTAGGGGATGATGACCTCCGATGTTAAGTCCCATAGTGCTCAGAGCCATTTGAAACATTTTGAACTTGCTTGCATTGAGCAGAAAAATTGGATGCTGACCAAAAAGGAAGGATATGCTGTGCTGGATCGGAAATACCATCAACTCATCAACATAGTACCACCTCGTACCTGTTGCTAAGATGTAAGACGCTAGCCACGTGGCCCTTTCCGCCATCTGCCCAGTGATACATGAACCAACCACAGTCCGTCACTCCCTCTTGTATGAGAACAGCCCGGTCGTTTTTCTAGAAACTCTGCTTACACAAAGGTACTGCACGCCGCAGGCTCGTGTGAATTCACCATCACCGAGGTAAATTAAAATTAAAATACTGCGTCATTATTCATTTAGATCACGATGCGGTTTTCGTTAAAATCAGTCTAATAAAATTTTACATTTATCTATATATGATCTTACCTTATTACTTCTCTTCTTCATTATTTTACTGGAACAACTTTTTAACATTGAGATGATTATACACGATGTGTTGACATACATTGTCAGCTCCAAATTCGAATAGTTAAATATGAGATAACAGCTTTAAAAAATTTTATCCAATGACTTCTTTTACTTAATTTCTGGATAATAATCAAAGCCAAATTATTCCATTATTATAAAAGGTTGACATCGAGGAGCGTTGAGTGGAAGTTTCTAGGCCAAGGAAATATTTATCCCAAAGAAGCTAATAATTTGTTTCCGGAATGCAATATTGCACAAAAACTATGAAACCGCTCAACATAAATGGCATGAGATTTAACAATAATTCCAAGGAATTCATCGTATGCCAAACCGACACTTAAAACGATTTACAACATCAGTTTTAGAATGGGCAATCTATGACCGGGAATTGCTGTCCTTTCACTAGGTCTGGACATGTGGCACGCTTTACAGCTTCACAGTAAACTGGCCACACACGGTACCTGCAATGATCACAAAGCAGTTATCATTAAATATCAGACTGAATAAAAGTGTACAATAATAGAAATATGATAACTGAAAACTTCAGATTAGATACAGAATATATAGAACGATAGAAACTCTGAATAAACACGAGGGTTGGAACGTAAATATTGGCAACCATTTATTCACAACCGATACAAAAGAAAGTGCTGTCGCTTCTTTCGCAAAGCATTATGGGTCGCCACGAAAGTCGAAAGTGCATCACAGCCCCAGTATGGTGAAACTCATGTAATTCTCGCGTACGACTTTAATGGTGTTATCCTAACACATTACGTTCCTTCACGGCAGACCGTCAATGCACAGTATTACTGTTCGTTTTTGGAGCAACACCAGCGACCAGCTTTGCGAAGGAAGCGGCGACACGTTCTGCGCAACCCACCCATCATTTTGCACGACAATGCGCGGGCTCATATAGCGCAAGCTGTGGCTGCTCTATTCGGTCGATGGGACTGGGAGGCATTGTACCATCCACCATACCCTCCTTCTGATTTTGATTTGATTCCGAAGATGAAAGAACCACTTAGTGGTATTCGCTTCAGAACTGTTTCAGAGATTCGACAAGCAGTAGACAGCTCCATTTCCACCATCAGCAGAACAGGTTCTGCTAACGGCATACTACGCCTTCCACATCGCTCGCAACGAGTTCTACACAACACTTATGAACAAAGAAACAGGTCCAAACATGTAACCATTTTGTATTGGTTGTGAATAAATAGTTGCCACTATTTAAGTTCCAACCCTCGTATTTATGATAATCCGTAATTATTCAGAAATTACAGCAGTCTGAAGGCCGAAAGGCAGGTGAAAGTTGCACAGTTTAGCAGCTCGCACCTACTACCTGTTTCTAGTTTACAAAATTCCAAGGGCTCCCAAAACTAAATACCACCTGCACTCAGTTCTTCCAATAAACATTTATGTGACTAACCATGCCACAGTAGAAAATTGTCCTTCACGAAACTGACCTACGTTACCGAAACATTGAGTTAATATAATTGTGCTCGGTAATGGTTGACAGATGTGAAAATTACCGAACTATCAGTTTAGTAAGTCAGAGCTGCAAAACACTAACGCGAATTCTTTATAGACGAATGTAAAAACTGGTAGAAGCCGACCTCGGTGAAGATCACTTTGGATTCCGTAGAAATATTGGAACACGTGAGGCAATACTGACTCTACAACTAATCTTAGATGAAAGATTAAGGAAAGGCAAACCTACGTTTCTAGCATTTGTAGACTTTGAGAAAGCTTTTGACAATGTTGACTGGAATACTCTCTTTCAAATTCTAAAGGTGGCAGGGGTGAAATACAGGGAGCGAAACGCCATTTACAATTTGTACAGAAACCAGATGGCAGTTATAAGAGTCGAGGGACATGAAAGGGAAGTAGTGGTTGAGAAGGGAGTGAGACAGGGTTGTAGCCTCTCCCCGATGTTATTCAATCTTTATATTGAGCAAGCAGTTAAGGAAACAAAAGAAAAATTCGGAGTAGGTATTAAAATCCGTGGAGAAAAAATAAAAACTTTGAGGTTCGTCGATGACATTGTAATTCTGTCAGAGACAGCAAAGGACTTGAAAGAGCAGTTGAACGGAATGGACAGTGTCTTGAAAGGGGGATATAAGATGAACATCAACAAAAGCAAAACGAAGATCATGGAATGTAGTCGAATTAAGTTGGGTGATGCTGAGGAAGTTAGACTAGGAGATGATACACTTAAAGTAGTAAAGGAGTTTTGCTATTTGGGGAGCAAAATAACTGATGATGGTTGAAGTAGAGAGGATATAAAATGTAGACTGGCAATGGCAAGGAAATCGTATCTGAAGAAGAGAAATTTGTTAACATCGAGAATAGATTTAAGTCTCAGGAAGCCGTTTGTGGTGTCACTGCCAGACACCACACTTGCTAGGTGGTAGCTTAAATCGGCCGCGGTCCATTAGTACATGTCGGACCCGCGTGTCGCCACTGTGTGATCGCAGACCGAGCGCCACCACACGGCAGGTCTCGAGAGACGTACGAGAACTCGCCCCAGTTGTACGGCGACGTTGCTAGCGACTATACTGACGAAGCCTTTGCTCTCATTTGCCGAGAGACAGTTAGAATAGCCTTCAGCTAAAGTTAATGGCTACGACTTAGCAAGGCGCCAATTGTCACAGTGCATGTATCTTACGAGTCTCATTTGTATAGTCAAGAGAGATGTATCACAAGGATTGATTAAAAGTTAAGTATATTCCAAAGATACGTATTTTCTTTATAGTATTCAATACGTATCCTGTTCCAGACTTGACGCCAGTCGGCGTGTGTGTACGCGTGCCTTTCGGCTTCCTCCTCAGTGTGGCGTGACTAGCTTGTTACGCCACAACACCGTTTCTGAAAGTATTTGTATGGAGTGTAGCCATGTATGGAAGTGAAACATGGACGATAAACAGTTTGGACAAGAAGAGAACAGAAGCTTTCGAAATGTGGTGCTACTGAAGAATGCTGAAGATTAGATGGGTAGATTACATAACTAATGAGGAGATATTGAATAGAACTGGGGAGAAGAGGAGTTTGTGACTTGACAAGAAGAAGGGACCGGTTGGTAGGACATGTTCTGAGGCATCAAGGGATCGCAGATTTAGCATTGGAGGGCAGCGTGGAGGGTAAAAATCGTAGAGGGAGACCAAGAGATGAATACACTAAGCAGATTCAGAAGGATGTAGGTTGCAGTAAGTACTGGGAGATGAAGAAGCTTGCACAGAATAGAGTAGCACGGAGAGCTGCATCAAGCCAGTCTCAGGACTGAAGACAACAACAACAATGATGAAAAATATTGAAATACATTTTTTTTTATTGGCGACGGCAAAATATATCCAGGATAGACTTGCGAGCGTGAAATAAAGGAAGAATTTCAACTAAGGTAGTTGAAGTTTTTTGTTCTGTGTTAAATTTGTTTAGAACAAAATCATGGTTGTAATTTGAGAATTTCCCAATGAATTATACGATGAAAATTTCGGATTCTATTAAATGTTCGAAAATTAGCGCGCTAGGTAGCACTTTAGGAAGACTCAGAATTCGAAGAGTTTGTCCATAAATCAGGAAATCTTTGTAGATTAGATCAACAGAAGGTAGGAGCATAATTAGATGAATCTACAAGACGCCACAAACCGTATTAACAAGAAGAACGGTAGTAGGGCTGTTTGCCGGCCGAAGTGGCCGTGCGGTTCTAGGCGCTACAGTCTGGAACCGCGTGACCGCTACGGCCGCAGGTTCGAATCCTACTTCGGGCATGGATGTGTGTGATGTCTTTAGGTTAGTTAGGTTTAAGTAGTTCTAAGTTCTAGGGGACTGATGACCTCAGATGTTAAGTCCCATAGTGCTAAGAGCCATTTGAACCATTTTTAGTAGGGCTCTATACCGTCCATCGTCTCTATACAGTGAAAGGTACTCGTTGATTAAATATGACCACTGGTACTATCAATTCGGGGTAAATCATTGATAAGGGCTTGCGACTTAGTAACAGATGATTGTTCCTGTACTACAAGAACACAACAGCAACGTCTCGCACCAGGTATCCAGCATTCTTTCAGTTTTCATTTGTCCTCAATCATAAGTGCAGTAGCCATAAGCCTGAATTTAAGATAGAGAATTCTCATTTGAATGCTGTCCATTGTAACGCTAATTCGGTACAGCCTTATGAAGATTACTACATGATTACTGAATGTAGTTTGTACCTTTCTGATTTGTGCTACTGACTATGATTATGTTCGGACTAGGAAACTGATAACCCAAAAAGTATCGTTGTAACAGTGACATTTCTCAATATTCTCTTGAAAGATTTACATTGGACTGGACTACAGAATTAATGAACATTACTAAGCGTGATTTTCCTGTACGAATTCGTTTCAGAGTGAAAGCTGAGGAGAAGACAGATCAGCATGGGTCAGACTCTGTGCCTGCCCGCATCTCGTGGTCGTGCGGTAGCGTTCTCGCTTCCCACGCCCGGGTTCCCGGGTTCGATTCCCGGCGGGGTCAAGGATTTTCTCTGCCTCGTGATGGCTGGGTGTTGTGTGCTGTCCTTAGGTTAGTTAGGTTTAAGTAGTTCTAAGTTCTAGGGGACTTATGACCACAGCAGTTGAGTCCCATAGTGCTCAGAGCCATTTTGAAGACTCTGTGCCATGAGGAAATAGACACCACATCTGAGTGGAATATTAAACATACAAGCATGAGGCGTACTCAGTAAAATGACGTATGGAAACCCACAGAGAGCATCGACAGAGAGCATCGATATTACTCCATAGAATTAAAACAGACAAAAATTTATGTGATTCTTAGTTAGGGTTCTGTTACTGATAATTGAAAGAGAAACAAAAAACAACGCACGTCTTTCAACAGTACTACCAGAACGCAGTTCAATGGTCTAGTAATCAGGCAAAAAGTCTCTGTGGATTTATACTAGATTCAGAGTTGTTTATGTCTGGTTATAAACCTTGTGTCAATGATTATAACTGGTTCATCCAGGGATTTGTCAGATCAGAACAAGATTATATTACTTCACCAGAAGACATCCATATACCTGGAATAATTACTTCCTACACATAAGCTTCAAGTGCTATAATCTATGGAGCGGTTTTTTCCTGGTAGTTATAACAGAAAATTAAACGGATTTGGAATTTTACATGGATTATGTATATTTACTGTGCGTATGCTGCAGGATGTTGACAAGCACTTGCAACACTATTCTTAAAATCAATTATCTATCACATTCTACACCCACCTCTGTGGACAAAATAGACCACACTCACCCTGAGGTGCATATAACCTTCCTGAAAACCCCGTATCCAATGTCCAGTAGAGAGAAATACATAATATGTCTCATATTTCTACATCTCAGTTGCAAATTTTCTTCAACGTGAGACTAGTTTCTGTTACACTTGATCATCTTGAGATACTTTGCTGAAAACGTTGCTGAATGCTCTCACGACGTATATGTCTCCTATAGTGAAAATACAAGAGGGCACCCATAGACAGACACAAGATGGCGTAGCGCTTAGCATCGCTCGCTGCTGGCGTGCTATGGATTGCCAGTTCAAACTCGACTACCACCAACTAATAGCCCGCACGGTAATTCAGCGTGTTCTGTCGGGGGACAAAACAATAAAACAGAAAAAGACTAAGTTAAGCTTTCATCAGAGGGGTTTGGGAAGTGTCATGCGACATCCGCATTGAACTTTTGTCGAAGAATGACAAAGAAACCGTGACCAGAACGAAAAGAAGAAGGGAAGAAAATGGGATAGAAGTAGCGCCGTCTGCTTGGAAAACAAAACGTCGTGGACTCCACGTTCAATCGCAGCAACAGCTTAAATTTCGAGTAAAATCCATCAGCAATGGCGGCTGAAGACTTAAGACACAAGGAGTAATCTTCTTTCTGCCAGCGCTCTTGTCAATGTCGGCGGAGAAGTGGAGAAACGTTCAGAGTATCCATTTTCCCTAAGGGTGACAAACAGCACCTAAAATGGAGAAGAAGGAATAACAATCAATTACATAAGGATACAAAAGGAACGGTTACCTCTGCGTTAAAGACACAAAATATGTACCCACAGAGCATGTGGCCAATTACTGCAAACACATAGTGATCTCTCCTTTGGCAAAACATTCCAATAAATTCCCTTTACGAATATCCGGAAGGGGACTGCCAAGGGGGAAGTACTCATGAGAGAAAGACTGAATAATGAACGAATGAGTAACTTCAGTAACTTAATACACTCCTGGAAATTGAAATAAGAACACCGTGAATTCATTGTCCCAGGAAGGGGAAACTTTATTGACACATTCCATGATCACACTGACAGAACCACAGGCACATAGACACAGGCAACAGAGCATGCACAATGTCGGCACTTGTACAGTGTATATCCACCTTTCGCAGCAATGCAGGCTGCTATTCTCCCATGGAGACGATCGTAGAGATGCTGGATGTAGTCCTGTGGAACGGCTTGCCATGCCATTTCCACCTGGCGCCTCAGTTGGACCAGCGTTCGTGCTGGACGTGCAGACCGCGTGAGACGACGCTTCATCCAGTCCCAAACACGCTCAATGGGGGACAGATCCGGAGATCTTGCTGGCCAGGGTAATTGACTTACACCTTCTAGAGCACGTTGGGTGGCACGGGATACATGCGGACGTGCATTGTCCTGTTGGAACAGCAAGTTCCCTTGCCGGTCTAGGAATGGTAGAACGATGGGTTCGATGACGGTTTGGATGTACCGTGCACTATTCAGTGTCCCCTCGACGATCACCAGTGGTGTACGGCCAGTGTAGGAGATCGCTCCCCACACCATGATGCCGGGTGTTGGCCCTGTGTGCCTCGGTCGTATGCAGTCCTGATTGTGGCGCTCACCTGCACGGCGCCAAACACGCATACGACCATCATTGGCACCAAGGCAGAAGCGACTCTCATCGCTGAAGACGACACGTCTCCATTCGTCCCTCCATTCACGCCTGTCGCGACACCACTGGAGGCGGGCTGCACGATGTTGGGGCGTTAGCGGAAGACGGCCTAACGGTGTGCGGGACCGTAGCCCAGCTTCATGGAGACGGTTGCGAATGGTCCTCGCCGATACCCCAGGAGCAACAGTGTCCCTAATTTGCTGGGAAGTGGCGGTGCGGTCCCCTACGGCACTGCGTAGGATCCTACGGTCTTGGCATGCATCCGTGCGTCGCTACGGTCCGGTCCCAGGTCGACGGGCACGTGCACCTTCCGCCGACCACTAGCGACAACATCGATGTACTGTGGAGACCTCACGCCCCACGTGTTGAGCAATTCGGCGGTACGTCCACCCGGCCTCCCGCATGCCCACTATACGCCCTCGCTCAAAGTCCGTCAACTGCACATACGGTTCACGTCCACGCTGTCGCGGCATGCTACCAGTGTTAAAGACTGCGATGGAGCTCCGTATGCCACGGCAAACTGGCTGACACTGACGGCGGCGGTGCACAAATGCTGCGCAGCTAGCGCCATTCGACGGCCAACACCGCGGTTCCTGGTGTCTCCGCTGTGCCGTGCGTGTGATCATTGCTTGTACAGCCCTCTCGCAGTGTCCGGAGCAAGTATGGTGGGTCTGACACACCGGTGTCAATGTGTTCTTTTTTCCATTTCCAGGAGTGTATGTATCTTAGAGTGGAATGCTAGAAATTTGAACGTTACAGGAAAGTAAGAAAAATCTGAATATGAAAATGCAGAGCTCGATGTAGGTATAGTGCGGGCTCGATGAAATGAAATGGGAAGAAAATAAAGATTTCTGATCAGATGAAATTAAGAGAATATCAAGAGCAACAGATAATGGTATAGTGGGAGTAGGTCGCTATGAATAGCATGGTAGGGTAGAAAGTGACCGACTGTGAGTAGTTAAGTGGTAGGGTTGTTCTCTTCATAGTCAATAGCAAACTAACGCCAACAATAATAGAGAATCTGTAAATGCTACGTCACAAGCACGAAATTGTGTGGTAGAGAAAGTGTATGGGAAGCGAACGCAATTTTGGGTGAAGGAATAAAAGAACGCGTAACCGGAGAATATGGACTTAGTAACAGAAATTAAAGAAAAAAATACCGTTTTCTCCAATAAAATTCATGTCGTGATAGTAAACAGCATATTCAAAAATCACAAGAGGAGAAGGCATAAATGGGAATGGCTGGAGATACAGGAAGATTCCACCTCGATTACAGCGTCGTCAGACAGAGACCCCGAAATGACATGCTGGACTGTAAGGTACACACAGGAGCAGATACACCTTCAAATCACAATTTAGTAATGAAGAGCAGATTGATGTCTAAGACATTACTTCTGATAGATCAGTCTGGAAGGGGCAACTCATACATTTAAGTTGCTCACTATCGTACACAATAATGAAGGAGAAAATTTAGAATCTGTTAGACAACTCTTAGTTTGGTTTTCGGAGAGGTAAAAGCGTAAGAGGAGCAGTACTGCTGTTGTGATTGATAATGGAAGCATTTCTTGAGAAAGGTCAAGACACTTCCATAGGATTTTTCGACCTAGAAAAAGCGTATGACAAGTTAAATCGTACATGATGTACGAAGATTTGAGCAAAATAGGATTGAGCTAAGGGGAAGCGTTTTAACAGGTATGTCTGGAGAGACCGCTCGCTGAGTCACGGTTTGGAGGGGGGGGGGGATGGGCTTGGTACCCGGTTCCAATTTGAGCTAAGAACATGGGGTTTACTATGAACCAGTGACTACTACTATATTCATACGAACATCTGTCTTACTGTAACTATTTTACAGTATATTATGCAAGGTTTTAAGACCCACCAAGGCAGGCGCCCAGACAAATTGTGAGAACTGATTAATTCATTTTCAAAATATTTTAATGGGGCTGAATTTAAAGCTCAGCTAATGGCTCCATTTGTGCGTGCACCGTCTGGTTTTTAAGCGCAAAAGAACATTTTTCTGGGAGGTTTCTGCAGCGCACCACTTCTATACTTTCAACTTGTACGAATCGGTTCAGACTTTTCACAAATGTAGATAAAGTCAAGATGGTTTCTTTTTTATCCAGTAATCTTCATCCGTTATAGAGATACCAACGTTTAATGTCGAGATAAATGTAGCACGTAAAATTCTTTCTTACGTGAACCAAGTGCGCGGAAACCTGTTTAAAGTTAATCAAATAAATAAACATTAACTCTTACAATAAAACTGAAAACTTGCTTTCAAAATTCTAGTTTCGTTCTGATTTTACATACAAAAAACACGTTTTTGTGAGCTTCTTAACATGCGCTACCTCTGTGTTTGGAATTTCTGCGAATCAGTTCAAATTTTGCGAAGGGTGATGTGTTATTCCTTTCGACACATCGAAAATAAACACATAACCAGTTTTTAGTTGCCATACACTTCTTTATTACAAACACATGCTCTTAATGAAATTAACAATAACAAAGATTATAATGAAAGGCACCTGCACTAACGAACCACCACCAGGACGCAGATTAAAACATTAATGTATTTAAGTCCGATAGACACAGATCTTTCAAAATTTACTGAACCAATTTTCACTAATTAAAACAATGTTCATAAAACCACCATTAATCAAATTTAACTGACATAACTGAATCACACAAACCTTTTGAACATGCGTGATGACTTACACAGAAACTGACTTTCACATAACTCATTTCAAATTCTAAAAGTACTTCCAACAACTACTACATCTTCCATGGACTGATCTTAAGCAATTCTAACAAATTAGAAGTATTATCAGATTAATACACTCAACTAGGCTTCTCTTTAGTATTACTTACAGGTACGAGGTTCACATACTTTTCATCCCCACAATATAATAATAGCATATTAAATAGTCATAAAATGGGGCCGTTTCAATTTTACGTTGAAAATTAGTGATGGAATCTAGCAGACCGAAAGGTTCTAACAGATACAGGAGATTCACAGACCAGAAGGTCAGGTAGAACTATACTCAACTTTGAGCTACATTAAGCTTCCAAAAAATCACAACGCTCCACCGGAAAGACGGAATTGCAGGACACTAACAACGTAGCCATAGACACCGATCCAGGTCCTTAAATTTCCCTCTTCCATCGTGATACTACGATCTGAGTTTGCTCGCGTCGACCACTGCAAATTATCTGAAACATAAACACGTCAGCAGCAGACAAAATTCTAGCGCATCAGATACACAACTGCTCAACTGGTTATAAATAAATCTTTAATTATACACGGCACAAAATGAACCCAAGCAGAACTAACCTACGTGACCACTTGCCCAGTAACGGCTCTTAAAATCTGATTAGCCAGATCTCTAGAACAAACAAATAAAATAATAACATAGAAAAAGGAAATAGCGAAACTTATTTCGGCTCGCTCTCGAACGTCAGGCACAGTCTAACGCACTACTTGGGCACGACGTCTAGCTACGCATTAAGCACGGCTTCATGTGTATTTGTTGTGCGCAGCTAGCACTCCCTTAAATCCCGTCAACATATCAGGCGGCCAGACCAAATACAGTGACAGTGCCCTCGGGTATTCAGTTAACATGAATAGTTCCCACCAAGTAACAATTCGACGGCTCCAGTTCGTTCACTTTGAGTAACATGCAACAGCCGCGAAGGAAATCTGTCCTTCAGATCTCAATCACCGTCGGCACCGGATCTGCATTCCAACGGCTAAACACGACGCAGCAGCTGGCCACGCTCCTCCGTCGTACCGACTCGACCACTCGCCACGCTGCCTGCATCCACAGCGCCACACGTCACTGACGCTCACACAGCTGATACCCGACCTCCAGCCCCAGCAGAGCGCGCGCGCCGCAGTTAAATAGCCACCCGCCAAATATGCCAAGAAGACAATCAGGCATGGAAAATCGACACAATGATCGGGATGACAATCGATGGAGATTGTTGCCAAGGAACCAGCGCAGGGAAGTAGACAAACATATGTAACTAATTTTCGTACCATTGTTTTATGAATGCTTTGTTCGTTGCCACCATACAACCAGTCGTCACCCCAGTCAACAAAAATCATATCGATTGCCAAGCTATGGCAGCCTAATGTCGAAATTATGGTAGCATAAAGGCAGGGAACTAGGATTAAAGTTCTCCTATCGTAGCACGTAAAAAGGCGGATATATCTAGGGCAGACTTGGGAATGTAAAAGAATGGAACATCTTTTCGATTTATCTCCCAGCTTCAAAAACATTAAAATCAAAACATCTCGACATATTCGCGCTTTTTTACGAGTTCGCCCTACTTTCTCATCTCAGTAAGCTCTCTGGTGCTAAAGGTGCTAAAGTCCCTTAAGCTGTTCCCAAAATGCAGAAGGTTCGCCAGCCATAGTAGACAACACATAATATCATAAGACTGAAAAGCATAATGTAAGAGCTAAAATGGTTTTTTTCCGGGGGATAAAATTTCTGAGGGTGGGTTCGTTCCCGGGGGGCACCAAGTATCGCTTTACTTGACACAATTCGATATACATCGAGGTGACAAATGACATGCGATACCTCCTAATATCGTGCCGGACCTCCTTTCCCCAGGCGTAGTGCAGTAACTCGAAGTGCCGTCGACTAAACCGTTCGAAGTAATCTGCAGGAATATTGATTAACAGTGCGTCTACAGCCGTGCATAATTGCGAAAGCATTGCCGGTGCAGGCTGAGCTGACCTCACGATTATGTCCCGCATATATTCTATGGGATTCGTGTCGGGTGATGTGGGTGGCCAAATCATCAGCTCGAACTATTCAGAATGCCTACGGCACGGCGGTACGTCTCTTGATCGCTAGCAGTGAGTGAAGCAAGCGGCAAAAATAAAGTCCACCTACCTCAGTATAGCGTTCGTTCACCACCCGTTGCTCTGCATTCGATGGTACTATGTAGACTATGTTAAAAGCAGCGTTGAAGAAAACCACTGTCCACTGCAAAGTCCGCGTAACTAAGGTAACAAAATAAACCTGTAAATCTCTAGTACTAAGGGGCAAAAGTGGATGCTTCATTCCTTCATTGAAAATGTCCGCTTATCGATAATAATGTTTTTTATTGTCTTTTAGTTATGGTGTCAACAAGCCCACATTTACGTCGATAGCACATCCACTACTAGTTCATGCAGCTTATATCACACGCTAGACAGCCAGCAAAGCGCTAAGTGCAACCCGAAATGTTACGAGATTAATACAGTCAATACTCTGCTACGAAATGAGTTCCACACTCGGTCCTTTTCAGTGGATTCTCGCCAAAAATGTTCTGTAAATGCATACTGAACACGCCACGCAGAATTCTTTACAAAGGCCGATAGTTTCACACTCGTTTTTGTCTACAACAAACACTTCAAAATCTCCGAATCTTCAGCGAGCTGTCCGTAAATGCATCTGCTTGTCCCGCGACATAAACCGAACGCGATATATAACAGTTATTTTTTCATCTTAAAAATAATTTTTTCGGACACGTCTAACCTGACCGTCTCGTCCGGCAGCTAGTCCACGACTGACTGAATACCGTTGCTTTCAGGGAATATAACTCATCCCAATGCGCGGGAAAGTCTTTACTCTCACTGGTTGATCAAAACGAACAGCCAATGAAATTAATTTTTCATGACCATATTCGCGCTCAAACTGCTTTACTCCAGTCAACATTCGCAGATGCACCTACGTCATTGCATGCTGCAAGTTTAACAAAAATGATCCACCGAACCAAATGAAACGAAAACTAGGAGAAAACTGTGCTTGAAATATACTTTAGAACTGATTATCCTCTTACTACCTTTCTCGCTGCCTTATTACAAAAGCAAACGCTCATAGACATACTTTATCCGCCAGTTAGGGGGATTCACAATTTTTCATGACATCCTGGTGGCGTAACTCTTGCTAGTTAGGTAAGGTGTAATATAATACAGAATTGAAATTTGACGTATGTTCCACATACACACTCACATTCATTTACTTTCACCCTAACACAAATTTAAATATTAACTTTTAAACTATTTCCATTACGAATGAAAAATTATCGAAAGTTTAGAATTGAAAATCTTTATAAAATAAATCGGCTCACTAAGCGTGCTATTACTGTTTTCAAATAACAAAAGAAACATAAACTGTTATTGTTACTATCTGAATTGACTTTCTTAAGCGTCAGTTAAGTACTTTTTAATAGGTTTTTTATATCTCCGAAACTATTATAGGTAGCGGTAACAAATTTTGACACAAAGTTTGTCTGAACAATAAAAGGTAAAGTACCAAGTTTGGAATAAAACAGCTAATATTTAACGTAGATGGTGGTGGTGGTGGTTAGTGTTTAACGTCCCGTCGACAACGAGGTCATTAGAGACGGAGCGCAAGCTCGGGATAGGGAAGGATTGGGAAGGAAATCGGCCGTGCCCTTTCAAAGGAACCATCCCGGCATTTGCCTGAAACGATTTAGGGAAATCACGGAAAACCTAAATCAGGATGGCTGGAGACGGGATTGAACCGTCGTCCATGTAACGTAGATATTTAGTTTCTTAGGTGAGGTGAATAAGTGATTTTAGTACGCGCCACAGTGAGCATTCTCACGGTCCGATTTAGCGACACGTGTGCCTATGACGCATACGGGAGGCCACATTCCAGCCGCCACCGAACGCTACTATACTGCAGGCTTCGCAAACAGCTTGCTATTACGTAACAAACTTACTACAAAAATCTGCAGTCGCGTAATAGCTGCGACGCTACATGTTCTTCAAGCCAATCAAGAAGAATTGTGGTGCAGTGACTTGGTGCATTGCTGTTTGGGAACTTTCCATGAATGGCTGACAATGGTCTCCAAGTAGCCGAACATAACCATTTTCAGTCAACGATCGGTTGAGCTGAACCAGAAGATTCAGTACATTGCATGTAAACGCAGCTCGCCCCATTTATCGTGTCCGCGGCACACTCGAACCCTGTCATCTGCTCTTACCTACTATAAGAGGGCCACGGTTTTCCAGTCGTCTAGGGTCCAACCGATATGGTGACGAGCCTAGGAGAGGCGCTGCAGGCGATATCATACTGTTAGCAAAGGCACTCGGGTAGGTCGTCTGCTGCCATAGCCCATTAACAACGAACTTCGCTGCTCTTTCTTAACGGATACGTTCGTCGTACGCCAATCATTGATTTATACGATTATTTCACGCAATGTTGCTTGTATGTTAGCTCTGACAATACGCAAACGCCGCTGTTCTCTGTCGATAAGTGAAGGCTATCGGCCACTGAGTTGCCCGTAGTGAGAGGTAATGCCTGAAATTTGACATTCTCGGCACACCTTAACACTGTCAATCTTGGAATATTGAATTCTCTAACGATTTTAGAAATGGAATGTCCCATTCATCTAGCTCCAGCTACCATTCCGCATTCAAGGTCTCTTAATTAACGGCCATAATCACGTAGTAAACCTTTTCATACGAACCACCTAGTACAAATGGAAGCTCCGCCAGTGCACTGCCCTTTTACACCTTATGTACGCCGTTTTACCGCCATCTGTACATGTGCATATCGCTGCTCCGTGACTTGACCTCCTGACATGGGTGCTTACACTAACAAGTAAAAGAGCACGAATATGTCAAGATGTTTTGGTTTAAATACGTTTCAGTCTGGCAGGTAAGTCGAAAAGCTAATTCCCTTCTTTTACATACATTACTGTCATACAATACCCACTCTCATTGTTTGTGCTACGGTAGCATCATTTTTCATTCTGGTGCACTATACATGTGAGAACCAAAATGGAGCAATAAGACTGGAAGACCAAGAACGAACTTCTCTGATTAAAAAGGATGTAAAACAGGGATCCAAACTTTCGGTCAAATGGTTCAAATGGCTCTGAGCACTATGGGACTCAACTGCTGAGGTCATTAGTCCCCTAGAACTTAGAACTAGTTAAACCTAACTAACCTAAGGACATCACAAACATCCATGCCCGAGGCAGGATTCGAACCTGCGACCGTAGCGGTCTTGCGGTTCCAGACTGCAGCGCCTTTAACCGCACGGCCACTTCGGCCGGCTTTCGGTCCTACTGTACGATCTGTACATCGAAGAAGCAATCACGGTAAAAAAAAATGGTTCATGAGTGGGATTAAAATTCAGTGTGAAGGAATATCAATGAAATTAACTAATAGCATTGGTATCCCCGATGAAAGGTGGTGGAACGAACAGTTTGACGAGCACATACTATGGGTTGCTAGTAAATCAGAGTAATACGAAATTAATGATGCGAAACAGAAAAGGGGATTAGACACAAACTTAGCATCAAAACTGGAGACTTCGGACGTAGGGAAGAAACTATGCTACCTTGGCAGCAAGATAATATGTGACAGACCAGTTAGAGGGATGTAAAAAGCCGACAAGCATAGAATTTGTGAGCAAAAGAACCCTATTATTATCAAAAAATTAAACTCCGTCCGAACAGGTCATGGAAGGCCCAACAGTACCGACCGGCCGCCGTGTCATTCTCAGTCCACAGGCGTCACTGTATGGAGGGGCACGTGGTCAGCATACCGCTCTCCCGGCCGTGTGTCAGTTTACTAGACCGGAGCCGCCACTTCTCAATCATGTAGCACTTCAGTTTGCCTCGTGTACGGAGGAGAAATGCGTACCATCATTTTTCCGACTTTGATAAAGGTCGGATAGTAGCCTATTGTGATTGCGGTTTATCGTATCGCGACATTGCTGCTCGCGTTGGTCGAGATCCAATGACTGTTAGCAGAATATGAAATCGGTGGGTTCAGGAGGGTAATACGGAACGCCGTGCTGCATCCCAAAGGCCTCGTATCACTAGCAGTCCAGGTGACAGGCATCTTATCCGCATGGCTGTAACGGATCGTGCAGCCACGTCTTGATCCCTGAGTCAACAGATGGGGACGTTTGCAAGACAACAACCATCTTCACGAACAGTTCCACGACGTTTGCTGCAGCATGGACTATCAGCTCGGAGACCATCGTTGCGGTTACCCTTGACGCTGCATCACAAACAGGAGCGCCTGTGATGGTGTACTCAACGACGAACCTGGGTGCACGAATGGCAAAACGTCATTTTTTCGGATGAATCTAGGTTCTGTTTACAGCATCATGATGGTAGCATCCGTGTTTGGCGACATCGCGGTGAACGTACATTGGAAGCGTGTATTCGTTATCGCCATACTGGCGTATCACCCGGCTTGATGGTATGGGGTACCATTGGTTACACGTATCGGTCACCTCTTGTTCGCATTGACGGCGCTTTGAACAGTGGACGTTACATTTCAGATATATTAAGATCCGTGGCTCTACCCTTCATTCGGTCCCTGTGAAACCCTACTTTTCAGCAGGATAATGCACGACCGAATGTTGCAGGTCCTGTACGGGGCTTCTGGTTACAGAAAATGTTCGACTGCTGCCCTGGCCAGCACATTCTCCAGATCTCTCACCAATTGAAAACGTCTCGTCAATGGTGGCCGAGCAACTGGCTCGTCACAATACGTCAGTCACAACTCTTGATGAACTGTGGTATCGTGTTGAAGCTACATGGGCAGCTGTACCTGTACACGCCATCCAAGCTCTGTTTGACTCATTGCCCAGGCGTATCAAGGCTGTTATTACGGCCAGAGGTGGTTGTTCTGGGTACTGATTTCTCAGGATCTATGCACCCATATTGCGTGAAAATGTAATCACATGTCAGTTCTAGTATAATATATTTGTCCAACGGATACCCGTTTATCATCTGCATTTCTTCTTGGTGTAGCAGTTTTAATGTCCCGTACTGTACGTTTGTGTCGTGAGCTCGTAAGCTGTCGCTACTGTAAACTTACACATACTCGTCAATTTTACAATTGTACAAAATGTAAAAAAATGAAACAGTACAATAGGTAAACATCGTAGTGTTCTCGTAAACTATGTAACCCGTTACAGTAATTCAATATAAATGATTTTTTGTTACATTCGTCAGATTGTGAACAACTATATATCTCACGGCTATAGATTAAACGTAAATCGGTTTGCACATTCAGTACCTACTGTAGTGTTAAAAACAGTTGAATCATGAATATGCATGTGCCAAGTAATGCGACTCTAGTGACGGAAAGTCCTCTGGTGATCAATATCCTCCAACCAAGTCTCGCCTTTGCTACATTCCGGCGGCTACGCCAACAGAGGGCGCTGATTGCCTACTTCAGTCTTCTGTTTCATCCCTGTAGCTCTTTGCCTAGTTATTTTACCATTCTTAAGCTTGTTCTTGTTTACGTTATCAGTTTTGAACTAAAACCAACACAAGAGTGTAGAAGAAACACGTATTGTCACTTAACCATTTTCTTCTTAATAATTTCATATTTAACTTTGTTCGTGTTTGTAATTTATTACATTCTATTACTTTAACAGCTTATACACTTCACAAGTCCACTATATCGCTTATAATTCGTACTTTTCATTTTTCTGCATTTTGTAAGCAGCGACAATTAACGAGCTTACAACATCAACACGTTTTTTTGCTACTGTGTCCCAGTTCATTATGAAAAGTAGTGCTGTTATCAGGATTTCTCTGCCGGCACTATGACCTGGCTTACACCCTATTTTAAATATATGCGACGATGAACTTGTTATGTGTGTAGTTTTTCACGATTCCACTGTGACTTCCTTACATTACGACGTGTTTTTAAACAGATATACGTCACATTTTAATGCAGAGGTTTCCATATTTAAGTAAGTACTAATTTGCATTATGGCACATGTTATTAAGATGTACACTATTCGCTAGTTTTATTTGATTTTCCCTTGTGTTGCTCTGATCTGAAGGTAGTCATTGCAGACTGAAACCGGTAGTCTAAAGACGAAACGTTCTGCGATCACAGACCGAAAGTAAAGAAATTTATTCTGTACTTCCTGGATCAGTGTTTTATTCCCAAATATGTCGCAGTTTGTGAATCTCGAATGTCTGGGAGTATGCGCACGGAACGATTTGAAGCAGAAAGATGACATGGAAGTATTCGTAGAAACGGAAGACGTCAGCATGGGACTGAACTGATAAATTTCCTGGAAGTGAACTCCACGCACGAAGTAGATAACTTAGGAACCATTCGTTCGACCGATAATTGAGTGTTTCTCCTCAATCTGTGGTCCTGTTCAGGTAACAATGATAAGAGATATAAAGGGACTAGACAAAAATAAGGAAACCACGGAAACGTAACACATTACCAAGCATACTACGGAGTAGGAAAATCTTTGACATTCAAAACAGCTTCCAGTAGTCTCGGACTGGATCAACGCATATCCTGTATGGCAATCTTATACTACTACTTTTGCTAAATAGTGGCGATTTAAGGTAACTTTGATGGAAGTAGATAGCGATGACGCACCATTCTTGCCAAGTAGACCGCAAAGGCTGAATAATATTGACGTCTGGTGATTGTGATAGCTAGGGTGGTGCGACAATTAATCTTCGGGCACGAGACCTGGACGATGCGAGATGTGTGAACATGGGCCGTGTCGGTTTGAAACAATGCATCACCATTGGGGAACAAGTGTTGTACCATTGGTTTCCCTGATCAGTCGAAATGATATTATCCTTTGCAGTAATGTGACTTAGCAGGGTACCAATGGGGACCATGGAATAGCACGATATGGCTGCGCAGATCGTTACCGAATCCCCGCCATGTTTCCTTCGGGATTCACAGACGTAAGCTGGGCCAGAAGTTGGAGACACTGTAAAACAAGATTCATCCTACCAACCATTGCATTTCTCTATAGTCGCGGTTTAATAACTTCGGCACCATATTTTCTTTACGGGTATTTGCATCACTAATGTGTGGTTTTTGAATTCCAGCTCACCCTCTGATCCCAAGGTTGTGGGATTCACGCCTTGTTGTTTTGGTGTTTCCATTCTCTTCTTTTCTTGTTCTGCTAATCTATGATTCACTACCGTTCAATTCACTGCTCCAAAAGTACGTTCATAGAACTTTCTTCCTCAGATTAAGGCTAATGTTTGATACGCCGGTCAACTGCTGTTTGTGTATGAGAAATCGATTGGAAACTTTCCTCATGTCAGCACGTTGTAGGTGTCGCCTCCAGCGCCAACCTTTTGTGAATGCTCTGAAAAGCTAATCATTTGCATATCAAAGCATCTTCTTCCTGTCGGTTACATTTCGCGTCTGTAGCAGGTCATCTTCGTGGTGTAGCAATTTTAATGTCCAGTAGTGTATTTTGTGACTACTGTATCTCAGTTTATTATTAGCTATACTGCTGATATCGGGATATCTCTGCCGCCGCTGTGGCCTAGTTTATACCGTATTTTAAATATGTGCGACGATGGTATGCTGATCACGCGCGTCTTTTTTGAAAATGCCGCTATGGTTTCATTATATTAGCATATTCTTAAAACAGGCATGTTTCGTCATATTTTAATGTACACGCTTTCCAGACGTATCAGAGTATTAGTATAGCCTCATGAAGCTTCAAATGTTATCTACCTGATCATTTATACAGTGACTAATGATTGATCTCAAGTTTTACAAGTCAGGAACGAAACAAAGGAATATTTTTCCTCCAAAAGTTATCATATGCACTTCAGTCTCTTGCATATATGTATGACCTATTCATCAGTTTTCCAAAAAAAAAAAATGGTTCAAATGGCTCTGAGCACTATGGGACTTAACATCTTAGGTCATCAGTCCCGTAGAACTTAGAACTACTTAAACCTAACTAACCTAAGGACATCACACACATCCATGCCCGAGGCAGGATTCGCACCTGCGACCGTAGCGGTCCCGCGGTTCCGAACTGCAGCGCCTAGAACCGCCGGCTTAGTTTGACTGCAATGCAGTATCCTTGTTCCTGTTGCTGTGTATTTGTTACTTATTATATTCTACTCTAATCTCGCAATACTCAGTGTTGTAGTATGTTCTGACTTTTATTTTAGTAGTGCATAATATTTAGTAATGTAAGGTAACGTAAGATGTTTAGCTGAATTTATTTTGTGTGTGCGTGAAATCTTATGGGAGTTATGTGCTAAGGTCTTCGGTCCCTAAGCTTACACACTACTTAACCTAAATTATCCTAAGTACAAACCCATGCCCGAGGGAGGACTCGAACCACCGCCGGGACCAGCCGCACAGTACATGACTGCAGCGCCTCAGACCGCTCGGCCTAATCCCGCCCAGCAATTTATTTTATCACTAACTGTATTCGTTTCCTGACGCTCCTCATAATATAATTCAAGCATCTAATATGAACATCCTCTCAGTTATACATTCGTTGCGAAGGGAGCGGAAGTGTACCTAGGTCTGTAGCGGACTGGGGATTAAAACTCCGGGGGTTACCCTTTTTCCCTCAGTTTTGCTGAAGACAGTGAGCACTCGCATACTGTTAAACGTAAAGAAAAGAAGAAATTACTATTTAATGAGTGTGTATCTAGATCACGTGTACCTGTTTTCTATCGGTGCTGTCTTCCCCCAGTAGCTGAGTGGTCAGCGCGACAGAATGTCAATCCTAAAGGTCCGGGTTCGATTCCCGGCTAGGTCGGAGATTTTATCCGCTCAGGGACTGCGTGTTGTGTTGTCCTAATCATCATCATTTCATCCCCATCGACGCACAAGTCGCCGAAGTGGCGTCAAATCGAAAGCCTTGCACCAGGCGAACGGTCTCTCCGACGGGAGGCCCTCGTCACACGATATCACACATCTATCGGTGCTTACCTACTCTTTGTTACAACCACCAGCAGAAGTAGTCGCCTGTATTTATCATATTTAATTAGCTGCTGCTTGCAGGCGCATCCACATGATTTTTACACATACACAAGTGATTGGATAGCGAAATGCACCTACACAGGTGACGATAGTATTGAGCATACATCGTGTGGGAGGGCAGTGCGTAGGTGGAGCTGTCAGTTTTACTCAGGTGACTCATGTGGAAAGGTTTCTGACGTTGATTATGATTGCAATTAACAGACTGGAGCGTGAAGTGTTTGCTGGAGCTAGACGCATGGGATATTACATTTCGCAAATCGTTAGGGAATTCGATATTCCGACATCCACAGCGTCAATATTGAGCTGAGAATATCGAATTTCAAGCCTTACCTTTCACCACAGACAACAAAGAGACCGGTCAGTCAGGTAGCATTTAATGAGACACCCTCCTCTAATAGTACCTTTTTTTTTTTATAAAGTAACCTATACCTTGAATACTATCGATTCTTATATAGGTGCACATTCACGGCTTCTTCACTGAAAGAATATCATTTGGTTTGGTATACGATGTAATATGTTTCAGCCTAAAACGTATAAAAAGTAATTTAGTAGTTACAAATGGTTCAAATGGCTCTGAGCACTATGGGACTTAACATCTGAGGTCATCAGTCCCCTAGAACTTAGAACTACTTAAACCCGACTTAGGACATCACACACATCCATGCCCGAACAGGATTCGAACCTGCGACAGTAGCGGTCGCGCGGTTCCGGACTGAACCGCCTATAACCGCTCGGCCACACCGGGCGGTTTAGTAGTTACAATCGATACAACTAAAATTATTTTTCTTTTAGAAATATCTGGCATACTTAAAATTCATATTATTAATTGCACAGTCTAACGCTAATTTCAGAATTTATTTCTGGATTCATTTATAAAATAATGTTATAACTTGGTGATGATTCTTCTTTTGTCAAGAAAGTATGTAAACTCTTTGGACTATTGTGAAGCCTATATTCTCTTTTCTCTGTGAGGTACTGAATAGATTAAACAAAAAGTTTAGAACGCTAGGCATACTTTTTCATTTAACTAAGCGTTTGATTGTGTTTATCATAAAATATTGTTCCAGAAGTTGGACCATTACGGAATACAGGGAGTAGCTCACAATTGGTTCACCTCTTGCTTTAGCAACAGACAGCAAAGGTCTCTATTCACAGTGCTGAGAATGGTTGTGATGTGGGGTCTGGGTGGGGTACAGTCAAGTGGGATCAGTGTTGGGGCCACTCCTGTTCCATATTTATATAAATGATATGCCCTCTAGTATTACAGGTACCTCTAAAATATTTCTGTTTGCTGATGACACTAGCTTGGTAGTAATTAATGTTGTGTGCAACATTGGCCCCGTTTAAAATAGTTTATTTTCTACCAGCCGTGAACTTAGGTCATGAACACTAACGATAAATCACACTAAGACTCAGTTTTTACAGTTTCTATCACACAATTCAACAAAACCTGACGTATTAATTTCACAGAATGGGCATATGATTAATGAAACTGAGCAGTTCAAATTTCTAGCTGTTCAGATAGACAGTAACTGTCGTGGAATGCCCTTGTTGAGTATCTTGTTGAAAGACTTTTGCTATTCGAACATTATCTGAAGTGAGTGACCGTTCAACGAGAAAATTAGTATACTTTGCTTATTTTAATTCGCTTATGTCGTATGGTATTATATTTTGAGGTAACTCTTCCCATTCTAAAAGTATATATTTGGCTCAGAAATGGGCGGTTCGGGAAATAAGTGGTGTAAGTTCACAAACCTCTTGTCGACCCCTGTTCACAAGTCCGGGTATTTTGACATTGGCCGCTCAATATATATATTCCTTATGTCATTTCTTGTTATCAGTATTAGCTTATTCCCAAGAATAAGCAGCTTTCGCTCGGTTAATACTCGGCAGAAATCAAACCTGCATTTGGATCTGAGTTCCTTAGCTCTTGATCAGAAAGGTGTGCAGTATACTGCTGCTTCCATTTTCACTAAGCTACCGCTCGAATTCAAAAATCTTAGCACTAATCCACGCGCTTTCAAATTCAAACTGAAGAGTTTCCTCATGGGTCACTCCTTCTATGCTGTCGAGGACTTCCTTAAAAAATTAATCTGATTCTTGTTGTATTGTTGACTTCGTTTACTTAAACTTACGGATTTAATTTTTTCGGGTCATAAAGCGTTTATTTTTACCTGTTATTACTTTTATGTTGTAATTTCATGTACTGACATGTTCCATGACCTTGGAAATTTTCTCCTCAATTTGGTCCTATGGAACTTGACGTGAAAATAAATAAATAACTAAAATCGCAGAATGTAAGTAGTAGTGGGCATGCTTCTGAAGGAGACAGACGTATTGATGTGATCGACATTAACAATGTAGTTTGGAATTTGAGGTGGAAATCGTAAAAACGGTATGATATTTTACAATGTGACAAAGAATAAAATTCAAGAAATATACAGGCAAATCTTCATCAGTTATATAGTTATCAGGATACAAAAACGTTAAATCAAAATTTCATCCACAAGAATGTACCCCTAGACGCAAGCCAACAAAAAGGAAATGAAAATAAGTAAAAACTTTTTCTTTTGTATATCTTATTCCTCTCGAAGCACGTCCCCTGTAGCTGACTGGTGCCGTCACAGTAGCTGAGCGTGTTCGGTCAGAGGGCTGCGTGTTCTCTGTAATAAAAAAAAACTGAGTCAAGGAATCAACGATCAACATGAACGGATGTCTTGTGACGTCCACCCACACCAAACGCAACGAAATATATCGAACAAAAAAAAACAAAAAAACAAAAAAACGTGGTCAGCGTGACAGAATGTCAATCCTAAGGGCCCGGGTTCGATTCCCGGCTGGTTCGGAGATTTTCTCCGCTCAGGGACTGGGCGTTGTGTCGTCCTAATCACCATCATTTCATCCTCATCGACGCGCAAGTCGCCGAAGTGGCGTCAAATCGAAAGACTTGCACCCGGCGAACGGTCTACCCGACGGGAGGCTGTAACTTTTTCCCCTCTCGAAACTTTTGAAACTAGTGAAGACACTAAGAAAAATGTAATAGTGATGTACCGGAGGGTAGGATTACAAGCAGCCGCCAGCTGATCAACACCTGCAACAAGGAAGTAACCGATTTTGTGACATTTTATGAGTTCCTAACAAGGAACGAGTTATATATTTCCATCTGTGTCCTTTGATAGTAGAGTTTTGAAATTGCTGTGTGTTGATATTTACTAGACTCAGTTCTGGCGGCTTAGTTTGTGTCAGAAAGTAACCGATGTTGTGACATTTCACAGATTCCTAATCAGGAGCGAATTAATTTAGCCTCGCCTGAGTGGTTCAGCAATTTAGTTTTTGCTTCTCGGCATGTTGCTCTAATGTACTAGACATAGTCCTTGGATTTTCTTCAGTGTCCACAGTAGAGTTCCTCAGCAAGTTTTAATAGTTGTTTGTTTGTGTAGTGTATTTTTCCACCGTCTTTGGATAGGGACTGTGACTGCTGTGTACGGATGCGATCTGAGTTGGTGACTCTGAGCTCTCATCTCCTTGCTATGTTGTCTTCACAGATGCGATCTGGGTTCGTGAAGCTTCACTCTTGCCCGCATCTCGTGGTCGTGCGGTAGCGTTCTCGCTTCCCACGCCCGGGTTCCCGGGTTCGATTCCCGGCGGGGTCAGAGATTTTCTCTGCCTCGTGATGGCTGGGTGTTGTGTGCTGTCCTTAGGTTAGTTAGGTTTAAGTAGTTCTAAGTTCTAGGGGACTTATGACCACAGCAGTTGAGTCCCATAGTGCTCAGAGCCATTTGAGCTTCACTCTCAGCTGCAGTCTATGATGGCTTCGGTTGTACATTCGAGGCAGCGGAGGATGGGCATCACTGTTTTGGAGACACGTGGGGATCCAACGGACGTCCCGCATGACCCACGAGTCCGCCTATCGGTCTTCATCGGAGGCAAGTCCAGTCTCTGCCCACACTCAAGTTGATGCCTTAGCTGTGGGCCAGTGGGAGGTCGCCTCCAGGCGTAGTAGCCTGAGAAAACTTTCCAGGGGAGCCGAACGTAATACTTCCCGGGTCAGTCTGACAAACAGGTTCCAGGTGCTACCTGTTGCTGACAATATCCCTCAGCCAGACGCCGTCGGTTATCATGTTTCCGGGAAAACCTCTCAGCCCTCAAGATACGAGCAGACACAAAGGGTCGGATTATTCATAACTCGGAGCTGCAATATTAGATGCAGTATGTAGTCCTTTGGGGACATGGCAGCGAAGGAGGGGAAGAAAGCCGGTGTTCACTTTGTGTGCAAAATGGGTGTAGTCATTCCAGACGTGTAACGGATCCTTCCAGATGCTATGAAGAGCACAAGGTGCAGCCAACTGCAGTGGTGGCTCACATCAGTACCAACGACATGCGCCTCAGTGGTATCGGAACAGATTCTCTCTCCTTTTGAGCGGCTACCTGAAGTGGTAAAGGCTGACAGCTTGGTTGACAGATGAAAGTAGAGCTCACCATTTGCAGCACAGATACGGTTAACTGCGGACCTCCAGTATGCAGACATGTGGAGGTTCTGAATTAGAGACTCGGACAGGTCAGTCATATTGCATGCTGCAGATTCCTCGACTTGCACCATAGAATGGTGGAGTTCCGTGTTTACTAAATAGGTCAGGAGTTCATTACGCACAGGAGGTTGCTACATGAGTAGTGGGGGCTGTGTGTCATGGACTTGGCGGATTTTTAGGTTAGAGTGTCTCAGGGAAACACAAAACTGGTTTCATTCTCAGAGTGTGCAGGTCCCAACGCAGGAAGAACGTAAATCTAGGAATCATCCGTCTAACGGATGTAAATTTTCGTAGCTGTGTTCGGAAAGTAAAAGAGCTGCAAGTGCTAATAGAGTCTAAAGATGCTCCATTTCTTATAGGCTGTGAAAGCTGGCTAAGGCCAGACATAAATTCAAGCGAAATTTTTGCGAAGAACCTAACGGTATTAAGAAAGTATAGGCTAAATATAGATGGTGGTGGCGTGTTTGTTGCTGTTAGAAATATTTTATCTTGTAGCGAAATTGAAGTACGTATTCCCTGTTAGTTAGTGTGGGTAGATATCTTTCTTGGTAACTCGACTAAAATAATAATTTGATTCTTTTACCGACGTTCCAACTCAGACTATACAATTGCTGACAGTTTCAAAAAAGATTGAGTCTAATTTCAAACACGTACACGACTCATACAATTACAGGTTCTGGTGACTTCAGTATATCTCCGATATTTTGGCGAAAATGCACATTTAAATTCCTAGGTATGCATAAAACATTATCCGAAATTGTGCTCAACACATTCTCTGACAGTTTTATTGAGAAGTTAGTTCATGATCCTATTTGATTAGCGAACGATTGCGAAAAGACACTTGACATCTTAGCAGCAAATAATCTTGTGTGAATAAAGAGCATCAAAACGGATGCGGGGATTTGTGAACACACGGTTGTCGTATTTAACAAATCGCTTGACGCCTTCTTGAGACATAGTCTGTACTCCTTCCAAATTAACAGTGTAGGTATAGACCAGATGTGGCTTGAAAGCAAAGAAATGATATCGACGGCAATTAAGAGATTTATACCAAATAAATTAACAAAAGGACGGAGCTCATGTTCCATTGTACGTAAAACAGAACACTGTTGCAGAAGCAAAGAAAAAACATGCCAAACTTAAACGAACGCAAAATTGGTGATATTTTACAGAAGCTCGAAATTTAGCGCGGTCTTCAACGAGAGATGCTTACAATAGTTTCCACAACGAAACCTTGTCTCGAAAACTGGCACAGAGTCCAAAGAGATTCTGATCGTACGTAAAATATTCTGGCAATCAATGCTTTCTCTGCACGACAACATTGGAAATACTATCTGTAACAGTGCTACTGAAGCAAAGTAACTAAACACAGTCTTCCGAAACTCTCTCATCAAACATGACGAAGTAAATATTCCAGAATTCCAATCAAGAACAGCTGAAGACATGAGTAACTTATAACTAGATATCCTGAGAGTAGTGAGTCCACTTAAATCACTTAATAAAAGCAAGTCTTCTGGTCCAATTTGTATACCAATTAGATTCCTTTCAGAGTATGCTGATGCAATAACTCCATACTTAACAATCATATACAACATTTCATTCTACGAAAGATCCGTACCCAACGACTGAAAAGGTGCACAAGTCACACCAATATTCAAGAAGGCAAGGAGAGTAACCCACTAAATTAAAGGCCCGTATCATTAACGTTTTGGAACATATATTGTGTTTCAACATTATTAATTACTTAGAAAGCAATGGTCTACTGAATGGCATATTGCCACGTTATCAACACTGATTTACAAAACATCATTCTTGTGAAAAACAGCTATCTCGTTACTCACTCGAGGTGTTGAGTGCTATCAACAAGCGATTTCAGATTGATTACGTATCCAGATGGCTCCTAACTCAGTACCTCCTGATTCAGTACCTTCCAACACTACAATTGTCTTGCACTTTGATTTGAAAGACTATGTTTACACACTGACAGCAGTTGCTTAAATTTTTAAGCCTGCCAACTGTTTCCATGGCCATATGTCTGCTAAACTGACTTTGCTCTCTGACAGTGGTTGATATTGGTAGCCCGCATTGGAGGTTATCACGTTTATCAGAATCTTAAGTAAAACTTGGATGCAGAGAAAAATATTGAAATGGTGGGCCTGTCATTATTGTAGTCAATTAGTGATGGCTGATTAAAATATCAACATCAAATAATCTTTTATAAAAATGGCAAGAGTTTATTAATAATAAAATAGGATAAACGATAAGAGTTAAGCCAGATGACAAATAAATCATGAACTGTTGGTGATACAAACAGAAGCAACAAATAATTAGTAGTCTGGTTCTCAAAGTCTGTTTAATCGATCTACCCTGGCTAAAAATATGGAAAAAGCAATTTGAAATTATCTAACGCTGAATAGACTTTGATGGATTTACTCTACACATGCGTCACACTACGTTGCTGAAGCTAGGAACAAGTGGTGAAGCTGCCATTCTGTTTGCCCTAACAAGCCAGAGAAGCTATACTACACCCCTTTCTCGATGCGCAGTACTGTCTCCAAAGTGGCGCAAGCATCTGTATAGTAGCAATGTGCGGCGCCCATAAATTATTATCGTGCCCTCGAAATATGCATAGTCACGGGCAGGCGATACGTCAGATGGCTAGCAATTTCTCTCTAACAGAGCCCAGAAATCTCGGCAGAGTTCAGCGAGTGACACTCCTGTTCGCCGGTTATACCGTGGACCAATTTGATTCATTTATATGGCAGTTGGCACAAGGAGTTGGAACGTCCAGGCAGCAGATCTGTTACGAATAAGACTGTCCTTGGCACAGCGAATTGTCCGAGACGATTGAAGTCTTCACCACAGGCTCCCCAGTCAACACCAGTGCCAGTGCAAAGTCATGCTCAAGATGAGTGTCGCAAGTGCAGCTTACTTGTAACAAGTCAAGACCAGAACCTTCTCTGCAATCTGAAGAACCTCCTTCTCACCTCGTTCCGTTCCATCAAAATGCCATAAACTCCAAAAGTGAAACAATGCAACTGCCCCCTCCCCCCCCCCCCCCGCCACACACACACACACACACACACACACAAGAGTTTTGTGCCACACACAAGAGTTTTGTGCCAATCACAAGACACCAAGAGCACCACGTCTCCTCTCTAGCCCATCTCCTCTACCTTCTGGCCAATCCTAACCAAAGTTAATAATATTTAAAATTTCCACACAGGGAGAAGAAGGACGTCAGGCTCCCGAACTATACTTCAAATGGCCACTTTAGGTAACATGTTTTGAGAGTTTTTGTGTACGTCTAAAGCGAACAATGTATTTATCAAAGAGATCATTATCTTGACGTTCCGAACATTACAGGGATTCCTACTAAACTAAGAGAAGTGCATTTGTGTCCCATCCTAAACCATTTCTTCCTAAAGTTCCTTCTTCCGAAGGCCCGAGGCTTCCCAAAAAAATCTCGGCAAGCAGAGGGACGACAGACCTGATGGCTCTGTCTAAAGCGTCTGGTCCAAGGTGAAAATGGAAACTCGCAGATTTTTATGGCCGCCAACTCTTTATACAATGGGCGTAAACGACAATGCCGAAATGCCTTGACAGGGCGATCTACTTTCCTGCTCCTCTGTCGTTGCCATGGCCAGAAACGCTAGCAGGTAGGTCCAGGTAGCCAGTTTTTCGCTTCTTCAGCTGAAAGAATTGTTTGCACGCTGGTGCAAGAAATTCTCAGGTCCCTGCTCTTAACAGAGCTTTGAAATGTTCATCTCCCTTTTGTTGCACGTGACTTCCAATGCCTGAATGTCCACTGCAAGATAAATGACCAAATCACCTGCTTGTTCTCAACTCCAGAAAATACTATTCCAATGAGGGTTAGCTGAGCGGTCTAACGCTCGGCTTTCCGGAGTGGGAAGGAACGCCTGGTCCCCGGCACGAATCCGCCCGGCAGACTTGGGTCAAGGTCCGGTGAGCTGGCCAGTCTGTGGATGGTTTTTAGGATGTTTTCCAACTGCCTTGGCGAATTCAGGCTGGTTCCCCTTATTCCGCCTCAGCTACACTATGTAGGCGACTGCTGAGCAAACAAGTTCTCCATATGCGCGGACGCCACCATTACTCTACCACGCAAGCATAGGGGTTACACTCGTCTGGTGTGAGACGTTCCCTGAGGAAGGGGGGGGGGGGGAGGGGGAGCGTCCACCGGGGGCCGAACCGCACAATAACCCTGGCAGAGGGGTGAAGTGGACTGCGGTAGTCGTCGTGGGGTTGTGTACCACTGCGGCTGCGGCGGGGACGGAGCCTCTCCGTCGTTTCTAGATACCCGATTGCCATACAATACGATACAATTGCAAGGAGAGTTACCATAAAGATCCCTCATGCCTTAACAATGCACAAACTCCTATCAAAGCCTGTGCAAGTTGATAATTTCCTGCCGTCTCACAGAAATTGATGTTGTCTGGGGTGCAATAAAAACATTAAAGAACAGCCCTGAATATGAAAATAAGTGAGAGAGTGACTTGTCTTCTCTCACTCAGAAGTCGCTTGTAATGAAATTGCGTACTTATGGAATATCGTCTCAGTTATGCGACTATTTTCGGATTTCATGTCAGAGAGGTCACAGTGCATAGTAACTCACGGAAAGTCGTCGAGTAAAACAGAAGTGATTTCTAGCGTCCCCCAAGGTTGTGTTATAGGCTCTCTGCTGTTCCTTATCTTTATAAATGGTTTAGGAAACACTCTGAAGAGCCTTCTTAGGTTATTTGCAGGTGATGCTGTCGTTTATCGTCTAGAAAAGACAGCAGAAGATTAAATAAATTGCAAAACGGTTTAGATTGAATTTGCAATCGACCATCAATAAGGAAAGTGCGAGGTCATGCACTTGAGTGTTAAAAGGAGTCCGTTAAACATTGGTTACACGATAAATCAGTCAAATCTAATAGCCATAAATTCAACAAAATATCTAGGAATTATAGTTATGAACTACTTAAATTGGAAATAACACATATAAAATGTTGTGGGGAAGGCGAACCAAAGACTTTGTTTTATTGGCAGAACACTTAGATGTTGTCACAGATCTACTAAAGAGACTTCGTACACTACGCTTGTCCGTCCACTTTCAGCGTACTACTGTGCGATGTGGGATACTTACCAGATGGAGTTAACCAAGTACAATCAGTACAGAAAGTGCAACAAAAGGCGGCACGTTACGTTTATGGAGAAACAGGGGAGAGAATGTGTTACAGGATATTCGTTGTGGAGGGATCTTCTCGCGAAATTTCAGTCGCCAGATTTCTTCTCCGAATACGAAATTTTTTTTTTTTGTCTACCTACATTGGAAGAAACAATTATCCAAATAAAATATGAGAATTCAGAGCTCGCACTGAAAGCTATACAGTAGGGGTTCTTTTCCTCTTCGCGCTGTTCTAGAGTGGTATAATAGAGAATTATTGTGAAAATGGTTCGACGAACCCTCTCTTGGGCACTTAAAAGGTGCAAAAGGTCTACTAAAGAGACTTCTTACACCACGATTGTCCGCCTATTCTGGAGTATTGGGGTGCGGTGTGGGATCCGCACAGGTGGGACTGACGGATGACATCGAAAAAGTACAAAGAAGGGCAGCTCGTTTTGTATTATCGCGAAATGGGGGAGATAGTGTCACAGCCATGATACTTGAATTGGAGTGGCAATCATTAATACAAAGGCGTTTTTCGTTGTGACTGGATCTTCTCGTGAAATTTCGATCACCAGTTTTCTCCTCCGACTGCGAAAACATTCTGTTGGCACCCACCTAAATAGGGAGAAAAGATCATCACGATAAAATAAGAGAAATCAGGGCTCACACAGAAAAATTTAAATGCTCGTTTTTCCCGCGTGCCGTTCGAGGGTGGAACGGTAGAGACAGCTTGAAGGTGGTTCACTGAACACTCTGCCAGGCACTTTATTGTGAATAGTAGAGTAATCACGTAGATGTAGATGTAAATGTAGATCTGCAATGCATTACAAACTAATACCGTGCTCATCAAATGGACTCACAGTTGCGAATAATGACTACTACCAGCTGTACAATGGAATGACGACAATGGAAATTTGTGCCAGACCGGCACTTGAAAACGGAATTCCCGCTTTTCGCGAGCTATCTCCTTACCATTTGGCTATCCGTGCACTACTGACAGCCGTAATGGTGTGAGTGTTATCATAAGTTAATATCGAAACAACAGAATGAACTACTAATATTTTGAGTTACATATTGAAAGTATTCGTGAATAAACATCGACTATATTCATAATGGATGTACTTAGTCAAAACAAAACACTGAAAGAGTGTTGAATTAAAGTATACTACGCCAGTAGTAGCTCCCCTATGAAGATGGATCTAGTTTTGGTTTATTTTCGTAGATAGTTGCATATTGTAAATCCTCACATCGTTATTTCTCCTAGGCACACGTTCACCTGGATACCTTCTAAAATGAGAATTTTCTCGAAAAAAAACCAATGGCTTAAACTAAATTTTAGTTGCAGAATGGATACATATTTATGATAAAATTCATTTGATTTGAGTAATAAACTTTACAATCGAATTACGAAATTATAAGACGATACCCTTGGCAAAACGTCATACTTTGCATGAGTCACAAGTACAATCGCATTCCGACGCTCATCTGTTAGCGACAAGTGGACGTGTAAAGTGGTGGTCTGCGTAATTGATTCGGCGAGCAAACAGCTAAGCTAATTTGAACACCATAAATCACTTCCCGCAATTGGCGCGTGGGCGATCAGGGCCAATCGAATGATTAGTCTGGGTTATCAGTCACGTGTTGGTGTCAGCGGTACACTTCTTTTTGTTTATATGCCCCACTAAGAACACTGCAGCAGCTCCACACATTTTTGACAACCATGCTCTTTCGTTATTATCACAGGTTTTTCAGAGCTGAAAGGGGAACAGTCGTGTAAAGATCACCATTGCTTCAAACATATCTTGTTTATTTTTAAGCAGCATAATGTTTGAAATACTGACTCTCATTTATTACCGACAATCTTTGTGATTATTCAACCGTACACAGTCATGTTTTGATTAATATTGCCTTTGCATTGCCCTGAAAAAAAGCGCAATTACAAATAATAATATTCCTTCAGAATGAAGGAAAGGTATGCAATTTTAATAACAGTAGACAAGTTTAAGTCATGCAGGCATACATACAATACAGGGGGAACAGAATCTAGGAACGAAAAAAAAAATCGGCAGTCTCGGAATGGATAAACTTAAACAAAAAAAAATTCATAAGAAACGAAATAAAAATTATGGCAGATATACCGCCAGAACATCTTATATGTGCTGGAGGCATTAATTTTTGCATCTACGAAAGAAAATTACGTAAAGAAAAAGAAAGTTTGTGAGGTAGATGCTGGAAAATAGAACTGAAGTAGGCAAGTTTAAACCACTAAATGACACAAAGGTACACGACGCCAAAAGCATGGAAGTTGGAATTAGGAAAACCAAAATTAAATATCTAGGCACATTCAGAGAACGAGTTCGGTGACTGGGTAGGGAAATTATGTAACATTACTAGCAGTTATTCAGAGTGGTTGTTACGCCATTCCAGCAAAGGAATGTCGAGTTTGGGCCGCAGGGTGAGAACAACAGGCATTATGTACGAACTTGGAGCTTTGGCATCTGACTCTCACTTCCCCTTCCCCACCCTCGTGCCCCAACACATCCCAATTTCTGCTCTCGCACCCCCCTCCTCCCAATTTACACACTCTCTATTTAATTCCTTGCATATAGGTTGAAAACTAAATATCCAGTCAGGGAGCTTCCGAAAGATTTGTTTTCTCCAAAATACCATGGCTGTATTTCGATCTCTATACGTGTTCGGTGCAAGGCGCAATGAACCCTGAGATTAAGAGCCACGGTGTTATTTCCAAGTCTTAATGTTCCGTATTATTGTTCAAGAAGGCGGACTGTCAGATGACAATATCATTGAAGATACAGACATAGGAGTCTCCCTCCACGGTGTTGCAACCCGTACAACACCAGATGCAGTACTTGTGTACCATCTGTAGAACACTACTAGTTGAGAGCATTCGGGTATTTTAATTGAGGCTTTGATTTCCTGCATACTAGTATTCTTAAGACGTTACAGACACTCTTCGATTTATCACTTTAGCAGACTTAGGTGGATAAATGTATGTTTTAGCTATCCAGTGAGATTTTAAACGATCCAAATAGCTTCTCTGTTGCTAGATGGACAATGTGAAGATCACCACATCTGGACAGAATGAAATTATTCCTTTTAATCAGATATACTCATTATATAACCGTTTCGTTACAGCGTTAATGCAATTTGCATCTGTGATCAAGCGGACTGCCAACAACAATTAAAAAAGGGAGGGTCTGTAATGTTAAAGGAGGTAGTGCGTGGTGTATTTAGCAGTTATCTGTATGCTAAATACTCCAAGTTTGTGTTTAGAAGACATGGTGTCAAGCTGAAAATACCATTTCTCCTACACAGAATGGCAATGTGACGCAGAGATATGTTGGATAAAAATCAGCAAGATAGCACTGGAAATCATTTTGAGGAGATGTAAAATTTCTGAGGTTATACCATATAAAGTGGATTTGGAACATACTAAAATCGTTGTATTAATGGATGAGTTGCCTGATGTATCACAGCAGCTGAGAGTAGATGACTATTATCCTATGGAACTGGAATAACTCAACATTTTGTCTGCATTTTTAACTAAATGGGAATGTTTGACTATCTAACATCAAACCACGACCTCTGTATACCAAGTAGACAGCAACGTGATTGTGAATATTTATAAGAGAGTCGGAACAGACTGTTTATTGTAGATGGGCTCCAGTCTTAGATAAAGATATAAAATAAATTTATTCGTTATAGAAGTCCAAGAGCGAACAAAAATATTGGTAACAAGTTTATCAATTTTATAAAGTTCCTTGCTATGCATCTATGAGAATTTCGTCTTCGATAGCTAACGAACATAGTATTAAAAGACTGTAAGATACGATTTATAAATACAGAATAGACGCTGTGTTACACCCTGTGGAAGACTGTCGCTTCTACGTATTATAAACTTCCAGCAAGCGTACAGTTCCGTTTCTGTGTTGTGTTTAATAGTGTCCTATAGTTTGTCTACTAGAGTATTCTCTATATACGGTGTTGTCATAAATAGTCTGACAGGCTGGTAACGTTGGTCATAAACAGGCTGAAAATCTTATAAGGGTGCTGAGAAACAACTGTTAAGAAAAAATTCGATACATTGCCTCGTTTCCCAGTCATTTAGCATTGAAGTTAGCCAATCAGGCCGTTGCAAATTCAAGTGGTCCGCCAGAGACGGTCGCCAAATGTGCGCTTCTTTTGACTCCTAAGAGCGAACAAGACAGCGATGGAAACATCGGACTTGGGGTGGTAGTAAGGATCGAAGCTGATCCAAAGACTGAGCTGACTCGTGCGCCATCGCCTACACGATGAGAACTGACAATAATTATACCTAGCGCGCTGCTGGAATTCGCACGCGCCACGGCCTGATTGGCTAACTTCAGTTCTTATTATCTCGGAAACTGCACAACGAATCGTGTTTTTAACAACCATTTCTTAGCATAATCTATGCTGCAATACTCTTACACGCTATTCAGACTGTTCCTGACCACGCTGTATACAAGGAATGCCCCAGAAAATAAATTGTAGGACACTATTAAACACAACACAGCAACAGATATGTACGTTTTCTTGTAGTTTATACCACGTACAAGCGATTGCCACAGAGTAATGAAAAGCAGATTATAAGCACTGTTTGTCGAAAAGCAAATGTCCAAACTGATTCACTGACTCATTATTTGCCCAACAAAAACCGCTAAGGATAGTAACTCGAAATTTAGACTGGGTGTTGATCTTATACTATGTTGTTGTTGTTGTTGTTGTGGTCTTCAGTCCTGAGACTGGTTTGATGCAGCTCTCCATGCTACTCTATCCTGTGCAAGCTCCTTCATCTCCCAGTACTTACTGCAACCTACATCCTTCTCAGTCTGCTTAATGTATTCATCCCTTGGTCTCCCTATACGATTTTTACCCTCCACGCTGCCCTCCAATGCTAAATTTGTGATCCCTTGATGCCTCAGAACATGCCCTACCAACCGGTCCCTTCTTCTTGTCCAGTTGTGCCACAAACTCCTCTTTTCCCCTATTCTATTCAATCCCTCCTCATTGGTTACGTGATCTACCCATCTAATCTTCAGCATTCTTCTGTAACACCACATTTCGAAAGCTTCTATTCCCTTCCTGTCCAAACTATTTATCGTCCATGCTTCACTTCCATACATGGCTACACTCCATGCAAATACTTTCAGAAACGACTTCCTGACACTTAAATCTATACTCGATGTTAACAAATTCCTCTTCTTCAGAAACGCTTTCCTTGCCATTGCCAATCTACATTTTATATCCTCTCTACTTCGACCATCATCAGTTATTTTACTTCGCAAATGGCAAAACTCATTTACTGCTTTAAGCGTCTCATTTCCTAATCTAATTCCCTCAGCAACACCCGACTTAATTCGACTACATTCCATTATCCTCGTTTTGCTTTTGTTGATGTTCATCTTATATCCTTGTTTCCAGACACTGTAAATTCCGTTCAACTGCTCTTCCAAGTCCTTTGCTGTCTCTGACAGAATTACAATGTCATCGGCGAACCTCAAAGTTTTTATTTCTTCTCCATGGATTTTAATACCTACTCCTATACTGTGTGCAGACAAATAAAGTATACAAATGGTGAACAGTACATTCACCGATATTGCATCCTTCGCCATTGTGTATGTATGACTTCATATTGTGACACGCTGGCTTATTTTCTGCATTTTCTCCCTACATCCTTGCTATAGGAAGACCTCAGAGTGTTTACTTTTTCAGATAATTAAACAGAAAAGGGGGAAAAGAGTTAGGAGTGGGTAAGGGGGAATGGGGAGGGATGGGGGTGGTGAAGGTCAAAGTTAAAGATCAAAGGTCAGATTTGGTCCATATTGTCTGTTGCTTTCAAAATGTTCAAATGTGTGTGAAATCTTATGGGACTTAACTGCTAAGGTCATCAGTCCCTAAGCTTACACACGACTTAACCTAAATTATCCTAAGGACAAACACACACACCCATGCCCGAGGGAGGACTCGAACCTCCGCCGGGACCAGGCGCACAGTCCATGACTGCAGCGCTCTAGACCGCTCGGCTAATCCCACGCGGCTGTTGCTTTCATCCCACGAATCGAGATCAGCGTTTCTTTCCTCCAAGGCCAAATTCAATGACGAATAACTCCTATTACAAAAAATTGAAAATAAAACTCAGTTGGATTTGAAAAGTACATCAAGACCTAAAAGAAACTAGGCTCAGTAAGAACTTAGGTCAGATATAGGAAACGTTTAATAAGAGGGAAGATCATGGCAAAATAGTTCTAGGAATGCAGTGAAGAAATTCCTCAGCAGAAAAGGAAAATGAAAAGAGATGAAGTAGCACTTGAGAAAGCACTCCGCTAACTTTGCGGCTGAAGCGCGGTCTTTAAGTGGCCTGCAACGCCAGAAGAGGAAAACAACTGAATAAGAAATATTACTCTGATGGTAACTAAAGGTACCTAGGTACCAGATATTTTTCTGAAGCTGCACACAGTTCACTTTTTATAATAGCATTCATTTCAGGAGGCCTTATGTGACACTTGCTAGAGTCATTATCTTACCATGCCTGTGCATTATTATTACTTGGTAACATGTACTCCATTGACCCTAGGTTTTCTTCTTTTTTTTAAAAAAAAATGTTAGTAACAGTACAGCCACGGCATATTGCAAACTAGTAGACGACCCATAACATGTGGGTGCTGATGAACAGCCTTGTTAACTGCAGCTGTAATTCCGCCTGGGATGAATACGCCGAATACAACACGACGTCATAGAATCAGGAGCCGTTGCGTTGTGGACGTGACACAGCTAGAACGTCTGGCAAGAGAGAGTGCTGGGTTACTAGCCCCATCTGGTCTACGGCTTCCTAATCTCGCAGGCCATTCATCCGGTTCTGCTGTCCGATTGCTCACCGACTAAGACTGTTAAGTTTTCCTATTGTTTGGGAGAATGGACGTTCCACTGAATGGCTTCAGTTTGAAGGTCGAGAGACATCATTAGTTTAAATGGGTAGTAGCTAACTACTGCAGTTCGGGAGAGAGGACTGTATTGTCAGCCCCTATAAAGGAGCTGCTACTGCTTGCGACCAAACTAGCTAGAAGGGATAGATAATGTCACTTCGGAATTAGAGATTAGCGACAAATTCACAGCGGTAGACAGAGTGAAAGAATCTGCTGTGTTTCCCTAAGATAGTATGACTTGTCTGCGAAGGAAATCTGCTACTTCCGGATAGAATGATGGAAGAAGCAGAGGACGTAAATTGACTATTACAGCCAAAGTGTGTACTTCTCAGTACAAGTTGTCTACAGGTGTCAGTCATTGGTTTTAATTTCAGGGAAGAAATTCTTATGAAAATTCGTGAGAATCATGGACTAGGGGAAAAGCCAGAAAAGAATAGAAACGTTTCACAGTTGACGTTATAGAAGAAAGCTGAAAATTTACTGGACGGTTAAGGCAGAAAATGATTCAGCACAGAATCTGCGAGGAAGAGAACGTGCCTGAAGAGAGAGGGGACAGGATGGGAGGACTCGTCTGAAGGCATCCAAGAATAGCTTCCATAGCACTTCAGGAAGTCGAAGAAGGCAAAATCTGTAGAGTAGGATAAATACAGTATTTTCTTTTTCATTTCCAGCTTTCTGAGTCGTTCAATGCTGCGCCACCAATGCGTCTCCTGTGCCCACCACTTCACCTCGTAGTAGCACGTACACTCAATATACTGAATTACTCGTCGAGTTTTTCCAGTCTCCGCTTTCCCTTGCAATTTTTATCCTCCACACCGCACTCAAAAAGTACAGTGGAAGCTATATTCGGTGTCTTAATACGTGTCCTAGACACCAGCCCCATATGATTAGTACCGGCTTTACGATAAACTTTAGTTCGCTATTCCGAATCTGTAAACATAATATCTCAGCTGCGTAAAGGTGGTGCGACACACGACTAGAACCGACTGTTCCGTACGATAACATGACCTTCCGCGTAAGACAGTAATCAAGTTCATATTCAATACAGATAAATCCTAAGTTCTAAACATCCTAATTACTCCGAAACTAGGAACCAGATTATGAAGAGTGAAATCCCGTTGAATTCATCTCTTTTAGAACTCCGACATTAACAACGCAAAATTACTTTAGTATCATTTGAAGAAGCGAAGATAATACCTCTAATTAAGAGGCTATACGTTTATTAAGGACTTTCGCATAGTTTATCAAGGTGAAAACAGAATTTAGATATCTTAAACGATTCCGGAAGCATTTGAGGTGAACAGCCTAGTTGAATCACCCTTTACTAAGAAAAGAGACGTAGATCAATGCCAAAAATTTCCCTTTCACTCCACCGTCGACGTAAATAAGTCGTAGGTTATCACCTTATGGAAAATTTCAATTTTCCAACAGTTTCACTTTGTGTCAGAATGCCACCTCGTTCAGCGTTAATTCATATTTGTGTACAGCAACCCAGCGTACGATCCATGGCAAAGTGTGCACGGTGTAAAACAGAAATACCTTCCCCCATTTCTGGGCCTTCAGCAGATGGTAAGAAAGATGAGTAATGGTCACTACCTCTATTAGGCTCTAATTACACCGTGGTGTACATTACGTGACAGATCTGTTAGAATACGTAATACGTTGCTTGGATCTTGGAACTTTAACATTAAGGCTTTCATCAGTTCATTACACCCACATTCTATCCTCTACCATTAGAAAGTGTTTTTTAGCGCCTTAGCACCTCCGTGAGTTATTCGGAGTACAAAAAGCATGGCGAATTACATAGATTTTCTTCCGTTAATCGAACTTCTAAAGGGCTACGAATAACACTCAAGAGTTCGGCAAACAAGACTCTTCGAAAAGCTCTCCAGACATTTCACATCTCCAGTAGTCTATCGAGAAATTTCTGTCTGACAACTGCTATTTCTAGATTTATATAAATGCAGTCATTCCATGCAAATTTAACAGTGATTGATGTTCCCATAGCCTTGACAATTCAGACAGATTCCAGTGCAGTCGAACTGTATCCACTTCTCCCTACTATTTACACGAATTACGTTACGTTTATTAATGTTGTGGAATGGCCGCCAGTCACCCGACCAAATGCAGGTCATTTCTAAGCCTGTGCATCTCTTTACCCTCTGAAAATAGCCTCAAAGAGCTAAGAACATTATCTACCGGATCATTTACGAGTATACATCTTTCATTTACTAAGCTGTACACAATCTTCTTAAGACACAAAGGAATTCAAGACATTGGCTGCCGGTGGGCACTGATTTATAACACTATCGCAAGTTGAAAATTTGTGCCAGACCAGGATTCGAGCCGGCCGGCCCAGCGGTTCTAGGCGCTACAGTCAGGAACCGCGCGACCGCTGCGGTCGCAAGTTCGAATCCTGCCTCGGGCATGGGTGCGTGTGCTGCCCTTAGGTTAGCTAGGTTTAAGTAGTTCTCAGTTCTAGGGGACTGATGACCTCAGATGTTAAGTCTCATAGTGCTCAGAGCCATTTGAACCAGTATTCGAGCCCAGTTCTCCTGCTTACCAGACAGATGCGCTGACCACTCTACCATCCAGACACAGTGGCACCAGAACTGCACAGGCTAGCCTAGCAGCCCTCCAGTCAGACCACAATTCTCAACATATCCCACAAACTACTGATGTAGTGTCCCTGCTCGATAGCCTCATTACCTGCAGCATCTCGCCAGTTCACGTAAGAGTTCAAACATGGTGTGCACCTGCGCTAGACGTATTATTGGTCGTTATCGCTGTAATTATATATGTGTGGTGTCTGAAATAACAGACACCATATATATACACAATGTTCTTGATTGTGTTGTCAAATGGAGCAAACGTCGTTACAGATAACTGTTTCTTCCGCAAACTGTGTTGAGGTCTTCGAAAACGACATCATACACGACGAAATTCCATGATAATAGGCAGCGAGTGATTTCACCTCTTCTTACTCGTTCGATTCGTACGAGTATAATATAAATCACCAAAACGGAACACAGAACGCTTGCATGTCCGACTGATACTTGAACTCGGGATCTTTGTCTTTCTGGGAAAGTGCTCTCCCGCCTGAGCTACCCAAGCGGGACTCACGACCCATTCACATAGCTTCCAGGAGTGCCAGTTTTGTACGTTTCGCAGGAGAGCTTCTGTGAAATTTGGAAGGTAGGAGATTCTTGTACGTTTTCTGTGAAATTTGGAAGGTAGATGTACTGGCGGAAGTAAGGCTGTGAAAACGGGTCGTTAATCGTGCTTGGGTATTCAGTAGATCGAGCACTTGTCCGCGAAAGACAGTCTCGATTTCGAGTCTCGGTACTTCACTCAGTACAAACCTGCCAGTAAATTTTATATCAGCGAACACTCCGGTGCAGCGTGAAAATTTTAGTCCGGAAACATCACTCAGGCTGCGGCCAGGCCACATCCTTTCCTCCAGGGGTGCTAGTGTTGCAAGTTTCTGAGGTCAGCTTTTGTGAAGTCTGGTTACATAACAATGGCGCGAAATACAGTGCCAACACTTCCTACGCAGCTAGTGTTGGTGCAGCGTAAGCAGAGTTCTTTCCGTTATTTGCTATTCTTTCATAGGCCCTTCCCATCGTTAAAAATTGTGCTACACTTTAATCACCACCTTACATGCTTACAATTGCAGAGCCAGCCTGAGCCTGGCGACTCCCCCCCCCCCCCCCCTCCCCCTTGCTCCGCACAGCAGTATAGTGGTGAAATGGACACTGATGAACAACATGATCATACATACGACAGTGAAATGATTAGTGACGCTGTCATCGCTTGCCACAACGCAGATAAACACAATCCTGTTTCACCTAACGATGAACCTACAACAAGAGACCTGCACCCCAAGCAGAAAAGTCAACGGTACTGCACGGATAGGAAAGGACACGACGACCAATTGTACGAAATGGAGAAAGTGTTACGTGTCGAAGCCACTAAGAAGGGAACCATCAACCATGAACAAGTAAGTTGCACTGTTACATTATGCTCAAATACCGGCAACGGACCTTTCATCTTATTCGTTGAAAGTACAGATACATAGGCAGGCTCGACACTATGACTCTAACTACCTTTAAAGGTGGAAGAATCACAAACGATCAACGGCATGAAGATTCAGAAGGCAATGGAAACCACTGCTTTAAAGACACATTAAGTTTATGCACAGGACATGTAGCCTGTAACTGAAAGAGTGTCATCGTTATCTTTACATTGGCAAAATATTCAGGAACAGTACCCCATTCAGATCTCAATAACCAATGAAAGTATAACGTTCTACGACTTTTGTAGTCCTGTCTTCCTCAGTTGTGTGTAATATTACGGTATATTGATAATTTTTACTGTGTGGACCGTGTGCCTACAACTGAATGAAACACAATTTTCGTGCCATACGCGTTTCGCCCTATTCTCTACAAGGCATCTTCAGTGGCCTGGAATACGTACCTGTTTTTACTATTTAGTGTACATTTTGGGACAATGTACTTGTAGGTTATAAACAGTTCTGGTGGCTGGTTTTTGCTATGATGTAGTAGTATTTGAAATTCTACTTACAGGCTGTGTGGACGATTTTATACATATTATGTTTCTGTTCCATTTTTGGTGCCGTTCCTCTCCTTATAATTTCCCTCTTGGAATTTTTTCCACATTTCACAGCACTAGGACCTGAACATTTGTTTTTTTGCAGTCTTTTGGTTTGTTTTGCCGACTGTCGGATGTTCTTGCCAAAGATCGAATGTTGTTGCCAACTTTCGAGAGTAATTTTTGAAGTCTCGTGTGAGAGGGACGATCTGTTATCTTATCATTTCTTTTATTAAGTATAGTAGGGAGCCTGTACTGATGTGTGTTTGCTCATTTATCACATGTTTGTTTTCTGCGATGGCTTTCTGAATGTGGAAGTTTTCTTACATTTGTATAAGGTTTTGTCGTGGTTGTTTATTCCCATTATTTTCAGTTCTTGTTCCATGTTTGTAGGATGGTAGTTATGGTGATTTGAATGTTCTGCAAATGTGGAATGGTTTGCTTCGTACTTCCAACACTTAATATGTTCTTTCTATAATGTTTTAAAATTCCTGCATGTCATGCCTATGTATACTGCTTCACAACTTTGACATTCAAATTTGTATATTCCTAATCTCTATAATTTATCCCTCTAGGTAGTTGGTTGACTTAGGTGTGATTGGAGGGTTGGCGCAGTCTTATATGGTATGTGGGAGCCCTGTCTCTTTAGTACATTGGCAACTCTGTGTGTTAATTTATGTGTGTAAGTCATAGTGTACCATCTGGTTCTTTTCTGTGTGATGTTTTCATCGTGTCTGTTCCTTGAGAGTGTTTGTAAGTCTGCAGCTTCTGAGTTATATTCTGGAAGTGTTGTGTCTGTTTTCTATTTGTGTTTTTATTTTTTGATTGAGCCTATGTACTACATGTGTGTCATATCCATTGTTTCTATTTGTATGATTGTCCTCATTTCTTTTTCACAGTTTCTTTTGTTGAGTGGCAATCTGTTTAATCTATGTAAGATACGTCTTAGTGCTGCAAGCTTCTGGATGTGGAGATGATTAGATGTGGAGTGCATTATTGTGTCTGTAGCTGTTGGATTTCTAAAGATGTTAAATGTATGTTCGCCATTTTCTTTTTCTATTGTTATATCAAGAAAATTTATTTGATTGGCTTTTTATTTTTCAAGTGGGAATTTTATGTTCTGATGTGCTTTGTTGATTTCCGAGTAGAGTTCATCTATTTTTTATCATTTGGCTCGTCTACCAGACAAATAATGTCATCCACAAATCTGTACCAATATATGATTTTAAAACTTTCATAGTGGTTATCTTTTCAAATATCTGATTCTCTAGATGAGTGATGAAAACGTTTGCTAATGTTCCTGATATTGGGGATACCATGGACAGTCCATGACTTTGTAGTGATGCCGACTAGAACTGAAAATAGTTTTGTTCGGTCGTCAGTCTAAGCATATTTTTTATTTCTTTTATTTCTTCTATAGTGAGATTGCTGTAGGATGTGAGATTTTGTTCTATGATTTCTGTTGCTTCTGTGATAAGCATGAAGGCATGCATATTTTCTAAGTCAAATGAAATCAGTGATGCTGTGAGTGGTACCTATATGTTCTGGTGTGTTCCATTAGGTTTCCTGTGTTTATCATTGTTCTGTTGTTTTCTATTTTATAGTGTTTCGTAATTAACTTTTAGAGATGTTTGGCTATGTGGTATGTTGGGACTTTCCTGAAGTTTATAACGGCTCTCATTGGCGTACCCCTCTTTATCGATCTTTCGTTGGCTTCTTCAATAAAATTCTTCAGGGTATCAGACCGCATCGTCGTATTTTAAAATGCGCCAACGTTTCGGCCAGCGTTGCAGCTAGCCTTCATCAGGGCCGTACACGATCTTTCGTTGGCTTTGGAGTGTTGGTACTTATGAATTTTTCTGTCTCTTATAGTATTTCTGTTTGTCTGTGAGCGTGTATCCAATGTTTATAGCCTACAGGTACATCGCCCCAAAATGTACACTAAATACTAAAAATAATACTTATTCCAGGTCACTGAAGATGTCATGCAGAGAATAAAGGAGAAACGCATATGGCACGAAAATTGTGTTTCATTCATTTGTAGTCAGACAGTCCAAAAAGTAAAAATTATCAATGTAACGTTCTAGGAGTTGGAGCGTGGAATGTCAAAAGCTTGTACAAGGTAGGGATGATAAAAATCTGAAAAGGGAAATGTGAAGTCTCAACCTGATACAGTAGAAGTCAGTGAAGTGGAAAGAAGACAAGGATTTTTGGTCAGATGAGTGTAGGGTAATATCAAAAGCACCAGAAAATTGTATTACGGCAATAAGATTATTTATGGATAGGAAGTTAGGGCAAAGAGTGGGTTGCTATGAACAATTGAGTGATAGGGTTGTTCTTATCAGAATCGACAGCAAACTAACACCGAAAATAATATTTCAGGTATACATGCCGGCGTTGCAAGCTGAAGATGAAGAGATAGTGAAAATATATGACGATATTGAAAAGCTAATACAGGGCATAAGGGAAGATAATAGCCTAATAGTCATGGGAGACTGGAATGCGGTTGTAGGGGAAGGAGTAGAAGAAAATATTACAGGAGAATGTGGGCTTGGGACAAGGAATGAGAGAAGAGGAAGACTAATTGCGTTCTATAGTAAATTCCAGCTGACAATAGTGAATACTATGTACAAGAATAACAAGACGAGGAGGTATATGTGGAGGAGGCTGAGAGAACGGGAAGATTTCAGTTAGATTACAACATGATCAGGCAGAGTTGCCGAAGTCAGATACTGTACTGTAAGGCGCACCCAGCAACAGGAATAGACTTAGATCATAATGTAGAAGTGATGAAGAGTGTGTTGAGTTTAAAGAGATTAGTCAGGAAGAATCAATATGCAAAGAACTGGGATACGGAAGTACTAAGGAATGACGAGATACGACTGAAGTTCTCTAAAGCTATGGGTACAGCAATAAGCAATAACTCAGTAGACAGTACAGCTAAAGAGGAATTGACATATACAGGGTGGTCGGAAATTCCCGTCACAGACTTCTAGGACTTGTAGAGGGGAGTGAGTAAATCAAATTTTGAATGCGAATCCATGTCCGGAAACGTCATCCAACGAGACTACAGAGCGTTAAACTTATAGGCGCGGGCGTCTGTAAATGCACGTATACACGGGGTGATTCCGTGATGATGTTACAGACTTCTAGGATGATGGAGAACAATAAACGTATTAGTTTGATGTAATGATCTCTTACCGGAAACGAACGAGTCGAAAGTCATAAACGAAAACCGTTCCGATGTCTCTGACAGTTGAATACATGTACCGGTGCTTGTGTTGCGAAGAGTGTAGGGTTGGTAACTTTCAGTGGTGGTAGTGTGAAAAAAAACGAGAAAAAATGTCCAATAAACGTGGGCTCTAAAGTGTGTACCTTAACATCTATGAACACTTGCTCAGTAGAGGAGACGTGTTTCACATTAGAGAAGATGAACGAATGGTCATAGTTCCTCAGGTATGCAATTTAGAGCCCATGTTTACTCGACATTTTTTCTCATTTTTGTTCACACTACCACCACTGAAAGTTACCACCCCTACACTCTTCGCAACACAAGAACCGGTACATGTATTCAACTGTCAGAGGTATCAGAACGGTTTTCGTTTATGACTTTCGACTCATTCGTTTCCGGTACAGGGATACTTACTTCAAACTAATACATTTATCTGTAACATCATCACGGAATCACCCCGTGTATACGTACATTTACAGACGCCCGCGCCTATAAGTTTGACGCTCTGTAGTCTCGTTGGATGACGTTTCTTGACATGGGTTCCTATTCGAAATACGATGTACTTACTCCCCTCTACAAGTCCCAGAAGTATGTAACGGCAATTTCCGACACCCTGTATGAAAAGAGCAATCGCAGAAGTTGGAAAGAAAAACATTGGCACAAAGAAGGCAACGTCGATGAAACCATGGGAAACAGAAGGAATATTTCAGTTGATCGATGAAAGACGGAAGTACAAAAACGTTCAAGAAAATTCAGGAATACAGAAATACAAGTTCTGAGGAATGAAATAAATTGTAAGTGCAGGGAAAATAAGACGAAATGGCTACATGATGAACTTAAAGAAATCGAAAAAGGACACGATTGTCAGAAGCACTGACTCAGCATGTAGAAAATTCGAAACAACCTTCGGTGAAATTAAAAGCAAGGGTGATAACATTAAGAGTGCAACGGGAATCCCACTGTTAAATACAAAGGAGAGAGCGGATAGCGGTAAAGAGTCGATTGAAGGCCTCTAAGAGGGGAAGATTTGCTCGATATGGTAGAAGAAGGAATAGGAGTCGATAGAAAAGAGATAGGGGATCCAGAATTAGAATCAGAATAAGGGTAGCTTTGAAGGACTGAAGATCAATGAGGGCTGAAGGAATAAATAATATTCCATTGGAATTTTTAAAAACATTGGGAGAAATGACAACAGAACAACTATTCACATTGGTGTGTAAAATGTATGACTCTGGCGACATAACATCTGAATTTCGGAAAAATACCATCCATACCATCCCAAAGGCTGTAATACTTGACAAGTGCGAGAATTATCGCGGAATCAGCTTAACAGCTCATGCATCCAATTTGTTGACAAGAATAATACACAGAAGAATGGAAAAGAGAATTGTGGATGTGTTAGATGATGCGTTTGGCTTCAGCAAAGGTTAAGGCACCACTGAAGCAAGTCTGACGTCGGGGCTGATAATGGAAACAAGACTCAAGAAAAATCAAGACACGTTCATAGGATTTGTCAACCTGAAATAGACGTTCGACAATGTAAAATGGTGGAAGATGTTTGGAATTCTGAGAAAAATAAAGATAAGCTATAAGGAGTGCTGCGTAATTCAAAATATGTATAGGAGCCAAGAGGGAACAATAACAGTGAATGGCCAAGAATGAAGTGCTTGGATTAAAAAGGTCATAACAAAGGGATGTAGTCTCTTGCCCCTACTGTTCAGTATGTACATCAAAGGAGTACTGATGGAAATGGAGGGAAAGTTCAGGAGTGGAACTAAAATTCAGGCTGAAAGGATGCCAATGATATGATAGTAGTGGGAAAAGGAGGCATCACCCCACATTGTATTGTTGCAAAATTTACTCAAGGTGGAAGATCCAAGGTAGCGGCGATACATGTGGCAATGTCGCAATTTCATCATGGCGTGAAGTACAAATTCTGCCACAAAATGGGTCAATTGGGTTACCACCACTAACCTAACCCCCTCCTCTGGAAAAAATTGCCGGAAAAAGGTCACTTAGGCTATCTCCACTAACATAAGAAAGTGGTGAGAAAATTATGGTGGAAAATTAGGTCAGTTGGGGTACCTCCATTAACTTAAGTAATCGAAACACCATCCTTTCCTTGAAAATGGTGGGGAAAGAACTGTCTGTGTCCAGCTGCTGAAGAGGAAGCAGTGTACTTTATTTATTTTCAGTGGGATGATTTAACATATTTCGTTTATTACACTGATACAAAACACTCACCCTGACATGCTTGGGGTTAAAATGAATAGCCTTCAGATCTGCAAACTACTCGTAAATTACCGAAATAATGCAGTACACTGATTTACAGACATGTAGAAAACTCGTAAATTTCCAAAATACTGCATGTAAAACGCTCTCCAAACACGATCACAATGCTAAAACAGCCGAAATAATGCAGTAGACAAATACTCTTTATATTTAACAACGCTCTAGAACTACTGTTAAGAAATTCATCCACAAAATATCAGCGAACTGTTCCCTACAGAAGTCCAAGGGGAAATGATGACCAGATGTGTGAGATGTACATGGTGGTCTGGCCAGTCCCACATGTGAGACGCCTCTGGTGGTGCACATGTTTACCTAGCCACCACAGCTGACGCATCGACTTTGTACCTGTGGGTGCAACGCCTTCCTAATGGCTAAGCGAGATGATTCCCTAGCGAGCCACACTTGCAGGTGTAGCTAAAAGGGTGTCTGTGTCAAACTGACCTCTCATTTCTGTGTAAATAACAGCCAAGTTTCCCTCTGGATGCACTATAGATATCTCTTGCAACACTTTCAGAAACTGTTTACGAAAATATCCCAGTATAACACAGGATGCATTCTTCCTAGCGATCCTAATGGGACAGCCCGTCCATTACATACCACCTCTTCCCAAGAAACATTATGTGTTGAAGGAATAGTTAACAGTCGCTTTTGTTGTAAGAGTTTTCGTGTTGTCTCAGTTTCTTTGCATGGAAATTCTGTTTACGAAAATACCCTAGAATAACACTGAATACATTCTTCCTAATGGTCCTAAAGAGGCGCCCCATCCATCATGTGTTACCTTTCACGGAAATCGTAACGTCCGGGTTGCAACATATGTCTCAAATGGTAAACGTTTGCTTATGTGTTTACTGGTAAAAGCCTATATCGTGTCTGTGCATGCTTGCAAAAACACCGCTAATCATAAAAAGCATTCTTCATGTTTGGAAAGACAGCACTGTCTAAGCACAGACAGGAACATCAGAACAATTATGCAAACAGCGTTCGATGGTCAGTCCTACAAAAGAAATAAATGGCTGGAATTTTCGGTGTCCTAAAGCTGCTGGCCTGGAGGTGTTCTAATGCCGAAATGGCGGATGAGGGCCAGCATCCCACCAGGAATGGATGATCACCTTCAACTTGTCTTTGAACACTTGAACAAAGAGGACATCACGTTACTCTCACAACTTTCCATAGTTACCTTGCGCCCCATCTTGTTCGAACCAATCTGTAGAAGACGTTGTGCCACACTCAAAGTGTATCTTGTGAACTAATGGAGCATTCTGATTGGCTCTTTCTGAATTTACCTGCCAAACTGCTGCTGCTGTCGGTGTGGGATCACTGTCCACCATTTCCTGCAGACGAGACTTCCAGCGGCAATACTATATTGTACAGATCGTCTTATCACACTGACAATTAAACCCTGAAAAGTGATCTACAGAACATGAAATACAGAACGACACTTCCTCATTTAAATTGCTCTGCCATGTGCATTTCAGCGTGAAATCGATGACCAACCCAGCTATATATCACAACATACCATATCGATGTACTATAAACACAATTCGTATGCTCCACCATACAAAATCGTGACTTCTGCCTCCTGCATATAGCTTCGACCACCAGACACTCTTACATTTTCTGCAAGTACAGACAGCATAAGCACATGCACTATGTATATCCATCACAGCACTAGATATTTCTCGCTTGCTTGGTAGATCATCCAACACAGCCGACAGTCACAAGTCATCTGCCCCCACACACACATACTGGCCTGATGCATGACCAGAGAAACCTCAGTAGATCGAGGTCATTCTCCGAACAATTGTAGATTCCCCTCAGCAAAAAGGCAGTACTACTTCTGTCCCCGACCTCCTTGCTAGCTTACTTTCTACACCCGTTCATAGACTCTGGGATTACAAGAACATATGTATTATCACGTGGTTGAGCAGAATATCCTACCATTGACGGATATTTCTCGATACGAAGCAAATAGCAATATTACTTGCCTAGCAGTATCGTTTGCACAGTATTATTACCAAGGTTAGACTGGAAATTATTTCCCTAGAATCCAAAACGTAAGCGTGGTGCTACGAGGTGGAACATGCTGTAAACCACAGAGAACGAGTCACTTATCTCCTCTGCGAAGACTTTTAGGTGAAAACTCGAAAAATTAGAGGAAAATGATAATTTCACTCGTGAATACCGATTTTAGTGATATAACAGATACCAAATCACCCTTATCACTTAAAAACTTAACTAAGGTGTTTATCATGTCTAGAGAACCAGAAAACGTGTCTTCCACCCGTATTTCACCTGCTAGATTCACACAACACACACCACAATCGATGTTCTATCAACCAAATAAAGGTGGGAAATGTGTAGAAACAGTCAACTGAACAATTTACATAGGAGGGAATAATGGTCCAGCACAAACACACGTCCATATTGAATCTAATCATTTTTCAATGGAGAACACATGTGACTACGAAGGCTGTCCAACACATAATGAGCATTAGTTCGCTAGTCAGGCATCTAATGGGATACGTGTTTAGGCCAGCTACATTCCTGTACCCTAACCATCCTTTCCATTCAGACTTCTCCTGCCGTAAGCCAGAAATGTGAATCGTTCACGCCACAGGCCACCGCCACAGCGCGCCATGCACCCACAGACAGAACTGTCCTAGGAAATTGGCCAATTATATATTTGATCCCTGTACTTACAATTAAGTGTTACGATTGCAGCATGAATCGGACGACATTCAACAGTGGGTGAAACAACAGAAATATCCCCTGGTGACGGCTGTGGCGCTGTAAATAGAAATATCTCTACCATTCTTATGACTTGACATAATCTTCCAAGTAAAATAGAAAAAAACTTTCATTCACTTTGCGGCTTTTGCAGTATTCCACGTCAAATCCATACCTCCCCTTATGACAGGAAATATCCATTTTCTTTGCACATGTCAGAGCACACACAAATACTTTATAAGCCTGATGCTCAAGGCGAATCTGTCATACATCACCTACTACCAAGTACAATACTTCGTCAATAACTGAATGCCGGCAATACGAAACAATACTAAGCGAAAATCAGTGATGGTTGGGCATGTCTCATAAGTTTTGCTTGCGAGTGGTACCACTGTGTCTCATAAGGAGAAACATAATCGTCTTACAAGATGCCAGATGTTAAAAATACAATCGCTACGACTATGTTACTGTCACAATCTATCTTGTTTCTACAGGCAGTCACAACATCCATGTTAAAAACTACCAAGCCTTATAAATCGAGGTTTGGCATTACTTACGAATGAAGCGATTCCTCCACAGAAATACTGTGACATTGAATATAGATGGTTTTCGCTGGGATGTGTATTAACGGACCTAAAGTGAAGTTAGGCGTCGCCCTCGGTGTAAGCTCGTGATAAAATCATCGAATTTCGAAAGTGATTCGGTTAAGGAACTTGGTCTGAAGCTGGTATTTGCCACTCCCTCATGCAACCGCTAGATATTTCCCCAGTAGTTGTAACATGTTCCATCTCGATGCCACATCTGAGGTTCTGTGATATATCCAATGGGCTATAAACGATGGTTGATTGAGAATAATCACATACAGTAGATGGTGCGCCATGCGACACTGTATTGAGGTTGTAGGAAATGTACACAGGCTTTTCAGATATATGCTGCTACGGTATGCTTTCTGGTAGAAATTTGCGATTTGGAATAAAGTCTTTCCATTCAATCCGATACCTGCGGTGGACGCTTTGGAGAAGTATTTTAATGATTACAGACACTAGAAAATCATATACAATGCATTGTCATATTCGAAATGGGTCACCTTTTTCAAACCAGTCTGTTACAGTAAAATTACATGATTTTAGGTAGTCCCTATGCACCTTGCAATTGCTTCTCAGACTCCATACTGCAGCATTGCACATGTCATCATTCCAATTCAAGTCAGAACCGGGCATAAGTCAGAGAGCGCTAAATCTACCATAATCTGCAACCCATGTGGAAATGAGCTAAGCTGAATTAGTTCAACAGGACCGTTTTCTTGACAATTCGGTAGAAATGGGAAAATGTTGTGGTAGCTACACCAACTGTAATTATCTGTAAGGTCAGCGCCAAACGATGCCCATTCCTGCAGCACGAGGTAGTATAAAAGACAGTACGAGCAGTAGCAGTGGTGTTTCTTATCGAGAAAATTAGGAAGACTAAACATCACACAGATACTGCAACCAGAAGCAGATCCGTGTCCCTCAATGTCCATTCTCGTCTGTAAACCCAAAATTCTATCATCTTTATTCTGTTCCATCCAACAGAACAAAATTACGAACTATAAAAGCTCTGCTAACTTCACCTGATAGAGAACTCGATAAGATTTTTACCACATCTCTCTCTTCCAATATATCTAAAGCAAATACTGTATGCTTACCAGCATCGAGTATATGTGGCGACCCTATTAAATGTACAGGTATTGATCCACTGCTCAGACCAGTGTAAAGTGTCAATGCCTGTACTGCAGTAGGACGAGGACCATACCCCACAGACTATCAGTCGCAAGAGAGGCTCCCTGTGACCCTGTGTCATTGTTTGAAACATTGTTCTTTGTGTTGTAACACGCTTCGTACACTACAATAAAGTTTATTTTTTCCACCACGACTTCAGGATCTGTGGCAGCATGCTTCCTAGATTCTGTATCATCACTCAACTGTCCCTCCTCTACTTTGCGAGTACCATTGTGAGTGTAGATAGATGACTGTGCAGTACGTCCATTCATTGCTAATCTTCGAACATATATATCGAAGTATGTTGTTGTTGTTGTTGTTGTTGTCTTCAGTCCTGAGACTGGTTTGATGCAGCTCTCCATGCTACTCTATCCTGTGCAAGCCTCTTCATCTCCCAGTACTTACTGCAACCTACATCCTTCTGAATCTGCTTAGTGTATTCATCTCTTGGTCTCCCTCTACGATTTTTACACTCCACGCTGCCCTCCAATGCTAAATTTGTGATCCCCTCATGCCTCAGAACATGTCCTACCAACCGGTCCCTTTTTCTTGTCAAGTTGTGCCAAAAACTCCTTTTCTCCCCAATCCTATTCAGTACCTCCTCATTAGTTATGTGATCTACCCATCTAATCTTCAGCTTTCTTCTGTAGCACCACATTTCGAAAGCTTCTATTCTCTTCTTGTCTAAAATATTTATCGTCCATGTTTCACTTCCATACATGGCTACACTCCATACAAATTCTTTCAGAAACGACTTCCTGACACTTAAATCTATACTTGATGTTAACAAATTTCTCTTCTTCAGAAACGCTTTCCTTTCCATTGCCAGTCTACATTTTATATCTTCTCTACTTCGACCATCATCACGTATTTTGCTCCCCAAATAGCAAACCTCCTTTACTTCTTTAGGTGTCTCATTTCCTAATCTAATCCCCTCAGCATCACCTGACTTAATTCGACTACATTCCATTATCCTCGTTTTGCTTTTGTTGATGTTCATCTTATATCCTCCTTTCAAGACACGGTCCATTCCGTTCAACTCCTCTTCCAAGTCCTTTGCTGTCTCTGACAGAATTACAATGTCATCGGCGAACCTCAACGTTTTTATTTCTTCTCCATGGACTTTAATACCTACTCCGAATATTTCTTTTGTTTCCTTTACTGCTTGCTCAATATACAGATTGAATAACATCGGGGACAGGCTACAACCCTGTCTCACTCCCTTCCCAACCGCTGCTTCCCTTTCATTCCCCTCGACTCTTATAACTGCCATCTGGTTTCTGTACAAATTGTAAATAGCCTTTCGCTCCCTGTATTTTACCCCTGCCACCTTTAGAATTTGAAAGAGAGTATTCCAGTCAACATTGTCGAAAGCTTTCTCTAAGTCTACAAATGCTAGAAACGTAGGATTGCCTTTCCTTAATCTAGCTTATAACATAAATCGTAGGGGCAGTATTGCCTCACGTGTTCCAACATTTCTGCGCAATCCAAACTGATCTTCCCCGAGGTCGGCTTCTAACAGTTTTTCCATTCGTCTGTAAAGAATTCGCGTTTGTATTTTGCAGCAGTGACTTATTAAACTGATAGTTCGGTAATTTTCACATCTGTCAACACCTGCTTTCTTTGGGATTGGAATTATTATATTCTTTTTGAAGTCTGAGGGTATTTCACCTGTCTCATACATCTTGCTCACCAGATGGCAGAGTTTTGTCAGGTCTGGGTCTCCCAAGGCCGTCAGTAGTTCCAATGGAATGTTGTCTTAGTGCTCTGTCAAACTCTTCACGCAATATCGTGTCTCCCATTTCATCTTCATCTACATCCTCTTCAATTTCCATAATATTGTCCTCAAGTACATCGCCCTTGTATAGACCCTCTATATACTCCTTCCACCTTTCTGCTTTCCCTTCTTTGCTTAGAATTGCGTTTCTATCTCAGCTCTTGATATTCATACAAGTGGCTCTCTTTTCTCCAAAGGTCTCTTTAATTTTCCTGTAGGTAGTATCTATCTTACCCCTAGTGAGATAAGTCTCTACATCCTTACATTTGTCCTCTAGCCATCCCTGCTCATCCATTTTGCACTTCCTGTCAATCTCATTTTTGAGACGTTTGTATTCCTTTTTGCCTGGTTCATTTACTGCGTTTTTATACTTTCTCCTTTCACCAATTAAATTCAAGTATCGAAGTATACCAGACAGCAACCTACATATTTCTAGCGCTTCGAACATAGTGCGTAATTTACGATCTTTCTCTATGCAGATGGCAGTCACAGGGAATTCTCGCGTTCCTAGGATAAAGTTAGAGAATGAATTATCTCCTCGCACTGCCTTTAACCAACCTGCCGTGCAACACTGCCATGCATTTAATCTGCAGCTGACCAGAAATAGACCACTACATTCCACGTCTCATGGTGCTGTTCTGCACCCATCCAAGAGCATAAGGTTTCTCCAAATGCACGTACGTCAAGAAGGTTAGCACCCCTTATCGGTGTATAGTAGTAGATATGGAAGTGCTGTGATGTAATAGCAGACATTTAAGAAGAACAAGAAACGGGTGGCTTTTATGCATAATGAGGCTTCAGACAGATGTTGTTCGAAGCACTTTACGTTAATCAGCAACGCTTTCAATTCTAAAATACTGTTTTAGTGTCGGGGATCAGTACCAAGAAGGTATTGGTAAGAGAGAACATAAACGCATGCACTCCTAAGGCTAAACGGTTCTGCACTTAAAACAGGCTATAATGTTATATCGTTGCATTTTCCGACCTATTAGTCATATGGAATGCAATGTTGTTAATATTCCAATGTAAGAAATATTATTTCCAGTGCATGACATACATCCTTCTGCAGGTTTCTCTACGATAAACTATGGTGACAAACCGTAAAATGAAAAAACTACTTACTTAAACATCGATTCTTTGTGATACATGCACGACATAGCTTTCCAGAGGTGTATAGCGTCCATTGTTATGATCACGGATCAGAAATTATACTGTGCTCGCATCACTCCTACAGAAAATGATCGTTAAAAACGGAGAATACCTCTTACAAGGAAACAAATAAACACATAGCAGCGGCGTTTGACATATGAAACTACGTCATGCCGAATTTAACTCTGTAAACGGGACATCTGACAAGCAGATGTACACATGGGGATTGCAGTACCTCACAAACATTTGTGGCTAACTTACAATCACTTTAGTTATGAAACTGAAGACTCGATTTTATACCCAAGATACCTAGAACCACGTTGTAATTCAACTGTAACAGGCAGGTTCGAAAAAGATGAATCTTTTCGAGATATGAGAATGCCATGAATATGATTCACTAGTGGCTGCAATCATTAAAAGGCTTCTCCAAAGGATCCACCGCAGATTTGTGGTTGAATGGGAAGACTTGATTCCAAATCGCAAATTTATGCCACAAAGCGTAACAGTATGGATCTGAAAAGCCTGTGTACATTTCTAACGCTCTCAATCTAGCATTGTGCAGCACACCATCTGCTGTATGTGATTATTCTCAATCAACTAACGCTTATAAGGCGGTGGATATATCACAGAACCTCTGAGGTGGCATCGAGACAAAATGCGTTACAACGACTGGGGAAATACTCAGCTGCCGCATGAAGGAGCTGCAAATACCAGCTTCATACAACGTTCATTAGCCGAATCACTTTCGAAATTCGGTGATTTTATTACTAACTTACAACGAGGGTGACGCGTAATCACACTTCAGGCCCATTAATACACATCCCAGCGAACACCGTCTATATTCACTGTCGAAGTATTTGTGCGGAGAATCCAATTCATCTCGAGGTAATGCCAAACGTCGATTTATGGGGCTTCTATAGTCATTAACCTGGATATCGTCAGCAATACTTGTGAGCACCTGTAGAATCAAGGCAGATTGTGACAGTAATCTAATCATTGCGATCGTGATTTTAACATCTGGCGGCTTGTAAGGTGTCTACATTTCTATTTCTAAGACACATTGGTATCACCTGCAAGAAAAACATATGACATGTTAACCCATTGCTGTTTCTCAATCATCATTGTTTTGTAACGCCAGCATTCAGTTACTAACGGAAATTATAGTTATTAGTAGTGGATGTATGATAGATTCGCCTTGTGCATCAGGCTTATAAAGTATGTATGTGTGTTCCGACATGTGCAAAGAAAATGGATATGTCCTGTCGTAAAGGAAGTTATGAAGTTGATGTGGAATACTGCGACAGCCGCAAAGGGGTAGAAAAGTTATTTTATTTTTTTTTTCTTTCACATTCACATTTCTGGTCTATGGCAGGAGCCGTCGAAAAGGGAAGGCTGGGTGAGGTACAGGAATGTAGCTGATCTAACCACGTCCCCCAATAGATAGCTGAATAGTGAAATAATAGTCATTATGTGTTGGGCAGCCTTCGTGATCGTACGTCTTCTCCATAGAAATTTGAGAAGATGGACGTGTGTTTGCGCTGGAGCGTTATTCCCTCCCATGTAATTTGTCCGGTTGACTGCTTCTGCACATTTCCCATCTTTATTTGGTTGATAAAACATCGATTGTGGTGTGTGTTGTGGGCATCTAGCAGGTGAAAGACGGATGGAAGACATTTGCTGGTTCTCCAGACAAGATAAACCCCTTAGATGCCTTTGTAAATTATAAGGATGATTTGGAATCGTTTATATCACTAACATCGGTCTTCACGAGAGGAATTATCAGTTTCCTCTAATTTTTCGAGTTTTCACGTAAAGGTCTATGCAGACGAGACAAGTGAGTCGTTCTCTGTGGTTTACAGCATGTTCCATCTCGAAGAACTACGTTTAAGGTTTGGGTTTCTAGAGAAATAATTTCCATTCTATATCTTCGAAATAGTACTGTGCATACGATACTGCTAGGCAAGCGATATTGCTATGTGCTTCATATCGAGAAGTATCCGTAAATGGTATGATATTCTGGTAAACCATGTGAAAATATGTATATTGTTGTAATCCCAAAGTCTGAGGATGGGTGTTGAAAACAAGCCAATAAGCAGGTCAGGGTCAGAAAAAGTACTGCCTTTGTGCCCGGGGGGAGTGACTACGGTTCAGAGAGTGACCTTGGACTGTTGAGGGTTCCCTGGTCATACGTCAGGCCAGTGTGTGTGCGGAGGCAGATGACTTGTGACTGTCGCCTGTGGTGGATGATGTACCAAGTTTGTGGGAAATATCTAGTGCTGTGATGACTATACACAGTCCATTTGCTTATGCTGTCTGTATTCATGCAATTTGTACGAGTGTCTGGTCGAAGCTATTTGCAGGAAGAAGTGGTGATTTTGGATGGTGCAGCATAGTAATTGTGTTTTTAGTACATCGATATGATATGTGGAGATATATAGCTGGGTTGCAGATCGGTTTCACTCTGAAATTTGCAAGCTTTCATCATCAAAGGCAAAGCGGTGTAACTGAGGAAGTGTCTTTCTGTATTTCATGTTCTGTAGATTACTTTTACATTGTTTAACTGTCAGTGCGATAGGGCGATCTGTACAAAATTGTTTTGCTGCTGAAAGTCTCGTCTGCAGAAAAGGTCGGACAGTGCTACCACACCAGCTGCATGAGTAGTTTGGCGGGCTTCAGACAAAAAAATAATAATTTCTAGCATTGGTTGACAACAGCTGAGCACAGTAATTGAAGTATCTTTCCATATGTCATGATCTGAAGACCTCCATTGCAGGGTTTAACTGCAGTGCAATATGGCGATCTGTATAAAGCAGTTTTGCTGCTGAAAGTCTCGTCTGCAGCAAAATATTGCGGGCAGAGCTTCCACACCGGCAGCAGCAGCATTTTGGAAAGTAATTTCAGTAAGAGCCATTTAGAAGTTGTTCACAAAACAGCCTTTGTACAGAGCATAGGGGAAGTTCTGAGAGCAACGTGATGTCTTGTGTTCAAAGAAGCAGACCATCCATCTCTAGCGGGATGCTGTCCTCATTCACCATTGTGGCATTAGGACATCTCCAGGCCGGCAGCTGTAGGACACCTAAAATTCTAGCCTTTTATCTCTTTTGTAGGACAGTGCTTTGAAATCTGTTTGAGTAATTGTTCTGATTTTCCCGACTGTACTTAGAGAGTGCTCTTTCTGATCATCAAAAATGCTTTTATGGTTAATGGTATTTTCGCAAGCGTGCACAGACATGAGGAATACTTTAACAGTGAGAACATGAGAGAACATTTACCATTTCTGAGACATATGTTGCAAGCAGGACGTTACGATTTCTTACAAGGGTTACACGTGATGGATGGGGTACCTCGTTAGGACCATCAGAAAGAATGCACTCAGTGTTATTCTAGGAAATTTTCGTAAACAGGTCCTGAAGGGACAAGATTTTCCATGCAGTCAAGCTGAGACATCAAGAAAGCTCCCATAACAACAACCGACCTTTAACTATTTCTGCAGCACTTTACGATTTCCGGGAAGAGTTGATATGTAATGGATGGGCTGTCCCATTAGAAACGCTAGGAAGAATGCATCCTGTGTTATTCTAGGATATTTTTTTAAATAGTTTCTGAAAGTATTGCAAGAGATACCTATAGCACATCCAGAGAGGAACTTGGCTGTTATTTACATAGACACGAGATGTCAGTGAAACACTGACAGCCTTTTAGCTACACCTGTGACGGTGTGTCGTTAGGCAAACATCTCACTCGGCAATTAGGAGGGCCCTGGACTTTCAGGTACAAAGTCAAAGCGAACATGGGCACCACCAAGGCGTCTGGCATGTGGGATAGGCTGGACCAGCGTATATGTCTGACACATCTGATCATCATTTTCCCTTGGCTCTGTGTAAAGAATAGTTTGCTGATGTGTTGTGGTCGAATTTCCTAATGATAGTTCGAAAGCGTTTTTACATGAAATGAGTATTTGTTCACTGCACTATTTCGGCTGTTTAAGCATAGCGAGAGTGCTTGCAGAGCATTTTACATGCATTATTTTGACAAATTTTGAGTAGTTCGCGTGTCTGTACATCAGCGTAATGCACTATTCCAGTAATTTACGAGCAGTTTGCAGGTCTATAGGATATTCATTGCGACTCCAAGCACACCAGGGCAGGTGTTTTGTATCAATTTAATAGATAAACTATGTGAAATCCATCTCTAAAGAAATTGTTCCAACTTCCCACTGAAAATAAATAAAGTACACTCCTTCCTCTCCAGCAGAGGGACACAGACTGAGTTCATTTTCCTGCCATTTTCTCCAGACCGCCATCTTGGATTACGCCATGGAAAGGGGGAGGGACGATAGCGCCCTATGGTGGTGGTACTGTGTACAAGGTCAGTAGGACTCTGGACCTCATGGTGAACACAATGCATGGAGCTACTGACTATGACTATCCGAACTGTTTAAATAAACAATGCATGCAAAATATAGACTTTCATTATTTCTCTCCAGTAGATGGACTCAGCCTGAGTCCTTTTACCGACAATTCCAAAGAAGAGGTGGTGGTTGACTAACATCTACATGTACATCTGCATCCATATTCAGCAAGCCACCTGCCGGTGTGTGGCGGAGGGTACCATGAGTACCTCTATCGGTTATCTCTTCTATTCCAGTCTCTTACTGTTCGTGGAAAGAAAGATTGTCGGTATGCCTCTTTGTGGGCTCTAATCTCTCTGATTTTATCCTCATCGTCTCTTCGCGAGATATACGTAGGAGGGAGCAATATACTGCTTGACTCCTCGGTGAAGGTATGTTCTCGTAACTTCAACAAAAGCCCGTGCCAAGCTACTGAGCGTCTCTCTTGCAGAGTCTTCTACTGGAGTTTATCTGTCATCTCCGTAACTCTTTCACGATTACGAAATGATCCTGTAACGGAGCGCGCTGCTCTCCGTTTGATCTTCTATATCTCTTCTTTCAACCCTATCTGGTACGGATCGCACACTGGTGAGCAGTATTCAAGCACTGGGTGAACAAGTGTACAGTAACCTACTTCCTCTGTTTTCGGATTGCATTTCCTTAGGACTCTTCCAATGAATCTCAGTCTGGCATCTGCTTTACCGACGATTAATTTTATATGGTCATTCCATTTAAAATCACTCCTAATGCCTACTTCCAGATAATTTATGAAATTAACTGCTTCTAGTTGCTGACCTGCTATATGAGTGGTTATATGATATAGGATCTTTCTTTCTATGTATTCGCAGCACATTACACTTGTCTACATTGTGATTCAATTGCCATTCCCTGCACCATGTGTCAATTCGTTACAGATCCTCCTGCATTTCAGTACAATTTTCCATTGTTACAACCTCTCGATATACTACAGCATCATCCGCAAAAAGCCTCAGTGAACTTGCGATGTCATCCGCAAGGTCATTTACGTATATTGTGAATAGCAACGGTCCTACGACACTCCTCTGCGCCACACCTGAAATCACTATTACTTCGGAAGACTTATCTCCATTGAGAATGGCATGCTGCGTTCTGTTATCTAGGAACTCTACAAACCAATCACACTATTGGTCTGATAGTTCATATGCTCTTACTTTGTTCATTAAACGACTGTGGGGAACTGTATCAAAGGCCTTGCGGAAGTCAAGAAACACGGAATCTACCTGGGAACCCGTGTCTATGGCCTTCTGGGTCTCTTGGACGAATAGCGCGATCTGGGTTTCATACGATTGTCTTTTTCGAAACCCATGCTGATTCCTACAGAGTAGATTTCTAGTCTCCATAAACGTCATTATACTCAAACATAATACATGCTCCAAAATTCTACAACTGATCGACGTTAGAGATATAGGTCTATAGTTCTGCACATCTGTTCCACGTCTCTTCTTGAAAACGGGGATGAACTGTGAACTTTGAAATCCTTTGGAGCGCTACGCTCTTCTAGAGACTTACGGTACACCGCTGCAAGAAGGTGGGCAAGTTCCTTCGTGTACTTTGTGTAAAATCAAACTGGTAATCCATCAGGTCCATCGGCCTTTCCTCTTCTGAGCGATATTAATTGTTTTTCTATCCCTCTGTCATCTATTTCGATTTCTACCATTTTGTCATCTGCGTGACAATCTAGAGAAGGAACTACAGTAACGTCTTCCTCTGTGAAACAGCTTTGGAAAAAGACATTTAGTATTTCGGCCTTTAGTCTGTCATCCTCTGTTTCAGTACCATTTTGATCACAGAGTGTCTGGACATATTGTTTTGATCCACCTACCGCTTTGACATAAGACCAAAATTTCTTAGGATTTTCTGCCAAGTCAGTACATAGAACTTTACTTTCGAATTCACTGAAGCCTCTCGCATAGCCCTCGTCACACTACATCTCGCTTCGTGTAATTTTTGTTTGTCTGCAAGGCTTTGGCTATGTTTATGTTTGTTGTGAAGTTCCCTTTGCTTCCGCAGCAATTTTATAACTCGGTTGTTGTACCACCGAGTTAGTGGAGGCAGCGCAATTGACCTATTTTCCGCCAAAATTATCCTACCACTTTCTTAGGTTTGTGGAGGTAGCCCAAGTGATCTTTCTTTTCGACTTTTTTCCCGCCATTTTATTAGGGTGGGGAGGGGAGTGGGTTAGGTTACTGGAGATAGCCCAATTGACCTATTTTCGAGTCAAAATTTGAACTTCCTCCCATGAAGTCATTATGATGTAGCCACTTCTATCGCCACCATCTTGCATAAATTTGGCTACAATGCTAAGTGGGGTGATGCCTCCCTTGTCCCACTGCTTACGATTCGATGATAACATTACTATCCTGAGTGAAAGTGATGAAGAATTACGTGGCTTTCTGAATGGAATGAATATTCTAAAATGGACTTAGAGTAAATCAGAGAAAGACAAAAGTAATGATAAGTTCCAGAAATGAGAACAACGACAAGCTTAACATCAGGATTTATGGTCACGAAGTAGATGAAGTTAAGGAATTCTACTATCTAGGCCACAAAATAACCAATGACGGACAGAGCAAGGAGGACATCAAAAGCAGACTAGCAGAGGCCAAAGGTGCATTCCTAGTCAAGAGAAGTCCACTATTATAAACGTAGGCCTTAATATGAGGAAGAACTTTCTGGAATTTTGGAGCACAGTATTGTATGGTAGTGAAATATGGACTGTGTGAAAATCAGAACAGAGGACACTCGAAGCATTTGAGATGTGGTGCTACAGACGAATGTTGAGAATTAGGTGGCCTGATAACTTAAGGAATGAGGAGGTTCTGAGCAGAATCGGAGAGCAAAAGGATATGTGGAAAGGGACAGGATGACACGTCGTCTGTTGTGCCATCAGGGAATGACTTCCATGATACTAGAGTGAGCTGTAGAGCGCAAAACCTGTAGAGGAAGACGGACATTGGAATACATCCAGTAAATAATTGACGACGTAGGTTACAAGTGCTACTCTGAGATGTTGTTGTCACAGGAGAGGAATACGTAGCGGGCCGCTTCAAACCAGTCAGAAGACTGATGAATCAAAGCTGAACACGCGAAAAGTAACAAAGCCTTCCCCAGCTTGTCTTCTGGCATTTAAATCACAGTGGCTCCTACTATTTGTTTATATTCATGGATTTCACTGTCCAATGTGTGTGTATGTATCCCCCGTCTTACAGTGGTATAATTATTTGCTATTTGGACATGGCAGCAAAGAGTGTAGAAGCAACACACGGTTAGCATACGTTGCAGGTCACACTATAGCGATGCCCTATCTCGAACCTGCGCATTCGATCTAAAACACAACGATCTCAATAACATTTCTTTCCGACAAGCAGCAGTTATGTTTGAAAACAGGCCTGATTGGAATGCAGTTACTTCTCCCCAAACGTTCTGAGGCAGGGTACAGAATTCCTCCAGCCCCTTCAGACTCAACAGCAGTTCAGTGCAATCATCACCACCACCACCTACGACTCGCAGCAGCCAACCCATGTCGGTACGACAATGTCGTAGGCATCACAAACTATGGCTCTAGTGGATTCACGGCCGATATCACCGCCCAACTACACCTCCAGTTACGCATAAATTACACTCCTGGAAATGGAAAAAAGAACACATTGACACCGGTGTGTCAGACCCAACATACTTGCTCCGGACACTGCGAGAGGGCTGTACAAGCAATGATCACACGCACGGCACAGCGGACACACCAGGAACCGCGGTGTTGGCCGTCGAATGGCGCTAGCTGCGCAGCATTTGTGCACCGCCGCCGTCAGTGTCATCCAGTTTGCCGTGGCATACGGAGCTCCATCGCAGTCTTTAACACTGGTAGCATGCCGCGACAGCGTGGACGTGAACCGTATGTGCAGTTGACGGACTTTGAGCGAGGGCGTATAGTGGGCATGCGGGAGGCCGCGTGGACGTACCGCCGAATTGCTCAACACGTGGGGCGTGAGGTCTCCACAGTACATCGATGTTGTCGCCAGTGGTCGGCGGAAGGTGCACGTGCCCGTCGACCTGGGACCGGACCGCAGCGACGCACGGATGCACACCAAGACCGTAGGATCCTACGCAGTGCCGTAGGGGACCGCACCGCCACTTCCCAGCAAATTAGGGACACTGTTGCTCCTGGGGTATCGGCGAGGACCATTCGCAACCGTCTCCATGAAGCTGGGCTACGGTCCCGCACACCGTTAGGCCGTCTTCCGCTCACGCCCCAACATCGTGCAGCCCGCCTCCAGTGGTGTCGCGACAGGCGTGAATGGAGGGACGAATGGAGACGTGTCGTCTTCAGCGATGAGAGTCGCTTCTGCCTTGGTGCCAATGATGGTCGTATGCGTGTTTGGCGCCGTGCAGGTGAGCGCCACAATCAGGACTGCATATGACCGAGGCACACAGGGCCAACACCCGGCATCATGGTGTGGGGAGCGATCTCCTACACTGGCCGTACACCACTGGTGATCGTCGAGGGGACACTGAATAGTGCACGGTACATCCAAACCGTCATCGAACCCATCGTTCTACCATTCCTAGACTGGCAAGGGAACTTGCTGTTCCAACAGGACAATGCACGTCCGCATGTATCCCGTGCCACCCAACGTGCTCTAGAAGGTGTAAGTCAACTACCCTGGCCAGCAAGATCTCCGGATCTGTCCCCCATTGAGCATGTTTAGGACTGGATGAAGCGTCGTCTCACGCGGTCTGCACGTCCAGCACGAACGCTGGTCCAACTGAGGCGCCAGGTGGAAATGGCATGGCAAGCCGTTCCACAGGACTACATCCAGCATCTCTACGATCGTCTCCATGGGAGAATAGCAGCCTGCATTGCTGAGAAAGGTGGATATACACTGTACTAGTGCTGACATTGAGCATGCTCTGTTGCATGTGTCTATGTGCCTGTGGTTCTGTCAGTGTGATCATGTGATGTATCTGACCCCAGGAATGTGTCAATAAAGTTTCCCCTTCCTGGGACAATGAATTCACGGTGTTCTTATTTCAATTTCCAGGAGTGTATATAGTACACAGATGCCCCCACTGAAGCCCTCAGCGTAGGGGCGATCTCTATTGTTATGTACACTGCCAAGACTACTAAAATCATTTATTCATATAGATTAGCAGCTTCAGCAGTTATCTGTTACCCTCTTCGGATCTAAATTGTGTAATGATGTAGACACAGATGCGACAATGGCAGCAGAGAATAGTAGAAATCGGTAATCTATATGAACAAATGATTGTAGCGATCTTGGCAGTTGGAAAAAAAATGTGCAGTGTTCATATAATCATACCTATGATCAATAATATAATGTACCATTAGGCTACTAATCGGTTCACTCCATTACTGCAAACAGATTCGACACGAATGTCAATTCAAAATATGCTAACACCTCTCCTTGCACCCCAAAATGGCCTATTAAGTAGTCCAATGGAGCGCCAGGTCGCTCAATACAAACAAAGACAGCCTTGAATGTTTTCTGCTCGAAACTGACGTAAACGACTGTACCATCACCGAAACATGGCTAAAACTGAGCGACCTGTTTGCCTTGATGGACTACTCGGTCATTAGAGAAGATAGAGATGATGGCTACGGTGGTGAAGCGTTATTTGTAAAAGGAATTGGTAAAAAAAGATACCCACTTTTCTCGTTGTCAATACTGGCTCGATCCAAAGTAAACAGTGGGTATCCGCCTGCGGATAAAGAACCTCAATTTGAATTTGGTTTCTGTATACAAAGCACCTAACGACCTACTTTGCAAACAACAATAATTAACTCCATGTGGAAACCCATAGGCCACCTCACACTGTGGGTCTGCAAAGCTGCCAATACAATGGGAAAAGTGCTACGTGGATGTACTAGTTTCGGAAAACCTCATAGACCTAAATGATGACTCACCAACACAAATAGACCGATCAAATGAAGTCGTGACAGCGGTAGACTTGAGCATAGCGTCCGCTGCACTATCTACCTGAACAGTATGGGAAGCGATTCCAGATATTTTAGGTTCAAAGCACTTGGCAATTCAAATTACAATAAACGATCATCCTAGAGAGACTGTGAAATGCTCTTTTAGCCGGATTCAGAACAGAAACAAAGCCAACTGGAACCTACACTAAAAAGCATCGAACTCGATCATCGAAAGTGGTTTACCGAAAGAGACTACTTGTTGTTGGTATCGCTTATCACTCAAGCAACGAATTTCTGAATACCTCAAATAGATCATATACGGACTCTTTATAGGCGAACCTCTTGTTTGTGGGATTCACAATGTGACTCAGACCTCAAGGAACACAAGGAGGAATTAAAGAAAATAAAAAACGTCTCTCTAATGGCACAATCTTCATTGCTCTTAAGATGATACAAATTCCAGCCAAGAAAATTTTCAAGTACAAAAAACGAAAATCGGGACAATATTTCTGCATTGCGCTCAGCAAAGAAATACGATTAACCAGGATTTTTAATGTAATATGTGTTTTGTCGGCTGCTGTGGGTATCAGCACCAACACAACAATGAAGGGAAAAGTTGCAATGGCCGGTAGCAGGAATTCAAAATTACCATACATAACACCTGCAGAATAATAGAACACTTTATTTCTAAAAAGTAAAACGTAACTTAACTTCTCATTATGAGGTGACTTGATGTTCTCCTGTGCCTTCTATGCAATTACATTTATACACTATTACAACTCGAAGAACGCAGGCCAAGTATCGTCTTCCTATTACCCAGTACTGATGCTCTCGAAGTCCATGACCGAAATGGCCCGAACAGCGATGGGTAGCTGGTTAAGTCAACATTGACAGGTGGCGCTGAGCTCCTTCTGGGTGGAGGTGTGGCGCTGCCCACTCTTTCCACTGACTCATGGTTCAGTGCCTTCTTGATGCTGTTTCGCGGCGCTGCGCTGGTCGGTATGCAGTCGATGCTTTAGGACTGCACAATAAGAAACACAGAAAACGGTCTGACGATGGACATGCACACATCTCCACCATCGAACGATCTTTTAGAATCGTTCTTTTATATGATAGCCCCAATTGACGTAATGGACATGGGAGATGAGGAGGAATTTGAAAAGGACAACAATGTAATTATACAACCCTTTTCGCTGGATGAACTTCATGTTACGCGCTGTCATGCATTATACTGACTACCCAATTTTATGACATACACAAAGAGAAACTGATGATGCCCAAAATTTATAATAGCGGTTGGGCTCAAAAGATTCAAATCGACTCGCTCAAAACATGTCGTATCGTCTCGATCCACAAATCGGAAAATGATGTAATACACAGGTCGCACCAGCCTATCAACTTACTACCATGTTCGGCGAAGGTAATGAAAAGGATTATTAAGTGGCGCTTAGAATAGTAGTGTGAAGAAAGAAAAAAAGTGTTACCGGAAAAAGTGGGTTTCGCAAAGAAAAGGAGCAACTGAAATCCTTCCACGGTTAGTTATTGACATACAGCAAAATTTCTCTCGAAATAACTGCACGATATCAGCGTTCATAGACTTGACGACAATGTCGTTTTGTTAGTCTTATGAAAAAATCTGGAGGAGCTTCAGATTCCAAAAACACTCGTCCGTAGTATTTTAGGCATCCTGAGCAACAGGAATACAATCATTTCGCTACACGGCACAACACTGAGACCCAGAGAAATTAGGAGAGGACCCCCGAATGGCTCAGTGTTGGTGATCTCATTACTCATTCTCCATATGGCAGACCTTCATGAACTCTTTGCCAGTCGCATACAAATATTACTAAGGCAGACGACAAATTCATCCATTCAGAAGACAGTATTCTTCAGTCCTGTTGACTGAAAATGCACACAGCTCTCATACGTCTGCATGAATGGTGTACAGAAACTGGCCCCAAAATCCCTTATAGCAAGTCGGCAAGTCTATTCTAATGATTTGTACTCGCCACAGGACTCCACTTCACCAAGCGCTGCTGCTGGGACTGCATAATTTTCCAGTTGCCAAAACAACAGAATATCTTGGTATAATTATCGATTATAAAATAAGATCGGCTCATTATATCCAACATATCAAAACCAGATTTGAAAAGGCATGCAATCTCATCAAGCTACGACTGGAGTAGCTACGACTGGAGTATGGTGGGGCTCTGATCGACGTACAGCGATGCCTTCATACCGGACACACTTTGACTACGGACTTATGTGCTATGGATCATCGTCAGACAGCGCTCTGTAAATCCTCGACGCTATGCAGTACAAGGCATAATGTATATTTACGGAGGCGTTCGTGTCAACCTCAAACAACACACTGCTGGTTGAAGCGAGTGACCCACCGTTAAAGCTGTGACGAATATTCCTGCGCAAGAAATTTCTCTTGCGTCTCTTTCTCGACGACGACCCCTTGATGAAAAGACGATGAATTAACATCCTTCTTTATCGGCGGACGATATTGGATAAAAAAAAGAAACTGCCACCCGTCGTGGCTGAATAAGTGAAGATATAGCCATTGAGGCACAAGGTATGGAAAAGTCCTCTTATACCGCACTATAGCAGGACATACAAAACGTCGACTATGCAGCTTCATGCCAGGACCAATTCAACGTCTCAAAACCAGGACCTAACTAACGCAACGATAATGAAATTTCTGTCTCACTATCACGTTTCGTGCGTGCTGTATACAGATAGGTCCAAGTCTAATAGTGCCTCTTGGGTGCCCCGAAGCAAGCGACAAGACCGATCAAGCTGGATCCACACGTCACTATTCTGACAGCCGAGCTGATTGTAGTTTAAGAAACCGATCAAGGTGACGCAGTTGTTACTACACTGGACTCACACTCCGGAGGACGACGGTTAAGAGCTGCGTCCGCAATCCAGATTGGGTTCTCCCCAAATAGCTCCAGGCAAATACCGGGATGGTTGCTTTGTAACGGCACGGCCGATTTCATCAACATCCGTCACGTAATCCGAGCATGTGCTTCGTCTCTCATGACCTCGATGCCGACGTTAAACCCAGTCTTTCTTCCTCCCTTCCGTCCGTCCTTCCTACCTTCCTTCATTCCCTTGCCCTTTTAGAAGCCTTGCTGTTGGTATAGACGACTACATCAAACATAATAGTTCTCGTCTCTGATAGTATGTCAGCCCTACAACTGATTAGAAACCATAGTAATACACTACTGGCCATTAAAATTCCTACACCACGAAGATGTGCTACAGACGCGAAATTGAACCGACAGGAAGAAAATTCTGTGATATGCAAATGATTAGCTTTTCAGAGCATTCACACAAGGTTGGCGCCGGTGGCGACACCTACAACGTGCTGACATGAGGAAAGTTTCCAACCGATTTATCATACAAAAACAGCAGTTGCTAGCCAGAGTGGCCGAGCGGTTCTAGGCGCTTCAGTCTGGAACCACGCGACCGCTACGGTCGCAGTTTCGAATCCTGCCTCGGGCATGGATGTGTGTGTTGTCCTTACGTTATTTAGGTTTAAGTAGTTCTAATTCTAGGGCTGAAATTGGAGTTATTGTAAATTCAACAAACACCTCTTTCAGCTCAATCCAAACGTCGTCCCTCTATATGTTTACTGAGAGCAAGAAGATTCAAGCCATATGTTCCTACAATGTCCTCGTTCCATGTATCACATCAACTTCCTTACAAGCAATATTAGAGTGCTTGTTCATTAGCTCCTAAGCAGCACCCAAAGTATAAAATTCTGTAACAGTTCGTTAAAACTGCCAACATCCTGATATAGCTCCGTGTCCTACTAACTAATGCTCATGGTAATCAGAATGCCGGGAGAAGGCCACGTGCCATTCAGCAGCAGCTGGATCGCTCAGCCTAAAGATTTATGTAGCTATGTTCCTCTTGTAATTATGCGTCTGAAAAATGGTTCAGATGGCTCTGAGCACTATGGGGCTTAATTTCTGAGGTCATCAGTCCCCTAGAACTTAGCACTACTTAAACCTAAGTAACCTAAGGACATCACACACATCTATGCCCGAGGCAGGATTCGAACCTGCGACCGTAGCGGTCGCGCGGTTCCAGACTGTAGCGCCCAGAACGGCTCGGCCACCCCGGCTGGTATGTATGTGTCTGAATACCGCTATGACCATATGTAAGTCTGTAACAGCCAAATCGCTTTACTGTACACTGTTCTCCTTTTCCGTGTAGATGACACTTATAGACTTGCAGAAAACTTCAATTGTTTATCCGCAGCTTTCTTATGCGGCAATCACATGGTAGATTCGAAATGGCTTCGGAACAAGGTGACTCTCATCACACGAACGACCTCAAATAATACAGGCTTGCCTCCTGTTGTGAAATGAAACTGGAGCTCTTTCCCGCGTGGCAATGGCATGATTGTGATGCAGTGGACCTTTTATTTTAATCTCATTAGGTACAAAGCGTACAGATATACGTTGACCCCTACACTATTTAACAGACCAGATTTGAAATTTTGTTCAACTAATGAACATGTTTCGTCGTTTTATTTTACCGTTATGGTGAAGTTTGCTAAGGAATCAAGATGATAACCGAACCATCTCCACGAGGGAACTACTGTACTGGCCCCAGACTTCAAACGATGAAGGTGATAGAAGCGCGATTAAGGAGGAGTTGTGAGGCGAGGAAGGCTCACCTTGTATAAAAAAAGATAAAGACACTGAAATCAAAATACCAAGCTCTGAGTTTCAATACCGCAAGTTGAATCTCACAAAGAGTTGCACGACAGGATAGACTTCACAGCAGAATGAGTCATTCACTGTTGAAGAGACATACAGTTGCGAGGCATATACGCTTTACAGATCTTAACGTCGCAGGCAGGAAATGCAATTATTTCTTTTTTTAATCAAACTCTCCTGCGAACTTTGCAAGACTAGCACTCCTTGAAGAAACGTTATTGTGGAGACAGGACTTAGCCAAACACGGGAGGACGTTTTCAGAACGAAATTTTCACTCTGCAGCGGAGTGTGAAATGATATTGCACTTCCTGTGTGCCAAACCGGGACTAGAACTCGGAATCTTTGCCTTTCGTGGGAAAGTGACCTACCGACTGGTCTACCGAAGCGTAACTCACGACCCGTTCTCACACCTTTACTTCCGACTATATCTCAACTCATACCTTCCAAACTTTTGCAAAATTTATTAAGTTTCGATATGCCCCCATATTGCTGTCTCAGACCTAGGAACAGTTCGTTTTGACAGTGCAGAGTATACGTTAGTTTAAGTTGTACACTGGTTTGAAGGTACATAGACTTAACAAAGGACAGGTCCCGATAAACGACGAATTTTAAGTCCTCTGTATACTGAAACGAGTAAACAAGAAGAAAATGTAACACACGCTAGTCAGAGGTAGTAAGTTATGGTAACACAATAAAAATAATAAACGCCGTTGGTACACATTGGACACATTTCACATTAAACGCATACCAATGACTGTGCATCTAAATTAGTAATAAAATGTTCTTTTGTGTTTCCTGGAGAATTGATTCGAAAGGTGACGACAAGTAATTGAATATACCTGCAGATCTGTAAGTACCCTATAGATAGAATACGAGAACAGGATACAATAAAGAAATTTGGGTATTATAGCCTTACATATGTTATTACCAGTATTCAGACACCTACATACAAGAGGAACATACTGAAATACATTTTGTGCGGTTCTAGGCGCTACAGTCTGGAACCGCGAGACCGCTACGGTCGCAGGTTCGAATCCTGCCTCGGGCATGGATGTGTGTGATGTCCTTAGGTTAGTTAGGTTTAAGTAGTACTAAGTTCTAGGGGGCTGATGACCTCATAAGTAGAGTCCCATAGTGCTCAGAACCATTTGAAATACATTTATAGGCTGACGTTCCACATCCTGCTGAGTGGCACGTAAGAACATTGTCAGTTAATTGTGCTTTGGTCTTCTCGTGGCATTCTAATTACCAAGAGCGCTTATAGTACAGCAAGGAGCTATATCAGAATGTTGATGCTGTTAATTACTGGATTTGTAGTCTGTTCAAGTCCGAACACAAAGCGTTTCCAACCAGAAACTCAAAGATATTATACGTCATTCACTTTTAAATTTTGCCTTAACTATCAAATTGTAGCAGTCTACAACATTTTAGTTGTGTACAAGATATACGTCAGCACTCTAAAGTGAGACAGCACAGCCTGTCAGAAGCCCAAACGCTAATGAGTTTTCCGTGGTTGCGTACACTTTTGCCCTCGAGGATATCTCACGCAGGAAATCCTCTAGTCTAGATTAAGAGATTTCGTTCTACTAACAAGAGTTGACTACGGTCACCCATTCTCTCTGCATTACCCTTTCTCCAGGACGCTAATCCCACAGCGTGGGCAGGGAGGTCGGAATGGAGATTGGAGTGGAAGGAGAGCAGCGGTAGTGGCGCTGAGCGGGTGCGCCGGGCACGAAGCGGTGTTTCAGCTGGATCTAGAACAAAGGGACAGGCACGAAAAAACCACCTCAAGTAGTCTAGTATCAAGGTTTAGCTTTCCGTGGTTACTCGAACTTCTTATACACTACTGGCCATTACAACTGCTACACCACGAAGATGACGTGCTACAGACGCGAAATTTAACCGACAGGAAGAAGATGCTGTGATATGCAAATGATCAGTTTTTCAGAGCATTCACACAAGATTGGCGCCGGTGGCCACACCTACAATGTGCTGACATGAGGAAAGTTAACAACCGATTTCTCATACACAAACACCAGTTGACCGGCGTTGCCTGGTGCAACGTTGTTGTGATGACTCGTGTAAGCAAGAGAAATGCGTACCATCACGTTTCCGACTTTGATAAAGGTCGGATCGCAGCCTATCGCGATTGCGGTTTATCGTACCGCGACATTGCCGCTCGCGTTTGTTCGAGATCCAATGACTGTTAGCAGAATATGAAATCGGTGGGTTCATGAGGGTAATACGGAACGTCGTGCTGGATCCCAACGGCCTCGTATCACTAGCACTCGAGATGAAAGGCATCTTATCCGCATGGCTGTAACGGATCGTGCAGCCACGTCTCGATCCCTGAATCAACAGAGGACGTTTGCAAGACAACAACCACCTGCACGAACAGTTCGACGACGTTTGCAGCAGCATGGACTATCAACTCGGAGACCATGGCTGTAGTTGCCCTTGACGCTGCATCACGTACAGGAACGCCTGCGATGGTGTACTCAACGACGAACCTGGATGCACGAATGACAAAACGTCATTTTTCGGATGAATCCAGGTTCTGTTTACAGCATCATGATGGTCGCGTCTGTGTTTGGCGACATCGCGGTGAACGCAAATTGGAAGCGTCTATTCGTCATCGCCATACTGGCGTGTCACCCGGCTTGATGGTATGGGATGCCATTGGTTACACGTCTCGGTCGCCTCTTGTTCGCATTGACGGCACCTTGAACAGTGGACATTGCATTTCAGATGTGTTACGACCCGTGGCTCTACCCTTCATTCGATCCCTGCGAAACCCTACATTCAGCAGCACGACCGCATGTTGCATGTCCTGTACAGATCTTTCTGGATAGAGAAAATGTTCGACTGCTGCCCTGGCCAGCACATTCTCCAGATCTCTCACCAATTGAAAACATCTGGTCAATGGTGGGCGAGCTACGGGCTCGTCACAATACCCCAGTCACTACTCTTGATGAACTGTGGTACCGTGTTGAAGGTGCATGGGCAGCTGTACCTGTACACGCCATCCAAGCTCTGTTTGACTGAATGCCCAGGCGTATCAAGGCCGTTATTACGGCCAGATGTGATTGTTCTGGGTACTGATTTCTCAGGATCTATGCACCCAAACTGCGTGAAAATGTAATCACATGTCAATTCTAGTATAATATATTTGTCCAACGAATACCCGCTATCATCTGCATTTCTTCTTGGTGTAGCAATTTTAATGGCCAGTAGTGTACGTGAAGTAATAAAATGGTGTCACACAGAGGGCACGGGCTGATGACAATGTAACAAGTACACATCATCGATAGATAGACAGGTGAAAAAGTCGCTAGAAAGTCATGTACAGATTGCGGTATATCGCTGACACGAGGTATTAAAGAGGAGTGCACTGATTGAGCTGTCATTTGTACTCGGGTGATACATGTGAAATGGTTTTGTTGATGTGATTATGATCGAATGATGGGAAGTAGCACTGCTTTGAACGCCGCTTGGTAGTTGGAGCTAGACCCATGGGACATTCTACTTCGGAAATCCTTACGGAATTCAATCTTCTGAGATCCACAGTGTCAAGAGTATACCAAGAATCTCAGACTTCAGGCATAACCTTTCACCACAGTGGCCGACGGTTTTCAGTTAACGTCCGAGAGCAGCGGCGTTCGCATGGGGTTACCAGCGCTAACAGACTAGCAACACTGAGTGAAATAATCCCAATGTGGGACGTACGACGAACGTATCGCCAAGGCACGGTGTTAATGGGCTGTGGCAGCAGACGACCGACGAGAGTGCCGTTACTAACAGCTCGACTCAACCTGCAGCACTTCTCTTGGTCTCATGACCGTATCGGTTGAACCTTAGACGACTGGAAAAAAGTGACCTGGTACGATTAATATTGGTTTCAGATGGTAAGAGCCGATGGTAGAGTTCGAGTGTGGTGCAGACAACGCGAAGCCACGGATCCAAGTCTCAACAAAGCAATTTGCAAGCCATCGGTGGCTCCATAATGTTGTGGAATGGGTCCTCCGCTACAACCCAACCGATTATTGATTGAATGTGGGTAAGTTCGGCTACTTGGAGACCATTTGCAGCCATGTAACACTAACGTAATTATGGACGGTTGTAGGAGCAGCGTGCCTCACTATTTCTGCAGGATCCTAACGACGTATTGAGTCCATGCCATGTCGAGTTGCTGCAGTATGACGGCCAGAAGGAGGTCCGACACGATATTAGGTGTTTATGGACTTCTCCTGTCTGGTTTGAGAATATCAGACAAAAGACAAATAATAATAGATAATGATAATAGTATGTGATCAGTGTATAAATTTCTTATGGCGCTTAATACTAACTTTGGCCTCTTGACAATGAATTTTTGCGCAAGGTTCGTTCATTGTAATTTTGACGGTGAGTGACTCCTCTGAAAATATTTCTTTATCGGACTTCGTAGAATGAATAATACCAAAGCACTGGCTCGTGCTGGACTATTCATCGGATTTGTAATACAGAATCTTTAGCCATGCCAAGACTCCGTTTAATTGGAACAATAGCTTGCAACATTTATGAAACACAAGATTAAATATACTCTAAATTAAATTACACAGACACATTAATTCTCTAGCTGTGTGTAACTATGATACGCCTAGTGAGACTGCGTGTCAATAAAATAGTAATAATGTGTCTTACATGCAGCGATGGCAGATTGCCGCCTTTTCAGGAGGGCAACTGAACTGCGTAGTTATTCTAATGTTTCAGCGGTTTCACACCACAATCGGTACAACCTCTTATACTAATTAATATCATAAGCAATTATTTATTTACATTCTCAACCTGTAACTACGTTTTTGCAATATATCAAAGCCCATCCTGAAAATGTGTCTTTAACGGAGGTACACCACGACTTCTGTCACCTCACTGTACCTACGTCATTAGAGTTGCAATTCATGTGATAGGTAAAAGGCTGTCAGAATGCATTAGCGTTGTTAGCGTTACTATCAGGCCTGGTAGTCTATCTAAGGTATGCGAACAGCGTCAGGAGATGGAGTCGGATACTTGTGTTGAAAAGCATTATCAGCACCTGACAGAGCTTGAAGAGGGCCTCATTGTCGGGTTGAATTTCGCAGGCTGGTCAAATCGTGTAATATCCATATCCATATGTTGGGCATTCAGATGTGGCGCGGGTACGAGGTTCTACATCTACATCTACTTCTACATCTACATGGATACTCTGGAAAACACATTTAAGTGCCTGGCAGAGGGTTCAGCGAACCACCTTCACAATTCTCTATTATTCCAACCTCGTGTAGCCCGCGGAAAGAATAAACGCCTATATCATCCCATACGAGCTCTGATTTCCCTTATTTTATAGTGGTGATCGTTCCTCCCTATGTAGATCTGTGTCAACAAAACATTTTCGCATTCGGAGGAGGAAGTTGGTGACTGGAATATCGTGAGAAGATTCCATCGCAACGAAAAACGCCTTTCTTTTAGTGATGTCCAGCCCTAATCCTGTATCATTTCTGTGACTCTCTCTCCCATATTTCGCGGTAATACAAAACGTGCTGCCTTTCTTTGTACCTTTACGATGTACTCCGTCATTCCTATCTGGTAAGGATCCCACACAGCGCAGCAGTATTCCAAAAGATGAAGCACATTCGTAATATAGGTCTGTTACATTTTCTAAGTGTCTTTCATTAGCCTTCCCCACAACATTTTCTAAGTGTTCCTTCAAATGGCTCTCAGCACTATGGGACTTAACATCTGAGGTAATCAGTCCCCTAGAACCTAGAACTACTTAAACTTAACTAACCTAAAGACATCACACATATCCATGCCCGAGGCAAGATTCGAACCTGTGACCGTAGCAGTGGCGCGGTTCCGGACTGAAGCCCCTAGAACCGCTCGGCCACCGGGGTCGGCCTATGTGTTCCTTCCAATTTAAACTGTTCGTAATTGTAATACCTAGGTATTTAGTTGAACTTACGGCTTTTGGATTAGACTGATTTATCGTATAACCGAAGTTTAACGGATTCCTTGTAGCACTCATGTGGATTACCTCACACTTTTCGTTATTTAGGGTCAACTGCCACTTTTCGCACCATTCAGATATCTCTTCTTAATTCTTTTGCAGTTTGTTTTGACCTTCTGATGACTTTATTAGTCGATTAACGACAGCGTCATCTGCAAGCAACCGAACACGGCTGCTCAAATTGACTCCCAAATCGTTTATATAGATAAGGAACAGCAAAGGGCCTATAACACTACCTTGGGGAACGCCAGAAATCACTTCTGTTTTACTCGATGACCTTCCGCCAATTACTACGAACTGTGACCGCTCTGACATGAAATCACAAACCCAGTCACATAACTGAGACGATATTCCATAAGCACGCAGTTTCACTACGAGTCGCTTGTGTGGTACAGTGTCAAAAGCCTTCCGAAGTCCCGAAATACGGAATCGATCTGGAATCCCTTGTCAATAGCACTCAACACTTCATGTGAATAAAGAGCTAGTTGTGTTTCACAGGAACGATGTTTTTTAAACCCATGTTGACTGTGTGTCAATAGACCGTTTTCTTCGAGGTAATTCATAATGTTCGAACACAATATATTTCCCAAAATCTTGCTGCATATAGACGGGCCTGTAATTTAGTGGATTACTCCTACTACCCTTCTTGTTTGACCTGTGTAACTTTCCAGTCTTTGGGGACCGAGCTTTCGTCGAGCCAACGGTTGGTCTGCTTGGGAACATGGGAGAGATATATTCATCGTCAAAGTTGCAGTCTACCACGTCTGACCATCACAAGGAAGGACCTTTGTATTGTGCACCAAGGAAATCGTAACCTCTTCACTCATGCGCCTGCCACCCGAGGAAAAGTTATGGACTGTCTGCAATTTGTGTGTCATCCCGAACGATTGGTCGGAGGATTGTAGCACCCATACTAGAGAATTACAGTGCTGTCGTTAACACCACAACACAGGCGGCTTATTTTACAGTGGTGCCGTGACAGGGAAGCATGGATTCCTGATGTATAGGAAAAGTGACATTCATCCATTGTACTGGATAGCGTAGCGCTGTTACTCTTGGCAGCATTGTGTGGGGGTAATTGAGGAAACTGTCTACACAGCATTAGATCATGGATATACTACCTCCTTACGCGTTACCTTTCATGTGACAGTATTTTTCAACAGGACACATATGGTACACAGCGTACGTGTTTCTATGAACTGTCTGAGTGATGCTGAGGTACTCACGTGGCCAGTTATATCGTAAGATCCCACCAGAACTTCTCTGGTTCCATCTCAGATGTCAGTTCTGTCCCAGTAACACTACCCACAATATCAAGAAACAGTTACAACAGTTGTGGGCCATCTTGCGTAAGGAGAGGATATTACGACTTTATGACGCCCTTCCCAATCGAACCAGAGCATGTATCCAACCCACAAGGGACGCAGTGTCATACTGATAAGCGTTGTAATACTGCCATATTCTTTGTAAATATGACTCGATTTTGTAATCACTGGATTAACATCAAATGCCCTCTCAAACCATGAAGTTTCATTTCGATTCCTCTTACCCAACTGAGCGCTTTACTTATTTTTCAGGCAGTGTATGTGATGTAATTCCTCTGGCGAGCAGTTGGATCTTATCGATAAACCTCTATCAGCCAGATGAACGGAAGGTGGTACATCCAGCCGGCAACAGGTTGTTAGTGGCAGAGCCGAAGCTCCGACTGAAGAAGGATGGGGCAAGGAAATCAGTTGCGTCTTTTTCAAAGACAGCGTACCAGGGTTTAAGGAAATAGTGGAAACTACCAGTCGATAAGGCTAGACGGAAACCTGAACCATTGTCTTCCGCGTCCAATGTCATACAGGTGAGTCGATATCAAGCACAGGTTTCGTCATTGGTTCCTGAGTCCACAACAATCTCTCTGTTCTTTCATGTGTGGAATGTTACCTTCCGTACCTCTTAGTGTGACGGTATACCTGCTCAATGGTAATTGTTGGCTGCCATTGAACTGGCATTACATCTTCGAAAGTCATCTGTAAACTGTATTATCAACACCTTGTTTGCCAGAGATGCAAGTATTTATATTCGAATGGAGATAGGATCTTGGATCTTGAGACATACACTGTTTTCTGTCATTTGTAATACCTCGAAGGAAACGATTTATTGATATATAACCAGACAGATTCATAAAATATCGATCTCGTGAAGAGCAACTAACACCTAATTCACACGAAGCAATGAGTGCTATCAACAGGGGACCCCAGAAGGCTTCTGACAGCGAAATTCACAACAGGGTTTTACTCACATGTCTATCAAGAATCGTACTAGTTGTGCTAATCGCCATAGTTGTGAGACTGTATTTCCTACCAGGAAGGTCACAGTTCGTAGCATTTGACGGGGAGTCTCACAGTGAAATCGTAATATCTGGGTTGCGCTATGGAAGCATTATAGCCCATCAGTCGTTGATGATCTATATAAATTGTTTAGGAGACAAACTGAGGTTTTAGACTGCTTGAAAATGACACCGACGTTTTCCATCAATTAAAGGTGCCAGCAAATCAAAATGAATTACAAAATTGTCTAGAAAATATACGTGCGTAGACCGAAACGTGGCAGTTCATTCTGTAATAAAAAAATGCGAGGTCCTGCACTAGATTATTAACCAAAATATCCATCAAATTTCGGTTACACGCTAAATCACGCAAAATTAAGGGGTGTAGATTCACCTAAATATCTAGGGATGGGACTTAAGAACAATTTAAATTTTAACCTTCACATAGATGTTGTAGGAAGGTGAACGAAAGACTGCATTTATTGGAATAATATTTACGGGTTACGAACCTACTAAAGATACTACCTACATTAAGCAAATATGCCCACGTCTGGAGTATTGCTGCGCAGTATGTAATCCTTTCCAGATGTGACTGACGGAGAACATCGAAAACGTACAAAGAAGGACTGCTCGTTTTGTACTGTTGCGAAATAGGGGCTAGCATTTCGCGGATATAATGAGGGAATTGAGGCTGGGAGGGGTGGAGGGGGAGAGCAATCTTTAAATGTAAGGCGTTTTTCGTTCTCAGACATTATCATGAAACTGTAATTACCAATTTCCTCCTGCGAAAGCGAAACTGTTTTGATGAGTTCAACCTACATATGGAGAAGTGACCTTCGTGGTAAATCAGAGATCCAATGGAAAGCGTTAGGTATTCATTTTTCGTATGCGTGGAATTGTAGAGAAATACCCCGAAACTGAGTCTGTGTACCTTCTGTCATACATTTCAGCGCAGATTGCAATCATGGTTCTCGAAACAGCCGCGGCATGTTGCATGGAAAATCCCTGTGTCCTAAACGACGAAGGAGATGGATCGTTACGTGCGTCGGGGAACAACGATGTGGACAGGATCAAACACTCTACCATGGCATGTCTTGCTCATCACGTACTTTGACGTTAACAGCTAGTGCAGGGAACAACGACATTGCTGGGGGCCAGAACGATATTTTTCTCGCCATATGTGAACAGAGTGATGTAACCGAAAGAAAACTCAAAAGAGCTGCCGTACATCTTTTACAGATGGTACGGACTCAAGATGCTGAATGTTCTCACCTAAAAATAATTTTTAAATAAACTTAAATTGCATTTTACCTAGTTTACATTCGGATCATATTGTTTGCAATTTAAACTGCAACTCAATGAAAGGTAGCAAATAAAGAAAATTTGCTTATTGTGCGTATACGGTCTAGGAGGATGAATACATTACTAAATGTGTACGTTGTTTGGGACTATTTCTGCTTCTTCTTCTTCTTCTTCTTTAGCGTATCTGTTTTATGACGGGTTTCAGCTGTAGGCCCTTCGTCGTGTGCTATTCCAAGCATCTTCCTTCATCTGTATGTTCGTCCTCTTCTAATGTATCCATCTTTCCAATTCTCTTCCCATCCCTTCCTCTCCTTCTTTCAACTTTCTCCTCCTCAATTCCTTTTTGCAAACAGTTTGTTGCAACTAAGATTTTTTTTATCTTTCTGATCATTTCAAATAATCTCCTTTCTTCCCCCATTTTCTTCATAGCTTTCTACGTTCTCTAACCTGCCAGTCCGATTGTGCTTAAGCGTTCTTCTCCACAGCCACGTTTCCTAAATATCTTTCTTCTTCCTCCTTAACTGTCCGTAATTCATTGCTGTATAACCCGCTCTGGACATAAAATTTAGCGAATCTTTTCCTCAGCTCCATTGGAATTCTTCTAGATATTAGCAACTGCCTCACGCTGTCAAATTCTCTCTTTCCAAAAGATATCCTCCTCCTAATTTCTTTTGTACAGCTACCGTTCCATTACTTGCTATAACTTTTTTATCCTTCTTGCTTATTCTCATCACCTTTGTCTTTCATAAATTTATGTTTATTCCACACTCTTCATCTCTTCTTGCGATACTGTTGGACATGTTCTGACTCCGTTAGCACTGCTTCGTAATACGCGTATTTTATAGCCGTTATCCATTAACGCCAATTACAATGTCTCTTGCTTCCTCTATGGCCTTACATTTCAGTTCTCCATATACGTCGAACAGCTTCTGTGAGAGCGAACATCTTGCCGTACACCTCCTCCAATGCTCCTCTCTTCCGTCTCCTCAATCTCTACTGTGCCATTTTCTGCTTTACTACATATCCTATATTAACCCTCGATCTTCATAGTATGTACTTTCTCAGAAGGACAAATACACTTCTCAATCAGTCAGTAAAGCTGACTCCACACGACCTGCATTGGCAACGGCCTATAAAAATTAAGAACCCACAAAATCAAGGGTTTGTCACATCAGCAAAACCAGTCTCTTAAAGTAACAGACCATGTTAGTAGCTGCATGCTGACTGACATGCTGATATGAAGTTTTGTTTGTCCTTCTGAGGAAGACAGTGTAAGGTGGCAGATTAAACGAAGATCAATTTCGCACTTTACATGACAGGTTTTGTACATCGTAACAGGAAGGTGATATGATACCTAACTTACTTAAGAGAAAATGAGCTTATTTGCCTATAAGTATGTAATGCAAAGGGATGAAACTCAATTGACGGTGTTAACACACCGATCTTGTATACTTCATGTCAATGAGCAAAAGGTGAAACAAGCAACTAGAGGTAACGTTTTGTTTGGAAGCAAGTGCGAGCAGGCACGAATGGCGCACCACGACCAGTACAAAGGAAAGCTCTTAGGGGGTGTCCCACAGCGAGAGTCAATGAACGGGTGCCAGGTGACTCATGCAGGAGACCAAGTAGTGGGCCACCAGAGTGGGACAGAAAGAAGATTTAGAAAACTGCGTTTCGGAAATCCCATACGGATACGAACAAACCAGTGATGCAGCTGGTCACGTTAACAGCACGTGGTACCCTCATGCTGAACACATGTATCTGTTAGGCATCTGGAGCGGGCACAAAATATCTGACTGGCGGAAACGAACTAGGAAGGAGTAAAGTGCCGAGATTTCCACGTAGTTTAATAGTAGGCCCTTTGCGATTGTCAGAGAGTTTAAACAAAATAGGAGGAACGCTCCTATTGGTCTGAAAAAGCTGTGATGTGGAGCGCAAAAGGGTCCAGTTGGGGGACATTTTTGCTACAAGAAAGACAAGACCAAAATTTTCGTGAACACTCACCTCTGAACTGGCATCAAGTGCAGAATGGGGCGCATAATGCAGAGGAGTAATTTGTGTGAACATTTCATTCACTGCAGCTGACATTCAGCTAGATATTAGCTGTAGCATCGTTGAGCTCCAACTGTGGAGAAACGAAACAGCCACTTAGTCAATTGTTCTTGCGAGAACTGAGACGGCATTCTAATATGCATGCTTCTCCAGCCATGCATATGCATATCGCCCTATTCCAAGACTAGGGATGAGTGCATGTTTTCTCGCCTCACGAGAAACATAGGAGAGTTTCGGCTGATAAAAGCAGCAAAGGTTTTTATTAGGTTTTATAGGCATTTCAGAGGACGAGAGCAGCCATGCAGACGACAGCTCATCACAGCTAAGGTAAAGACCACGAGCAGAGGCATAACGTGTTGGTTCACCAGTTTGCAAATACTGTAAATCCCCAGCAACCTTGGGTAATAATTTACTCAAGTTGTCACAAAACTAACCATCCTCCATAGACTTGATTGTCATCCTAAATAATACTGAACTTAGATATTATTGTATTTAGAGTTATTTCATTTACTCAGGACGAGATGTGTTATCTTGTCAACTGTCCTAACATTGTCACATTGCACATTGTGTAACTTTGTGTATTTCTGTGAAGAAATTTCAGCATTAAAAAACCAATTTGTTTACAGCTTATACACTGTTGCGCTCTGTCATAAAATAAGGGTCCACTACTTACCCCAATCTTTTATTCTATAGATGTTTACACACTCAAATAGTGTTTGCACCTACGTCTGACATAAGAGATAAGGAGTGAAGTGCCTGGCTGGTCCCCATGTTCCGCCTCAGTTACACGGCTCGCAGACACCTGAACACATACGCACTATTCCATGAATTACACTCGACGCAGACAGTTGGGATACACTAACTCCGTCCAGGGGGGTATAGGGTGGCGGCAGGAAGGGCATCCGTCCACCCCTTAAACTTGACATGCGAAATTCGACTAACCATTGCCGACCCTGCGTAACCACAGGACAAGGTACAAGCGATAGATAGGTGACAGGTGACGATGGCGAAGAATCAGATGGTGTGTTTGCAATATTGTAGCAACTCACTATTGTTGTAAAGCAGATAAATGCAGTGTTAGCAGACTTTAAAACTGAAACGGCGAATTTAAAGACCGAAATGGCGAATTTAAAAACAGAAAGTAATGCGGGGTTAGCAGATTTAAAAACAGAGACAAATGCTGCCTTAAATAATCTCCAACTTGAAACTAATGCTGGGTTTGAAAAAATTCGCGGAAATCAGCAAAAATTGAGAACGGAAGTTAATGAACAGTTTACTGAAATCTGGAAACAGGCGAGAGACTCGCGCGAACTTATACAATCGCTAATGGCTGACGACAAAAAGATGAGTTCTGACATTGACCAGGGGCAGGATGCAGTGTCTAATGTTAACCAAACTAACTAACTAACTAACTAACTCCGTCTACAGGCCGCAAGCGACCCATCGGGACCATCCGACCGCCGTATCATCCTCAGGTGAGGATGCGGAGAGGAGGGGCATGGGGTCAGCACACCGCTCTCCCGGTCGTTATGACGGTTTTCTTTGACCGGAGCCGCTACTATTCGGTCGAGTAGCTCCTCAATTGGCATCACGAGGCTGAGTGCACCCCGAAAAATGGCAACAGCACGTGGCGGCGGGATGGTGACCCATCCAAGCGCCGGCCACGCCCGACAGCGCTTAACTTCGGTGATCTCACGGGAACCGGTGGATCCACTGTGGCAAGGCCGTTGCCTCTAATGTTAACCAAAGAGTTAATAATTTAGCACATAAGACGTCTGATAAGGCAGAACAGATCGTGGAAGAGCTCAATGTCAGAAAACGTATCACGCGAGCCGCATTAAAAAGATTCGATACACGCATTGAAAACATCGTCTACAGTATGAACAGCTTCGTACAGAACTGAAACAATATATCGAGAACCACATAGAAGGCAGTAGTGAGTCAACGGAATCGGTAGTGTTATCCGACATAGCGGTGGAAAGAAATCCAGAAGTAAATAAGTCAGTTATGCAATCTTCCGAGGCCGTAGCGGAAACACAAAAAAGTCATGAGATTCCACTTGCATATCCACAAGAGATGGCGTCAGTAATTTCAGATACGAAACAGACGCAAATGGGAGGAGGGCAGTTAAGACAGGTGGCCGAAGCAGGTAATGTGCGTTCGCAGCAGACAACGATGCGAGAAACGGTAATTGCGCGCATTCCAACGGAGCGCCAACCGACCCTCCGAACGCACGCGAGTGACGCAAGAACAGAGCAAGTTACGGCGACACATGTATCAAATTCTCAATTTCCAAGTTACAGTACAACAGGTTGTATACCGCAAGTCAATATGAATAAAATACAAAGACAAAACACTGATCCAGTAACGGGAAATGTAAACGTATCTTTCAGTCCGATACACGACGAGCGGTACGGTTTAGATAAGTGCACATCACTTCGAAGATGGCACTCAAATATGTCATCTCAGGATCCAAATGTGTAGAACGAATAAAGGAAAACATGACGCAGTTGAAGGGAACGGAGCAGGTGGCGAAAACACATACACCATATGGTGGAATAGAAAAATTTGACAATGATCGCTTTTTGACAGTCAGAAAATTCAAACATTACAAAGAAAGCGCGAACGGCTTACACCCCCGCACGTGCATAAACCAATTCCAGATTGGTTTACCAGAGCATTGGCCACTTAGCCATACTCTTGACTTCGTTTATGGGCATACGGACGGCACAATAGCGGAAACCATGCAAAGAGTAGCTGCGAATTGTCAGTTGTATGAGCAATTTAAATCTCCGTTCTTGAAGCGATACTGGTCCACGGCAACCCAAAATAGAATAAATTATGAATTGTTACAGAAGGAGTCATTCGAAAATTCAGGTGGAAAGAAACCAGTCAGATTTTTTGAAGAAATGACAGGAAAGAATCAGTGTTTAGATAATCCATACAGTGATGGGAAAGTGATACGTATGTGCGCAATTAAGTTACCGTTGCGTTATCAGCAATCGTTGGTTGGCAGAGCACAAGATAATATACAGGCATTTAAAGGGATGTTGGGATAACTTGAATTCCTCTTCAGTGGAGATGACGCGAAGAAACAGCGTGCACTGAGCGAAAACAAAGCAGGGGGAATAATAGCAACCGATTGGCCTTTAATCATGCTTACAATGGGAATAATAACGTAGGAAAAGGTAATCGTTTTGGAAAGAGTAGTAATCACCCGTGGGATAACAATAATAGCTACTTATTTTGGAAACTCACAGAGATCAAATAATAATTATGGTTTTGGTGGTCCACGGAATTACAATAATGGATTTGGTCCCAGACACTACGGTGGTAACTATGATCCGAGATGTAATCACGGTGCAAATAAGGCAGGCAGGTTTAGACGTTTTCAAAAGCAAAATCCAAGTTATTCAGGTGGAGCTGGAGTGGCTAGGACACAGAAAGGTTGGAAAATCAGACTTCAGCAGGACAAAATACACCAAAATACACCAAACCCAGGTAAAATACAGAACTGACGAGATGAACGGTACGAAGACAAGTCACAAGTGATTCAATCGCCAAATGAAATTAATTTTATACGTAAACATCTAAATAGAATTAGTTTTGATCAGCAGGATTCTGAAGTAGGTTTAGGGGGTGATCGCATACAAGTACCAGCATGCTGGTACTCAATTGACTGGGAATCGGCGGATGATGAGGAACAGGAATTGTTAACAGTTAATATCGACAGTAGCACAAAGATTGATGGTGATCTAATTGTGAACGATGTTGTTCATTTATACCAAACAGAGAGAAATTGTATGCCAGGAGGATAAAGCACCATTGATAAGACCAATAGTGATACCTAAGGCAGATGACGTGTATAGGAAAGGAACGTATGAAGAAGTGATAGAGGCGTTTGATAAAGATTATGGGCAAACTGTGGTGTCACCGCCAGACACCACACTTGCTAGGTGGTAGCCTTTAAATCGGCCGCGGTCCATTAGTATACGCCGGACCCGCGTGTCGCCACTGTCAGTAAGTGCAGACCGAGCGCCACCACACGGCAGGTCTAGAGAGACGTCCTGGCACTCGCCCCAGTTGTACAGCCGACGTTCATAGCAATGGTTCACTGACAAATACGCTCTCATTTGCCGAGACGATAGCATAGCCTTCAGCTACATTTGCTACGACCTAGCAAGGCGCCGTATTCAATTGATAATTAATATTATGAAGCATGTACCGTAACGAGAGATGTTCTACAATTGTGGATTAAAGTTAAGTATTATATCAACTACTTACTTTATTTGCAATTCTCAAGATATTGTCCTGTTCCAGACCTCACGCCAGTCAGCGTGTAATTAAACGCGTGCATTTCGGCCTCCTCTAGAAAAACAGTGTTGGCTCTTCTGCCAACACTACACAAACAACTTCAGCCCAAAGCATTCAGATTACAGGGGTTAAAAGTAATGAGGAGAATAAAGTTACGGTAATAAACCAATGGGAAAATCAGGCCGAATACATTGACAGGTTAACATATGACTCGATAGAGGAGGCATTAAAGCGTGAAAATGAAACTAAAGATCCTCTTGAGGCGCAACCGGTCGTTCGCGCTGTGGCAGGTGGCATGCTTGTGGGCGCCATTCTGGATACGAGAAGCGATATGACGGCGATTTCGGAAGAACATTTTGAGAAATGTAAAGCTGAACAGGCGCTACCAGTGTTACGGACAAAACGTGTTAAAGGACCGATCATGGATGCGTCAGCGGTGATTACTAGACAAACGCGTGTAACTTTTTCATGTCAGAGACATGAAATAGAAGCGAACATAGTAACTGTGCCGAAGCTTTCTGTACCCATTATCATTGGAGCCGATTTCATGGGTCAAAAGCGTGTTACACTTAATATGGACGAAGGATATATGATGCCCGGGAAGTTACCTCTTAATTTTGAAGAGAAACTCAGACATGAAGAGATACCAGGGGCTTACAAACAGTTGACTTTGCAGCTGGATCTGCGTCAATCGGAGGAGGGGCATCCACGGGCGGAAGAAACAATAACTGCAGATGACGAGGTCATGATGGAAATTCATCAACAGATAGACAATAAGCTGCGACAAGTAAGGGATATTTCAGATATAGACAAAGCAGAATTAGAAAGAGTATTACGACAAAATGCCCAGGTGTTTCTACCAAAACCCGGTGCCATTAAGAATTTTCAATACGAATTCCAGGTTAAAGAACACAAGCCATTTAGAATACCGCCTTACACTATTCCACTGTGTTACCGAAGACAAGTATTTTTAGAATTACATAAGATGCTAGAAGATGATATTATTGAAACTCCAACCTCAACATATAACAGTCCCTTGCAAATTGTAGAAAGAAGGGTGGAACTATTAGATTAGTCATTGATGCAAGACAGATAAATTGCATTATCATTCCTGAGAACGATCGCCCAGAAAAATTGGAAGAGCTGATAAAAAAAGTTCTTTGGAGTTTAGATTTTCTCTGCCCTTGATTAGAGAGATAGTTTTTGACAAATACAACTAACACCTGAATGTAGGAAGTATACGGCTTTTATCGCATTCGGACGAATTTATCAATTCAAAAGGCTCTATTTTGGGTTGAACATATCCTCTGCTGCTTTTTAAGAGGTTTTGGGACTGTGTTGGATAAAGAACTCCAACAGCGTCTCACCTGTTATGTCGATGATAAAGTAATAGCTGAGCCATCGTGGAACTTCATAATGAGGTGCTTGATAAACTGCTAGGGACACTGAATGAATATTCAGTAACAGTAAACATACTAAAAACTAGTTTTGGGAATAAAAAGGTCGAGTTTTTAGGTCATATTATCTCTGAACAGGGAACTGAACGTAACGCTAGCAAACTACAAGCCATACAGAACATTGGCACTCAATATAAAGATGTTGCGTGGCTTCTTGGGACTCATTAACTTCTACAGAAGATTCATTTGGACAGAATCCCTTGCTACACCATGTTTATGTGCGTTAACTAACAAAAAAGATGCCCTGGGTGTGGAATGCCCAAGCAGAACAGGAGTTCCAACAACTAAAAAGATCACTGTTAAAGGCACCACTTCTAGCGCATCCCGATTTAACGAAGGAATTCTGTATGGCAACCGGCAGCGCGAAAACAGGCTTGGGTGTGGTACTATTTCAACAATATGAGGAAGACGGACAGTAGATAAGAAAGACAATAGCTTTCGCTAGTCGAGTCCTTACTAGATGTAAAAAAAATATTCGATTAGAGTTAGAAGCCTTGGTAATAGTATGGGGGTTTCGTAGATTCAGATACCTTTTGTTTGGTCGACAAACCAATGTGTTTACGGACCATGAGGCACTAGAATTTATGTTAAATGCAGAGCTATTGCCAGGAAGATTAGGTCGGTGGATGTTAAAGCTGCAGGAATGTGATTTTCGAATCGCTTACGTGCCTGTACCATCAAATATCATAGCTGATATTCTCTCCCGATTGCCGGAAGGAGTTAACAAAAGCAGTGAGCAATACGGAAGAAGTGCAAGTAGTTATGTACTACCGGAAAAACGTGTCAATTGAAAATTACGTCACGAATACCTTAAAACAGCTAGGCAGGGAAAAAGACAAAGACACAGACCTCGCTGGGATTAAAATTAAGTGTAAAAACTGGGAATCAAGGAACATTAGACAATCCTTTTTCATACAGGACAATGTCTTATTCTACAGACATAACACAAATACAAGATTATGGGTTGCATGTACACCACAGGAACTGTTAAATAAGTTCCTTTGGTACACTCGCTTGAGTAACAGCCATTTTGGTTCTAAGAAATGTTTTTTTTTAATTAAAGATGTCTTGTCACTTTGCAAGTGTCGAGCAAAGAATGAGACAAGTTCTAGCTAAATGTAAGAGATACCAGAGAGCTATACATGTAACCTTTCAAACGAGACCATCAACATTCCCTATCATTCCGGAGAAATTAAGACACATAGCACCAACAGATCTAATGAGCACATTACCTTGTACACAGAGAGCTCATGTATTCAATTTCGTGCACCTAGAATTATCGTCAAAATACGTGACGTTTACGCCCTTGAAGAAAGTAACAGGGAGGAGCAAAAGCAAAGTGCTGACACATGATCTCCTTTGACAAGATGGTTGGCTTGATAAATGCTGTCACACAATGAACCACAATATAGTTCAACACAATGACAAAACACGCTGTGGCGACATAAAACCTATTTATATTTCCAAATACAATCCAAGCGCCAACCCAGCTAAATGAACGATGAAAGGCTTGGGAACCCTCTGTCGTTTGTGTTGTAGCAATCAGCATAACACGTGAGACAGACATTTGTCTGACTTCCAAGGTGCTATAAACGAAATGCTACATTGCAGTACATTATTACCTCCAATCACTGTTCTGAAAAATAAACCAGCACCAGATAAAATCAGAGAAATAATTAAATTCCCAGCAGTCCCCTGAGTACAACATCAATATCTATTACAATTCGCACTGAGCAATTTAAAAACTACGGCATTAAAGAGAAAGAACCGAGCAGACAAAACGGCAAACTCACGAGCATTTTCATTAGGACAAAACGAACTAGTCAAAACCCACCATCTCTCTAGCTGGAGAAAACACCAAAGCCATATGTTCTTTTCAATATATAAAGTGCCCATGGAAGTGAGTAAAGTAGTCCATGGTAATGCAGTTGAATTGATTAACCCAAACACATGAAAATCATTGTGATTGTACCATGTGAGTCATTTGAAATTGTATAAAGAGTAAAAAATAGGAAAAATAGTAAATCCACAAGGAAATGTAGTCCAGAAATCGAAGAGTAGGGAAGATGGCAAAATGAACACAAACAAATTTTTTTTAATTTGTACTTATCTCATTTGAATAAATAAAACAAATTTCATACTAAGGTACAAGGATAATTGTGAAGGAAAAACAGTAAAGTAAGAACGAAAGTAACTCTTCTGCTAACGAAATATGTTCTGGGGAAAGAGTAGAAAAGAAGAAGAAAGACAGAGATCAGCATGTGGATTGTTTGATGGAACAGCAATAGATTCTCTCTTAAAAACGTTGTGTAAATGAGAAAGAAGTTGATTTTTGTGGACAAAAGGAAGTCAATGAGTAAGAAGGAAGTAAAGAATTAGGTAAGAAGGAAATATTCATTTCTAATTTGTTCCATCAAGGACAGTGAACGTATAGTTAAGGAGATATTTTAGGGGAATATGAGAAACATATATGATTTGTTGAAGGTGCCACAAGTATATACCACAAAATATCTAAAATAAATATAGAAGGTCGTTATTGGGTAAGGATTGAGAGAGAGAGAGAATTGAATTATTAACCTAAGCAAGAAACGTGTTATTTCATGAAAGGAGGTAGATAGAGGGAGGTAAGTTTAACCCAGAAAGGATTTCAATAAGGAAGAGTATGATGGGGGAAGAAAGAAATATAAAAGTTTGCAATCTAGAAGAGAAAGGGATGAGTACAAATGAAAAAAAGCTCTAAAACAGTAGAACAATAGAGAAAATTTTTGAAAAGGAAAAGAAAAGGGGAGAAATATACCTTGTATTTTGAAGTTCTGTTACACCTAATGCCGAAAACAAAGAGACTGCAGAGAAAAAGGCGCTGGAGTCGGAGTCAAGGTGCGAAGATTTCATGATGATATGATGTACCTGTAGTTAGAAAAAAAAGAGGCTCGAAGGAAGTCACTAACTCACTCACCAACCTTCATCACCATCAGTTTCACTCTTACTATCCATCGTGATGAAGATAAGGAAACCATGAGCTTTACATATCAAGAAAATATTAAGTAGAATGGGGATAAAAGATGACTAATAAAAACAGTGATAAGAAATAGATATTGTATAGTATAAATAATAACTTTTGTAAAATTTATCGAGACTTTTATGTTTGTAAGGTATGTAACGTAATTTAAGGGAGTAAGGGTTATAATAAAATAGATAATAATGACGCCACGTCAATTAGAGAATAGCTGAGGATGTAGGAAAAATAAGATAAACAAAAATTTAGGACTAATATTGTATTAGATATGACATCATCAAACATGATGCAGCATCACTGCGGCCAGGTCGACAGCAGAACTGAGGAGAGAGGTTAGGCGTGAGAGGAAGGGACACTGAGTGTGAGTGCCTGCTACGTCAGCTTACGAGATGACAAAAGAAGAGGCCTTGATGGAAGCAACGATCCAAGAGGATAACACCTCTGTGGAAAGTTTGGAGATCTACGACGCATCCTGATTACAATCAACATGTACCACGACGTGCGCTTTATTCATATGAAAGCCACATACGAGCGTTATAGCAACCGTTTTGTGGAAGTGTTAGATACTTGACACTTGTATCATGGACTGTTTAGAGCTGCATAAGGAGAGATGATGAATGTTCACCGAACCGGACTGGAGGCGGACATATTACATAAAGGACGAGCGGGTGTTTAAGTTCACCAGAAGAGAAGAGACGCATTTAACTCAGTGTTCAAAATAGCTGAAACTGTTGTCAGACCATACGGAATTCAACCACTGCGAAACAATCCCTGAACACTCATGGAGGTAAGCAAGAAAACAATGGAAGGCTGTCCAATCTATCTAGATGATCAACCTGATACAATAAAGGGGACACAACAATTTTAAAGAAGACACCATAAGAAGAGATTAAATGCTAATGAGGTTAAACAGATCTTCAATCCATGGTTCCCCAGAAAGATGCAACAAGAACAGACGATGCATTGCAGAAGGATTGGTGAGAAAGAAGAGCCTGGACCAGAGGAGATCAAGAAACTCTTCCAAATCCCTTCCCATACAAGACCGTTATGGCATTTAACTACCAACAAAAAATCCGATTTTAACTGTTCTGGCAGTACAAACACCCGATATTCCATAAGGCAAATTGCAACACTATTGGATGCCATACCAAAAGATGAGAGATGACTACTCGTATGGACACCTAGAGACGAATTTGCCAACGATGAACTGGTATAAAGATTCGACGAATGAAGAAGATAACTTTTTATGCTGCCAAGAATAGATCTGCAATACAACGTCGCCATGGGCACATGCGAAATGGAACAAAGGCAACCACGCATTCACGACACGTTCAGACCTTCAGCAACTTTTCCCTCTGGCGACCGTCACTCCATGCTCAGCAGAGACGGGGCAATGCGCATGCCGACCGCCATTCCATGCTCAGCGGAGACACGCCAGGGCACAAAGCCGACAGTCATTCCATGTTCGAAGGAGACACGTCGAGATGTATGAAACAGGGAGTGACGCTTTGAAGGAACCATGTTAAAGATATAGGAGAGAAAACTGTCTGTTACAGACAAGTATCCGATTAAACTGAAAAAAGGTAATTTTTACGATTGTTTTTAAAAATATTTAATTTGTAAAGACTTTCGTGTGTCAGTAAAAGATCTCTAATAACGATGATTTTAAAATTTTTATCTTGACATGTCAACAATATTTCCTTATATTTCATATTCTTCAACATGTCTAAGTTAAGAAGACCTAACGTTAACCTTTTCTTGGGAGGTTAACATTCTAATATGTGATGTGTTTGTTAGAAATATAGGGTATATAAATGTGAATGGGGAAGCCAAGACAGAGTACCTCGTTATGACGCGTGGTCATTTTCAGACTGCTGATCAGCTACAATCACTGCAGGTTGGGGACCAGTCCTACAACAGAGTGCAAGAATTGAAATACCTAGGGGCACTTTTCACTGAGAACTCGTCATGTGAAGCAGAGATCAATGCCAGAATACAAGCAGGAAACCGATCTTACCACTGCCTAGCACAACTGCTTCGGTCCAGATATCTCTCCAGACAGTTCAAGATTCGACTGTACGAAACCCTGATCCAGCCTGTTGTTCTATATGGCTGTGATACATGGAGTATTCGGAAACAGGACTTACATAAGCTCCTTGTTTTTGAGAGAAAAGTGCTTCGGAGGATCTTCGGTTCGGTTATGGATGCAGATACAGGGTAATGGAGGATCAGATACAACCAAGAGCTTGAGGAACCATACCAGCAGCCCAACATAGCAGGAACTGTCAAAGCCAAACGAATGCAGTTGGCCGGCCATGTGGCCCGGATGGAGGATAACACATGGCCTCGGAAACTCCTGGACTTCACACCTACAGGAAAGAGACTGCCAGGGAGACCCAAGAAGCGTTGGAGGGATGGACTCCATTAAGATTTAAACCAAGTGTCAATAGATGTGAACGGATGGCGGATAGCAGCAATGGACAGAATACAGTGGAGGAGGAAACTTGTAGATGGAAAGAAAGAAAGAAAAGAAAAGAAAAAAAGGGAAAAAAGCGGATCAGTCTCAAATAAAAAAAATTTGAAATGAATGATACAAATTTATAGATAAGCTCAGATGTGTTTAAATTTAAATTAAATGTAGACAACCATATAAAAAGAAAAGGACCTTAGATTAGTTAAATAATTGTATTGAATGAGAAAATTAGAAAGAATATGTTAAATGTTGGAAAAACATTACTTTACAGCTCAAATCAGTAACGATCAATTGCAATATAAAATATAACGATAAGGAGACTAGAACGAACCACTGTTTAGTTATACCACATATTAAAATAAGAAGTTGGTCAGTAAATATGTCAATTGCTACAGTCAGCAGTTGCAACCGATTTTGCACTGACTTCAATCAATTTCTGAACCAACGATTGACCCAGCATAAAACTGAAAACGGAAAAAGGAGAATATGTGAGCAGATTAAATGAAGGTCAATTTCGTATCTTACATGAGAGTTTTTATACAGTGTAATGGGAAGGTGAATATGACATCTAACTTACTTTGGATAAAATGAGCAGATTTGCCTATAAGTATGTAATGCAAAGGGATGAAACTCAATCGACGATATTTACACACTGATGTTATGTACCGCATTTCAATGAACAAAAAGTGACACAAGCAGCTAGAGAAAACGTTTTTGTTTGGAAGCAGGCGCGAGCAGGCACGAAGGGCGCACCACGAGTAGTACAAAGGAAAGCTCTTAGGGGGCATCCCATGGCGAGAGTCAATGAACGGGTGCCAGGTGACTCATGCAGGAGAGCAAGTAGTGGGCCACCAGAGTGTGATGGAAAGAAGCGTTATAAATCTGCGTTTCAGAATTTCCAAATGGATACGAACAAACCAGTGATGCAGTTGATCATGTGAACAGCGCGTGGTAACCTCATGCTGTACGCATGTAAGTTTTAGCCATCTGGAGTGGGCACAAAATGTCCGATTGGCGGAAACGAACTAGGAAAGAGTAAAGTGCCAAGATTTCCACGCAGTTTAATGGTAGGGCCTTTGCGATTGTCAGAGAGTTTCCACAAAATAAGAGGAACGCTCCTATTGGTCTGAAAAAGCTGTGATGTGGTGCATAAAAGGATCCAGGTGGGGGACATTTTTGCTACGAGAAAGACAAGACCAAAATTTTCGTGAACACTCACCTCTGAACTGGCATCAAGTGCAGAATGGAGTACATAACTCTCTGTACGATGCAGAGGAGTAATTTGAGTAAACACTGCGTTCACTGCGGCTGACATTCAGCTAGATATTAGCTGAAGCGTCGTTGATCTCCAACTGTGGTGAAACGAAACAGCCACTTAGTCAACTGTTCTTGAAGGAACTGGGAGGGCATTCTAATATGCATGCTGCTCCAGCCATGCAATGCATATCGCCCTATTCCAAGACTAGGGATGAGTGCATGTTGTCTCGCATCACGAGAAACATAGGAGAGTTTCTGCTGATGAAATCAGCAAAGGTTTCGATTAGGTTTTATAGGAATTTCAGAGGACGAGAGCAGCCATGCAGACGACAGCTCATCGCAGCTGAGATAAATACCGCGAGCAGAGGCATAACTTGTTGGTTCAACAGCTTGCAACCACTGTAAACCCGCAGTAACCTTGGGTGATATTTTGCTCAGCTTGTCACAAAACTAACCATCCTCCGTAGACTTGATTATCATCCTAAACAGTACCACACTTAGAACCAGTATCAGATGCTTCGTAACGTAGTAATAAGAATAATGTTGTAAAGAAACTTCTAGTTGTAATTTGATATTGTTATGTTTAGAGTTATTTCACTTACCAGGACGAGATGCGTTACCTTGACAACTGTCCTAACATTGTGTATTTCTGTAATAAATTTTCAGCGTTAAAAAACCATTACAAAACGTTAACGCACTCAAACTGTGTTTATACTGACCTTTGACTTAAGAGAAAAGCAGTGAACTGTCAGAATGGGTTTAAGTCCGTGAATACAATGGTAAAGGTTATTTGGAAACCACCACTTATTGCAACTGATTGGTTGTCTATCATATCTGCTGTTCCGTTGCTATTGTGCCACCATGTTCAAAAATTGTAGTGACACACGCAATTTGGTAACCGTATTTCTCATTTCTCCTCAGAGCAACCAATTGTGGATGCGTACATAATGATACTGTCTGTGGGGCCAGCACTTCTCTGGAAAGACGACGTGAACCCACATCCATTTACAGTGTAGTCGTTGGCAGCAGCATGCAGCGCGCTTCTCTCTCTGCTGACCCGCCATTCACAATAATGGCTGCTGTGCTGACAGTCCGTCATGCTCCAGATGTGTGGGTGCTACAAACATGTCCACTTCCTGATGGAGGGTACATGTGGCGGATATTGTACAAGGCCGAGCTGGTAGCGCGGCGACCAGCATGGCATCGAAGATGGTTGTCCTAAACTCATCGATTCCATATATGCTGAACAATTGTGGTACCTCAAAAAATGCGAGCACCAGTATCGCTGGACGACAGACAGCTGTCTCGAAAAGTCACAGATCCACCGGTATCAAATTTCGTTATGTGCTGCTAAGCGTTTATCCTTATAACACGAAGCATAACAGGAGATTCATTACTATCTAACAATCTTATACATCCGTGATGGTGAGCAGGAAATCCTATCGGACGAATCACCCAGGGCTTTCTTGTGTGCATTTCTAGCAGTCTCTAGAAGCCAACAATAAACGTCAAAAATGTAGTATGGTGAGAAATTTTTGGAGGAAAGTGTACTTAGATAACTGTAACCATAACAGGTATCGTTCTGGGTAGACGTTTTCGAACGCTGAACACAACGATTCTGGCTTTGTACTGTGGCAAATGGTGAACCATAGCTGCATCTGTGGGGCCCTTCCCACTTGTCTTGTATAGGGCGTCTAAAGGATGCTACGTTCTCAGAATGCTATTCAACAATTCAAGCAAGACACATTATTAGTTTTTGTTACAATAAAGAAGATATATTTAACTTTGTATTACAAGAACAAGTCGCAAGCGATAGGTGACAGGCAAACAGTCAGTGTCCTTGTCTATATACTAGGTCCATACAAGCAATGGATATGGGTCATTAATAACTGCTGTCGTAGTTCTCTCCTAGTACCATTGAGATGGTCGAGAGTGCCAGGAGGGGCGCTTATGTTCTCTTCTGATAGAGGCCGCTCGTATTGTGGCACGGTCCTTGTCAGCGCCATATTGGCTGATGTTGTCTCACAGCCTTCCGTGCTGTTGCGTTCTTCTTCTTCATGGCGGTGCTTTTCGTTACGCCGGAACATACCTCCTCCCCAAAGCGACGGATCGTCGTGGTATACGGAGTGCGACCACGGCAGGGTCAGCAGGAGGGTGGGCGCATAGCTGGAGCGGAAGCTGTGCCTGCAGGGGAGTCAAGCTTCAGGTCGTACCCCACCATCCGGCCTTTCCTCTGGCAGACACGCCCTCTGGAAAACGACCAAAAGAGTACGCGTTCACCTCCTGATGCCATGAATCAGAGGAAGGCGACGATTGCTGCTGTGTGGGTGGGTCCAGCTCTATCGGTAGGATGAGAGGAGGCGGAGGAGGTGAAGGCTCCATCTCCATGTGGTCGTCGGGCAATGTCGTGTTGACACTCTCTGGCGGCTGGTGTGGTCGCGCTGTCCTCTGTATCGGCGAATCTGGTTGAAGAGACGCTGAAAGATCATTGTTCACATGACAGAGGCGAAGCTGATTTTGATGGCGGTGCTGCATGTCGTCTGGACCTGAAATAACATACTTGCAAGCGCAAAGTCGACGCACGACCTCGCCCCGCGGCCACCCGTCTGCTGCTGCTAAAATGCCTGTAAAAGACAACATCATGTGGCGAGAAGCGATACTTTTGGCCGTCCTTCGGCGTCGGATGCTGAGGAGGGTGGAGGAGGTGCAGCAGCATTTGATGACGCGCGGCCCTGAAGCAGTGAAGCATGAGGCGAGAAACATTTGCAATGCTTGATCCCTGTTGTGTGCGGATGTGGCGCTGTTCTCTCTCAGCTCCTTGGTGATGGGTGTCCCAGTCGAGATGAAGCGGAACGGCGTCCGTCGATCACGACAATGCCAATCTGTAACTATTAGAAAAAAAAAGCTCCTCACGTGGTTTGGTTATTTTCAGATACTGTATCTCGGAAATGATATCACTGAGCAGCACGCCGGAGTGTGTGCGCTGCCCTTGCTTGTAACGAAAGCAATTTGTTTCGTTGTCTGTCGATCTTATAAATGTAGCGACTGCACCATCCATAACGCGATGTCTCCATTGACCTGAAATAACCAAAAGTCCTTTGCGTGTTCGCGACAGATCCTTCAGTATACGCGAACTTGCTGATTATAGGTCTTATGCACGGTTTGAGAATGGTTATTCAAACGTTAGAAAAATAGTGTCTTGAATCATCATTCCATCACCCAAGCCGAGGCCACATTATGAATTTGGCGAAGATATTAAGTTGTTGGGGAGCAAAATAACTGATGATGGTCGAAGTAGAGAGGATATAACTTGTAGACTGGCAATGGCAAGGAAAGCGTTTCTGAAGAAGAGAAATTTGTTAACATCGAGTATAGATTTAAGTGTCAGGAAGTCATTTCTGAAAGTATTTGTATGGAGTGTAGCCATGTATGGAAGTGAAACATGGACAATAAATAGTTTGGACAAGAAGAGAATAGAAGCTTTTGAAATGTGGTGCTGCACAAGAATGCTGAAGATTAGATGGGTAGATCACATAACTAATGAGGAAATATTGAATAGGATTGGGGAGAAGAGAAGTTTGTGGCACAGCTTGACCAGAAGAAGGGATCGGTTGGTAGGACATGTTCTGAGGCATCAAGGCATCACCAATTTAGTATTGGAGGGCAGCGTGGAGGGTAAAAATCGTAGAGGGAGACCAAGAGATGAATACACTAAGCAGATTCAGAAGGATGTAGGTCGCAGTAGGTACTGGGAGATGAAGAAGCTTGCACAGGATAGAGTAGCATGGAGAGCTGCATCAAGCCAGTCTCAGGACTGAAGACCACAACAACAACAACATTAAGTTGTTAGTTATTATTCCGTCGTCAAGGCGTCGCTACGTCGCATATTCAACGATTGCACGACGTAATTCCAGAGATAACATACCCTTGAGAAATGTTCAGAATGCGTCGTAATTTTGGTATAAAATTATTGTGGCTCGCATTTAAATTATCACTAATTCACTTGGCTCTTTTATGTTATCCGAAGACTCAGTCAATTTCACAAATACACTTTACATGTCCATTAAATGATGTAGGCGACACGAAGAACTAGCGTTGAATTAAGGTTTAGTGTCTTTCGTAATTATTGTTTGTCCCTGTGCTAAGCACACACTGAATTGGCATTGAGAGAATTATGTGCGCTAACATCAGTAATCCTGACCTTGACAATAACTTCTGACGATACGGCGAAATTGTAATCTCTTCGTGACTGCGTTTAGTTCTGGCCTACTCAAGTCTAATAATCAAGTTTATGTCGGCGATCAGTCTCTTTCTGTGTCCTTTGATGTTAGTGACTATTAAGTATCACGAAGGCTAACTCCCATCACAAATCGGTAATCAAACGATTCACTTTTCTGTCACATACATCAAAATCTCTTTTTTGTCCAGACGGTAAAGAAGATCCTACTTTAGTCCCACTTCTGACTGATACTTCCAGCCTATATCGTAAAACTTTAAACTTCAGATCGGTTTTAAAACAATCTAGTAGTGCTTAACATGCGTACTACTGTTGCAGAATACAAGAGGGAAGTGAAGTTAACATTTCCATTGCCGAGTTACATTGTAGTCACAGCGAACTTACAGCTCGATGCGGCTACAACTCTCTTCTAGGATAAGTGGTGGTCAATTTATGGTCTGGGCTTTAACCTTCGTAAATAATAATTTTTGAATTCTTTCTTTAAATTTTCTGTTTTGTATCACGTGGTATTCTTTCACTCAGTCCTTTCTTTATGATAATCATTAGTATTTATATAACATCCCTGTTAATCAAACTGACAAGAGTTTAAATTTTGTTGTCAGAAGCTGCCGTCGCAGTTAGGATGACTAATTTTGCTATTTATTTTGCAACAAAAGGGTCGTCATTATGGGTTCTATATTTGCGGTGTTACACGGAGCAAAGTTTGGCTATCTGCTGCTTGAAGGTTCTGACGAAACGTTCCGCTACGCCGTTGAACTGTGCATGGAACGGTGCACTAGTTAGATCCTTTATTCCATTGCGTTCACAGATTCATTTGACGTAAACAGAGGTCCGTTGTCTGACACTATTATTTCAGGTAAACTCTCGAGACAAAAAAATTGGACAACACCTGAATTGTGCTACGTGACGTTGTCGAGTTCATTGGCACAGCAAAAGGGAACTTGCTATACGAGTCAACCACAACCAAAGGTCCCGCAAACTCTACGTGCACACGTTGCATGGCGATTTCGGCTTAAGGCAAGCAGAGAATTTTTGTGGCGGAGCGGACTGATTTTCCGCAAATGCGTGACACTGACACGTCATCTGTTCTATTTGGGAGTCCACATCCTGCCAAGTACAGTGTCGACGCGCTAACTGTTTCGTACGAGCAATCCCCCAGTTTCCTTGGTGATATAACTGCAACACTTATTTCTGCAAAGCTACAGGGATCAACGCACTTGACTGTCCACTGTCATTTTGTACAAGAATCACGCCTTTCTGTGCAGCGAGGCTATGTTGACGTGCGAAGTATCGGCGCACTACAGAGGTCTTTATGCTGTGCAAGGAACGAGGCCAAGATGTGCTAATGTATGTTAGCAAAATTTTCAAACCTGAAGCACCTTCCGTGGCCTGTGCAAGTTCCCTATAGTTCAGCGGAAAAGTCTGAAGAGATTCAGAACCTGAGCAATGATGTGACAACAAGATGCAGCAGAAGTGTCAAAATCTGTGTCAGGAGTAATCGGAAGACGTGAAAGTTCGTCCGCATTACCATGCTGAGCTGTCGGATGATACACAATCTCGTACTCGTATTGAAGCAACAACGAAGCCCATCTTTGCAATTTTTGGGCACTTCATACAGGAACCGGTTTCGTCTGATGAAACGACTGCATTGGCTTCCGATCCGTTACTAAGTAGAATTTTACGCCATACGAATAGTGGTGGAATTTGGTGGCACCATACACAATAGCCAATGCCTCTTTCTCAATTTGTGAATATTTACACTGAGCTTTGCACGACACCTTTGATGCGAAGGAAATAGTCATGTATTTATCACCAGTTCTGTGCGAAAGCACTGCACCGATTCCGCTAGAGAAAGCGTCAACTTGCTACACAACTGGTTTGCCAGGATCAGAGTGAACTAACTATCGATCACTGAGCAATGGATCTTTAAGTTTTTGAAAAGCTTCTTGGCACTCCATCTGTCCAAACGAAGAGGACATTCATGTGACGCAAGCGATGCAATGGAGCTGCGATTTGTGCAACATTCGGTAGGAACCCAATAGACTAGTTCATTGCCTAAGACTGACTGCAATTCTGTGACATTGCAAGGAACCGGCAGGTCACGTAAAGGCAAACGCGGCTGAAGAGGATGTACACCTTGACTGTTTATGATATGACCAAGATACTGCAACTCAGGTTTAAAAAAATTACACTTGTTCAGTCTATACTTTAGTCCTGCCTCAGACAACACGCGAAACAAAGCACACAAATTTGCGATATGTTCTTCAGGTGTACGACCTATTACAATATCATCCAAATAGTTGAACAGTTTGGTACTTGCGCAGTCAGCTGTTCCAAATACCGTTTGAAAATGGCGGATGTGGAAGCACTGCCGAAAGGCAAACGCAAGTATTTAAACAAACTAAAGTGAGTATTTACTACACACTTTTTGAGATTCTTCATCGAGTGGTATTTGAAGATATGCGTCGCACGAAACAATTCTTGAAAAGTAGCTCCCAGCGCCTAATTATCCATGAGATCCTCTGGGCGTGGCAATGGATAAGTATCAATGACAGTTTGTGGGTTGACTGTAGACTTAAAGTCAATACAGAGGCGTATGCGGCCTGAAGGTTTGGGGAGCAAAACCAGTGGACTTGCCCACTGAGTAGCTGATATGGGTGCAATAACTCCACTATCATGCAATACCTTAAGTTCAGCGCCGACTTTGTCCCATAATGCAATGGGAACAGTTCTGTCACGGCAAAATTTCGTCTGAGCATTGTCTTTCAGCGTAATATGTGCAACGAAATTGTTAGCTTTGCCTAGGGCTTCAGAAAAGAGTTCTGGGAATTCTTTTACCAAGTTAGCTACACTGTCTTTTACATTGAAGATAGACACTGACAACACATTGTCCTTAATGTTAAAGCCAAACAAATCAAAGGAATCAAGACCAAATATGTTCTCACCATCGCTTGATTGTAGCATTATAAAAGTCACTCTTCGCGAATGCGAGCCATAGATAGCAGGCAAAGTAGATGTTCCGAGAATGGGGATGTCTTGTCCTTTAAAAGCCGTTAGTTGCGTGCTAGTTTTAGACAGGCGTGGGGAGCCTAACTGTTCATAAGTGTGACGATTTAGCAATGTGACTGAGCACCCGTGTCCAAATGAAATTACACACGTTTCCCACAAAGAAGTGATTGAACAAGAAGTTTGTTCGAATGGCGTATCAATGAAAATATTGCTAGCGTGCCTGTTTTGCGAATTCCTGTTACAGACTTGGAGTATACTGCATTAATGACTGGGACCCTGTGACTACAGTTTTGTGAGTCGGACGAATTCTTATGTTTGTTCCGTTGCAAACATACGGATAGTACATGTTCTTTCTTACGACAAGGGCAACACTGAGTCTGTCGGGAGGGGCTGTCTTGGCGTTTGTTTCGTGAATAACACCGAGGGCAAGACTTAATTATGTTCGCCCGTGTAGCTGCCTGTGTACCGAAATGTTTGTGCAGCGTTGAAGGTTGTTTACTCTGCGTAGTGTGCTGCTGCCGCCGCCGAGTGGGCCGGTCGCAACTAACAAGGGGAGGCCGCCAATTGTAAAATTCAGATTCGATTCATATTCCGCATAATAAAAGCTCATAACCAGAGGTGTAATGTGGCAAAGCACCAAGATGCACTTCTCAGCCATTGTCGAGAAAATCGACAGTTAAAAGAAACCGTTGAGGTGAAATACTCTCTACGATTTGTAACTTCCTACAGCGTTGTGGCGCAGTGGTAAGCGCTCGGGTTCGTAATCCGAAGGTCGCCGGATCGAATCTCGCGCCATGCAACTTTTTTTTTAGTATTTGTTATTTTTAATTAATATATATACATATATATATATATATATATATATATATATATATATATATATAAAATTCCCGGCAATCAGTTGCAACAATTATGCATATAATAAGTTGTTGAAAGTCGTTTGTCGTGGAAAAACTGGCGACTTCGAACATGATTATGTTTTCTGCAAACAAAGTTGTATTTCACAAATGTTATTAATTGTCTTCATAATGTTTACACGTGCAGTTGAATTACAAAAAACAAATACTAAAAAAAATTGCATGGCGCGAAATTCGATCCGGCGACCTTTGACTTGCGAACCCAAGCACTTACCGCTGCGCCACGACGCTATAGGAAGTTATACCTCGGAGAGAGTATTTCACCGCAACGGTTTCTATTAACTATCGATTTTCTCGACAACGGCTGAGAAGTGCATCTTGGTGCTTTGCCACATTACACCTCTGGCCATGAGCTTTTATTATGCGCAGTATGAATCGAATCTGAATTTCACAATTGGTGGCCTCCCCTTGTAAGGCATACAACCCAACAAATAGCTGGCCGCTCATAATTATGAACCGACAAGGCACCTAAATCGTACTGATCTAGTATTTGCACTACCTGTTGATGTGATGGATCGAACTGTTTCAAGTTTTTTCTCTCTAAGTTTGACATCAGGTACATTGTACATGATCGCATCTCACAACGTAACATCTGAATATTAAGCGCCGGCCGAAGTGGCCGTGCGGTTAAAGGCGCTGCAGTCTGGAACCGCAAGACCGCTACGGTCGCAGGTTCGAATCCTGCCTCGGGCATGGATGTTTGTGATGACCTTAGGTTAGTTAGGTTTAACTAGTTCTAAGTTCTAGGGGACTAATGACCTCAGCAGTTGAGTCCCATAGTGCTCAGAGCCATTTGAGCCAATATTAAGCACCGCAAGCACATATGAATTTTCATTTCCTTGTCATACCCTGCAAAACTGTTACCCACCTGTGATAAGTTTGTTCTGACACTTTTTTTGCAAGTAAAGAATCGATACCAAGCTGCTACCACATTCACTTTAGGGTCATATTAGTTTGTTAGCGAGGCGATCACTTGGTCTGAAACAAGTTCACTTGGAGTGGTAAAATAGGGAAAAGTTTCTTGATTAGGCGGAAAAAATGGAAATGAGCGCGTGGTGTCATTGGCCGGGAGGCGCCTGACGGTCCAGGTCCGGCCGCCTTGATGCAGGTCCTATTACAATCGACGCCACATTGGGCGACCTGTGGGCCAGATGGGGATGAAATGGTAATGAAGACAACACAACGACTAGTCCCTGAACGGAGAAAATCCCCGACCCACCCGGGAATTGAATCCAGGCCCCTTAGGACGGCAGTCCGTCACGCTCGCCCTTCAGCTATCGGAGCGGACCTATCAGGCGGAATACTGCACTGTCTACCGTGGATAGGAAATAATGGCTTTTCACACCACCTTGTACGCTATGAGCGAGGAGGTGAGCCTCGAATTGGGATAAACATTCGAGCCATTCCTCGTCTTGTTCACGAATCTGTCGAAAAAGTGATATAGCAGCTGTAGTAGGAGGTGCTTGGTCCTGTTGGGCGTGCAGAATTGGCCAGTAGCTGCTGCACGATGCTGGGTAGAGTACATATCTGTTGCGTCTGGAACTGAAACATCTGCATTAGCTGTCTGGCATCTAACGCTTGCGGCTGTGACGCCTAAGTAGGGGGCGGAATTGGCGGACTGGGCATTTTGGAAGACACAAATGCAACAAACAGACACAGCAAGCAAGCAAAATATGTACAAAACCAAAGAAATGTTCTGCAATGCTCACCTGGAAATACTGACTACCAAAAACGACAAGAAACTATTAAAGCAAATAAGCGCCCCTGCAAGGAAAGGCAAGGGAGAATTAAGCAAAAAAAAAAAAAAACTCCGTAGGGTCCTGCCCACTAATCTCGTATAGGGTGCCTAAGGGATACTGCGTTTTCAGAATGGTATACAGTTCAAGCAAATCACATTAACAGTTTTTATTACAATAAAGAAGACAGACAATACATAACTTCGTAGCACAAGGACGTGTTGCATGCGATGGGTTACAGGCAATCAGGCAGTGTCTTTCTCTATATACTATGACCATACAAGCAATGGATATGGATCACTAATAACTGCCATCGTAGTGCTCTCCTAGTGCCGGTCTAGTATCGTGGCGGTCGAGGCTGGCTGGAGCGGCGTTTATGTTCTCTTCTTGTAGAGGCCGCTCCTGTCGGAGCACCTTTCTTGTCAGCACGCTGTTGGCTAATGTCGTCTCACAGCCTTCTCTGCGGTTGTGTTGATCATCTTCATGTCGCCGCTTTTCGTTACGGCGGAACAGCATCGACGTTCAGTGTTGAATGATGGATAATTTGCGATTACAGGCTTTCTAGGCGTATTTGAGCTATGAAATCTTCACAGGTTATCAGCCGAGTGGTGTCATCTTCTAGTCGCAATATTTCAATGGATTGCGTATCCATCTAGATGAATACGCAGTCTATTCAAACGTTGCGACTAGAAGACGACGCCACTCGGCTAATAACCCGTGAAGATTTCATAGCTCATGAATAATTTACCCATTTTGTTGAGCTAAGTGACTCTGGATTACATTAATTTAAGAAATACAGCAACCACCAACTTTTCATGTATTTTTATTTATAACAACACGCTTTTCGGGCTTTCACACATCTTCAGTACATGTAATACGTATTCGAATCTTCAGTAGCTACATTCAAATATGTATTACACTAACTGAAGATAGATGATAGCCCTAACTCTAACGTTCTGTGTGGTGTCTGTTTGTTCTAAGTCATGTCTCCCTACCACTTTCGCGCAACGACGCTCTGAGCGTGTTTTTTAGGGAATTGACTAGTTTGAACCTGGGACCTGTTGCTGGTAAGGAGACGCCAGACCACACATGACATATAAAGTTCAGAAGAGTTCAGTGAGACTAGCGATGATATAATCAAATACTTAATGATTTCAGAGTCAGCTCCACTGCACTCCCTGTAAAATAATCTTAATACCAACTAAATTTAGTGGAAGGGGTTCAAGGCTTTCTTATTTTTAGTTAGCTGGTAAAATAACGTCGAAAAAGCAGTTAAGTTTACCATTGGAAATTTTATTCTACTCACTAAACATTGTTTATAAATTGCACTATTGATAAAAGGAAATGTTTAATACAGGATGATAAAAACCAACTGCGTTCAACAAAAATGTGAACGAATATTCCCTGAATGGGTTTCCAAGTTCTACAATGGATCGAAGGATGACCTATGCCATATCACATCTATAATCTAGGTTTAAGTTAAGTTTCATAAGAGAGAAAACTATTAAAATGGTCTACAGTGACCCTCAATTATCTTTAATTATTTATTTAACTTGTCGTAAATTACAGTGGCTGATGGGGCTTCTCAATAATTATATAACGGAAAAATCATCGCGTTTCAGATTTTAACTTCCGTAGCAAATGTGAATACCAGGAGCTTTAATTGACGATCGACACTAGCATTAAGCAAAAAGGGGGTGTAACAGATGAGACTTCTGTAGTTCTGAGTGAAGCCTTATACACTGTTATGCGGCATCGCGTGCGTTCATTACCTTGTCGTTGATTAGGCAGCGTCAGGGGGCGGCGGGCGGCGCAGCTGCACACCTCGCCATCTTGGAAGCAACTCTCTCCTAACTTCTACTTACTAACCGAAGTTAGTTTAAAAAAAGCTATCTGGCTGTGTTTTCAACTGACCAATCAGGGTCTCAATGTTAACCTTAAGCTCTGCCTACAAAATTCTGTCTATCCAATGAGAAACGTTATAATTTTCGTGGTGGGGCCATGTTTTTAACGTTTGCAACGTAACAGAGACGCGAAAAAGTCTCACGCTAAAACTTGCAGCTGGTGTGGCCCTTTTAGTGTTATCGTAAGATCTATACTGTTCTTCTGGAGGGCTCTATCTTTTAACGTGGGCTGAGGGGTGGTTTTGGCGGTCAGCTGGCGACGTGGGTGTCCGTCTCTTATCGTAGGGCCTCCTAGCCTACACGATTCTGCTCTCGGCTTCTGTTCTCGTGTCTCCCCTCGGAACTGCGTCTGTTTCACTGTGGGAAGGTATGACATGCATTTAGGCGTTCTTGTGTTAGTCTGTGGTATTCCATTTGCTCACTCGTTGATCGTATTACTTTGGTTAATTTAGTGTCAGGATTTATTTGGAGCTATGTGACATACTGCCGGATTTGCTATCATGTCAAGGTTTTCATGGAAGATGTTGGATTTGCCAGACACCTTACAAAACTTCATACTGCCTGGTTTCTATATTCCTTAAAATAATTAATGACGGATGTTGCCTCAATCCTGGAATACACTGAGATGACAAAAGACAAGGAATAGCGATATGCACATATGCACAAGGTATAAAATGACAGTGCACTGGCTGAGCTGTCGTTTGTACTTCGGTGATACATGTGAGAAGGTTTCCAACGGTGTTATGGCCTCACGACAATGCTTAACAGAGTTTGAACGCAGAATGGTAGTTGGATCTAGACATGTGGGACATTCCATTTCGGAAATGTCCGCCCCCGGTAGCTGAGTCGTCAGCGCCACAGAATATCAATCCTAAGGGCCCGTATTCGATTCCCGGCTGGGTCGGAGATTTTCTCCGCTCAGAGACTGGGTGTTGTGTTGTCCTAACCGTCATCATTTCATCCCTCTCGACGCGCAAGTCGCCGAAGTGGCGTCAAATCCCAAGGCTTGCACCCGGCGAACAGTCTACCCGACGGGGGGCCCTAGTCACACGACATATACACTTTTAGTTCGGAAATCATTTTACAGTTCAATATTCCCCAATCCACAGCGTAAAAAGTGTTCCCGACCGAGATCAACGACGTTTGGGTAGAGTTGTCTGTGCTAACAGACAAGCAACGCCACGTGAAATACCTGCAGAAGTTAATGTGGGTTAGGGCCATGCGGTGAAATTTGGCGTTAATGGGCCAAGGCAGCAGACGACTTAGTGCCTTAGCTGACAGTACGATATTGCCTGCAGCGCATCTACATTTACATCTGCATCTACACCTACATTGATACACCATAAGCCACCGCACGGCGCGTGGCGGAGGGTACCCTGTACCACTACTAGTCATTCCCTTTTCTGTTCCACTCCCAAATTGAGCGACGGAAAAACGACTGTCTGTATGGCTCCGTATGCGCCCTAATTTCTCGTATCTAATCTTCGTGGTCCTTATGCGCAATATATGTTGGTGGCAGTAGAATCTTGTGGCAGACAGCTTTCTCTAATAGTGTTCCTCAAAGAGATGGTCGCCACCCTTCCAGGGATTCCCATCTGAGTTCCCGAAACATCTCCGTGACACTTACCTGTGTTCGAACCCAGCGCTATCAAATTCAGCAGCCCACCTCTGAATTGTTTCGAGTTCTTCCTATATGCGATCTGCTTATTAACTGAATCACACTTTCGTAATAAACCGAACTCGACCATTCACCTTCCCTACCACACTGCTCACATCCTTGTTCCATTTCATACCGTTTTGCAACGTTACGCTCAGATCTTTAAAGGACATGATTGTGTCAAAAGGATCACTTGTAATACTGTACGCGAATGTTATGGCTTTGTTTTTCCTACTTATCCGCATTAACTTAACACTTATATACATTTAGAGGTAGCTGTCATTCATTAAACCAACTAGAAATGTCTTCTAAATCATCTTGTATCTTCCTACAGTCACTCAACTTCGAGGAGGAGGGAGGGAGGAGATTAGTGTTTAACGTCCCGTCGACAACGAGGTCATTAGAGACGGAGCGCAAGGTCGGGTGAGGGAAGGATGGGGAAGGAAATCGGCCGTGCCCTTTCAAAGGAACCATCCCGGCATTTGCCTGAAGCGATTTAGGGAAATCACGGAAAACCTAAATCAGGATGGCCGGAGATGGGATTGAACCGTCGTCCTCCCGAATGCGAGTCCAGTGTGCTAACCACTGCGCCACCTCGCTCGGTTCTCAACTTCGACTCCTTACCGTACACCACAGCGTCATTAGCAAACTACTGCAGGTTGCTGTCCACCCTGTTCGCCAAATCATTTACGTACACAGAGAACGGAAGCGGTCCTATCACACTTCCCTAGGTTACTCCTGACGATATCCTTGTGCCAGATGAACACTGGCCGTCGAGGACAACATACTGGGCTCTATTACAGTAGTCTTCGAGCCACTCACACATCTGTGAACCTATTCCATATGCTCTTACCTTCGTTAACAATCTGTAATGGAGCACTTTCCGCTCATCTAGAAATATGGGATCTGCCTTTTGCCCTTCATCAATAGTTCGGAGTATATCATGTGACAAGAGGGTACGCTAAGCTTCACACGAGCAATGCTTTCTAAAACAGTTGTGTCTTGTACACATAAGCTTCTCGGTTTCGAGAAAATTTACTATATCCGAACTGAATGTTGAACGATTCTACAGGAAACCGAAGTTAGGGATATTGCTCTGTAATTCTGCGGGTTTGTTCTTTTTCCCTTCTTACATACAGGACTCACCTCAACTTTTTTCCAGTCGCTTGGGACTACGCCGGCAATTCTTTCGCAGTTATGGGCGGCTGTAGAGGCACGCAGGGGACTTCCAACGACTTGTAGATTCCATACCACATCGAGCTTCTGCACTACTCCAGACAAAAGGAGATCCGACAAGATGTTAGAAGATATTTGTGACTTTTGCCACCGCAGTGTATTAACTGTTTGCCTCAGCCAGTATGTGTTGAATTTGACGCCAAGTTCTAGAAGTGAGTTATCGAAGATTGTAGGGTCTGCAGGTACTACTTATCACTATGATGAAAGACAACTGGCCTTGTTGGCCAAGGTAGGGTTTGGGAAGCACTAAGACAAACAGAAGAAACTGTCGCCATATCGGGGTGGGCATCATCTTGGTGAAATGTAAGCCCGGGTTGGCTTGCCATGAAGAACTACAAAACGCGGCGTTGACGTACCGATGAGCTAGAAGTACGTAACAAGCATTATGAGCAGGGCCCTCCAATCACCTCGGGATTTTGTCGATCTGACGCACCAGTTCGACAGAATTTGGCACGATATCCTTCAGGTGGGCGTCAAACAATTCGATCAAGCAGTACTAAGCCTAATAACTGCTTTCATAAGGGGCATAGGTGAACCACCGCGTTATTGACTTGCTCAATTTGTGAAGCTCTTTCTCTTGAATACATTTTCTTTTTGTGTGTGAAATCTGGTATTGCAGTATAGAGCGGATCAGGTTATGGTTGTGGAAGGGGGCCATAATCAGTTACTGTCAGTTGCACAAAAAGCACTAACATTTATTTTCCTAAGAACCATTGACTTAAAAAGATCAAGATAAAACAATATAGCTGAAGGCCCAGTTAAGAAAGCTTGAGATACCTCATGGGCTGGAGGCCCAAAACCACACCCAGAACAAGAACTGCTGCAGGCCTGAACACGTTATAAAAAATTGCTTTAAAGAATACACGCTTCTGAAGGCCTTACTTAAAAATATGTTTCACGTAAATATTCGGCTGACATTGAACAACTCTGGGCTTAGGACGTGGATAACAAAATTTTGAGATAGATCAAATTTTATAAAAAAATTCGTTTTAAACAAATGAATCTTCAAATTTTAATTTAAGACGTCAGAAGGCTTTATCTTAAAAATATTTCACGTAAAAACTCGGGTGACGGCCACATACTTGACATTGAACAACTCAGGGCTTAAGGCCTGGATAACAAGAATTTCAGATAGAACAAACTTTCAAAATTTAGTTTTTAAACAAATCAATCTCCAAATATTAAGTCGGCTGAAGGTCTTATTTTAAAATTAAACTAAATTAATAGACGGCTGAAGGCCTCGCACAGTAATTTAGACTAAAATTAAAATCACGATCTAAAACCAACAGAACAACGGTGCTCAGAAGTGTTCCAAGGGTCGGCCTGAGGAGGTAGCTCTAACGTAAGGTGAGGTGAGACAGGCTGCCAAGAGTAACGTCAAATAATCGGATGGCAACCCGACCCAGGGACGGCTGAAGGACCGACCAACAACCTAATCAAGTCTCTTCCGCCCAACCAATGGTACGACAACGGAAAGTATCACTCGAGGACGAAGATACCAGCAGCAATACGTCTTCAAATTGGCATCTAAAAACAGCCAAGGCACAATAACCACTCAAAGAAAAAAACATGAACCAACAACTAAAAGGCCGTCGAACTACACGCTGTACCAGACAGCATCAACACGGCGAGGAAAAACACACTACCCGAAGACTACGCTAATGACCAGGGCAGGTAACTGGGGCGTTAACGACCACAAGGAAGAAAATACAGCCTCGGATCAGTGTGTGTTTTGCTTTGCCATTCATCTCTGAGCTCTACAGACATCTTCACGTCTCTAGCTCATCGGGACGTTAGTTTAAGATGAATTACAAAATTTTTAGAGAGCAGACAAGAAAGCGACTAGCAAAAACGTGCTAAAAACACTGCTCACTAGTGCTGTCGTCGCATCTGACGATGTCGGTCTGCCCCATTAATATACTGTGGGTATTTAATAACGACACCTTACATCTCGCCCGAGAACCATTCTTATACGTACAGAGTTGCAAGCGGCCAATATTGACAGTAGTACACATCGGCACCTGTGCAGGCCGGCCGTGGCACAGCGGGTTGTAATAGCAGCGCGGCACGGCTTGGCGCGCTCGCCACGTCACGGCGCGGGCCGCCGCTGGTGATGAACGAGCGGCGCGCGGCTGCCGCGGCGGCTGTGCACCCTTTGTGCGCCTCCCGCCGCCTCCCCCGGCTCCGCCAGCCGCGCCACCTTGATCGATGTGCGCCGCGCTGCGGGCACAGCCGCTGCCGCTGCCGCTGCCGGCGTGATTGCGTCTCCGCGCGGGCCGACAGCCGGCTGCAGGCGTGACGAGACGTGACCGCGGGCCGCGTTTCCCCACCTCGTGCGGTGTCCCTGCCCCACGGCATCACGCACAGCACACCGTATATTTCCGTACGGACAGGAAACAAATTGAGGATTTGTGCGATGTCGACCAGTTTGGCTGTAGGAAAAAGAAATGGCGCCACAGAAACATGTCTGATTTTGCTCTTGCTGACGGAAATAAAACATAAATCAATACACCTTCAGGATCGGGAAATGGTATTCGAGAGTGTACAACACAATTGGTCACTTTTTCGAAGCCTCGTTATTGTCTCCCATTGCATTGCAGAACTTTGAAATTTGGCTCAAAAGTGTCGTCGACCTTCCTCTGCCATGGTGCAAAAGCCTTCGGTCCTGCGACGTCACTCTCAGGGTCGGCATAAGGGGTCGGAACTAGGGGAAAAAAGGCCAGAAGTCAGTTGATACACAGCGCAAGGTGCGTTAATCATGTCACGCTGCCATGAAATTTCACTCCATTTCTGCCCAAAGCCACTGTGGACCTGTCACGCGACGCAAGCGTCGTCACATCCGCTCCTACCCACAATTCACTCCTCTATTCCCACCCCTTGTCTTACAAGTGGGCGAGGAAAACGTTTCACACTGCTGCTTAGGATCGAAACGGATAGGCCTCAGTGGGGTCATAGAAAGGCAGCCAATGAGACAGCCTCTTTCTGTGGGGCATTGAATCCCACAGGTACAACTGTATACGTGTTTGTGTGGCCACTTTATCACAGGATAATTATATATTTTTACTTTTATAATTATATATTTTATGATTTTTGTTGGGTGGCTTGAAATATTGTGGGCTAGCATGAGACTTTTAATTAACTTATACCGCGATAACACTCCTACGGACATCGGCTGCCCCGAAGTACGTACGATATAATATTTTTTAAAAACAGCGCGCGTCTCACCGCCTTCCAACAAATAGTTTGCGTGGGCTCCGCTATTTAGAAAAGAAAATATGCGTATCCTTACACAAACTGTAATTATCAATATGGGTCTCAGGGGCTACTGGTAATTTATGCACCAAACTACACAAAGATTAAGTGAGATATTGCGGTATGTAATGGTTTTCAATATTTCTTGTTCATTATTTGCAAGGCAAAACTGCAAAGAATCTCGTCCGCCGTTAGGCGGCTAAATGAAACATACTGAACTCATTCAGTGCTCTGAATTTTGATAAATGAAATCTATTTTTACTCTGTTTAGCCTTGTAATTAATGAAAGATCAAATTTGAGAAGTCTCTCGCATTTACATTTAATAACATGAATCGTCAGCGTAATGGCCGACCAAATCCTGCTAGGGGAGATGAGCTCCCTACACTACGAAGTTCTGTAAAAACTTTCTTAATTGTAATTAATGGTTGCGCTCGTGAGAGGTGACAACTATGTCAATAACACACACTTTCTAATAATAATTTCTATTATCTTCAAAAATACAGGTAAAACTTAGGTTAATTATCAGACAGCACCACAATGGCGGCCTACCGCTAGACGAAACAAGAACAGGAGAGATAGTTCAATCAAAGCATTATCTCTGATCTTCATGGCCTATGTTACACAGAGATTATACCAAAAAAACTGTGTTTTGATAATTACATCGATATTTGTGTTTTGATGATAATAACTTACGTTCTTTACTATTTGTTATACATCGCGCACACGTACACAGTCTTGAAATAAATTATAATTCACACGTCTCATAACAAAAACTTCCTTTCCCTTTCTCCAAATGTCCATTTATGTGACGTACCGTCACCATTACACGGTCGAAAATGTCAGTTCACAGTACTTTGAGAAACATGACGAAGTTCGTGACAATCTTTGACAACGCTGACACCCCCACATAATTCAATGCTTATCTAAAGACACTGTGGGACACCAGCCCAACGGAAAGTGACCCTACACCTTCGGAGAACAGCACAACAGCAATTTTTGCTCTGGTGTACAGGATGGAACTACTAGCAGTCATTCGAAACAATTCAAAGGAATCTGAACGCGATCCAAAGCAGCCAAGAGTGTTTGCGTTTTTACAGCCTTCCCGTTTCACGCCCTCCTGGGGGCGATTTTAGAGTGTTTGATACATTCAAGAAAAAATGGCGAAGTGTCCCCCTATGATCTCCCACCCTAAAGCTGGCAACACCCTCTGTACCACCCACCCACCTTTCCTGAGAACTCTAAAAATGACAGACACCTGGGCGCCTGTAGACAGGCACACTGATGCCCTCATGACTGCTAACAGGCATCTAAAGTCAGAGGGGTGTCAAGGGATTGCCTGCCTGCAGGCGCCTACGACTCTCGTCACAGTTTGTCACCACACAGGTAGTTTTAAAGTGCTCAGCGAAGATGAACTGTTGACAACGAAGCTGTTACGTTGTTGCCGAGCTAGTAGTTTCATAAGGGCCATTCACCCTATTATTCAGGCATGTTTCAAAGTAGCACTCTTCCATATCTCCCCCTACCCCCCCCCCTACCCCTCCCCCCCCCCAATCATCACGCCCCAGGAGATAGTTTAGCGAAACATGACGGCTGATAAAGCAATCACATATTTTGGTGCGGTGGATCACTTTCAAATTTGGTCGAGTGTTTTGAACGATCCCTAATGATTTCACGTGTACACCAGATCGAAAAGATACTTTCAATGGAGTTACAGCCCCATGATGTCCTTAGAGAGAGATTCAATCGTCTGACGGTTTCAGCAGTGTCCATGATCTCCAGAAGAGTCGTCCAATTGCTTATATCACTGTGAATTGCCGTTTCCAACTTGATACACGTGGGAATCAACTCCGCAAGGAAAGAGGTCGTTTCATTTACACCCTAAATGGATCTTTAACAATAATGTGGTAGAAGTAGAAACAGGTGTGGACAGGCAAGAGATAGAGGATCCAGTATTAGAGTCATAATTTAAAAGACCTTTGGATGACTTAAGATCAAACTATGAAACTTCCTGGCAGATTAAAACTGTGTGCCGGACCGAGACTCGAACTCGGTACCTTTGCCTTTCGCGGGCAAGTGCTCTACCAACTTTTTTTTACGTGGGTTGCAGGTGTTACATTCTTTTTTTTATTTTTTTATTTGGATACAAAATTAGGCAGTTCACAAACACTAAATGAAATGCATCCTCTGCAAAAAAAAAAAAAAATTGTAAAACAAATCACAAATGTAAAGGAACAGGGATACAGGATGTTGTTTTTTATTTATTTATTTTCCATAAGGACCACTCTGTTAAAAGGAACATGCAGATTATTTCATGGTATAGTATGTGCATTACATATGGAGCGGTGAGAGAAGCGTGAGGTTCATTATCAGCTGTCAAATGTGCACACCGACTGTACCCGGCACATCCCAACTACATGGGGGGTCGAGGAAGACTGCCTGAAGATAGTTGACAAAGGTTTTCCGATAGTGTGACCATCTATGAACCTCATTGTGGGCTTGCTGCAAGAAATACCAAAAATCGAGTCGCGACTTGGCAGCATCCCCATAGAGGTATGCGATCGTCCAACCTTTGACCCAGATGATCGACTGTGATTTAGTCGCCGGAAAGTAGTCACTTTCCGGATGTAAGAAGGAAGCAGGTGTAATATGTTGCGGGGTCACACGGAGGTAGCAAGCCACCATCTGTCTTCCTAGGAGCCATACGTCCTCCACCGCGATACAAGTTAAACGGTGATGGTCGTCATCCACTTGGCGACATTTCGGGCATAGTGGAGTGTCCACTAGTCCAATTGCATGGAGTCGTTGGTTGGTGTTGAACTTGCCACACGTGACAGAGAACCACAGTGCCCGAACGAAGGTAGGAAGGAATTTTTGGTGCACATGTCTCCAAATCTTCGGCCAATGCAACTTGGGGTATTTGAGTTCAATGACATTACGACTTATCCGTTGTAGCAGCCAAACTTAAAAATCCTTCGCGCATGGCGGTCTCGTGCGCGGAAGCTCATCTCTGATATAACTAAGTTCCACGATAAATGTTGATACATTCGCAAAATGTGGCGTAATGTTGCCCACCGCCACCGGAGGTGTGAGGGACGCTGGAACTAGGAGATCCAGTAGGTGGGATGTAAGGGAATCACTCCCACTACGCCATTGCTTGTACATCGTGGCTAGAAGGAGCGCCGTCGCTCGGCAGTGAACATTCGTAAGTCCGAGTTCCCCCTTGTCCGTAGGGAGCGTGAGCGTTGCGTATCGCACCTTGAGGGGCGACCCAATCATCACAAAATAGCCTAGTGCTGATTGAAGTCGACGTCCGAGCGTGAGTGGTAGGGGCAGGATCTGCGAAATATGCACCATTCGAGAAACCACATAAGTGTTCAGATATTCGACTCGCTGCAAAGGATCAAGGCGCCGTAGGAGATGTTGTCGGACCATGGTACGTGTTGTCTGTAAAATACGTCGGTAGTTAACTGCCGCAGTATGTTTTACAGATGAGGTAAAGTCTATGCCGTGATAGCGGAATCGTTGCACATAAGGAAACGGACTGATTTCTTCCGGCGTAAGGCCCCTTCCAACCGGCATTGCTGCCGATTTGTTCATGTTCACTGCACTACCCGCCATCACACTGTGGTCCAACAACAGTTCAAGGACCGTCTTCACCTCTTCCTCAGAACGAACGAGCAGCAGGAGGTCGTCCGCATAGGCACGACATTTGAAGGTGTAGCCCCGCAGTTCCATCCCAGAAAGAGAATTTGTTAGCCTCCCAATCAATGGTTCCAACGCTATCGCGAACAGCAGCATCGAAAGAGGGCAGCCCTGGCGAATGGATCGTCGAATTTGAATGGGCCCTGCTATACGCCCATTAACCTGTACCAAGGATTGTGCGCCCCCATAAATCCAATGAGACCAGTAAAACGGTCTGGAAATCCCATTTGTTCCAGTACAGCGTACAGATAGTTGTGGCGCACCTTATCAAAAGCACTGTCAAAATCAACCGCCACCATCGCTGCTTTAAGCCGGCACTCCTCCGCCAGCGCTATCACATCACGGCATTCGCCAGTAGCTGTTTGCACATTCACCGATCCACCCGGTGTCGTCTGTTCTGGAGAGAGAACGCTACGAATTAATATACGACATCGGGATGCTAGCAACCGTGCAAAGATCTTATAGTCGGCATTAAGCAGGGTGATGGGGCGATAATGTGTGACCGTAATTCCTGGCTTCGGTTTATGTACTGGCACCAAGAGGCCTTCCATAAAAGCCGGTGGAATAGGCGCATCGGAATTTAACATCTCGTTGTACATTTCCGTCCATCGCGGTGCCATTTCGTTGCGAAATTCTCGATAAAATTCAGTAGGAAGTCCATCAATGCCTGGGGACCTATTCAACGCACCCTTTGCGATCGCATCATGTACTTCCTCACAGCTAATGGCTTCCAGTAAGGTTCCCGCGGCTTCCACCGTCAGTGTACGGGAGACGTACGTGGCTATACGCCCGAGGTCATCGACAGGGGCTGCTTCTTCCCGATAGATGTGTTGGTAATGGTCGACGAATGCAGAGACAATCTCCGCTTGACGCGTCACTCTTCGGTCTTCGCGGGTAATTAATTCCCGTACCAAAACGCGTCGTCGGTGCTTTCGTTCATTCACGACGTGTTGCATGGAAGGAATCTCGTGCATTATCGTATCGTGACATCTGGCGCGCACCATGGTTCCCTGAAGATGTTTCCGAGCTAAAGCCACTAGTTTAGCTTTTATCCTTTTGCGTTCGATCCAAACGTCCTGTCCCGGCGGACCATCGTCCAGGTCGCGCAGCGCTGCAAAATAAAAGTCGGTCGTACGGCGGCGCCATTCTGCCATCTCCCTGCTATATGAGATCAACGTACGGCGAAGCGCCGGTTTAGTACAAGTCAGCCATCAATCAAGCTTCGTCGCATACCTTCCAACCCTTCGCTCGCACATCGTCCATGTCTCAAGGATCCGTTGATGGCATTCAGGATCATGTAGATGTGGAATGTTTAATTTCCACGGGGCCTTACTGTTCCACACCTCTCTACGGGGAAGAAGCACCGTACAGATGTAAGCGCTGTGGTCGGAAAATGCCAATGGCCAGCGTTCCGCGTCCTGGACATCAGTTGCATGAGCCCGTGAGATATAAATGCGATCTAACCTGCTCGCCGAATGACTTGTCACACAGGTGTATCCCGGTGCATCTCCATGTCGTAATTCCCACGTGTCACTAAGTACAAGGTCGTTGACAACGATTCGCAACTCTTGGCTGATGTTTGCTTGCGGCCATTGGTCTTTCTGGCTGAGAACACAGTTGAAATCTCCACCAATTATTACACATTCATAATGTCCATGGAAAAGTGGGGCAATGTCTTCTGCATAAAATCGCGCCCTTTCCCGCCGCCGATTGTTTCCCGACGGTGCATAAAGATTGATGATGCGTGTCCCAAACGTCGTGAAAGCCATTCACCTGGCCGACGGAAGGTAACACACGTTTTCCACTAGGAAGCCATCTCGCACGTAAACTGCCACCCCACTCCCATTGTGATCTCCATGTGACGAATAGGATCGGTAGCCTGCGATGTATGGGAGTGCAGCTATGTGGACTTCCTGCAGCAAAGCAATATCCACATCAGATGCCCAAATCGTTTCCTTCAGTAGGTGTATTTTGGCCGGTGAACGAACGTCATTTATATTTAATGTCGTAATACGGTTCGCATGGCGTTGAATCCCCCTCTGTCGAGGCGCAACAACATCTCCCTGCATCGGCGCTGGGGGCTGAGTTAGAAGACGTTCTCTCGCCCCTCTCCCTTCACCTTCAGCAATTATTAGGCCGTCTTCGTGAGTGCCGGCTGCCTCTGTGTGACGTCCGGCGCCTCCTCAATATCGTCATACCACATCTTTGCAGGCAGTGATATATTCGTGTCCATAGCCACAGCATCTGCGTCTGGAGAGCCAACTGGTTGTGAGTCCTCTTCAGCATCACCACGTCCCGGTACCGTCAATAAGACCGCTGCGGGTCTGATCGAACAGTTTCCATTGCCTCATCCTGTTTCGTAGAGGCTGTTGTGTCGTCTTGGTCCACAGGCACATCGTCGTCGGGGCAAGGGGAGTCATCCCTAGGAGATGTCGTGCGATGACGCCGTTTCCTCCTTTTCGGGGAACGTTGATTGCGTAATCTTCCTTCCGTGTCCTCAGATTGTAGGGAATCAAGGCTGCCCGACAGAAAAGCATCCGTAGGAACTGGAAGTGTTTCGAGTCCCATCGTTGTACTTGGCGGGAGTTCGGTCGAAACTGATGTTGTCGTCACAGAGTGCGTTCCAGACGGAACAGCATCCGTAGTAGCTGGAACTGCTTCGTGTACTATCGGTGTGCTTGGTGGGAGTTCGGTCTCATCTGATGTTGTCGCCGTAGATTGGATGCTCGATGGAGCAGCATCCTCTGTCTTCCCGACGTCTGCTACAAGGTTTCGGAGAGTGCCATCTTGATCTTCCACCGGGGCTGTGTCCTTTCGGTCATCAGCGGACGCAGTGAGGGCTTTGGCATAGGTGATCGGTAGTACTGTCATCGCCGGCGACGGCTCCCGGACATCTGAAGGCAGTTGCGTAATCCGCCGTTGCATACAGTTCGACCTGAGGTGTCCCTCCTGGCCACAGCCAGAACATGTACGTGGTTGACCATCGTAAATCACCACCGCCCGACAACCACCAATTGTCAGATAGGACGTTACATGCTTCTGAAGATCAATAGTGATCTGTCGCACTCCGTTAAGAACGGGGTACGTGGCGAATTGTGTCCAGCGTTCTGCTGTGTGACCATGTACCGTGCCGTATGGCTTAAAAGCCTCGATAACTTCGTCAGCCGGGAGCTCAAATGGCAGCTCAAAAACACGTATTGTCCGTACACCCAGACCAGCATGTTCTACAGTTACCGTGCCGACATTCCCGTCACTATGGCAAAACCGGAGACCAGCTTTTGTCGCCTGTACAATTCTCTCACACGCCGCGTCATTTACCATCTTAACATACACCGTGGGACTAACGATGGACAGGTGAATTCCGACAATATCGTTTGGCGGTATCTTGACGTCCTCGCGAATGAATCGTTCCACTGCTAAGGCCTTTGGTCGTTCGTACTCTTTGCAGAAATTGAATCGTAATGTAGTTTTCCTGTACTTGTTCGCCATGATCGTTGTTACTAGCCCGCGCGCAGACTAAGTCCACAAGTAAACAAACACTCGCACACGCCGCACAGGCGGAAGTATCGGACCTCCGCTTCGCACGGCCGCTAGCGCCGAACTATACCAACTGAGCTACCGAAGCACGACTCACGCCCGGTGCTCACAGCTTTACTTCTGACCAACTGAGCTACCCAAGCACGACTCACTCCCCGTCCTCACAGCTCTACTTTTGCCAGTATCTCGTCTCCTACCTTCCAAACTTTACAGAAGCTCTCCTGTAAAGTTTGGAAGGTAGGAAACGAGATACTGGCAGAAATAGAGCTATGAGGACGGGGCGTGAGTCGTGCTTGGGTAGCTCAGTTGGTACGGTCTAGGCGCTGCAGTCGTGGACTGTGCGGCTTGTCCCGGCGGAGGTTCGAATCCTCCCTCGGGCATGGTTGAGTGTGTTTTTCCTTAGGATAATTTAGGTTCAGTAGTGTGTAAGCTTAGGGACTGATGACCTTAGCAGTTAAGTCCCATAAAATTTCACACACATTTGAACGTTTTTGAGCTCAAGTTGGTAGAGCACTTGCCCGCGAAAGGCAAAGGTTCCGAGTTCGAGTCTCGGTCCGGCACACAGTTTTAATCTGCCAGGAAGTTTCATATTAGCGCAAACTCCGCTGCAGAGTGAAAATCTCATTCTGGTAAGATCAAACAAGGCAGAAGAGATACATAATATTCCATCGGAATTTCTAAAATCATTTAAAAGTGGCACCAAAACGACTATTCGCGCTGGTGTGTAGAATGTATGAGACTGGCGATGTACCAACAGACTTTCGGAAAAACATCACCCACACAATTCCGAAGATGGCAAGAGCCGGCGAGTGTGAGAATTATCGCACAATATACTTCACAGCTCATGCATCCAAGTTGCTACTTAGAATAGTATACGAAGAATGGGAAATAAAATCGAGGATGACGGGGAAAGACGGGCTGTATACAATATGTACAATAACCAAGAGGGAATGATAAAAGTGGAACGGCAAAAATGAAGTGGTCGGATTAGAAAGTGTGTAAGAAAGGGATGTGAATTTCACCCCCGTTGTTCAATCTATACGTCGAAGAAATAATGACGGAAATAAATGTAAGGTTCGTGAGTGAGATTAAAATTCATGGTGAAAGTATATGAAGATAAGATTCGCTGAAGACACATCTATCCTCTGTGAAAGACAAGGTGAATTACATGATCCGTCCAATTGAATGAATACTGTAATGAGTACAGAATACGGGTTGAGAATAAATCGATGAAAGACGAAAGTAAAGAGAAGTAGAAGAAATGAGAACATCGAGAAACTTATCATAGCTGGCTATCATGAAGTAAGTGAAGTAAGGAATTCTACTACCTAGGCAACGAAACGACGCACGATGGACGGAGCAGGGAGGACATGAAAAGCTGACTAGAATTGGCCAAAAAGAACTTTCCTGGCCATAGAGAAGTCTACTAGTATCAAACATACGGCTCAAGACTGATAAGGTAAGCAATGAGGAAATTCTCCGTAGTATCGGCGAGGAGAGGAATATATGAAAAACACTGACAAAAAGAAGGGACAAGATGGTAGGACATCTGTTGAGACATCAGGGTAACTTCCATGGTATTAGAGGTAGTTGTAGATGTTGAAAGATACAGGGGTCGACAGATATTGGATTACATACATCAAATAATTGGGGAAGCAGAGTGTAAGTGCTTCTCTGAGATGCAGAGATTTCTACAGTTCACGGCGGGCCACATCGAACCAGTCAGACAACTAATGACAAAAAAATAAAAAAAGAAGTACTAGCACTAAAACTGAAGTAGAAGTAAAGTCAATCAATATACTCGTAAGACTTTGTCATGACTATCCCAACTTCAGTTCCAACATTGATTTGCTCCAGAACGCTGTGTATAAAGCAGCTTTGCGACATGGCAGCGATAAAGAAATTTTTTTTAATCGTTATTTCAACCACCTCGTCCTACACGATTATGCACCAAGGGTGGGCTGCCAGCGGTACAGTATGCCGCTTTTCAGGCACAAGCTATAAAAACATATATAAAGAAGAAATAAGTGTGATTGAAAGGTGAATAATTCTGCAGATGATATTGATACCTATAAGAAGATGATTCTTGTTGGTATTTACATGAAGATGATGTTTATATGACGTTAAATTAGTTTTCTTAATGTTCTTTAATTAAAATATACAGATTAAAAGGTGAAGATGAAAAGAAAAGTATGGAGATTAAGGTCGGTGTTGAGGTGGCTAGTGGAAAGACAAAAAATGAAGTGGAGTTTGGTGTATTTTTGCGTAGAGCAGCTGATCGCCATACCAGGAGTACAAGGGTCGAGGAAAGACGGAAAACTGAGAGGGAAGGTGGAGCCCTGACGTGAAGTGGGAGAAATGACGAAGAGTTATTGTAGATAGAATGGATAAGTCAGAGGTTGGACTTGCTTCTCTGGGTCGGGGAGTCAGCTGAAGACGCGTTAGGATAGTACAGGGTGACTGTTATTGAATTATGAGAAATAAAATCGTCATAACTTCTGAACGGTTTGCATTAGGACGTTCAAACTGCACGGTTGGCCGCGGGGCATGAGTCAGTGCTGAGCTGGAAAAGCCATTCAGGAGGTCATCGACAGCATAGCTGTTCCGACGCTTAAGCAGATTATGTAGAAATTGGCGATTCGTCTGCGCCACATCATCGCCAATGATGACAGGCATATCGAACATGTCATGGCCCAAATCCGAATATCTGTAGTGGCGTCTACATTTTGAATAAATTGTGTGCACACCGTAGTTTGTAACCAATTTACGTTTTTTTCATATAGTTCAATAATTATCACCCTGTACGTTAGAGAAGATAAACTTTTTGGCCAAGATCGCTAATAATATCCTTAATTCACGATAACCAGCTTCGGTAATCGATGTTACTATCTTCAGATGTGCAAATCATTTATATAGTGTGACTATATGAAAAACAATTGTAACATACAATATCAGGTACAGTACTAAAGAAAACACCAGAAATGCAGTAGACCTCGACGGACAGTTTATTACATATTTCTTAAAACAACAGTAAAAGTGCTCTTTCTCATGCATTGGCAGGTTTGTAAGAGACTAGAAGACTGATGCTCCGCATGCCAAAATTTAAACAACTATAGACAGTTATTTACCACGCACCTGTTTTATTTACAACAGAGCATCACTGCAGCCAGGACACCGCTAGACTGGCAGGTCATAAATGCTGAAGAGACGCCTCAGTCTGGAACCGCGCGACCGCTATGGTCGCAGGTTCGAATCCTGCATCGGGCATGGATGTGTGTGATGTCCTTAGGTTAGTTAGGTTTAAGTAGTTCTAAGTTCTAGGGGACTGATGATCTCAGATGTTAAGTCCCATCCATGCAAGATTCGAAGCTGCGACCCTAGCGGTCGTGCGGTTCCGGACTGAAGCGCCTAGAACGGCTCGGCCACAACGGCCGGCTTAGTCCAAGACATTTTGGTTCAAAATGTTGTTCAAATGTGTGTGAAATTTTATGGGACATAACTGCTAAGGTCATCAGTCTCTAAGCGTACACACTACTTAACCTAAATTACCCTAAGGACAAAACACACACACCCATGCCCAAGGGAGGACTCGAACCATCGCCGGGACCAGCCGCATAGTCCATGACTGCAGCGCCCTAGTTCGCTCAGCTAATCCCGCGCAGCAGACATGTTGGTATATTACGTAACTGATAGCCAGTGGAATTATCATTTGCATATTCATTTAGTATGCAGTATTACTGTATTGTATTTCTATGGTGAGAACATTATTGTTTTCTTATCCTCTACATCTCTTTCCGATCGTTTACCCGTTCGCATGATGCCCGCTGTTCTAAAGATACGCAAATTTACTTATTTTAACACTTGTTGCCCTTCTCGCTACCGCAGTCATCATTTAACTTAAGTGACGGGGGTCGTGTGCGCCGTGTACCTGTGAACCGTGTAAACTTCGTTTTGTGTCTCTTCGTATTTAAAGTGTTTGTGTATCGCAGATTCTGAGGCGTGTGAATATGGACAGTAAAAAGTATTTTGAAAAAAAAAATCATGTCAGCGTAAGAAAAACTGGAAACAAACTTGCAGCAAGCATTAATGTTGCTCCCAAACAAAACTTTTGTTAGTTAAGTTCACCGACGTCTCAGCTATCAGGTTGGATTGTGAAAGCGAACTAGAAGTTGTTTAAGCTCTCAGTCCTTGGAAACGCAGCTACACGGTTAATCAGAAAAAATGAGAGCATTTAGGAATGCAGTTAAGTAGCGTTCATTTTATTACAGCGATTCGAAGCCTGTAGCTTCTTCATCAGATGTATCTGATACTCTTACATTTACGTCGAATCGATGTACAGTATGTTAGTATCGTGTCTTACTGAAATCGGTTCTCCTTAACGTGCACTGTGCAATCAGGGACGCACAGAATCATCCACAGCGGGTTATCGCTAGCGGTGACCGTGAGTAGACGGTGATTTAGCGATGGAACGGTTCTGACAGACTTTTTATTGACCGTACAATGTTGGCTATCGCATCACAGAGTTTTTAAATCCTCAGCCGAAACGCGTGTGTAGTTCCGTTCCAAACGATCGTAAAAAGAACCTAGTAAAAGTTTCCAATTTAATTATCGGATAAGGGTGGCTTCAAACTCTGGCCAGGCGACTGAGAGTGTTATGTGACACAGGATTTTCAAACCGAAACACTCGCTGTTAAAATATCTTTCACGTAAAGAAATTAGAAATATAAATTCGAAAAGTGACAACGCTGCGTGATGGAAAGTCACATATAGCAGGGACAAATTATGTTACTACCCCAGAAATAATACTAATCTGATATTGTATGCCTAGTGTTGTTTTCGAAGCTGGAACGGGAACCGTTCAACCTCCATGAGTACGCAGCCTTCGTTCACAAAGGTTGAATCAGTGTCGGCACTGGGTTTCAGATTTTTCATGAATCCCTTACACCATTTAAGGTGAAAACTAGGACGGCGTATTTGACAAGATACGGTCGATTTCTGGCCCTATCCCTTCAGAATCCTGAAAGCACACGCCTTAATGACCTCGCAGTCAATGGGACGCTAAACCTTAATTCTTCTTTCACTTGCTTCCAAGCAGCAATGACTGCGGCTGGTGCTGACACAAGGCGAAATTTCCACAAACATAATTCACCATTCAGAGGAAAGGTTCGCCAACATGGTACCTACCACGAGGTCCACTACGAAGGACTCTGCCTATGCAGGCGCTACATGTTGACTGCTCCAGGGCATGGCCGCCTCCAGGGAATTTGTCGTCCCATGCGGAATTTTCAACCGTCGCTTCCATCTTTCCTTCCTTAAACTTTCAGACAAAGTCAACTTTTCCCACAAATAATTCACCTACTACTTCTTATTTTGACATATTACAATTACTCATATGTCTTTTTGATGTGAAACGCGCCTCTTTAAGATCAGAACTAGGTATGAGACTGAGTCAGTTAAATTGAAGGGAAACTACACTGATGAGGCAAAACATTGTGACCACCTTCTTAATCGCTTGTTTGGCCGTCTTTGGACGAGATACATCACTGAATCTGCTGATCAGGAATCCGATTGGTTGATTTTGGGGAGGGGACCAAACAGCGAGGTCATCAGTCCCATGAGATTAGGGAAGGGTGGACAAGGAAGCCGGCAGTGCCCTTTCCAAGGAACCACCCCTGCATTTCCCTGCAGCGATTTTGGGAAATGACGGAAAACCTAAATCAGGATGGCCGGTCGCGGGTTTGACCCATCGTCCTCCCGAATGCGAGTCCAGTATTCTAACCACTGCTGCGCCACCTCGCTCGGTCAGGGATCCGACAATTTGTTTGTAGGTTTGTGGAGGTATGTTCCATTAGATGTCTACGCACAGGTCATGTAATTCGCGTAAATAAAGGCCACCTGATCTGCGTACGTAGCGATGGCGCTCGATAGCGACCTAGGTAGGTTCCATAGGATTTGCATCAGTCGAATTTGATCGACGAGACTCAACGTGAGTTCGCTATAACGCTCCTCGAATATCTCCAGCCGGTTCTGGCTCCGAGACACAGATACTGCTGAAAGATGACATCGCCGCCGGGGAAGACATAAAGCATGAAGTGATGCTGGTGGTTCGAAGCTGTCAGCTTGCAGGTCCCATGCAAGTGCTGGAGAATGTCTCCCACATCATAATATTACTCCCACCAGCCTGCTTCCGTAGTGCGCTTGTACGTTTCGAGCCGGCGTTCACCTCGTTTGTGGAGACGAACACCGACCCGGTATAGTAAAAATGTCGAATACCGATGGTCCCGTGCCTCTGCAGTAGTAACTGACGATGTCGTTGGGTCAAATGTCGTTGGGTCAAATGTCGTTGGCTCAACATGTGAACACGTAGTGATAGTCTTTAGCGGAGCTTGATGTTCAACAATGTACGATTAACGCAGTACTCCGAAACACTTGTGGGTGCACCAGCATTGTGCTCTTTGGGCACAGATGCCACAGATCCTACTTTACAGAGCAGACAAACCTCCGAAGACCACTTCCTCTGGAGAGTCGAGGACTTCCAACCATTTAGCGCCAAATGGTAATTTCACCGTCCTTCTATCTCTTTCCGTAGATACCCAAGAGAGCAGCACGTGAACATTTGACCAGTTTCGCCGTCTTCGATATACTTGTTCACAGGCTCTACCCTTTATCTCAATGGATTTCCAATTTACAGCCCATATCTTCGCCGAGGTGATCCGTCGGCTGTGTCTGCTCTGATTACATACTTTTCGTACTCCGTCACGTGCCCCCAACGCCGGCAGGCAGCATGCAACGTCGCGGTGGAAGTAGTCATAATGTTTTGGCTTATTAATGTATTTCAGTGTAACAAATTTTGAGATTAAAATTAACTATGCAGCCAAAATTAAGTTATGTCATTCGCACACAATATAACCATAATCTGTTCAGTGGGACGTGGGAATACAGGTGCGGCAGTGGGCGGGGGCGGGAGAGGATGGGCGAGACAAGCGGGTGAGGAGGATCGAGTTTGCAGGAGGTGTACAGGATCCGTATCCTTTCAAGGAAAAGCAGGAGGTGCGGGAACGGAATGAGATCGTACAGGATCCGCGTGGGGGAGGGGAGACGGATGCGATAGGCGAGGCGGAAAGCATGGCGTTCAAGGATTTGAAGGGATTTATAAAAGGTAGGGGGGTGGAGATCCAGGCCAGATGGGCGTAACAAAGGATAGGGCGGATGAGGGATTTATAGGTGTGGAGTATGGTGGAGGGGTCCAGACCCCACGTACAGCCGGAAAGGAGCTTGAGGAGACGGAGTCGGGAGTGTGGCTTGGCTTGGATTGTTCGGAGATGGGGGGTCCAGGAGAGTCGACGATCGAGGGTGACGCCAAGGCACTTAAGGGTGGGAGTGAGGGCGATAGGACGACCATAGATGGTGAGATAGAAATCAAGGAGGCGGAAGGTAGCGGTGGTTTTGCCTACAATGATCGCCTGGGTTTTGGAGGGATTGACCTTGAGCAACCACTGGGACGCACCAAGCAGTGAACCGGTCAAGATGGGATTGGAGAAGGTGTTGGGAGCGCTGCACGGTGGGGGCAAGGGCAAGGAAGGCGGTGTCATCGGCAAACTGGGGAAGGTGGATGGGAGGGTGACGGCGGCGGCATGTCTGCCATATATAAAAGGTACAGAAGGGGAGAGAGGACGGAGCTTTGGGTCACACCGGCAGAGGGAAAAAAGGTGTAGCAGTCCGTGTTATGGATGGTGACGTAGGAAGGACGGTGGGAGAGAAAGGAGCCAATGAGACAGACGTAGTTAATGGGAAGGGCGAAGGTTTGGAGCTTGAAGAGGAGACCGGAATGCCATATGCGGTCATAAGCATGTTCGAGATCCAGGGAGAGGAAGATTGCGGAGCGACGGGAATTAAGCTGTTTGGAAAGGAGATGAGTGAGGTGAAGGAGAAGGTCGTCAGAAGAGAAGGATGGCCGAAAGCCACACTGTGTAACGGGAAGGAGGCGGTGCTGGCGGAGATGCTGCTGGATGCGGCAGGTGAGGATAGATTCCAGGTCCTTGCTGAAGACCGAGGTAAGGGTGATGGGACGGTAGGAGGAGACGGCAGACGGCGGTTTACCAGGTTTAAGGAACATCAGGATATGGGAGGTTTTCCACAGGTCGGGGTAGTAACCGGTGGACAGGACTACATTGTAGAGCCTGGCCATGGTGGAGAGGAAAGAAACAGGAGCTTCACGAAGGTGACGATAGGTCACACGATCGTGACCAGGAGTGGTGTTGCGTTTCGTGCGGAGTGTAGCAATGAGATCCTGTGTAGTTATAGGAGCATTGAGTTCCGTGTGTGCAATGTTGTCCAAGTACTGGAAACCAGGTGCGAGGGGAGGGACAGAGGTGTCAGTTCGATTGTGGACATCCGGGAAGAGGGAGTAATCGAACTGGGGATCATCGGGGATGGAAAAGACATTGGAGAGGTAAGAGGCAAAGTGATTGGCCTTACTAAGGGTGTCAGGGAAGGGATGATCATCATGGAGAAGGGGATAGTAGGGGGAGGGTTTAGTTCCGGTAAGGCGACCGAAGGCTGACCAGAACTTGAACGAGTTTATAGGTAGGGTAGCATTTAAACGGGTGCATGTCTGTCGCCAGTCCCGGCGTTTCTTAGCCGCGAGCAAATTTCGAATGTGTCGCTGGAGTTTCCAGTGGCGTCGGAGTGTGTCCGGGTCACGAGTGTGGAGGAAGGCACAGTAGAGATGGTGGGATTCATGGAGGAGGAGGATGGCCTACGGGGGTAAGGTAGGATGGTGGGGGTGGACGGCGACAGTAGGGATGTGGGCCTCCACGGCCTCAGACAAGGTCTGCTGGAGAAAGGAGGTGGCATGGGTTACATCGTCAGGGTGGTGGTAGGTGAAGGGGTGGCTATCGACCTGGATGGGGAGGGTATCCCGGTAGGCATTCCAGTTTGCACAGGAATAGTCATGGACGTACTTTGGGGGAGGGTCATTACGAGGGTCGGGGCAGGGGCGATGACCGTCTGATATGGTGAGGAGGACAGGGAGATGGTCGCTACCAGTAGGCTCCAGGGCATCCACCGTTATGCGGCCAAGGAGGTTAGGGGAGGAAAGGATAACATCAGGAGTGGAGATGGATTCGGGACGGGTGTGCTGGGGGATGGGGATGAGTTCACCTTGAAGGGAGGAGAGGAACTGATGCCACCACTGTAACTGGGCGGCAGAACGACTATGGATGTTGAGGTCGGCGGCGATCACGTAGGAGGAGAAGGTACGCTCAATGTTGGAGAGGAAGTGGAAGGGAATCGGGACGTTAGGGTGGACATAGATGGTGACGCAGGTGACAGTAAGGCCGGGGAAGAAGAGACTAAGGATCAGGTGTTCGGTGAGGTCGGGAAGGAGAGGTTGGAGCTGAACTGGGATCTGGCGGTGGTGACCAATGGCAACTCCACCATGCGCAATCAGGAGGGGATTATCGGAGCGGTGAAGGAGGTAGGACGACGTGTGGACAGTGTGGTGGGGTTGGAGGGAAGTTTCATTGAGGAGGAAGGCATCCACGCGGTGGGTGGCAAGGGTGTGCACGAAGAGGTTCTTGTTGGCGGGAAGGGAGTGGATGTTGTTGAAAAGGATATGGTGCTGTCGTGCCATGACAGGGAATTAGACAGGGGTGTCAAGATGGGAGAAGGTGAAATGGGCCTGGTTGTTGGAGTAGGTGGCATACATTTTTAAGTGGAAAACGGAACGGGCGGCGAGGGAGACCTGTTGGAGGGTGTGAGGGCGCTGGAAAGGGTGGACGTTTTGTAGGACAATGGTGAGGAACATGATGATGTCCTCAGCGGTGAGGGGGGGGGGACGAAGGGAATTGCCAGGAGGGGTGGGGGCGTCCAGAGGACGGACAGGGACGGTGAGTTCAGGAGTGGTCGGAGGGGGTTGGGCTTTACACTTTTGGGAGTAGGTGGGATGGGGGAGATTGCAGGTATTGTAGGAGGGAGGGGATTGAAGGTTAGGGCACTGCCGGAGGAAGTGCGCTTGCCTACAATGCGGGCAGGTGGGGGCCTCACGGCACTCGGCTGTTAGGTGTGCGTTATAGTGCAGACACCTCTGGCAGCGAAGGGATTGAGGTGGGGAACGGGAGGGGTCGACCTTATAGCGCTGGTTGAAGAGGAGGTCACCCTCCTTCAGGAGACGGTCAATGGAGGGGGTGTCCTCGGAGAAAACTCGCATGAGGTGGGTGGGGCCAGCCAAGTTGAAAATGCGGCAGACCGCCCGCACCTGCAGCGTGGGATGCGCCTTGAGCTCCGCCAACACCTCCTCCTCCGTGATCGGCGGACTGAGCCGAGTGATCACGGCGGTGGGGGTTGGCGGGCGACGCGGGGGTTGGGGTTGGTGAGCAGGAGATGGAGAAGGAGCAGGGGTGAGGGAGTTGTTGGTGCCAAAACGGGTGATGGGGAGGCGGGAGAGGATGTCAGCATGGAGAGTTGGGCTGGGGGAGGAGAACAGAACGGAATCCCATCTGGGAGTGAGGAGAGAGATGGGGGCACCAGGGAAGTGTTGGCGGAGGAGGAGAGAGAGATTCCGGGCCTCGAGAAGGGGAGGATCAGGACGGGAGAGGAGGTATTTGTATAAAGAGGGGGGATGAGGAGGAGGATGAGGAGGAGGCGGAGGGAGCAGGGCCAGGCAGGGAGACATCCATGGCATCCTGGGGGGGGGGGGGGAAGGAGGACGGGGCGGGGCCTTTTTGGGAGCGGAGGAGGTGGTGGTGCCACTAGGGCGTTTAACGGCGGCAGAAGGGTGGGTGGTGACGTGAGGGACGGGAGCTATAGGGAGGTGGCGGGAAGGGGCAGGTCCCGGCGTGAACGCAGCAGTCTCCGCCAGAGATGGTGACGGTGAAGGCGACGGCGACGGCGACGGTGGTGGCGGTGATGGCGAAGGCGATGGGGAGAGTTGGGCAAGGGCAGTGGCCCGACAGGCCACCACCCTAGCTGGAGCTGCAGTGACAGGCTGGGGGAGTGGGGGGAAAGGATCAGAGGGAGAGGAGCGGGAGGAAGAAGCTGGAGAGGGGGCGACAAAGAGCGAGGGCAAAGGGAGAGTGAGAAGAGGAGGGATGGAAAGAGGGGGGTGTGACTGGGCACACCATGTAATGGTGGTGGTGGCGGCGGAGGGGGAAGTATAAACTATGGCTGTGGTGGTAGTGGTGGTAGTGGGGGTGGGGGCTGACATGACGACAGGGATAAACAAAAATGCACAGAACGAAAAGGAAAGGAAGAAACTGGGGACAGACGAAGACGAAGACAGATGAAGATGAAGACGGTTGAAGACGAAGAAGGATGAAGACGAAGACGGCGCTGGCGCTGACGCCAACGACGGCTGGCAGGAATGCCGCAGCTGCTGCTGCTGCCGCGGACGGTGCCGGGGCCGCTGCTGCTGCTGCTGCTGGAGGGCTGGCGGGCTGGCTGGACTGCTGCTGCTGCTGGAGGGCTGGCTGGCTGGACCGTTGCTTCTGGAGGGCTGGCTGGCTGCTGCCGGCTGGACCGCTGCTGCTGGCCGGGACCGCTGCTGCTGGCCGGGACCGCTGCTGCTGCTGCTGCTGCTGCACGGCTGGACTGCTGCTGCTCGGCTGGACCGCTGCTGCTCGGCTGGCTGGCTGGCTGGCTGGCTGGCTGGCTGGCTGGCACCTGTAAACTTCTACTCTTACTTGGCCGCCATGATCTCACTCAGCTATTTTGTACGCTACCAGTGCTTCTTGCGTTCCGAAATACAAGCTAGTTCTAGGGAACTGTCCAAATATGACTGGTCTCAACCGCCGGCTTGTGAGGTCATATTTTTCCCTGGCATCTGTGAATACTACGTTCTTTAATTTAGCTTTTCATTCTCGGAAAGCGAGCGACGAACGTGTGCCGGGTTGCAATTAAGAGTCTAAAGATTACTTTTTCTCTGTTCCTTTTCATGTTACAGTGTCTCCAGAGAAAAATATTTCTACCAGACGGAGTAGGCGTGAACTGTGAGCGCCACAGCATAGCAGAGTGTAGTGAGCAGCTGCTAAGTTGCTGTATTACCAACAGAGGGCAACGTGGTGGCCGAAGACAAGAGGTACAGATTTCTTGAAATGAATTCCTTGGAACAAAATTAAGGAAATGTTTGAATATGAGAAACCCGGAGTTGCCGAGGTATTTATTTGCAGCTGTGTCTCCACGCCCGTATCACGCAGCGTCTGGCCTTGTGCTTAATTTTCATGACGTCATATCTCCTGAACTATGTGTCGTACAGTGATATAATTTTGTAGGCATATTTAGCAGCACATTTGGATACTGTCTGCAACATGACTTGTGAATGGATTCAGTAGCAACAAACTACACTACTGGCCATTAAAATTGCTACACTACGAAGATGACGTGCTACAGACGCGGAATTTAGCCGACAGGAAGAAGATGCTGTGATATGCAAATGATTAGCTTTTCAGAGCATTCACACAAGGTTGGCTCCGGTTGCGACACCTACAACGTGCTGACATGAGGAAAGTTTCCAACCGATTTCTCATACACAAACAGCAGCTGACCGGCGTTGCCTGGTGAAACGTTGTTGTGATGCTCGTGTGAGGAGGAGAAATGCGTACCATCACGCTTCCGACTTTGATAAAGGTCGGATTATAGCCTATCGCGATTGCGGTTTATCGCATCGCGACAATGCTGCCCGCGTTGGTCGAGATCCAATGACTGTTAGCAGAATATGGAATCGGTGGGTTCAGGAGGGTAAAACGGAACGCCGTGTTGGATTCCAACGGCCTCGAATCACTTGCAGTCGAGATCACAGGCATCTTATCCGCATGGCTGTAACGGATCGTGAAGCCACGTCTCGATTCCTGAGTCAACAGATGGGGACGTTTTCAAGACAACAACCATCTGCACGAACAGTTCCACGACGTTTCCAGCAGCATGGACTATCAGCCCGGAGACCATGGCTGCGGTTACCCTTGATGCTGCATCACAGACAGGAGCGCCTGCGATGGTGGACTCAACGACGAACCTGGGTGCACGAATGGCAAAACGTCATTTTTTCGGATGAATCCACGTTATGTTTACAGCATCATGATGGTTGCATCCGTGTTTGGCGACATCGCGGTGAACGCTCATTGAAAGCATGTATTCGTCATCGCCATACTGGCGTATCACCCAGCGTGATGGTTTGGAGTGTCACTGGCTACACGTCTCGGTCACCTCTTGTTCGCATTGACGGCACTTTGAACAGTGGACGTTACATTTCAGATGTGTTACGACCCGTGGCTCTACCCCTCATTCGATCCCTGCAAAACCCTACATTTCAGAAGGATAATGCACGACCGCATGTTGCAGGTCCTGTAGGGGCCTTTCTGGATACAGAAAATGTTCAACTGCTGCCCTGGCCAGCACATTCTCCAGATCTCTCAGCAACTGAAAACGTCTGGTCAATGGTAGCCGAGCGACTGGCTCGTCACAATACGCCAGTCACTACTCTTGATGAACTGTGGTATTGTGTTGAAGCTACATGGGCAGCTGTACCTGTACACGCCATCCAAGCAAGCTCTGTTTGACTCAATGCCCAGACGTTTCAAGGCCGTTATTACTGCCAAAGGTGGTTGTCTTCAGGATTTCTCAGGATCTATGCTCCCAAATTGCGTGAAAACGTAATCACATGTCAGTTCTGGGTATAATATATTTCTCCAATGAATACCCGTTTATCATCTGCATTTCTTCTTGGTGTAGCAATTTTAATGGCCAGTACTGTAATAAACTTAAACGTAGTGCACAATGCAGCAGATTTTCATCCTACTTGCTAGCCGTGATCACTTCTTGTTGGCCGTCTTCATGCTCTCCCCGACACAAAGGAGGTTCATTTTTGCCCACGAGAAATGTGAGCCTTCCAAAAAACTTGTGGGCCACACTACTCGTCTCTTCCGCCACACTTCGCGAACGCTCGGCACCCTGCAGGGTCCACGGGAAATCAATATATAATTGAATAGGTACCCACTAAAGGTCTTAACTTCGTCATGTTGTATCGAGATCTTGCATATATTTAAACATACAGTCACGAATTGTTAAAATTTTCCGCAGTTACTCCACGCCGGATACGGCTGCTGGCTCTCGCAAGATCTGCTGTGTTGCGATTGTGACGTACGCGCCACAGCTTGTCTTTCTCGTGGGGCTCGGGCTTCTTGTGAAGGAAGCCAGTACCCCGTCCTCCATCACCGGGAAACACACTGGACAGCCACGCCAGGAGGGAAAGAAGTCTGGCCAGTGTGCCATTTACGGCCAGGCACCTTTCAAGAAGCTTCGTCCGCCAGTGCCCGCCTCCCCCCCCCCCCCCCCCCCCCGGTGGTGGCCGCAAGTTAATGTCTCTTCGTTCACTTAACAGTGACTCGTTCACCACGGTCAACACGGCTACACTTAACCTTGGACTGGCGCTGCATTCGGCGACTAGCAAACACGCGCACCATCTTGCATGACAGTAATGTATGAGCGCCAGCTGTTAGGCAGGACGGGAAACACCTGTTTCTGAATTGCTAATTCATGTCACAGAAATGGTACCAGGTGGTAATATCACTACTAACATACGTTACGGCAATGAAATGATATCTATATGCTAGTTGGTGATATGGAATCAATACAGGAAGATGGGTCAACATAGAAGCTTAACAATGACAGAAATAAACTATTACGTTTGGATATGTCCATGACTACATCATAAATGAGGTTACCAGATATGCTGGAATACCAACGGTGACTGTCCAACATGTCTCCAAAGAATGATGTATCTGTTGCCGCCCGATTTTTTATTTCCATTGTAAACTGGATTTGTCTGTGGAAGAAATGCAGAGTGTTTAAAAATTCTTGTAATTTACCTTCACCATGGGACCACGCTACAAACGTGTTGATTGTCATCCTCGTCGAATTAAGGCCATTAATTTAGTGTCATATTATGTTTATGCCTGTTTTCTATTATTTGGAGTAGTACGAATGTCCAGAGATTTTGAGTGTTAGGATGGATTGCTGGGATCTGCGCTGATGAGGGAGGACAGGGATGTTCCGCTGGCTTCCGTGGCGTAATATCAGAACGGACACGCTAAAAAACTGTAGGAGGGCCCAAGACCACATTCATGTGCAGCCTACGTGACTCGTAGATAGTGCACCGATGGAGAAACAGATCATTCCACCAAATTTTTAAAAGAGGAATTTCATTGGCTCCTCAGATTCCTAGGCAGAGGCTTCTAGAAGATTCTTGTAGTTTTCTGAAGTGTATTCCAAAGCGCTATTCTCGCAATCTCATTGACCTATACCGTCGCGAAGAAAATTGTGACGCAGGATTGATCGCAGAGGAATGCTAAGAAACGCGGGCAAAGTGTTCTCTTGGTCGTTGGAGTGTGGACAGGTAGCCTTGTAGGCGGAAGAAGACAGTCGTGAAAGCTTTGTGGGCGCTGAAAATGCAGCCAGATATTTGTGTAATTGTATAAAGTTCAGTCAAATTGCGTTAGGAAGTTATAGAGATTATGAAGAATAATTTCTCTGCTGCGTATGGGCAAGTAAAAGCTGGGAGTAAATTCAGTGTTGAGGTTCTCAGATAAACTTTGGGTGCTGCACTTATAATATTCTTGTGAGATGCGGTAGATCAGAGATGGATGACCGCAGATGTTGCTGCCTTGCGGGGTTGCTCCCACCTGCATGCTGAAACGGTAAGAAGCAGGTAAATGTAAACGTGGTTAGCGATGATTTGCGGCCCCTGCAGTGATTGATAGCTTCATCAGTATTTCATCTTTCCTCTTTTGGACAATAGCTAAATTATGGGCTATCAATTAACACTTCCGGGCTGAGATGCCGTAGTCCGTACATAAGACTCTCCCCTGACGTTTCGCATTCGACTGCGGAAGGCATCCTCCGAGGACAATCGGCGAACTGCCTCGGAGGATGCCTTCCGCATTCGAAGACGAAACGTCAGGGGAGAGTCTTATCTATGGACCACGGCATCTCAGCCCGGAAGTGTTAAGAGATGACAACACCTGCCGTGAAACCCTTCATTCTATGATCAAATTATGAGGCTATTTAGAATCATTGTATCAGTTCACCTGAGTGTCCGGTTTGTTCTTTTAAAATGACTGGGTTCGGAAATGGTCCACCCTGTTATTAACTATCTAAGTTTATAACAAAGCACTTTTAAGCTACCTCCCTCCATTTGTCTTGTACGTGCTCTGTGGCTATCTTTGCTAAAGTTTCAGTGTCCGCTATGTTTACCATAGATTTCTTTTATGAAAAATGTCTTGTACTTGGATGATTGACATCCCCTCAAGTGTAGTATTCGTTTCGCCATTGCACAGAGCACTCCCCACTCTGATCTTCCTTCCACTTACGTTTCACTCAGTTGCGAATGCGTATGGGATAATTAGATAAACTAGGTTTCTATTCTTTTGCTTTAAAATTCTATGTGATTTGGTGAAGACAGTGCTAATAAATGTTGCAGTATTTTGCAATGCTTCTTTAAGATTACCCCTCTTTGACATGTACCTGTGTTGGGTAGTACAATTCGCCCTGCGGAGTGGCCGCGCGGTTTGAGACGGCGTGTCACGGATTGCGCGGCCCCTCCCGCCGGAGGTTCGAGTCCTCCCTCGGGCATGGGCGCGTGTGTTGTTCTTAGCATAAGTTAGGGTAAGTTAGTTTAAGTAGTGTGTAAGACTAGGGACCGATGACCTCAGCAGTTTAGTCCCTTAGGAATTCACACTCATTTCAACATTTCTGGTAGTACAAATCAGAAAGGTACCAGCTGCTTGCAAAGATCTAATAGTCGACATCCTAAAGATGTACCTTGTTATTAGTACCTTTGGTTGTGTTAGATATGATCTCTCTCTTCAATTCACGGCTTATATGTTTAGTTTCTCTGTGGATATTGCACTTATCGTTGACGAACGATTCAAAATTATATCAGAACAGTTGGGGTATCTGGTATGGGAAGACACAGAGAGACTCGTATAGGCCAGGAACGATCAGTTATTAATTGTTCACACGTATTGTCGTTTATAATTGCCTGACATCTCCAACGAACTTCACTATTATTAACCATAATAAATCAACAAGTACCTTTCACAAGGCTAGAGTCGATGTTAGACGGTGCTAGGGTGATGTCTGGTGAGGGTGACATTTCGTCCACTGAGCTAACTCCTTGGCCTGTGGCTGCTTCAGGAATGGTTAGGATATCGATCAGGCAGCAACTAGACTACTGATGCGGAATATTTTTAAATCCACCGGGCATCCGTTTCCGATCGTTGATTCTTGCGACTCTGTTCAGAATCGTGTAATGCAGGCACAATTCCTCGCCTACAGTTGTAGGAGTACTAAAATTCACTACTGTCTTCGCTCCACTAAGAGAGTAATAATACTTCCGTGATCTTCCCACACAGCTTGATTACCGACGTAGGCGGAAGCTCTGTTTCGGGAATTTTCGGCAATCAGATCTGTGAATATTATAGCTCGTTGGGAATATTAAAGAATATATTGTTCCGGAATTATCGTTTTCGGGTATTAATTTTGGATGATATCCGTTGACTGCATCCTGTCGTCTGCATAATACATCGCTCGGCGTCGGGCGAACAAATCCGGCAGGACGAGCTCGTGTCGACGTCATGTCCGGCGCGTTGTTAATCTGGGAGAGTATTTTCACTCTGCGAGCGCCGCCTGTCGGCGCTGGGGACGGGCACTCAACTGCGAAACGCACCAGAAAAAACGTGCGCTGTCGGGCTAAACAGCGAAGCGCGAGCTGACGGGCTCGGATTGCGCCGAGATGCGACAAAAGCCACGAACGATTGCACGCGGTTTTGTGAGTTTCCACCGGCTGCTAATTAAGTTGCGTCGCAGCATTCTGCCGTACGAGAACGGTCAAAAATCCTTCAAATACTAGTGGCAATAAGAACTGTGAGGAGACGAATTTACTGCGTGACTGATACAAACAACTGGCTGCTGTATTCGTTCGTTGTTTTGTCGTTGTCCGGAAGAATATTAATGATTCTCAAAGAAAGACTTCAGGATATTATGTTAATTTTAAAATTCTCGTATTGAAGGAAATTGTTATTGTTGGGGTCTTTTGAACTCTTGAAATATATTATTTTACATCAAATACTCAGCTAGATACTTGGTAGATATTATTCCATAAAACGATTCACAGAAAGAGATGAAGTAGAGGTCTTGGATGAAGTGACTTCTACGGTGGCTGTCGGAGGAGTCATTCTTCAGGTCTGTCAGGATGGTATCCGGTTCTCCCACCCGGGCGGTGTGGGTTCAGTAAGTTAGCAGGGGACTGTACATAGCAGTCGGAGGTGGAGGTGGCTACAACACGACAGACAACTTTGGGGAAAACTATTGTTCCAACAAGGTACAGCAGATACAAAACGCGCTCTAACCCGCTGCCGTAGCTTCGCTTCGACCCACGTGTATTAGTATCGGTGTAACGACGGCAAATGTCCCTGAAGGTTACGCACGCTGCTGGTAGCCAGCTGGCGCGTGGACTCTTTGCAAAAACTGAAGCGTGCCATCGAGTCTAAATGCCCAGGAATGTTGACGGATGGGATCATTATGTTGCAGGATAACGCCCGTCTACAAGTTTCTACCACGTAGAAATTTCGCAGGGAAGCCCTTACACATCCCCCATATAGTCCAGATTTCTCTCCATTCTATTTCCATATTCTCGGAGTCGTGGGCGTCGATTTGTTTCGGATGAAGAGGTGCGCGCCTGGATACAATCGTGGTTCCATAGGCCACCACAAACGTTTGGCTTTTTGTCAACAGTAACGCTGCGTTTGACGATACTGTTCATTATACACGAAGTCGTCTTTCTTAATTTCAACGACAATGAATGGGTTCTTTTGCATGATCCCATTCCTGGGCGTTTAGACTCGATGGCACGCTTCAGTTTTTGCACTCCAGCAACCCATTTTGCTGGAGTGTACATACCCTGTGTCTTTCTTTTCAGCTTCTCAATAACTCAAAATCCCTGTTACATACCAGGAAAGTGTGACCAGGGAGGAGAAATTTGTGCTCAACATCGAAACATTTTTGATCTAGGAGGTACAGCCACAGACCTAGGATAATATAGTTTTTATTTCGTCCAAAATACGAATCAGAATAGACGATGAGCCTTCGATGACATTCATCCTTCACCATGTCTAAAGATTTTAAAACGCAGCTAGCTACTTCATAGGCCCCACTAGGTGCAACATTCTCGGACCAGACACACATCACATCCTTCTCATCACTACAATGGTGAATAAAGAAATTATATATCCAAAGTTCTCTCTTGTGAAAAACTGTTTCTGTCGCAATACATGGTGTTGGCAGTGCTTGTTGTAAGTCCATGCACAAAACGAGTGCATCACTACCACCCTGTTTTGACTCATTTGAGTCACTTTTCAGACCACTTATATGCAGCTTCAGCTTTCTCAAGGTGTAGTTTGATGTCTGTAGATTCGGTGTTATTACGTGCCTTAGCAGAATCACGAATACGGCTCGTATCACTCGACAGCAATTTAAAACCAATATTATATTCCGTGTTGAAAATGGTTTGATACATATGTAGTTTCGCTGGGACTTCATCTGTATTTTTAAAATCTTCACAGAACAATTCCAGCAATCGAGTGAACAGAGGTTATGTAGCACTTGTTCGGATTCTGCGTTCTACTATAACAATTCGATGTGATTTCTAATCTTATTTCTACTCTCGTTATCAATGGCATGAGGTCTGTTAGAATGCTTGCCTCTTCTATCCTGTCTGGGGGTATGTACAGATATATTTGTTGTAGATTCATGACACTGTCCATTCTTCATTGCTACAGAGGGTCCCCAAAAGTTTAACAGAAATGGCATGAACAGCTAAAAACGCAGCCCTACAAACTTCAACCTCAGTAACTGGAATGTCACGAATAAAATACCTGAAAGAAACCTTCCTCTTCTTTGGACACACTTCTATGCACGTATTAGGCAGAAATAACACAAATACATATGCATTTTGCTTATTATAATCTCCTAACCGATAAAATTAAATAAATATCATGTACTGTTGCATTTTCTTCGTGAGTAACATTAATCTTGGAAACATATGAACAACATTTGGAAAACGCTTTCTGATTGGCTTTCCGAAACCAAGTCAAGCAATGAGACGAGTCGACTCATGAGACACAGAGATACTATTGGCATGGGCCTCTTTTACGCTGGGAATGTGTTAGTCCTGAATAACAGCAAATATAATATGCTCTCTTTAAAGGAACGGGCACATACCACTGTACTAGAAGTTCCCACCTAGGATACTAGAGGGCATCGGCTGTCTTCCTGTACCAAAATCACAAAATCATTGCGCAGGTTGCATGTGTCCCTTTTCCACTGGGCCCTTCAATTATTATGATAACCTTTGAAACGATAATCGGTTTACTGCCTTTTTTTCCATTTCCATCGCTTTCATTTGGCTGCCAGAAGCATAACTTCGGATTTATTTGCTCTGAAGGTGAAACCGATTGCTGTTTATGCGGAATTTCGTGAGTTCATACCCAAATAAGGAAACACGTTACATGGGCAAGGAAAAAAAATTGCTTCCATTCTTGTAGCTCACGTGGGTCGAGTGCTGGTTAGGTTGAAAAATGAAAAAAAAGTCTTTGAGAAACTGAAAGAAACAGAATACATAACTTTCTTACAGAGATTGCAGGCGGATCAACGCACAAAAATATCCCTATAGATCGGAGGACGAGGAGCAAACTTGCAACTGTCAGAGCAAACGGAATTGGCGGTCTGCCTGCCGTTGCTCATAATCTGCACATTAGCTTCAGTGAAGTAGTGAGTGCGTCTTGAATAAGTCAACCTATCGTTTTTCGTGCAGACAAATTCTTTTCGTATCACTGACCACTTCTGTGGTGTCACCGCCAGACACCACACTTGCTAGGTGGTAGCCTTTAAATCGGCCGCGGTCCGTTAGTATACGTCGGACCCGCGTGTCGCCACTATCAGTGATTGCAGACCGAGCGCCGCCACACGCCAGGTCTAGAGAGACTTCCTAGCACTCGCCCCAGTTGTACAGCCGACTTAGCTAGCGATGGTTCACTGACAAATTACGCTCTCATTTGCCGAGACGATAGTTAGCATAGCCTTCAGCTACGTCATTTGCTACGACCTAGCAAGGCGCCATTATCATTTGCTATTTATCTTGTGATGCATGTACCGTCAGACCGATGTTCACCAATTATGGATTAAAGTTAAGTATTCCAGAAGCTACGTACCTTTTTTGCTAGTCTCTATTCCTTTAACTGTTCCAGACCTCACGCCAGCCTGCGTGAGCTTAAACGCGTGCCTTTCGGCTTCCTCTCATAGTGGCTTGGCTGTCTTGCCAAGTCACAACAACTTCAGCGGCAGACTGCAGATTGCAGGAAATGCATAGAACTCTGTCGTTCACTTCTGATTTGACATCAGAAAAATATGTTCTTTCTTCGAAGAATTCCCTATTTAGGAGATTCTACATTTATAAGTCATGGAATGTAGGCATAAGCACTGTATAGTTGCTAACAATCCACTCTGGCTGATACAGACAGGGGCACTGGGGTTTGAACGTTCGGTTTGGAGTTATTGAAAACTACGTGACTGACTGGTCCTTACTTCTTTGAAAAAGCTGTAAAAGGTAAGAGATACTCAGAATTTCTTACCGATGCGCTGACAGCTGTCCCAGATGAAATAATACTTGAAATACGTAGATGTATGTTCCAACAAATCGATTTTTCACGTTCGTGTGTAGAATGCATGCGACTGGCGATATACCATCAGATTTTCGGAAAAAATATCATCCACACAATTCCCAAGATTGCAAGAGCGAGATTTATCGCATAATCAGCCAAGTTACTGATAAAAATAGTACACATAAGAATAGAAAACAAAATCGAAGATCTGTTGGGTGACGATCAGTTTGGCTTTAGGTAAGGCACCAGAGGAGCAATTGTGACGTTGCGGTTGACAATGGAAGCAAGACTGAAGAAAAACCAAACCACGTTCGTAGGATTTGTCGACCTGAAAAATGCGTTCGAGAAAGTAAAATGTTGCAAGATGTTCGAAATCCTGGGAAAAATAGAGGTTAACTGTAGGGAAAGATAGATAACTTAGGTATGTACAAGAAACAACAGGGAACAATAAGAGTGATGACTAAGTACGAAGTGTACGGATTAAAACGGATGTAAGACAGGGATACAATGTTTCGACCCTACTGTTCAATCTACACCGCGAAGAAGCAATGACGGAAACAAAAAAAAATGTTCTTGAGTGAGATTGAAACTAATGGTGAAAGGGTAAGAACAACGCTGATGATATTTGTTTCCCCAGTGAAAAAGAAGAAGAGTTACAGGATCTGTAAACAAAATGATCAGTGTGTTGAGTAGAAAATACGGATTGAAAATAAATCGAACTAAGACGAAAGTAATGAGAAGTAGCAGAAATGAGAACAGCGAGAAACTTAACATCAGAATTAGTGATCACGAAGTAGATGAAGTTAAGGAATTCTGCTACCCAGGCAGCAAAATAACCAATGACAGACGGAGCAAGGGGGACAGAAAAAGCAGACTATCAGTGATAAAACTGGCATCCCTGGTCAAGAGAAGTTTATTAGTATCAAACATAGGCCTTAATTTGTGTAAGAAATTTCTGAAATGTGTGTTTGGAGCACTCCACTGTATAGTAGTGATACAAGGACTGTGGCGATATTGGAACAGAAAAGAATCGAAGCATTTGAGATCATTGAAAATTAGCGGACTGATAAGGTAAGAAATGAGGAGTTTCCGCCCAGAATCGGCGAGGAAAGAAATGTATGGAAAAATCTGTCAACAAGAAGCAACAGGATGACAATATATCTTTTTAACACATCATGGAATAGTTTCCATGGTACCAGAGGAAGCTACAGAAAGTTAAAACTGTAGAAAAAGACAGAGGTTTGGATACAGCGAGCAAATAACTGAGGACGTTGTAAGTGCTACTCTGAGAAGAGAAGGTTGGCACATGAGTAGAATTCGTGGTGGGCCGCATAAAATTAGTCAGAAGATTGGCGCCTCAAAAAAAAAAACTGTTGTACCACCACTATTGGTGCCTGGGTCCCTATTCGTTTATGGTTCCGGAAGCATGCATTCAGCTCTATGAACATCACTGGTCAGGGCGTGAAGGCATTATATTTTATTATTATTATTATTATTATTCAAGCCTTAAAACAAATAGGTGTCATGAAATAGAGGAAGACACAAAGTAGCTGGGGATCAGCAAACAAATGATAAAAGACAAAAAGGAATTCAGGAAAAAAATTAGGAACGCAAAATTTATGGTAAATGAGAAGAGGAGGATGGGAGCATTATGGACGGAACAAAGTAAACAAGAGCATAGTAAAGGATGAAGAGATTTTGGAATGAGAAAAGAAAGAAAAAAAAGAAGTGAAAATTGTGTCATAATGAGATATTTGAGTTCAAACACTGTCCATAAGGGCAAAAATGATATGAATGAATGAAATGAAATGAATCATTATCATTTCGGCCTTCGGAGCCATTCTCAAATGCATGTTGAAATATTAAAATATGTCTAACGTGTCTGCGACATGTTATCCTCACAGACAGGTCAGACATATTTTAACATTTCAACACGCACTTGAGAAAGGCTCCAAAGGCATAAATCATGAGTGTGAACAATTAACTGTCAAATGGCGGGAATTTCTTTTAGAACATTCTTTGTGATTCCTCATGAAGGAAAAGTGATTAAGGCATTACCGGTTCAAACTAGGACGAAAGTACATAAATGAAGAAACTCGCTTCCATAAATCTACCTTCATTCGGATTTTACGTGAAAAATAAACGTTTTTGTGAGTTTTTTTTTTTTTTACTCCCGCTAATTCTTTGTTTTATATTTGTGCGAATCGGTTCAAATTTTGTATAAAGCTAGACAAATACATGTAATTAATGGTAGCCCCATTGTTTAGGATCACTAAATCCTCAAGGACAGCCATTGATAAGATTTTTATAGACAAATCAAAGGAAAAAATCATATCATAAAACCTGTAATAAATGGACTATCAGATCATGACATGCAGCTCCTTGCTTTAGATATAAATTGTAAGCAGATTATCAAGACTGCTAAATCTGAGTACAGGAGAGTAGTCAATCGACCAAAAATTGAGTGTTTTAGAAAACTGCTGAAAGATATGAACTGGAAGGATGTTTATAGTGCTCATGAAATGAATGAAAAATATAACACATTCATGAACAATGTCAGTAGCATGTTCGAAAACTGTTTTCCTCTAAAAGTTACTCAAATTAAACAGAAGTCTATAATAAAACCATGGATTACACAAGGAATAAAAATTTCCTGTAAGACAAAAAGGAAAATGTATCTGTCGACCAAAAATAGCTCGAATGCTGACGATTTAGCTAAATACAAAGATTACTGTAAAACATTAAAAAAAGTAATTCAGACATCTAAACAAATTCACTACGAGAAGACGATAGCAATGTCAGGGAACAAAATAAAAACAATATGGGATATAGTGAAAGAGGAGACTGGTAGAACCAGAAAGGAACAGGAGCAAATAGCACTAAGGGTAGATGACACATTAGTAACTGATGGGCATAGTGTGGCAAATATATTTAACAAGTACTTTATATCCGTTACTGATAGAGTGGGATTGTCAGGATCAGTAAATAATGCCCTTGAATATCTGAAACTAGCCTTTACAAATAGCTTCAGGTACATGAAAATATCACTCACTAACTTCCATAATAAAATCTTTAAAAACAAAGCATTCTAGTGGTTACGATGAAATATCAACTAAGTTAATTAAGGCATGTTCTTGTGAGTTTAGTATAGTTCTAAGTTACTTGTGTAACCAGTCAATTATAACTGGGACATTTCCTGACTGGCTAAAATATGCAGATGTTTAGCCTCTATTCAAGAAAGGGAATAAAGATATACCATCAAACTACAGACCGATTTCACTTTTGCCAGCATTCTCAAAAATTTTAGAAAAAGTAATGTACAGTCAGCTTCTCAACCATCTGACCACAAATAACATATTATCAAGAACACAGTTTGGATTTCTGAAAGGTTCTGATATCGAGAAGGCTATTTACACCTACAGTGAAAATGTACTTATTCATTAAATAACAAGTTACAAGCAGCAGGTATTTTCTGTGATTTGTCAAAGGCATTCCATTGTGTGAACCACAAATTCCTTTTAAATAAATTAGAATTCTATGGTGTCACGGGCAGTGCCGCAAAATGGTTCAAGTCATACCTCGCTAACAGGAAACAAAGGGCGTCAGTGCAAGGGAATAGTGAATTAAGTGATCAGTCATCATCAGAATGGGAAGAAATTACATGTGGTGCCCCACAAGGATCCATCTTAGGGCCATTGCTTTTTCTTGTGTACATTAATGATCTCTCATCAGTTACACTGCCAGAAGCAGAGTTCATTTTGTTTGCAGATGACACAGGTATTGCAATAAATATTATGTCGAGTGTAGTTCTAGAAAGATCTGCTAACGATATTTTCATGGATATTAATAAATGGTTTAAAGCCAACTCACTGACTTTAAACTTCGAAAAGACTCACTATATGCAATTCAGAACCTGTAAGAGGTTTCCACCCAGCATATGCATAAAGTATGAAGAAGAGCAGATAGAAGAGGTAGACAGTCTTAAATTCCTGGGATTACAACTTGATAATAAATTCAGTTGGGAGGAGCACACCACAGAACTGCAGAAACGCCTTAACAAATCTGTATTTGCAATTCGAGTGTTAGCAGACATAGGCGACATAAAAATGAGAAAGCTTGCATACTTTGCCTACTTTCATTCTATATGGTATAATATTTTGGGGTAACTCTTCAAGTCAAACAAAAGTTTTCAGAGTCCAAAAGCGTGTAATACGTATTATTTGTGGAGTAAATTCACGGACGTCCTGTAGAAACCTGTTCAAAGAACTGGGTATACTAACTACTGCCTCTCAGTATATTTACTCCTTAATGAAATTTGTCCTAAATAATATATCTCTTTTTCCAACAAACAGCTCAGTTCATACATACAATACCAGGAACAAAAATGATCTGCACAAGGACTTAAAAGCACTTACTTTAGTTCAAAAACTGGTCCACTACTCAGGAACACTCATCTTCAATAATTTGCCAGCAAACATAAAAAATTTAGTACAAATACGGATCAGTTTAAAAGGAGCCTGAAAGACTTACTAGTGGCCAACTCCTTCTACTCCACTGACGAATTTTTTAATAGAAACAAATGATGTATTGTATACATTCATACTATTAGTGTTGTTATTTCAGCTTAAAAAAATTTGACATGTTCCACATCCACGAGGATCTCCTCATCACGGATCTATGGAACGAAAAACTAATCTAATCTAATCTAATCTAATCTTCATGAAAGCTTTATGACGTGGTTCGAAAGACAATAAAAAAGCTATACCGAATCATTCGTCGCCCGAGACAGGAAAAATCTTCATCAGTTGCCAGCCTGTGGCGGTGTAATGTCAAAATCATGGTCGAGTAAAAGGTGGGAACCAGAATGAAAAATTCTCCTGTAATAGCACAAAAAAGATGAGTATGTCCTGAGCAAAGTCAGGGATGTAAAAAAGGCAACTAGCTTTTACGACTCATCTGGCAGCTTCAGAGACATTTAAGTCAAAACTTCTTGACATATTAGCGCTTTTTCACTAGTTAACCCTACTTCCTCACTAAAGTGAGCTCTCTTAGCTCCAAGGTTTTGGCGCACCTGGATCTCGTACCCAAAATCCAGAAGATTCGCCGGCCGCTGCAAGAAATATGTTAAATCATATGACTGAATAGCATACGTTTTTCTGGCGAGATAAAATTTCTGGGGGTAGACAGGAACTTGCGCGGGACGCTGAAACATTTTTTTTTTGTTTCTTTTGGGGGGGGGGGGGTATATTTTCCCCGAGGAGGTCATTTCTCTCGCCAACCCACCCGCTGTAACATGTACGGTGAGGGTGTAAGAACAGATAGACACAAACGTATGTCCTCCTGGACATTGGGATGCATCTACAATAGGAAGAATGCTGATGCGTGTATACTAAACCTTAGTGACACATTCTGTCATGTTACATGACATGACAAATGGTATGTTGGATGACATAACGGCATGTGTCATGTTATACGACATCATATCATACACCATGTTACTTCACTTGACAGTGTGCATTAAATTACATGGCATGGGTACTAATACTAGCAAGTAAAAAAGCAGAAATGCTTTAATCCGAATGTCTTTCAAGATCCCAGACAAGTCGAAAAGTTAGTTCCCTTCTTTTACATCCCTAACTGTATCCATGACACATTCGCCTTTTTTGTGCTATCATAGGAACATTTTTCATGTAAACATGAATTTTGACGAGTGAAACGTCGCTACATTCGTCTCTTTTAGAATTTCGATAATAGCAAAAGAAATTACTGTAGTCCCATTTGAAATAATGAAACTGATACCCATATCTCTGTAATTAATATAGCTATGAAAGGAGATTGTACATAATTTAGTGAGGTTTTTTCAAAATCCATTTGGATGAAAACAGTATTATGACGTCTTACCGTTCAGGAAGTATTTGAGGTGAACAGTTTCGCTGAGTAAACTTTTAGGTGTAATTAGTTTGTTTGCTTTATCCCCACACATTTGACTTCCAAAACTCTCAAAATTTTTGGGTGTGCAAAGTTTCATATGTTATAAAATTTGTGGCTCGTTGTTTATCGTAACCCGATAACAATGAGTTTACAAATTTCTCCTAACGCGCACGTACTTGTTTGGTGTGACACTTTTTACACGAAGCCGGCCGCGGTGGCCGTGCGGTTCTAGGCGCTCCAGTCCGGAGCCGCGCTGCTGCTACGGTCGCAGGTTCGAATCCTGCCTCGGGCATGGGTATGAGTGATGTCCTTAGGTTAGTTAGGTTTAAGTAGTTCTAAGCTCTAGGGGACTAATGACCACAGCAGTTGAGTCTCATAGTGCTCAGAGCCATTTGAACCATCTTACACGAAAATCAATTTGCGTGTTCTGTTGCGAGGTAAAACGAAAGAAAGGAAGAAGCTATAACTACCTGAGCTTGGATTCCCTAATTAATATCAATAGGCTGGTGAACAATATTGTGAAACACAAGAAAAATAGCCCAAACTCTTCAAATGGATTTAAAATTATTTTAAAACACGGAGATGCGTGTGGTCTACAATCCTTCAAAGTCAGTTATCCATACGACTCTGCACATGTGAGGAATCAGTGTTCGAAGGTTGACGAAATACAGAGCACAGAAACGCCAACAACTGAAACAACAGCAACATATAACATACAATTATGTGCAACAGACGCATATGACCAGCAGGTTCACACAAGAGATTGTTAAAGGAGGTGCTACACGGCAATGAGATAAACTTTTGCTTGAGACAATGTATGTTAGCAATTTTAGTTTCTGCATTTCCATACGTTCATATCTTATTCGTCTTCAAAGTGTAAATATGGAGTTTCAGTATACGCGTTAAAGATAAACGGAACGGAACAGTATCCACTCTTGACAAGACCACACATTTTCAGCTGACACCATCGAGGTATATCAACAACACCTGTCGGCAGCTGAGGGTTTCAAGTAATTATCATTCGTAAATTCTGCAAGCACACATAGGGTCGCCCGCCAGATCCCCTAGCTTCGCTTAAGAACGGCCACGTTGTGAAGAGCCTGGAACATAATACTAAACGTGCTGCTAACTGAGGGACCCGTGCAGACAGAGGAGTGCAGCGTAGACAGAAAGCGCCAAGAATCCGCACAGGGAGGCGTGTCAAACTAAAGAACAGTCTAAGAAATGAACTTGCTTAAAAAGGTAACGAGGTAGCTTATAAATCACGAGCACCGGCATATTCTTAGACAAAACACAAACATAGCACTCTCCAGGCCTCATGCATAGATAGTCGTTACAAAGAAGTTTTGTGCGGCTGCTGTCCAGGCCTCACGCATAGATAACCGTTACAAAGAAGTGTTGCGAGGCTGCTTTCACAGCATCTAAGAAATGCAGAAAAACGTCGGAATAATGTGCGACCAACGCTGGGAACAGCCTTGTCAGTGAAATCCTGAGAAAGACGCCGACTCACGAGTCGCACACACGAGCCCATGCAAGATAGAACATTTCAATCCTGCACTATGAAGCGTGGTCATGGCGCGGCGATCAGTCAATTTGCGGCGCTGCAGATTTAGTCCGCCATTGACAACGCCGAGGGGAGAAAAAAATCAACGAGTTGGTGAACTTAGATACTGATTAGGAGTTAGGAAGGCACCGTGAAAACAAGAGGACAAGGACGCTCTTCCATCCATCGCTTACATCAGCCTCCCGACACCAGCGCAGAGCTCGACCTGTGCCTCGCCTTAAGGCCACGCGCTGCGACGACAACTGCCAAATCGGGACCGCCGCTACGAGGCGACAGGCCGTACCGACCCAGCATCTGCCGCCACCGCCACCGCACGACGGATGACTGAGAAGAATGGTGAGATGATTCATTCCCATTCTCCTTCCTCTTAATAACTGAGTCACGTCCGCGCCCAGCCCAATCTGCCCTGAGATTTTTAATTTCTTTTTTTTTTGCGCCTTCTCGTTTTATTCACCTAAACAATCTGTTCCGTTCGCTTATCAATCTCTTAATCACGTGACCTTTTGCTTTATGATTTCAGTTAGTTATTGATGTCACTTAATTATTGGCGCCCAATGTGGGGCACTATAATTGGTAATCTACATGTTATTTTATGCAAGTTATCAAAGAATTTTCGATTTACTACATTTCTGGAGACAAGCGTAAAACCGTCTCATCAGAAATTTGCTTGCTATGTGATATCACAGAGACTTTTGTACGATTCATCATATTTTGCTGTTCAAGATAGGACTTCGATTCTATTTCATTCTTACGTTTTTGGTACTGTGAGAACTTTTAACTTTTCAGATACGACTCAGGAAGGACTGACTTCCCATTCCTTTATTAGAATGTGCTTTCCTCTTTGTGTCTGAAGCCAGGAGCACAGATAGTGTTTTTGTGTGGGCTGAATGTGATACAAATGCGCTGAATGAAGTAGACATAGCCGTAGCTAGTGTGTTTAGTCTTGGTTCCCACAGTCTTCTCTTTATTTCGTGCAGTTTCAGAACGTGTAGTCCATTGTTGCGAATATTCTATTTCACGTTTCCACTGCTCTGTTTGCTGCTACCAGCGTTGCTGTCAACGTCGAATTGTCTGTGCCAATTTGTCCTGCGTATTAGTTTTTGTCTGTGGTCATGCATTCTATGCAGCTGAGGTTGGGAGATTGAATGATACTGAAACCTAAAGGCAAATGGAGGAGATTTCGGAAGCGAGTGACTAAACGGTAGGCACATTGTGGGGAGTATCCAAAATCTGAACCCGCTAGAAACCGACAAGCCAATTGAGGAAAGTTTGGGGGTGAGCGAGGAAACACGAGAAACGTCTGTGAGGGATACGTATAGTCCACTGGATCGAATTCTCGCGATATTAGAAACCCACATATCTCAGTTAACCGACATGAGGGAGGAGCATAAAACGCAATATGAAAAACTGGAAGCTGAGCCAAAACTTTGTAACACGAACATTGATGGGAGATCGCAGATGTTGGGCGCAAATTACTTACCGAAACAATAAACATACGGACGCTGCTCAGCACCGCCTGGACGAGGCGAGACAAGCATACGAAACCAAGGATGACAACCTACAAACATGAGTAAGCACGAAGATCACTGATGTATTCGTGCGTATAGACGACGAAAGTAAGTAGTCCAAGGAAACACAAGCAAGAGCGTCGATTTTCGAGCAATAAATGTCTGCAATTCGACAAGGTAATGTCCTTGTAAAGCAAGTCATACCAACGAATTTGCAAGCCGCATATCCAATGCATGGGATGGACGTACCACTGCGCAAGTACGGCCGAACGTCCAATATCCAACCAATCGCATACCTAAAGAATTTAGACTCATTCTGCGTGCGAAAAGAGCAGCGGAATGTAATGCTTTTCCTTGCACGGCGTAGTCTCGAGCAGGAGGAGGTTGCCCGCTCTGACGTAATAATTTGCGAGAACAGTAGTTGCAAGAATTTCTGCACTAGGTTTCTAGAACGTACTGGAACCTGACCGGATAGGCATTTGCAGAGATGAGCTCATATCTGGGACAGTATGCACCACAGTTACGCCTCTCCATGGCAACATAGGCGGCTCATTTCGTCGTTACTTGGACCACAAAACGGCACTTAAGGAATTGCTTAGCGTGATGCGTTCAAACTTTTCTAGTCATATACAACGGACACTCGTTGGGGCACTGTCGAGAGAATATTTCCTCGATATTTTTAGGTATTTGGACGACGTCGAAGAGTACGAGAAACGAAGGATGATACACGCTACAGCAATGAGGGCAGAAAACATATGCTTGTTTCTGCAGCGCAATGACAGGCGAACGAAGGAGAGAATAAGGAAATAAATGAGAATGTTACAGACGCCGTGGTCCACACAATGGAGAACAAAGGATTGAAGCGCCGGACACGAAGGCAACGTGAATTACGTGCTAGCGACGCATAATTCAGGGGACGTCTCAGTAGGGAAGGGACATATACGCAATGTGCGGTACTGACAGTCATACGCGCAAGACGATATCGACGAGTACTGTGATGACTCAGAGATGCTGGAAAGGCGCAGAACCAGTGCCTCTCACTGTGATAACCGCGTGGAAGGAATTAAGACGAGAGCATGTTTGGATTCTGGGTAGGCATGCTCCCATCGGTCTTCGTATTACAAAGTTTTGGCTCAGCCTCCAGTTTTTCATATTGTGTTTTATGCTCCTCCCTCATGTCGGTTAACTGAGATATGTGGGTTTCTAATATCGCGAGAATTCGATCCAGTGGACTATACGGCGTCTTTCAATGCAAAACTGATGGAAGGGGCAGTAAATTAGCTGAGATACCCGTAAAAGGAAACTCACTAATTCCCGCTTTTGGGGTAAGAAGGAAGAAGGTAGAAAATCAGATCTAGATGTCGCTGGGCGAAAGAAGATGTGGCTTACAGGTGAATGTAGTTGTCATCTATGGTTTGTCACTGGATTCTCAAATCGGTTGTGAAATACACTCGAGCAGAGCGGAGATCATGGACTGGATTACAAAAACCTTGGTCAATATGTTCAGAGATCGTATAGAGTGCAGAGAACAATGAGGGCACAATTAATTTATTAACCTCGAAGGAGAACAAGAAAATTTTCATAGATGGGTCACGGGAGCTAAAAGGTTATTTATTGGTTCAAATAGTTCTGAGCACTATGGGACTTAACTTCTGAGGGCATCAGTCCCCTAGAACTTAGAACTACTTAAACCTAACTAGCCTAAGGACATCACACACATCCATGCCCGAGGCAGGATTCGAACCTGCGACCGTAGCGGCCGCGCGGTTCCAGACTGTAGCGCCTAGCACTGCTCGGCCACCCCGACCGGCGGTTATTTATTGGAGGGAACGCGGGTTCCAGATAACTCAGTTTGCCGTCCGCAGGTAGTGATGATAATTCCACGCACAAAGCCGACGAAAGAGAATCTGACGGACTTGAAGAGACTGGTCTGGAGTTACAGACGCTCGCATATGTACTTTTAGGATTTAGAGGGCCAGAGGCCGTTAACGAATACGCTTCGTGACACCACACGCCGTCCATGCGAGTACGGGAGACATGCTCCAAAAGGAATATAATAATATGCAGGGAGAGACGACAACCAGATACCGTGACAGGCCCGCCGAGACAATGGCAAAGGCTGAAAGTGACGCCCCAACAGCAACTGGGAAGCTCAGGTGGAGCGGAGAATGCGACGGAAATTGCAGAGTGGCTGTGAAGCACTGTGTGGTGCGCCATGAAAGTGCAGTAAAATACACTCCCACTATCCAGCAGTAGAATATATTGTTGTTTCGTCCGCGGTAAAAAAATCTGCGAAAATCGGACGGTCTTCGGAGGACCACAGGTGTTTCCATACGGTAAAGTGGCGAGAAAAATTGATGACGTTTCATTCGGAAGTAGGGGAGGCTGCAAACAACATCGGTGCTTTTGCTAGTTATGACGACGAAAACGAGGTTGCTGTATTTATCGAGCATGATCTGAGAACATAATGTGGCTCGGCGATAGAGCTGCGTATGCCGATAATGGTGTAGATAGTTGTAGACAACAGTTGACAGCAACTTGTACGCTGTGAACATATTTTCTGTTACAGTAATTAGTATGTACTAATCGTGCTTAGATAGTTGTTCCTGTATGGGGACTGTTGGACTGTTGCAAGGAACCCCTTGAGTGCGAGGTCGCAAGTATGATCTCCAGTAAGACTCATTTGAAGGTGTTGTGTCAACAATTACAACAGGAAAAATGGTAGCTGTTAATGAGTCACAATGTGTATCAGGAGGGCGGCAGAAAATGAGTGCAGAGATCAACATTCTATGGGATGTATGTACTACACTTCACAAAACGAGAGTCAACAAATATCAAAACAAAACAACTTCCACCATGAACACCGAATGAAAACTAGCTCCACAGTGCTCACAATGTTTCTCACCGTCAAGATAGAAGCGAAATCCTACAAACTGTGCATATTGTTCAGCTAGGTATTTGCACTTTAAAGTATGCATGTAGAATGATTATGACAATTGATGGGAAACAGCCTGTGGTGGAGTCTGTCGTGAAACCGGCTATCCTTTAAGGCTTGGCTGCAGATAGTGTAATAATGTGTTTTATAGGGACAGAAAAAACAAACATCCAGAGACTGAATTTGTCCAATAGTTTCATGTGGTATGAAGTGCAATGTCACACACTTTTCAGAAGGGATAGCCAGCTACTGACCAAAAGCAGTGCTCACACCGTAGTTGTAGTTCTCTTACGCCTATTTTCCTCCTCTTGCCAAGTGACTTAAATAATCCCTACAGCATTTCAAGATGATGCACACGAGAAAGAATCAAAGGCAATAGAGCACCTCCAACTTCTCGCTCCAAAATAAATGAATTTCCAGCCAATTTACCATCCAAATTAACAGTCGTAACAATTATACACGAATGCGTTAAGGCGTTGATGTTAGTTGATACTGATACAACTCTATTGGTACCTCTAATTCCGAAGGTTCCTTTCATACGCATTTCCTCTTCAAATCCAGATTGACCAAAGTTCAAAACTAATTCCTTATTGAACGATGGGATAAGTTTGTTTACATCATCAAAGTATTTTCAGGCCGATTCCGGAGTTTTCTGTGGATCGTTAAGTTGACGCTTTGTTTCGTATTTCGTTGTCTTACATCTTATAAATTCTGTAGCACAGTTTGAAGTTACGCACAGTAGGCAAGAGTAGGAAAATAGGCGTAAGATATCTGCAACTACGGTGTGAGCACTGATTTTGGCCAATAGCTGGTCAAATTCCTTCCCTTGAAATCACTGTAATCCACGTCGTGCGGAGTTTGACGTGCATAACACACTACGTAATTATCATGCAAACCGCATCCTTGAAACGCGCAAACACCAGTTTTTGTAACTTGTATGCCTTGTCTTCCCTTGAATATCCGTATTTTTTTTTTTACACATGATCATATTGCTGCGGATTTATTCGAAATCTGTTCGTGCCGTGCCATGTATGTAGTTATGTCTGATACCCGCTTCTTGGACAATGATTAACCTTTATTACGTTTCACAGGAGACGGGATTTGAGACTCCCTGTCCTACAAGGATGATGAAGTACTTGGCTCGACACCTGTTTTAGTATCTCTTTCACTTGTTACGTACGTATCGTCATCGTTGTACTCCTCATTGTCTGCACACATCCTCTGACTCATCTTGTAGAAACGCTAATATTTCAGCTACCACTTCTATCTATTCCTTAGGTTCCTTTATGACGAAATGTCAACTTCAGCAGCTGTCGTAGATATTACACAATTTTTGCTTTGTTTATGGTTGTTGTGTTCTGCTTTGTATCAACATCGCCAGCACTGTAGCACTATTGTGAGTTACTCGTCGACTAAGCAGTTCAACTGCGCTGTGTAACCTCAAGGTGTGCTCACCATAGGATACCTTTAGTCTAGCACCATTAGCAGCCAATATTATGGTTGCAAAATGAAATTTTACTCTCCACCAGAGTGTGCGCTGATATGAAACTTACTGACAGGTTAAAACAGTGTGCCGGACCGAGACTCCAACTCAAATTTAATCTACCAGGAAGTTTAATGTTGTAGTCGGACATACGTGGCCTCACTCTCAACGGGTTCCATGATGGTGTGAATGTGTAAAAGTGATATGATGATTTCAAGTGTATGAGCACGGGTTTCCTCCGTGCGGCGAAATAACGCGCAGTGCGAGGCTGAGAGGAGCAGCATGCATGTGATAACATAACGCCTCCTGTTACGGAGTATTGTACGAGGGCTGTTCGGAAAGTAAGGTCCAATTGGTTGTGAAATGGAAACCACAATGAAAATCTAAAAATTTTTATTCGCAACAGTTAGCCACACCTTCCAGCTACCTCTCTCTCCGACTTAGACATTTGTCGTGGCGTTGTATAAACCTCCCAATACGCTCATCACATAAAGCAGTGGCCTGTGCTCTCCGCCAATTCTCTACGCTGGTCTGGCTTTCGTTGTTTGTGCCAAGATGTTGTCTTCGTAGCCAGCGGTTCGTGTGAGCAGAGATGAACATCGGAGGGAGCCAATTCGGGGCTGTATTGTGACTAATCAAACACTTCCCATCGGAAACGCTGCTGGAGCGTCTTCATTGTCCCTGCAGTATGCGGCTGAGAATTGTCTTTAAGAAAGAAACTCATGACATTTATGTTATACAGTTTGCATAGCTTCAGGAAAAATCTCTCACCAGATCCCCATATTTGGCGGGAGACACTGTTGTTTTAGGCATTTCTCTGTGATTATTTTGCGCTATGAACTGGAAAGAGTGACGTGCAGCGCTCGACAAGCACACTAAACACACATGTGTGCAAAGTTACATCGGATTTTGACAGTGGTTTCCATTTCACGCCTAATCGGCCCTTACTTTCTGAATACCCGCCGTAATGTTGTGACCGACGTGTGTGACTGCTATTCTGTCATTCTGCGCAACGGAGTAATCTGAGATGTACCCTTTACCTTGTAGCTCCTGCAAGATGCAATTTCCACCCCCACACTACTACAGAAGTCAGACAGACGCTCCTAACGTTCTAAAGAGAAATGCCTGAGAAACTTTCAGCAATAAATATCTTCTGGAGTCGTCCGCTGTAAGGAAATGACACAAAAATTCACAAAACTTCTTACGTAACTAGTGGAATACTTGGGTACTGAGTAGTGCTAGTTAGTGTAAGAAAAACATGAAACTAACGAATATTATTATTATTATTTTGCAAAAATTCTGAGAAATCACAATAGCACCTTTAGTTATGAACTGAGCAAGTTATTTCCGGGTTCTTTTCGGAATGTGAGGTTACCTCTTAAGGATAGGATTCGTTAATGAAATTTCTATACAAAGTTTAAGATTGTTACAAAATTGTTAAGGCTTTCGTGGCCACTTGTTGACAAACTGCCTATTGGCTTATGTCTCGGGTTCTTCGGCCGACGTTCATCTAATGATTTTTCTGACGTTTCGCCAGCACGAGTGGCTGGCATTGTCAAAGCTTCACCCTCCATCGCCAGTTCACCACCGGCAATGGAGGGGTGAAGCTTTGACAATGTCAGCCACTCGTGCTGGCGAAACGTCAGAAAAATCATTAGATGAACGTCGGCCGAAGAACCCGAGACAGAAGCCAATAGGCAGTTTAAGATTGTTATTGACTTGGCAGAATGGCTGAGAGCCGCACCTACTCAAGTTGAATAATTATCCGTTAGAATGTTGCTAGGTACGGTTGAGGCTGTCGTGTGTGAAATGCAGTGAAGTGTACTGTTGTGGGGGAAATATGGGGCTCGCAACAGCTGTAGTGCACAATACCGTAAGCTGCGATGACTGCTGTCTCACAGGCGTTTAACTATAACTCTGTCCGTTCACACCGCACAATAAGTGTGGTGGCCAACACAGTGAACAACGCTTAATCATAAGGACTCAATATCGCTCCAAAAGCGACAACGGAACGGCCGCTCTCCATACCAGACGTGAAGGGGTATATCTTTCGGTCTCTTCCATTACTTCTTCAGCTCAAGGCGTCAGGAATATCGTCTGCCAATCAGCACTGCTCTACTAAAACGGGAGAATGACGTTTCGTTTAAGGCGACCAATGCGGAAATCCGTAGCATCGGCGTTTGGCGGTTGCTGTCTCCCTGTGAAAACCTCTGAAACTGTGTGCTATGTTTGTAAAGAATGCGTAGGCTGGGCGCTCCCACACAATGTAGCGGAATTTGCTTTTAAGCCGAACATGGGGTCATTCTCCCTTTCACTTGGGCAAACGCTTTCTGCTCTACGGGCAGTCGCTGGCCGACATAGATAGGTTGACTCATCCTCTGAAGGGACCAGCCTCCTGGCGTGCGGTTTGCCTCTCCTGAACTAAAAGCTTTTGTGACCATGTGTGTGTGTACGCCAGCCTCGAGTATTTCAACCACAGTGCGCATTTGCGATTTACTTGTTGTTTGCACATCATTTACATGAAGTCATACAACATCGACTTTATCTTATCGAGTTTCGGTTCGAATGAAGCGTCTTTATGTGCGGGATATGATTGTGAGGGTGGAATATGTAAGCAATGAAGGTCAGGAGACCACGACGTCTTACAATGTAAGTAAAGCTAGTGCATTGTCACTTCCGTGTATGGTTTCTTTTTCATGTATCCTTATTACTGATATTATGTGTTCATTTTTTCATCATGTCGTACTCATAAGAATGAAATTACACTAGTGTGAATGGCGGGAATCACATATGCACCAGTACTTGATGAGATTTCTCTGACAGTACACAGACATGCTAAAAGCAGCTCACAGTCGGCGAGGAAGAGATTTTGTATTTGCAAAGCATTGCATGATACATGGTATGAACATGTTAAGATTATTGTGTGTGCTAAAATTGAAGGGTAGGTGAAAATTACTTTAGTATGCAAAGTTACATACAAGCTCGAGACATTAATGTGGCTCGCACAACTTACACTATTAAACGTAATGAATAAGAAGGAAATCTCCCAAAGATCGGTGAAGCGTACGTTTTACATAATAACTGTAGGTTTTGTGTCAGAAAAAAAGGCACTAGCCTCATCATTGCATTTGTTGTCTGAGGGCAATCAAATTCACTGAAGAAGAACGTAGTGTACTGTTGGTAAAAATATTGAGGTGTTATCCTTCCTACTCTTGGCCCACGGCAGTCCACTAATGTATGTTATCAAAAACGTATTGTATTTTTATGACCAGGTGTCTGAACTGACACCCATTTTATGTCAATTTGTAGAGTTCTTTAACCAACATTACTACTGTTAATGTTAACTTTTGTTTCACATGTCTTAAACATGTGTGTGTCGCATGTGTATAGCATTTTTATTTTCTGAGATATATCTTCGTGATGAACAAGATTTCTGTGTATGGTTTATTTTTATTTTCACACGTTTTGGTTCCATGTTTATGTTGTACACGTTTTACGTATGTCTGTGACGTTATCACCACGTGCAATGTGATTTGTGTTGCTCATGTACTGTTTATTTTTTTATCTTTGTTTATTTGCACGTTTCTTATATCTATTTATTAAGGGCAAAAGTCTGTGTAAACGGATGACTTGGTATGACACCTTAGGGCACAACTGACAACGTAGTATCCCCCACAAAGCCAACATTTGCGAGTCAAACGTTTGTGTTACTATTGGTGAGTAAGGATTTTTGTTTTCTTTTTGAAATGTGTGTGCGACGGGCCAAGTGAACGTATATGGCCACTCTGACGTGACTCGCGAACTTCCATATCAAGAGCTTAACAGTCATCCCAAGGAGCTGCGTAATATTTCTGCTAGTGGCCACTTTCGTCGACTCACAGCACCTCAAGCTCCGCACGAGGGGAAAGTCGGGCACTACACAGCAAGCGGCTGAGGCGTATTCTGCAGACACACACGGGGTAGCCCGGTAGGTACCCCAGCATTGCTTAAGAAAGGACGTATTGCGAAGGGTCTGGTTGGAAATGCAAAATGCGTAGATAACTGAGGAACCCCTACAGACACTGGAACGGAGCGTAGACACAAAGCACCAAAAATATGCACAGGACGGTGCTTGAAACTACAGATCGGTGGATGAAGCCAGCCTGTTTAAAAAAATTGTTTGCTGCACAGTGAGGAGGTTCTTACAAATCACGAACACCAGCATATTCTTAGACGAAAGCCAATCATGAGACTGACCAGGTCTCACGCAGAGATAGCCGTTGCAAAGAAGTGTTGTGTGGCTCCTTTCACAGCAACTAAAGAATGCAGCCTTGACAGTAAAAAACGTGAGAAAGACGCCGATTCCCGAATCACACACCAGCCCACGCAAGATTGGAAATTAATACATTTTACTGGGAAGTGTGATCATCGGACGGCGATTTAGCGGCTTTGCAAATTAGTCCGAGAGTGACGATGTCGAGAGGAGGAAAAATTCAACGAGTTAGTGAGCTTAGAGGGTGAGGAGAATGGAAGAGGACAGTCGCGGAGACAGCACGGAAGAAAGAAGACATATGTCCCCCGTCACCGTAATATCGCTGCTTCGGCTACGGGAACGCACGGCGACAACGCAGATACCTTACCTGGGCCTGGCCGTAAAGCAGCGGGTCGCCAGTGACAGCTGCCGACTCGCCGCCGCCGCTACGAGGCAACGCGCTGTACCGACCCGGAGTGGCCGGAGTCGTCACCGCACGACGAATCACTAAGAAGAATTGTGCGATGATCCATTCCTCCCGCCCCCCCCTCTCCTGCCCCTTAATAAATGAGTCGTGTCCTCTCCCTGCCAAATTGGTCCTGATATTTGTAATTCTTTTTTCTTTTCTTTAGTTCCGTCTTGTACGTAAAAGGTACTGACATAAATGCAGTTATTTAATGTTTCATTCACGTAAACAATCTGTTCCACTCGCTTATCAGTCCCTTAATCTCTTTACCTTTTGCTTTTCGGTTTCAACTAATTATTGATGTCACTTAATTACTGTTTCCCTACGTGGGGCAATATAATTAGTAATTGCATGTCATTTTATCCGAGAGATCAAAGAATTCTCCATTTACTACATATTTGGCGCCCAATGTCGGGCGATAAATTTGGACGCTATGTGGTATTGTAATTAGGCTGCATATGTGTTTGTATGTAGGCAGCGCTATGTAGCGCTCTGCATTAATAACTCTGACAGCGCTGTGTGCAGTCTGTAAGAGACTCTCTGGCTGGTCGGACTAGCAGGTGTAGGTGTGCAGCAAGCAGTGATGGAAGTTGTGAGTGAGTAGTCAGCACTGGTTAATAATTAGCAGTGTTGGAGGTTTGCAGTATTAGCGCGAGCGGACGGTCTGAATGTGTATCCGTCATCGAGATTTATTACTCATGATTATACAATTTTTTTCAACTGAAAGGTGAAAGGTGAAATCTGGTAGATTCATTGTTTGCTCTGCAACAAAATCTTCCCTTTGCTAACCACATGCCTATTACTAGTTAGAGTCTTCAGCAGTTAGAATCTTCTATTTAGCTGGCTTTATTGGTGTCTGCTGCATTCCTCTAGTTCGTGTAATGAAGATTTTCTGTGAGGTAAGTGACTTATGATATGTATGCGTTATTGTTAAGATTTCTTCTAATTCAGGGCCATTCTTTTGTATTAATTATTTGAAATCAGGTTATCATTTTTGAGCAGTCAGATTGCGTTGCGCTAGAATATTGTGGGTTAGTGTTGAGATGATAAGAATAAGTAAATAGAAAGTAGGCTCAGTACGTTCAGTTTCACTCAGCAGTTTCAGAATCAAATAATGTAGAAGAATGAGGTTTTCACTCTGCAGCGAAGTGTGCGCTGATATGAAACTTCCTGGCAGATTAAAACTGCGTGCCGGACCGAGACTCGGAACTCGGGACATATGCCTTTCGCGGGCACTTGCAGAGTGAGAACCTCATTCTGGAAACATCCCCCAGGCTGTGTCTAAGCCATGTCTCCGCAGTATCCTTTCTTTCAAGAGTGCTAGTTCTGCAAGGTTCGCAGGAGATCTTCCGTAAAGTTTGGAAGATAGGAGACGAGGTACTGGCGGAAGCAATTCTGTGAGGACGGGGCGTGAGTCGTGCTTGGGTAGCTCAGTGGGCGCTTGGGTAGCTCAGTGGGCCGGCACGGTAGCTCAGCGTGTTCGGTCAGAGAGCTGGTTGGCCCCTGTAATAAAAAACTGAGTTGAAGGATCAACGAACGAACTCAAACGGATGTCCTGTGACGTCCGCAACAAGCAAAACATAACGATCCAGAACGGAAAAAAAGTTGGTAGAGCACTTGCCCGCGAAGGGCAAAGGTCCCGAGTTCGAGTCTCGGTCCGTCACGCAGTTTTAATCTGCCAGGAAGGTTCAAATATTGTAGAAGTTTCACCCTCTCCCAGTAATTGCAATTTAAGAAAATATTCATTAAATAAAGAATTTTCAGTATCACAGTGACTTTTGAAAGATTTACTACGCTTTGGTTTGTAAATGATGAATCTTCCTTAAACAAAATGTTGCGTACATCGCCTGCAACATTTTTCACTTTTCGTAAATAACATTCGAAGAACTGTAACTAGTTTTGTAATCCATTACCATGAAGCTGTATGTGCAGCGAAATGTGAAGAAGATAAAATGGGACAGAATATAGTGCTCTCGCCGGCCGGGGTGGCCGAGCGGTTCTAGGCGCTTCAGCCTGGAACTGCGCGACCTCTGCGGTTCGAATCCAGCCTCGGACATGGATGTGTGTGATGTCCTTAGATTAGTTAGGTTTATGTAGTTCTAAGTTCTAGGGGACTGATGACCTCGGATGTTAAGTCCCATAGTGCTCAGAGCCATTTGAACCACTATAGTGCTCGCAGAACACTCGTTTGGTAAATCCCTCGTACGTCCAAAATGCCTCTGTCACCTTTGCATTGTGTATTAATGTGGCTGAAATGTCTGTTTCATTTCTTTAATCAGTTGCTCTGCTTCTTCCTTGGCGTATTTTATTCTCCACACTCCGAGATCCTAGATTTTTTTGTGTTGCAAAGACACATCTTGAGTCCCTGGCATGATCTGGTTACTCTTCGGAATATAAGAGCAGCGCTGTCCTAATAGTTTTCAATTTTTTGGTTGTCGTATACACCGAAGAGCCAAAGAAACTGATGCACCGGCCTAGTACCGTGTGGGGCCCTTGAGAGCATGCAGAAGTGCTACAGCACGACGTGGCATGGACTCGACTAATGTCTGAAGTAGTGCTGGAAGGAACTGACACCATGAATCTTGCACGGCTGTCCATAAATATGTAAGAGTACGAGGACTTCTCTTCTGAACAGCACGTTGTAAGGCATCCCAGATATGCTCAATAATGTTCACCTCTGGGGAATTTGGTGACAAGTGGAAGTTTTTAAACTCCGAAGAGTGTTCCTTGTAGCAGTTCTGAGGTGTGGGGTGTCGCATTATACTGCTGGAATTGCCCAAGTCCGTCGGAATGCACAATGGACATGAATGGATGCAGGTGATCAGACAGGATCCTAACGTACGTGTCACCTGTCGGCTTAGTATTAAAACGTATCAGGGGTCCCATATCACTCCAATTGCCCACCTCCCCACAGCATTTCAGAGTCTCCGCCAACTCGAACAGTCTCCACTTGAACAGTCCCATGCTGACATGCAGGGTCCATGGATTCATGAGGTTGTCTCCATACCCGTACACGTCCATCCACTCAATACAATTTGAAACGAGACTCGTCCGAGCAGGCAACATGTTTCCTGTCGTCAACAGTCCAATGTCGGTGCTGATGGACCCAGGCGAGCAGTAAACCTGTGTGTCGTGCAGTCATCAAAAGTACACGAGTGAGCCTTCGGTTCCGAAAGCCCATATCGATGTTGTTTTGTTAAATCGTTCGCACGCTGACACTTGTCGATGGCCCAACACTGAAATCTGAAGCCATTTGCGAAACGGTTGCACTTCTGTCACGTTAACGATTCTCTTTAGTCGTCGTTGGCCCTGTTCTTGCAGGATCTTCATCTGGCCGCAGCGATGTCGGAGATCTGATGTTTCACCGGGTTCCTAATATTCACGGTACACTCGTAAAATGGTCGAAAGGGAAAATATGCACTTCATCGCTACCTCGGAGATGCTGTGTCCCATTTCTCGTGCGCCAGCTATAACACCACGTTCAAACTCACTTAAATTTTGATAACCTGCCGTTGTAGCAAACAGTAACCGATCTAACAACTGAGCCAGACACTTGTTGTCTTACATAGGCGTTGCGACTGCAGCGCTGTATTCTGCCTGTTTGCATATCTCTGTATCTGAATACGGATGCCTATGCCAGTTTCTTTGGCGCTTCAGTGTATATGGGTTTTGAGCACAAAAGTAACCCCAAACATAAGAACCATCCCTGAGTTACATGTTTGCTTACATCTGGTATTAAAGGCAGATCTTTGTGGAACATCTACTGACAACGGGGCAGTAGTTTGTGGCGCTATTATCTTGATGCTATTTAAGCAAATTGCAACGGGGTGGGTGGTAACTCCTCATCCGCAACAGTTCGAACCATCTTCCTCGATATGTTTCTTTGTCCCTTCGCTCTGCATTGGTAGATGCCGACAAAAGCAACGCTGAAGAAAACTCGATTGATTACCTGCCAAACAAAGACCAAATAACTCAGGTTTGCAGGCAGCATCTGAAACTTCGTAAAAATATCGTGTGACAGAGATACTACAATCAACTTGCATTAAATTGTTTCAAAGTTCACTTAATTAGGCTTTATTGCCTCCAAAACAAGTAGTAAATTTGCTGCCAGACTATTACTGGTGAAAGTTTGTTTCTGTTTTAAGTACATAGTTTCTCACGAAAGCAGTCAGAAGTTTTCCACTTCGACCCGAATAATTTGCACGTCCTATAAATTCATTCACAGATGGTCGCAAGTTACTATATCAAGTCGTTAGGTGAGCTTCTTAGAAAGAAGTGCCCACCACTATGTCTCGTGATATTTAAAAAAGACGATAGGGGAGTTGAAGTTCGAGCAGAAGTTCACACGTAAATAAATTCATTAAAAATTTTGCAGACTTTCACCACGATGTTTCTAAACTAAAGCTGCTTTACAATTCCGATAACGGGAGCGACAGAACGTAAGATTTCTTTCATCTTAACAAAAATTAGCGAGCAGCGGTTTCACATCGCTCTGTACAATCTGATGGTTCATGAGCTACTCCTCGACAAATAGAATTGTATCACAGACCACAGCACAAAGCGCGGGAAATAATTGATTCCTTTCGGTTGATGATTTAGGCAGCCAATCGGAATAGTTCAAAAATGGTTCAAATGGCTCTGAGCACTATGAGACTTTTCTGAGGTCATCAGTCCCCTAGAACTTAGAACTACTTATACCTAACTAACCTAAGGACATCACACACATCCATGCCCGAGGCAGGATTCGAACCTGCGACCGTAGCGGTTGCGCGGATCCAGACTGTAGCGCCTAGAACCGCTCGGCCACCCAGGTCGGCGAATAGTTCCAGCCCTCAAATACTCGCGGTAATCCGAAAGTCATCCAATAGAATAACACAACACATTTTATAGAATAAACTTTGTAGTTACGAAACCAAATGTAATTTTAATAAAACAAACTACGGATTGAAACTTCCTGGCAGATTAAAACTATGTGCCCGACCGAGATTCGAACTGAATGTCGGTCGGGCACACAGTTTTAATCTGCCAGGAAGTTTTAATGTCAGCGCACACTACGCTGCAGAGTGGAAATCTCATTCTGGAAAGTACGGATTGTCCACAGAAATGATACACTAATTGATTTTACATCTAACTTTTCTTCTAGCTGCCTTTATACAAAAGCATGTACACTAGAACCCTCGCTAAATACGCCACATGATTCCAGATTGCACAAGGTTTTCCCCATGCGTATATTTTACATAGTTCTCGATACAATAAAACATTCAAACTTTACGTATGTCATATATGTACCGTCTCATTCTCTCCACAAAACTCACTCAACAAGACATAGTTAAATAACAATTTTTGTAAGGGGTTACTATTACATCAGAAATCTGTTGTAATGAAAGTAAAAAAATTCTGGAAATATAACTAAATCCTTTCAATTATAGTTTCAACTGATGTTATAAATGAATGCAATCCATAACTCAGTTTCGTAGAAGTAACAAGTTAATTTCAGATTGTAGGTAAAACTTCGTGTTTCGAAAAGTATTGGAGATACTGAACTGAGATTTTTACGGTATAATTGTAGACTATTATCAGTACAAGTCTGTATTCGGTGTATGAAAAAGATATAAAAATATTTAATAGTATTCATTAGAAAAAAGGACACACTTCAGGATCACTTACTCAGCTACAAGGTAAAAGACTCGGATTAATTTGCTACCTCACGCAGTCTCATACGTCTTATGTCGAAGTTCTATTAGAAGCTTCTTTCAACTTATAACAGAAAATAGTATAAATTTCCTCTAGAAAACAATTGGGCGATCATAAATGATAAAATTTACTTGCGAACCTCAGGAAATTCGCCGTATTGTCCGCTATACCTTGTTTAAAACCGCACCTCGGTATATATACATATATATTCATTCTGCGTATATTCGAAGCGGACTGTCTTAGCTGCCTCACCTTGTATACCTGCAGAAATTTGCAGTATTTTATTATCTTTGCTGTCAGTATTTTTAATCATATACTTGTTGCGAAAACATTGGAACAACGATTGTATGCAATCGTGTTTTGCAGGTGAGGGACCTTAATGGGTTGTAGAGAAAACACGCCTCCTTATTTTAAAATCATTTATATTCGCTGTTAGCCTTCGGGCTGAAATACTTCCCTTGGTAATTTGTGTGCGCGTGTGTTTGTGTGTGTGTTTGCTGTCACAAAACTTCTGCAATATATTGGACTGTTGTCCGGAGTTAATATCGATGTAAATATGTTACTGCTATGTCATTTTTCAGGAGAATGTTCTGCAGTTCCAATTGTTGTTTCCGTACAGCTTCTTCGGTCATTCAAACATGTAAAGCTGATGCATGATTTAGATTGCTTTATTTCGTTAATAACGCTGACAGCTGTACTAACATATCCTGACATTTAACTCAATGAATACAAGTCTCGTGATCAATTGTGTACATGAAGCTGCCATGGAGGAAATATATCTGCTCACATGTGGTTACACCAGACTGAATTACTTGTCATGATATACTATGTGTCGGATCTTCACTACTGTGTGATGTGTAAACTATAAAGAAAATTATGATGAAAACTGAACTCATTACTAAAAAGTGCCAATATGATGGCTGTCTTTTGCCGATAGTGAATGTTTATTCCAGTGAATGTAACATTGGCAGCATACCAATGGAAAATAAGAGAGTAAATTCGAACCATTTTAAATTTTTGGATCTGACATAGCTAAGACAAGATGTAATTGCCATACCCTCTTGAAAATTTGTAGATTGTTGCAAACGATTACTGACGGCTCAAAACTTCTCGAGAGCAGTTTATAACAAGTGTCATCCTGTACGAAGTCTTTCGTAAAATATCAAGCAGTTCTCCATGGTGTCAAATATGTTGAAGTGGGAAGTAACTCCTGAGGAAACGTCGCCGTTGACTTCACCAATTACCTTTTGTTTAATCCGACCAATCCGATTTCTGCTGCTCCAAAATTTCCCTGTTGTCTTCGAACGCCTACCACAGCACTTCGCCTTACGTATTTGTCCACAATCCTTCTAAATTTATAATTTTCGCTCTCTTTTCTCCAACACTGTACACGTTCGAAATTTCTACACTTCCTAAAAACTGACACCAACCACCCTGTCGTTTCACTACTATACATGTACTCTGTCGCGCCTGACCAACGCAGCCCCTGAGTAATTTACCTACACACCTTCCGTATCGTATCCCAACGCAACTTAGACCCCTTCCCTTACCTAACCAATAAATCCGCCCAGATATTTACCCATCCATCCACCTTTAACACAGCACTCCTCTTACTCTCTTCTCGGGGCTCTATTCACCCCAGAATCTCCTCTTGGTTCGGTATTCTCCTCCGAAACCTTTACTTTGCCATTCTACATAATTTCGAAAACATTCTCATTTCAACCACACAACTCACCTGTTGGTTATCTATACATATCATAAATGACAGTCTCTTGCCGCGCTTTTTTGGTCTGATGTGAAGGCTAATCTCAGGAGCTACTCTACCCAACTACTGCAGGGATTTTGATACAATAATAGTAGAATCATTCACGAGAAGGTTTGCGTATACCATGATAAATCGTGCGGTCGTAAGTATTTAGCACTACGCGAGAGAAGCAGGGGCTGGTGACCCGCCAGTGTACCCGAGAGCGGTAACGCGCTGCTTCCTGGACTAGGGTCGGCGCGCCGGCCCCGGATCGAATCCGCCAGGCAGATTAACGACGAGGGCCAGCCTGCATGTGGTTTTTAGGCGGTTTTCCACATCCCACTAGGTGAATACCGGGCTGGTCCCCACGTTCCGCCTCAGTTACACGTGTCGCAGGCATTTGAAACACGTCCGGACTATTTCACCATTTACACCAGACGCAGACAGTTGGGGTACACTGATTATGTCCTGGAGGGTACAGGGTGGCGGCAGGAAGGGCATCCGGCCATCCCTGACACTAACACTGCCAAATCCGTTGTAACCACGCCGACCCTGCGATCGCTGTGGGACTATGGCGTAAGAGAAAGAGAGAAAGAAAGAGAAGCAGGGGCTGGTCGCTGGTTTCCTGTAGTTTCAATTAAGGGAAGTGCTCCATTTTACTAATAGTATCGCCAATTGATTGTATTTTAAGGAAAGACAATCAAATTTTATCTAAAACTTCCGATCTACCACCGCTCATTTCAGTGCTCTTAAAAACGTGTACATATTTCATAGTTTGGTGTCTGTGTATGTTGCAGAAGCTATTGGATGGAGAGCAGCAACTTGCCGTAAATTGGCCCATTCTCACCCTCGAGATGAGGGAAGGAAATAACAGTACAGAAAGAGAACATATGCCTTGCTTTATTTAAGAAGATTGGCAACCACAACGAAACCACTTTCCCCCAGGTGTGGCGAGCTGTCAAAAATTTTCTCGCAGTAGCCCGCAATACAGGATAAGTAACAGGTATGTGTCTCCGAAGCCAGAATTGCTGATATCATTTTCAAAGACATACCTCAAGTTCTCCGTTAGTGTTTATTCCAACCTATTCTTGTAATACGGCTCCATTTCTTTAGCGTCGCTGTGTGGACCGACAATCCAGTGCGATATCTCCACAAACCTAAATTCAAAGTCTGACTAAAGGATATTTAAATATTGAATGTAGGTTGAATCGTCATCATCCTGCCACAACCTGTAAGATCATGTGTAACAAATTGGGAAATTGCGAAAATTCGCGCCCATTTGCTTCACTAATGTAATTAGTGATAAGGGATCGCGTTTTCCAGGAAATGATCAAAACGTTAAATATTGATTCACATCTATTGTGACTCATCACAATTCTTCGCGGATATTTTTGTCCATAATAAAACGAATATATCCCTGTAATAATCCTTCATTACCTGATAAAGTTGACTCGTCTTGTTGTGTGGAGGAATGGATCGTTTGGAGATAATTACACAAGATGCTCTCAACATCATAACTTATTTCATCAGTATACCTTTTAATTCTATTGTTTATAAAAGGAATTCTTTTGAGTATATCATAGTCAGGTCTGTGTTGATACTATTTACGTTTAAGGAAGTCTTCACTCGTCAGCAATTATCCTGTATTCCCAATGCCAGCATTCACGATCGTGGCGGTCTTCCTCTTTCAGAACTCTCTTCCTCATTATTCAAGGAACTTCCGTTCTGCACGTTAAACTCGGCCGTCTACGCTTCCTCCTTCCCGGCAGCGACCATTCCTGGACCACTTTTAACCATCATCCTTGTCCCAGTCGCCGTTCATGGCCATACAAATGAAGAGTTGTAGTCTCAATTCATTGCCCGACTGGTTGTTCCATATACATTATCTCCCTAATTTCCTCCTTTCTTCTCCTTTCTGTTCTGGATATCCTGACTGCCCTACGTGTTCCATCCATCTCTACTGCCTGTACTCTGCTGCTCCCCCAGGGTCCATCCTTCTTCATTGTCTCTTAGTATACTTTCAACGAGCGTTTATGGCATCTTTTATTTATTTCTTCTGATATTGACCAGCTCCACAGAAATCCATTTACCGTTTGAATTGCTCCTCTTGTCTACTGGATCCTGCAATCCACAGCTGCTTCACAGATTCCTGAGGAATAGATAAACGATCCTAAGTATTTAAACTTATTGTATAGACCAGGTTTTAAATTTTCTTCAAAGGATGGAAAAATTAACTAGTCTCCGATGGTATGTGGTTGTCCATATTTTGCTATAAGAAGCGGATATTGTGAGGCGCCTGCAAACTATCATCACTGAAACAAACATACTGTCCACTGTGGGTATCTATTGAACGTTTTCTTTAATTAATTGAAAGTATTTCAAGTATTTACCTATTTTAGTTCCAGGGGCAGATGTGGACTCTGACCACAATCTATTGGTTATGAACTGTAGATTAAAACTGAAGAAACTGCAAAAAGGTGGGTATTTAAGGAGATGGGACCTGGATAAACTGACAAAGCCAGAGGTTGTACACAGTTTCAGGTAGAGCATAAGGGAACAATTGACAGGAATGGGGGAAAGAATTACAGTAGAAGAAGAATGGGTAGCTTTGAGAGATGAAATAGTGAAAGCAGCAGAGGATCAAGTAGGTAAAAAGACGAGGGCTAGTAGAAATCCTTGGCTAATAGAAGAGATATTGAATTTAATAGATGAAAGGAGAAAATACAAAAATGCAATAAATGAAGAAGGCAAAAACGAATACAAACGTCTCAAAAATGAGATCGACAGGAACTGCAAAATGGCTAAGCCGAGATGGCTAGAGGACAAATGTACGGATGTAGAGGCGTATATCACTAGGGGTAAGATAGATACTGCCTAAGGAAAATTAAAGAGACCTTTGGAGAAAAAAGAGCCACTTGTATGAATATCAAGAGCTCAGATGGAAACCCAGTTCAAAGTAAAGAAGGGAAAGCAGGAAGACGGAAGGAGCGGCTCAAATGGCTCTGAGCACTATCCGATTTAACTTTTGAGGTCATCAGTCAACTAGAACTTAGAACTAATTAAACCTAACTAACCTAAGGACATCACACACATCCATGCCCGAGGCAGGATACGAACCTGCAACCGTAGCGGTCGCTCGGCTCCAGACTGTAGCGCCTAGAACCGCACGGCCACTCCGGCCGGCTGTGGGAGCAGTATATAGAGGGTCTATATAAAGGTGATGTTCTTGAGGACAGTATTATGGAAATGGAAGAGGATGCAGACGAAGATGAAATGGGAGATATGATACTGCGTGAAGAGTTTGACAGAGCACTGAAAGACCTAAGTCAAAACAAGGCCCCGGGAGCAGACAACATTCCATTAGAACTACTGATAGCCTTGGAAGAGCCAGCCCTGACAAAACTCTACCATCTGGTGAGAAAGATGTACGAGACAGGCGAAATACCATCAGACTTCAAGAAGAATATAATAATTATAATCCCAAAGAAAGCAGGTGTTGACAGATGTGATAATTACCGAACTATCAGTTTAATAAGCCACGGCTGCAAAATACTAACACGAATGCTTTACAGACGAATGGGAAAACTAGTAGAAGCCGACCTCGGGGAAGATCAGTTTGGATTCCGTAGAAATGTTGCAACACGTGACGCAATATTGACCCTACGACTTATCTTAGAAAATAGATTAAGGAAAGGCAAATCTACGTTTCTAGCATCTGTAGACTTAGAGAAAGCTTTTGACAACGGTGACTGCAATACTCTCTTTCAAATTCTGAAGGTGGCAGGGGTAAAACACTGGGATCGAAAGGCTATTTACAATTTGTACAGAAACCAGATGGCAGTTATGAGAGTCGAGGGGCATGAAATGCAAGCAGTGATTGGGAAGGGAGTGAGACAGGGTTGTAACCTATCCCCGATGTCATTGAATCTGTATATTGAGGAACCAGTAAAGGAAACAAAAGAAAAATTCGGAGTAGGAATTAAAATCCATGGAGAAGAAATAAAAACTTTCAGGTCCGCCGATGACATTGGAATTCTGTCAGAGACAGCAAAAGACCTGGAAGAGCACCTGAACGGAATGGATGGTCTCTTGAAAGGAGGATATAAGATGAACATCAACAAAAGCCAAACAAGGATAATGGAATGTAGTGGAATTAAATCGGGTGATAGTGAGGGAATTAGATTAGGAAATGAGACGCTTAAAGTTTTGCTATTTGAGGAGCAAAATATCTGCTGATGGTCGAAGTAGAAAATGTTCCAATGTGTGTGAAATCTTATGGACTTAACTGCTAAGGTCATCAGTCCCTAAGCTTACACGCTACTTAACCTAAATTATCCTAAGAACAAGACCACACACCCATGTCCCAGAGAGGACTCGAACCTCCGCCGGGATCAGCCGCATAGTCCATGACTGCAGCGCCCCAGACCGCTCGGCTAATCCCGCGCGAAGTAGAGAGGATATGAAATGTAGGCTGGCAATGGCAAGGAAACCGTCTCTGAAGAAGAAAAATTTGTTAACATCAAGTCTAGATTTAAGTGTCAGGAAGTCGTTTCTGAAAGTATTTGTATGGAGTGTAGCCATGTATGGAAGTGAAACGTGGACAATAAATAGTTTAGACAAGACGAGAATATAAGCATTCGAAATGTGGTGCTACAGAAGAATGCTGAAGATTACATGAGTAGATTACATAACTAATGAGGAGGTAATGAATAGAGTTGGGGAGAAGAGAAATTTGTTGCACGACTAAAAGGAGGGATTGCTTGGTAGGTTATATTCTGAGGCATCATTGGATCACCATTTTAGTATTGGAGGGCAGCGAGGAGGGTAAAAATCGTAGAGGGAGACCAAGAGATGAATGTACTAAACAGATTCAGAAGGATCTCGGTTGCAGTAGGTACTGGGAAATGAAGAAGCTTGCACAGGATAGAGTAGCATGGAGAGCTGCATCAAACCAGTCTCTGGACTGAAGACCACAACAACAAACAACCTATGTTATCACGGTGGGACATTACGAGATGATTTCCCAGCTTGGATTATTTCATAACATCGTAGCTTAAAACTTCATATCATAAAACACACATAGATAATCATTTGTCCAACAGTGCTGGAATGAAGCCGAACTTCAAATAGTCACACTCTATTGTAAATATTTCTTTTTAGAATCTGATATGTTAGTATCAGTTATCTGTAAACAAAAATTAAACTCTTCATGTATATATGAAAAGACATCGCAGTCAGAAGTAACCGTCTCAATATCAAATTAAGATCGGCGCATCTCTGCACTATCGAAGGAACTACATAAAAGAAATTTGATAAAAAAAATTATTTGCTAACTTCTGTCCAGCACTGCCGAACAACATAACAGTCTTTCACTTTCATTTTGTATGTTACCTAACTATATTCTGTTCTGAAAGAGATGAACGAGGGCTTCTTAGCTCTGTATCTATAGAAGTTAGTAGAGGTCAATCTACTTCGGCCCATTCATGTATCGTGTCCGTCCTCTGCCAACCTCAGCCATTTAACACAGAACCTTGCGCATGTAGCCTCTGCGAAGTGATTCTTTTGTCGCAAAGTTATACATCTCTCTTTCGACTCCTCGGATGAGGGGAAGGGGTAGTACTTTACGGAGCGGAGCGAGAAAAATACATAATAATGCCACTGAATGTTGAGAACAGCTGTGTGAAAATAAACAGTTGCTCCACCGTCTCTCTTAGCCAATGAGACGAACAGGAACTTTCACAGGACCAGTCTTCAGCTCTGCGAGAAGAATTCTGAATTTTGGTTGCGACCTGCCAAAATGGGACTCACTATCATGGATCACTATTTACGCCTAACATACCGCTAACTTTTTCGCTAACATGCGCCCCTTGCAGGGTGGAGTCGATATAGACCACTTTGACAATCACTGGTTTAGATGGAGGCTTTATTTGGCATTACTGGGCTGTTTCAAGAATGTATTAGTATTCAATTGCGTTATCAAAGACATCTGCACGTCGAAATATAAAAAGATGTAACGTCGAATTGGTTGTAGCTTTTCTCAAAAACGTAGTGCATTAGTAATTTGTAGCATCATTCCCTGTTGGAAATCCTTCCTCTCCACTACGAAGTAACCTGGTATTTCTGAAAAGACCTTGACTCTAAAATGGGACAGAATTCATAGAGACCGGTCTACCTACAGAATACAAAGCAAGAATAAAAAGTCAAACATAGAGTCAGCTGCCTCTTGTTAACGGCCAAGAAGATTGCGGACGGAACTTCCTGGAGGTATAGCAGGGGTGAGCAACATTTCTGCTCACGGGCCACGTCCGAGCCTGAGTGCCAAAGCACTCAGCCGCATTACACATCTCCCCCCCCCCCTTCCACCATACCGCGAGGAGGGGAAAGAGGGGAAAACAGATAATGCCCCGCATTTAAATGTCAGTACAGTCTCGTACTGCATACTACTTCCTTATGTTTCACATTTCACAACAACGTAGATCACAAGAAAAAACACGTTTTCAGTATTAATTAATTCTTTTTAGCGCGCTGAAGACATAACACAATTTTTATCTGGTACAAAGTATCGGCAGACAAACAGGTACTAAGTTTCCACGTACTCATAACTTATTTAGTTTTATAATCGGAAAAAGGTCTTTCGCACAAATATGCCGATCGCAATATTGTAGCAATTTTACAACCTCATTAAGGAGACTTGGAAAATCTACCTGAGAAAAGCAATGTAGACGTCCTGTATAGTTTTAACGTAAAACGATTTATAATGAAAACTGGAATTACTTTGTATGTCATGAGTTACACCTGCACTTGCACAGGGGCGCTGTCAACTGAAATGGCAAACGATCTCTAAAACAGATGTAAGATTGACAGTGTCCTCATCGTAATTCTTGCAAACCTCGCGCTTTCCTTAACACCAGTGATCTTAGAGAACTGCATTGTTTCGTCAAAATGTATCTCTTCTACAGTGTGATTTTCTTTTTAAATGCATCCCCATCATAACAGAAAGAAGTTATCTTCCAATCTCTTACTTATGAGCAGTCAAGTCCACTTAAAATGCAATGTCTGCAAACCATTTATGATGGTCTAGTTTTCATTCCTCTACTTTTTTTTTCCTTCATAAACTCAACAATAGTTCGATTTAAATCAAAAAATTGTTCCAGGCATACACCTTGACTTAACCAACGTACTTTGCACTGATATATGAAGTCTTCGTGCACTTCGTTCATTTGTATTGAAAACTGTTGCAGCTGAAAATGGAGTAATGGCTGCGACTTTACTAACCTTACCATTGGTTAGTTTCTTCATTTGCACCATGCCTGCAAGTTGAGCACAATGTGCTTCTTGATGTACAGGACAATAAATCCCATCTGTCTATCGTTGAAATTCTTTGCACTTTCATGGTCATTTAAGGTTTAAATTGTTTCTGTGTGGTACGGTAATGTCGAAGCAGTACCTGTCGCCAATGCGAACTGAGAATTCTCGTTTTTCTCTTCTGTCATTCCCATTTATTTTAAAGGGTTCTGACGACAGATGGTGGAGTGCCTCATTGGAACGTCCTTCTACGTCTACATCTACATCCATACTCCGCAAGCCACCTGACGGTGTGTGGCGGAGGGTACCTTGAGTACCTCTATCGGTTCTCCCTTCTACTCCGGTCTCGTATTGTTCGTGGAAAGTAGGATTGTCAGTATGCCTTTGTGTGGGCTCTAATCTCTCTCTGATTTTATCCTCATGGTCTCTTCGCGAGATATACGTAGGAGGGAGCAATATACTGCTTGACTCCTCGGTAAAGGTATGTTCTCGAAACTTCAACAAAAGCCCGTACCGAGCTACAGAGCGTCTCTCCTGCAGAGTCTTCCACTGGAGTTTATCTGTCATCTCCGTAACTCTTTCGCAATTACTAAATGATCCTGTAACGGAGCGCGCTGCTGTCCGTTGGATCTTCTCTATCCCTTCTATCAACTCTGTCTGGTACGGATCCCACACAAGCCAGCCGAGGTGGACGAGCGGTTCTAGACGCTACAGTCTCGAACCGCGTGACCGCTACAGTCGCAAGTTCGAATCCTGCCTCGGGCATGGATGTGTGTGATGTCCTTAGGTTAGTTTGGTTTAAGTAGTTCTAAGTTCTAGGGGACCGATGACCTCAGAAGTTAAGTCCCATAGTGCTCAGAGCCATTTTAACCATTTTCGATCCCACACAGTTCAGCAGTATTCTGCAATGGGCGAACAAGCGTACTGTAACCTACTTCCTTTGTTTTCGGATTGCATTTCCTTAGGATTCTTCCAATGAAACGCAGTCTGGCATCTGCTTTACCGACGATCAACTTTATATGATCATTCCATTTTAAATCACTCCTATGGCGTACTCCCAGGTAATTTATGGAATTTACTGCCCGCATCTCGTGGTCGTGCGGTAGCGTTCTCGCTTCCCACGCCCGGGTTCCCGGGTTCGATTCCCGGCGGGGTCAGGGATTTTCTCTGCCTCGTGATGGCTGGGTGTTGTGTGCTGTCCTTAGGTTAGTTAGGTTTAAATAGTTCTGAGTTCTATGGGACTTATGACCACAGCAGTGGAGTCCCATAGTGCTCAGAGCCATTTGAACCATTTTTTTTTTTTTTTTTGGAATTTACTGCTTCCAGTTGCTGACCTTCTATATTGTAGCTAAATGATAAGGGATCTTTCTTTCTATGTATTCGCAGCACATTACACTTGTCTACTTTGAGATTCAATTGCCATTCCCTGCACCATGCGTCAATTCGCTGCAGATCCTCCTGCATTTCAGTACGATTTTCCATTGTTACCACCTCTCGATATACCACAGCATCATCCGCAAAAAGCCTCAGTGAACTTCCGATGTCATCCACAAGGTCATTTATGTATATTGTGAATAGCAACGGTCCTACGACACTACCCTGCGGCACACCTGAAATCACTCTTACTTCGGAAGACTTCTCTGCATTAAGAATGACATGATGCGTTCTGTTATCTAGGAACTCTTCAATCCAATCACACAATTGGTCTGATAGTCCATATGCTCTTACTTTGTTCATTAAACGACTGTGGGGAACTGTATCGAACGCCTTGCGGAAGTCAAGAAACACGGCATCTACCTGGGAACCCATATCTATGGCCTCCTGAATCTCGTGGACGAATAGTGCGAGCTGGGTTTCACACGATCGTCTTTTTCGAAACCCATGCTGATTCCTACAGAGTAAATTTCTAGTCTCCAGAAAAGTCATTATACTCGAACATAATACGTGTTCGAAAATTCTACAATTGATCGACGTTAGAGATGTAGGTCATACCACGAACAAATAGCCAAGGGTAAACAGCGCTCACACCGCGATTCTGCCGAACTCAGAGAGTTGTGCCGGCCGCAGAATCTCGCCCTACAATGCTAAATCAGATGTCGTGTAGTTTCGGTACTTCCGAGAAGGACCGAGAAAAGCCGAGTGACAGGCAGAACCCTGGCCCGCCGGCCGCCCGCACACTCTTTTTGTTTGTCACGCTGAAGATTGTCACGCCGTGGCAGGCCCCAATGTATAGGCTCCTGATGCGGATGGAAGCCCGAGATTTCATCCATGCGTGTTTGATTCTGCCATACGGGTAGCAAAAACAACTGTCTTTGGTATTAGGTTCATTTATACTTTCACAACACAGGGACTAAAAAAGCTCGATTTCCATACTGAACGCCGAATCAAGCAAGCTTCGGACATAATAGACAGTAAATGCTCGATTGTGAAGCCACGGGTAGAAAATCAGCGACATAAACTGTATTTCATAAATTTTTCAGGCCGAGCGAGGTGGCGCAGTGGTTAGCACACTGGACTCGCATTCAGGAGGACGACGGTTCAATCCCGCGTCCGGCCATCCTGATTTAGGTTTTCCGTGATTTCCCTAAATCATTCCAGGCAAATGCCGGGATGGTTCCTTTGAAAGGGCACGGCCGACTTCCTACCTCGTCCTTCCCTAATCCGATGAGACCGATGACCTCGCTGTTTGGTCTCTTCCCCCCAAACAATCCAATCCAATCCAAAAAAATTTCAGAACAAAATATGCTCTTAAATTTGAATTGCCCTTTCATAAATTTATCCTGTTACAGCTGTCGATTCACAATGGCGCAATAGGCCTAAATCGAGTTTGTGAAGTCAAGGAGGAATATGTTGAAATTTCTAAAATACAACAAGCTGTGTCTATAAATGACCAGAAAGTCATGAAAAGTGCTTAAATCTGATCGGCGATAGTGTGGGAGAGCGAAGAGTGGTTGCCAGAAAACTGAAACCACCAATAAAATCTTTTAATAACGAATACCTAATTTTTAGGGATGAACTACCCTAACTTTCCGAACACGCTCTGTGTACTAGTTTTCATCTTCAAAGCTATAAATTTTGTTACTTTTTTTTTGTACAACATAAGGAACAGAAGAAGAATGAGACAAAAAAATGTGTAATGAAACGTAGTACTATGCCTCGGTGAGGAGAGAGACTTTTTGATAGTTATGTTCTGTGGAACAACGTATTCGGCAGCGGTTGTAAAATAACCGTTAAATGATTCCCTGAAGAGCTGTATGAGTTTTTAGAACAGATGAAAGCGAGAGGGAGAAATGAAGACGTCATGTATCCAGTTGTCACATAAGCTGCAACTGTATTCATTGAATGACATCGTTTTACTCAATAAATTTACGATTTGCAAATAAAATATCAAAGAATTGCTCAGTGGCAGACGTTGTCTGGTCGCTTCTGACGTCACTGCCAAGTGATTGCTATGGGCAAGACAGATGCGTCGCGGAAACCGATATTTGATTTCATTTTCCCCAAAAACAATCACAATGCCTTCCATCTTCGATGGAAGGTTTATTAACAGCGATTTTTTTTTTATTCATGCTGAAGCATCAAACTTCAGCATACAGGATATAAATATACAAATACACAATGACATTATACGCGATAAACAAGGGTTGGGATAAGTTTCAGGGAAAACACATGGAAGGTGGAACCACATATTTCGCCATTTGTCATTTCAAGGAATACGCGTTATTGCTTAATATTATTATGATTACAAATTAAAAACTTTGTCGAAAAATGAATAACAACGCTCACAATAATTTAAAGAACATGAACAGCATGAATTCATTAATAAAAACAATTTATACAATTAAGAACAGGACTTAAAACCAGGAATATATTTAAGCCACCGAATACAAGAAGTAAATCACACTAACTAGGTGTGACTGCAAGCCGGTTCAACAAACCAAGTTTTATCAGTAAAATGAATTAGAAATGACTGCCACTAAAAGTACTAACAAATCCCAAGCATGGGAAAAATTTTAAACAAGTAGATAACACCGACCCAACATACAGAAAGGGTAGCAAGTCACACCACTGATTGTGGCTGCTGGAAAGCCCTTAACAATTTATAAATCGTAATAAAATCCCTTGAGCAATAAAATACACAATACTCCAAAATACAGTAAAAGCTGGGCAGGATACAGCAAACGCTGGGAAGATGTACAATTTAAATCTGACTCCCAGGTGGTACTTATCAGCAGAAACATTAATAATGACCTTCAAACAAAAGCAAAATCCCACAACATACAAGGAAAGCTGGAAATGCACACAATTTAAATGTGACTCCCAACCAGCAAAGACCAGCGCAAACATTAGTAATGACCCTTAAATAAATATACAGTCCCTCAAAGTACAAGAAATGTGGCAAATTACAGGAACCAGTTATCACAGCAAACTGGCTTCAACCACGCAAGTTTGACAATGAATGGAGCTAATTACTGTGGATAAAAAACTTAACAGTTCATACTCGTTAAAACTTATCACACTCCAGAACTAGCAAAATAGCACCTGCAAGATTTAAACAAGTTGCTAAAGGGTAAATATAGCCACAAGGAACTTCGGACTTACAAATCACACATTAAGGCTTGTGTGCTTGCTCAGCTGTCAATATTTGAATAGAGGAAGGGTTCCGGAACTAACTGGGCGCAGTACATCGTGGCACGTACAAAACGATGAAATTTGCTGAATTTGAGCTAGCGCGAGGCAGCTGATAGAGGAGCCTGGCTGCGGGCATACCTACACGTCGTGTGAAGACTGAAGCGTCGCCACAGTGGTAATAAAACACGGGTCTGCTCCGGGCCCAGGGAACAGGAACGCGTCGTCAGCTTCCAGAACTGCCTTGCCAACACACATCAGAAAGGGAACAGTAATCTGCTCAAATAACAATATCTAAGATGTAGGGAATATTAACTTATTGCGGGAGTGGCTGCACATACAAGTCACGAGCTTGACACTCCTTAATATTGCATGAATTCTGACGACCTGAACTACAACCCCCTGCAAATACAAATACCAGGGAACACCTTCTTTCAACAGTGCATTGCCTTTGACTCAGACTATATTGCAGTGCCAATTACATCAACTCATTTTACAACAGAGAGTATTCATACGCTTGAAGTGAATGTGATCTGGAACAAAAAGATGAAAATCTGTTACATTATCTGATGGCCATCCACACAATGATTCGGGGGCGCAATGTCTAATTCAACATTAACACGGAGGTGGGCTAACAGTAATGAGCCGTGTCTTTTATTACTTGACATCTTGTCTTTGCGGTACTGCCGTCCCGTTTCTTATTCGATTTACTGGCGTCACTAAGTTGCTGATTTGCCTGCATGGGAGTGGCATCAGCAGCGCTTATCGATAAGAGTACTGTCGTACTATCTTTGGAACGACCGCTAGTATTTCCTGGTCGTCGTGTGTCGAGAGTTCAGCCGGAACGGAGCAGCAGTGAGGTCTGGACAGCCATGACTCGCCCACCGAGCGAGCCGGCGCAGTGGTTAGCCACTGGACTCGCATTCGGGAGGACGACGGTTCAATCCCGCGTCCGGCCATCCTGATTTAGGTTTTCCGTGATTTTCCTAAATCGCTCCAGGCAAATGCCGGGATGGTTCCTTTCAAAGGGCACGGCCGACTTCCTTCCCCGTCCTTCCCTAATCCGATGAGACCGATGACCTCGCTGTCTGGTCTCCTTCCCCAAAAACAACCAACCATGGCTATCCCAACCGTTGCCGACACACATGACTTCAGTGGGGACGACCTCGGTTGCTCGTTCGGTCGGTCGTCTCATCGGACGACGTGTATTTGGTCGCCGACTGCTTCTGGATTCTCCGTGAGTCGACTTGTGATTCGTCCTTGTTGTTCCACAGTCATTGGTTTTAGTATTTTTCGAGTTGTTTGTGGAAGTGTTTTCGTGGAACCGTGTGTAGTTTGTGTGGTTCTGACTGAGCAGCTGTTTTAATGTTGTCTGCGTCTTGCATGCAGTCGTTCGGTTGGGACAGAGCAGCGAGGAAGCCTCCGCGGCGTGAGGTCAGGCCGGGTCAGATTGTGAGGCGCTAGCTGCGAGAGATACAAAGCTGTTATGAAACCTCAACTGCTGCGACATCTCTTTGTTCATTGCTGGTGGTTGCTTCCTGGCCTGTTCCGGTTAGCAGTAATGTATGGTGTGTTCAAGTCGACGAAATTTTGCAGCCATCTTCCTGTATGGTCTTTAACTCTTAAACTGGTTGTTACTTATCAGTGAAGTGCACCAGCAGTATTTTCTGCCTTGTGGCAGTTAACACCCCAGTTACCTGCCCTGGTCGTTAGCGTAGTTTTCCGACAGTGTGTTTTTCCTCACCATGCTGGTGCTGTCCAGCACGGCGTATAGTTCAACAGACCTTTTGTTGTTTGTTCATTTTTTTTAAGTGTGGTTATTGTGCATTGGCTGTTTTTAGACGCCAATTCTGAAGACGTGGTGCTGCTGGTATCTTCAAACTTGGATGATATTTTCCATTGTCGTACCATTGCTCAGGCGGAAGGGAATTGATTAGGTTGTTGGTCAGTCCTTCAGCCGTCCCTAGGTCAGGTTGCCAACCGATTATTTAAAGTTACTCTCGGCTGCCTGTCTCACCTCACCTTACATTAGAGCTAACTCCTCAGGCCGACCCTTGGAACACTTCTGAGCACCTCTGTTCTGTTGATTTTACATCGTGATTTTCATTTTCGTCTGAAGTACTGTGCGAGTCCTTCAGCTGTCTATTAATTTGTTTTATTTTTAAGATAAAGCCTTCAGCCAATTAAATTAAAATTAGAAGATTGATTTGTTTAAAAACTAAATTTTGAAAGTTTGTTCTATCTGAAATTCTTGTTATCCAGCTCTTAAGCCCTGAGTTGTTCAATGTCCAGTGTGTGGCCTTGCGCTGTGCTTTTATGTGAAATGTTTTTAAGATACAGCCTTCACCCGTCTTAAATTAAAATTTTGAAAACTGATTTGTTTAAAACTAATTTTTTTAAAGAATTTGCTCTATCTGAAATTCTTGTTATTCATACCCTAAGCCATGAGTTGTTCAGTTGAAACGTCCCCTTAGAAAAATTATAAATGACTGTGCTTAAACTGACACAATATTTTTAGCGCAACACAATCCGACTTTCAAAAATCCCTACAAAAGACTGGCCCTGACTAACAATAACCTATACCTTTCATGAATCACTTACCTCGCTAAAATCTTCGTTACTCAAGCTACTGCAATACAGTATGCGCCAATACTGCCAGCTAAATAAAAGATTATACGTAACTACTGAAGGCACTAACTACTTATAGGCATAGTTAGCAAATGAAAGATTTTGCTAGACAACAAACAATGTATTTACCTTAATAGTGTTCAAAAGTCATATATATATCAGTTCATGGCATCCAGTCTTACAAATTTACTGTCTCTGATGGGAACACGTCCGGATCATCCGCTCTCAAAACTCCGCCATCTCTCTCCCCACATCCACCACTGCTGGTGACTCACCTCCAACTGCGCAACGCTACACGCTCTTAACAGCCAACTGCCCAACACTACAATATCAAATTCCAACAATGCAAACCAGCCACAGACTGCACACAACACAGCCAGTGATTTTCATACAGAGCGCTACATGCCGTTACCAACATAAAAACCTAAACAGCCTACTTACATAGTCCCCATGCTCCCCACAAAAAATTTGACAAATTGTTTTGGGCAGTGACCAATACAGATTTGAAAAAAATGTTTCATAATTACAATAACAAAGAAATCAAATGCACACACTTATTGATATATGGTCGAAAGCTAAAATTTTCTCACAGTCCATAAAGACAGTCCTGATCATTCATCACAGTAAAATTTGTACTTTTTCTTCCAAAGTCTGAGCAGTATAGGAAAATGCACACAGAAGTAGTGGATTTCCATGCAGTCTTGAAGAAGTAGTGTTGTTCTTCCAACGGAAAGACAGTGCTGACTCTTGACATGCAGACAGGTAATGGGCCACAACAGAGCAAACCCACAGCAGAGTCAGTGGAAGTTAAAGAATAATGGTAGGTAGGTCATCACAGAGCAGACCCACTGTAGTCCTGGTAGAGAGTATGGTATTGGTGGGCCATCAAAGGTACAGACCCACTGTAGTCCTTGTAGAAATAATGGTATTGGTGGGCCATCAAAGATGCAGACCCACTGTAGTCCTTGTAGAGACGGCCAGCAGCCATCTGTTGCGATTGTGCAGGTTACAATCACCATCGAAGAGTCTTGCGGACAATATAGCAGGTCCATGAACCACCGCTTGTGCAATCACAAAACTTTTTGGAATGTCCTTAGAACCAGCAATGCTGTTAACCAGTCCCATGTTGAATTATCAACACACGTGCAAGCACTAACAGTCCTTTTTTCACATATTGTGCATATACTATGACCAACAGAAACATGTGCAAATTACTTAATTTGATGAACTGGTGTCAATATCAATTTTATAACATGAGAATGCAATTGCAAAGATACAGAAAACATCATTAAAACATAGTAATACAGATAACATATGTAGTAATACAAGCTTTACAAAAGAATCGAAATAACATATACATCAGTTTTACAGGAATTATGACGTAAGTAAATAAATAAAATAATGAGAATAGTTTTCGAAACATTAATTTCACATATGAGCATTGAAACAGGACATAATTAATAATGTCTAAACATGTTTACAAAGTAAATAACATAGTATTAGAAAAATTTTATAACATAACTCGTATCAGCTAAACACATACAGACAGGAAAAACACAAATACACAAGGGTACACAAACACATAGCGGAATAACACCAAAGGAAAGGACAGGGATTGTTTTCTGTGAGATGTCTGGTACTGCAGTCCAACCCAAAACTTCATTCCATAGATCTTTCCTCTCATTTCAAAATTTGCTTCCACCAATAAAATCCTATCCAAGCATGCTTTCTGTATTTATATGTTCACTTATTTCTTACCTCATTATTTATTTTCCATTATCTTACCTCATTATTTATTTTCCATTATCTTACCTCATCATTTATTTCCAAGAAAATCCTACCTAAACCTGTCGTCCCTAAACCCTACTGTTTGGTTCATATCCTCTTTCAAACTAATTATTTCTCATTGTACAATACACATTTTGGCCCAAATCTTTTTCATATAACTTCTCAATGCATTCTTTCCCTATTCTCCATAGTTAGTTTCTTTTATAGTATCCCCCCTCTTAAGCTAACTTAAATCTACTGAGCTCAGATACATAAACTAAAGGACGAGGCAATGTAGCAGCACATATCATATTAACACAAACAGCAATGACAAAAATTGCAAATTGGCAAAGCAAGCAGCAGTGTATCTAAATTAGCAAAGCAAATGCAACATTAAAACTAATATAAGGCAATGTGCAGCAAACAAGAAAAATAAATCAGTAGTAAGACTGGCTTAACAGAGTAATACAAAGTGAAATTCAGTAGCACTATGCCTGGCAAACAGCAGCAAATGCAATAACTTATACCTAAATATGACACAGCTCAAGCAGAAAAAATAGTACACTAAAGACAACAATGCAGATAAGGGAAACGTCTATTCACATCTTAGTCTCTATGTCATTAAAGTGGTGCACCACAACTTATTCTCCAAAAAAATTACCAAGTACTTGAAAAGAAAATTATGTATGCAGTTACTGTTATTAGTCCCTTCTTTCCTTTCCAAGTACTCCTTTCTCGAAGAATGTGGGTCATAAAATTATTATTTAATAGATCTGTTCACAGAAAGTGTTCACATTAGCAAATGCATTTAATTTTATTTTATAAAACCAATGCTGCAACACAGCTGGAAACCAGATATCAAATGAAATAAGCAACTATGTAAAGCAAAGCATAAAAACATCATTCAATAGCCATGTGGCATTTCATAAGTCAGTAGAAATTCTCTCAACTTTCATAGAATCAGGTGTGCAGATGTAAGAATATTTCCCATCAATTCATAAGCATTTTAGTAAGTAGCACAAAGTACGAGTAATCATATGTTTCCAGTTAAAGGGCGTGTCGTATTTGCGATGCTTTCTACAAAGGACTGTCAATAGCGAGGTTAATGGCCTCTTTTTTCTCAACCTAATGGCTTTTTCTCCAGGCAGCTAGCGCAGCTGGGTGCCCATAATGCATTACGTCAAGGTCACTCAGCTTTCTTACCGAAATATTTACGACAGCAGTTTGCTCTACAGTAACAGTCTCATATAAAAAATTTCACAGGTCGAGAATTTGCGTTACAAATGTGTAGAAACGAAATCCTATAAACATAACAGTGTCCAAAAAATTTTCGCCAGCATTATGATACATTCACGCAATTACACACATTTCGTAACTCTTAAAGTACGATTCTTGGTTTCCAACATCCTTTTTCACAAATCAGAGTCCTTAACCTCTACCCATTAGTCCTTACCTTATTACTCATATACATATCGTCGACACTTCTTCAATATTTCTTCATTATAAATATGTAGCATGATCAAATTCCTCATATAGCATCAGCTTATTGATCATACCTCAACAGCATAATACACATTGTCATCGTAATAATAACTTCATAACAGATCAATCACATCTCAAAATCGTCACAGCTTCTTTCAATAATTTCAAAACCTTCAATAAAGTCATATACCTCCAACGTACTTCAGAAATCATGTTCCCTTACCAAATACGACATTCAAAGTTCTCATAGCATCACAATGGTTCCGACAAAATATGAACAGTTCACAAAGACAAAATACAATTTCATAAGTGTGAAGTTATCCAACCCTGTAATTGCGTATACATCTGTCACTAACGTAGTAAAAAATGTTTGTTTCTCTGTTAAATAATCAGATAGCTGTGTAATTCTGTGTTAGAGAAATATGGTACCGATGTGTAAAGTTGTATAAGCAAATACCATATTATCTAGGGCTCCTTGTGCTTGCTACACACATGGTACACAAAATAGGCGTGTACCCCCCTGAAGATTAATGTAATTACACCCTCAGGTGTTACCGATTACAGCAATGGAATGAAATGTACCACGGAAAACCTTTTTTTTAATCATTGTTATTCAAAAATCTTTAAAAATACATGTCTTAAGTACAAAATTAATCACTTAAATACGTGTCCTTTAGCGCTAAATGGGCGTCTTGCTGTAAGATAATTCTGTGGAAGTGTCGTAGTTATCGTCCTCCGAAAGCTACGTTTTGCAGAAGTCAATGTACTTACTTCATCATACACAAAAGTGAAATGCTATTCGTATAGATATCGTAGCTATTACGTATGTTACCGTGATCAAGAAAGTACTATACTGTAACGTATTGTTGTGCTAAAAAAAAGGCTGTCTCATTGTAGCTATACCACAAAAGTTACTACTAAAACATAAAAAATCTTTAAAAATACATGTCTTAAGTACAAAATTAATCACTTAAATACGTGTCCTTTAGCGCTAAATGGGCGTCTTGCTGTAAGATAATTCTGTGGAAGTGTCGTAGTTATCGTCCTCCGAAAGCTACGTTGTGCAGAAGTCAATGTACTTACTTCATCATACACAAAAGTGAAATGCTATTCGTATAGATATCGTAGCTATTACGTATGTTACCGTGATCAAGAAAGTACTATACTGTAACGTATTGTTGTGCTAAAAAAAAGGCTGTCTCATTGTAGCTATACCACAAAAGTTACTACTAAAACATGTTTTACTTTCCAGAAGAATTCAGAAAAACTGTGCAAATATAAAACAGATACAGCACAAAAGCCACAATGTAAATTGTCTCACACATTAGTAGTGTCGTATTATAATTGTGTAGCTGTCAAAGAAATCCAATACTAAGTCATCTTTAATCTTACTGAAAGTACTTCAAATAAAGAATGTCTTTTCAAGTAAACCAAAATGTTGCATTAAATTCTCATTAGCAGTATATGTTCTAAGTACGTAAGCCTTATAGTCGTTACGTAATCATGCAATTAACAAGCAAGAATGTACACACACAATAACACTGTGTCGTCTGTTCACTATAACAATGCATTCGTAATTTCTGTTTAAATAAGTTCTCTTGGTTCTTGACTGGATATTTAACTTCAAACATTGTTGCATGTTAACAATTTCTAAGTCTGACAAAGCATACTAGAAACGTGAAGTGAAAAGTTTTATGGCAAAGACAAAGTTAAAAAGCAGATTATCTTTCAATAAACGGTTTTACATGTGAAATGTGGTGCAAACAATTACTCTTCCTACTATGCAGAGCTCCAGCTTCAACGGAATTATCATGTGGTATATGGTACATCGGTAAAGAATGCTCAAATTTTTCTCAAGGTTAGCGTCTATGTTATTTTTCTCTGAGCCAGCCGGCGCACGTGGCTCCCTGCGGTGTGAGTCATTGCCTATTGTCTCTTTGTTGGTGCACGTCATTATTGCGATTTGGAGATCTGACTTCTACAAATTCACCTTGTCGAGAGGGCTCTGCACTGTATGAATCCCGCCAGTTCTGATGAAATTCAGGTTTGTCGTTTTGTCGGTAATTTACGTAGTTTCTTTTTTGTCGGTCATGTGGTGGAGAATTTCTCCCAGAATAGTAACTGCGCGGTAGACCGTTGCGTCTGAAGTTATTCTGTCTCCCTTGATAATATATATTTTGGTTACCATATTGTCTGCTTCGCTGATTGTCTCTGTGATAGTCATTACCGCGGAGAGGTGATCTTTCCCTGTAATTATTACTACTCTGCCAACGGTTGTCATACGGGTGGTGTCTGTTTTGGTCACGATTTACGTTGTAAGAATAGCCTTGTCGTGTCCAGTTACTATTTCTGTCATCGCGGAATTGTGACGGTTGTGACCTGTAAACGTTGTGCTCCTGTTTTCGCGTTCCGCGATTGTCAGTGTCAACTTCCATTTCTTGTAACAGTCCCTGAAAAGCTTCAGTGTCGTCTTTGCAACGTCCTGCCAAAATAATACGTCGTAAATGTTCAGGCAGTTTGACTAAGCAAATGCGGATGAGTTCTGAGGGGCTCTATGGGATTGAAAGATACTGATTCTTATGTAACATGTCTTCTGGAAAATTCAGATTGTTCGAAATGTTTCATCATTATTATGCTATGTTTTACTCGGTATTGAGTAGCTTGAGACCAATATGCTGAGAGGAAGGCATGATAAAATTATCCTTCACTGTGACAATCGTGAATGACCGATCGCATTCTTACAGCTGGTTCATTCTCTAAGTAGCCACACATAAATTCTAACCCGTGCTCCAACTACCAGTTGGGAGGAAAACAATGCGAGAATTGATGGAGCCACGCTTATGTATGGATGTCGTTCCCAGAATTCTTAAATGTTTTGAATTTACGTGTAGTAATGAACAGCTAATAGTCAAAATCATCATGTCGGCGAGTCGCATATCGGTCATTGTTACTTCTTTTCGGCGGTTCCATCTCAAAATTCGGTGTACCTTGCTAATTTCTTTCAAAATTTCCGAAGTGTCTAATGTTATTATTTTTTGGATGTTCCGTATTTCTATGTCCCTCTTCCCGTATTGGAGTGCGAGTGTTCTCTGAAATATGTAATTCTTGTATTACCTGTGTCAACTGATTTTGTACTTCCCGGATTTCTCTTTTGTACTGTGTATTGATTTGATTTTGATTTTGTTAGAATTTTCTAATTTGTTCATACTCTTCTGTGTCAGTGAAGGCTACGGGTCTTGTGTCATTCAGATCATCATCTACCTTTGTAGATAAGTTAGTGAACATCCGAAAATTCGGCTACTTTCTCCGATAGTGAACTGAATTCCTCAGTGTGTTTTTCTGAACCAAGTGTCAGAGTGTCCATTTGTGTTGAAAGCGTATCTACCGTGTCCTGTAAGTTTTCCTTAGTTTTTGCAAGTTGCGAAACCGAATCGGTAGATGCAACTGAGTCAATTTTAGCTTTCAAGGTGTCGTGATTTTCATGAACAATAGTTTGCAGTTCTTTTATGGCTGCTGCGTGATTCTATAATGCATTTTCATGACGCGAAAAAATAGGTTGAAAATGCTCACAAATTTGTGTTTTTACGTCATTACAGGCTTTCTGACATTTCGATTCGATTTTAAGTAACTCAGCAGTTAAACTATCACGTGTTTGTTCAAGCGTTTGTTCCATTGAGTCTAACTTGTGAAACTGTTGCTGTGTTTGTCTCTGATTTTGTTCCATCGTGTCTAACTTTTGCTGTGTTTGTCTCTGATTTTGTTCCATTGTGTCTAGCTTTTGAAGATTTTGTTCCATTGTGTCTAACTTTTGAAACTTTTGTCCCATTTGTTGCATTAATTGTAATAATAATGCACTGGTGTCTGAAACATGTTCCTCAGTGCTATTCGGCAGTGAATTTGAACCGGCAATATTCGCATTTTGAAAAGCAGAAAATGTGTCTTGACTTATTTGAGAAAACGGTAACGACGCAAAACCTGAATCTACAGTATATGTAAGATTATGTCCTGTCATTTCGGAATCCTGAGGCGAGCTGTTGCCGACCGATCGATCGATAATGCTTCCCTGTTCACTAATTGTTTCACTGTCTACACCATTATTTGCCGGCCGCTCCATTTCCCTATGCACATTACCCAATTACTACTTTGAACATTAGTTAATTCATTACACGTGGCGCTAACATACTGCTTTCGTCTTCACTGTCATTATTCAGTTTAATTTGGAGCCTAGTATTACGTTTTTCACACGCCATTATTGTCACAATATTTCACACGATAACACAGAAAAGCACTATTTGAAGAGCAAAAAGAGAAAACACATTAACGTAGCACTGAAAATAATATCTCGTTAATTGCTAGTGCAGCTGCGAAATACTTGGTGCAAATCTGCATGCATGCCACAACTATTTTATTGTACAACAATGAAAAACTACAACTACAAAGAAAATTCTCTCTATAATTATGCGCTAGCAATAAACAATAGCTACACTAATTACGCAAACTACAAGAAAAAATCGGAAGATTCCAGTGAGGTACCCTCGGCTAAGGGTCGACATATGAAACGTCCCCTTAGAAAAATTATAAATGACTGTGCTTAAACTGACAAAATATTTTTAGCGCAACGCAAACCGACTTTCAAAAATCCCTACAAAAGAATGGCCCTGACTAACAATAACCTATACCTTTCATGAATCACTTACCTCCCAAAAATCTTCGTTACTCAAACTACCGCAATACAGCATGCGCCAATACTGCCAGCTGAATAAAAGATTACGACTGCTGAAGGCACTAACTAATGATAGGCATAGTTAGCAAATGAAAGATTTTGATAGAGAACAAACAATGTACACAGTATTTACCTTAATAGGGTTCAAAAGTCATTTTATATATATATATATATATATATATATATATATATATATATATATATATATCAGTTCATGACATCCAGTCTTACAAATTTACTGTCTCTGATGGACACACGTCCCGATCATCCGCTCTCAAAACTCCGCCATCTCTCTCCACACATCCATCACTGCTGGTGGCTCACCTCCAACTGCGCAACACTATGCACTGTTAACAGCCAACTGCCCAACAATACAATAGCAAATTCCAACAATGCAAACCAGCCACAGACTGCACACAGCACAGCCAGTGATTTTCATACAGAGCACTATGTGGCGTTACCAACATAAAAACCTAAACACCCTGCTTACACAGTGTCTTGTGTGTGGCCTTCAGCCGAGTATTTACATGAAATATTTTTTTTAAAAAAGGCCTTCAGCCCTGGGTATTCTTTAAAGCAATTTTTTATAACTTGTGTTCAGGCCTTCAGCCATTCTTGTTCTTGGTGTGGTTTTGGGCCTTCAGCACAAGAGGTATCACAAGTTTTCTTAACTAGGCTTTCAGTCGCATTGTTTTAATTTCATCCTTTTAAAACAGTGTGTTATTACGTGGTTCTTAGGAAAATAAAAGTTTGTGTGTTTAACGCAATTAACAGTAACTGATTACGGTCCCCTCCACAACATAACCTAAACTGCTCTAAGCTGTAAGACCAGATTTCAGATAACACGCACCAATAAAAGATCAACACTTAACTACACTCAGGTGCTTCCAGGATTCCAAGCAGGAGTGTTATTGCCCTCAACCCGCCCATGTGATCTACAGGTGCGGTTATGGTTTAACCTCCAGAGTTGGCCCAGTGCTTGCTGACCACGTTGCACACGGCGTCAACTGCCCTTCCCGCAACGCGACGCTATCAACATTTAATCCAGCTGGAAAACTCTGGGTGCGACCAACTTAACAACTCACAGCGGCTTCACGAGCTCCACAGCTGGGCAGTAGGAGCGCCGCAAAAACCAACTCGCCAGCTGCATCTCCTCCGTTAACTGCCGGAACCTCGGCATACCCAACAATAGACTCCTCGACCAAAGACCCCGTCCCTGGCAGATGACCAGGATCGATATCGACTGTAGAAGGAGTTAGTGACATGCCCGCCAAAGTTAAAGCCGTCACGGCTCAATAAATTAATTGCTATTTTAAAAAAAGTTAAGACCGCGTTTCGTCTCTACATTGGTATACATTTAGAGAGTGGTAAAAAACAAGGAAATAATACAAATGTGACATCAGTGGCACATGCTGCACGAGATGTTGTACATTGATATAAGTGATCTGTAGCTTGTTGAAGTCGACAGCCACAAGTCTGTGGTAAGACCATTTCTGCAAATTTTCGTTTGGCGTTGTGACCCCAGTTCTCAGCCTGTTAAGGATTTTCCATATGGGCCGTTAACACCGGTGAAACCTCAGGCCTGATGAGCGTATCCAATTCTGAACTGTCAGTGTTAGCTATTCTTACAGTTCACGTGTTACAGAGGGTGGTGCTAATTTGCTACAATCCGTAAAACAAATAACGCAGTGGGATGATAGAGCCACTATTATGCGCCTTGGAAAATAAATCACTGCATAGAGAAATTTGGAAACTGGAAATTAGTGCTAAGGTCTTGTGGAAGCAAACTGCTGAGTTCATCGGTCCCTAAGCGTACACACAACTTAATCTAATTTAAACTAACTTACGCTAAGGACGACACACACACCCATGCCCGAGGGAGGACTCGCACCTCCGACGGGGGAGCCACACGAACCGTGACAAGACGCCCTAGGTCGCGCGGCTATCCCTCGCAGCTATAGAGAAATTTATTGCTGTAATTCGTAGGTAAGTAAACGCAAATTGGATGCGCGGAAATTTTAATTGTAGAAATTTTAGAGGAAATTCTACGGTCCACGTGTATTTAAAAGAATTACTTGGATATTGGCGAATGTCAGGCCAGAAGCACTAAAGAAATTTTGCAAAAAAAAATAAATTTAAAATTACGGTTTTGACAAGGTCATGGAGGGAAAATTGTGATTGCGCGATAATGGAAAGAGTATCGCATGTATCAGACAGTGAGATATTGAATACTACAGAGTAGAGATGCTTGAGGCGATGTGATCGCTTTAGTTCTTCGCAATGCGTGCAATGTTTCAGGGATGGCGTATTCCCTTTTTCATCTGCAGTATCGTAGGTTCAGTTCCGCAGGGATAGCAGAAAAATAAAATTTGCGATTGGAAGGTGCTTTGCTCTCGAATGCTTCACACCTCTGGGCGTGAAGAGAATCGATACTAATACCTGCATAAAAGCAGGAGATAGATTTCTGAATCTATATCGAAAACTCAGTATTCCAAAATCAATTGATGCGCACCACAGTCGACGATGTTTTCTCAAAGGCCGATGGAAACATGATCCGACCCACAAGACTCATATGTCAGAGATGAAAACAACACAATTCCAGCGTGGTGACGTCAAGGTGTGGTATTTCCATCACCGTACTGTACGGAAAATACCAGATCAAAGCCTTGCAACTCTCCTCTAAAACAAGACCGGACCAGTAGTTGTCACCAGTCTTTCTACCTGTCCTTTATGGTCCTTCATTTTTGTCGTCTGCAAAACTCTTCATCACTAGAAACGCAACCTTTCCGTTCCATTGTCATATATGACATTTTTCCTGACAAAGTATCTCGTGTGCCTGAAGCGGTTCTTACATCAGAATAAATCAACTGAATACCAACAGAGACACCTGAAGGCTAAAGATACGTACCAAGAATTCAAACAACTTACGGGAATTCAGCTAGGTAATATTTACAGCAACCATCGATATTTCGGCGGGAGTACACCCCGCCATTTTCAAGGCATAGTTTGTGCCCGAGGCGTAATATATATGACGAGTCTAATTGAATATTAACACAGATGTGGGCTTACGATAACAAGTACTAATAAAAGATCAACACTTATCTTCACTCAGGTGCGAAGGAGCCACGACTTCTGCCGAAATATCGGCAGTCGTTGTAAATATTACCTGGCTGAATTCCCGTAAGTTGTTTGAAAATTGTATACGTGAGGAGAAACTCAGGTCTCATATGTACCAAGTAGTTCTTCTCAAAAGGAAATTATGTTAATACATCTTACAGTTAAATAACTTTTGTAGGGTTGCAGCAGTTATTTCGACGATTTATATATTTGTGAAAATATAATGTGGAGGACATAGTTTTTGTAAACATTTCAAGCATTTCTGCCGTGATAAATCACTGGACATCTTATCTTGTTATGTGATAGTTCTGAAACCCTAATGCTAGGTACCATGTTTTCATTATAACGATAGTTCCATTATAATGACGACCACATCCAGTAAATATCACTCGCCCGGATATACTGGAATTACCTAGTTACGCATGTTACTGATTTGCTTCCATTGTTTTCCGAGGTAACCGCTATTTGCAAGTAGAAAACCACTTAAGTTAGTTTTAAAGCTCATTAACATAAAATAATTCCTTTTTAGTGAGGTGTTGGGCGTATAGTACTACAAAGGAGATTAACCACACACACTTATTCGGGTAATACATCAATTAATGAAGTCCAGTTTATTTCAGTGGAACGGATCTGGTTGTTAACAGATTCGACAACAAACCTTACTCGAAATAATATTCTAAAACATCATTAACACGACCTCATTATCGGTTCGCGAGAGAGGAAACACCGTCAGTTTCTTCTTCTTCCGATCTTTTCACATGTTCCCAATTCTGCGAAAAATTTTCTTGTCTTATCAGTCCACCTAATTTTCAGTTTCTTTCTACAGCATCACATCTCATTCTTCTCTTCTTTTTCTGATTTACCCCAATGTCCATGTTTCAGTTCCATACAATGCTGTAGTACAAATGCATATCTTAACACAAATTTATTCCTCAAATTAAAGCCTATGTTCGATACTAATAGACCTTTTATGCAGGAATGCTATCTTTGCCTTTGATAGTCTGCTTTATCTGTCCCCCTGAGTTTTTAGTCATGTGTTTTTTGTGTCCAACGTAATAGAATTCCTTCAGTGTCTTTAACTCTTGCTCACCAATTTTGATAAATTTCTCACTGTTATCTTTTCTGATACTACTCACTACTTTTATCTTTTTTCGATTAACTCTCAGACCGTACTCTGTGCTCATTAAATTGTTCATTTTTACTGTATGTCCTGCGATTATTTCTCGCTTTCGCTAGGATAGCAATGTTCTCAGCGAATCTTGTTATTGACATCTTTTCAACCCGAATTTTAATCCAATCCCGAACCTTCCTTTTATTTTCGATATTGCTTCTTCGATGTACGTATTCAACAATAGAGGAGAAAGAATGCAATCCTGTCTTACATCCCTTTTAATACTAGAATTTGTTCTTGGTCTTCCATTCTTATTGTCTTCTGTTGATGCTTATACATATTGTACATTGCCCGTCTTCACCTGTAGCGTACTCCTATTTTTCTCTTAATGCAATACATCTAACACCATTTATCATGGTCAAACGTCTTTCCTAGTTCACCAGATATTATGAATGGGTCTTGATTTTTGTTAAGTCATGTTTCCATTACTGATCACAACTTCGGAACTGCCTCTCTGCTGCTATACCTTTCGTAAATCCAAACGGATCCACTTGTAACTGATCTTCAGTCTTCTTTTACGTTATCTTACTTTGTGGGAGACTCAACGTTGAAAGTTTCCACCATGAACAAGCTAGCAGCGTCTGTGATGAGCATCTTCTTATGAGCCCCCAGTCACATGGACATTAAGAATAGGAAACGAATACGTTTCACAGTAATTACATAAAAATCGGAAGGATTAATTACAGTAAAAATAATGAAAATTGTCTCATTTCGTGTGAAATCCAAAACAGCATGTATTGCAAACGGTCACATAACATAAAAGCGTGAAGTAGCACGTGACGGAAGCAGATTTTATGCTTGTAGATTACAACGCAGGACTGTGGATTGTCGATCATTTCCTAATTACTCTCCTTGCACTACTTACAGCACGCAGACAAGCCTTTAAGGAATCATTCTTCCCATGCTGCATAGTTTAATCCATTAATTTAACGGGAACAACCCCAAATACATAGTAATTGGGAAGTACTCTCTATCATGCATTTAAATATTGGTTTGCAGGATTTATATGAAGATTTAACGGTCTCCTGAAAGTTAGACTTGAACTTGTACGGCAGGTACTAAATCAGTAGGACAAAAACGAGTGTCACCATTCAAGGGTCCGAGGTTCGATTCGCAACGTAGATATTTTTCTAAATTTTGTGTCTGCGTGCTTTGACTCACCACGAATAATATAAAATCCTATAGTGGTAGGCCTATTAACATCTATAAATTGAAAATTATTTTCGTAGGTTTATGTGCAATATACGTTTCTTACTGAATTTATATCGTCAAAAATAGTTATTTTATTGACAGCGACAGCGCTAATCTGTTTGCATTTATAATAACTACTGGTGCACAGAATTCTGTATCCAATGTTCAGTACTATGTAAATACTAAAACTGCTTGTTGACGGTGGCTAAATACCTATTTGAGTTGAATTTATCCTCAGAGTGAAGCCATTTAATTCTTCAACGCAGTCACGTGGAATAATTTTTACTGTGTTAGTCGAATATGTTTTAACTAAATCAGTTTGCGCTAATAAACTTAGAAATTCATCGTACCAGTCAATTTCATTTCATAGCTAGAGTCTATAAGTAAAAGGAAGTTTAAGATTATAACCCCCCCCCCCTCCCTCCCAATTGATCCACGTCTGGGCCGACGATTACAGTATAGTAACTCCAATGTGCACACTTTAATTAGTGTGGTTCCTTGGGGTAGAATCTAGATAGATAGATAACAACATCATTTCTCACACTGTTTACAAGCGATGGGGTTCCGCAGACTCAGACTGATAATTTAATGCCAACCTATACACATAGCTAAAGTATCACAGATGTTGCTGTGTATCAGCTTCGAACCCGGTTCGTAATTTATCAGTATTACTTGTGATGGGTTTCGTACCCAGCGTTAACTCACCACATGCTGTTGGAGCCAGCTGGGACTTGTTCGTTAAATTGTTTTGTACATATATTTTTTTGTGAGTCATTTGCCGTTCTCGTGTGATTATTGTTGCTAATGTTGATTCGTGCTGGATTTATTATTACGGAACACTTGTTAATAAAAGTGTTTTTCTCTTTGTTGTACTCTGTGCTTTATTTAATCTACATTAGAACACAGCCGCTGGAGGGAGGGGGGGGATGGAATACAATAGTTTCATATCTTAAGTTAAATTTTTCATTTTATAATTCGAAAACTGTATTGTCCGTTTGCTTGTATTCATTAGAGTTTCGCATACCTTATTTGTTTAAGAAATGTATAACTATCGGGAGTACCATTTTTAAAATGGGCTCACATGGGGCCTGTCGAGGGAGGTTGAAAAGTAAAATTGTATTTTCTTGCTCAAACATAATTTTTTTGAAACCTGGGACCTTACAGTTCACCCGGTTTCCAGCTTGCTAAAATATTTCGATTTCATTTATTTACAGTTTGAAGTATGGCCTATAGGTGTGTTCCATTCCTGTCAAGGAGTCATAATAATGAACTGTTAACATGCTTTACACAACATTAACTTCTGAAAAATAGAGGAATTTTCAAAATGATTGATTGAGAGAAAGTGACAGGTGATAGTATCTGATGGTTTTCTTGCGAATCTTCACTGGAAGATGAGTAAATCTTGTAGATCACGATATGAGTGGAGTGGTTTCTGGGCTGAGGATTTTCTGAGTTTGGGCTTATTTCTAGATAACTTTCATTTAACACCCTTTGTTATAGGAAGGGTACATTTACCAACCTCATCATAATCCTCTTCCCCGCTTAAAATCAGAAATGAAGGTTTTTCTTGCCAGGATTACTAATTGCTTAAAGCGGGCACAGCCAAATCAAAACAACCTATTCTACACAGATCCAAACATTTCTGAACCATAATGTTATTTGCACCAGTTGGCATTATAAAGGGGCACCAGTGCAGAAACAAATATAACAATACCAGTTGGTAATTACGTTACAAGTGGCCATCATATCACACTGTATAACCAAGACGAGCAGCTGCCACAGAAAACAGATACACTCTGGCAATATCAACCTCCACAACAATCACAGTGCTATAAAAATTCACTCTTTCAAGCACCATATCACCGCCGTGCAATACAGAACTTCACTTCACACAATTTATAACAGGTTCATCATGTTTGAAAACGCCACGCCACCCACGAGGAGACAGCAACACCTTCGGCACCTTCCACCTGATAATTTACTCTCACATAACATTTCAGTTGCCCACTAACTCTACAATAGTCTTGGTCTCTGGTATGGGCTGCCCCCCCCCCTCCCCGTCGGAGGTTCTAGTCTTCCAGTTAATTTAAGTTACATTAACTAGTGTGTAAGCTTAGGGACCGCTGACCTCAACAGTTTGGTCCCATAAGACCTTGTGGGCTGCTGTGGGCTGCTGTCATCTTCTAGACACAAGAAAATTGACACTGTATGCTTCCCGAGAAGATGATGCCCGCCTACAGCATAGTCTTGCCCTGTGCAGACCGTTGTGACTCTGGAAACACGCTATCCAGCTCCACAGCGCTCTGAGTTCTAGCCTCTCTTGCCCGCTTGCTAGCCGTCAACGAAACTCGCCCCCCCCCCCCCCCCCCTCCAACCATGCCTAGAATGGCTTCTGACAACCCCCTGGCCAGGTACAAGATAGAAGACTGGCCTGGGTGACGGGGTCGACCAGACCATGACGCCGCTCTGTACTCCTCCTTGCTGTGCCTGCATCCCACAGCAACTGCTTGGCCAGCTACGGCGACACCAAGTGTGGTCAGAGCACGGTCGAATCCCCAGCTCAACCATACAACTTGTCAGCCGCTGCCACAGCGACGAGCGCATAAATAAAACACAGAGAATGACATGAACTGCAAAATAAAAGATGTATCATTTGTATTTTTTAATTATACAGGGTGTATCATAGTAGCGAAACTGACATGGATGGAAGTATATGATAACAGAAGCAAACGTTCCATAAACATGGGATCGCAAAGGAGCCATTTGCACGGTTACTGCAAATGTGTTGTTACAAGCTAACATTTACATCAGCATGAAGTATGCGTCCTAGATAGTAGGCAGTTACCAGCGGTGGGAGTTAAATATAGTGGTGGTGGTGGGTTAAGAGGCACGTATCAACATTTGGGTTACATCTTTATTAAATACTTAAAATTCATAACTGATGCGTCAAAGTTCACATTTACAATTCAGAAACAAAACAATCCCAATATATGACAATTAAAAAAGAAAATGCGGAAAGCATCATTTCTACAGAAATTTACAAATTGACAATACCCAGCTGTCTATGCCACAAATTAAAAAATATACCCTGTACTTCTCAGGCCTGTGTTGCCATTCTATTTCTTTTAAGAAAATCACATAACACGTATTTGTGCGACTGCATAACCATCTACTCATAGTTGTTAATACAGCACGAAATCTTTCTTACTATACTCCAAATTATTATCATTTGAAACTACAGCACAAAATCTTTCTTACTATACTCCAAATTATTATGACTTAAAACTACAGGTTGGCGCTTTCAATAAAATAAACTGCAAATAGACATTAACAGAAGTTTGGGAAACACTATTTGGTTTTAAAGGGGCCCCCCAAAATCCACTATCGCCAAAATATTGGCAGTAAACTCGACTAGCAATTATCATTGGCGTAAACCAAACCAACTACCATTCAGTCGGCTACGTGAGCTAATGTGGAGCCTAAACAGAGAAATTATTGCATAAACTATAAAATTACACACACCTATCCACGTAGGTATGTGTAGTGTCTGGATCAGTCACAGTACAGCTTACTACAACCACCTTTTAACTACCTGCCACCCAACAGGTTCCTAGCGAGCCAAGAATACAATCTCGATTTCATAAAAGCCGTACTGAGCCGATACCTGCCCAAGGTAATACGCCATAGCGAATCCAAGGTAATACGCCTCATCAGAGTCCATTTTCTCGCCAGGTCGAGGCACATGGCAGTATACACAAGCAGTGCCGGTGTGATGGATGCTGATGCTTCCTTGCTAATGGCTTAACAGGCAAGATCACACTAGGAAAGTTTTACCCCAGAAGGGATCCCAAGGATGCCGCCACCACTTATACACCCCCGGCTGCGCACACAGGATGCGGCGGGGTCGTTTGGCAGGTGTTCAAACGCTGCTGAAGTGACGGAATTGAATGGCCACAGCATATATGTTAGGAATGCACCCGTTTAGATTCTCACCTAATTTGGCCCAAACTTATCCCGTGGTCTCCTTTAACAACAGACACATGACTGCTTCTGCACCGTACATTACACAACTTACTGTCGCTCGTACCTGCTAAAAGAGGTGTTGCATACATCGTCCTCGTATTTGGCTGTAGTATTGCACTCGTCACTGCAGTATGTCCTGAGTTCTCTCAAACACTCCCAGATGATCCCGCAAATTTTGACAAGACTGAATAATCCACTGCTTGTTTTTTCGAACCTGTCAACAAGATTCACCTTCAAAATGATCCTAGACAAGAAGATCCAGAGGACTGATGTGAAGTTATTTCGGAGACTAATGTACGGACCCTCCTTTACCTAATCATTTTGGACCTTTTTGGCACTTAAGATATCGCCTTATATCGGCGGCAAACTGTGCCGTTATACGTCACGCCTGTACCTCGTTCCCCTGGCATGGACATGGATGAAAATGAAGACTAGTACTTAGTGACTGCTTCGAATACCTCAGAATGCAAATACGTTGATACTATATAGTACAATGCTTCATACAATTGTGAGCGCCTGGTCGAAACCAAAAATTTGGAATTATCTCATACACTCCTCATTTCCACACCTACGGTTATAGAAATGCACTTGTTTCTACAATGAAGCAGCAAAGAAACTGGTACACCTGCCTAATATCGTGTAGGTTCCCCGCGGGCGCGCAAAACTGCCGCAATACGACGTCTGAAGTAGTGCTGGAGGGAACTGACGCAATGAATCCCGCACCAATTCCATAAATCCGTAGAGGTCGAGAGGGTGGGGCTCCCTTCTGAACAGCACGTTGCAAGGCACCCTATATATGCTCAATAATGTTCTTGTCTGGGCAGTTCACTGGCCAGCGGAAGTGTTTAGACACAGAAGAGTCTTTCTGGAGCCACTCTGTGGCAATTCTGGACGTGTGAGGTGTCGCATGAGCCTCTTGGAATTGTCCAAGTCTGTCGGAATGCACAATTAACATGAATGGATGCACGTGATCAGACAGGATGCTTACGTACGTGTCAATTGTCAGAGTCGTACCTAGACGTATCAGGGATTCCATATCACTCCAACTGCACACACCCCATACAATTACAGAGTCTCCACCAGCCTGAACAGTCCCGTGCTGACATGCAAGGTCCGTGGATTCATGAGGTTGTCTCCATACCCGTACATGTCCATCCGTTCGAAACAATTTGAAACGAGACTTGTCCGACCAGGCAATATGTTTCCAGACATCCACAGTCGAATGTCGGTGTTGACGGGCCCAGGCGAGGCGTAAAGCTTTGTGTAGTGCAGTCATCAAGGATACACGAGTGGGCCTTCGGCTCCAAATGGCCATATCGGTGATGTCTCGTTGAATAGTTCGCACGCTGACAGTTGTTGGTGGCCCAGTATTGAAATCTGCAGTCATTTGTGGAAGGGTTGCACTTCTGTGACGTTGAACGATTCTCTTCATTCGCTGTCCGTCCCGTTCTTGCACGATCTTTTTGCAAGCGCAGCGATGTCGGAGATATGATGTTTTACCGGATTCCTGATAATTACGGTACACTCGTGAAATGGTCGTACAAGAAAATCCTCACTTGATCACCACCTCGGAGATGTTGTGTCCCATCGCTCGTGCGCCGAATGTAACACCACGTTGAAACTTGTTTAACTCGTGATAATCTGCCATTTTAGCAGTAGTAAACGATCTTACAACTGCGCCAGACACTTGTCTTACATAGGCGTTGCCAACCGCAGGGCCGTATTCTGCGTGTACAATGATATACTTCCACACGTGTTGATCTACAATTTCAGTTATGGTGTTCCTTTTCGATAGTTTATGAGACTAAGAATGAGGAACATGATGAATGTAAATTACAGCTTCGCACAGATGGCAAAGAAATAAACTGACATATAACTGAAAACACGTTTTTTTCTATGAATATGTTTACAGTTATATGTACTCACAAGTTTTGCAGTCTCAGGTGAGCTGTTTCTTTTCCATCAGTACCCACTTTGCATGTTATACGACGACCTGTAACTTATCTTCACTTTGGAATATAGGTTTTGTATTAATTTTGTCTAGTCTTATCATGTACGCAAGAGATAGTGTACATTTTTGAATAGTTTTTCTTGAAATTTTGTTCGAGAGATTTCACTTTAAAAAAATGAGATGTCAGAAGGAAAGAGTTTTAAGTTTTAATGTTCCATGGACATTGAGATCATCAGCGATGCAACAGAACAACAAGTTCTTTAAGGATGGATCACCATGCTCTACGGATATCATCTTTGATTCCCAATAAAAAGAGCGCCACGGTCACGGATTCGATGGCAATAACTGCTTAAATTATGAATAAACGTCTTCAGGAATGGCTGCCGAGGACTTCCGATGTGAGGAATCACAATGCCAGCGACCTCATCAGACAGGACGGAGGTGCAGAGAGGTTCGGGCCACCCTCTTGTTCTTGAGATGCGAAAATAAAGTAAAAGTGTTCCAGGTTTTGGCCTTAAACGGGAAATACCGACCGGCGTGTCATACTCTGCCAGTAGCCTCATGGGATTCAATATGGAGGTCGTGTCGGATTTCTTGACGATTGAACCGCTACTAATCTGTCGAGTAGCTCGTCACTGGCCTCCGAAGATGAGGACACCCCATCCCCAGCCTTCCGCCATGAAAAAATTCCTGGGTACCTGGAATCGAACACAGATCTCCCACATGGTAATCATCAGGACTGACCACTCTGTTATGGAGCGGACCCTGGAGTGGGAATTTTTCCTAACGAAAGATGAGAAAATGAACAATGATTGATAGTGTGATAATATAGAGGACAATGGAAATCACTACATTAAGGACATACACAGCCTGAATACGTTAGTACATCCTTTTAGATGTGTCCAATTCAGTCGAGATTTATTGTTGCAAGAGTGCATATGGAGTACATGAAATAATTACATAAACAGATCAATATCACAACGGGTTCTGAAGTACCAGGTATCGACCCATGACCATATTAGTACTTGGTGTAGCCTCTGCTGACACTGGCATCCAATCGATCGTGCCACCCCTGGTCCACCTGTTTACGTAGTTCTGCAAAAGTTGTTGGTTTGCACGACTCACTTCTCGTCCTATCAATTCTCACACGTCCTCGATTAAACCAAGACGGGAGATCTCCCTTTCTGGTCAGGGAAGTTGCTGCACGTCTTGCAGAACACGTTGAGTCAGACTACCGGCGAGCATTATCCTGTTGGCACAACGCATTACCTTCCTGTTGCAAGAACAGCAAAAGGACGAGTCTAACAACATTCTACGCATACCGAAGACTGGTTAGCGTCCCTCCAGAAACACCAAAGGTGAACGAAAGTCGTGGCTTATCGCACCCCGCAGCTTGCTTGTGTCTCTGGGATGAATGCACTGTACGAGACAGCGCTCACCAGGTCTACTCGTACGCGCAAACGACCATTACTTGCACGCAGGAAGAATTTGCTTTCATCGCTGAAAACCACGGCGCGCTACTGCATCTTCCAGTGATGCTCTGACGGCATCAGTCGATTCGTGCCCGGCGATACCGAGGCATGAGTCGAAGACGGGCTGGAGGTGTACGTGCCCTTAGTCCCACTGCTAATAAGCGGTTCGCAACAGTTCGTGGTGACACTTCTGAACTCTGAAGCCCTCTTAACTGTGCTGTGATAAGTGTACGATCTGACACTGCTGCCCCTAAAATACGACGATACTGGCGGGTGACTGTGCTGCGTGGACATCCAACCTCGTCTGAAAGAGTGAGAATGTTCACGTGACGGCTCATATCACCATCATCACACATCTGAGGCAGCACGCCCATCTTCCGTGACAATTCTCAGAAAGCACCATCCCACCACTCCGAAGGTTACAGTTTGACCACTTTAAAACTTGTTCACTTGCCTGTAGGAAGGAAGAGTGCGTCTCCGAGGCATTGTTGCCTGCTTTCTTTACACGTCTGCGCAACAACGAGCCATCGGGCTGTGAGCATTCCCTGTTAAATGGTAGACACAGATGGTGCTCTGGAAGCTATGCCACTACGTTATATGTTGGCAGACAACTTTGAAAGCATTATCAGTACATCTACTAGCCCTCATGCAGCATATACCATAATTCGATCAAAATCGACGTCGCCTTTCCTAGTGTACTACACTACTGGCCATAAAAATTGCTACACCAAGAATAAATGCAGATGATAAACGGGTATTCATTGCACAAATATATTATACTAGAACTGAAATGTGATAACATTTTCACGCAATTTGGGTGCATAGATCCTGAGAAATCAATACCCAGAACAACCACCTCTGGCCGTAATAACGGCCTTCATACGCCTGGGCATTGAGTCAAACAGAGCTTGGAGGGCTTGCAGCTTTAACACGATTCCACAGTTCATCAAGAGCAGTGACTGGCGTATTGTGACGAGCCAGTTGCTCGGCCACCATCGACCAGACGTTTTCAATTGGTGAGAAATCTGAAGAATGTGCGGGCCAGCGCAGCAGACGAACATTTACTGTATCCAGAAAGGCCCACACAGGACCTGCAACATGCGGTCGTGCATTATCCTGCTGAAATATAGGGTTTTGCAGGGATCGAATGAAGGGTGGAGCCACGGGTCGTAACACATCTGAAATGTAATGTCCACTGTTCAAAGTGCCGTCAATGCGAACAAGAGGTGACCGAGACGTGTAACCAATGGCACCCCATACCACTGCCGGGTGAATACGCCAGTATGGCGATGACGAATACACGCTTCCAATGCGTGCTCACCGCGATGTCGCCGAACACGGATGCGACCATCATGATGCTGTAAACAGGACCTGGATGCATCCGTAAAAATGACGTTTTGCCACTCGTGCACCCAGGTTCGTCCTTGAGTACACCATCGCAAGCGCTCTTGTCTGTGATGCAGCGTCAAGGGTAACCGCACCCATGGTCTCCGAGCTGATAGTACATGCTGCTGCAAACGTCGTCGAACTGTTCGTGCAGATGGTTGTTGTCTTGCAAACGTCCCCATCTGTTGACTCAGGGATCGAGACGTGGCTGCACGATCCGTTACAGCCATGCAGATAAGATGCCTGTCATCTCGACTGATAGTGATACGAGGCCGTTGGGATCCATCACGGCGTTCCGTTTTACCTTCCTGAACCCACCGATTCCATATTCTGCTAACAGTCATTGGATCTCGACCAACGCGAGCAGCAATATTGCGAGACGATAAACCGCAATCGCGATAGACCTTTATCAAAGTCGGAAACGTGATGGTACGCATTTCTCCTCCTTACACGAGGCATCACAACAACGTTTCGCTAGGCAACGCCGGTCAACTGCTGTTTGTGTATGAGAAATCGGTTGGAAACTTTCCTCACGTCGGCTCGTTGTAGGTGTCGCTACCGACGCCAACCTTGTGTGAATGCTCTGAAAAGCTAATCATATGCATATCACAGTATCTTCTTCCTGTCGGTTAAATTTCGCGTCTGTAGAACGTCATCTTCGTGGTGTAGCAATTTTAATAGCCAGTAGTGTATTTTTTTGTTCCTGTGGTGTATGATGTGTGTTAACAAGGCATGTGACCTCTAATTGAAATAATGTAACGATGATTTCTCCAGTTATAAAAGATTCCGCATTAGTCCTCCATTTGGTTTTCTGTGAGGGTACTGCTAAAAAGATGGTGACCTTGAAGAAATGAATAAACAAAGAAAAGCTAACATTGTAGAGTTGGAGCTTGGAATATCAAAAGTATGAATGTGGTACAGAAATTAGAAAATTTGAGAAGGGAAATGCGAAAGTTCAGTATAGACGTAATGGTGGTAAAAAGAAATGAAATGCAGAGATGATAAGTATTACTTGCAGGACAAATGTGGGATAATATCAACCGCAGTAATGGTGTAACGGCAGTGCTACTCTTAACGAGTATGAAAGTAAGGCAGAGAGTGAGTTACTGTGAATAGTTCAATAATACGGTTATCCTCATCGTAATCAACAGGAAACGAATAATAATTCTTCTTATATAAATGGCAACGTCACAAGCGGAAGACGAAAAAATAGAGGAGAATTGTAGAGACACTGAATGGATACCCTGTAACGTCAAGGAGTTACAAACCCTATAATCAAGGAGAACTAGGACGCAGTAGTAATGGATATAAAAAGAAAACAGAAGTTTGAGGAAATATGGGTTTGGTAGTAGGACAGAGAGAGCAGAAACAGTCAGCTCTCCGGTATCAGCTTTCCGATAAATTTCAGCTTGTAACATAGAACACGCAGTTCAGAGATTACAAGAGCAGGAGGTGTATTTGGAAGAGGCCTGGAGACACGAGAAGATTCCGAACGGGTTGCGACATGATTTTTCAGGCACGAAATCAGATACTGTACTGCAAGGAGTACCCAGGAGCAGATACAGACTCAGGTTTCGCCGAAGTATATGAGAATCGTCACGAAGAATCGGTACACAAAGAAGTGGAGAGATCTGCATTTGAAGTTCTCTGAGGCTGGTTAAAAGTACAGTCTGTGGACAGAGCTATAGGTCTCACTGCAGGTGGAGCTCAACCTTTCTTCGCCACGGCACTAGGAAGCGGAGAGTGGAGGTCCCATCGACGCAGCTGCCTTTTACCACCGGGAAAGATCCCAAGTACTTATTTGATAACTGGCTGGGTGGACCTGGGACAGTCCCGCTCTGTGGCATGTCATCTCTAAAAAGGGAAATCTCCGACTTTGTACAGAGAAATACACCTACAAATCAGGTAACTATGAAGATACTCTCGGTAATGTATGAAATACTTATACTGACTGAAGAAAGAAGTAAATACGGAAAGAATAAAGGACAGACAGGAATACAGCAATATAAGTCACTTAGGGACGAAATCAATAGGACGTGGAGAGATGCTAAAGCGAAAAGGCTGCAAGAGAAACGTCAAGAAATCTAAAAGAAAATAGTCGGCAGAAGTAAGACATTTGGATAATCAAAGCAACATTCAGTTAGATAAAAGTAAAGAGGTCGACATTATAATTGTTAAAACCATTGCAATCTTGAACTAAAGGGTATTTTGAAGGCCTCTACGTGGTAGGAGAACAAATGGTAGCCGCTTTGGAAGACATTGGAGAGTTAATATTATAGATTGACTGAGAATCAAATAAGGCAGAGGACATAGATAATACACTTCGGGCATCCTACAATAGGCTGAGGAAGTAGTAGCCAAAAACCTATTCAGCATAGTGTGTAATACTGTATACATGCAAACTCATTTAGTCCAGAATATCATCCATTCATCCCCGAGAAAAAGAGACGCAGACACGCGGGGGAAACCGTGTATCGTTGGCGCAACAGTTTCTACATCTACATCTACATCCATACTCCGCAAGCCACCTGACGGTGTGTGGCGGAGGGTGCCCTGAGTACCTCTATCGGTTCTCCCTTCTATTCCAGTCTCGTATTGTTCGTGGAAAGAAGGCTTGTCGGTATGCTTCTGTGTGAGCTCTAATCTCTCTGATTTTATCCTCATGGTCTCTTCGCGAGATATACGTAGGAGGGAGCAATATACTGCTTGACTCTTCGGTGAAGGTATGTTCTCGAAACTTTAACAAAAGCCCGTACCGAGCTACTGAGCGTCTCTCCTGCAGAGTCTTCCACTGGAGTTTATCTGTCATCTCCGTAACGCTTTCGCGATTACTAAATGATCCTGTAACGAAGCGCGCTGCTCTCCGTTCGATCTTCTCTATCTCTTCTATCAACCCTATCCGGTACGGATCCCACACTGCTGAGCAGTATTCAAGCAGTGGGCGAACAAGCGTACTGTAACCTACTTCCTTTGTTTTCGGATTGCATTTCCTTAGGATTCTTCCAATGAATCTCAGTCTGGCATCTGCTTTACCAACGATAAACTTTACATGATCATTCCATTTTAAATCACTCCTAATGCGTACTCCCAGACAATTTATGGAATTAACTGCTTCCAGTTGCTGACCTGCTATTTTGTAGCTAAATGATTAGGGATCTATCTTTCTATGTAGTCGCAGCACATTACACTTGTCTACATTGAGATTCAATTGCCATTCCCTGCACCATGCGTCAATTCGCTGCAGATCCTCCTGCATTTCAGTACAATTTTCCATTGTTACAACCTCTCGATACACCACAGCATCATCTGCAAAAAGCCTCAGTGAACTTCCGATGTCATCCACAAGGTCATTTATGTATATTGTGAATAGCAACGGTCCTATGACACTCCCCTGCGGCACACCTGAAATCACTCTTACTTCGGAAGACTTCTCTCCATTGAGAGTGACATGCTGCGTTCTGTTATCTAGGAACTCTTCAATCCAATCACACAATTGGTCTGATAGTCCATATGCTCATACTTTGTTCATTAAACGACTGTGGGGAACTGTATCGAACGCCTTGCGGAAGTCAAGAAACACGGCATCTACCTGTGAACCCGTGTCTATGGCCCTCTGAGGCTCGTGGACGAATAGCGCGAGCTGGGTTTCACGCGACCGTCTTTTTCGAAACCCATGCTGATTCCTACAGAGTAGATTTCTAGTCTCCATAAAAGTCATTATACTCGAACATAATATGTGTTCCAAAATTCTACAAGTGATCGACGTTAGAGATATAGTTCTGCACATCTGTTCGACGTCCCTTCTTGAAAATGGGGATGACCTGTGCCCTTTTCCAATCCTTTGGAACGCTACGCTCTTCTAGAGAGCTACGGTACACCGCTGCAAGAAGGGAGGCAAGTTCCTTCGCGTACTCTGTGTAAAATCGAACTGGTATCCCATCAGGTCCAGTGGCCTTTCCTCTTTTGAGCGATTTTAATCGTTTCTCTATCCCTCTGTCGTCTATTTCGATATCTACCATTTTGTCATCTGTGCGACAATCTAGAGAAGGAACTACAGTGCAGTCTTCCTCTGTGAAACAGCTTTGGAAAAAGACATTTAGTATTTCAGCCTTTAGTCTGTCATCCTCTGTTTCAGTACCATTTTGGTCACAGAGTGCCTGGACATTTTGTTTTGATCCTCCTACCGCTTTGACATAAGACCAAAATTTCTTAGGATTTTCTGCCAAGTTAGAACATAGAACTTTCGAATTCATTGAACGCCTCTCGCATAGCCCTCCTCACACTACATTTCGCTTCGCGTAATTTTTGTTTGTCTGCAAGGCTTTGGGTATGTTTATGTTTGCTGTGAAGTTCCCTTTGCTTCCGCAGCAGTTTTATAACTCGGTTGTTGTACCACGGTGGCTCTTTTCCATCTCTTACGATCTTGCTTGGCACATATCTAACGCATATTGTACGATGGTTTTGAACTTTGTCCACTGATCCTCAACACTATCTGTACTTGAGACAAAACTTTTGTGTTGAGCCATCAGGTAACTTGTAATCTGCTTTTTGTCACTTTTGCTAAACAGAAAAATCTTCCTACCTTCTTTAATATTTCTATTTACGGCTGAAATCATCGATGCAGTAACCGCTTTATGATCGCTAATTCCCTGTTCTGCGTTATTTGTTTCAAATAGTTCGGGTCTGTTTGTCACCTGAAGGTCTAATATGTTATCACCGCGAGTCGGTTCCCTGTTTAACTGCTCAAGGTAGTTTTCAAATACAGCACTTAAAAAAATTTCACAGGATTCTTTGTCCCTGCCACCCGTTATGAACGATTGAGTCTCCCAGTCTGTATCCGGCAAATTAAAATCTCCACCCAGAACTATAACATGGTGGGGAAATCTACTCGAAATATTTTCCAAATTATCCTTCAGGTGCTTAGTCACAACAGCTGTTGAGCCAGGGGGCCTATAGAGACATCCAGTTACCATGTCTGAGTCTGCTTTAGCCGTGACCTTCACCCAAATCATTTCACATTTCGGATCTCTGTCAATTTCCTTCGATACTATTGCACTTCTTATCGCTATAAACACGCCTCCCCCCTCACTGTCCAGCCTGTCTCTGCGGTATACATTCCAATCTGAGTTTAAGATTTCATTACTGTTTACGTCTGGTTTCAGCCAACTTTCTGTCCCTACTATTAGCACATTAATATTGTTATTCCCTGTTGCATTTTGTCTACTCCTACATTGCCGCGTCTCAGAAGGCGTCTTGTCGGGCCTAGGGAGGGAATTCTCTAACCTAAAAAACCCCCATGTGCACTCCACACGTATTCCGCTACCCTTGTAGCCGCTTCCGGCGTGTAGTGCACGCCTGACCTATTCAGGGGGACACTACATTTCTCCACCCGATAGCGGAGGTCAAGAAATTTGCACCCCAGATCTCCGCAGAATCGTCTGAGCCTCTGGTTTAAGCCTTCCACTCGGCTCCAAACCAGAGGACCGCGATCGGTTCTGGGAACGATACTACAAATAGTTAGCTCTGACTCCACCCCGCGAGCGAGGCTTTCCGCCTTCACCAACTCCGCCAACCGCCTGTACGAACTGAGGATGACCTCTGAACCCAGACGGCAGGAGTCATTGGTGCCGACATGAGCAACTATTTGCAGTCGGGTGCACCCAGTGCTCTCTATCGCCGCCGGCAGGGCCTCCTCCACATCTCGGATGAGACCCCACGGCAAGCAGACAGAGTGAACACTGGCCTTCTTCCCCGACCTTTCCGCTATTTCCCTAAGGGGCTCCATCACCCGCCTAACGTTGGAGCTCCCAATAACTAATAAACCCCTCCCCCCGTGTGCCTGCTCGGACCTTGCTGAAGGAGCAGCCACATGTCCACTCACAGGCAGAGCGGGCGATGCCACACGGCCAGCCTCCACATTTACCCTCAGCCTCCTGCACCGCGAACGCCGCTGAACTCGCCACTCACCTTGCGGAGAGGGTGGCCCAACCGCGTCCGGTACCCGCGAAGATGTCTCGACAGCAGGGACAGTGGGTGAAGCATGTAACACCTGGGGTGTACCATGCGACGCACCAGACTCCCCACTGCCGCTACACTCCGAGGCAGCAGCCTGAAGACGGCTGACCGAGGCCATCAATACGCTCAGCTGTTCGCGAACAGTGGCCAGCTCCTCCTGCGTCCGTACACAGCAGTCACACATCCCATCCATCCTAAGGAACCAATTTAATGTAGAGAGTTAATAAACTTTTAACTAGACTGCTAATTCACTAAAGGCGGCTGATTGTTGACTAAACTGTGATTGCTAGCCACTTCTTGTAGAAAACAATGAAAATAGCACTACCTGTCTCTGGACTGTATTCAAAACAAACGCTAGCACTACTGGCACTACAGCTGACTAAAGGGACTCTCTGACTGTATTCAAAACAAACTCGAAATCTATGGAACACTATTACTAGCACTCGACAATTAAAGCTTCCTAAAAGCAAAAACACACGGAAGAAGAAGTGACAAGTAAGAAAAATACAGTTAATACTTAAATTAAGGTAGCTCGCTGCACAGCAGACGTGAAGCAGGCGGCAGTTACGACGACACATTGACAAAAATAGTATCCAGAGGAATGCAAAAGAAAATTTTGCGTCAGTTAGACAACGATGAGTTTGGCTTCAGGAAAGATAAAGGCACCAGAGAGGCAATTTGATATAGCGCTTGAAAACTGAGGGAAGACTGAAGGAAAATCAAAATACCTTCATTGGATTTATTGATACACAAAATGCGATCGACTACGTATAATACGAGTAGTGCGAGATATTTGTATTTTGCTATGACGTATATATAATATGTAGAACAGCCAAGTAAGTACAATGAGAATGAAATACGGAGAGAGAAGTGTTCCATTAAAAAGGTGGCGATTGTCTCTCAGCTACTGTTCAACCACTGGTTACTGGATGAATATCGAAGAAGCAATAACTTAAATGAAAGAAAGGTGCAGGATTTTGATTAAAATTAAGTGTGAAGGGTGTTAAGTATAAGATTTTTTTATGTCGTTGCTATCGTAAATCAAAGTCACGAAGAATTACAGCACCTGCTCAAGGGAATAAACAGTCAAAGGAGCACAGAATATGAAATGAGAGTAAATCAAAAAATGATTAAACTAGCGAGGCATATCAGAAATCATACTATCGACAAGGGGACGTCAAAGTTGGGCACATCAAAGAGGACAAAGTGACGGAAATCTTCAATATCGGAAGTAAAATAGCACATGTCTGACGGAACAAGAAGTATGTAGAAAACTAATACAGGAAAATAAGACGTTCCTCGTTAAAAGAGATCAGCGGTTATTGAACTAAGCCTTGATTTGAGGAACTGATTTTGAAGAATATGTGTCTGGAGCACAGCATCGTATGGAAGTGAAATATGACTGTTGTCTACCCGGAAAAGAAGTGTATTGAAGCGTTTGAGATGTACTGCAACAATAAGTTGAAAACCTTTTTGGTCCGATCAGATAAAAAAAGATGAAGGTTGTCAGTGGAAACGACGAGGTGAGGAAAGTGTAGCATCACTGATAAGATGAAGGGACAAAAATGCTTGGATGAGCAAAGAGAGCATGGGATTACTTCCGTGGTACTAGAGGGAGAATTAGATGGTAAAGCTATACAGAAAGCCAGAGAATCGAATATATCCAACAAATAATTGAGAACGTCTTATGTAATTACTGCCCTGAGATGAAGAGTTTTACAGAGCATAAAAAGCCAAGGCGGCTGCATCAAACTTGTCAGATGATCAAACAATGAAAGGCAGGAGGAGGATGGCGGGAGGGATTCAACGGTGATCTTCTCAAAGGAACCATCGTGGGAGCTTTTTCAAACGCCGTACACTCGAATGCGTGTCCAACTTGTTGACATTGCGATACACCGTCAGATGTCAGAAGAAAAATCCTTTTAAACGTAAATTACTGCTTATATTTATAGATAAACCTACGTAATCTTATTCACAATAGCAAATTACAATGTAAGTTTTACACGTAATCACATTTAAAGTACTTCGATTTAATGAGTCTATGTTAAGAAAATATTCGCAATACAGTAGCACAAAAAGAAAAGAAGTTGCTCCAGTCTGGCAATCAGCGTAATGAGCTCTTCGCTCGATGGCGCCATCGAGTTTTGTAATCAAGAAAGCGTGATGGAAATAATCAGGCATACTGATATTTTAGCGATGTCTATTCACGCACCTAACCCAACAAGTGGCAAGATGATGAACACTTGTTTTAACAGAATAAGTAACAACTAGGAACAGTGAATTTTGAAATTTGACTCTTAACGTTTCGACGAATACTTGGTGCTTCTGTAAGGAAAACTGGTGTGCTTACAAATAATGTTATATACGATTAGTGAGAATAGTTAATAACTCCGACAATAACACAATTTGAATCTCATTAGTATTCCGACTAGTTTGATGGCTTCTTCTTTCTTCACCTATTCTATTCAAAATTCAATTCAACATGAAACCGTATTCGTAATCTAAAATACGAGTAGCATACTCCCTTTTACTTTCCCTGAGGTGACACATTTACAGTACCTGTATGCTGTAGAATATGTTACATCGATCTGTCCCTCTTCCTGGTAAACAAGCGGTAGATTTCTTTCCTACCCTTTCATGTAATTAATAAACCATTTCGTTCTCTAAAAACTTCATTTTAACATAATTACACAGCAATGAATTTTATATGCATGCCGTTTCCTACTTTGAACACACTCATAACACTGTACTCCAGAAGTAGAACTTTAGAAAAAATTTCTCAACATAATGTCTCTATTTTATACCAGTTAGGTCCTTTTGTTTGGCAAAGATTTCTTCAACTGTGTCATTTTACTTGTACTTACAGTCGCAATATTGTGTTACCTTCCTTCCTATAAAGGTTTATTTTTTCAGTCGCTCTAAATTGGGTCTTCCTAAATGCTACCCTAATCTCCTATCCTCTATTTTCCATTCACTTTCGTCCTCACTTGTTTACGCTTGACCTAATCTGTGCTAAATCCGCTGAACATTCTATTGAATGATCCTCAAAATTATTTCTTTCTTTTGACAATCAGCTGTATTGTCTGAGAACCATAGCATTAGCATCTGTTTCCATCGCTCTTTCTTCTCTCTATCTTTGTCTATTTTCGTACATATGACTTAAATAATAACCATAATAAACTACAATCTACCTGATTCCATTTCTAACAATAAGTTGTTTGCATTCCCTTCGATTCCGTTCATTTAGCATCTGTAAATATTACAAATTACTCACTTTTCTCTAAACTTCATTCTCAGTCCTTCAGGATTTCGAAGATCTTATGCCACCATCATTGCCGAGGGCTTCTTATGGGTATGTAGATATAATGAAAATATGGTGAAATTTCTGTACACTTCTTCCCACGCTGAATGTAACTTCGGACGTATATCTGTTGTGAACATTTCTACCTTTCTCTTCTCTGTTTAGTAACTCACCAATTCTTATTTTTGGGTTACCGGTGTGCTTTCACAGATCAAGATGGCTAAAGTTGTTCCCGAACGCATTCGTTGATTTTGCCATTACGCACCGAAGGCCTCATCAGCACCAAATGGAGCGGCGCGTGAACTAAGTATTTGCTCGGATTTTATTAATCATGAGTGCACGCCCGTATCTTCGTTCACCTACACAAAATGACTTTCATATGTTATATATTGGTAACTAAATTACACTAGTAAGTCGTTTGTCCATAGTGGATCAAACAGAGTATCAAAGCTTCTTTTCTGTGAGAAATGTCTCACTAAGAACATATCTCTCTTTGTGTACGGAGTTTTACATTTAATTGGAGTTTCCATAAGCAGATAGACTTGATGACATAAAAGGGTTGCCGTTCACGTTATGACTCTGTTTCGGCGAGATAGCAAGCAGCGTTCTCGCCCGAAGATGGCTCACTGCTGAAATATTGTGTCTGGACGACTGTATGATTTGATTGGAGATCCGACAGTATTACCATCAGTTAATACTCTGGGAACGTCCACGTAGGTACTTTACATTTACTTTCCCTAAAGCGTATGTCGCTGTAGATGTACCTGCAGCCTTTATTTTGCGAGAAGTGCTGTTGCTACATGTATACTGTGGGACATAGTGCGAATATCATTTATATGGAACCAAAACACTCTCCGTTGGAACAGGTCTTGAAGGTCCAACGCTACCGAACGACCGCCGTGTCATCATCAGACCCTAGGCGCACTGGATGTGGCTATGGAGGGGCATGCGGTGTGTGTTACGACTGTTTGAAAGGGGGTACAATGAAAAAGAGTGGTTTACGACTTAATAAGAATAATGTTTTCACCAAGATGCAAGTATGAAAAGCCAGAACACAGCAATATTTCCGTGAAAGCGTTGTATGCATTGTACGAGATCAGAAAAACGGAAGTCTAATGTAATGAAGTATACTTTTAAGTTTTCTGTTACACGAAACAGCGTAGGAAAAGGTTTCTCGCAAGTACATTCTGACATCTCCCATGTAAACAAGCAAACGAAATGGGCTACATGCAGAAGCGACTGCTCTGTGAGGTTGCATTTATCGCTGCGTCAGGCAAAACCATGCTTAACCTCTACGACTGTTAAGACGAGAATGGCTGCATACTTAAGGTTACTTGAGCTCCAGCGTATTTGCAGTTCCGCTAGTCTGCGAGTGCTAGTGTAATTGAGATCGGAGTACGAATTCTGCGCTGTAATTAGATCATTCTGTTACGCGACGGTTCTTTCTTCTTCAGTGTATCTCATGTCTGTATAACGCCATTAAAATAACTGAACAACAAGTCCTCAACAAAATATTAGTAAAAGAGAGCAAAGTTTCATTATAAAAGAATAGAAAGTCGTACGGAGCAATTTTGTTTTGCAAGAAAATAAAATAATCAGACGCTCTCACATTTCCTCTCCGTTCAAGAGAAAATAAAGTTATTCACCGAACAAAATAAAGGTTTTCATATATTCTTACAGCGAAAGGATTTCCAGCAAACCGAAAACATTAATGTTGTCTCGCAGCAGACTAGTTAACACAGAATAATGAGGTACGATATAGTTCAGTGGCAGGATATCGTAATAGGCCTCCACTGACACTCCAGATAAGTTGCTGTTGTATTCACAAAAATGGAACGGCTGTGGACCAGTGGACAGAAAGACTAATGTCATATAACGTATTGTGGTCTGGAAAAATGTAAAAATTTCGCATCTGAAACTCCACCGAACTGAATTTATTTCGTCCAGGAAGTTTCCAGTCCCTTTACTCCTCCCAAACCTGCATCATTGTCCTCTGGAGCACAGAGAACGTCAACATTAGAGGAAAATCTGTTGCCCTTGAATTACGTCATGTTAGGAAACAGATTTCGGGGAACTAGTTCACTAGGTACTACAATACTGGCCATTAAAATTGCTACACCACGAAGATGACGTACTACAGACGCGAAATTTAACCGACAGGAAGAAGATACTGTGATATGCAAATGATTAACTTTTCAGAGCATTCACACAAGGCTGGCGCCGGTGGCGACACCTACAAAGTGCTGACATGAGGAAAGTTTCCAACCGATTTCTCATACACAAACAGCAGTTGACTGGCGTTGCCTAGTGAAACGTTGTTGTGATGTCTCGTGTAAGGAGCAGTAATGCGTGCTATCAGGTTTCCGTCTTTGATAAAGGTCGGATTGTAGCCTATCGCGATGGCTGTTTATCGTATCGCGACATTGCTGCTCGCGTTGGTAGAGATCCAATGACTGTTAGCAGAATATGGAATCGGTGGGTTCAGGAGGGTAATAAGGAACGCCGTGCTGGATCCCAACGGCCTCGTATCACTATCAGTCGAGATGACAGGCATCTTATCCTCATGGCTATAACGGATCGTGCAGCCCCGTCTCGATCCATGAGTCAACAGATGGGGACGTTTGCAAGACAATAACCATCTGCACGAACAGTTCGACGACGTTTGCAGCAGCATGCACTATCAGCTCGGAGACCATGGCTGCGGTTACCCTTCACGCTGCATCACAGACAGGAGCGCCTGCGATGGTGTACTCAAGGACGAACCTGGGTGCACAAATGGCAAAACGTCATTTTTTAGGATAAATCCAGGTTCTGTTTACAGCATCATGATGGTCGCATCCGTGTTTGGTGACATCGCGGTGAACGCACTTTGGAAGCGTGTATTCGTCATCGCTATACTGGCGTATCACCCGGCGTGATGGTATGGGGTGCCACTGGTTACACCTCTCGGTCACCTCTTGTTCACATTGACGGCACTTTGAACAGTGGACGTTACATTTCAGATGTATTACGACCCGTGGCTATACCCTTCATTCGATCCATGCGAAACCCTACATTTCAGCAGGATAATGCACGACCGCATGTTGCAGGTCCTGTATGGGCCTTTGTGGATACAGGAAATGTTCGACTGCTGCCCTGGCCAGCACATTCTCCAGATCTCTCACCAATTGAAAACGTGTGGTCAATGGTGGCCGAGCAACTGGCTCGTCACAGTACGTCAGTCACTACTCTTGATGAATTGTGGTATCGTGTTGAAGCTGCATGGGCAGCTGTACCTTTACACGCCATCCAAGTTCTGTTTGATTGAATGCCCAGAAGTATCAATGCCGTTATTACGGCCAGAGGTGATTGTTCTGGGTACTGATTTCTCAGGATCTATGCACCCAAATTGCGTGAAAATGTAATCACATGTCAGTTATAGTAACGTAATTTTACATATGTTCGAAATAGTTTATGTCTGTTGAAGTTATTTTATTGGTCTTCACGCAGCCGCTGGGCTAAGGCGTTTTTCATTTATTAGTGTGTTTGTAAGTAATATGTTATCACTTACCTAATTTTGAAGTTTATATGTAGATTGTATCTCTGGTCTAGATGTTATTTTGATCATTTTTTAGGACTTCTGAAGAAGGCTATATTATTATAGCAGAAACCATGGTCAAGGTTTAAAATAAACATAATTTAGAGCAACTGTGAGCTGTTTTTCATTCGAGACAATTTCGTACCGGTTGCTGTTGTCGCTGCTATGATTAAAATAATGAATTACCAGTTTACTGACAGTTACGATGTTTTCGACTCCAGGACCTCTCCTAATTGTAATGTTTCGTTCAGACTCACATAACGACCGGAGAAGTTCGTCGTGTCTCAGATGTACTTTTCAAACACTTTTCGGGTTCTTCGTCTGGAGCTTTTGCAGTGATGCCAAGAAACGCTGCGCGAACCCCACATTCTTTCATAAACAGAATTATATTCACTATCATATGTACCTTTTCGTATGAGACGTCAAATCCCACGAATTGCAACCGCACAGTCTCAAAGTACTCACCATTTCATCGATGAAGTCTTGATAGTGACTATTATGTGAAAGTATCCAAAATAGCAGTACTCGAAAGACCAGGTTTAAACCTTTTTTAACCAGGAAAAATCTTCCTTCTGTCGCTGTCATAGATCTTGTACTTAAAATAAAAAAACTTCTATAATCGTCTCAACGAAAGCGTATGTACCTATCATTTAAAATGTCTGTCAAGAAACAACTGTGAATTTGGTACCTTAGAACGTTTGAACAAAGTAGATGCAATAATCGCGGTTAAAGCCAATTAAAAGAATCAGACGAGAAGGTTGGCGGGGACCCCGAGGAGTAGGGGCAGATTTCTAATTGGAAGGCTTTACATTCCTTCGCATACAGTGGTAGCGGGGTGTGGTGTGATGGTTGTGTGTATACTGTATCCGTGGACTGTAGGTGACTATTGTAAAGGTCGGACTGTATAGGCCGCCTGTGCACCTTTTCCTTATTTCCTTCTCTGAAGTAATAAGTACAGAGCGATGTTGGAAAAATATTTATTAAGTAACACAATTAAAACTATAAGTGAGTGACGCTCCTTGTATTGCCATGATTGCAAAATATTCTAGTGAACTGCGGGCCACCACACATTAATTTGACTTCCCGCAGAACTTAGTTCCTGGCCGTAAGCAGCTTGAGCGATGTCGGCAACCTATCAATGGACCAACAGCCAAGCAGCATCCGGAGTCCATAGCAGTTTTAAAGAAGATTTGACTTGAAACTTTATACACGTCAAACATTGAAATTTATTCTTTAAGACTGACGTAATGTTTTTTGCGCATCAGATCATATTATTTGACTGAACAAGCTGTTAATATCGAATGACTTAATTAAAAAATAAGCAGGGATTACGAGACGTGTTGCGTGTATACTAAATATTTCAGAAGATATGTTACAATTTTTTTCCAATAAATACCCATTATTTTATGAGACTGCTTAAGGGATACTGTTGAAGAGTGATGATTAATTTACGAATACACAGTGCAATGCACCGTTTAAGTCGTTTAATGAACAGTAAATGATATAGAGAAACATTTACTTCCTGAAAAAACGTACATTCTTTGTTTTTAAACATTTACGAAAGGAACAGTTCCGAGTTGTACACTGTTAGATGAGCATTTAAGGCCACTAATAGAGTTTTTAACAATTATTCGAGGTGCATAGTCGGAGATTGTATGACTCAGGCTCCTTCGTGATGTACGTTTCACCTGAGCCGCAGCTATTACATATTATTAATCATGCGCTCAGGAACGGGAGGTTGAGACGGCTAGCATCTAAATCCAACGTATTCCTGCCACCATTAAATGAGACAAACGCTACCCTGTTCATAATAGGTGTGAAATTTTAGTAACGTGTTTGTGATTTTGATGACGATTGGAGAAAGAGGGAGAAACTGAATACGATGAAATTCTCTTTCGGTAGATTTTTTTTTCCGTAACACCAAGTTGTGCACCGACCTGAAAGTTGCTGTCCAAAGGAAGGACAACCTGCGCAGGCATCACTTGTCCTCACTGCGTGAAACATGAAATTAAATCCACTAGATTGCCACAGTACCTGCTAACCTAAACTTTACTTCTCTAGTTCCTTAACAAATACTAGCGATGAACATTTCTTTAACCTCCAGGATTCCAACCAGCTATCACAAAACAGCTCTATTTTATGATAAATTATAAATTATTTCATGAATGTTTTACTGTTGTTGAAGTGTAGTATGTTTTTCTAATGCGGAAGAATAATGTGTTTTCGCTTTGTTTTTATGGTAACGACGTACGTGTTAATTAAGTACATTCAACGCACTTTGAATTTATTGGTCATCATGTATTATTCTACTTAGTGGGTGGTCGAGACACCAGGCAGTTATTTATACACACGAACGTTGTTAGCGTTGCTTTGATGTATCTAGTGAAGCAACGATCGGGCATTTCACTTTACGTGTTATCCACCACACTCAGAATTTGCACATTACTCAGCCTCTGCACTTCGTTCAAAGGGACGTCAATGCTCTCACAATTAATACTTGAACTATGTGCACATATTACTACATTAACTATCCACGACGTGCTTCCTGTTGCAAATGTTTGGTTCCGCACCACCGACTGTTTCACACTCAAGGAAAGGTCATCATACTATCAATATTTCCCTCACAAAATTACGTATTTAATGTTTAGTTCAGCACACAAGTTCTGGATAAGAAGCCAATACTCTTATCGTTAGTTATTCAATCTGAAAATCGTATTTTTCCTGATTACTAATATTCAAAAACTATACCCTTTGTAATGGGCTCTAAGGTGCATACCTTAGGAGCCATGAGCACTTGTTCATCTTCGGTACTGTACAACGCATCTCTTCCTCTGCAAACTCATTGCTTTCCATGTATTTGGGAGAGTAGTAGGGACAAAAAAAAGTATCTAGAAAAAATGGGCTGTAAAATACGTACCATAACATTATGGTCACTACTTCCTCTTCGCTATTGTGAAACACAGGCCTCCTACTGAACAGGTTCCCATACTATTTCTTCATTGCGAAACAGATGCATCCTAATGAAGAAATTCCCATATTATCTCTTCAAACATGTGGAAAGAAAAGAGCTTGAAGTAAAAGAGGTCCACTGTCGGAGGTATCAGAACAGGTATCGCTTGTAACTTTCCACTAGGTCTTTCCGGATTAGAGCCCCTTACCTTACACTGATACGTTTGCCATTATGTATCATCCATAAAAGTACGTAACATCATCAATGAATCACCTTTTTATATGCTCAGATAGAGATTTAAATTTTGTTTTTACACCTTAACATTTTATTACCCTAAATATAGTTCTAAATTAACTTGCTGGATGTTCTTAATGTCCACTCAATTCATGTTACTGTGGGTTTCAAAAATTTACTCATTCAAACCAGGATTTTTGTACGCAATCCACTGATTCTCTGTCGACAACTGGTGTCATTCAGCTCCAGCACCGTTTTTCACGCACTCTCCCGTCTGCATCAGATACCAGCTTGTCATTACATCGTCAAAAAGCATTCACGATGTCGGAATTGCATTTATAAATCTGAGATTAAGGAGTCATTCTCGAATGGTTCTAGGGAATCAAAACTCTAGAATGTAACCGCATTTAACATTAATACTGAAGCTGCCTCTACCGACGTTATTCCAAAGAGTTATCGCTCATCGGGTGGTTAGTACAGCTGTTGTAACTCAGTCGGAACAAAAAAAAGCCAATATGGAGCTGTTGAAGAACACACGAAAAAGACAAATAAGTGGAAGATGCGAAAAAAAACTGCTCTTAGGAAGTAATATTACACAGGATTGTGGAAACACAAATGATATCAGATGTAGACCGACGCAGATTTCAACACAAGAGCTCTATTGATTTTAGTAGATAATAAAACTAAGGAAAATGTAAGCAGCCTAGCATTGTATGGGAGTAAAACTTGAACCATCAGAAAATACCTTAAAGAAATAATTGGAAACACTTGATTTTTATACTTTTGGAGAATGTTAAAAATTAAGTGGTCGGATAACGAACAAAATCAAAAACTGCTGTAAAAACAGCGTAAAAATAGAGCATATGAAAGACGTTACCAGAAGATGTGAAACGTTAGTGGGATGCCTGGAATACAAGTACCTATCCTGCCGCTGGAAGGATCAGCAAGTGGGACAAATAATTGGGGAATATAAACGGGTTATAGTGGACGTTTAGCGTAACAGTTACGTACCTGGCAAAAAGTTAGAATAAAACAGCAGAAGATGGAAAGCAGGATGAACCTGATCGAGAGACTAATGACTAAAGAGGAAAAAGTTTCAGGAGACCTCTTCGACCCTGAGGAACACAATACTAGCATGCGAGTAAGAACAAGCAGAATAATTGGTATATTTAGTTCTCATGCTGCGACAATTCAGATCGTTCAGAGGTGGTTCTGCTACAGGGACTCCTATGAGGAACCAGTCAATGGAAGGTGATTGTTCACAGCTAAAAGCTGCTTTCGATCCACAGTACGGGTTGCGGTGCATGCGATCATAAAGCCAGAACAGATTCTATAGTTTGGTCCAAAAGCTAGTTTTTCCGTCGATTTCATGTGCAGCCCTGTACCTCTTTCCATTGTCCAGAAACCAAGAAGCTTCAGATTGCAATGGGTACCTGAAATGGGGTATCTGAGTACATGTGGCATGGGCATGGGTACTTACTTGGTATAAGAGAAAGCCATTCTTTGGATGAGTGGTGCACAGCCGGCCGAAATAGAAGACAGATCAACTACATTAACCTCAGAGGACTTTCACTCTCCGATATACAAACACATTAGTTCTGTGAAAGAGAAAATGTTAATGTGATATTAGCAAACTGCAAGGAGCTTCTATCGCAAAGTTTCAGAATTAGCATCGTTTATTAAGGGCAATGCATAGATATTTTAGCATCAGAAAGTTGGTTGAAATCCGAAGTGAACTGCAGCGAAATCTTAAAATTAGAATAAACTCTGAGGTGGCAAAAGTCATGAGATATCTCCTAATATCATGTCGGACCTCCTTTTGTCGGCGTGTTGTAGCAGCCAAACGTGGCATGGATTCAACATGTCATTGGAATTCCCTGCCGAAAAACTCAGGCATGCTTCCTCTTAAGCCGTCCGTAACTGCGAGTGTTACCGGTGCAGAGTTTTGTGCACGAACTGACCTCTCGGTTATGATTCGTAAAAGTAGAACGATATTCATGTCAGGCAATCTGAGTGACCAAACCATTCGCTCGAATCGTCCAGAACGTTCTTCAAACCGATCGGGAACAATCGTGGCCCGGTGACTTGACGCATTATCATTCATAAAAAATCTATCTTTGTTTGGGAACATAAAGTCGATGAATGGCTGCAAATGGTCTCCAAGTAGACGAACATGACCGTTTCCAGTCAATAACCCAGTCCACTCCATGTAAACACAGCCTACACGAATATGGAACCACCACCCGCTTGCAGAGTGCCTAGCGACACACCCGATTCCTACCATAAGCTCTTACAAATTGAAATCACGACTTACGATCAGGCCACAGTTTTCCAGTCGTCGAGGATCCAATCGATATGGTCACAAGACCAGGAGAGACGCTGCAGGCGATATTGTGCTATTAGCAAAGGCACTCGCGTCGGTCGGTCCCTGCACAATTGTTAACACTGTGTAATAGAAGAATCATTCCGCTACTGTAAATTTAGGAAAATGGTCGCTGAATACCACGGTTTGATATTTGTACAGTTGAATTACATAAATGAATTGTCAGCCATAAAAACCGTCCTCTCCGAAATGAATTCCAAAAGCATTTTGTCATTTCCTAGGTCCTTCGAAAGTTGAAAATTACGACAAGAAAAGGTGCGTCTGATCTTACATAAAAATCTTCTGAAAAAGATTTAAAAATGTTGGATTTTATGGAAAATTATGTATTATCTGATCTTACTTTCCCTGATGGAGAAAGGAAAGTTTTTAAACATAAACTGCCGGCCGCGGTGGTCGTGCGGTTCTAGGCGCTCCAGTCGGAGCCGCGCTGCTGCTACGGTCGCAGGTTCGAATCCTGCCTCGGGCATGGATGTGTGTGATGTCCTTAGGTTAGTTAGGTTTCATTAGTTCTAAGTTCTAGGGGACTCATGACCACAGCAGTTGAGTCCCATAGTGCTCAGAGCCATTTTTTTTAAACATAAACTGTGTTATATAACGTTACAATTAGAGAAACGATAGCTTTGCTTGAAAGTATTTTCTTAAAAAAATAACAATAATATCTGAAAAGTTCCATTAAAATTCCATGTTGCAGAATGCGAGTTGGCAGGCAACCAAAGTCTTTCGTAGACTTCAGCCAACGCAGTAAAAGGAGAAAACACAGTTATTGCATAACAGTTTTGGAGCTACAGAATTGAAGTATCTCAGTCAAATGAAGCTCCGAGAATCTGGGAATGTGGAGGATTCCAAAGAGTTTAAAAACATTAGTTCATCTCCTACACCAGGAGATAAATGCAGACAAACATTACAAGCAACAAAAAAAAGCCTTTCAGATATGAAAGACTCGTTCGTCTTTGCAGAAGCCTCGCTGACGGGGAAATAGCACGAAATAACCAGAACAGTTGATAAGAAGTTCTAGCCCTATTACAATATGCTTCAGGAGGCTAAATAGCATAGCTACTGAATCTTATGTGACTGCCACATGTGCAGAGATTCAGTTCAAGCATTGCTTAATCACACGTGTGAGCGAGTAATATTGTAGCTGGAAGAGATTTTAAATGATTTTCCAAATCATGACATAAATGCATTGAAACTTATCTATAAACGGGGTTGTGACGGTTCAAACAAAAATTTGAAATCAACCATGATTCTGGCGGGAACATATTTAAGTAGTCTTTAGGGCATCTCCAACATATTTGTCGCATCAATAACGACCTAACTGCTTGCCGAAATCCTTCGCCATCTTCTCCACACTATTTCAGACCTGTTAGATTTAGATTTATTCATGAAACGGTTGATGTTACTAACGAAGTTATCAACTGGCAAACTGAAACATTACAGAATACAAAATTGCAAGAACAGAGGGTGCGTTTCCTTTAAATACACATTGATGACTATGCTAGATGAAAAGGTCTGCAGTGCAGCAACACGGGTAGCATCGACAATGAGATGGTGCATTTGCAAGGCCACCTCGAAGGACTTCACTGACTTGTCAAAAACTGAAGTAGTAAATACAGAAGCTCTTCCGTTCGGCCTGTCTATACTCCATTCCTGAATTAGATTTTTCGATTTTTTTTCATTTGTCCTATAAAAGAAACATCAAGAAGTGGCAGTAAAGTCTAAAAGAGGAAGAGAAACTTGTTCGCGAGAAGAAAGGAGTCACACAAGATATGTTTAGATATCGAGTAGGATCAATTGCAGATGTTCACAAGCAAGGCTATGGAAACAGCAATGATGGAAATACCAGCATCAGATTTTTTGCAGACCCTGAAACATCAGCAGAAATAAGAGCTGTAGATCTGCAACTGATCTATTGATTCAGGGTTATTCCAGAAGCTATTTCCAGTGGAAATAAGGTAGACACAGACAAATTGTCAGCTTGTACTGTTGAAAAAGTAAGACTGTATGTTGATTTTAATCCACAGTATCCTCTTTTTCGCAGATGTACACAAGATTTTGGTGCCTGGCCCAACTATTTTACCCATAGGCAGTTTATCAGAAGAAGCAGCCGAAGCCTGAAATAAGAACTTCACCTATACAGACAAACGTTTGCCAGGAAACTCACACGGGAAAAAAGCGATCTCGACACAATATAAAAACTACTACTGGTATCTGATCCATTAATAACAGGTACGAGACCGAACCAAAGAAAACGAACAAAGCTTTGGTAAAAGAAACATTACGTTTACTGCTCTTTACTGTTCTCAAACGAAGGATGGATTAGCCAGATCCCTCAGGCTGAAAATGATGATGAAGAGGAATCACCAGTAGAAACAGACTTCTCAGATGAACAGGACTGAAAGGCGTCATCTGAATACTAATAGTGTAGTCGCTAAGAAATAAATAATCTAAGGAAATATCAAAATTTTGTTTTACATCATGTTATAAATTATGTATTCTACAGACATGGTCTCTAGGGACTCGGAGTACAGAGATTATCAAACACTAATTTGCATGAAATACCCACATGTGTGTCACTTGAGGATGGACGTAACTAAGCTGAACAATTCTACTTTCAATGTTTGGAAAACCAGTCTTAAGTAAGTAATCTATGAATATATCAGAGCTCACTCTTGGCGCTTTTCTAGGTACCGTGTAGACCACAGTGGACTAATTAAAAGGTTGATAGAGGCATTTAAACAATTATTTCTGCTGCACTCCATAAGTGGAAAGCATGAGAGGAACCATAATATGCGCAGTGAGAAGTACCCTATGCACAGTGGTTTGCAGAGTATAGATGTAGATTTATTTAGATGTAGGTGTAATGGTGACACGTACGCGCGAGCGCCCTTCCGACACGGGCCGCTGTACTCCTGCAAGCCGGCCTGTGGTTGCGAGCCACACGGTCGCGCCGCTCTCGTGGTAGCACCAGGCTTGCCGGGTCCGGCTGCGCCCCGTGGGCATTAAGTGCTGCCGGCTTAGCGAGTATTAACCGCCGCTCTGCCCCCCTCCCCCCCCCCCCCCCCCCAACAAGCCGCCTGCCGCTCTACTCAGAGCGAATCTCTGCGCCAGCACTTTCTGCACTTACACATTCATTAGTCCTTGTCAGCTTGTGTGCAGTGCGTGGCGAAGGGAGCTTCGTGCCAAAACTAGCCATTCATTCTCTGTGAAGTAGTGCTCATCTTTTGAGAGAAACACACACTACTGGCCATTAAAATTGCTACACCAAGAAGAAATGCAGATGATAAACGGGTATTCATTGGACAAATATATTACACTAGAACTGACATGTGATTACATTTTCACGCAATTTGGGTGCATAGATCCTGAGAAATCAGTACCCAGAACAATCACCTCTGGCCGTAATAACGGCCTTGATACGCCTGGGCATTGAGTCAAACAGAGCTTGGATGGCGTGTACAGGTACAGCTACCCATGCAGCTTCAACGCGATACCACAGTTCATCAAGAGTAGTGACTGGTGAGAGATCTGGAGAATGTGCTGGCCAGGGCAGCAGTCGAACATTTCCTGTATCCACAAAGGCCCATACAGGACCTGCAACATGCGGTCGTGCATTATCCTGCTGAAATGTAGGGTTTCGCATGGGTCGAATGAAGGGTAGAGCCACGGGTCGTAATACATCTGAAATGTAACGTCCACTGTTCAAAGTGCCGTCAATGTGAACAAGAGGTGACCGAGACGTGTAACCAGTGGCACCCCATACCATCACGCCGGGTGATACGCCAGTATGGCGATGACGAATACACGCTTCCAATGTGCGTTCACTGCGATGTCACCTAACACGCATGCGACCATCATGATGCTGTGAACAGAACCTGGATTCATCCGAAAAAAAATGGCGTTTTGCCATTCGTGCAACCAGGTTCGTCGTTGAATACACCATCGCAGGCTCTCCTGTCTGTGATGCAGCATCAAGGGTAACCGCAGCCATGGTCTCCGAGCTGATAGTCCATGCTGCTGCAAACGTCATCGAACTGTTCGTGCAGATGGTTGTTGTCTTGAAAACATCTCATGGATGGAGAGGTGGCTGCACGATCCTTTACAGCCATGTGGATAAGATGCCTGTCGTCTCGACTGCTAGTGATACGAGGCCGTTGGAATCCAGCACGGCGTTCCGTATTACCCTCCTGAACCCACCGATTCCATATTCTGCTAACAATCATTGGATCTCGACCGACGCGAGCAGAAATGTCGCGATACGATAAACTGCAATTGCAATAGGCTACAATACGACCTTTATCAAAGTCGGAAACGTGATGGTACGCATTTCTCCTCCTTACACGAGGCATCACAACGACGTTTCACCAGGCAAGGCCGGTCAACTGCTGTTTGTGTATGAGAAATCGGTTGAAAACTTTCCCCATGTCAGCACGTTGTAGGTGTCGCCACCGGCGCCAACGTTGTGTGGATGCTCAGAATAGCTAATCATTTGCATATCAGAGCATCTTCTAGGTGTCGGTTGAATTTCGCGTCTGTAGCACGTCATCTTTGTGGTGTAGCAATTTTAATGATCAGTAGTGTATGTTCTGTGTTTGACGGCGTCATGCCATACACTTCACTCACTGTCCTAAACAGATAAACTGATGAACCAAAAAATTATGACAGCGTGTTTGTCCACCGTAGAATACACTACGGACTGTGATTGGTACGCGTCCGACAAATGCTTGGTACTGCAAAATCACCCCTGTCCCCCATTTTTACTAAACCTCCAGAAGTGTATCAGTTTAGTCAGTGAGTACATGGAGGATGGCCTATGGAGCGTACAGTACGAATGACCATGATTTACCACCCGGGAGATACAGAGATAATCTTAGTAAGTCACCGTGTAGGATATCCACCTATTGTTCTGCCACAAGACTCTCGTTGTTATCAGTCGCAGAAGCAGTATCAGTGCCATCGGATTCTCTGTAACGTGCGCCGGGCTCTGTGGCCGAGAGGTTCTAGGCGCTTCAGTCCGGAACCGTGCAGCTGCTACGGTCGCAGGTTCGAATCCTGCCTCGGACATGGATGCGTGCGGTGTCCTTAGGTTAGTTAGGTTTAAGTAGTTCTAAATTGTAGGGGACTGATGACGATCAAATGTTAAGTCCCATAGTGCTTGGAGCCATTTGAACCATTTCTCTGGAACGTGCAATTCTGTATTCCTTAATTTCTAAGCGATGAAAGGGGGATGCTATATTAACCGAAATAATGTTCTTGGACGCCCTTATAAGGCATTTATTTGTGAAAACACCGTTGTCTGACAATAATGAGACAATCCAACACTTTTAGCTCAAAAGTAGCAATTTCTTGGGAATGCCGTCTTACGACAGAATGACATCGGAAGGCATCCTATTGGTGACAGACGCCTACGGTGCCCAGTTTAGACCTTGTACTTGAAAAAGAGAAGCGAGTGAGTGAGGGTGACATGTATACGTGCGTGTGATAAACCCTTTCCTGAAAAATATTGCTCTTCTTCATACCTTCTCTGTGTTACCAGAGATGACGTGTCGCTGATCTCAGTTGTACTAAGACTGCAGTACACGCGAGGTGCCTATTTGCTTACACCGCCCTCAGTGGAATGCATAAATGCTAATAAATATTCACAACTTGAAGGCTTCTATAGTTGTTGTCCGTGCGCATAAAACAGCACTTAGGTCGTGAATCCGCTATCTTGAGTCTGTAACTAACGATTAGCGAGGAACCGTTATTTTAGAAATGATTAAATTTCCCATCATTTTGATTACATGCGATGCCACTAACATTTTATTATCAGAAGACTAGTAACTGAAAAATTTCATTCCACTTTATAGTCACAAATAATTTCTATTCTTCAAGAAATTAATGAACTGCGTATTTCTACCACTACAATCACACTGTTCTCAGATACACGTCCGTATAACCATACTTGCTAATAAAGTCTTAACCTGACACCGGCCGCTACAGACAACATGTCTGTCCTCCGAAGCTTCCGAACGAGCTCTGATTTACACACTAGACATTGCTAACTAAGTCTTAATGCATACCGCGGCGGACAACATGTCTGTCTTCCGTCACCGCCAAACTAGCTGTGATCTTACAGCTGAACCACTTCGCCCGTCATGCAAGTTGGGTGCGATCCGAAGATCACCGTAGTGCTACGACTGCCTTTTCGTTTATCACGTGCCTATTATTCTGCTGATTATTAATATTTGTGAAATTATAGAATGATAGCACGCTATTGAGAGATGCTTTAATTTGAAATGCAAGTAAATACGCTGTTTAATTTTTCAAATATTAATAACAGAAGATTACCATTTTGGCGCGCAACGCAGCGGCCAATCACAGAGAAAGACCACAGTTTAGGCGGTCTTTCTCACGATACCCGTACCGAACAAACCATCCGTCACCGGTACCTAACATCACGTTACGTCATCTTGCAACTGCTGCCTTCTGAACTGCTGTAAGAAGAGCTTCTTGTACCTGAATACGATGGCTGCAAAGCCAGAAATATTACAACTCACAATCGTGTTCGCACATCTTCCTTATCTTAAACATTATTCATCTGCTCATTGAAATGACAGCTCTCTTGCTTCGTATTAAAGGATGATATCGAAGAAACTTGGAGGCAGGCTGTTAGTTTGTTACCAGTAGGTTCGAACAACACGCAAGTGATACGGAGGTGCTTCGGGAACTCAACCGAGAATCCTCGGAGGGAATGCGATGTTGTTTTCGAAGAACACTATTCTGTAAATTTAGAGAGCTGGTATCTGAAGCTGACGGCAAAACGATTCTACTGCCGCCAACATATATTTTTCCTAAGTACCAGGAAAATAAGATACAAGAAATCAGGGCCGATACGAAGACATAGACAGTCGTTCTTCCCACACTCAGATTGCGAGTGTAACAGGAAAGGAAGTGACAAGTAGTGGTACATGGTAACCTTCGGCACGCACTGTACATACTCTGCAAACCATCGCACGGTGACCAGCCAGCCAGCGTGGGAACTGAAATCATACTCCCTGCTGTGCGTTCCGCAATGGTGCCTGGGCTTATTCAGTGCTGTTGATCTCTGGAAAAAAAAAAAATGTTCAAATGGCTCTGAGCACTATGGGACTTAACTTCTGAGGTCATCAGTCCCCTAGAACTTAGAACTGCTTAAACCTAACTAACCTAAGGACATCACACACATCCATGCCCGAGGCAGGATTCGAACCTGCGACCGTAGCGGTCGCGCGGTTCCAGACTGTAGCGCCTAGAACCGCTCGGCCATTACGGCCGGCGTTGACGTCTGCAAATGCGATACAAAATGTAAATCTGGAAAATAAGGAAATAAACCGTAATCTAAAAATGAGCGGTTTACAGTACGTTTCCAGGGCTGTGTGGCACCAGAAGATTACGCACAGGTCACCTAATTCCCATTAACAACAGTCTGTTGGTTTTTGACATGATGTATTCCACCGGATTCAGATAAGGCGAACTCTGTGACCAAGACATTAACGTGATTTAACTATCGTGATCTTCAAACGCCAGCGGCATGATTCTGGCCTTCTGACAAATACAGTTATCCTACAGGAAGATGCCGAACGCGTCAAGCATGAAGTGGTGCAGTTGGTCCGCAATACTTTTCACACAGTCCACAGTGCCTTCGATCGCTGTCACAGGTCCCATGGAAGGCCTTGTGGATGTGGTCTGGTTGGACGAAACAGACGAGTTCCATGGAAGCCCTCGTGAATGTAGAGTAGTCGGGCGTAACAGACGAAGACAGCACTCCATATATCTTGAATTCGACGGATGAAGTATAGCGACGTAAATGAAATAGTCGTAATCGTAATGTACCGTCTGTACCGAGATTTTGTCCCATGGAAAAAATGGATAACGTAGTTTACTAATACGTTTGATATTAATTTCACGTGCGGCTGTAAATAAAAGTTCGACCGTAACACCATTAATTCTCCGACATGGTCACATTACAATTTGGATGACAAAGTGCACCTCTTTAGGAATGAGGAATGTATTGAAGAAGGAAACAGTCTTGGCTGCAAAACAGACTTCATTATTTTATATTTGGCCGATAACACGTTGTTTACGGTATCTTCAGATTGTCTGGCACAACAGGTGTTCAACACATAGACTGCAGTCCATGCAAATTTCTTAGCAGCCAAAGACTGTTGTCAGCATTTTAAGAACATTGCGTGATGCCCCGATATATTACTGCATGGACGACAGCTTATGTTTTAACACTTGTTGTGTCAGTCAATCCGAAAATACAGGGTGATTCAAAAAGAGTACCACAACTTTAGGAATTTAAAACTCTGCAACGACAAAAGGCAGAGCTAAGCACTATCTGTCGGCGAATTAAGGGAGCTATAAAGTTTCATTTAGTTGTACATTTGTTCGCTTGAGGCGCTGTTGACTAGGCGTCAGCGTCAGTTGATGCTAAGATGGCGACCGCTCAACAGAAAGCTTTTTGTGTTATTGAGTACGGCAGAAGTGAATCGACGACAGTTGTTCAGCGTGCATTTACAACGAAGTATGGTGTTAAATCTCCTGATAGGTGGTGTATTAAACTTTGGTATAAACAGTTTACAGAGAATGGGTGTTTGTGCAAAGGGAAAAGTTGTGGACGGCCGAGAACGAGTGATGAAAATGTAGCACGCATCCAGCAAGCATTTGTTCGCAGCCCAGGAAAATCGACTCGCAGAGCTAGCAGAGAGCTGCAAATTCCACAATCAACTGTATGGAGAGTCCTACGAAAAAGGTTAGTTATGAAACCTGAACGTCAACTACCCGAGGCGATGGATCGGCCGCCACGCAGCCCGTGACAGAGCACTTCATCACTGGCTTCCAAGAATCCCTGATCTTACCCCCTGCGATTTTTTCTTATGGGGGTATGTTAAGGATATGGTGTTTCGGCCACCTCTCCCAGCCACCATTGATGATTTGAAACGAGAAATAACAGCAGCTATCCAAACTGTTACGCCTGATATGCTACAGAGAGTGTGGAACGAGTTGGAGTATCGGGTTGATATTGCTCGTGTGTCTGGAGGGGGCCATATTGAACATCTCTGAACTTGTTTTTGAGTGAAAAAAACTTTTTAAATTCTCTTTGTAATGATGTATAACAGAAGGTTATATTATGTTTCTTTCATTAAATACACATTTTTAAAGTTGTGGTATTCTTTTTGAATCACCCTGTACTTTAAACAAAGCGAAAGGCGTTATTCACGAAATACGAAATACTAAACCCTATTTGCGGCCAAGAGTATTTACCTCTTCAAAACACTTATCACTGGTAACTGATTCATCCCGCCATGAGTTTGAAAAAGTTCTTTTAAGGTGTATGCAAGAAAATGCTATAGTTAATTAAATTAATGTGTATCTATATCTCATACATAAATCCACGTGTACAACCTGTTACGAACGAGAATCAAGCAAATAAAAAGTTGTTTGTTGTGCAGGAATCAACAGAAAAACTGTCAATTGCTTTTTCGAACGGATTAGGGAAGTTTTCATTCTAAAGGTTTGATTCAGCAGATGTTCTATAGCGAAAGTGTGCCGGTAAAAGTCGCTACGAACAATGAATTCGAAACCGAAGATGTCTGTTGATTCGATGAAAGTGACAAGTTGGCCTCATTTAGAGAATTTATGTGAAGCGCAGAATACAATGTTCCGTCTGCGTGCATAGCTGGGTGGTAACGTGCTCGCCTCCCATACAAGCGGGCCCGGGTTCTATTCCATGCCGGGTTGAAGATTTTCTCCCCTCGGGGACTGGGTGTTGTGTTGTCCTCCTCATCATGTCATCCTCATCACCGGCGTGCAAGTCGCCGAATGTGGCGTCGAATGAAATAAGACTTGCACTTGGCGGCCGAACTTACCCGAATAGAGGCCTCCCAGCCAACGATGTCATAAGCTCATTTCCATTTTTTTACAATATTCCAAGATACTAACCCCTTTTCATTAAGGTGTTCAGATATATTGCTTAGAACCTAAGCAGAATGAAGATACGTCCTCTGGGGTTAAATATTTATCATTTATCCGCACTACCAAGTTCATATGACATGTAAAGAGAAACCGAAAATAATATTTTAAGTAAACTCTTTTATATTTCAGCTAATGTCTCCGTTGTCTTCCTTTTATTCAAACTGGGATCACCACATCATAATATTGCCTCCACCACCCTGAAATGCAAGGGCCCGGTCTAGATACAGAGAGTAAAGTGAAACGAAAAGCCAAATGGATTTCTGGTCAGACGAATATAGGGTTATCTCAACAGCTGCAGGAAATGGTTTAACGGGAGTAGAACTCTTAATGATTAGGAGGTTAAGGTCGACGGTGGGTTACTGCTAACAGTACGGTCCACATGGCAAAGCAACGCTATCGCATTAGTATGGCTTATTTAGAATCACTCAAAGAAAGTCCATTAGCAAGAAAAAAAATGGTTCAAATGGCTCTGAGCACTATGCGACTTAACTTCTGAGGTCATCAGTCGCCTAGAACTTAGAACTAATTAAACCTAACTAACCTAAGGACATCACACACATCCATGCCCGAGGCAGGATTCGAACCTGCGACCGTAGCGGTCACACGGTTCCAGACTGAAGCGCCTTTAACCGCACGGCCACACCGGCCGGCCATTAGCAAGAAAATACCAAGAACATGCAACAGCTGTTGGAGGCAGTTTAACCGACCGAGTATAGGCTAGGACGTCTATGGATTCATTGCAGGTGTGAATAGTTGTGGTGTTTCTTCCTCGGCTGCGGGGCGCCTCCTGGCGGCGGGTGGCGCCGTCTCTGTCCGGTGGCGAGTGCGCGGGCAGTCAAGTTTGGACGCGAGCATTGCCTTTTACGTCAGACGGTGGGTCCCTCCGCGCTGTCGCTGGCCGGGGCTGGTGTTCCTTGCTGCTCCCCGGGTCGGTGGTTCGAGTCGTCACCTGATTACCAGCTTTCCTGCACTGTCTGACTGCGCCTTGCTGAGGTCTGGGTGACGATACTCGTGTTGGATCATCTTTCTCGCGGCGATTTCCCTGGACCGCTCCTTGGCAGGAGCTTGTGGCTGTGCTTCACCCGGATATAGTTTACAGGGGAGTACTTTCCGTCCTCGGAACTTTGGTAATGTTTGTGTGTTTCAGCGTGCTATGGCTAAGAAGATATTCGTTGTTATGATTGTGTCGGAAACGTGGGCTAACCCCACACAAGGTTAAACAAAGTTCTGCAACGGCACAATAGAACGCCAAGAAAAACTCACTAAGTAAGGTACATCACCCCACAGAATGCCGAGAAACACGAACACTGGGCTGCTAAAAGCCGGGCATGTACTGGCCCAGAGCTCCGGTGGAGCAACCTGCCGATGCGTTGGTTTGCGCCGCCATGTAGAGCCGGGCAGCGGAGGAAATCGTGTCGATCCAGTTCCGCACGCGTGACACGGCAGAAGGCCTCTGGTGGCGCTTATCCTGCTGTCTCTCGTCTTCGTTGTGATCGACGCAGGCCATTGAGGCAACGCCTCGTACGTATGCCACGCCATTATCCTTTATTGTTTGGAGAGTTGCCGATGCCTTTAGGCGAAAGGTTAACATTTGTTGGGAATTCACATTCACAAGATACAGAAATAGAATTTCACCCTTCCTAAAGACGGCTTAAGGACATTATTTTGGAATAGCCGTTGGAGATAAGAATAAAGAACAAGTGTCCCATATATGCAGTTGTAAATTAATTTACTGGTAGAACGAAAGAGAAAACTCCGTGACTTGAATTGCATTTCACCTGATTTGCATGCAACCCACATAACGCAGCTGTCTAGCAGGTCCTCTAATCGCTCGTTGGTACAGTCGTTTGACTATTGAAAATGGTTCCAATAAGTCACCACTAGAAAACACTGCTCTGTATCGCAATAACTCAAGACGTAAAGTAATACCACGATACTACAAATATCAGGGCACACCTCCTCACAGATAAGACTGTCCGTAAGGCTTGTAAGCTCACATTTATTGCAATAAATGACATACCTGAAATGTTACCACTATCGTCATTACGTCAGATAGGTAATGCACATAGTAAGTTGGTCGTATTTCTGATTACCTCTTCAAAGTAACATACAATACTAGTTATTTAACACAAAATGTCATTAACATTTACGTTATTCACGAGCAGCTAGTTGAGAATATGTATGAACTTCAAATGACATGACGAACCGCCTCGTTCTGCATATGGATTCAAACCCAGGTCATGCAGACTAAGATTTCGTGACTGACCGAAACTAGCAGTCATTCCCGACTAGGCATAAAGAGAGTGATATACCTCGATTTCAGACAGTATCAGTTAGCAAATATCAACTTTAAATTACATAACGTAAACATTTTTAACGGAAGCGAATTCCTACCCAGCATCTACTGTCCCTGTTAACGAGCTACGAGAGATGTTAAATATTGCTTCTTCACAAGTAAATTACTTAAAATGCCGTGAGGTAAAGCATTGTGTTGGACAGGGATTCGAACCCAGAACCTAATCGGATTGTTATCGAAGCACAACCAACTGTGACATATCGGATTTTCTCGGCTGTAGCAAGATGTTTTAACTGAAATGACGAGACGAAACATTAATGTTTTCCTTTCCAGGACTCCAACCCGGTACCTATCGCTGTTATATTCTAGAGAAAACCAACGTAAAATATGCGTTTGTTTCACCAGCAGCGACATGTGAACATGTTTGAACTAGGAATAATATGACGAAGAGTTCAGTGATGACTGAGAATCGAACCCCAAACATATCGTTGTTGACTACACACAAAGAGACGTCAGCTACCGAATTTTTCTCCACCAGCAGCTCCGAATACCATCCTTGAACTTACAGTGATCTCGCAAATAGTTCTGTGTCTCACTGGGAGTCAAAAACGTCAGATATCGTTAGTGTTGACAAAGAATGAAAATGCATTAAAAATCAAAATTATTATCCAGCAGCAGATAGGTATTCTCATGCTAGAGCTTGATAATACATAGTGAAAACTTTAGTGCCGGGCCAGGATTCGAACCAATTCACGGGCAATATGTGGAGATGATGAGGAATCTGCAGTTTTGAACAAACAACAAATTGTAGTCGAGCTGCATTGTCACGAAGGGATCAAATTCCGCGTTAAGGACGGTCTGAGTTGCATTACCAGTTCAGAACCAATTTTATCGACATACAGAAGCTCAAATAAAAGATGGAAGAGGTGTCCTGTGACCCCAGATAGCGTTTGTCACTAGAAATAAATAACTAGTATAAGAAAGGTTAGTGGTGATAGATTTTCTACACGTCGCCACTCCTGACTTTATTGTGGTTCAACCTAACGTCTACTTGGTAGAGAAGGAATATCATGTTTAATGTGATTTTCAGACCACAATGGCATTACACCTTCTTCACTTGCCGTAGCCAGAAGAGAATATAATCTGCCTCTCCGTATCAAAAATCATCGGCAGAAGTTGGCATCGAACCCAGACCATCATCATATGAACCTATCATCAATCCAACAGACCACCCAATCCTTTTCTCTGAGACTCATTTCTCTATCATAACACCGTTGCGGCACACTCGATGAGAATTGTGAAACACAGGTTCCCTGTAGTGGTTTGCAGCATGTTCAGTACATTCATTTACTTGGTTGACCGAATCGCCATGAACTAGCTGCCTCGGCTACCCAGTGCATACATTCTATTTAGTAATCACCGAAATAAAGTAACGTAACTGCCACCTACACAGAACTGCCAACACTGTAGGATGCAGAACTTTAAATAGGAAGTGTTCTTTTCCGTTTGAGCTACTCTATTGCGCTAACTGTTTGTTGAAACCGTCGTGCAGGCAAAAGAAAAGCTGTAACTGCCTGTCTCTCAGAAGTCTAGATCCGCCCATATGCATTATCTCACAGCACTGTGGAATGCGGAATTTCTGGAGGAACTGTTGTTCACTTCTGGAGCTGCTGTAGCTACGTTACAGCTAGTAACGTAACGCTAAGCGTCGCGCACGTTTGATAAGGCGTCGCGGGTTCTATTACATTCGCTGCTACATTTTTTTAAAACGCAATTCTACTGTCTGCTAAAGTTATCAATTTAATGGAATTTGGAACATAATTCCCTCCACTTCTCAACCCAAAATTGTCGTATGTGGAAAAAGGGCTAACTTCTGCGACATTTTGTTCTCTTCAGGTTTAATAGACGGCCAGGCAACTGATGCATTTCGATACTTTTGTATTATGTATGTGGAGAGCGCACCATGTGAAAATAGTCAGGAAAGTATTTTTCACATTAACTGTGGTCTGGTAGTGGCATTTTATTCTTCTTCAAACCATGTTTGATAGTTTTAACTCAGAACAAGCTTTCTACATGCATGTAATCAATAAACTGCATGTGCATTGTCAGACTGTTATAGATAATATCAGAGAATTCGCATATATCGTTGATGATTAATTTCTCTCTCATGTGTAGTATTGTTTTAACAACACTACAAGAAACCTTACGAAAATTGTGCACTGTATTATAAGAAATGAAATAAAACTACCCACGATAACCTTACGACGAAAGTCTGTTTCAATAAAACTGAATATCTGTACATAAGCGTGCCTCTATCGGCACGAATTAGTAAAATACTAGTCACTTAGATTTCTATTGGGTTTGTGTTTAACTGGTATGCAGTGTCATACTCAACAGGTATGCAAATGTGGCATTTTATAAATAAAGTTACGTGTTCCTAGAAACCCAAAATTTGCTTGTCAGCAGCGAAAAGAGGCGTTACCTGTTGTGAAGCATTGTAAGTTTTTCACCATTGCACTATGAGCTGAAAGTATTTTCTTGCGATTTGCTAATCAATTTATTTCCTTCATACTTATCACCCTGGCATCTGAGTCGTAAGTGAAGAACAATACTGAATTTCGTATCGTTGACGGTCGATTCGAATTTCTTCAGAGACGCTTGTATTGTATAGCAGCTTGGCAGTCAGAAAACCGAGATCTATGACCATCAACACAACTTACTGAGTCGAGCTGCCAAGAGGATTTGATGCGTAACGGTTTTCTTCTGATTTCGTTACAGAATTTTTTCTGGAAATTCGCAGCTCCATAAAATAAACCACAAAAAAAGAAAAAAAATCTCTAACACGCTGCCCCCTACCACGATTAGAACAGACGATTCCTTGAGCCGTCGCAACACGAGACAGTGGTGGTACAACGAGGCTACGGACACACTGCTGCCAGCACGTCACTTTCATCATGGTATTGGTTGCTCAACCTCATCGTGAAAGATAATAAAAGTTTCCACTTTTGTGAAGTATACCATTTCTTTAGCCAAAAAATTGAAATTTCTATCTCAGTGTCTTAGTTTACATGAGGATTATATAGCACGAGTCATTCAAATGGAAAGGGAACATCAAGTGAATTTAGCGATTCAATTCAGTGCCCTACGCGGACGTGATTGCACTGTCACAGTGTTGCCAAATGTTTGTTACCATGTTGCCAATTCTCAGTTGTGCTAGGAACAGCTTTGTAGCGTTATAGGAGGAGAATCCTGTGCTCTTGTCATGGGAGCATACCGTGAGGATGGTTCAAACGGCTTTGAGCACTATGGGACTTAGCGTCTGAGGTTATCAGTCCCCTAGAACTTTATTTATTAAACCCAATATCAAACTTAGAACTGCTTAAAACTAACTAACCTAAGGACATCACAAACATCCATGCCCGAGGCAGGACTCGAACCTGCGACCGTAGCGGTCGCGCGGTTCCAGACTGAAGGGTCTAGAACCGATCGGCCACCACGACCGGCGGATACCATGAGGAGGCGCGGGGCTAGGTTAATATGCAGCTTTTTCTCCTACTAGCTGTGTCAAACATTCAGGTGTGTAATCTTCCACCACGATTACAGTTTCCCACAAAATATATACGAATAAAACACTTACCTTGTTACTTTGTGACAAAGATTATTTCAGTACAATAAAACGTATTTGGAAATCAACTTAGCCCACATGTCACGAAAAGTAAGATAACAAACACTTTGCACCTCGAAATCGATTGCATGTATGTGCAGTCTTGTGATCATACAAGTAGAATTTCATGAATTGCACGAGAATGTAGAAAAATGTTGGTGCGAATGGAAGCTGTAAGAAACACAGTTAACTAATTATTCTTTACCCCACGTAATAATCAATTCATTTGATAATTCAGGAGAGAAGAAACTAAAAATTGTGTCCGTTGAGACTGAAACTAAAGTGCAGATGCGGGTACTATGCAGATATGCGCTTTTTCATCTTCAGATCTATACAAATAATGTATACTAACCACCGCATTCATTGCTTTCGTAATGTTTCCCTCTTGTTTAGTCTTCTAATGATGAACAGGATCCACACTCATGAGACTGATTGTTTCTTTGTATTCTTCCATCTACTATCTTAGTGTGTTATTGTTCGGTGTTCAAACCCCAAAATATTATGCCTGCTCCCACGAGGTATTACAACGAGGTCGCAAGAAGGCTAACGAATTATAATCAAAATACAGTGAGACGCCAATTTGTCTGTCGTCTTGGTGTTAAGTCGACAGAAATAGTTGAGTTTTATTGCCTGCATCACCGGCATCCCGTTGTCGTCTTCTCTTGTTGAGATTTTCATATTACCCTGAACACAAGACGCCGAGATAAATGTGTATATTTTCCGTGACGAAACATCCCACATTCCATTCATCCTGATCCATTAGTTAAGTGCAACGGCGGCAATGAGTGACAGGAAAGCTGTTGTGAGGTGACGAATAACAATAACAATGGTAGTAATAACAAATCAATAATCAAGGATGTTACTGCATTACAGACGATTAACAAAATAACCAAGAAAAGCTGAGTGTTTAATTGGCGCACTGCGTAGGTGTTCTAACCACTTTGTTACTGAATTCTGTTCTGATTGTTTGCAGAGAGAAAACAAAGAGCTCTGTAGCCATACATATCACTAGTACAACGAGATATTACCTATCAACTATCCTTGCTTTACATCACGAGACGAACATGGCGTCACAGAGCTGATATTTGAACTACATTTCTGTTTTCTCTCTCTCTGTCTCCCTCCCTCTTTTTATTTTTATTTTTTGAGGAAAGCATCGAGAAGCGCGAATAATAAGCAGATAGGCATATAACCTGTTTACAGTTATTTTCATGTGGATACATAATGCAAAAACACAACTTTTAAGTGTATTATTGCGTAATTCCAGTTATTGACGGTCTATTCGTGAGTTTGCTCGCATTCAGTGGGGTGAAACCTGTCACAGAAGCAAGCAAAGCACAAATATTTCTTGCACTATGCGCAACACACAAACGAAATCTCGCTGCACTGACGTGTCGTCCGATATATTGCACGGAAAATATATCTGATTCGTGTTGCTAAATACAGGTCTATCAGATATCAATTTGGAAGCGTACCAAGTGTATAAAAGTATATCTTGAAATACGCAGGAAGGCCCATAGAGGTATTCGACTGAAACATAGCCATGACCAAGATTGTTACTGGGGCCGACAGAATCGTCGTCTACCACCTTGACAACTCGAAGGGTGACAGTGCTCGGCCGGTTACTTATGTTTACTGGTATCAAAGCTACAGCATGAAAACACAAAAATGTTAATAACCCGAAGATCACTAGTTTTGGAACCCATAGAAAGCAAAGCATTTATCAGTCGGAAGAGTGGTTTGAACACCACAGTGCTTTAATAGGCACGGTCTTGTTGGAGGTGGTATGCCGTTGCTTTCATCCGACCTTTGAGTTGACTTACCTAGCCAGTTAAGAGGGGAACCTACAGTTTAACGTGACTTTCGGACCACAGTGCAACTCGGCATTTTTCACATGAACAAACACTGTCCGAGAGGAAATATGTGTAAAATGGCACATAAAAATCGTGGGACTGGCGAGGGCTCCAACCTGAGACCTTCGTATCCGTAGTCTTATTGTTTATCACCTTTGCACCATGCAGCCAACACTATGGTTTCTGCTTGGTATTAAAATTAATGATCTCTCGTTTGTGCCTGCGTTGGCACTTGCGTGTCCCTTAGGAGACCTTACTTTTGGGATTACCCTCGTATACGTGTGTGTAAACGCCTTCCAATGCCCACTCAAGGAAGACAAGGATACACAGTCTAGCTTCAATATTACAAATTCCCCTCAGTTTGTGGATGAACGCAGACTTAGGTTGACAATCATTTTGAATATTTATCAGTACCGAACCCATTGGTGTGAAACTCGTTTTCAAGCAATAATTCCCACAGCTACAGGAACACTACTTTAATACCTCTTAGACAAAATACTTACGCAGTGCTATCAGACGAAAAGATCAACCTGGCACAAACTGTAGGAAGTTTATTTTACAACCTTCGTACCTGGATAAAGAGCTTTTCCTATTTGAGATATCTGTGAACGTTGCTGCATAAGCCGATTTAAGAAGAACCTAAATTCCTTCAGCTACGCCAATGTTTAAAGAAATCGTCTTAACGGCACTAAATCGTGGTTTGTAAATCGTTTACCGGCCGTACTCTGCCGCGTTTCGCTGGTTGGAAGTCAAAAAGCTTACTGACAAATTTCACAGTAGGAAAAGGGGGACGAATGTCTCCCACTCGAAGGTCATGTTGTTTTACTTAAATGATTACAAAATCAGGTAAAACGAACAGTGAGGTTGTCACTATAAGCACATTAATGTTGTCAATATGATGTTGCACCGCCCAAGGCCTGTAATGATAACGGGCCCGTTTAGGTCAGGCATATTGTACACAGAAGTGGAAGAGAGAGCACCACTAAATTCTACAATCCGTATGCATTGCATACACACAGAAATTACTGTTACAGTGTACTTATGGAGCCCAATGAGTGAATTGCATATTTTCCGGTGAGAAAGTGCACTGGCAAACAGTCTTCGCTACATTAGGTTACTTAAACTGGCGTCAGTCTGAGCTAGAATTTATGGTCAGTGAGTCGGATGCGGGTTTTGCAGCTGTGAAATACTTTCCTACATTATGGAAGCGAATATTAAATTTGAACTAAGATTGCGAAAATTTTGGACTTGAATAGCTTAGAATCAAAATCTTTCTGTTTATTGCAAAGGAAAACAATTGATTTTCTAAAACATTCTCTGTCATACACTAGTTGAAACACGTCACGTCGACCAAATCATATGGAAGAACCGACAGCGACGTTTATCGAAAGGAAGTAAGAACCCTTAGCTTTTCTTTTGGCAGTATTCGACAGCCATTTCTAGGCGGAAGTAAATGAGGAAAGGCAGATCGTTTTTGTTATCAAGTAACGTCTTCATCAATTACTTTAGTTTTAATGTGATCTACGAGTAATTTCTGATGTTTGATATTAACATGAAAAGGATTCCGTAGACAGGGAAAGAGCCTGTTCTTGGGCAACTACTTCTATAATGACCAAACGGCCTTAAATGATCTTCAAGCATCTCTGTTCCCATAGCGGTATGACGAAAATGATAGTAATAATGACGGTAATAATCGAATTATCCGTTAACTTCACACTTCACAGTGGATTTTCTCGAACTAAGAAATTTCCTGAATTATTGAAAATTTCAAAATGGCTTCAAATCGAGTCTATGACGCCTAGAAGAATCTTTACATCCTGCTGACATGAGAATAGCATAATCTCCACGTCAGAATCTTGCTTCTACTTAACCATTTAGTAGACTCGCATTTTTTCCACCGTGACTAGTTTTGTAAGCTAAGCACATCATCCGTTACAGCACACTCCAGGGGCTGGGAAATGTGGCCACAATGGTCTGGTGGAACGAAATATCACAAGTGCAATGCGTGGGTTCAGGCATTTACTTTTAAGAGGCACAAACAGATTTACTTTACCTCTGGTAACCTAAAGAGAAAGATGTTATAATCCAGAATCCTCATTAAACATCACGTTACTTCATTCCAACCTGGGCTGAGCCGGTTTACGTTGGGAAATGACATAGGTGGAGGTCAGGGTAAACAGAAATACTGTCACCAGTAAACTTACTTACATTAGAAAATTTTATTTTATTTGATGAACCGATAGCCATCTAAAGGAACAGGGCTCTTATTTTACTTGTGCTTTATTGAACTAGAGACGTTAAAAAATTTGGTGTTGGACTGTGATTCGAGTTCGTATCTCCTCTTTCGAGGATCTGAATCTCTCGGAACAGTAGAGTTCCTTTTCCCAAGACTGCAATCTTCTCTAGGTCTCCTCCAAAGATAAGTACGTGGGTCCGAATCCTGATCCAGTACAAAAACATTCATAATTTCATTTCAAGCCCTATCGCGTGCACACCGGCCTGCTAGTGAAA